>NC_137477.1:12988676-14355784 GCF_918807975.1 Aplidium turbinatum | reverse complement strand
ACAATGGGTATTTAGAGGTACCCCATGTTAGGGCTACTTTGAACGTCGCTAAATCACAGTGGTGTAGTCCAAAGAAAATGTTCGGGCTACTTTGAACACTGTTCAAAGTTAGGCAACCTAAACTAAAACAGTGATGCGATCCAGAACTTTCGTAATTACAAGCGATATGCTCAACACAAATCCAGTTTTCAATTATCCTCGACATGCTAATGAAATTGAAACCTTTTTCTAAAAAAACTGGATCAAAAGCTCTTTTACTTTCCAAGATCGGCATAAAAGTTTCCAGCCTACTTAAAACTGTTATCTGGGGGCAAAAAATTAAAATTTCCAGAAAATACTCTCAAAGCAGTTTTTATTATCAACAATATCATTATTTTGCCATTTTCGGAAAGGACAATTAATAACGATCATTTGATGAAGTTTTCCGCGAAATGCAATTTAAAGTGTTCCTTTTACAGGCCTTAATACAAGGGGTAGTCGGATTTTTAAATTAGTGTTCAAAGTTAGCTCACTGTTCAAAGTAGCCCTGGTTGACGGGACGCTATAACGTGCATGATGCCAAAGCAGAACAATCAGTTATGGCATGGTCGCAACTCGCAACACCTTAATAAAGTTTTTACAAGTGTAAAAAGATGAGAAAGAAAAGGCTAGTGAATTTTTTTAAATTTATATGAGTAAACAAAAAGACAAAAAAGATAGTTTCTATGTTGATCAACCTTGGTGGGTTATCAAAACTGTTGATGGTCTAGAGGGGAACACTCTTGATGCGTTAGCTCATCACGAAAAGCAATTAAACCATTTTTTGTGTTACTTGGTGTCGTACCGGTACTTGTTTGTAGTTATTTTAACAAACAGTTGAGTGAATGCCAATCTGTCTGAAAGATGTGAAGAACTGCAAAAACACTTGTAATTTGGGACTGATGATCAAGCGCTCTGGAGGAATGTTGTATAATAGCTTATCTCTATGCTTGGGCTCCAATTTGGGCTCCATTTTAGAACCCCCAAAAAAATTGGGCTACTTTTGGGCTACATTTTGCATAAGCTTGGGCTCTTTTTTATATTAACCTCTGGCAACCCTAATCAAGTATTGCTTTATTGCCTACACTTAAAACCAGTACGATACTATTATTATATATATAAATAAACCACCGTCTTACACAATAAACTACGTAAAAGCAACTAGAAACTGTGATATTCACTAGGCCCATTTTTTCTTTGGCTCATTGTACTATTGTGACTTGCTTACATTTATTACGCATTTTTGTTTACTGAGCTTTATACGGTAACCCATACTCCTTAAAATACGTTGCGTTCTATAGCCCTGTGCGTCTTACCGGTACGTCTGAACAAAAAACTAATCAAAGCAATTTATTGACAGTGCGCCTTATAATCGGATGCGCTTTATGGTCCGTAAAATACGGTAACCAACTGATTGAAATATCAAAAATAAACAGAGAAATTGAGTATTTTTTGTTCCAAATCCAGCATTTAGGTTATTGTTGATCAAAACAAAATATAGTTGAACATCATTACTAAACATGGAGGGTAATATTTTTAATTCAATTGAAAATCAACTTGATTCATACACAAAAAGGGTTTTGACCAGTAATAGGAGGTCAAAACTGCCCGGTTTAAACCAGGTTTTAACCGGGCGGTTTAAACCGATTAACCCTGTTTTAAAACTAACCGTACAGCAAAGTGCAGGCAAGTATGCGAATCAATTAAAAAAATTATATATACATAAATGATATTTTCAAAAGTATGTTGCAAGGACTTTGATGCCACCAAAGAAATGTTGCAAAGATTTACATATGACATTGTGTATGCATTGCACAATAACACTTTTTTCATTTTAAGTCTGCAGAATACTAAAATCTATTTTTTTGGTAAAGTGTTTGTCTTAACAGTCTTCTACAATGTGTATTTTCACAAGTGTATTCTTAGTCTTGTCGTTTCACAGTAACTTGGTAAATATATACTAGGATGATTAATGCATATGTACTTTATATCCCTCAGCTCTGTACAGTGTACAGGAGTTAGTGAAATGATTATCAGGTCTTCCAAAAGTTTTTTCAGGCAGTTATCTACTTTTATCTACTGACTTTAAAATGATACGGTAAGTATTTATATACAGGTTGAACAAAATAGGTTGTACGAAATTAAAGTGTTGCTAGAGTAGTTTTATTACTTGTGTCTTGTATCATGTCTTTCTGTTCATTCTTCGGAGGTGAAAAATATAAAGACCATTTTAAAACAGGTGCTATACGGTATATTTTATTGCGGATGTGTAATATATTTTGCTTATCTTATAATCAAATATGTGAATAACATTATCTGATTGACTATGTGTGCTGTGATTACTGTAGTGTCAGGGCTGTAGTGTATACCAGGGCTTCCCAAACTTTTTTGCTCGCGACCCCTTTTAATCTCCTAAAATTTTCCGCGACCCTTTATGGTTAAAAGGATAAATAATGCGAAGTATACGTTTGTGATATTTATTGAAAGGTTTAATTTAAACGAGAACTAGAAACAAGCTATCCGTACTCGAAGACTACTACTTTACTACTTGTAGCGTGCTGGAAACAAAACCAGAAAGTAAACATATTTATTCAGTGTGATGGGTGCGACTGATCTCTGCCACAAAGCAGGTGTAGCCGTCGCTCGATGTTTGTCAATAGGCGGTTTTCTGCTACTATTCGGTGAGTTCCTAACCTCTAACCCAGTGTTTCTCAACCTCGAGTCCGCGGACTCAAATGAGTCCGCGGAAGGGCCTGGATGAGTCCGCGAGCACAGTTGCTTTTGCTAGTAGTCAGTTCATATTGTATTACAAATAAAACGTAAAATGCTCCTATTTCACCAACTTTATCTTTGTGATGTCATAATAAATTGGCTAAAATTCTAAAACTGACTGTGTTCTACCGGTGAGAACACGGGTCTGCTACTATTCGGCGAGTCCGATTCGGCGAGTCCGATTCGACTAGTCCGATTCGGCGAGTTCCCTATTCGGCGAGAGCCTTTTTCGGCGAGTGCCCTATTCGGCGAGTTTTTGAAATTTTTGAAAGGAAATTATCGGGTACCGTAGCCTAATTATAATTGCCGTTTTTACATAGTTTTAACGTCGCTAAACGTTGAAATTGTGCAGAAAGGAATAAAAATAAAATGTTTGAACTATTAAATTAAAATTCGTCATGTCAGTTCAGTTGTTTTTATTTCTGACCATCATATGAAAAACAATACACGTCAACATAGCAAAGGTGTAAAAAAGGTAGAAGCGACAAAACGCGAACGTTAAAACGTGCTTGTGACCGGAGTAAGTTATTGAGTTGAAAGAAACATACGCGCCGACTTCAGGGGGGGCCGGCGCCCCCCGTAAATTTATGGTTGAGGGGCAACAAAAATGGTGATGACAAGTGGTGTTTCAAAGATAAAACACTTCGCGAAGGAGATTTAGATAATTTAAACGGACTTAAAAAATGCGGAAAGCAAGAAAAGCCTACGTTGCTCTTGCCCGCAAAACAGCAGCTCGCATGGCTATCTCATACGGTATGGAAATTTCAAAGTAGATGGTAGAGTACTGCTGGAATAGTCACGTAACTATTCACTGCAATATTAAGTAAACCAGCTAAATTAGACGGCTTGACGCGCTATTTTCAACGAGATCTTCCCTCTGTGAGATCAATTATGATTCAACAGAACGCATTGTTTTTGCAATGTGTGAGAATTAAATCGAAAACCGATAAAAGAAAAGGTGTTTAATGGTCTTGGTCGCAGATATTGCCTGCATTAACGACGTCTCTTACCGCTATTATCACCTAGCTAACCTGACATCATTGTTTTATGCGGCCGCTAAGGTTTGACATCGACTTTAACGATCATGGAATGTTACGTAATAATAAGAACGATTATATCCTACACGCAAAAATAAAAAAATGATCTCTTTCTGTTTTGTCTCGTGAGCTTTGCATATTGCTCAACAAGTGCACAAAGTTTAGAATTGACAAGAAATCATTGAATTTGAAAATTAAGTTTGAATCACTGCAAATAAACGTATTCAAAACTTTCACTTAAGCCGACGCGATTTCACAATCCGTAATCTACGTCGACAATGATTTTTAGTGCGTTCATTTTGAAAATTGCTGAGCTGGAGACAACAGCTTGTCCCGTGTTAGTTGAACTTGTCTTTTTGAGGTGAAAATCACTTGCGAACATCTCGATCTTTACTCGAGTATAGCCTACTGTATTCAATAAAAGACTATAAAGACTTTCGATAAAAAACAGAAGAGAAAACACTTCGCCGTTGTCAACGCTTTGAAAGTAAGTAATTAGCGAAACGAGGTTAATAAAACTGATACCGGGTTTTCACTCTGCTTGAGATCATGATTTTTTGCGTTTTATTTCGATAACTTCACTGTCTTGATCGTTGTTGTTCACTCGCACGAAAAGGACATGAATCGGCTTGTTTTCCAACAGTTCCAATTATGAGCTAACAATATCAAAATTTTTATGACTAGGCGTACTGCGTGCGTAAAACTAATCCTTTCAAGCAGCGGTTCTAATAAATTCGGTTTGCGACCTATTTGTTAATATAAACACGACACTAAGCTTAATCAAAGACTATTTTAACCGAGTAAATAGCGCTATGGTTATGACGTTATCACCTTTCTCGCCCCCCAAGGTTTTTTGAAAAGTCGGCGCCTATGGAAAGAAATTTGGCACGGTCGCAACACCTTCAGAAAAATTTAAGATATGAAGGGAAAATAAAACAAAGAAAATGTTACAAAAAAATAAATAAATAAATCATGTTTATGTCTGTAAGTTAGCACTTTTGAATAGTTAAAATGATTAGTTTGGATCAACAAATGTGTGGCCTACAGCTTGGATTTAAAAGAAATTATCGGGTACCGTAGCCCAGTTATCCCAACCAGCAAAAATTTCCGTTTTTACATCGTTTTAACGTCGCTAACTGTTGAAATCGTGTAGAAAAGAGAACTTTGCTGACTAGGATACGTTGAAGCTGAGAAACATTCACAGAAGCCCTTCGAATTGTTCCAAGAACCCATTTAGCATAACATTTTATTTGTACATTGATTCAACGTCTGAATACATTATCTTAAAAATGCAACGTATCGTAGGGCTTCTGTGAATGTTTTTCAGTTTCAACGTATCCTAGTCAGCAAAGTTCTCTTTTCTACAGGATTTCAACGTTTAGCGACGTTAAAACGATAGGCCACACATTTGGTTAGCCTTTTCATTCTGTTACTACAATGGGTTCTCATTTGTTGATCCAAACTAATCATTTTAACTATTCAAAAGTACTAACTTATACACATAAGCATGATTTTTTTTGTAACATTTTCTTTGTTTTATTTTCCCTTCATATCTTAAATTTTTCTGAAGGTGTTGCGACCGTGCCAAATTTCTTTCAACTCAATAATTATGATACTTCGGTCACAAGCACGTTTTAACGTTCGCGTTTTGTCGCTTCTACCTTTTTCTACACCTTTGCTATGTCGACGTGTATTGTTTTTGATATGATGGTCAAAAATAAAAACAACTGAACTGACATGACGAATTTTAATTTAATAGTTCAAACATTTTATTTTTATTCCTTTCTGCACGATTTCAACGTTTAGCGACGTTAAAACTATGTAAAAACGGCAGTTGTAATTAGGCTAGGCATACGCGCCGACTTCCGGGGGGGCCGGGGGGCCGGCGCCCCCCGTAAATTTATGGTTGAGGGGCAACAAAAATGGTGATTACAAGTGGTGTTTTAAAGTTAAAACACTTCGCGAAAGAGATTTAGATAATTTAAACGGACTTAAAGAATGCCGAAAGCAAGAAAAGCCTGCGTTGCTCTTGCCCGCAAAACAGCAGCTGATCGCATGGCTTTCTCACACGGTATGGAAATTAAAAGCAGATGGTAGAGTAACTTACGCTGCTGGAATAGTCACGTAACTATTCACGGCAATATTCAGTAAACCAGCTAAATTAGACGCGCTATTTTCAACGAGGTCTTTCCGCTGTGAGACAATTATGATTCAACAGAACGCATTGTTTTCTTCGCAATGTGTGAGAATTAAATCGAAAACCGATAAAAAGAAAAGGTGTTTAATGGTCTTGGTCGCAGATATTGCCTGCATTAACGACGTCTCTTACCGCTATTATCACCTAGCCAACCTGACATTGTTTTATGCGGCCGCTAAGGTTTGACATCGACTTTAACGATCATGGAATGTTACGTAATAATAAGAACGATTATATCCTACACGCAAAAATAAAAAAATGATTTCTTAAAACAGCTCTTTCTGTTTTGTTTCGTGAGCTTTGCATATAGCTCAACAAGTGCATAAAGTTTAGAATTGACAAAAAATCATTGAATTTGAAAATTAAGTTTGAATCACTGCAAATAAACGTATTCAAAACTTTCACTTAAGCCGACGCGATTTCACAATCCGTAATCTACGTCGACAATGATTTTTAGTGCGTTCATTTTGAAAACTGCCGAGCTGGAGACAACAGCATGTCCTGTGTTAGTTGAACTTGCCTTTTTGAGGTGAAAATCACTTGCGAACATCTAGACTTTTACTCGAATATATATCCTACTGCCCTACTGTATTCAATAAAAGACTACAAAGACTTTTGATAAAAAACAGAAGAGAAAACACTTCGCCGTTGTTAACACTTTGAAAGTAAGTAATTAGCGAAACGAAGTTAATAAAACTGATAGCGGGTTTCCACTCTGCTTGAGATCATGATTTTTTGCGTTTTATTTCGATAACTTCACTGTCTTGATCGTTGTTGTTCACTCGCACGAAAAGGAAATGAATCGGCTTGTTTTCCAACAGTTCCAATTATGAGCTAACAATATCAACATTTTTACGACTATACGTAAAACTAATCCTTTCAAGCAGCGGTTCTAATAAACTCGGTTTGCGACCTATTTGTCAATATAAACAAGACACTAAGCTTAATCAAAGACTATTTTAATTGAGTAAAATAGCGTTACGGTTATGACGTCATCACCTTTCTCGCCCTAAGGTTTTATGAAAAGTCGGCGCCTATGAGGCTAGGGTACCCGATAATTTCCTTTTAAAAATTTCAAAAACTCGCCGAATAGGGCACTCGCCGAAAAAGGCTCTCGCCGAATAGGGAACTCGCCGAATCGGACTAGTCGAATCGGACTCGTCGAATCGGACTCGCCGAAACGGGCCATTCCGTGAGAACACAGTCAGTTTTAGATTAGATGCCTGGTGAACAGTCTCAGACAGAATTACTTAAAATGGCTAAAAGAAAACAAGTTTTTGCATATAATGATGAATACTTGAAGCTTGGATTTACTTCGATTGAAGTGAATGGCAAAGTGAGGCCGCAGTGTGTGTTGTGCTTAACAGTCTTAGCTCACAGCTCTTCAAAGGACACGAAACTTCGTTGGCACCTAGAATCAAACCATGGAAATTTTGTTAACAAATCTCTTGAAGTATTTAAAGAAAAAGAGCATCAGGTGAAGCGAAGTCGCATTGATCGCCCAACTGCTTGGGGAGGAATAGTATATTCTCACAGTCATGCAGTGCGTGCTTCTTTTGCGGTTGCATGGAAAATCGCTTGTGCAAAAGCACCTCACACAGCTGGAGAAAATTTGATTAAACCAGCATCTGTTAAAATGGCCAGGATAATGTGTGGTGATGCTGTTGCTAACGAACTGGAAATGGTTCCTTTGTCAAAGGACACCATGAAGCGGCATATCGAAGAACTCTCAAGAAATGTTCTGCAACAAACAATCGCTGCTATAAGATGCTGTGAAAGATTTAGTTTGCAACTGGATGAGACAACCGATATCGGAAGTGATGCACAGCTCATGGTGTTTGTGCGATATTTTGACACAAATGATTTCGTTGAGCAGTTTCTGTTTTGCCGTCCACTTGCTAAAAATACCACAGGAGAAGAAATATTCAAGAAAGTGGATTACTTCTTTGAAGAACATCAGCTTGAGTGGTCTAATTGCGTGTCTGTTTGTGCTGATGGTGCTCCAGCCATGATGGGAAGTAAGAAAGGCTTCATGAGTTTTGTGAAAAAGAAAAACAATAACATTTCGGTTGTTCATTGTCTTCTCCACAGAGAAAATTTGGCAATAAAAGAAATACAAGAAAATCTTGCCATAGTTTTCAAAGAGATTGTATCTGTGGTAAATTATATTAAATCTCGTCCTTTGAACACTCGCTTATTTCGTGCTTTGTGTGACGAAATGGGAGCGAAACTCAGTGGGCTTCTGTTCCATTCAACTGTTCGTTAGTTGTCACGAGGAAAGGTGCTTGAGAGAGTGGCTACTCTTAAAGAGGAAACCCATGCTTTTTTAAAAGAGCAAAATCATGAACTTGCTGATCGCTTTCGTGATGATGAATGGATTGCGAAGTTGCTATTTTTGGCCGATGTTTTCAGCCATGTAAACCAACTGAATAGTTCTATGCAAGGAAAAGAGAAACTATTTTTTTATGTTTTGGAAAGTATTGATGCATTCAAACGTAAAATAAAGCTGTGGATGCATCGAATGAAAAGTGGGAGGTTAGCTGCTTTTCCAGGATTGAACTTATTTGTGGAAGAGAAAGATATCAATTTGGGCGTCATTCTTCCCATCTTTCTTGAGCACCTTAACACATTTCTTTCTGAATTGAATCGTTATATTCCTTCCAACGATTATTGCAGGATCTTTAATTGGGTTCGGAATCCTTTTCAGGTGTCAGCGCTAGAACTTCATTCAGATATGGGCTGCATTGCTGAACAGTTGCTTGAATTGCAAAGCCGACAGATGTGGAAAGACAAGTTTAAAAAGGCTTCTTTGACTCAATTTTGGGCAAATGTGCAGTCGATGGAGCTTAGTCTTTCAGATCTTTGCAAGCAAGCTGCAACAGCTCTTTTGCCATTTCCAACCACATACCTGTGTGAATCTGGCTTTTCAACTCTGACGATGATCAAAACGAAGTATCGCAATAGACTTCAACCGGAAGATGACATCAGATGTGCACTGACAACCATAATTTCGGAATTCGATAAACTTGTCAAGCAAGTTCAAGGACAAGGCTCTCATTGAGTGTGTGTTGAGTGAAAAACAGTGCTTGCTATTTTCGTTGATACCGTATTAAACTCTCTTGGATAGAAATTAAAAAACCTATTTTTCGTTAATATATGGCTTGAGTCCGCGGATATATAGGCGAGCTTGAGAATAGTCCGTGGGTCAAAAAGGTTGAGAACCACTGCTCTAACCCCTAACCCTAAAACGGCAATGATTATTAACCACGGTACCCGATAATTAAAAAAAAAATTTTTTTAAATCACTGAATAGGGATCGGACTCACCAAATTGGGCCATTCCGCACATATACGTGGAGATTTACGGCGGGAGTGCGGTTACTGCTAAGCCATATAATTGTTTGTTTGTTTTTTATATCTTTATCCTGCATTGCGGGAAAGCGGACTTGAGCGCTATGCATCAGTGTACGCCTTCCGACTAGACTTCCGACGTACACCTGACCCACGCTGCAGCAGAAGGAAATGCCTGTTTTCGGTTGTCTAGGCCAGTGCTACTCAAACGCCGGTACGCGTACCGGTGCCGGTACACGAGCACTTGGCTGCTGATACACGGTCAGGAAGTGCAGTTAATTCAAGACTATTTGCCCTTTTATGCGACGATATGTAAGCAGATCACAGGCAACTATTATTTCATTCTAGTGTGCGTTGGCTGTCGAGGGGAAAAGTTTTATCACGCGTATATGAGCTCCGAAACAAACTGGCAGTATTTTTGCGTGACAGAAAGCCAGATTGGGCGAAGCTATTTCTAAATGAACAATGGCTTGCTTTGCTAGCTTACATAACTGACATTTTTGTTATTATGAATGGCCTTAACACTTCAATGCAAGGAAAAAATGCTTCACTTTTTGCAACAGCAGATAAAATTGGCGGCATGCAACGAAAGCTGAAAGCATGGAATATTCGAGTCTCGAACAATTGTTACGACATGTTTCCTAAGTTAGCTACTGTTATTGACGATGCTGGAGACACTTTGGACGTAAAATGTGTTCAAGATACTGTCACAGAACATTTGTCAAATTTGGTGGAGCGTATTCAACATTATTTTCCGGAACAATAAGATCCACGAAGAGGAAATGAATGGATTCAAAACCGATTTGCACCAACTGTAAACGTAGAAGAGTTAAATATAAGTGTCGATTTAAAAGATAAATTATTGGATCTATCTGCTGATGAAGGTTTGCGAAAATCTTTTGAATCAAACTCCATTGCAAGCTTCTGGGTCAAAATAAAAGCAGAATATCCGAGACTGTGTACCATGGCTATTAAAACACTGCTTCCATTCCCTTCTACATATTTATATGAAGCGGGATTTTCTATCATAAGCTGTTTAAAGGAAAAACACAGAAACGCGTTGGATATCCATGCTCCTCTTCGAGTAGCATTGTCTTTCATTGAACCGCAATTGGATAAGCTGGTTGCAAATAAGCAAGCGCACACTTCGCATCAAAATTCGAAAGACCATTAATAAAAGTGGTTTTTATTTGTTTTTTTCTGGTGTATTTGTTACAAAAGTAATAATGACTTTGCTCTTGTCTTTTTTTCGCAAATTGACCGGGACGCCAAATGATGGAAGGTGCTCAGCCGGTACACGGCATAAAAAAGTTTGAGTAGCACTGGTCTAGGCCTACTCTACTTATGACTTAAATTTGGTACTGCCCATTACTCGAAATCGATCACTGGGTAGAGGCAATTATCGTAAAGTTTCTTGCCCAGAGAAACAACAGCAAGTGCGGGTGGCTGGAGTCGAATACGCAGGCTCTCGACTGCAAGCCTAACGCGCTAACCACTCGGCCACTATAATGGTGAATATTCCGCTCTAACTTTCGGCTAAGCCAAAAATTGTGAAACTTTTTCCTGAAAATTCAAGCCATAACTTAGAGTCAAAAGATAGATCTGCAAATTTTTTCTGAGATTTGAAAGAGAGGTGCTCGGTACTTTGTTTTTGCATTGCAAGTGGGTTTCGGATCCAATCTAAATTGGTAGTGTCCAATTCTAGAAGAAACTACTTCTTAAACTCTTTCAACAGTCTTGACAAGTGTCGATAGCCAAAGGCTTAATAACGCTTGATTCCACGCCATTGTTAGCCAAAAACTTTTCAGTAAATGAGAATATTTCAAATGAATTATTTTCAATCTTTTGTTTCTAGATGTTTAATTTTTTTATGAATGCTCCAACTTTCGATTTCAATGTAAAAACGTAAATGTTTTCTCCTTGGAAGGACAAATTAAATTCGTACCCCTTTTTCAAGCAAACCTGACAAATAGCATAATTTGAAAAGCCTTTCCAAAAACGTCTTTACAAAAACGAAGGACAAAGTCTAAACTTTTTAAGCTGGAAAAATCACGACTTAATTTTGTAACACTAATAACTTTTTAAAGCATTGGCTTTAGTTTTGAAATCCAGGTTTACAATGCAGCGATGAAGGTTTTAAACTCCTATTCCATATTTCAATATACTGTATAAACTTACAAAATACGGGCAGCCTATTGAGTACATGACTCTTAATAAAGTTAATAACTTTCGCAGCATCTTGCAAATGTTAATATACAGTGCTTTGTGTACAATTTGTATACATTCTGCGACCCCCGAAGTTCATTACGCGACCCCTCAAGGGGTCGCAACCCCCACTTTGGGAAGCCCTGGTGTATACTATAGTTGACCATTCTTTTTATCTAGAATACCACACCATATTTTTCCAAATAGATCATTGGCAAATGGCAATAACTAAAAAGATCAATGTAGAAGATTATTTTGCTGCTCTGTGCACGAGTTAATAAAATAGTTGTCAGAGCTTGTTTGTTTTTTCCGTAGAGTGCATTCTAAAAAAATTAACTAATAATATGTTTAATTGTTTATACTAAATTTTAGAAAGCAAGACCCTCCTTCTTTAAATTAGTGTTGTGGACAACTTTCAAATGGAGTCAATGCAAAGTCACACTTGTTGAAAAATAATAATAGTTTTAATTGAAATGTGATAATAATTAGTTAAAGTGATATATTATTGCGGGAATTTGTAGATACTATTTGATTTAGTCTTATCAGTTTAATGAATTTTCCTTGCTGTGATTGTTGGAATGTTTATCCTTAGACTGAGAAAGCTTCTTTGAAAGCTTTGTGCTTGCAGTTTCGGATACTTGAGGATTAATTGATAGAGTGAAGTTTTTGCTCAGACTTGAAATGTTTTTACTTTTAACTTACACCATTTACTAGATGCCACTAAATGGACAGTTGTTCTTAAAGTAATTTGCTCAAGCGCACACACCTAGAGTAGCAGTAGGACCATCATTTTCTGAACTTGCCATCTCTTTATTCATAAAATGAGCACTTAGCTGACTGAGTTATTGGGACAGGCGGTAGACAGTATTGTTCTTTTAGTGATTTGAACTCTTATTGACTTCAAGAATATAAATAATGATGGCTTCATGCAGGAATGTTTTTGTGATTGTATATGTCACTTCGTGCTTGTTTATGCAGGTGTATACGTTTGTTCAAAGTGTGACTACGAGTTGTTTTCAAGTGCATCGAAGTACAAGCATTCGTCACCATGGCCAGCTTTTACTGAAACAGTGCATGATGATAGTTTGACCAAGCACAGGGAGTCCGCTAATGCATTAAAGGTTTTTACCTTACAGCTCTTGTCCGTTAGTTGTTGTCCAATGTCCACATTGTTAAGATTATCTAAATACTCACTTGTGTTGTGACATTTTTCCCATTGACACAAGATTCGGCTAAATTTGTCTCTTTGATCAGACAGTCTTTGCTAGTCCTTTTTTATATAATAGTATATAATATTTTTTTCAATATAGAATTTCAGCAATTTAACATCATTTTTATGGTCACCATCCACTTCATCAATCATTACTTTCTCTTGCAATCCTTTTATAAGACATCCTAATGTTATCTCCCCAGTTTTCTTTTCTTAGTGCATTCAAAAATAGATTCAACATGAATTGATGATGCTCTGGGCTAGGCCGTGTGACACACGATGAAGAAAGAAAAAATTACTAGAATTGGTTTAAAATATTGGTTTCTACAGTAGAACATTTTTATCTTTATATAGGTTTAATAGTTATTGCTTGCAAAAGTTTGTCAGTTTTTTGTGTATATTTGATTATTTATAATATATAGTATATACGTAATATAATTAATTTATTTTAAAATTTTCACTTTCAGTCAGTGAAAATTGTGGTTTCCTGCTTGCTGTTTTTCTAAATTCTCTGAAGTTTTGGCTAATTGAGAGTTCCAACAGGTAATTTCCATTATGCATATCTAGGTTCGTTGTGGCAAATGTAATAATGGCTTGGGTCATGAATTTCTCGGAGATGGGCCTCAAAAAGGACAATCAAGGTTTTGAATATTTTCATCATCACTGAAATTTGTTTCAAAATCTTGTAAGTATGCTTATCGCTTATTGCTTAAGTGATATAACCACACCTGGCTTGCTAAGTTAGCTAAAAGCTTGAAAAATTTATTTATTTTTTGACAGTATAATTTAGTTATTATTTTATTGCATTTGCATACGATGCAATTCAATAAAATTGCTTGATCTGAATGAACTTCATTGAGAATGCAACGCTTATATGTTGAAAACTCTGTATAAAGTTTATGTGAACGAGTTAATGTGTTGCTTCTCATAATTATGTGTATTGTCGTAGATTGCTATTAACTACTACATTTAATGCTTCACAAAAAACATGATAACCAGTCATATTTGTAGACAACGAAATTTGGTGATGCTAGTATCCTACTAAGGGCATACAGTGTCCGCCACGTTATCTCAGTGGCTACGCGCTCCACTCGAGATCACGCGGTGCTGGTTTGACTCTCGGGGTGTCCGCTTGAGCAAACCATTTCAGGGCTGCTTTCCATTCAGCCGCAGTTAGTGGATGGAATAATTATCCTGCTACAATATTTCAACAATCGGAAACATCACTCTGTCAATCTCTGTAATCAGTCCTGCGTCAAAAGCTTCTACAACTATACGAAACTATTACAATAACCTATCAAGGCTTTGCCAGTCCGAGCATAAAGATTCCAAATTAACCAACCATACAGATTTAAGCAAATTCAATTGATAAGTTTGAGAGCTACTAAATTAGATGAAATGAAAAGACACGACTTAAGTAGATCGAGACACCTGACTGATTGTTATTTGTGTTGCTTCAAAATCATATTGCCCTCTAATCCACAGTTTTATTTTTTGCAGAAGTTTAAGATTCACATTTCCATGCGTGAATAGTAGAACACCCCTTGCTGAGCTACATCACCACTGTTGTCCGCATCTGCGTGGCAGTGAGAAAGAGTTTTATCGCCAGAGCGCTCATCTTTCATATGCCATGAAAAGTAGGGTGTACCAAAAAAAATAAAGTTCTTTGGATTTTTTAGCCTATTTGCTAAAACTTGCATTTAGGGTCACAATTAACTTTACAACAAAAATTTTTCAATTTCAAAGATGTCTGACGCCGGTATTCTGTGTTTCCGTGACGACGCGGTCAAAATTTCATATTTTGGTCATATATTCAGATCCGTAAGTGCTAGAGACTTCATTCTTGGTGCTATGGATGCAGAATGTCCACTTTCCTATCACCATTCAATACATTTATATACCCTAAAGTCTTTACTTTTTGAGATTTTTGCTAAAAACTGATTTTTGCCATGTTGTCGTAGGAATTAATCCATAAAAAATCTTAAAAAACATGAAATTCAACAAAAAATTCATGGAAATATGAATATTTATGCTGATATGTAATTTTACACCTGTTTCTGGTATTCAGCTGACAGGCAGTGATTACTATAAATCAAAGAAAAGAATTGGCCAATGAACATACATCACCCAATCAGTTATTTACTGAGTAAGTGATACCATTACAATTACATTTACGAATCAATGTCGCATATACCAAACTACATTATTTCATACTCATTACTCTAGCATGTGATGTATAATTATGTTGTTTAAGCACTGATATGATGCAGTAAGCTAGTTACATGCTAGCAGTTCAAGCTTGTGGCAGAACATCACAATACTGTACACAAAATAATGGACTATTCAGTGTATAGGATAATACCATATGAGACATTAGTTTTACATACCAACCAAAATGTTTTGAAAAGAAAATTGGAAGCAATTAACTTGCCTAAAAAATAGTTAAAACTAACAGCAACAATGCAGAATAATCTACAACTTAACCCAGGAGTCTAATCTGAATAACACAGTCTATATATAAAACTACTATACTTGTATAGCATTACAACAGTCTTCAAAAGGCTCTTTGTGTTAGAAGCTAAGCAAAGTATTTGATCATATTGCGTTTGGTGAATGTTTCGGATGATGCTGAGTGTAATAGCTTGTTCTTTCGAAAACTGTCTATTTTGGACCATTTTGTATAAAAACTGTTTCTCTTGCTTGATGAGGTTGCTGTGGAATTTTGTCAACAAACCTAATGCTCTTTCACATGAATCATTAACAACACAAATATTGTGAACCATTTCTTCATCTTTCAAGAAATTGCTGTCTTCTGCCCATTTCCTTGGATGGCTGTTTAGAAAAGAAGAATCTATTCCCATTGTGTCCAGAAGAATCCATGATTCTGAGCCAAATAAATCTCGCAGAGCTGCGTGTCCTTGCTGATGTTTTTGGGCATTTGCTGTTCAGTTATCTGGTTTATGCTGATGTGTGGTTGTTGTTGTTTTTTTGCATTAAAGGATTTTCTCAAAGTAGAGTTTTCCGTTGTAGTTACTTTTTCGCCAAACAAGCTCATCACCACCAAGCGTTCAGTTAGATACCAGAGATGGCAGTCTAGCTTCTTCAAATTTTCCTCACTAGTGCACTCTAACCAGCTTTTTACATAATATAGAGAAAGAAAAGTTGCCAAAGAATACACCTTATTCAGGACTTCTTCATTGAAAACACTTTTTGCTTTCAACCGCGATCGAAATAAAGCAATTTTAAAAGTGTAGAGAAGCTTTGCCATCCATCTAGCATAACTGGGGGCACCTGGACTCCTGGAGCTTTAAATGCAAAGTTCTGCTTTTTTGGTAATGCTCCTCCGAGAAACACAACAGAAAGCACAAGAAGTTCTCTATAATCCTTACGGAATTTGTTTGAATCCTTAGAGCCAGGTAACAAAACATCAGCAGTCAGCACATCTTTACATCTGGTCTTAGTCCATCGTCGCCAAGCACTGTTGTCACAAATATCGTAATAATTAAGGTTCAGTGATGACCAGAGTTCCTTCAAAGCATTAAATGTGCTGTCTTCTGGAGAGGATGTCTCTCCACTCCGTAAACAGTTTTGCATGCAGCACCATATGCTAACTCAATGATGTGGTGCCGGCAAGCAAATAGAAGGAGGTTTCGTCTAAAATATTCTTCAAGACGAACCACAATACCTTTGTTACAACCAGTGTTCACAGAAGTGGTATCAAACACTAAACCAACTATTTGGGATATATCAAACAATATTTTTGCAACTGTTGAATTATCGCAGTACATTCAGATTCACTATTTTTAACATCACTTAGAGACAAGAGGATCTCTTCATCGTCAATGAGGCATTGCAAAACAATAGCCATGTGTTGCGTTTTTGTTTGAGTGTGCTGTGTTGTAGGATGCAAAAGTTGGCGATCCATCCCATTGTACAGTAGATTGTATCGCAAATGTTGAGCATTTTTGAGAGTTTTTCGCTGTTTCTCTTAATTTGGCTACCCTTTTCAGTTCTAATTATATGTACAATGTACATGTACAATTTTCTGGTTCTTTATTGTTTAAGTCTGAACCTATTGCAAATACAAGTTGTGTTATTGGCCTAGCTATGGCTAATTTGATATTTGTCTGCAACAAGACAAACATTCTTGTTTAACAGTTTGTGCTTCTTGCTTTGTAATGTTGCTTTATAATATAACTGGCTTATGCCGGTTTGTACTGTGCTAATTATACCACTTAAATTGCATTGTCTCAAAAAACAAATGAAAAGCAGTTAGTAAAGCAGCTGGATTTAAACTATCATACATACCGGTACCAGTATAAATATTCATATTTCCATGAATTATTTGTTGAATTTCATGTCTTTTAAGATTATTTTTGAATAAATTCCTATGACAACATGGCAAAAATCAGTTTTTAGCAAAAATCTCAAAAAGTAAAGACTTTAGGCTGTATAAATGTATTGAATGGTGATAGGAAAGTGGACATTTTGCATCCATAGCACCAAGAATAAAGTCTCTAGCACGTACGGATCTGAATATATGACCAAAACATGAATTTTTAGCCGCGTTGTCACGGAAACGCAGAATACCGGCGTAAGACGTCTTTGAAATTGAAAAATTTTTGTTGTAAAGTTGATTGTGACCCCAAATGCAAGTTTTAGCAAATAGGCTAAAAAATCCAAACAACTTTATTTTTTTTGGTACACCCTAATGAAAAGGTTATTTCATGATCATGCGATAAATACAATCATATCATATGTTTAAAACTGTCCTTTATTGCATTAATCAATTTCTAACCCATTTCACGAATGATTGTTTTAGTGATTCAGCCTTGGCACTTTTCATTCCTAGGTCTTGGGCTTCCAATTTCCGTTTCTTTTTTTCGATTACATCATTATCGTTCTTTTTGCAAAGTGGGGGTGTTTTTCAATTGTGCAGATTGTTTGTGTACCGTAACCCGAGCAAAACAATGAAGAAATCAAACAAAAATTACATAACGTGGTAGTTTGTGATCGGATGATATTTGCTCATTTTCCTTGCATCGACGTTTCGCACAATTGAGTTTAATTTTGGATTGTTCAATCTACTGTACAGTGTTATTTTCTACTTGTTGTGTTAGTTCAAATATTGCACTTTTTAAGCAAACTTAGAAAATTTATTCACATTAACAAAGCATGTAAATTGTAAATTTGTAATTGATTGTGTTTGTCCTATGCTTTGAGTTTGATAAGTAATAGTGCTGATTAAGTTCAGTGTATCATG
Organism: Aplidium turbinatum; assembly: GCF_918807975.1. Classification (NCBI taxonomy): domain Eukaryota; kingdom Metazoa; phylum Chordata; class Ascidiacea; order Aplousobranchia; family Polyclinidae; genus Aplidium; species Aplidium turbinatum. The sequence goes on along the minus strand of NC_137477.1, from coordinate 14,337,732 downwards.
GTGCGCAATGTTCATTCTTCCACACGTGATGAACACCAGCTGTTTATTCTCTATTATGACGTCTCAATTTACAGCTTGTCGTCATTTCCTGGTGAATTACTTTAGACTTGCGTTGTTCCGCTTGCACGATCTTTAGTTGCTTTTTTCGATAGATTGCGTTGTATTAACGACAGAGATCAAATCGTTAAAACTTTGCAAAAATTCGACGTGAAATCGTTTGTTGATATGCCTGAATAACTTGGAATAATCGAGCGAACTTTTTGCGTTAGGTCCTGTTGCGTGGCGTCTAGTTCAAGGTATGATAAAAAAAAATCTCAGTAAGATAGATAGCAACAGGACGAAGGGATGAGCTTTTTATCATACACTTTACGAAGCTATATGTTGGAAAGGCCGTTTATTTTTGCCAATAATGTGATAATAAAGTAAGCACGCTTTGTAACATTTACCGCCACAAAAGAAGGAACTTGTAATTTGACTTTTATTTGCAAGCATTATTGTGGTTGGGTGCTTTACCTCCTTGTGTTCGATGTGGTTAGGTTCCAATCTTTAACCCCCGGGTGTCAACCTGGATTCGACAAAAAGCATTACAATGATAAGTTTCCAATCTTAAGTCTAAGAACGGACATGCGTGATCCAAACACGTTAGCTGTAACTAAAGTTTAAATCAATACTATAGCATCATCACGCTTGATTTCAAAAACTTTAAAAAAAGTTTGTTTTGCTTCACCAGAGGGTGGAGTTTTGAATCATCAGTTTTTGTTTCAGACAAAAATAAATATATCGTGGCATATAGGGTAAGGGACTGTCCATAAAAGATGAACAGACAAAGGGGGAAAGAGGGCTGCAAATCTTTTCATTGACACAGTGCGGACATGGGGAAAGTGGGGCCGTTTTTTGCCATTTTATTAGAATGTTTTTTATGGACAGCTTCTAAGCTCATTTTGGATTTTGTATAGGCCTGTGTTATGAAAAAAGTAAACTACATACCTAGTCTATTGCTATTCGTCCTTTTATTGTGAAATAAAAAATGCTTATGTAGCGCCCGTGGCTTTTCTTACGTTTTCTTGTGTTTTATTGCTGTTGCGAAACCTGGAGGCCTTTTTTGGTCCCTGCGGTTTTGCTATGAGAATTTGTATCGTTTATTAGGTTTGTTTTTTCTTTGCAATAAACTCATACTTGTAGAAATCAAGATATCATTCTCAGATCATCTCCATTACCGTGCTTGTACTCGGGATGTTGCTATAGCAGTTACAGCTAACATGAGCGGATTCTCCAGACTATTCGTCGTCCGCTACACTTACGATTTCTTCAGCAATTTGCATTCGACTACAATTACTCTATCAATTCATTTGCTTACGACTTTATGTGTGTTTTTTAAACGACATTGATTACGATTGCATGTGAAAGTAGGAGGGAGGTTAATTTTAATTTCAACTTTAGTCCTGATTTTAGGATACAACAGGCAATTCTAAGGCCTCTAGAAAATTTTTGTTCAAACCCCCCCCACCCTGAAAATTACTCTTCGCGTCAGATGGATTGCTTTGTAACTGTCCAATTTGTTTTACTAAAATCGATTTACTTTTACTTGGTTGCATGAATATGATAGAAAGCATGAATGAAAATACATCAAAAACACAAAAAATTCTATGTTAGTCATAGCCTAATAACAAAAATGCCCATATTTGTGATTTGAATATGGACATTTTTGGCCGATACAAATAAGTAAATAAAAATAAATTAGTCAACTTCGTAGCCTAGGGGAGAGTGGGGTTGGTTGAATCATTTCAAGGTTTTATTCCGCTTGTGGGCGCCACAGACTACAGATCATGGTGAAAATTGGTCTGCTGATACTTGGACATACACTCTACTAGATGAAAATGGTTTCATATAGATACTACAAAGCAGTTAAAATTGATGCAAATTTCAAAAAAAATACTATTTTTTTAGACAACGGGGTTGGTTGAATCACATGGTGGTGTAAGTTGAATCATTCATAAAATCATTTTAAAGAATTCCTTGCTGTGTTGTATAACATAACACATTATTTCGAATAACTACAAACTAACTTCATGGCAAAATATTTATAGCATTCCACAAAAACAAGCAAAACAGTTTAACACATTTTGTGCAAGTAAACAACCCATCTGTACAGAGCTCATTGCGACACATTTCACCCAAGCTTCTCTGAACACTGTTATTGTAATTTTCTCCACATTGGTTGCATAGCCATGCTCTTCCATCTGCAGTAGCTGCTGAACCTCTTTTTCCTTTTTCTTGTGATTGAATCTTGCTCTTCTTTTGAGGCTTCTTAGCAGTCCTATGCTCAATTGCTTTTTTTCTGGTGTGTCCGTCAGTATCGCACACTTGAGGCGTTTGCTTCCTCCATTTCTTTTACCTGTTTTGACAGGGGTCTTGGGGAACGCACGCACCATTTCAGGGCTGAATGGCATTGAATTAACTCCGGGACTTGTCAATGCGAGTCTTTTCCTACATGAACGAGAGGTTGAAGGTGTATTGACCGGTTCTTCATCGCTTGTGGCGGCCAACAGACCTTGCACCTCAGAAATTGAGCTTTCGTTCGAGGCTGGTGGCTCATCAGCAACGCCAATGCTCTGTCACATCACAGACGTTTGAACATGATCACATTGGGTAGTGGATTCATTTGGCAGATTATTTGACTCATCGCTGATTAATGATTTTATCAGGTGAAAATATAACGGGGTTGGCTGAATCACGTGATTCAACCAACCCCACCAAGATTTCACAGAAAATAAGAGTAAACGCTATTTTACACTGAGTTTGAACTTGGCCGTCATTACTGATTTCTTAACACTTAGCTAACTGGCTACAAAAATAACTTCCACCTTCTCATCTGCACTTCATCTAACTAACGCTAAACGAAAAATACAAACAACACTGAAATGTTACAAACAGCTATCCCCTATATAATTTATGTTGACGTATGATAAAAAAATCATTCAATTTTGTTCATAATATTGTTTTCTGATTTCTAAACAAATGTTGCTTTCTTTGATCCAATTTTAGATGTTTAAAAAGTTTAGAATGGCGGTGCTAAAAACAAAATTGGACTTTATAGCCGACTCACCCTAAAGCCACAACTGACTTTCAGGACATAGGTGTAGGGGAAAGTTAGATTTTGGGGGTGCGAAGAAACTCTTGCCCAAATAAAATTAAATGCGTCTAAATATTTTTTCGACAAAGCATAGATCGCCTAATTAAAAATTCTACACTGCTACCAATACTCTGGTATTCCTACTGTAAATGTAATTCGTCAACTACTAGCATTGCCCAAATAATACGACTGCACCATAACTCAATACGAAAAAAACACATTTCACATCAATAAGAGAATAATAGGGGTTCATGTACTTCAATATACAAATTATCGTAACAATCTAAAATTTTAACAAGTACAGTATACTGAAAAGTTATTTTTAAAATTTTATCACAGCTGAGCATTTTGATATTGTAAGTTATGTGTTTAAAGCACCACTTTCAAAGTCATTATATTATTGGCACATCTCGATTAGGATATATTTTTCATAAAATTTGCAAGCATCTGGATATTTTCAGATGTTGAAAAGTTATTTCAAATCTTGTGAACTAAACTTGCAGGCTACGATGTGAGCTGAGCATGTTGATATTGTAACTTTTACGTTTAAAGCATTACTTTCAATATTGGAGCACATTGGATTGGGATATATACTTTTCATAAAATTTGTAAACATCTGGATATTTCTGCTCCGACAGGACCCCCTAATTTTCGGGCCCTGTGCGATCGCACGGTTTGCACACCTCTAAGACCGACACCAGCCTACCTGGGTTATGGATGAACTCACTGAAATGAAGCTGAGGACTTCATTTTCTAGCAGGACGGTGCTCCACCGCACTGGAAGCTTTCGGTATGAGCTTACTTGAATGATAATCTACCGGGAAGATGGATTGGACGTACCAGTAATGATGACAGTGTGCTGCTAAAATGGCCCCGCGCTCACCTGACCTGACTCCCTTTGATTTCTTTCTTTGGGGCTATGTGAAAGGTTTAGTGTAGAGAAAAGTAAGGCAAAATGGGATACTTAAGCCTAAACAGTCATAAAATTCTAGAGACTTAAGAAAAACGAACAATTTTTGTTTTAGCAGAAAGGTCAGGCATCATGCTACACAAATCAAACAAAAAAATATCAAAAATAATAATGCTCATTTAGGTATCAAATAAATTCCAGAGGTGCCTTTTTTCCCATGTGAATCAGAAATTTGCACAGCAACAATGGATTGACAATCTAGAAACAAGTTTATCGTTGATGATTAAGCAATAAACATGCAAAATAGCAGAAATAACATTTAAACCACAATTATGATCAGTTTTGTTCGTTTTCGATATTGTCATTTCCATTCTTATTCAATGCGTAAATGCAAGTAAATTGCGTAAATTACAAGTGTAAACAATAAGACTATTGTCATCCTGAACTCCTGCATAAAGAACAATGTGCCCATTGCTCACAAGAACAACAATAAATCCACCCTTCATCGGATGTCGAATAGCTGTGCAGCTTTCTTGTATCCACATTCTTTATTCACAATGCACTCTATAGCGGCTTTCATCCAATTTTGCCGCGTTGTTTTTCGAATATAAGTTCATACCATTTTACTTTTGTACCAAAAATATTAGCTAGAATATTCTTGAATGATAAGCTATAATTTAAGATCTATTAATAAACAAATAGTTTAATTCTGCTATGTCCTGTAGCATATAGCGTCCAAAAGTAGGCTAACAAAAACATAGAAACCCATTTCACATGTAGTTTCATGCAATAGTGTAACTATCCCATTATGCCCCATTGCACTACACAGAAGAAAAACTGGCTGTAAAACAATTGCAGTGAAAGGAAATTCAAATATTTTCCTTCTTATGCTATCACTACTTCCTAAAGTATTATGAGAAAAAGCAACAACTGCAACAAATAATTATTTAGTATAAAAAAATCACGGGGATATTTGGCCGTCTTTTTTAACAAATTACCTGCTTTTTTAATTCTGCTGCACAAAACACCTCTGTACACTAAAATTACAGAATTGAACTAAAAACTGATTCAATTCCAAGCTGGCTACTTCCTATCAAAAATTCAGCTATGTGGCCTAAGTAGTTTTTTTTAAAAAACGAGAACCTCGTCCCTACCACCTCATTTTGCCCTACTTTCCCCTACGTACCCCCTCTGCCCTCAAACCTAATAGAACCGAAGCAAAGAATCACTACTGCGTTGGAGACTGTTACAGACGACATGCTACAACGAGTTTGGGACGAACTCGATTACCGCCTTGACGGGTGTCGTGTTGCTACTTGATGTTGCTACTATGTTGCTATGTGTTGCTACTCATTGAAAATTTGTGAACATTATTGAAAACGGATAACACACGTGTTGTGCCACTGATAGCGTGCAAATGACAATTTAATTTGATAATTTGACATGGAATTTACTATGTTTACCCTTGTAGCTGTCAAGTTTCATTGGCTTGAAGTACACACTTTTTGAGATATTTAAGTCTCAAATGATGTCAAATTCTTTGAAACACTCTGTACGTTGTTATTTTACAAGTGGTGAGCCTACCATAACTGGTCAAACAAGATTACATAATACCATAATTTTCCAACAAGGTTTGAACAGTTTTTGCTTGTCCAGTTGTAGTATTGCAAAGTTAATCTGAAGTCTCAATCCCTTGTGCAAAACATGTCAATCAGACCGTGATGAGACCAAACTGTAATGTTGCCAGCTGCGTTTTTCATAATTTCTCCATCAATAGTCCAAAGTACAATATCTTCACTTTTTGAGTCATCGGCTTCGTCGTCCTTACTTTGCGATGCAGCCTTCGATGTATCCCACGCGTTGCTTATCTGTTTTAATCTTTGAAAATGGAAAGCTCTTACACGATGATGTTCTACGCCAGGAAAATCGCAGTTGCCCTGCGCTGTCCTTCCTGCTCTGTAAGATCGAATGAACTCCATTCTAGAATTAGATTTGATCATTTTCAAGTCGCACGTCCCATCGGCAAGATGTGCTGAAGGAGAGAAACCACTTGGGTTATCCTTGTATTTACAGGCTATGTTTAAAGCGGTGGCGACAACGTAAGGAGTTTGAATGACCTGAAAATACCAGAAAGATTAATTAGTAGACTAAAACAAACTAAGTTACGAGATCAAACTGATTACTGAATCAAACTGATTATATTATTTGTAAATCTTTACTTGGTATTGCCTAATTATTAATTGGTAAGCTTATTAATTTCTTTATTTGGTGTTAATTGCTATTGTATCATATTATTAATTGGTATTTGATTAATTATTTATAGATATTTTTTGCAACGCTTACATAACTGGTAGCCTACTCAATTTTAAAGTTCTAAAATTTCAAATTTTCTTTACATATTTTATGACTATACAAACGTTTGAAAGGCTTATAGCTTTCACTTTTGACAGTAAGCTGGTTTACTGCTGAGCATATCGAAACCAAATGATACCATGATTAAATTTTTTATTTTAAAATAAGTGTATATAGCCTACAAATCTACCTTCCAATTGTTTTCTTTTGAGATCGCATCACCTGTAGGCCTACTGCACTTTTTATCTTCTCCAGTTGGAAGTTTGCAAGGAGACTTTGCTTTTTTACTACAAATTTCTGCGTTTGTTTCGGAATTAAAATTGCTCTCTCCGTTTCGGTTTAGCTTTACAAGGGAATTTTTTTCGGCTGTCGATCGCAAGGGCTGCTTTTCATCTTGTTCTATTTTAGTTGTTTTTAGGCAAACGGGGCATTGATTCTTGCATGTTGTTTTGTATGCTCGAAAATCTTCATTGGTCTTGTTTGATCCTGCTGGGAGGTAAGTGATCTCACAAAAGAAAGAAGACAATTGCAAAATGGCATTCAAAGCAGACAACTCGTAGCGAAATAGACCAAAAAATCGATACCTTTCGCTCATTGTTAAGATTTTCTCTATCACACCGCAACTGCTTCCGAGGAAAAAGAATGTGACAAACTTTCCCTGCTCATTATGCATTGAGCAAACGTCTAGCGGATGAGATTCACCCGCAATTATTTGAATCGTTGCTGTTTCAGGGTCTGTCACCCCCATGGCCGTACAGCTCAACATATTGGCTGTGCCAACTGGAATAACTCCTAGCCTGACGGTTGGTTTTTCAAAACGGATTTCTTTCTGAAAGGATTCTCCATTTTCTCTATCCAAACCTACGTTATGCTTCTTCTGCGTAGATTGCAAAACTCCATTTGCGATCTCATTAAACGTCCCATCCCCACCCATTGCTATAATACCATCATATGGAGATAAGTCGTTGGACATCAGATATTCTTTTGCTTGTCCAGCTGATTTTGTAAAAATGACCGTCTCCTTTATGTCAGCAACTTTAAAGAGTGGAGATACTATTTCCCGGTGAAATTTCTCTCCGATTTTCTTTCCTCCAAAGGGATTGACAAACACCAATAAGTTTTGTGGGCGCATTTTTCCGTTTTTTTTCCACGCTTCGCAAACAGAAAGTTCTATTTTCTTTTGCCAATCCTGACAATGCTCTTCATCGCTAGTACACAGGTCGATGGTGCGATACTTGCGTCTCCCATCTGGCAGCTTATCCCAGAAATGAATGGTTAGGATAAAGCATTCAATCAGCTTAAATTTTAAAAAGTTGAAAAAGCTCTTGTTTAATATTGGCCTCTCCTGCTCGTCAACCATCCAATGCCCTTTTTTGCACGTCGTCGCCATGATGCGATGCAACTCAATCGACGCATTGCGCGACGACAGTGGAACAAGCTTTCCAGATTTTATGCATTCCAGATGAAGACAATCGCCGTTTATTCGGAGCTCGAACATTGCTTCGTTCCAAAGGAATTCAATTATTACGCTGGAAGGCGGATGCATTGACGTTTTCTCTTTTTTATCTTGAACGTATTCCATTTTTATCTTTTATCAACAACAGGACAAACCCTTCTAAAGATTAAATTCTAGCAAACCTGTTTCCCTTTTAAGAAGAAACTGATTGTAATTGAAAAGAAGAGTTTTCTTACTACTGCAGATACAATTCAATGTAGTTTTTTTTTCTTTTTTCTTTATTTCAATCCAATTTTCGCTGCACTCGTGGACTTATTCAAATCTTTTAAACCCAGTTTGGAAAGTAAGCCTACATCTCTAAAAGATTATGGGCTGGACCAACAAGAGGCTACTTGGTTTAATATTGTATCACTAATAGCCTAAATACTGTAATAATAGGCCCATCAATAATATGGATCTAACTATCAAGTCACCTCACATGTAAAGGAGTAGGCTAGGCTGCGTTTCACAATTCTCTCTGGTTTTCAATGGAGTTGCAAATGTCGATAACTGCGAGCACAATCTTTTACAACTTATCACAAGATCGAGGCGAAAGCAAACATTGTGACATTACAAATTGCGTGTACAAGAATGTCTGGAGACGTTGAATCAAATGTAAAAAACGACGGATTTTCTGGCTGGGTAATGATTAGAAGCAACAACTCGTGACCAGCGATAGCAAAGGCCGATGTTTCAATACAACAAATCAATTTATATCTCAGCTTTGTTTATTTAATAGCGATCATTTTCCATAAAATCATGACCTTTAAGAAAACTAATAAATTAGCCTAGCTTTCATTGCAAAATTATTCAAATTTTTTAAAACACGCCTTCTGAGCTTCACTAGCAAAACAAGCGTTCCTCATCTTATTAAAACATTTAAAGAAAAAATTACAGTAAACTGAACAATATTCGAAACTAACATTCATTAATGGAAAAGATGTTTTTTTCACATGACGTTATAGCATATAGGCTAATAAATCTCAGAACGCCTTTGCAGTCAAGTTTTCTTTCTGGTTTTGCTTATCTGTCTACTCATTGCCGCAAGTAATCAGCTGCATAACTCATTTGATTGGGGGGGGGGGGGGGGGAACTCCAAAGGCACAAATGTTTAACTTGGCGTGAAAATTTAGCTTTGCAGCCCATTTTTAGTGCATAAAATACAAAATTTTAACCATTATTTACTTATTATTCAATAAATACATTATTTGTAATAAAACCTGGACATTTTAACCTTTGTAATTTGGCCTATTTGCAAACTCACGTACGATATGTACAACACGAAAAAAAATCATGACAGACAAAAATGAAGACACATGCGCAATTTGGCCAGGAATTTGTGATTTTCAGGAATTTGGCAAACGGGCTTTAAAAAAGTATACTTAATTAAAATTAGCATAGTCTACAGTTTCTGCTGTACCGTAGCCTATATACACAGTACGGTAGTCACAAAGATGAAGTCGCCGACCAAGCATTCAATTTGCCAGCAGGAGTATGTCTGCTGCCTACCCGTAAACCTTGGGGAAAAATTGTTTAATCTTTGACGCATACAAAAATTTTCCTGGCGGTGTTAAAAAAAATGCATAAAGCTTACGACATTACTCAACTGTCTTTACTCAACAGTTCGGCAACAATATGAGGCTATCAAATGTGATGCCATGATCCGAAACTGTACGCGGAAAGAAACGAACATAAAATATACATTGGGCTATTAAACTAGCTAAGTCCAATCTAAATGAGCCAAAGATAATAATTCTAACTTATTTTAAAAGCGCCGCATAACGCAACTTAGCTAACCACCGCGATATCTCAATTAGTTATGAGCAGCGTTTTTTTTAAGGTTTGGTTTGGGTGACCGCTAAGTAGTTTTAATTGTAATCAAGGTTTATGGATCACTGGGAGTTTTTGCAGTTCTAGCTGATTTAATTTATTTTTTAATTACTTAACTGTATCTAAATTTAAAATTGGCAATGGCCCAAAACACAGTTAAAGAAGAAATCAAAAGGATTCTGGCCACTACAAACATATTAGATGAAGTAATATCAGAGAGAAAGACATTACCCATTGAAACATGCATCAAGCAAGACGAAGCTCTCATGGATGAGATAGCTCAAAAACTGGTAAAACATCTTCTTGGAAATAAAGTATTTCAACAACAGATGGAAAATCAAATAAATGCTTCTGTCAAAGAAAAAAGTGCTCAACTGGACAACAAATTTAAAAAAGTTGAAAGAAAACAAGAAGAATTAGAACAATACTCAAGAAGAAATTGTATCTTGATACATGGAATGCCAGAAGAAACAAAGGAAAATACTGACAAGATTGTAGAAAAATTTTTAAAAGAAAAATTGGACATCACCATCACACAAAAAGATATTGACAGAAGCCATAGGCTAAAAGCAAAGCCAAACCATTGCAGACCTTTAATTGTCAAATTTACAAACTATCACATAAAATATATGGTGTATTCTCAGAAACGAAAATTAAAAGGAACCAAACTTCTGATCACTGAGTCGCTCACAACTCAAAGACTGAAATGCATCAGAATATTAGAAACAAAAAGGCAGGAAAAAGAAATCCATTCGTACTGGACAACAGATGGGAAAATATTTTACACCAAAGCAAAAGACAGCAGTAAGAAAATTTTTATGCCCTTCAACATTGAAAATCGTGAGCTTTAAATTTCTTTTTATGATAGACATGATACATTATTTACATATTACTGATGAAAAATCAGTTAGTACTCTCTGATACTGTTAAGTGTTTCTAAACTATTCTTTATACCGCAAAACAAAACAAGGTTTTTACTTAAATGACACCTCACTTATGCCATGTATGTCAGAAATCTTGTAAAAGAAACCAGAATTCAATTTGCTGTGACATATGTGATCAGTGGGCACACTTGAAGTGCATATCTTTAACTTTGCCACAATTTAAAAAACTTGGAGCCTCTGATGAGCCATACTACTGTAACAAATGCATGTCATGCATTATTCCTTTTAATAACATATCAAATCTAGACCTAACTACACTTAATAATGATAAACCTTACAAGGTAAATGAGCTTTTGCGTGATCAAAGCCAAAGTTATTGTGAAATCAAGGATCTATCTTCAAAGATAAATGTCTATGAAAAGAATCAACTGTTATTACTCCATGTGAATATGAGAAGCTTAGTTGCTAATCTTGCAAAACTAGAATCATTGCTCACTGAAATGCCAAGGCTACCAGATATAATTGCCGTATCAGAAACCTGGCTTAATGATAATCGTACTCAGTTTGTCCAGTTGCAGGGATACAATTTTATTTGTTCTCACAGTACACATGCAGACACTAAATCAGTAGCAGGTGGTGTGGGAATGTACATAAACCATTCAATAACATATAATCAATTGGACAATTTTGGTTTAAACATAAAAGGTTGTGAAGAATTGTGGGTAAACATACCAGCAACAAATAATAGGCACTGTTTATTTGGTGTTCTTTACAGACATCCTCAACATAAACTTGATGAATTTCAAATGAAACTCTGTGAATGTATTGACACAATAAATAACCTAAACAGGAACTACTATATATGTGGTGACATTAACATTGATCTTTCAAAAAAAGATGTTAACTCATCTGTCAAGGCCTACTCTGATACACTTCTCAGTTGTGGCTGTCAGCAACTAGTGGAGACTCCTACCCGAGTAACCGCTAAAAGCTCAACTTTAATTGATCATTTTTACACAAATGACTTAAAAAATAAAATTATGTGCCATACTTTGCTACATGACATTTCTGATCATTTTCCAATTACAATTGCAATACAGTCAATGAAACCCAAAGAGGGGAAACATACTCATACAATTAGAGATACAAGAAATTTTTCGGCAGAAACGTTCTTATGTGATCTTGAGAATTCTCTTACAAATCACTGTACATTAGATCAATCAATCCATAATCAATTTAATGACTTTATAGATACATATAACGACATACTTAATAAACATGCACCACCTCGAATCTTGACAAGAAAAGAAAAAAAGCTCAAGGCTAAACCATGGATAACAAAAGCAATCTTAAACTCTATCAAAACCAAAAACAAATTATATTCCCTAAAAATAAAAACACCAACTGATAAATCTGCTCATGATGCCTACAAAAAATATAGAAATTTGCTCACTCATATTAGGGAACGAGCAAAAATGATGCATTACAACTTTTTAATTTCAGAGAGCAAACACAACACTGGAAAGACATGGGAAACCATAAATGATATTATTAAACACAAAAAGAAAAATGCAAAAATACCAAAAGAAATAATCAATCTTAATAATGAAATCTTATCTGAACCAACACAAGTGAGCAATTGTTTCAATGATTATTTCACTGAAATTGGTCCTTCAATGGCATCGAAGATTCCTTTGTCAACCACTGGGTCTCCACTAAATTTTCGAAGTGTTCCATATTCCTTTTTTCTGTCACCCATCACTGAAGAAGAAGTGCTTAAACATCTGAACAATTTGTCGTGCTCTAAAAGTACCGGCTTCAATGGAATACCTATGAAATTTATAAAGTTATCCTCATTAGTAATAGCACCCATCCTCACTAATCTATTCAATGAATGTATTAATCAAGGTGAATATCCTGACATCCTAAAAATTGCTCAAGTGACTCCTATACATAAAAATGGATCTAAAAAAAGCTGCAGCAACTACCGACCAATATCAATCCTGTCACCTTTTACAAAAGTATTTGAAAAATGCCTGTTTGACCAAATGCACAAATATCTAGCAAAAAAAGACCTTATTACACCTCACCAATTTGGTTTTAGGCCAGAGTATTCCACTTCACTTGCTGTTTCAAACATTTGTGATGACATTTTAGCAAATCTTGATAACAAAAAAACCACCTGTTCGGTATTTCTTGATCTTGCTAAGGCTTTTGATACAGTCGACCATACTATTCTCATTAAAAAAATAGAAAAATATGGATTTCGAGGCCATTCCCAACAGTTGTTAAAAAGTTACATCAGCAACCGTCAACAATACACAGTTGTTAATGGTGTTCCGTCCACTTCTAGAAAAGTTACCTGTGGAGTTCCCCAGGGTTCAACATTAGGACCTCTCCTCTTTTTGTTGTATGTAAATGATCTGCCAAACTCAACAAAAATGACTGTTAAATTATTTGCTGACGACACAAATCTAATGATGGCAGACAAATGTGAGAATGACTTACAACAAAATGTGAACACAGAACTCGAAAAGGTTCTCACTTGGATGAAACTTAACAGGTTATCAATAAATTTTACAAAAACAGAATACATGCTTATTACAAACAAAAAACAAATAAGAAATGTTAACATTAAGATTGGGAGTAAACCAATTCAGCAAAAAGATCAAATCAAGTACCTTGGTGTCTATATTGATAATAAGTTAACGTGGAAACACCACATAGAACAAGTCTGTGGGAAAGTCGCAAAGGGTTCTTGGGCACTATTAAAACTGAGAGATTATGTGAATTCAGACACATTGACAACCGTTTATTATACTTTAATTTACTCCCACCTTCAATATTGCATTACTAGCTGGGGTAAAGCTTGCAACAAAGTTCTAGACCCTCTCAGAAAAATGCAAAAAAGAATAATAAGAATAATCACAAAAAGCGATTATAGAGCCCATACCAGTCCATTATTTTTTAAAATGAATATCTTAAAGCTGGAAGACATATGTACACTGGAAGTAAAAAAACACATGTTCAGAGTCTGCATGAACTTGTACCCTTCTGCCTACTGTGCATTGTTCACAAGTTCTTCACTCATCCACAACCATAACACTAGATATCAAGCAAACAATAATTATTTTGTTAAACGCACTAATACAGAATTTGGCAAAAAATCCATACAAGTATTTGGACCAGTGGTGTGGTCAGAGGTTCCAAGCAATCTCAAAAAGTTATCTTTTTATGATTTCAAAAAACATAGCAAAGCATCAGCTTTGCAAAGTTATGATACTTGATAAGTGGGTCTTCATTTGGCCTAAGCTCTTACATTCAACAATGTCTATTGTCATGGTGTCCAGTGTCCACTGATTTTCATGATTACTATTTGTTGGAAAATCTCGCACACAATTTTATGAAGCTGACAATTAATTGTAAGCTACTAGTCGAAGTATTAGTCTTGTTTGTGTTTTCTTTTTTGATTGTAACCAATTTGGTTAAATTGTTGATTAGTTTCATAACTCAAATTATTCTTTCCAGGGTGGCAACTGACTAGTTGACCGTATGGTCGTTTCGTTGTCTCCCTATCAATAACAAAACCTAAACATTGTATGTAGCCTATTATTGTTTTATGTCACTTTTGTGTTTTGTTTTTTGATAAATAAACGATTGATTGATTGATTGATTGATTGATTGATTTTAAGAGACCGCAAGTGTTTCATTTAAATACCAAAAAATAGCCATATTTGCTTAAACGAATTATTAAACGCACAGCTTAAATGAATTATTCGACAAGGGACAGCTTAAATGATTGTGACAGCGACCAAACAGCCTGCCCAACACGGCCGCCAAACAAGTTTGCTGCACAATCAAACAAAGTGTGCTTGTTGGCTTCTGCTTGTTATGTTTCCACACGTAAAAACTGATCATTATGCGCCATAAATCAGAAATAAACATTGACGAGTATCGAAGGTGCACTTTTTTTGTGAATAACTCTTTGATTCAGCTGTTAGCTGTACCTCCACTTATTCTTTTTTCCGGACGTGAACTATTGATCGTAGGCTATATTCGTATTATCGACAAGACATAGCGAGAAACAACCATTACTTTTCTACTGTAGTTGCAAGTCCAAACTTTGGGAAACCGCTGGAGGAATTTGGGGGACCGTTTCGGTCCCCCAAAACACCTTAAAAAAACACTGGTTATGAGCACAAAAAAACGCAAGAACAGGCAGCTCTGGTTCGATTCTGGCGGTGTGCGCTTGAGCAAGGTATTTTAAAACGTGCTCACCATCTAGCGGCACAAAGTGGATGGAATAATTTACAGACCACAGCATTTCAACAAGTGAAAACTTTCACGGTTAGGGCAGGGCTCTTAATATACGGTTAGTTACGGTGCAAGTACCGCGAAGTCTACGTATAGTATTTTACATTAGTTAGAGTATAATGGCCTAGATCTACAGGCAGAGCTGGATTTAGATAGCCCTGTTGAAGCCCCCAACCTCCACCCTGACAGTCATAAACATACCAAACTACTAAAATCACAGTGAATTAATGATGGTGAAATGCATACAAAGTGTTGACATTAGCCATTTAAAGATAATTAATTTTTTAATTTAATTGCAAACATATTGTAAAATATTAAAACAAAAAAATATTAGTTAAATAAATTCTCGGTAGTAATCAAAGGCAACCTTTCACCATTTCATTTTGTTGAATAAAACAGAACTGTATTGCAATGCAAACAATCAAGATCACGCACCAAGAACTGCTTTCACCAACTTTATCAGGCTGTTTGCCTGAGCGGCTAATTTGCAGTACCGTAGGCTAGGCTATTACCTTTAAATAAAGGATTTCTGTAGACTTGCTTAGAGCAGAAAAGTTGCAATAAAAATTTCTTGCTTTTCTCCATAAATGAATCAAGGCGAGATCATGATTAAAATTCCTACACAGTGGCTGCAATTACCGGTTTCGCTGGAGTAGGCCTAAGCTTTTCTGAAAAAAAAGTTGTAGCGTTTGCCATTGCAGAAATAATTTAGATAGCAGTGAGTGTAGAAACAGTGAAATGATTTTTGATACAAATAATCTTTTAGCTTTGTAACTTGCAACTTTCGTCTCTTGTAGCAAAACCATGGCAGACAAAAACAATAAATCAGTTAGAAAGGTTCAAATTTTTGATATGGGAGAAAAATGATGAAATTAATTGCAAGTATACCAAACTAGATTGTTTTAAGGTTGAAATTAAAATTACACTCATTAAATTTAGAAGAATAGTTTGTTTAGGGATATTTAAAGAAAGGGTGAAAGCTTGTGTACGTCTGTTGTTCGGAAGGGCTTCTGTTCATCGTAAAATGACAATTGGCACCGATAGTGGTTTATTAAATCTTATGATAACCTGCATTGCGCTGTTAGCATCAAGCATGGATGTTTATTGCATGCTCATGGTTTCCTGTTAATTCAACTACCCGTATACTTGCTTTACATCTAGCCTGCTGCAAAGGCTTTGTTAAGAAAAGTAGCTTACTGGGAACATTTCAATTGTCTTTCCAAACAAGTATTCTTTTAATATGCTCTACGTAACATTTGCTAACTGTCTTCTGTAGCTGATTGCACCAGCTGCACAAGCAGCACAACAAAAGTTTCTGCAATTTTAAAAAGAACCGCATGTTTAACGCGGTACAAACTACCGCGCCCTGGTGGTGTCGCGAGAATAAGGCAATCGCTGCGAGCCTTCGTATCCCCTTCTTTTGATATTCCTGATTTTGTCAAACTTGTTTCTTATTTTCGACGAATCCTACATCAACGATGTGGCATATTAGGAAATATATTTTGTCATGTTTTTAACTTCGAGAAATATTTTAAAGACTTGCAACACTTATCTAAAAGCCTTTCCCCAGTCTGGCTTGCAACTCAATTTTTTTTGTGGGCTATAAGCAACGTCCTTTGACAAGTGTTTAGCTTTTCGAATTGACTTTTATAATCGAAATTGAAATCCGTTCTTGTCATCCTTCCCGATATATGAATTTGAATATTACATAGGCCTAACTGTCTTTATGAACAACGAAATGATAAGATTGAGCAACGGTAGTTAACTCTAGGGGTGTGTGAGCTTGAGCAACATATTTCAAGCTAACTTTCCATTTTGCGGCACCTAGTTTACCTCAGCTTCCTCTATAACGGCACCTAGTGGATGAAATAAATTAGCCTACAGACAAAATAGCTTTACCACAAGATAAAAGTTTAGCGAAGCCTCCGTGATGACCGTGCCTGTGCCAATAGTTCAAACGTCTCTTCAATTGGTCAAAAAATGGATGCTACCGTACCTTTATTTCAATGTAGTGCTATTGTAAAATTGTTTTAGAGAATAGTTTGTGTACATTATCCTGATTTAACTCTGCAATATGTCGAACTCGAATATAGAACCAGTGGAATGCCTATTATATTATTTTGTGTTTACTTGTAATTGTTCCATCATTTTTATTATTTAAATAAAACTTTCGATCAGATGTGTGCATAGATCACCATCAGATTTTATAATTATCAGGGCTCCATAGTAGCCAGGGAAGGATTCAGCCTAAGTGCTGCCCCAGGCAGATAAGAAAATTGCCGCCCCAAAAAAAAATTTGCGATGATAATTTTCGATTTTTCGATACAACACAGGCACTTGTTCTCATTTGTCCTCAATGCCGCCATTTTTATAAAACTTCATGAAATTAAAATTCTTTCGTATACTAGTCTTACTTTTTGGCTTCTTTACATACTTTAAGCATCAAGGCAAGTACACAAAATAGCCTGCAACTTTTCCATCAACCTAACATTGACTAAAAACAATTTTTCTTGGCTCCTTCAAATTTACTAACAGTGCAACAAACCGAACAAAGATTAATAAAAATTGCACAGACAAAGCCTAGTCCTCCATACTAAGCGAGACAGACAACTAAGGTATCCTTCCCTAATAAGGCCCGCCTTTTTGATTTTGTCGCAAATTGGTCATGAAGTAAAAAAAGCGGGTACCAATGTGTGTTTTATTGTGTTTTAGCATCCCTAAAGCACTTCTTAAGAACGATTGTAATAACATATTGACCACAGTTTTAAAATTATAGTTGATTTGCTAATTACTTCTGAGTGGGCCTTAAAAGGGCACCATTGCCTTAATAAAGCCAACTTTCTAAACTCAATTGTTTGAACCATAAATTGAGGAAAAAAACAATACACAACATCAAAACAGTGAAAAATCCCAAAAACAATTTATAGTTAGCCTACCATAGTTTATTACAAAAAGAAATGTTAGACTTCACGTAGTGAGTTCAAGTAAGTTCTTTCCCAATCAATCGTAAGTTCGTGCAAACAAGGTTTTTCTCAATCACAAGTTCAAATAAATTTCTTCAAAGAAATTCTTTTTCAACAATAACTTATGACATTTACACATCACAATCAGGGCATACAAATTCATCATCATCTTTTGTTAAATCAACACAGTCTTCATGGTTGCCTACCATATTGTGCAACTTTCACGTTGCCTCATGAGTCATGTCGGAGACTGTATTTTCTAAAATACTGGGCAACACCAATCTTCTACACTTGAACTTCTTTGCATATTTACTGTTTTCCCCTTTCGTTTTTCCTTTTCTCTCCCTTTTCCGTATGTGTCAAACAGAGACTTCGATACAGTTGTTGCTCGATAATTAATGCTCCTTTTTCTTTTCCCCAGCTTCTTGCTTAGGGTATTTGCTGACGGTGTAGCCATAATGCTATTACAAGGTGTTGAAATGGGGGGCTGTGTTGAGATCCCATGACTTCATGATGGTTGTGGAGAGATCCCATGACTTGTTTATATTTGTGGAGACATCTCATGACTTGTTAACGATTCTGGAGACATCCCATAACTTGTTGATATTTGTGGAGACATCTCATGACTTGTTGACGGTTGTGGAGACATCCCACAACTTGTTGGTGGGTGTGAAAACATGTCATGACTCGGTGATGGCAGCTGAGATTGGTCACCGACTGTAATATGGTCAATGTTGGTGACATCATTTGGAGCAAAGACATGGTCAGCAGTAGCCTTGTTATCAAATGAAAAAATTGCAAATCCTAATAAAAGCGAAACCCAATTTTTGCAAAACTGGACACAGGTAAGTTATTTTGTGCCCTAACCACATGGTGGCGGTATTTCGATCTGAGGTTGTGCTTGTTAGCTGCCAGTAAGGGAGTATCAACTGTACTGTCTTTCTCCTGACAGTTCTTAGAAGCCCACAATTAAATGCCAAGGGTACCTGCCCTAATAAGGCCCATGGATGATTTTGATGGGCCTTGTTAGGGCAACTTTTCACAATGAGTTTAACGTAAACTACCTAAATACACTATCCAAGAAAGGTTAATATGTCAATACATGTTGAAACTTTAGACCCTTTAGCATATTCTAAACCTCTAACAAAGGTAGAAAACAAACACCAGTTACGAAAACACGCCAATAGATTAAGTACTAAGCAAAATTTTATTCCTGCAAGATAGCTTTCAGAAATTTACAACTAACTCTGCTGGCATGTGGTTTCTTTTAGGAATCCAAATTACTTTTCTGTTCATTCACATGATTATCGCAGCCAATTAGATTACAACAGCTGTTCCTTGCTTGCTTTGGTTTTCCAGATATGAAAGGGTGGGCCTTATTTGGGCAGAGTACCTTAAAAGAAGCGCTAAGCAGCACATATTGTTGAAAACCAATCAAGCGTGAAGTACTCTCGGGGCGATGACTGCCATACATGACTTGCCGCACTGTTTATAAATGTGTGTGATGTGATAACATATTTATTAATTGCTATACATCTGAATATATCTGTTGTGAATTATTATATTCACGTACAGTATTATCAATGTAATATATTCGTATATTTTGCCGCCCCCAATAATTTGCCGCCCTAGGCAACTGCCTACTCTGCCTACTGGTTAATCCGGCCCTGATAGTAGCTTGGCCTAAATAATATTAGTCTGTATTATAATAGCCTAAGTGATTGTATTGCTGGTCTGAATAAATTTTCGCCGTTGAGATAGGTTATGTAACTTTTGAAAATTAATTGTCGCATTTTATTATATTGTTTTTATTGTTGCAATGAGTTCACATTCTGGCGCAAAAAGCAAGAAGAACAAAAAAGTGTTTCCTCGGAGTAAAAACAAGTCTACAAATCGCAATGGTGAGAAAGCTTATCGTAAATTCAACTGATCGACATAAACGGTTATCCCCAGTCGTCAATACAAGTTAAATTTCTCATTTAAACATTCTGGTTTCTATTATTTTTATTGCACAAACATGTTTCGACGCTTCAATTTAGTTTAGTATTTTGCTCTCTCCATCAGAAGTTGCAACATCAACAAGTACCATTAAGCGCCGGAGCGACGGTAAGATGGACCAACCTGGTCAAGCCTGAAGACAACATCTAGTTTGAGAATCTTTTATAAGGCTTAAAATAAGATTCATTGGTGAAGTCCTCCGATTGGGCAGAATGAGATTACTTGGACACAGTGAGCACAGCTATAGCTCAATCTCTCAGGTCAGATGCTTCAACATTGCAGCACAGCGGGGTCAAGGTAGAACAAAACTTTCTTGGGAAGAATCTGGCGTCACCTTTTAGCCCTGAACATGGATTTTTCCAACCCAACAGACCGCGAGGTGTAGGGAGGAATATTGCCCTCTCATCAGAGAGGCTACACCCTCACGAGGATTAATTCACGGCCTATAATCAAAAATTGGTTGATAATGATGCATGCGAGGTACCGCAAAATGCATGTTTTTTTGGATGAAGTCTATCCTTTTAGCACCTTAAGTTTTCACCAGGTGCCATGACTACAGCAACTGAACTGATGAGCTACTATGCTAAAGAGAATCTAGTTTTTTGTCCTTTCGTCCGATTAATCTGGGTTTTCAACTACCGGATACAGGTCTGAAATCCACACTTATCTGCAGTAGATAGTGTGTTCTCACAGTCGAGGCGTGTTAACCGCCTCCTAGTACTTCCAGGCCAGAGGAACTTTCGCCTTGGGACACACTCATTTTAGTACGTCTTGCGCTTTTTAGCGATTTGAAAAGAAAAAATATAGAAATAGTGCGACAAAAGTTCATATTTAATAACTTACACCACACAAAGCCACTTCCTCTACCTCCCACACACCCGCTGTAAAGGCATCGCCATCTAAGGGCCCATCCAATTAGTCTATTTTGGTTATTTGAGCAGGCTTATTGGCTGGGAATGCAACAAAATGTTAAAGCACTATCTTAGCACTAAAATGTTAAAGCACTATCACTATCGCAAAAAATGTGCCCACCAATGAATTTCAGAGGAGCCCAAGATGGTGTCCACTTAGCACTATTTAGTGTTAACATCTGGAGTCAGCCTACAATATTAACCATAGGCTACGGTGTGTTCTCACTACACTAGCAGCTTTTTTAGGTTGCACTGCCGACTAAATAATTTTAATTTTTTAAACTTCTGTAACTATTTCAGATAAAAACGATCAGCCCAAATCGCCACAACTTGATCAAAAAGAAAGCTTCCAGTTTGCCACAGATCTTTCATGCGTCTCTTCCGACAACATCACCATTTCTAAAAGACTAAGGTTGCTAGCAAACATTTCTATCTATAGGCTATAGATTTTTATGAACTAAATTTATACAAAAACTTATTAAATAAACTTTTTTCAGAACTCTTCATGTAGCGTAGTTTGCTTTCAATTGTCTGCAATACAACCGATAACCTACTGGCAGTGCCGGTCTTTGGGGTGTGCAAACCGTGCGATCGCACAGGGCCCGCAAATTAGGGGGCCCGCAATTTACTCAAAAAATGCAGTAATTTTTGTCATTTCCAATGGAAAAATTCAACAAGTGAATTCAACGAAGGTATTAGCAACAAGAAAACATAGAAAAACAACCTACTTCGTCCATTGAACATTTCGTACCCTGAAAAGATCGAGAAAAAAAATAACTTTTAGCCGAAGTCGCTGATCGGAGTTGCCGCAAACATTTCAAAATTTCTCTCGATTTTTTCAGGGGACGAAATAGGTCAAAATTCGATTTTGTTAACAGCGGACAAACGTGTCCGGTCTGAGCAGCTATCTTGGCTGACAAATTAAGTTTCACGGCGGACACACCAGATTTAACTTCGATCGTCATGCTTAATCACTTTCTCTTGATATAATTCTTAACTTTGAAAGGCCTTCATCAGACCAGACCATTGAAGAGTCAAAGCGCCCTGTAGCTGCCCAATACACAACATAACTGATTAACTTCCACCGAACAAGGTTGTGTGGCTTCTTGCGTCACAATGCTCTGGGCAGGGGTCGGAAAACTTCTGCACTAACGTTACTGTTTTCTGCTGTGCAAAGTTTCACTAGGTTTTTATCCTTAGGTTTATTTTTGCGTGTCATGTGAGCGAAAGTGATAGAGAGCAAGTACTACAGGTTCATCGTATTCATTCTCACTTATAGAATTTTTCTTGGGCCTTTTCTTTCTTACTGTAATACCAAAACTTAGCCTACTCGTATAATTTAATTTTGTAACCAACCTTGCCTTCTCAATATCACTCGGAGATCAAAGCCAGACATTGGGATATAACACTTGAACT
Organism: Aplidium turbinatum; assembly: GCF_918807975.1. Lineage (NCBI taxonomy): Eukaryota > Metazoa > Chordata > Ascidiacea > Aplousobranchia > Polyclinidae > Aplidium > Aplidium turbinatum. Next base: position 14,315,526 of record NC_137477.1, on the reverse strand, counting down.
AAATTGCGCTGATTAGTGTATAGAAGTAGGTAGGATAGTTAGGCTACTTCCATCCATTCTTAGCAAAGAATTCGCCGTTATAATGCTGATTCAATGTCATCAAACGTTGAAGCAACCTAAAAGTCCAAAGCTTTTCTGCTTGAATGGAAGCTAAGGGATACAGTATTAACATTTTCTAGATGCGCCCTAGAATGTGCTGAAAATTATATTCTCTCAACAATTGTTCGTGCTATGCAATCACGTCAGGGTTAGAAATGTTTAAGGATTCAACCTATTTCGTACCAGGGTTAGGGTACGAAATCGGGGTGCGAATTGTTCAAGGGACAAAATAGGTTGCATCCAGACTCAACACAGACATATAGCTTTATTTCCGAAAAATGCCAAAGAAAGATCTTATCCTTTTGCTATGCTACCGGACAGCACCATTTTACAGTAATTCATACCCAAATTTTTGTTGAACATGCTCTCAGAATACCCCAAATTCAAAGTAATTTTTCAAAATTTTCTGAGGGAGACCCCCCAAACCCTCCGCCGCTAGGTGTCGCCTTCGGCGAACACACCGCCAAGCTTCACCCGCCGACCGTCAAACCACCCACCTTTCCCCTTTCAAAATACCTAGCTACGCTACTGAATTGGATCATTGTCATTGGGGCCCGCAAAGCATATTCTGCACAGGGCCCGAAATACCCTAAGACCGGCACTGCTACTGGGTTATGGTAGTCAGCAGTTCAACGTCCGAAACCTTGTTTTGTCATTTTCGGATGAACAAGCTTACACCATTAGTACAGTACAATCTTTTACTGTTGTAGGGGTCATAGCTTGGGATTAACCCCAAGTGCCTTCGTCCCATACCGGCGCAGTCCTAACCAACATCCTACTCGCCTTTCTGCCACCTTTCCTCCACAAGAAGAGCTGCGTTTTGGTTACTACGAACGTCCATCGACCGAGCAGTTTTTTGGAATCGTTGGCAATCCTCAAACGTGGGTTTTATCTTAAAGGATTTGAATTTGTTAAAAAGATAAACTTGAGAAAAATACAAGAATTTATCTTGAAGTTTTGGATGAGATACTGGTACACCGGATAAGGCGCTCGTTTTCCAAACATGCAATCCTGGTTCGACTCCCGGCTTAAGCTGATTGTTGAAAAACACCGCTCACCTCTACCCAGGGTGTAATAAATTGGGTGAGCGTAGTTGCTGAAGGAAAGGCGGCCAAGAGGAAGGAACTGGCCACCCTACTCTCGTTAGTGCCGAAGGCTTAGTGTACCGGTAATGAGAACCTTATCTTATCCCCCGATGCTTGGATTCAAGTATGGGACTCACCTTTACCTTTTTACTGGTACACCCCTTCATTTTCTTTGAATTATAATACATATTAGTGCCGCTAGTATCCAATTTTTTTTGTAGTTTGGTTCCATCTCAGATAATTGTTATGTCTTATAGCATAATGACGAATTCCTGTCTTAAGCTTAAAAAAAGTTGCAATTGTTCAAAATAGAAGTGTAAAGCAAAATCCTTCTGTTTTAACCAAAACTGCGACCACACATTTTTGTTCAAAATGTAGACTAATAAAATATATTGCAAATGGACAGATGTTGCTAGCCTCATATTTCTACAGAAAAGTAACGCAAGTGGATATCAGTGAAGTCAAGGATTTTCCGGAAGCCAGCAGTTCTCTCACTGAATTGACTACTATATGCACAGCGAGAAAGACTGAACAAAGGGAATCCGGTGGTTGTGAACAAATTGGTTAGTTTCCTATTAATTTTGTTTTTGTTTTAATGTTTGACAAAAATTTTTTTGTTTTTACTATATCATTGACTAAAAAATCGCACAACTTTAACGAATAGACAAAAGTATGTTAAGTGCCAAATTTTTTTTATTTGGGTCCTAAAAAATTAAGACACATGCAGGCTGCAGCATAGCTTAGAAGGTAATTTTTTACTTTTTAATTGCTTTATTCATCGATGCAGTGACGTAATTTTTCTTGAGTAAAGTTTACATGGAAGCAAACATGCAGCCTGCAGTGCAATCGCTGTGAAAATGACCGGTATGCAACTAAGCCAAAAAGAGCTGACGACGCAACAACGAAAAGCTGCAGATAGTTTTATTGCTTAATTCGAACGTATGGCATAATCCACATGAATAATCATTTGCAACTTATTACTTTTCCAGCATCAACCGAAACATCACCACAATATGACTGGATGGCTGACGAAAGTGTACCGAAGTATCCAACTGTTGTTGAATCCTCAAAGGAAATCATGCAAACAGAAGAAAAGATTCAATCAGTTTCTTCGGAAAAGCTCCGCATTAAAATACCATACCCTGCTAAAGCGGAAGCAAAGCTCTTAAAAACTACACCAAAGAGAGAAAACGTTGATCCAGGTGCAACTAAATTTCTTCCCATTGAAGAGTCAGAGTTCAAAAATTTCCCGCATCAAAAACCCATTGCCAATGTTCTTCCTCCAAGACAGATTTTTAATAAAGCTAGAGCTCACCGACGCATGCAACCAATTGTAACTACCACTAATACTTACGCAGTTCACCAGTTTCCGATTGTCTCTTCAGACGTTAGATCTTCGTTTCAACATTCAACTGTAGGTGTTGGCGACAATGTTTTGTTTTCCAACAGTGCGTCTTCGTACGGAAGCATGAACTTCAATTTTTCAAATGAACGTCAGGCTTTAGTTCCTCAAGGCACATTTAGAGGTGCAGCTTCTAATAGCGCAATAGTTCAACGTGTCTCGACCCCTCACGGTATCAGTGTACCTCGACCAATCGCACACCAGAGAAATACAAACTTTGGTGAAAGATTGGTAGGCCTACATCGTCCTTCATTACATCAAAACACTAATCGTGAAAATGTCCAACCGTTCAAACGACCTTATGATGTCCCACGTTTGCCTAAAAAAGCACACCAGGGAAAGTCTGTGTTTTCCAAACTCGACTCTGCTTCGAATGCTATGCTTTCAGACTCAAACAGTCATTTGCATTCTAAAACTGACGCCAACGACGAAGTTTCAAAATTGAACAATCCCGACCAAGTTAACAGTCTTAATGCGGCGTCTGGTTTGTCTTCTGATTCTCAACACGTTAATCAAGTCTCAATTGATCTCACATCTAAGCCTGCTAATGGAACGACACCTGAAGTAGCTGTTTCTATAAATCATTCCAGGGTCTTTCAATCTCCAGCTTCTGTGGTGACTGATTTTACACAAGTTGAAAAAAACGTTACAAACGTAAGTTCAGTTGGACAGCAGAGTAACGAAATACTTGCTCAGGGGCAATCACAAATTGAACAAACTGGGTTGCTTCCTCTGCATCCATCAGCTTTGCCAAACCGACCTTTTCTTTCACATTGTAATGCGAATCCTTTGTATCGAGAGCCAATGTTAATGAATAGAATGCCGAAATGTTTTCCTTTTTCTCACAATTACCCAGCAGGAGGCGTAGGCCTAACACCATCTATAAACGTGTTTGAAAGCTTGCCAAACAATTTACAATTTCGTCCCACAACTAACACGAGTTCTGCGACAAACAATCCTGTCAACAATGTTCGAGACGGTCATATGAATCCAGGAAACGTTTGGATGGAGCCACAAGCCCCTCCTAGGAATACGTACCAAGGTGAATCGTTTGACCGTGTAACAAGATGGTTGGAACAATCTGATGAATATGCACAAAATAATAATGATATGGACTTTGAGCTAGAATAGTAAATGTGTATTACGACTGCTTGGCTGAAATATTCATTCATGCTGGGCTACAGACAGATTTCGGTAACATTTCATGTCAGCGTATTATTGCTTAACCAGCAAGCTCTTCGAGAACACAAGCATTCTTCACAAACCTAGGCTACCTAACAAGTAACAATTGCATTTTTCAACACAATATAGGCTAAGTTCTGTTAAAATGTGAAGATCGAAGTGTTTATTGTTTGTAATAAAAAAAGGTAAATAATTTTATTTATGCACAAAACACGTGCAGTTGTGTTTTAGGCCTACCTTGTTTGGACAAAAACTGCTACGCACTCGTCATCAAGCTATAATCTCTTGTTTTCTTGGAAAGCAGACATTGCTTGAACAACATTGTTAAAAACAAGAGATGATGCAGCTATCTGTAGTGGAGAAAATTTGGCGTTTTGTAAAATCTTGGAAGTGAATATGAGTGTCTGATCTTTGATAATAAACTCGAGTAGCCTAAGCATCAATGATCAAATACAGTATCATAGCCTACAGCAGGGGTCACCAACCTTTTTTGTATGCGGGCCACTTTGGTACTTAGGAGAGCTGTGGCGGGCCGCACTAATAAAATTTTAGGTAGGTTGACTCTTATGCTAGAAAAGAACGCATTTCGTACCCAGTATCCAGCGTTACACGTTCCTAAATCTTAGAATACCGCAGCAACAAAATTAGTCGAACAACGCTACTGCCAGCCCAAGCTCCTCAACACTTTTGACTTTTTTAACATTGCCTAATAAACGAGGCCACTTGTTTTGCGCACGTAAAGCGAGGCGAGCGGTTTCATCAGAATATTCATCGCCAAGCAAAGAGTGGTGTTGTCACTTCGCTTCACAAAAAATATCTTGCCATTAACAGTTTCAGTAAACAAGGAAATGTTTCACACATCGCAATACAGGCAACAATAGTGACCTGCAAACATATCAGCGAAAAATAGGCTCCAATAACAGGGAGAAAGAAATCAGGCACCATGAAACAAATGCTTGTGGAAATCACTAAAAAACGTTTCTATCGTAACTCATGAACAGTGTTCCCTATAAAAAAGCAATGGGTTGGTTTTTCATTCTTTTTTTGTGAGAGTGTATAAAACCGTCTTTCCTTGATTATTAGTCAAATGTCACTTGCGGTGCTTATCAGCATGGCAAGAATTGTTGATTAACAACATTTTGCAGTAGCCTACTAAGCTAAATATTGTTTGTTTGTTTGTTTGTTTTTGTTTGTTTGTTTATCTTTATCTTGCATTGCGGGAAAGCGGACTTGAGCGCTATGCATCGGTGTACGCCTTCCGACAATCCGACATACACCTGACCCACGCTGCAGCCGACGGCAATGTCTGTTTCCGGTTGTCTACTCTATTTATGACTGAAATTTGGTACTACCCATTACTCGAAATCGATCACTGGGTAGAGGCAATTATCGTAAAGTTTCTTGCCCAGAGAAACAACAGCAGGTACGGGTGGCTGGAGTCGAACATGCAGGCTCTCGACTGCGAGCCCAACGCGCTAACCACTCGGCCACTGCTGCCAAAGTCAAAAGTGATTTTCATAATAGGCTACAACCAGAAAAAGTCTTCAAATTTATATATAATATTTTTCCAATTTATTATAAATTGAGTTGGCACATCGACCTATTTTTCCAACAAAAACTTGCACAAAGGAACACTGCTCGTGAGACCCAATAACGATGAAACCCACACTAAGTGTTTACAGGACATTTACAAACTTAAAATAAGCAACTCTTTGCTCACAAACATTTTCGAAATTCGAAAACAGACGTTTTAATTAATCAACCACTGGGACAGTGTGGCTGGACATTGCATTGGAATAACTTTAAACGACTCCTACCTAGAACTACTGTATAATCTGATTGGCAGGTTGGTGGAATCGTAAGTTATGCAAAGCGAAAATGCTTCCCGGAAAGTATTTTTTGCCTTCATGCTCTTTAACTTCTCAAGAAAAGTATTTTTGGTTATGCTTGTGCGCTAATACCTTCTGCGGCCGCCACGTGTTGTGGAAATAACAGTTGCACTACAACTGTTAAGGAAAAAAGTTACCAACCTTTTTGTAAAGGACTGATGTTGCTGCTGAGCTACACGCAACCTGCTATTTTCATCACAACTTTGATATTCCACCGCTGACTTTGTTACTTATTATGCTCAATTCAAGTCAATGGAGATTCTAAATAGTTGTATATTTTTTCGCAATTTGCATCCGGCCCGCAGCTGTTAATCTCGCAGCAATCCGGCCCTCAGAGAAAAAAGTTTGGTGACCCCTGGGTAGGCTAAAATAACAATGACAGGGTTAGACTTTAGGCTATAGCCTACACCTTGTGACAGTTCAGCTTAGTTTGCACCAGAATAACGCAGGCCTATATCATGTTAGTTTACTAAATGCCTGGTGAACAGCATCAATCAATTTTTAAAGTCAGAAACTTTTTTTTTGGGTAGAAACAAGATGCAGTTCTCGGGGAATAGTTGTTTTCCCAATCCCTGATCAGACTTCTTTTTCAAACAAAAGTATCAAAAATTCTGCTCCCGCCCTTTTTGTGTTCATCTCTGTTTCGTTTTTTTTTTGACTGAATGACATGTTCTATGTCCAAGTTCGCCCGGACAGCTCAGTTGGTTAGAGCGATCCGGCCCTCAGAGAAAAAAGTTTGGTGACCCCTGGGTAGGCTAAAATAACAATGACAGGGTTAGACTTTAGGCTATAGCCTACACCTTGTGACAGTTCAGATTAGTTTGCACCAGAATAACGCAGGCCTATATCATGTTAGTTTACTAAATGCCTGGTGAACAGCATCAATCAATTTTTAAAATCAGAAACTTTTTTTTTGGGTAGAAACAAGATGCAGTTCTCGGGGAATAGTTGTTTTCCCAATCCCTGATCAGACTTCTTTTTCAAACAATAAAGTATCAAAAATTCTGCTCCCGCCCTTTTTGTGTTCATCTCTGTTTCGTTTTTTTTTTGGCTGAATGACATGTTCTATGTCCAAGTTCGCCCGGATAGCTCAGTTGGTATTAGCGCGTATGAGCGAAGAAGCTTCAAGATCAAGCGGTGCTAGTTCGTCTCTCGGGGTGTGCGCTTGAGCAACACACGCAGGCCTATAGGACTCATAGGCGTAGCCAGAGGAGGAGGGGCGAAAGGGGCCATTGCCCCCCCCCAAATTTTAAAAGTTTGGATTCCGAAGTTGAGCCCTTTGTTGAAAATATAATAAAATTTGTAGAAATTTATATCGTTTTCCAAGACATCTGGCTATTAACACCCCCCAGGACTTGTTTTAGACACACAGAAAGACACCAATAAATTTTGCAAGTCGTAAATCGCGCAAAGTTTACGCGATTTACGCTTCTTTTAACTAATCCATGGAAGCAATTTCAGAATCACTTACTCTGTTGGGTTTTTGTGTAGTTTATGAGTAGCCTAGTTAAGTTTTTGGTGTTCTCTAATTTTAGGCGCAGTTTTTCCCCCGATTGTGTGTTAATAAGTTAATAGCTGTTTATCTGCTAATATATTTCATACAAATACTACCCTAAAAGTGTTTCCAGAACGCTATAATCCAATATTTGAGTGTAATTTTGCAAAAATTGTCCGGGGGAGCATGCCCCCGGACCCCCTAGAATACGCGTGCCTTTGGCATGCTTTAACCCCCCACCACTTTTATTGCTTCCCTTGCTCGACCCACCAGGATACGCCACTGCACATCAGGTGGCGAAGTCTTTAATCAAACACTTTGTCGTTCTCTTCAATTCATCAAATATTTGGCTCCCCCCCCAAAAAATTTTCTGGCTACGCCACTGCTAGGACTGATCTCCATTCAGTGGCATCTAATGGATGGAATAATTTCCCGCCAACAACACTTCAACAATCGGAAACTTCACTCTGTCAATCTCGATGATAGGGCTTGAGTCAGTGGTTCAAAGCCTCTACAAGTATGTGAAACTACCAGGATCAAGCTCGAAAAGCTTTTCCACTCGGAGGATAAAGATTCAATCAATCAAAAGTGGAAACTCTCATTTAAAATGTGTTTATAAATGGTGTTGCCAGATGAAGATTCTTTATTCGAATTTTTGTTAAAACGTAACTCGTAAAAAAAACAAAGCTGGGATTGAGAAAACCGGCATTTCTGGGAGTGAGAAAACCTGGTTGTTTTGGATGAAGTTAAAGTTAAATGTGGTGAAGCTTGCATAGTTAATGGGCCTTTCTGAGCTAAAAATACTGTCTCGTGCAACGAGAGATTTTGGTTCGACTTAAGTTAGAGTAATTTGCAAGAAATTGAGCAAAGCTTTGGAATACTTATGAAAAAATTAACTTATGAGCGATTGAGCGTCCGACAACACTGTTTCATGAGATATATTTTCGAAATCACTCTGTAGTCTGTACTGTACTTCAAGTTTTCAATTTTCAACAGCGTAATAGTAACTCTCTTGTTACTTATTTTGAGGAATTTTTACATTCTTTGAAGAAGTCTGTGGAAATTTTAATCTATTTATTCTATTTTTTCTTTCAACGTTTTCAGGAGACGAAATCAGTTGCACCCAGACAAGCCACCGCACGCTTCTATTTATAGAAATGAAATTTGCCATTACGATCTCAATCTGACTGTATTTTCAACATTAGTTAACTATCAAAACAAAATCTCGAATCAGGTAGAGTGTGATGCATGATATGAACGTCGTGTTGTGCAAAATGCAACCTAAGACAAGCCTTAAAGCAGCCGGCGGCCATGGCCTCTAAGTAGCCTAGTGCTTGAATGACTGCCGATGCTACCGGTACTTTCTCAGTCGGCCAAGTTTGGCCGCCGGTTTCTTCTAACCAATTTATTTAATTTCGCAATAGAATAATCGTGGATTAACTGTTGAAAATATGTAGTATCAAAGAGTGACACAGAATTAGATCAGCGTGTCATAATCACCGCTGTTGTATGGAATATATCCAGCTGTAATCACCAGCACTGTATGTCTTCTTTGTAATTCCTGACGTTTATTTTAACAAAGTGCTAATTTACCGGTACATCGGCTAGCAATATTGTCGTTTTTATGTCGATTCAATGTTGTCGGACATTGAATCGTTTTTGAAAAGGAAAACTAGGTTAGTTGACATCCGAGGGGAAAAGACGTGTCTTCATAGTTGAGAAATGTTCCCGCTGTGGGTTAGTGACTTCACACCCTCAATGGTGGCATCATAACAGTATAAATGGTCAGGTTTTATGAAAAGTGATATGCAGTTGAAACAATGAACTGAGCAGGGAGCAGTTGAAACAAATTAGCCTGCTAGTGTCGTTAGATGGTCCTGCAATACCGGATTACAATCTCGATAAAGCAGGTATTGCGTGGTACAACGATTCTATTGCAGGACGTCGCCCTGACTTCAACAACACTAAGTGATCATTTTAGCATTGTTGCAAGTTTAATTCTATTTACTTGTCTTACAACTGGCGTGATCGTGTGGCCTCGGCATTTTTATTGCCGACGCTAATGCGCCATTCATGCACCCACGTCGGCAATTGCCGATTGCCGAGGCTAATTTCAAAGACTGTAGAGTGTAGAAGAACTGGTACCTGTAACACTCAAGCAGGTACACTCATCTCATCGATGAGTGAATTTCTAATTGCATGTACCGTAACAAATGAATGTTTAGGCTATTTACCGTTTTTGTGCAAATTTGCGTAATTTTGTGGTGGATCATCAGTCATGGAAAAAATTGAGGGCAAGGGTGCCATTACATACACATATTTTTTGAAAAAGTTTGAGAAGTACTGTTGTAAATAATAACTCAACAAAACCAGATGCAACCTATTTAATCCCCTAAACACTTTGTACCCTGAAAGGACCAAGAAAAAAATACAACAGAACCAAAGTCGCTGATCGGAGTTGCCACAAACATTTTAAAATTTCTCTTGATCTTTTCAGGGGACGAATTAAGTTGCAGGCCTCGAAATTCGATTTTGTTGACGGCGGACAAACGTGTCCGGTCTGAGCAGCTATCTCGGCGGACAAATTAAGTCTCACGGCGGACACACCAGTTTTAACGTTGATCGTCATCCTTAATTACTTTATCTTGAGCTATATCTACGATTTAGAAGACTTTTTGAAATTTCAGTGAAGTCACTCTAAAAGGCTTTCATGAGACCAACAACCTGCACTTGAAAAGTCAAACATTTTAGTAGGCTTTTTACTTTACTTGTTAACTGTTATTTTTTTATTCACTTTTTACTTTAGGTTTGTTTTTGCGTGTCATGTGAGCGAAAGGGATGAAGAGCAAGTAGGTTCATCGTATTCATTCTCACTTATAGAATTTTCCCTGGGCCTTTTCTTTCTTGCTGTATTGTAATACCAAAACTTAGACTACTCGTATAATCTAATTTTGTAACCAACCTTGCCTTATCAATAGCCTAATAGGACTCGGCGAAGCAGAGCAATCACTTTAAAAAATGGCATGGTCGCAGCACCTTAGTAGAATTTTAAAAATTAAACAAAAGCAGGTAAATATTTTTTTTATAATTTACAGTACATTTATGAGTAAAAAAAATAACAAGATAGAATAAACAGTTGCTATGTTGATCAACCTTGGTGCATTATCAAGAACGCTGATGGTTTTGATGGGAACACTCTTGACGTCATGAAGAGCAAGGTATGCAAAGAAAATCCTTGAAAGAAATCCTACTGTGGATATTGGGCAAATTTATTTCAGAATGCAATGCACCAGGCCATGCAAGGCTAACAAAATGGTATCGTGCATAGTATTAGTTAAATAGCATAGAAATATGAACAATTCATTGTAGGTTTATTCATTATTTAAGTCACATAGGTAATACCAGTAGTCAGTTAATTGTGTCCCGCTTAGTCATAAATGTAGGGCTGTAGGCGTGTTTGCAATTTGTAGGCCCCCACAGCAGATGAAGTGCTATATGCACATAATATTGTGAGCGATCTTGTAACATTTTTGAAAAGAACCTTTGAATTAAGAGTACAGTGTTTACTGTTTAGCCGTCATCAGTGTAGCCCAGCAGTCCGGAGTTAGGGTCAGGAAGGCAGCCACCTTGATGACGCGTGCTTGATTTCCACCCCTGCCACCACTCCTTTTTCTTCTTTAATTACCAAAGTTCTAACTCACAAATAAAGTCCCTAACAAATATTTCAACACTTTTTGGTAATTCGATGTGCTTTGCTTTGCATGTCAATTTGTCAAGATTTAAAAGTAATTTGCTGTAATTTATTGCATACTTAGACCAGATCTGGGGTTTTTTTTCGGTCATTTATCGGTCATTGACCAATTTTTTAGCAAAATGTCTGAAAAAAATATAGTCAATTTGGTCAAAACGTCCGAAAAAATATATAGTCAATTCAGTCAAAATGTTCGAAAAAATGTATAGTCAATTCGATCAAAATGCCCGAAAAAAAATAATGTTGTAGCTAGTCAAGAAGTGCAAATTTTGGTTTGTATCAGCTACTTGAAAGGAAATATTTTTATCAGAAAAAATGACCAAAATAAATAAAAAATGACCGAATCTTTTCAAGTCATTTCGGACAAATGACCAAAAAATGTCAGCAAAAAAAAAAACCCAGGGCCAGATTTACAAGTATGCTGATGTGGCTGACGGTTGACGTAAACTGTAGTACTCTTTGATTACTGGAGCGTGATATTATGCATCACAAGATATTTGTTGTTTGCATATTGTTGCAAAACCTAAGTTTGTGCATATATCATTAACACACACACACACTTGTCAATAAAGAAAAAAAATGGACAAATGAATAGGCCATTGTTTGCTGGCTGTACAACTTGATGCTGAATAGTGTTTGCTGGCTGTAAAAATTGATGCTGTTGATTTCTAAAGACACTAATGTACATTTTTAACTTTTTGTATTGCTATCCTGTCTTTTTCTTACTGTCAATATTTTATTCTGTCCAATCGCTTTGGTTGCACAGGCAAGAAGTATAACCCATTGAAATAAGGCCATCTAATGAACTCATTTACCAGGCTGGTATCAGTAATTGAATGCCTTTTTAAGTATATGTATGAAAACTTTTTATTTCAGATATATAAAGTTATTCTATTTACTTAAATTTTGAAATACTTCACAAACATGACACAAGATTCTAACTCCACAGGAGATGCCCAAATGTAAGTTGAAATATACATTTTTTATCAAATTTTTTAATAGTAGCCTTTTTATGGCTGGCCATTTAAGGCCTAAGCCTCTTATACTTAGGCTTGCTTGTCCATTTGTCATGTTTCATCATGGTAAAGTTCAATTTGTCTGTTTCTTTTTGCATTGTTTTTAGTGTCATTGTTGACAGAGAACTAACACTTATTATTTGCACGTTTGGTAGCCTATTTCATTTGCAAGTGCGGCCTTGTTCGGTAAGAAACAGAATCTGTGTAGAAGTTTCTTTTAACTCTTCCATACCGTAAAACTTGGCAAAGTAATGATTTATGGTTGAAACGAGAACAGCTATAACTTTTTTTGAAAAGGCATATGATGAGAAGCTTTTATGAGCTGAAATTTTTTTACAAGTTTTGGTCAAACATTGCTTGACCATTCAAATAAAAACAACATAATCAAATGGTCTGTGCAAGGTCTCACTGTGAATATCTGTTGTGTATACTATTAAATGACTTCTTTACAGCAAACGTCCAGCACCCACCTTGTGGGCACAAAGAAGTCAAGTAGTGTTCCTCACATTTACACTTGAAAATTGCAATAATCCTCAAGTTATGTTTGAAAGCAACAAAGTCCTTTTTTCTGGTCAAGACCATACAACAAATGCTGTTTTCAGCAATGAGCTGGTACTCCATGATGACATAAAACCTGAGGCAAGTTATTTTTTATCATTTGCAGTTTCGAGCTACATTTTATTTTGTGCTAAGTAAAAATCAGTTCAGATTGTTTTTTATTTTTGACCATAACAGTGAAAAACAATGTATATATCATGCCAAATATAGCAGAGGTCTAGAAAGAGGTAGCAGTGACAAAATTTAAACATTATAATGTGCTTGATGTTGATTGTTGATACCGAAGAACAATAAATCAGTTTAAAATTAATAAAGAGACACTAAAGTTTTCATTAATTGTCAAAGTTGTAGGCCGTAGAGCCTTTGATTTTGCTGAACTATGGAAAGGTGATTCTAAGAGTAGTTTGCATTTATACACTCAAACGGCATTCCATGCACTTTCATCATTTCCATTGTTGTTTGTTCTTTATCCAGGGATGCGTGTGGGCTAAAAAAGGTCCTGGAGTTGAATGCACTCTTCAGAAGAAAGAAAATGGGTTTTGGCCACGATTATTAAAAGACAAAATGAAGGTATTCACTCTGGTTTCCATGCAGCGGTACTTGCAGATTTTGTAAATATGTATGATACTGTATTTGGCATCACTAAGAGTGGCAGTGAGCCGTTTGAGGTTTTAGACTTCCGAAACTCGCATCCATTTTGGTTTTTTGTTTTGGAACAGCAACTTTTTTTATTAACAAATATTAAAATATTTTTAATTAATGGATTGAAAGCACTCCAAACGAACTGTCATGATTAATTTGTGATCCCGTATATGTCGAATGTTTTTCAATCTTTGAATGACTGTCGAAGACTATTCACGACAAGCTCCCGGTTGCGAGAATGTGAGAAATTCGGGTATAAAGCTGGAACTTAACATGCAGCAAAATTCCTACTTTTTACATTGTTTTAATGTCTGCAACCGACTGGTTTAGACAAGTGGTTCAGGCAGCACGGGAAAACATTTTCGTTTCAATCGCAGGTTCATTGGTTGAAAGTGGATTTTAACAAGTGGGTAGATGAGGACGAGGAAGATGAGGTTGAAGATACAAAAGATCCCCAATCTGACTACGACCTATCCCAGGTAAGAAGTTACAAATATCATAACATGCCTCGTTTAGCAATTGCATGGTCAAACTGGGATTATTCTAAACATAATTTCATCTTGTAATCAGAAAGTTAATTCAGGCTTTCTTTCAATGACAATTTCAAAGTTAAATTCCACACCTCAAGGTCTTTCTAAGTGATCAGAGCTTGTTTTTATAAGATTTACTGCTAAATTAAATGAGCTTAACTTGCATTTTGTAGCTTTTCACCGAAATCGTTCTATTTAAAATTACATTTTATTGTAAAGTGTTTACTTTATACTGTTGTATGTATATTGTGTATGACGTCATTTTGGGTGTTTTATTTATTGTTCGACTTTATAATCAACACATAGAAACAGAAAGGTATCAAGCCTTTTATATTTTTTGCAATACGGTTCCAGAGAGACTCCTTTTGTACTTTAGGTCTACCTCTACTCTACGGTTCAAAGTGCGGTTCAGATATGAAACAAATGTCTGTACTAAACCATTGTGAAATGTTCCTCTGCCTAATGACAATAGACACTTTAGACAGTAACCGACACGTTCATGCGATTGCAATAACTCCAATATCCCATTGTACTTGAGACAACAGCTGTATGCTGTGACAAATTGTTATTATTATTTTAATAAGAAAAGAAACATTTGCTGAGCTGAAGGAGAAGTGATTCTTTTTACGTTGTTGCCTACAAAGTTTAAAGCTTTGATAAATTTGTACACACTCAAACACGACCCTACCTTCATCGCTAACTCACTTATCGCTTCAAATGCTAGTCGTCACCATTCTAACATTTGTTATAAGCAATAGTAATTAATGGCAAACGGTTGCTGCTCTAGATGATGGCCCAAATGGGAGGTGGGATGGCAGGAGGAATGCCAGGAGGAATGCCGGACATGTCTGGGTTGGGAGAAGAAGAAGAGGAAGATAGTGACGATGAAGGTGAGATAGAATTTATGACAATTTAACGAGAAAGAGTTACGTGTGACGCATATCGGAGTCGATTGCACTGAGTCTTGTCAGCGTGACGCTCATTTATAAAACAAACAGTTAAGAAGACCTCTGCAGGAGATTTTGTGACATCCGTAACGTCATCTCGAGTTTCTCAAGCGACTTGCGCGACGTCGATGCCTTTGTTGGGGTCAGGCACAGGGTTGCCAGATGGCCTATAATTCGGACAGAAAACGATAGATTAACCTAATTTTATGTACTGTATTTGACGGCTAGCAAATCATTCCGACATTTTTTGAGCCAATGTTTAATTTCCTGTGATATCAGTGAAGTTCTGGACCGTAAATAATTTTTTTTACTATTTGTCCAAAAATGTCCGTATTTAAGACTAATACTGTCCTAGTTCCTCGCTGAGATTATCTGACAACCCTAGTCTGGCATTTCTATGCCACGTGATCATGGATGGGTGTTTACTGTTCAATGTTTATTCACTCTATTGGATGCGAAACGTACACCAGAATATTTCCATTTCGGTTTAACGAGCTCGTAATTACGTCTGTTGCAGACTTACCGGATTTAGAAAATGCTCCTGATGATGACGGTGCCGATGCTGGCGAGAAAGCGTGACGTCCACGCGGTTGCTAGGCAACGTTGAGATTGATGTTTTTACAGAAACCAACTGTGGGTTTTCTATTGTTTCCAAATTCGATTCGAATCCTGTCCCAGACGGCGCAAGTTAATTTCTCGAACAATCTCTGTTAACAACAAGCCATCTCGTCCACACCCGATGTCAGTGCATTCCCTGACAGCTAATCAATCGTTTTTTACGTCTGCAGACGTTGAATCAATGTAAATAATGGTTGATTTGCTGGCCGGGGTTTGGTTCTAACCCAGACAACAAAATCAGTCATCTTTACATTGATTCCACGGTTGCAAACGTTAAATCAATGTAAAAATGACAAACTTTGCTGTCTGGGAGGTTTTCAAACGTTGTTTTTTCTGTAAAAATTTCGACCATCCACTTCAACTCAGCACGCTCCCAAAACTCGTCTCTTTATCATGGACTTGACGTCTACAGACGTTCAATCTATGTAAAAAAAAATTGGCTTGCTAGATTAGTTGTTCCTCCTATATTCGACTTTGATGCAAGTCTTTCCTGTCTCGTATGTTGTAATTTGGTAGTTTCAAACAGGTCACTCGACTTGCAATGTGCATGATTTTGTTAATAAAACAAATACAAACCAACTCTCAGATTAGTTTTATTAGACGCAACTTAGCGTGCTCTTCTAGTCATATGTCGTGTGTAAAGAAAATCGAAAACCACATCTTTTTGTAGAAGCGCACACTTCGTATGGCTGCTATCATGCAATTTTTAGACAGTGGGACAATAGATGTGTGCCACCTCAAGCTTATACAACAATTCGAAAACGACCCATCATACACTGAAATGAAGATCCCACCATCAGAGTCCCTCCCCCCAGGAGCAAACGCTCCTTGGGCAAAGTGGAAAACATTAAATCGACTCCGAACCGGTGTTGGACGTACTAAGTCTGCAATGGTGGAGTGGGGCTACGACACGGGCCCTGCTGTATGTATCTGTGGCACCGAGCCCCAAACAGCGGACCACCTTCTTGTTTGCCCTCGGCTTGCCACCCGGTGCAGTAGGTGGGACCTGTCAGTGTACAACTCCGTTGCGGAAGAATGTGTCAATCTGTGGTGTATCAACAAACTTTAGAAGACTCGATAGAAGAAGAATACAGAAAGTGCTAGCATATGATTATTAACTCTTGTTAAATCTGGATTAAGTTGATATCAAAGTCAAATCAATAGACTAGTCACTTTCAATAAGTCGGCTACTAATACAGATTCATTCAATAACTTTGTAGCATTAAAGGACGAAGAAATGCCATGACACGACGTAGCCGCCAAATTTAACAAGGTTTTGATCAAGATAGGAGCTGACAACTAGGAGGATTAAACTTCCAAATGTTTTTCTTTCAGAAACACTCATCAATTTCTTTTCTGGTATGATGATCCTCACAGAAATTCCAGCAAGCAAAACTGTTTTATTTACTTTCTCTTGCGCACTTACTGGGATTTGTAGTATACTGTCCGGGACTTGTAGGGCGTAGGCATTATTCATTCCCATGACTCCAGCACTCATGCGGCCTCTGGCTTCACAGTGTTGATTGACTTGACCAAACCATGGTAGCGTAGCTACCTCTTGCTTGTTTTGCCATTTTCTGGCTTCAAGTGTTTTGGAAGGGCAGCGTGGAAGACTTTATCTCGTGCCACAACCGGTTTGGCGGTTGGTTTTGGCGCTACGTTTTTGATTTTCGGGTAACCCTGCTTGGAGTCGTGCACTTCAATTTTCTTTGATTTTGCATCAAGTTCTTTTTCATCTGGACCATTTTCCAATTTTTCCTGCAAGTTGTCAAGCAATGCATTAAAATAATATAGCCAGTGATGGGCATTATCGGCGATAAATTTTTATCGTTTATCGTTATCGCTTAATTATTTTTTCAGTTATCGTTATCGCCAAAGGCAATATTTGATTATCGCCGATAATTAATCGCCGATAAATTTTATTTCGGATCAACACACAAGTGGAAAGACCATGAAAAGTAATATTTTTACTAGCCATCTAGTTCATGAAACTAAAATTAAAACCAGTTCATCTTCAGTACGTGAAGTGTGTGTGCACAGGTCGTTGTCATGGGAGGGGCACGCCCCTGCAGCGACGGCCCTGACAACACAATAATTTTTAGAGTTGAAATGCATGCAACAAGTCTCTTGTTGTTTTGCTGCAATCGGCAATCGCGAGTGAATTTTACAATTACAATGTAAGCGCACAGGCGGTACAGATTCCTTTGAAGCGAAGCGAAAAAAATTGGCAAGTGGTTTATGAAAGTGTCGCAATACGAGGCCGCTTTTACATCGGAAACATGGTCTTTCGCGCCACCATCACTGAAACAAGTCATTGCAGAATATGATATTGCTTGAAGCATTTGACATGCAAACCGACATCACACTTTTTGCATCTTGTAGTAGTTTTTGCATGACAATAGGCGCATCGAGTTCGAGTTGCGTGGTAAAATTATGCTAAATACAGTATAACCTTTCTCGTTTACCTATGCTGCATAGACGAGTGGTGACAGCGCTGGAACGGCAATCGAAAGGGCGCCGGTTCGACACCGCTCATGAGCATACAGTTGCGTATCGAATTGCGTGGTAAAATTATGCTAAATACAGCATAACCTTTCTCATTTACTTATGCTGCATAGCCGAGTGGTGAGAGCGCTGGAACGGCAATCGAAAGGGCAGGACACTTAAAGGCATGCCTGAAGGTGGACATGAAGATTGGCTTCCTTGCCTTCCCGTCCACTTAATCTAAATCTTCAACCACCGGGCGTAAGCCTGAATACGACGATGATTTACCTATGCGACATAGCCAACGCTCAATCAAATATTTTTATTCCCACTAATAATACAGTGCCTATATTGTAATTCTTATTTCAACAACTCAGCGTTCTGCCATTGCTTGATGGTGTTCACAAAGAAAACAGAAAAATTTATCTGAAATTATCAGTAAATTACGATAATTATGTTATTGTTCTTGAACAAACACGACTAATTTGACAAGTTTGATGGATTTCACAGTAGCCTATGCATATTTTTACTACCAATAACGCTTAAGATTACTGATAAATTTTCAAGCATTTTGCGTTTTTTGAAATTTTTTTAATTATTGCTGACTTTGCTGTAAACAGCCCTGCAGAAAGCAAAATACAAAGTTTGAAATTTTTTATGGTAGTTTCATTTGATTTAATTATTTTGCCTACTGCACGTAAGCGGCAGTGTAACCCAATTGATAAAAGCATCCAACTGGTATCTGAAGGTATAATTATAAGCACGGCGGTTACCTCAGTGGTTTGATTCTGTATCAAGAGGTTGAAGATATAGCCTACCTACTGCCGCTGTTGCGATTCTATTCATGCATAACTTACAAAAAGTTTTGTCCCTTTACAGTATATTATGTTCGATTTTTCGTCATGTTGATGAAAACAGTTCGTGCTGCATGGGATGGGGCAGCGTCAATCGAGAAAAAAAAATTATCGTTATCGGACATTATCGGCGATAATTTATCGTTTATCGTTATCGCTTAACTTTTTTTTGATTTATCGTTTATCGTTATCGCTTTAGGCATTTTTCGTTTATCGATTATCGTTATCGCTTAACTGAAAAATGAGTTATCGCGCCCAACACTGAATATAGCCTACACCAGCGTTCTAATCTTTTCTTGTTTAGTGTAGCTTCTAGATAAAATTTATTTTTGTTCATAGTTTGTTGAACATCGATAAGCATACTTTTTTCTAATTACAACACTTTTCTTAAGTTTATGTTTACAATTCCACAGCTGCATTTTAATTGAGAGTCTTATGATCACAAAGTTTGATAGACAGGAAACATTGTTCTGTCCAAGTAGACTAAAACGTCGCACATGTTTTTGAATCACCGATAAACGATTCATCCAAAGTCTTTTTATAGCATGACTTTATTTTCATTAAAACACTAATTTTTTCCATCTCGTGTAACTTTCCACTTTGTGAACAATTGCGTAAAATTAAATGCAGTGGAATATGTGTTTGAAGTAGCTATTTGCTAGTTAACCTTCCGCATCACGATGTAGCTTAATCAGTCATCAACATTGATTTACCTCACGCAACTTTTCCTCCATTGCTGGGTCTGGTACAAACAACTCATGCTGAAACAAGAAAAAAACAAAAACAGTTTCAAATAAATTCAGGGTAGATTTGGAACCGGACTGGCACTGATAGTTGAAGTTAAGCATAGAAGTTTGAATTCGAGCTGTTTAGACAAATAACTCACTCTTATTCCAGCCATTTCTTTTTTGAAGAGATACTCTCGCTTCTCTTGTTCTTTTCTTTTTTCGTCCGCTTCTTTTTCTTTACTTGACATTTTAGATTCAATGATGTTGGCGTGCATTTGTCGCCTGCGATAGATGCAAATAATGAAAAAATCGATAGCCCACCCTTTTATGAGCTCATGTAGGGGAAAGTGGTGTAACGTGGACCAGTCCCCTAACTCAAAAAATAAAAATCGTTTTGTCAGTATTTTTGAACAGCTTGAAAGAAAAAATAATAATAGCTCGGATGTGAAAAACTCAGCGCATTTGGTTTAGAAACGTGGACGGGAGATTGGAATTTGTGGTTTTGGGTATGCTGATGTTATTCTGGGGAGTTGATTGCTAAGCGCTGAGACGTTATTGGCATGACGTTTGAGTCTGATTTGATGTTGGTATTATCTTTAACCTATAAGGAGATGTTGTGCTCAATTACAAAACTTGTAACCAAGTGTGGAAGTCATAGTTGGTAATTTTTAACAGTGCATGACAGCGTGTAATTTGGACCAGTCATCTCACCTATGCAGCATCGCGTCAGTTCAAAATTCCCAAAGCTGTAGCCTAGTGTTAAAACATGTCCATAACAGGCTACCAATAAATATGCTACACAATTAAGTGTCAAAAACCATTGGTCGACAACTTGATCTTCCCGAAAATATTGAAGATCAACTGGTCAAACATGTTTTGGAAATGGAGTGAAGAATTTATGGTTTAGGGGCCATAGATTTAAGAAAGCTTGCATATGACATTGCGTCTGCCAATAATATCAATACCCGCTTCAACAGTGAAAAGGGTCTGGCTGAAAAAGATTGGCTTAAGGGATTCTTGAACAGTCATCCAGAAATTTCATTTCGAAGACCTCAAGCAACTTCAGTTGAAATTACATACTCCAATGGTCCAAAATACACACCCCAATGGTCCAAAATACACACCATATGTGTACCGTAATTTGGACCATTTTTGAACATTTTTTATTGCTTAATTATTCTGTATTTTTTTATTGTATGTGATTTATATTTTCTACCCTGGTTTGCAAGTACCTAGACTGTATCTGGGTGAAAAATAATACACACTGACCGGAAGTTGGCTGAGTTGTGCTTATTTTTCTTTAAGGGGTTCAAAATACACACCTTTCCCCTAGCCTATTTTCTTCATTGGCAGCACTAATCGAAGTAGGCTACAGCTATCATCTTCATTGATAACCCTCGTACCATAATCAAACAAGGAAATGCAGTAGGTCTAGGGAGCTAATAGTAAAATTCTTCAAACACAATTTTGTTTCAAACTGTCAGGAAATAAGCTTTCAGTTTCAAGGATATTTATTGTGTTACAAAACAACATTTTATTTGGCAAAAAACTATAATGTGAAATTGTAACAAATCATCCAGCTTCTACAGGTAGGGTTGCCAGATTGGGCGCTTTTACGCCCAATTGGGCTACTTTTGATTTCTCCAGGCGCCAGAAATTCGCGTTGGGCGCGCTTTTTTGTTTGGCGCCCAATTGGGCTACTTTTTTTTTAAATATAATATAACTTTTATGTAAAAATTGTATCATGTTTAAGATTTTTACCCAATTCGTAGTTATTTCATTGAGGAGCAGCGTTTTTGGAGGCCTCGGTCAGGCAGGGTTACCGTACCAATTTGGTATAAAGATGCCGATTTTCAAAAATATGCATGTTTAAGCTTTAATATCTGGCAATCCTGGCAACTTAAGTGATCCAGGTTTTCATGAAAATGCGTGGACATCAGTTCAGTTTGTTTTTATTTCTGACCATCACAACGAAAAACTATATATGTCAAACATAGCAGGGGTCTAGAAAAAAGTAGAAGCGACAAAACACGGACGCTATAACGTGCATAATGCCAGAGCAGGACAATCAGTTATGGCATGATCGCAACACATTAATAAAGTTTTTACAAATGTAGAAAGATGAGAAAAAATGGCTAGTGAATTTTTTTTAACAATTTACGGTATAAGTTATGAGTAAAAAAAAAAGACAAAAAGATACGGTAGTTTCTACGTTGATCGGCCTTGGTGGGTTATCAAAACTGTTGATGGTCTTGAGGGGAACACTCTTGATGCGTAAGCTCATCACGAAAAGCAATTAAACCACTTTTTGTGTTACTTGGTGTCGTGCCGGTACTTGTTTGTAGTTATTTTAACAAACAGTTGAGTGAATGCCAATCTGTCTGAAAGATGTGAAGAACAGGAAAAACACTTACAATTTGGGACTGATGATCTAGCGCTTTGGAAGAATTTTGTTATCTCTTTGCTTGGGCTCCATTTTAGAACCCCAAAAAAATTGGGCTCCTTTTGGGCTACTTTTTGCATAAGCTTGGGCTCTTTTTTATATTAACCTCTGGCAACCCTATCTACAGGTAGCCATAAACTTTTAAATATTTGGAAAGTTTTCATTTGGAGGTTTGAACCAAACCTATATGCTATAGGCAGGCCCGGATTTACCAATAGGCTAGGCAGGCTGAAGCCTAGGGCCTCAACGTCCAGGGGCCTCAAAATTCGGTTTCAAAGTTTGTAATTCTTTAAAAAACTTGACAAGTTTAAACCCTATCTAATGTATATATACGAGTATATCAAGCTTTTCAGAGTAGAAAATTCTATACACAACTGGTTTCAACCACCTTGTAAAGAGTCATTATTACGTCGTTTGCATCATAATAAAGGCAATTATTATACGCATTGTGCTGGAAGCTTCTATGTTAAAGTACCATAGTCTTCTCTGCAAAAATCAGTATCTGTAGTTGACATCAGGGCTGCCACTCCTAGTGGTTTTCCACTAGATCTAGTGGTTTTCTTGGAGAATCTAGTGTTTTTTTTTTAATTTTGAGAGTGGAAGCATCAAACTTCCTTCTGTTGTTAACGAAGAAGATTTAGATGATTTGCAAGAAGAATAGGGAGCTTTGCCTCAAGCATGCAATGTTCTCCATGATAGTGATGACCTTAGCCCACCACACCAGAGTTTTGGCTAAAACTGAAAATAGACAACCAAGGTTTAAAACTTTTAAAGGAAGCGTATCCGGAAGATGTTAACCCGAAACTTACTAATAAACTTCTACATTTTCATTTGTACGTGAGAAAAACACAAAACCAAGGGCTTACCGGTACAGTAGAGAAGAGCAATCTATTTCCTTGTCTCATGGAGACCTTTATGAAATTTATGTGCAAGGAAAAAATTAACACTGCCTTTCCTAATGTGGAAGCAATATTAAGACTGTTTCTAAGCTTAATTGTCACTAACTGCTCAGGGGAGAGATCTTTTTCAAGGCTCGAAAGCATCAAAAATAAATTGAGATCGACATTTGACAATGTATCAAGAAAGGTTGTCCGCACTGAGCATTCTGTGCATTGAGAGTGACAAACATAAACAGATAAACTTTAATTAACTTTTGCATAATTTTGCTTTGACGAAAGCTAGTAAATAAAATTGGTAGCCTAGTCTTACTCTGTTTGATGGCTGTAATTATTTCTTATGTCCTGGTAAATAAACTTTACAATTATTGTAAACGGTTGTTTGATCAAAGAAATTAAAATTAAAAGCAAAACTGCCTTAACTAAATTTTTATTCTTTTAATTAAAAATTTGCATTCATGAATGTGGAAAATTAAAAGAACGAAGAGTTTATTGCACTCATATTTTTAACATTAAGCAATGACATGTGATGTTGTTTAGAGAGAAATTCTGAGCTCAAAAATAGGAAGGGGCCTCACAAATGGAATAGCCTAGGGCCTCTCATGGTCTAAATCCGGCCCTGGCTATAGGAGAAACTGTAACGTATTTGCGTCCAAGCAAAACTTATAACAACTCCTACCAAAACCCAATCACCACGTTGCTGCATTCACACAAACAAAATTTCCATCAAACTTTTGCGTTTCTTGCTACAGACGCATTCATGACGAAACTTACTGTAGGCGCAACACTTATTCTCTTTTTTTGCTCACCTCCAGAATTCTTCTCTTGCCATCGCGTCTGCTGTTCTGTCATCCGATTTAACCTCGAACCACCAATTCCACTCATAATATGGATGCTGAAGTCTATCAAGGATTCTACTTCTGATGGTGTAGCATCCTGAAACATGAAGTTGTTAGAAAGATGACAAATTCTCACTGATACCAATAAGGCTACAGTTAATTTTGACCACCTACTTCATGATAGGAGTGTCGGGCAAAAATCAAATAGACCTAATTTTTCACTGGTGACTACTTTCTTTCAAGCTTTCAAGATACCAACACAGTTTTAAACAATTTTCTTTGACCTTTATATTATTTGATGGTGCATTATAGTGACCTAGGCCTACACAATTAATGCGGAAATATTTTATTTTTATACACAGCGTGCATAACTGTTGTTTACCAGGAATGTTTGGAACGGCAAAGTCTTCCGTTCGGAACTTATATTCTCTCGGCGTATCCGCTAAACGGAAATCGGGAGGTTTGGATCCTGGCCACCGAAAAGTATAAAAGTCTGAAGACAAATAAAGACAGTGCTTATAAATTTTTTGAAGGGAAGTCTGTAGTTGGCCTACTAAAAATAAGATGTTTTTCGAAAGTGTCAAAATGTTGTTTATGTTATTGAATTGTTGGCTCTCACAAACTTTCGCAATAAATTATGGGGATGGTTGCATGTGAGTCTATTAGAAACTAGTCTTTTTAAAGTTTATAATTTAAATTACTAATATTCTGAACTAATGCGGAAAATTTAACTCTGACTAAATTTTGTAAAATGTTGTGCAAATGGGCTGCTCAAACTGAACTCAGATGAAATTTCACATTAACTTTTGCAATAAATATTAGCAGTTTTGAAACAACACTGACGAAGTTGATTTTATACAGGGAATAAAAACATTTTTGTTTTGTAAAAACATCTTTTTAATATTGCTGGGTAACTCACTTTACTACCCATGTTTGGGTGATTTTACAACTGGGCTGCCCAAGTTCAACTCATCATACTTTCTACTTTCTTTTTCAAACTAAAAGAAAATAAGAAGTTGAAATTAAGAGATAGGGCTCGGCTTAGGGCAATTAATTAAACAAAAATGAAAAACTGGACTTGTGTTAATCCATTTGTGACCCATAAATAACCCATATGGTGTGCCCACTTGAATTGTTACTGGGCCCCAGTCGGGCTTGCTGGTTGGGTAACTCTACATAAGCCATAATCTTACGTTTCAAGATCCAGTAGCCTGGTAATTTGTCGTTAAAATAACAGTTTTTAAGTTTTTTAAATGTGTCATACTGAACAACCTGTCAACTTTTAATTGACATTTGAAAACATTGGCTAGTCTAAATAGCATGGGTGTTACCAGTGCCGTTGAGAAGATAATTTGGACCCAGTAACAATGAGATTCCTGGGCCTCAACTCAAGATACTTCTAAGAAAAATTCAGAAAATCCAAAGAATATGCGGTGGTTTCTTCAAACTCCCGCCCCTCTTAAAAAGATTCCAGGCCCCTGAAATCATGCCAGACTCGGGTCTCAACGTATCCCTGGACCCTCATGTCAACGCTATTGTGTGTTGGGCGGTGTACTCAATTTGAAAGTATGCGTTGCTCATAAAGATTTCGAGAAGATAATTCATCCAGCGGTACTCACTTTGACCTCTATTCATTTTTCCTTCAAACATCTTTGTGTCAGCATAATAAAGATACTTTGTTGGTTGCAGAATAATCTGAAAAGAAACTTTCAGTTAGCCCACACTAAGATCAGTTTGTTCTGCTCCTATGGTTTAACTATTGTAGCCCAACAACTTGTCTTGCTGCTGCTATTGTGACCGGTTTATATTAAGAGTTTTGAGTATTTGATCCTTTTTATCAAAACTCGATTACCATCTCGGCTACAAATTGAATTCAAAATTGTTCTAATTGATTAAGCCATGGACTCACTTTTAGAAATGTTAGAAACGCTGCATCAAGAGAAACTCTTGCCAATTTGAAAACCAATACCGTAATAAAATCAATGCAAACCTTGTAGTCGATTTCGAACTTGTAAAAATGTCTGTAATTTTTCTTATTGTTTTCTCCAATCCATGAAGCGACATCTTTGTCAATGTCAATTTTAATTGGAGCCGGAACCATCTGAATGGATCCTCCTGGGGCAGGACAATATCGGATGTATGTTGTTCTCTGAGCTCCATTTTCACTGGGTAATTCTGGCTTTAATGGTGTTTTTCCATCTCCAAAAATAACTGATTTTGTTAAACCGCTGCTAACAAAATCTGTGCCCAATCCACCTGGGGGTATATTTCCACTTTCTATTATCATGTTCCTTAGAAATCCTTCATCATTTCTAAGACTTCCTCTTGGATGAATGGAATACTCTTCTTTGTTTCGTTCTTTAACCACTCCTCCGCAGTACACTTCTAGCTCTTCGCAAGCGTTCTTTGCTTCCGCCATTGTTGAGTACTTGTTTTGGTAGAAGTTTTTTTGCATGTGATCAGTGAGCGTTAACCCAGGCAGCTCTATCCACCGACATGGAACGCCTGTTCTCAACGTTAAAAAACACCAAATGAAATTAAAAAGGTACAAGTAGTTAACAAAAAACAACGTTTGATACTTACACGAAAATAAACTTCAAAACTGTACGTGTGCTGAATTGTGCTTTGATTTAAACTTAAATCAACGTCCAGGGTATGCATGTATCCTTGCATGGAACCTCCTGATCCCCCAGGACAGTATTTGAGAAAAGCAGATTTATCGGGAAAAAAATAACTTTTAATATTTGTTTCTCCAATTTTTTTGTTTTTATGTGGGTCTGATGATCCGGTTATGACAATATTTCGAGGAATATTTCCCTGTCTGAGCGAGTATCGGGTATCACTTCCTTCTCTCTGCACCCCCTGACATTCAGGAGCCAATATATCACACAGTCTAATTGCTTCTTCCTTGCTGTCAACCAACGAAAAATGCCTTGCCGGCGTTGGGGTCGCAGGCATTTCTGCTTGTATGTGCTCAGGTATTTTTGGAAGTTTGGGTAGAGGTGGTGGTTGATTTACTCGTAACACTTTTAAATGAGCCGCTTCGGGGTGCTCCGATAGGTCTATATTGAAATCCAAATATTTTCCAGGGTATTCTTGCCAACGGCATTTTTCTAAAAAAGAGATTGGAAAAATTAATCAACATTAAGTAGAAAAATACAACTGTGTGACAACCCCCATTAAAGTATTTGGATTTCAAAAAAGACGTCAGTTGAATGGAAAAAATAACTATGCAGCACATTGCCTTATCTGAAAGAACCTCGCGTGGTTCAGCAACTCCTGTAGGCACAGCTGATCGATTTTGTTTGAATTATTTTTGGACCAAAAATAACATTAGGAAGATCTACAGTAACAGTATTGCCTTCAGATATTAGTGTATAAGCATAGAAATAGAAAACCTTCAGATATTAGTGTGAAAGCACAGTCTTGGCACGCACCAGAGTCAATAAATAGAAACCAAAATAATATACTGTAGAATGTAGATTACCGTTAAAGGAAATAAGTTTATCCAAGTTATTAGCCAAATGCAATGGCGTAAAGATTTCACTGTGATTTTGTAACATAATGGGAAGCCGAACACGGTAAGGTAGAAATATCATACCATGATCAATTGATCACACCCAGAACTGGGTAGCTCAGTATGCTGTCCATGTGACCTACTGAAAGCTGCTAAACCTTAACATGTTGCATTAATGTGTGTATTTGTTAATCTGATAACTTGAAATCATGAAGTAATGAACAATGTTACAACTATAAGCTGGTAATAATTCTATGAAAACCTCGCAGTTTCTTCACCTGAGCTTAGCATTGGCAAGGAAATGGGCTTGGCTCGACATAAGTTTGCTGGGCAAAAGTTTGAAGTGTGTGAGCAATCTCTGTTACATGTTGTTACCATTTTTATAAAAACTAACTTTTTCTAGTATGCTAGACAAATTTATAAAATACTGCAAAATGGCCAAAACTAAATTGTAGCAATGCAGTAAAAAGTGCTCATGATCGTGAACGATGATGCATTGTATCTGACTCTTACCACGAGGAAGAAATATAATGATGACGAGAGTAAAATAAAACTTTTCAGCATTGGGCAATTTGATTCATTAAGCTTACCATACTAATAATTTTCATGCCAATAGGCCTAGCCTATCCAACTATGGTGTTTCACAGAATTTGTTCATGAGTATGAATGTTTGTAGGCTACTTACCTGGAGTTATATCAACTGACATAGCTGGTTTTCCGTCAATGAACAAATTTATGGCTTTTACTTCTATCTTTCGTATATCAATCATCAACTTGGTGTACGTGGAAAAGCGCTCAATGCCTGTCATGCGGTAAATCAAATCTGATAATCCATCCACTTTAGCGCGCCCTTCCCTTGTTTTATTCAACTTGTATCTTCAAACATAAAACAAAGACATTTTAAAATTATGCGCTATACAATACAAGCACTACAATGCGCCTCTTGCATCAAATTTTGTTGTTCAGTATTGTAAATCCATCTTAGTTGATTGTTTTGTCCTAGCTTAGTAATAAGTTTTTGCCTTGTCTTTAATTCTCTATTTTTAGCAAATTCCAATAATTTTTTATCATCACTTTTCTAAAAAAATTCCATCTTCAAAACAGCGGAAAAAATTACGTTTCGCTAAAGTTTGAATATTAAAATTAAAAATCTTTCGCATTTCACTTTTCAATCACTTGCGTCATCAAAACAACTATCCAATCCGAAGAATGAAAAATTAAAACAATCCAAATCAACTTTCTTTTACTCCACTGAAGAGATCCTTAAGATTGACAGAGTTGGCCTCTGTCTGGAGTTAGCCTAATGCCTTTTTAGGTATTTTCTTTCAAATCATAAAAAAGAGTTGTCAAGTCCTGTAATTTTCATTGAGCGTGGAGCCAAGTGTGCTTGAGAGATCGCTGATATTTTGGTACCTAATAAGCATGTCATTGATAAAATAGCTTATATTCATTGATAAGTTTAGAGGCACGGTACTGTATGTGCGTAAGTTTAGAACCTATACTGTAATAAATTAAAAGCAAACTTACGCAGCGTTTACACCTTTGGTAAACTTCCAAGGATGCTTGTGAACAATCATCTTGTATCTTCCTTGATCTAAAGGAGCGGCCAGAATTTTCATCCCACTACAGAAATAGCTCATGCATCAGCTCAAGATTATCTTACTTAATTGTGTAGTCTATTTTATACTGTATCTTAAAATTACTATTTTTGATAGAATTGTATGTTGTTGCTGTAAATAAACGATCCAGTAGGCTGTCACTTACTGTTGCTGTTGTCAGCTTTAACCTTGCTTATAAGGTTTACATGCTAATATGTTTAGAAAACTAAGCTACTATGATGACATCAATCATCAGATACCAAATTTAGAAAAGCCTATAAAGTCATATTTTTTTACTTAAAACGAATCCTAAATTCCATGTCATTATCTTCGCCGCCCCAACCCCAAAATTCATTAGAATGTCCATTAGCTTTTCGATATTGAGCCGGCGTGATGGCTGTTACACCTCCAAAGTCCGTCCCGTAATGGGGCTTGTATTTGAATTTGTCGATTGCTGAACAATACGAGTGTTATTATTTAGTCATCATAATACGATGCAACTCAAAGCCTAAATGTAGCCTAAATAACAAGACAGCCTGGCTGTGTAAAGAGCTCACTATCATTACCACACTTTTCTAAATTGCAACCGTGTTATTATTAAGAAGATTTTTTATAATCAGTTTGTTTGTTCATCACACAACAACAATTGGACAGCTCGCAAGCTGGGATACACTTTGTAGAAGCGATATCTTTTTTACAAAACACTCTAAAGTTCTTATGTTTTTGCTCTGTGTTTTTAAACTCTTTGATATTAAATTTGAACCCTTAAAATGAAAGTTTTGTGGCCGCAGTAGTTTCTGAGATGCAAGATTCTACACAAATTTCCGTTGGTCGACCGTTTTAATCTAACAAGACTTTGTCATAGCCTACTTTCCATTGTTGTCATATCAATTGATTTAACCGGTAGCCAATTTTCTTGTCTGACGCGCGCAAGCAAATGATAAAATTTTTAAAATACTCAACATTTTTCGAACTTACATGGCGACAAGTGACGAGGGTGCTTTGCGCAAGTGTAAAAGTTCTTATCATTCTCAGGGATCATGTCAACGTCGTGGAAGACAATGCAGTCGTAAGCATCCAGCTTCATCGCTTCTTCGAACGCCGCGTTCATGATCATCGCTTTGTTGAACGTTCCATTGTCAAACTAACGGTAAAACAAAGGAGTTTATTTTTCTACAGTTGGTCACTGAAAGGTTTTTGCTTTATCTTCTTGTTGATGACATGTTTTAACAAAGGTATGTTTACAGGGGTGACGAACCTTTTTGCGGTCGCGGGCCACTTTGTCAATTACACATGACTTATCGGGCCACACAACTGTTTAATCATAACCTACTATGAAATGTTTTAGAAGCGACTCAAGATATTATTTATGAAAAGTAGCAAACGACAAATGAAAGTAATAAAACCCACACAGTTGAAATTATCTTACGCAGAATCGAAACATACAACAGTAAAAATAAAAACAAATTAACTTGAGCAAAAAAGATAGAGCAACAGTATTTGCACTGAAGATAGTGTGTTTTTCTAAGTTTAATTTTCAAGTTTAAGCGTTTGCTTTCATATGAGTATGATTTCTTTTTTGTTTGGCTCTATCCTTTTTGCTCAAGTTGACTAAATGTTTCGACCATTATGCTCCGAAACAACAAATCAGTTAATGAAATTTCTTTTTTAAACCACAAACAAAAGCCCATGCGAATCGTACAGCTAAAGCTATTTAATGTAGCATTGAAGCATAAAATATTGGAAAATAACATTGAAGCATTAATTTTTTTTGCTAAGTGGGATTTTTGGAAACTTTTTTGCTTGACTGAACGTTCAATATTAAGTCAAACAGACGATGTGGCAACTCTCAAGTGCACACTAGAATTTTCATCTGTCAGCCTCGACCTGTAGCAAAAGAAAGGTGTACCAGTAAAGGCATAAATCAAACAACCCTGGTCCTAGCCAACCATCCTTCCAATGTCCATCCTGCAGTAGAAGCTTCACCGCACAGATAGGCCTCATCAGCCATCTCCGCACTCATGTAGCCTTCACTGACCAAAGCCCACACTAAAAAAGTTTGATCTCAGTCTCATTGACCATCTTCGGAAACAAAGGTAGAGAACATCATCATCCTCATCAAAACAGCTTTGAGATGTCTTTTGTCTTTAATGCATGAGCGATTGTCAAATTGTTTTGCGGCCGCACAAAATTCTTTGACGGGCCGCATGCGGCCCGCGGGCCGCAGGTTCGTCACCTCTGGTTTACATCATGTTTACTTCATGGTTTTTTATGGGTCCATCTAAAGTTTAAGGGGCTCCGTAAATGCATTAATGTTAAAAAAAAAAGTTCAAACATTGACACTTACATGCTGAACAGTAATTTTGAAAAATGTTCAAGTATCCGCAAGCTTGATGAAACGTGGAATGTATTTAAGTTAAGGAAGTAAATAATTGTGTGATAGAATATTTCTTTTAAATAAAAATATCACAAATGAAACGCGACTTTACATTGCCCTATTAAAAATGCATTTTAATGGTATTACAACGCTATGAAACAATTGTAATTCATATTGAATGACGTTTGCCTCCCCAGCAGTTGCTTTTGTTCTCCTAAAACTTTCTTTCTAGCTTCTCTGCTCTATAGAAAGTTTTGTTAATTCTGGAATAAGTTACCTGCTCGGCAACGTAGATGCAGTAATGAGCTTTCTGCTTTTGAAGCATCGGATGCAAGTAAAACAAAAGAGTTTTCAAATGAGCTTCTCTGTCTTTGAACGGAATAAGAATAGCCACTTTCTGCCTGAATAAAAAATCACATCAGTCTGTAAGATTCAAATTGAAAGAAGTTATAAGTCTATAAGCAAGTCGTTGAAAAATATTTAGCTTTTTCCTTCTTGTGTTGCGCATTGTTTATATTCGAGCAGATGTTGTCAGATGTGCGCAAGATCTTGCATTTTTTTGCAAACTTGAGGTTATATAAAAGTTTCATGTAGGCTATGTTTTATTCACCATAGCTTATTTTAAAAAACAACATTGGTTGATATTACAATCAATACATTTTATCGCTACGTTTGTGAGTTAAGACGGCAGCTGATTTTCTAACCAGTTGTTCCCAACCTTATTGTCTTGCCGAATCCGTTTTGGTGCCTTCGAAGCGGTCGCGGACTCCTAAAATATTCTTATCTGAACTTTTGGTATATCACGTCTGATGAATTGTTAAGTTATGTTATAAATTATATGTTGGGGAACAGAATCAAAAATCACTAATCTATATTCTGGTTTAATGTTTTTCTATAGTTTTATCAAAAATTAATAAAATTTTTGCTACCTTTATAAAGAATTTCTCCGCAGACTGCTGACTTACGTTTGCATTTTTAATTTTAGCTTTAATCAACAACCTGCTGTTTCAAATAATTCAGTTGAACATATAAAACCTTATAAAAGGATTTAACTCTTTTATATGAATTTATATTTAGTTAAAAAGCCAAACCTTGGTACGACGCTCTTTGAAATTTCAAATAACACACCAGGACTTCACGACTCACAGTTGAAAATCATTGTACTACACAGATAAAGTACAATTTTTAAATGTCTTAATTTGTCAATTCTGCTGTAAACTGGGAAAATTTCATAGACTTTCTGAAAACGCTTTGCGGACCTCTGGGAGATCCGCGGATTGCCGGTTGAGGACCTTAATATTGAAAAATGGTAAAGGACGTAGAATATTTTTTTATAAAAGATCAATTAATGATTGTTCTGCAAAATTTTGTCGATCACGATCTGGAAAAAAGCTTTAAAGCTAATAGCTTAATTAAATATTTACTATCCTCCAGTTCAACAAACCAGAGAAAGATAAAACGATAATAATCGGGAAAATAACATGACGACATAAATTATGAATGAATTTGTTTACATAGCGAACAACTTTGACGCGATGAATAACAGCTCTTCAACACAGGAACTAGCCCATTGGTTAGTGATTCAATAACTGCACTCGACTAACTTATTTATATGTAGCATAGGCTACGTTGCAAACCATAAATTAACGCAGGCTACCATTCGTTGTTTGCCTACAAAAAATCCACCACATTCTTAAAAATATTTTTAACTTGGTGTTCGAATTAAAGTTGGAATTTTGCAAACTAATCTTGTTTTCAACATACTGTTCAAGGAAATCGCCTGATCATAACTTTTTAAAAAACAGCCTAACAATCGGTGGTGGTGAAAGAGGGTGCAAAAAACTTTAAATATCATGTCTTAGACATCTTCAGTAGGGTGGTCCCGAAATTTTTTTTTTAGAATTTTGTTACAACCACCTTACCTTTTTTTTTTGGTTAAATTTGGTTAAAATTGGTTAAAATTGGTTAAATTTGGTTAAAATTGAACAATGTTTAGAGGTGCCACAAAGCCATTTATTTTTTCTCTCAAGACACAATATAAAATAGTGTGGCTTATTAACTGTTTCTAAACCCTTCTGTACTATGTTGTTCCTGTAATGTCATCACGACCTTAACAAATGTTTATTCCATAGGCATTGGGCCAGCTTTAACCAAGTTTTTTAGCCCAGCAACAACAGTTCTTTTTGTTGCATCTGGAAAGTTCTTGCGGTGATCTGCCACCACTTGAAGGAGGCATTGCCTTTGCTTATCATCCTTTGTCAGAACATGGATATACTCCTGAATTAGAGCCACTCCTCTCTCAGCTGTGTCGTTAAGCACTCGAAACTGTGCTGTTTCTTTTTTCCTGCAATGTAACCATCATTTGACAGCCAAAGTGAGGGTGGCAATGACAAGAAATCTGTCGACAAATTCAGAGCTTTGAAGAACTGCATAGATTTTACTGAAACAAAGTCTTCTATCTCACTTGCTTCAATTTCTTCCATCTTCAAGCTGGCTTTCACGGCACGACTACTCTTTTCAGGCTTTTTAAGGTTCTTAACCATTCTTTGCTTCCTCTCTTCAGCAACACCATCATCAAAGAATGCAACTGCCACAACTTCTTCACTCAGGTACCAAAGATGGTTGAGGAATTTTCTGCATGTCACTTTGGAGACACTGCTGTTGATGGAGGCATAAGCTTTCAAATTCTTCAAGAAGGCCAGGTCATTGGCTGGTGCTGAAACTGCTACCGGTGCATCAAACCAGGCTCTGAAATACACCAACACTGCAAACAGAACAATTTCTGCAAGCCCTTTCTTTTGCTTTGCTGTCAGCTTTACTTGTGCCCGGAACATCCAAATCTTGAGATAATAAAGGACCTTGCTAATCCACCGTGCTCTGTGGAAAGCTCCGGGCTTTCTGATAACCAAAACACCCAGATCTGGCAATTCACCAAGGAAGAGGATGATCAGTTCCAGAAATTCTCTGTAATCTTCTCTTGGTTGTTGTTTGCATAGATATTTCTTTGCAGACATCAACAAGGAATCACGTTCTGGTGCGATATAAATCTCTACTGAAGGTTCACTTGCTACGGTTTCATAATCATCTTGCTTGAGATGTGGCCAGCGCGCTTGCAACTGCTTGAAAATCTCGATGTCAGGCCCTGATGACGGTCTCATTGCATTGTTGGATACTGCACCTATCACTAGTTCAAGTATATGGTGCCGACACGGCAACCATAGAAGTTCCTTCTCTAGCTGGACCTCAAGAAGATGACATGCTCCATTCCTTTTTCCTGTGTTGCTGCAAGTTGTATCAAAACTCATTGCTACAACATTGTCTTCTAGTACCCAATCATTCAGGACTTCTTTGACTGCCAAAGCCATTGATTGTCAAGATCCAATTGTCAACTTTGGTACAGCAAGCAACTTTTCTGTACCATCATACGATACAATCACTGGTAACCTATCGTATTTGTCCTGACATCCTGCTGTGTCTGGGATTAGCTTTCCATCCCAATACACAACAACCTTAACTCCCGGGTCAAGAATGTCAAGACTGAAATTGTCCTTACTGAAAATAGCAGCTTCTTGTCTTAGTGACCTTCTTGACTGACGGATAGTTTTTCGATTAATGGCCAATTTCATCCACATTGTGGCCTAAATTTTGAGCTGTTGCAGCAATGATATGAACAGCTGCTCTGTCACTGACTTTGGTTCGGTCCAGAGCTTGTGCTAGTCCTGGAGAGATCACATTCTTTGCTCTAGCTGTAGTTGTACATTTGCGTTTTTTTGGTGTCTGCATTTTTGAAGAACTGGACTGTTCACACTGTTCAGTATTTTCAGACTCTGATGATCATGTTGAGATATCTTCTTGATAACATGCTTGCACTGAAGAAGATGATACTTTTGCCTTTTCAGCTCGAGCTTGCTCCTCTTGTTTCCGCTTGACAGTTCGTGCTTCTTTTGCAGCAAGTTCTTGATCAACTGAACCTAGGAAACCTCTTCGTCCATCTCTTTGTGTCATCAGAAAAGCATGGTCTTCTTCAATAGTAGTCAGATCTAGTGTTTTCGCGTGTGCTATGTCAAACAGTTTGTCAAGATCGGCACTGAACTTTTCTTATTTCTTCATCTGTGTATCTGTTCTCCTTAAAGCCGCCTTCTGGAGTCCTTTCCATTGCAGAAATAACTTTTGCAGTCTTTCTCTTGCATGTATTTCTGTGCATGTTATAATCCTGGCTCTCTCCCAGAATGAAATACACAATTTGATAACTTCTTTGCAATTTTCTTTGATGGTTACCTTCTCAATCTTGTGGAGATGGAAGAACACGCTAAGGACTTCTCTAGCAGAAGGAAGCTTTCTCCCAGACAGTTCCTTGGAAGTGGGACCAATCAACCAAACATAATTGTCCTTTCTGGTTTTGGGCTTTGCACCACCGATAGGCCTATACTACTAGGCTATTATTACTGTTGCTAGCCATCTGAAAAACATAGAAAGAAAAATGTTCACAACTTCATCAGTACACTACGATCAGTGCTCATCGTTTAAGGACTCCTTAGTGCATGAAAGTTAACCTTCTGTCAGTCTATAAACTCCTCCTGCCTCTTCTTTTTCATAAAAGTAGCATATTCAATTTAGAACTGCAGCTTGTTCGCTATGCTTGCTATCTTGCAAGTTCTTGGCTTCGCTTTCAAATTCTAGCCATCGAAGAAATTACGCAATACTCATTGATTTGGGTGTAAAAAGAATTTGCTTGAAGAGAAAAATTCTGCACTGGGGAATTTTTATTTCGAATCGGCAGTACCAAAAAAAAGATTTCGAAACATTAGGGAATCGTATCAAATCGAAATATTGAAATAAGCAGTAAGCACCCTTAACCTGATTTGCAACCTCGTGTGGCATCTCTAAATATTAACCAATTTTTCTGAAATTTAGCTTGTTACCTTGTTTTAGCCTATGTAAAAAAATTGTAGGGTGGTCGAAATGTTTCAAATAAAAAAAAAATTTTCATACATTTCGGGACCACCCTGATCTTCAGTTACAGTACCACTAAAATAAAAATAAATAACAACAGATGTACAAAAAAAAGTTAAACGTTTCACATGCGATCCAGCAAGCTAGATTTCTAGTAGATGTTTAAAGATAAAAATTAGTAGGCTACTACCAAAGTTATATGTCGTGACTCATGAACATACGGCCTTTGCTCTTGCACAAGATTTGAACAGGGCTAAACAAGGTCATTTTCAGTTAAATTTTCCTGAATCTTTAAACATATTTGACAAGTAGCATATCGTTACTCACCGCGGTATACACGATCTCGGTTTGTAGCAGCCTCCTTTGATCAAGTGCCGGCCAGAAACATGTTCAACTTCCTTGAAGGTTGGAGTTATGTTCTGATTGACCTCCATCAATCCAACTGGGAATAAATAAGAAAACTTCATTAGCTTGGTAGTGGAAGTTTGTTGACTGTAGAATAAAATGAGCTGATCATCATCTGCATTCATTCAGCCACCGAGATCGGTCCGGTAGCTTAATGGAAAGAGGGTCCTCCTCCAAGCCGGAGGACCTAATGTGGATTGGTCATTTGTCCGGTCATGCCAAAGATCTTATACTGTGAAAGTGGCCTTAAATTTTTTTCCATAGTTCATCACTCAGCACTACAGGAATGGATTAATGGTCATAATCTAGACTCTGGTGCCGGTCTAAAAACCCTCAGCTGAAACTATTGCCTTGTAAAATGTTTTATAGAGGAAGGTAATATGCTACAGTGCTACATAAAAATGAGTAATTACTGTTGTGATCTGTGAACATATTTATTGCTAACCAACTTCATGTGATGTAAGGTGCTATGGTATGTTACATCAGCTTGTGTTAAATAAGTTAATTAGCATATCAACAAATG
This sequence comes from Aplidium turbinatum, assembly GCF_918807975.1. Lineage (NCBI taxonomy): Eukaryota > Metazoa > Chordata > Ascidiacea > Aplousobranchia > Polyclinidae > Aplidium > Aplidium turbinatum. Next base: position 14,278,695 of record NC_137477.1, on the reverse strand, counting down.
TCAAAAGAAATGAATTATTATTCCTAGGTAAAATATACTGGGCTAGATAAAGTAATTTATCCACGAAAGGTTTAAGCAATGAATTATACAACACCGCTGCTTGATAACTACTCTCCAGTCCTCGCCAAGTTTGACAAAAGACAGATTCCATTTACTCTTAGGCTAAAAGAGACAAATTTATATAAGGAAAAAGACAAAACTTTTTGTCACGGTTACCATGACTGCAATATCACAAACACAACAAAACTAAATCTTCAATAAGGTTCAAGAGTTTTAGAATAAAATCCTGTTTGCGGACCTTATTATAAATCTTACTACCGGTAGTTTAGTGACAAACTCGTTTATTGATTACCCAGAGCTGGAGGATGTCGTTGACACTTTGTGATGTTTTTACTCGTTTTCTGTTCTTTAACTTCATTGTTGATAACATATTCTTGAATATTGCGTACAGGTGACGGCACATTATCTTCTGCTTCATTGCGCCCTTGTGGCACATCACGTTTAACAATATTTCTGCAAATCATATTTACGAGTATTGTTCTCAGACAGAAAAATTTCCTCATTTTTACATGGATTCATCGTCGGCAGACGTTGAATTAATGTAAAATGACAGATGAGCTAATATTGAGATATTATTTAACAAAAAAATTGTTACTAACTTGATTTAACGACATTTCCGTTTAGAATTGTAAAATATCACCTAGTTCCATCACGCATTGAAGCGGTGATCTGACAATGAAATTTTCTACGGTTCGAGAAAAAAAGTTTTCTCTGCTTATAAAACGTTGAATGGTAGTTTAACTAATGATTTCTGAAAGTTCCTTGGTTTCATGTTATCATATATAAAAGAAACTGAATTTTTGGTAAGTAGGTAAAACAGTTTTTATGTGAATTATCGCTTGCTAGTGCTGTATTGAATACCAGAAGGAATACATTGTAGAGTGATGTTGTGGGAAAAAGCGTAAACATTGCACACCTACTACATAGCACATCCAACAAACAGGCAAAAAGTATCCTACATTACAAAACTAAATTTTAAAATACTCTGGTAAATCAATTTAATTGTGTTTCTATTCAATTGAAAACAGTTCCAACGTGAAGGCTTACTATAGTTTTGGCTGGTCAAAGATTCAAATTATTTTGTATTTTTTCTTTTACAGCTTACAACTATGTTTGGGTATGCTACATACATTCATGATATCAATCTTCCTATTTGCCAACGTGCTTTCAATTTGTACGCAATCTTTATGCGATGAAGCTAGGTTGAAAGAAAAGCCTAAAATGCTCTTTCTTTTTATAAAGTAATGTTCCTTGATGAAATTCCGTTTAACGCATATCAAAAAGGCAAATACAATGAAAAACATGTAGCTAATTAATCACTATTATTATTTATCGCCACCACGTGCCACAGCAAAGAAAGTCCTGTCAGTGAAATATGGGCAGCTTGGAAGTTATTTATAAGCGTTCGTTTAAAATTTTATAATAGAATTTATATGCTAGTAGGCTCCTCGTGAGCTTTTCATACCTTTTCTGTCTATGTACTGCTGCAATGAAAGCAAATATAATTAGAGTGACTACTGCAGCGCTTTTGATGTTTCCTCTTTTACCGAAAGTTCTGCAGAATCTTTTTGGACAAAACGCCCATTTCAAACATTGTCTCTTTACCATTTGTACTATAGGCATTTTGTGTCATTTGAAGGTGGAAATGCAATGCAAAAGATATCTTTCGGAAAACAAAGGCTGGATTTTCCAATTCCTGACCTAAACCAAACATGGTTTATTGATGTAACAAAGAACAACTAGTTTTTGGCTAAGCAATTTTCCGATTGATACGAACTTAAAGCAATTGTTACAGCTTTTGATTGCTGAAACTGCAACAACTATTCTTACGAGCAATGCAGACAAAGATGCGATCATTTGTTCATCAATTTATTGACAGCAAAGTTCTACTGCGGTTCATTCATCGTATCTAAGAAAGAAGTCAAATCACAATTATGCAAATTAAAACACTAACCCGGTCAATAAATGTTTTGTCATTCAAACTCTCATATTGTTGTTTGCATGGCTTGTCTAAGTTAGGAAGAAGTAACTTCTAAGCTGCTTTTCACTTGTCGAATACAGTAAGTTATTTTTCGACTCTCCCAATCTCCTGCAAATTGTCAAGCTTCTTAAAATATTTTCGAAAAATCTGCTAAAAGTTTGTATACAACACTTTACCCAAATAAACTTTTTGCTTTAATAAAAAATGAGTTGCTTACAATTTAATGAGAACAAAGATTATGTTCATTTTGTAAAACATGCAAATTGTTCAGGCAAACCTATTAACTTATTATCAAAGTTAATCAGACAAGATGAACTGCTGCAGCTGGATAACTTTTTGCAAGTAAGAAAATTAAATACAGTACTGCAAGAGCATTAAGTTATTAACTTTTCAAACACAGAGACGAGTAGTTACTGCCGTTGATCTCTTAAAATAAAATAATTTATTTTTTTGAGCTTGACACTTCAACACAACCTGTCATAAAACTAAAAGTTTTTGCGTTTGTACATAATTCCTTCTAGTTTCAATGACCTAAAATTGATCTTGTTCTGTTCACCTCAACGATGTACCGACTGTTTGTACAAACCGGAATGGTGACTACATGATGCTGAAGTTGCCTTAGGCTATACTTTGTGATGTAGATCTACGTTTGAGCAAACTAGACCCATTGCTGATGTCAGCAGACATAAAACTCTAGTAGATTAAAATTTGACAGCTGTCGCCCTGCGTTTGACAACGTTGCCAATATCTTGCTGCACATAACCTGCATTGGTAGGCCAACTGAGAGTCATTGGCCATGACTATTTTGATACTAGAGGTATATTGGTCAAAAACCTTTCCAAATTTTACTTATGTAAACAGATGAATCACTTATTCATAAACTTGTGTCTTTATTACGAGCTTTTCCAAGTTATTCAAGATAATTTTTCAACTCAATAAAAACGCTACAATACACGCATATTTATAATCATGCTCACGTATCAGCTCTTTATCTCTGATAGTTAAGCTTATACTGCAATTCATTCTTTACTACCTCGCCAGATATTAATAAAAAAGTCAACATTACTTCATCAACAGCACGCAACACACTTTAATTAATATTTCCTACCATTTAGCAAACATAATTACAACCGTTGTAATCCAGTTATACTCACAAACAAAAATTGATAATAAAAGTTCTAACATCGAAACGAGATGAAAAGATAATTCATTATTTATCAACTATTTTTACTCAAAGAAAATAATAATGCAGGCTATTGAATGTGGTTTTCGAGCTTAATGTAATTATGCTGTTGGAGTTGAAATTCTAATTAGTCTGAGCAGGTGAGAACAACACCTTTTCACTGCTCGTCGAGTGAATCTACTCAAAATAATGACTATTGCATTTTCCTGTCGGTTTGTCGGCTGTCCACAGAAACAAATGGTCTTCCTCAAGCATGCAATTTTTGCGACCTTTTTGAACCTTTACAAGGAGAATTCAATGGAAAAAGATACTGCAATTTTACTCGATTTGATATCAGTGATCGTTTCGCACCCTTTCTAACCTTTGCTCATGCATAATAAATTCATTTGGGCCAACATTTTTCTTGATGCTGCCGAATGTTTATGTGAATGCTAGGGTAAGTGAAAGTTGAGTTTCTGATTGTTACAAAACACCTTTGTCTCTTTTGCAGCATAAATTGTCGTTCGTTACTTTTCAGCCAAGCTTAGTTATTGGGTAAAACAAACCCCTATCAAACGTTAGTTGATGCATTGTACATTGTACAAGGTGTTAATTAAATCAAAGTCTTAAGTTAATATTCATCTCAAATAAATAATACGCTACACTTTGTTGCAGCAAAGCGAATATAATAAAAACACTGAAGAATTCGCTAAAAATATACTGCATATCAACAAATCACGCATTTCATAATCACAGTAACCTAAGATAAGTGCTTTGACCAAGAGCTTGAACAAGTACGTTATGGATACGTCGCATGATATCTATGAAAAAACAATTTGAAAATGCACAACAATACATCGCCCAGATAGCAAATCAACCATTTTTACATTACAGGACAGTCTGCAGACGTTAAATCAACGTAAAACGGTTGGTTTGCTGTCTGGGTCAGTTGAAACAATGAGAGCAGGAATGGATTAGCTGGGACGCTGTTTGTATGTCATCATGATATCAATGGCCTGCTCTTATAAAATGATTGCACATAAGCTCGCATAAGTTTGACGATTTCATTGACTTGCTCTGAATGAAAAGAGATGTCACCTCTAGAGTCTGTTTGAAGACGGAAGACAGTAGCGGATGTTGCTCCAAACGAGAGGATGCTGCAAAAAATCAAATTATTAAAATAGTTAAACAGTTTAGCTACTGCATGTTTCTTGAAACATCTAATGAACGTCTTTGTAATTGCACATGAAAACCTTGCAACCTATTAACGTAGGTGTAAGCCTCTACTAGTATGCGAAACCGCCAGGATTAAGCTTTCAAAGAAGCTTTCTCGGTGCGAGGATAAAGATTCCAACAATCAAACCATTACAAATTTTGTCAACTTTGTAATACTGGAGCATTCACCTTTGAAAAGAGAAGTGTTCGAATTCTGCTACATGGCCTCTTTTGTAAACGGTGGCTCCATCTGCAGACACTGCCAGAGTAAGCAGAGGATCTCCAAATTGTGCTTCATGGTTTTCTACTTTGAAGAGATGAGACCCGTATCCCTGCCAGGTTCGAGCCAGTCTGACGTATTCGAACTGTAAAATAGGAAAAGTGTAATCGTTTGATAACACTGAAAATGAAAGCAGTTTAGTTTTCAAAACGTGTCATTTTGTTCATGAAGTGACGTCACGGACAACATAACTTCTGATTAATTGGAGATGTCATTGCTGTAATTTGGGATCTTAACGAGAATTAACATGTTTAAGTAGTTATCTACATGTGCATTGATTTATTGTCTGCAGAAGTAGATTATACAAACAAGTGCTATTGAGAAATTCTGAGTGGGCTAATGTAATATGAAGTTCATTCACCAACGAGCGCCTTATCAGTGATATGACCATATATGAACCTATTGCGGAAAACGATCAAAACACCACTTTTTTTTATATTTCTGAAAACACTTCCACCAAAACTCACGACTGCGTCTTGTTCGTGCATCCCTTTCAACTTCCTCCACCTCTCGGATACATTAGAAATGACTTCCTGCAACTCTTGTATGTAAAGAGTCCTCTTCATATCTTCATCTCCATCATCTTCTTTCACTTTCTTCAGTCCTCTCTTTCGAAATGTATTGAACAAACTGGATCCCTGCAAAAATATCAAAACTTCAGCTCAACCAAAAGCAACTATATAGCCTAATATGACACGTAGAACTTCATACAAAACTTTGAACAAATGTGTTTTACGTATAATTTTTCAATAGGACTATCTTAATATGTTTGGATACCATGTTTTTAATGAAGCCGTGGCAGTTACGTAGCATACCGTTTAGCTATAAGCTTCAAGATGTTATAATATTATTGATTCACTTTGTAACAAAATATTAATACTATGCGCTTCATAATTTCTATTGCATTAAACCATAAGTGCAGATTGCCTTTTTTTTCATTCTACGTTTCGATATTTTAAAACGATTCTTTCCATTTTATCTACCTGTCTCTTTTTCGAAATTGTGTTGCTCTCAGGAATAGTCACAGAAATTGATCCTGAGCGTTTCTCCATTCCTCCTTCCGCTCCGTTGCTCAGCTCGTAGGCACTCTTTACTTTGTTGATTGGATAAAACTTCTCAATCTCTGAGCTGAATTTGAATAACGAAGTCATACATAAAAGTAAAAGCCAGTAAGACATTGCTTTTTAAAATTGTGTTGTCCCCACCTATGCAACGATTAACGAAATGTATCAGTTGCAGTGGAAACTCCAATCTTAATAATTAAACAACATTGCATTTGATGTAAAAAAAAATTAACATTCTTTGTTTAAATGCTAAACATTTGATCGGTAAACCTTACGGTTAGCTTTTTTATCGTTTTGCATGTCGTTTAAGTTCCACAACTTTTAAAAATACGTGAAGAATATCAACACTGAAAGCATGAGATGTACCTCACTGAAGCTTACCTCCAAGATAGTGGTGAATAGTTCCCCTTCACAAACTGAAGACGGAGAGCAGAAAGTTGTCGTAAAAGATCTTCAGATGCAGGATAAAGTCCTTGAATGACTTGTTCATGGACCTAGAAAAGATGATAGGTTATACTGATTTTAATTAGAAAACCAGATAGTATGTGCTTTTGACCGAGTGTTTACGGATATTTTCGGTAAGATCTTGCGGTATCACCAAAATTGAAAATACTCAAGAGCGCTGCTGTGGAGAATAAGCCGATTAAACAAAACTTCCAAAAGCGACAGAAATGCCGCTTGTTAAAAACTTGTACTGTAATGTGCATTGTTCTTGCAAATTGTTTCATCGGCAAAGAAGTGTGAGTTTTCACTTGTAACGTTGGTTGGTTTCGAATTTTCATCCTCGGACGGACAAAGCCTTGATAGGTTGTTCCTGGTAGTTTCACATACTTGTAGAGGCTCTTCACGCAGGGCCGGTTACCGAGATTGACAGAGTGAAATTTCCGATTGTGGGAAGTCTTGTTGGAGGGGAATTATTCCATTCAATAGGTGCCGCTGAATGGAGAGCAGTCCTTAGAATGCGTTGCTCAAGCGCACACCCCGAGAGTCGAACCAGCGCTGTTTGATCTCGAAGCTTCTTCGTTCACGAAGTCACGCGCTAACCAACCGAGCTATCGGGGCGGACAGGGTAATTAACAACATTCATACATTGGAGTGAAATTCTGCTGCAAGGTACGTACATCTTCAAACACAAAGTGATATTCTATTGAATCCTCAGACACAGTGAGAGGATCGAAAATGCAATAGAGCTTAAAGTACAATCCCCATTCTGTGGCTGTCCCACCGTAATCGGGATGGGATCGTATTTCTTCGTTTAGTCTGCAAAATATTTGTACAAAGTTCGCTTGAATAGAAGTTATTACTTAACACGTTACATGCCAAGTTTATATGACAACAGGTTAGAAAAAATGCAAGGATAATAACATGCAGGCTAGAGAGTACAATGTAAAAAAGAGTAACATCGCAATGAATTCGGCGTGTCATGTTTCTGCAAGTAAATTATCAGGTGTTCATTACAGCATCTTCTGTCCTTTTAAAACTAATATCTAATTAATTAGAAATGCTATGAGCATGCTGCGCCATATTTTATTAATCCTACATGCATAGAAGCTCTGACATTTCTAAAAAATTGGTTTGATTAACTGGATGGCCTCACCAAATTCTTTTGCGCTTTGCAGTTTGATTAAAAAAACCTATGTGGTTGTGTCAAGCGGTCTTGCCGTATTCGATTTCTGACACAACTTTTTAAAATCTGAAGGTTTCTCCAATTTATGGTCCCCAACCACTTTGATATTTCCCATCCAGTGACACGCATTTTGAAAGCAATAAATCAATAAATTAAATTTATACATGCTTGTTACAAAACAAAGCTTTGTGCCACGAATTAGCAAGCATGATTTTAAAACGATGTCGATTGTCGAGCGTTTTGCATTTAACCGCTAATCATTTTAAAATGCTGTTGAGCGTAAAAGAGTAAATGCCAAGAATTAAAACAAATGATACTGTTTACCCGCAGAACAAGGCACGTTCTTTTGATGTAAAATAAGCCGAACAAACACAAAGTGTTGCAAGTTATCTCATCTAGTTTACTGAAGAAATCAATCGCGCCCCGTTGAAGAAACGTTAGAGCAAATGTGGATTATCACTTGCAACTTATGATGCTTAGCTTGTTCTTACAACAAAATAGCGTGCATGCTTATAAAAAGAGTAGTAGCCTAGTACGCAACGAATGGTAGCCTAATTTTAATGACATTAATTACGTGTTTTTAACTCTAAACAAACTGACATTTCAAACTTTGCTACGACATCAGCGATGTATGCATTGGGTTCTAAAGCTCTTTCTGTTGACTCCTTGCGTTCAAAGAAAGCGAAAGTGTTTCTGTTTCCCTGTAGTTGCATGCCCTGTTCAAGCTTCTCAACCACCTGATATGGACCAAAAATATATTTTAATAATAAATTTTAAACCTCCAAGCTAAATGTTTAAGTTTGTTTATTGTTGTAAGCATTGTGTGATTTAAAATTATCATAAAAAACAGCAAAGAGGAATTGCGAATTTACATAGTCAAGATTGCCAATCGTAGGCTTACATTCTTTATCAGTCAATTAATTCACTGATCATTCGTTCAAATGTCAATGTCTAGTTTCATCCCACACAATATACTACAAGGTTAAGAAAACTTAGTAAACATAATTAATTATTATAAGCTTAATACTAGCTTTCCAAAGAGCATAGTATCAACAAAGTCAATCTAGCTTAACGATTCCTACCTTGGCAGCAGTGGTTGCTGAGTTGACGTTGATGTCGCACGTCGCTCCGCCGTAGCAATATATTGTTGTGACAAGGTCTCGCATTTCCAGCACAGAGCAGATCTCGGTAATAGAGGGAACGTTTTCTCTTCGTCGAGAACATTGCTGATTCAGTGCTGACTCAGCAAATTGAGCGTAGGCAGCGCCGAATGTTTTTGGAAACTTCTCTTGCACTCTAGAAATGGTTTAAAAAATCCTTTCAAACCGAATGAAAACTTTCAATGGCTGTTCAGCATTTTGTACGTACACAATTACCCTTCCTGAAAGTTTCGGCTTGGTAGTGTTAAAGCAAGTAAAAGTGTTCAAAAATTAAGCCAGACCACAAAAAATTAAAATTCAAACCACTGTTGTATGTACACTGTACAGTAACATGACTGTTGTTTTAATGCAGTTGTAGCTGAAGCCTGTATGACACATTTTACGACTGATACGATTGAATTTGTTTACGTTTGCAAAATGTTGGAAATCATTTTTTAGGATTAGGTCCCTCTAGTTAACCTACCTTTTCAAATGGGTTTTCAGGTAAATAAGCACCGGCCTTGATGGATGGTACGCGGAACACATACAGGAAAGCAAGTGCCAATAATGAGGACACGCAGTGGTATGCTGCTGTTGACTCATTTGAGCATCTGTAGTCAGCTGAATGGTATAAACTGCTGTTTGTTTGATAAGCTGAAGGTAAAGTTCGTCTTGAAACAAGCTGGATTCATGACACACTTTCAGAAAATCCTGAAACAACATAATTTACAAAGCTTTATAGTCTGCCAGCCTTGCACTACAGCAAAATAACAATAATGATAAGAAACATACCATGAGATTTGGTGGTTTAAGTTTGAAAAAATAAAAAAGACGTCATAATAAATTCTATGGGTGAAGTAAGTGATTTGGATTCGATAGATTGTGGCCTTGGAATTGTTTCAATTTTGTTCTTTCACTTGCAAGATCTACAGATCCCTGGTTTTACTTTTTATTAAAATAATAAAACACAAAAGAACAGGAACGAAAATCACAGAAGAACAGAAAACGTAATATCGACGTCAAGTGATCTCATGCGGTCTTCTACGACCAACCTGAAGAACCTTTGCTTCTTCTTCCACCGACTCAAACGTTTCATCTTCCATTGAAAGCAGCATCTGAAAAATCCTCACCGCTTCATCACGGAGAGTAACTCGGTCTCCCGTAGAAGAAATCTGTTATGACAAAACAATGACAAAATCAAAGGAAATAATTTCGCCCCAACCGCAAAGAGAGCGCGATTTGTCATGAGCTGGTTGGCGCCCTGGTGGATAGTTTCAGAAATTAATCTTTCAGTTTGGTGAAATGGCAAACATATAAAATTAGAAACTATAATCTCATGCCGTGTAGCAAAGATGGAAAGATGTTGCATATTTTGGCTGCTGTAACTGTAGCAAGCACAACTTTAAGTCGATACATTTTATAGTTTAAGTTGCAAGTCTACAGACTAAACAGTGTGAAATGGTGTTGATAACAATTAAAGACTTTAACGCTTTAAATTCAAGGTATTTATGAAGCTTACTTGAGCAAAAATGTAAGTTTGGTGCTCTGCTTTTGAACAATATGCACTTGTCCTCAAAACTACACTTTCACTTACTAACGCATGTGTTAAAAAGTTATCAATGTTCTAATTCCCACTCACTTGTTGGTAAGGCAGAGGTAGCAGCGGAGACCTCAGTGGTTCGTTAGTTTGTCTAAGTATGGGGTTCTTCTTGTAGATTAAATCGATTTCCTTTTCAGATTCAGCGTTCTAGGATATAGAGTTAACACAAGGTGAAGTAATGCACAGTGATGTTGCTTTACAAGCGAATTAACACAAATGCAGTTAATTTAAACAACAAATAGGCTACCAATATGCGACTGTATGTTGGACAAATAACACGCGTTTACCAACATTAGCACTACAAAAGCCTTTAGGCAGGCTATGGAAGGGGTTTATACCACGCAACCATCTAGGACCTACAGTAGGTCCAATTGTTACATAGAATTGCCCAAAGTTAGCAGGAATAAATAATGTAATTTTTAACACTGACTTAAACCTTTCAAGAAAGCAACAACAAAGCAAAACGTTATTTTGTTGTCTATGCTAACATCTGTTGTAAACATCTGGCAACGTTAAAGCAACACAAAAAGAAAAGCTTTTTTGGCAAGATAAATAATTATGAGGCAACCTTAAGTTTTTCCAACAGCGTTTTTGTCTTCGTCATAATCGGTTGCTGAGAATCGATCATCGCCTGGATCTCGCTGCTCCAAAGATTAGCTTCCTCTTCCACTTCTGTGCTGAGGATGAGCGAGTGTTTTCTTCCACAGACCACGATCTGCCACAATCCTGTTTGCCTCTGTGTCGTAACAGAAGAAACTAACTCAAACCACTTAGTTAATTAATTTAATTTAAACTTAGGATTCTATTGGTTGGACATTTTAAAAATAATGAATTTATGCTGGATGAAAATATTAAAATAAAAATCTTTGAATTCTTTTGACAATAATTATTAACACAAAGATAATGTTCTATCACTGGTTCTCCTGAGAATTGCTTATTTTACTTCTTCTTTTGAGCTTCTTTTAAGTAACATTTTTTTACATTTACACTCTAATCGGTTCACTTGGACTATTTTCAATGAAGAAAAATTTACATATTTTGCACAAAGTTATTTAGAAGATGTTTGAAAAATTTTGTTTTGAAAACTTCTGTAGTAGGTTAAAGTAGTCCTCTACTACACTACTACATGCCAACGTTAGTCTAGGCTTACTCACGTAGATAGCATCGTCTGGTGACGACACAAGGCACAAACTGTTAAGACCCATCGTGCCTAGCTTCTGTGCCGAACGATCGTTGTTCTTGTAATATTCTATTGCGTTCTGTTTCAAGACAAACCATCGCCTCTGGTGACTCGCTTTCTGCCGTTCATAAATCGTTTTCATCAGCCAACCTTGTTGTATGGAAGTCGTGCGGACTTGCTGCGAAAATGTTGTATAAAATTCGTATTATTCAAAGCTTAAACTTTGGTATTTAATGAAGAGAAGATCAAAAACATTGTAAACAGAAATTTCAGAGGTTTATAGCACTTTTAATTGTCCACAGCGTTGGACAATTTTGCTCAAGCAACGAACAAATTACATTCACAAAAATACGATCAGGCGTCACGAACATGATAGTTGATCGTGCAATTCTTTTTGGAATGAAAGTATGAGATATCAGTTGCAATATTGAAAAGTTCATAACGTTTCAAAACAACCCAGTTCTCTAAAACAGCAACTATATGTGAGCAATATATCACGGAATTGAAATAGAAGCAGATGGTATAGCCTACCAACTATAGTTCGATTAGTACCAAAAATGAGACAAAATTATCGTCAATATAATCTTCAGACGCAGCTCATAGTCATAAAAGTTAATGAAGAAAATAAAAACCGTTACTTCAGATGAAGAGCTGGTCCCTTCTTTGCTCTCCTTCAGGAGAGTAATCCAATGATGCATTTCCTCTTGAGTATCACTTGCCATGGAGTAAACCCTTTGGGATGTGGAGATGGAGAATGTATTTGATCTTCCTAATGCAAAGGTTGGATTTTTGTTTCGCTTATTTATGATTTTCTGACGTTGTAATAGACCGTTTGTTTGCAAATTGTTACAGTTTGTGTATACAGTATTTTCTGCAGGTAAGTTTTTCGATTCTCGCCACAATTTCATGTAATGTTTGTGTAAATGCAACATCGCTTAAGTTAGCTGCAGCAAACAATCCAAATAGATAAACACTAAGAGGAGGTCTCAAAAAACATGTATTTTTAAGGCCCAAATGAAAAGCCTGATTCTGTAGTCTTTAGAAACACTGAAGCTTGTTTGATGTTTTAATAATACCTGATAGAGTAGTTGCATTGACTTCAATTATAGACTGTCCCTCAAATGTGCCCAATGCATTGTTGGGGTTGGCAAACTCGCTTTCCATACATGCTCTTTCTTTTTCGGTGCTAGATAGCATTTTCATCAGGATGCTTCCAAAAAAGACTTAAATTAGAGACTTGCACGATCAACATTGTAAAAGCACGAGTGTTTTAAAAGCAATTTCTTATTTTAGCTTTTGAACAAATTAAGAACAATTTTGCAAACATCACACAAAATCAACCGTGTGGAAAAGTTGTGCTTTTGGAAAAATAGACAAACGTTTGTGTACCTGTACCACTCGTTCGCTTCTTCAGCACTTTCCGCTGCAAGTTGGTGCACTTTTGTTGACGTCATTATGATGTCAATGCCGTTTTCTTTCTCTGTCACATCGGTGACGTCGCTGATGCAGCACAGCTCAATGGTTCCTTTGTGCTTCGCATTTTCATCATCGCTTTCGTAGAACTTCAAGTCTTGACTCCTTAGACTGAACCACCTATGGCAATGCTTGAAGTTTAAGAAAAGGAATTGCTTCTTTGAAGCAAAAATACTGACATTGCAGTGATAAACGCGGCTCTGACAGAAGGCTACTTCAGTGTTGCATTCATGGTGCCAGAAATAGTGAATTTTTTACTCAATAACCAAAGAATCATTTATTGAGACTACTTATACACAGCTCATAAATCACTCAATGATAGCCTGATTGACCTTAATTACAATAATCAAATCACTCAATGGCCTTCGACTAGTCAAATGCTCCACATGATTGTTCCATATATTTTAGCTAATCTTAAACAAAAATAGTATGACGGGTATAGGCTATGGGCCGCTAATTCTCAAATATTTGAGAAGTACGTAGTAGTAGTAGTTCAGTTTTAATCCAGTGATGTCCCCGTTACGTAGAGTGGCCGGATTCACCCCAAGTGCCGCAATCGCCTTCACACCTTGCCTCCACATCGATCCGTCTAACGCGTCTTCTCTTGTTAAGCCCACCTTTCTGCTCTTCTCCTAAACTTGTTTGTTAAATCAATTTCAAAAATCGCAAACACAAGATTTCAAAAAAAAAAGATTATCATACAACTTTAATTTATCAAATCATCGTTGCAGTAGTGTTTTGTTGATTTTCAGAGTAATTAGACTGCAACCTGAAGAATTATGAAATTCCTGTATAAACTATTGCAGTGCAACATGAAAATATCTAAAGATAACATTACTGGATGAGTCAAGAAATGAGTGTAATATTTATAAAATTTGTGATTTCTTTTTGAGTTATTATTTCTGCAGGGATAATTGGTTTAAATTTATCAACAACGAATAGTTTTGATCAGCTATTGTTTTTAGTATCCTGATTTTGCCTACACCTGATTGATAAGTTGACAATAGATCACTTTAGAAATTTCGATAATTCGTGCGCTTGTTTCAAATTTTAGTACCAGCTTGCCTAAAAATCATTAGCTAATTTTTAAGTTACTTGACAGCTTTTTGTATGCAAATATGCAGAAAATTTGGTGACACTTTTTACACACCCTACTCTGAGAACCAAAATCGCGTCCCGATACGTTCTTGATTTCCCTGGCTAATAATTATGAATAAGGTTACGATCTGTTATTCCAGTCAACCACAAACTTTTTCTGCCAGAGCTTCCGTCCGATCGTGCCTCTCAACGTGCCCTTGCCGCTGTCAGCTTTTTTAAAGAGCCATCCGCTCTTCAGAGAGTCTTGCTTGCTTCGAAAGAACATAAACGTGCTATTGCTGAGCACGCACCATCTCTTCTTCCACTGTTGCATCAGGCCACTCTAAATAGAGAAATAAAGATTGAAAATGTGTTTTTTTTGTACAATTGACAAACATAAAGAGTTGATTAGTGGTACAAAACTTTAAAATTGCGAGTAGAATGTCGCTCATAGCTCGAAGCTGCAAGTTTTCGTCTGACTCTCTTCAGGAGCGATCGCTGAAATATCTTCCGCCCCGTTAGTGATCACGCGCCCGACTCAAGATCAAGCGACGTTGGTTCGGCTTTGAGAGTGTGCCCTTACGCAACGCATTTCAGGACTGCTCCCCATTCAGCGGCACCAAGTGGATGGAATAATTGCCAGACAACAACAATTCAACAACTTGCGGAAATTTCACTTTGTCAGTCTCGGTGACCGGCCCTGCGTCAGTGGTTTAAAACCTTCACAAGTAGCCTACGCAAGACTGCCAGGATTAAGCTATCAAAGAAGCGAGTATAAAGACCAAACCACTTAAATAGATCTAAATGAGGTGAAGTACTTATAGTAAAAGAAAAACAAAATGTAAACAAAACATTTATGTAAGCATCAATTTAAAATAGAATTTTTATGCGTGCTGATAATATCGGAGTTTGCTTTATTTGTTTGTTTTACGTATTTTTCAAATTTTCTTCTTTACATGTGTTAGCTGAAGATGCTCTTACTATAGCTAAATAGATTCTTAATAAATTACACTAAGAGGTTAGATTGTTGTGCAAATGCCAGCATTTGACAAATGCAAAATAGCAGTACCACATTTACAATAAATTAGTTACATAGATACATTCACATTTTAAATAAAACATTTACATTTCGTTTTTCTTCTACTATATTAAATACGTCACCACATTTAAGTTTAATTTATTCTGACAATAGCTCCTGATGAGAGTCATACAAAAACCTGCAGGTTGGAGCAATGAGCAACATTCTACTCGCAATTGACAAACGTATAAAGCTTAATCACATTGGTATATAAGAGGATTATATCATTTGCATCGTTGTCATATATCTTGCTTGTTGCGACCATTGAAACCGCAGCGATTTCAAAGAGATACTGTGTTTCCATAGTAGACGGTAAGGGATTATTGACAGTACATTTTTTTTATTATTATTTGATGACTACAGGTAACCTACAAGATTATAGCTAACCTTGCACAAGAGGATGTAACTTTCCACGTGAGGCATAAATCAAGAAATAATGATTAGAGACTTTTTCAAATTATAAATGTTTGACCACCGTCTTCTGTTCTATCAACGAATAAAATCAATCCGATCACCTCAAAATTACGGTGAGCCAAACGGGAATTCTCTTTTGTTCTACTGACCAGAAACGATCCAACAAACTGTATTTAGTTTTATCAGCACTTTACTTTCATGTCTAGATACGAATGAAAATAGACGTCTGGATTCCATCTCTCCCCAGGATCCAACGTGTCACTCATGTCATCGTCATCAAACGTAGAGTCAGTGAAGTAAGATTCTGATGAGACAGAAAATGAAGCGGAATAATTGTCCAATCACAATTAAAAGTGAAAACATAAAAATCTTGAAATGCTGGTGTGGCTGTTGATATCTCACATAATATTTAGCTCAATGTGTTATGAATAGCATGCTTTAGAACTGGATATTAAAATCGTCATTCTCTTTGCACAAAACTTTGAATTGAGTAAATTTTTTGACTACAAGGCCGATTGAGTGTAGAACGTTTGCGTGACGCACAAAAAACGGTTCGACACCGCTCCTGGGCATTTAACTGAGTCTCGGGAAAGCACACAATGACATGCCGGAATAATAGAAGCAGCTGACTCGATAACTACATGCCCTTTCACTGCTTAAAGCCACCTGCGTGTTGCATTGCTTTAGTAATTCGCGGTGGAGCATGCTGTATGTTGTCGCGATATGGGCAAAATCAAACATGATTTATATTATCTGATGGCCGCCCCGATAGCTCAGTTGATTAGCGCGTGACTTTGTAAACGAAGAAGCTTCAAGATCAAGCGCGGTGGTTCGACTCTCGGGGTGTGCGCTTGAGCAAGGCATTTTAAAAACTGCTCTCGATTCAGCAGCAACTAGTGGGTGGAATAGCTCACAGACTATCACACGTCAACAATAAAAAATTTCACTTATCAATCTCGGTGATCGGGCTTGCATCGGTGGTAAGCCTCTACAAGTATGCGAAACCGCCAGGATTCAGTTCTGAAAGAAGCTTTCCTACTTCGAGGATAAAGATTTAATCAATTACTAAATAAAGTAATGAAGAATTCAATCCTTTCTCACCATCTTCCATGTCAGACAGAGACAGAGCTGCACCAGCATCTTGCACTTCCAGCAACTGATCATCGTTCTCCCCATAATTCTGGAAGTTAAAAGTCATTAGGCCTATACGTAATATTCTGACCAGCGTTAGAAATATGCTGTATTGCCTTTTTAGTTCACTCAAGCTATTTTATATCCTTGCAGTATTTAAAATCTGTTGGATGAGGATTAGATAAGCCATTTCGACTAGTTTTGAGTTGAGCTAAAAAATCAGAACTATTTGGACGTAGAACCTATAACTTTTCGGCAAGCAACATTAAAATTTCTCAAAGTTATCACATATTAAGTACAATAATATATTCTCACATCCATTGTTGTAGCATGGTCAGGAGATTGTTGGTACGGATTCTCAACCATTGTGTCCATTTGCCCTTCTGAATCGTTGAAACCTAGATCCTAAAAAACATTATTTGCAAATGTATGGCATTTAAATGTTATTCTAGTGTTATCAAATGTTGTTTGAAGGCTTAACTTTGTACGTTTAGATTTAGATTACCTGCAAAATTTCTGTGTTCTTGTTTTGCTCAGCCTTTCCATAATCTTCAAAAACTGGTTCTTCTTGGAATCCAAGTTCTTCGATGAACAGACTTTGTCTCTGAAGATGCAAAGTAAGCTATTACTGAGCCTCGCCGACTCACCATCCTGTACATGTGACTCAGAGTTTCAGACTCTACACCACATTATTATCAGTGTCCAATGAACACACCATTGGCTACTGTGCCTGGATCTAACAACGTGACCTGCGGCGGACTCAAATGTAAGAAGAAGAAGCTATTAGGCCTACGTTCACTTAACAAATGAAGAATTATGTCTCTTTGGCTTTATCCAGAAATTGGCAATTGATCCATGTATATTTGTTGCCTATCCTCCCTCTCTTTAATGTCACCATATCATGATAGATGAGATTGAAAAAGGCTTTTTTGACTGAAGTCTTTTATTTAACTTTAACATTTTATCAAGTCGAGCTTGAATGTAACAAAACTGATTTTGCATGGTGCACATTTGTTCTCTTTTGTATTTCGAACAACGTTTTTCATCTATCCTATGCTATGAACCTTTACTTTTAGCTTTGGTAACGTGGCACAAAGTTTTGAATCGTACTTTCAATCAAGTGCTTAGCATTTTGCAAAATGTTTTGACTGAATGGCAACAAAAGTAAATAAACATATCAGAGTTACAAAAATGTGAAGTCACTGAAAAATGTTTGTCAAATTTTAATTCATTACTTGCATCCAAACTCACCGTCTCCGACGCGACGCTAGCTAGAGCTTCACTCCTCCTACGCAAATTTGCAATCTCATGCTCTAGCCGCATGATCTTTTCCATCTCTTCTTGATCTAGGTCACCAGCTTGCTCGTTGTTTGTAAGAGAGTGATTTTTTCTGACCACGGCATACGAGTCATCTATCTCTGCTTGATCTATGGCTGCATCCAAGTGAGCAAGCGCGGAAGACTAATAAAAGCAGCATGATAATTATAACAGTGCACGTTCTTACTTAACCCTCTTTGAACTAACGGATAGATGGTTTCTGTCCATGCCTCAAACTTTGATAGATTAAACAAAAACTGCTTGCTAAGCTTTGTATTGATTGAAGATATGTATTGCTCTCAGTTTTTCACGAAGCAGAAAGTACAGCGGAGTATGGAAGTGCAGCAGTACAGCGACACAAAAGGCACAACTGCACAGATAAGCAATGCTGTTTTTTGTATTCTCCTCGCTTATCACCGTTTCTTACAAACTATTTAATATTTGTAGTTCAATTTACTTGGTTTAAAAACGCAAGGAAGCCTGTCATAACATGATATAGAAACCATTTGTCCTTTTTTGTGCTATTTTGTAGCGACAGCTGCAGCTAACTTACTGTTCAAAACTGATGCTTGTGAGAACAACCACATGAAGATGCTTACTTTCCTAATGTAAGTTTGGGTAAGAAATTTATTATAAGGTCCTGCGTATAAGAAATGTAATTCTTAGAAACCAGGCTAGAATGCAACGTTTGTCATATCAAGCTACAGTATAGTATACAGTATATGTTTGGAGTTTAAATTTCTAAGAGAAAAGACTAACCTGAGATGCTATTGAGGAGGATGTCGATTCGCGGATTTTGGAAGGAAATTCTTCTGGGGTGCTTTGATGAAGAGAAGTAATTGGTTCAGATTGAGCAACCTCACGAGCCAGCTGTAAAAACATGCCAAAGTGAGAGGCAAGGTCAACACTATAAGATCACTAACTGATTGGCCTGGAATACTCGTACATGGATATACAACTAACAAAATATTTTGAACATTCCTTTGACGTCATTCATGATAGCGGACATCAGAAATGGCTTTTTGTGCGCCACCCTGTGGCTGGTGGTTATAAGCAAATGGTTGCGTATATTGCGACTCACACTACACGGGAGTGATAACAACGAAACAGCAATATGTTTGTGCTTAAGAACCTTAACAGAGCAAGAAACTTCTTCTACACTGAGCTAGTGTTCATGTCTGTAGATGATTGCCTTGTTTAGAAGAGACCCATCAGGAGTAACATTGCATTCCTGAAAAACTGAAGTAGGTTAACAAGTCTCACCCTTTCCCTTTCTTTTCTTTCTATTTCCGCTTCCTGTCTCGCCTTTTCCAGTTCTTTTTTTTCTCGAGCTTTGCGCTCACGTTCAAGTCGGGCCTGCCAACAACCACCAATAACCTTTCATGACAGTTAGCGTTGGATTCACCTCCAAATTATTGTCCGATAAAAAAATCGACCAATTAGCCACATTAACGAGCGCTTTAACTATTTCCACGTGGACCGACAGTAATTTGCTGATTCAAGTCATTGCGCTATAACTAGTTTAGCTTGTGTTTGCATAGTGTTAAGTCTACATGAGGATGTTTGTCGTATTTTACATAAAAATATACGAAAAAGCTTCTATCATGATAAGTAGGCTATCTTTATCATGAGATGTCTACTCTACCTGCTCTTCTCTCTGCTTCCTTTCCCTTTCCATTTGTTCTTTCAGAGCCTTCAACTGACGATGTTTCTCCAGTAAAACCTTCAAGAAAGTTGGGAAACAAAACATACCTCAAGATACTTTCAATTATAAAAAGGATACGGAAATCAACAAAAATCATTTATTGTGGTTTTGTAAGTAGCTTATGGTGCACAGCATTTGCAATAAACTAACAAATTTATTACTCAGCCAATTATGCCTCACATGCAGCAGATATAAATTTTTGCGGATAAAGTAGGCTACTTTATTGATGCATCAAATGAAATAAAACCTTTTAAAAAGGAGATTTAGCCTACTTGCAAATGCTCGCCTAGAAATAATATACAAGAAATTATTATAAAGCGCAATTTGAAATGCTAAGCCTTATTGTTTGAGTTCAGAACAAAATATTATGATGATAACAGTTGCAATATCAAATCTCGGAATACAAAATATTTTAATTATTTTTGATGTAACAAGGAAGAAGGAATGAAGCGTAGTTCCATCTTCAAAATTCGCGACATGTTGCGATTTTCTATACCAAGTCTGATACAACATTTTTTTCTTCTTTAGAATTTACCTTGAACATTTTTCTAGCAAGAAATCCTCGAATGTATTTCTGAATGGTGATGATCGCTTCTCGCCTCTTCCTTTCTTTTCGACGCTTTTCTCCCAAAAGATCGTTAAAAATAGCTCTTGCTCTTCTTCCCCGCTCAAACCGCTGAAACGTGATGATGGCTTTCCGAATCCGTCGGTATCGAGTCCTAGCAAGAAATCCCTGGACCACAATGAAAGAATTAAAACATATCAATAAAAAATTATTTGAAGATCATTTTTAATGAGAGCCTAACTCATTCCTAAGATTCGTTGTGGGTTAAAAGACAAAGAAAACAATTTTATATATACAAAAAGTACACACATACCACACACTTATCGTAAAAAACTGCTAACCTATATTATTTTCCACTAGATCACTTTCATGTATTCTACTTACTCTAATAAACCGCTGAGCGTGTATTGAAATAGACTTGATCCTGAGGAAGTACTTTCGTTTCCAGCACGCTTTGACAACTGATTGTACGATGACAGCTGCTTCAGTTACTTTTTCAACTCTCAGTTTCTCAAGTTTTTGTTCTAACATCTCTTTCAGGAATGCCTGAAAAGTATACTGGTGTTGAAAGTGAGAGCATTCACTTTCAGTTGCTTTTGCAAATGGCTTTCAACAATGCTAGGAATATTTAAGTAATATTTTGTCACTGTTTTTTTATGAATGAGTTTATTTCGGCGCATTGTGTTTTTAAAAACAAATTAAATATCCTTTTCAAACAAAATAAATAATGTAATAAAATAAATAAATCAAAAACAAATTAAATATCCTCTTCTGATTGCAATATCACAAATTACAGTAATAAATGGCATGAGTATAATCATTGCAGACAAGTTATTGACTTGGATGCAAGCTGCTTGATGGATATTCACACCTAACGACGATGATTCGTAGCAGAACATGTTTTAGGGGTATCTCTTGGTAGGCACCATATTGCAAAAACTTTTCCAAGATTCTTGCTAATGACATGAACAACCATGAACCCATGAAATACATGTTGCCATACCACAAGGAGACTATTGTAAACCAGGCGATCTGTCGAGGTTTGATCCTAAGTTGTTGCATATGTAAACGCGATCAGTTTCATAAAACTAGATATAACATTTGCTATTGCGCATCTGACCTTAAATGATGACCATTGAAGCTAACCAAAACAAGACTGAGATCTAATTGTTAAATATTCAAAAATATTTAAGTAGCGCAGTGTATAAAAATTCTACAAGTTTTCCAATCAGGAAGTAGGCTACATTAGATCGATTTCGTCACGTGTTTATACGGCCTCCTGTCGACTCACCAGCTTGATCTCACATATTACATAAAGATCTCACATATTACATAAAGCGCAACTGTTCCCACTTTCAGGCTCTACCTTCGTCTTTCCCAGCTTCCAGAGGACGCCATCGGCGTTTATTTTGCTCAGAATCGCACGCGACACTTCTACAGGGTCTTGGTTCGATGTGAGCGCAATTACACGATACCTGGGAAAACAACTGAGTTGTTATGATTCAAATGGTTCCCTCATATTTTGTTTGGCTTTCTTGTACTGTAAGTATGAATGTTGTTTATAGAACCATTTTGCTTAACACTGATATGAAAAAGCTGAGTTGTGACATATGGACAAATGCTGTAAAACCACAAAATACGATCAAGCATAACTAGTTTTTGGAATCAAGCAATACGCAATCATGTAAAGTAAAAACAAAAGTTGGTATTTGCATTCAGGTTATCTGCTTTAGGTGTAAGTGATCAGATCAGCATACAGATCTGGACATACAGGCAAATGTTAAAAATTTCATGGAAACAAAAGATCACTAACGATGAAGTACTCTCCAAATTCAATTCAAGCAAAATGCTCTTACAAACAGTCAAAAGAAGAAAATTGAAGTATTTCGGACACACAATAAGGCAAAATTCATTACAAAGATCATTAATAGAAGGGAAGATAAACGGTAAAAGAAGTAAAGGCAGACCAAGAATGATTTGGACAACAAACATCACAAAATGGACAAAATTAAGTTATGAATGTGCAGTACGCACAGCTCATGGTCGAGAACAATGGCGCATTGTATCCAACCCTCCATACGAGGAAGGAACAAAATGATGATGATGATCAGCGCAATTTAAAAAAACAATATAAGAAAAACTTGTTTCTGGAAGGCTACATAACCTAGTTAGCAAGCGTCTAAAAAAGTATACAAAACACTGTATTACTTGTGTCGTTATTATTGGCTTGCTTACAAATTACTCTCAAAAAGAGCAGTTATTTTCTTGTCAAGATGATCGTCCAGCTGCAGCCAAAAAATGACTGATCAACCAACAAAACTAACGCATATGAACCACAAATAACAACCAATCGAAACGGAAAGTTGGAACAGCAAAAGCTTTTTTTTTTATAAACCTGCTGACGAAGTCTGAATAGATTCTGCGAACAGGGAAACCAGCTTTTCTGACTCTCACTGTCTCCAGCATTCCGGAGTATCGAAGCTGGTTAAGAACGACTCCGGCATTGAAATCTTCTGGTACCTAAGCAAGTTGCTAAGTTAATTATGATAACTCTTAAAATGTAGGCAAAGAAACGAAACATATCGAAACAAGTATTAACAAGATCTGAAGAACAAAAATGACCAATTGATCAATAGACCTGCAAGACCTGCAAAAAAGTAGAATCTGTACTGAATGACCAAAATTTAGGAAGTGAGTAATATTACTTTTGACCTCTTGTGTAGATACAACGGACTGCACATATTTTCAACTTTATAATTTCCTGCCATCTGAAATATTTATCTTTTCAAACCGAAGGTTTAATTCAGTCTTTTTGGCATAAATGATGCAATGAAAATTTATACAGAAATAAGCCATTTCAAAGCAAAATAGAAACGCCTATACTGTGTGCTGGCCAGATGATAAGAGTAAAACCATCGAGAGGATGAGGCTTCGTCTTGTCAAGACATTGCGTGAAGGTGGAAATTATTCTCTTGATTTCTCTACAACCAAGAGGACACTTAGGTTGAATGAATTCGCCAACAGTTTACTTTGCTACTCACCTTTTTCATATTTGGTTTAATGCATCGGACAAAAAATGGATTCGCTGAAGATAGCCTCTCCATGAGAGAGTGCAGAGATTTCTGCAAAAAATATAGTTTTATAAACTGCAATTACATCAAACAATTGCGGCAATATAGCAAATCAATACAACTTAGTCTATAGCAGGGGTTCTTAAACTTTTTCAGCCGCGCCCCCTTTCACGTGCCATACAAACTTGCGCCCCACCAAACTACAAAATTAGCAAACATTAAAGTGTAATGACTACAGGAATTTATATTTAGCTTTCATCAATGTGAGGGATCTGTAATTGTTTTTCGGAAACCGAAAGTTTAATTCGAGGCTTTGTAGCTGATAATGCACACTTCAGATCGGCTTCACAATCAATAAGTTTGTTTCGATGTTTTGTTTTTATGTTTAAAATTGTAGAAAAGCCACTTTCGCACAGATAAGGACGAAAACGGAAGGACGAAAACGAAAGAAGTGTGCGTATCGCCACGCTACCCACTCCCTTGTATATGTGCAAATATTTAACCCAAAAATCAGTTAGTGGCATTGCTTCATAATCGTCTTTTGCAGTGGAGTTACACTTTATTTCCAAGAATTCCTCTTGCAAACCGTCGGGAAGAATGTCCTCGTTAGCACGAAAGGGATTTCTTGTCATCTTCCATTCTGGAAGGTCGGTGCCACCCAAGTCTGAAAAATAGCGTTCGAATTCTTGTTTCAAAAGCTGAAGGTGAGCCTCCACTTCAGCCTTAAGCTCACCTTCCAGTTCAAGTTGCTTTTTGTCAAGTGCAGTATCTAGGTTGGTAAATGAAGCTGCATTTCCTATTTGTATTCGGCGGTGCCACAACCCCAGCTTTGCCACAAATGCTCGAATGGAATCATAGCTATTAATCTGGTTAGTATTTCTGCCCTGCAAGAGCGGATTTAAGTTATTGAGGGCCTCGAAAATGTCCACGAGGTATGCCAACTCCAACTGAAACTTCTCTGATGAAAATGGGCAGAAGGAGATCTTGCTTCCCATGAGCTTCCAAAAATAGCATCAGTTCATCTCTCATTTCATACACGAGGGCTAACTGATTACCTTTCGATAACCAACGAACAGATGTATGAAAGAGGAGAGTCTTATGGTTCGAATCCATATCCTTGCACAGCTTGGTAAACAGTCTCGTACTGACGGCACTGGTTTTGACGAAGTTGACGGCTCGTATGATTACCGTAAGCTTATCTTTCATTGCAGCTGGTAGAGTCCTAGAGGCCAGAGCCTCACGGTGAATCACGCAGTAAGATCCAATGGCATTGGGACTTTTTTGCTTTATCCTGGCAATAAATCCACTTAGTCACATGCGTTTAGTCACATAGTTTGACATCTCTCGCGCCCCCCTTGTGAACCTTTCGCGCCCCCCAAGGGGGGCGCGCCCCCCAGTTTA
The DNA here is from genome assembly GCF_918807975.1 of Aplidium turbinatum. Lineage (NCBI taxonomy): Eukaryota > Metazoa > Chordata > Ascidiacea > Aplousobranchia > Polyclinidae > Aplidium > Aplidium turbinatum. The sequence continues at coordinate 14,254,155 of NC_137477.1, read as the reverse complement.
AGAACCGCTGGTCTATAGAATGAGATAGTTTTCACTTTACAGGCAGGTGTAATACTCATTATTTGATGTTATTTATGCTTCTGTTTTCTTCGCAATTAGGTTTGTTGTGCAGCCAGCAAACATGTTGGTATTTCCTGACTATTTAATTTAGACAAAATACAAAGAAACACGAATCAATGGTTTGATTTTCACGGCAAGATTGAGCCTGTTGGCATAAGACAAAAAGAAACCATAACCATCCGAGCACTTACTGTAGAAAAGTAACTATACTAAGGGTAATGTTTGTATGTAAATTTATTAAGTTTTGCCAACTGTATGTTTTCAAAGTACCTTGAACTGCCCACTAGCAGTCGGTGCTTGTTTGCTCCGACCTTTTCCGGAAGCTTCCGAATTTCCGCGAATTTTTTCGAACATGTCATATATGAGATCACAGCTGCAAAGTTTGAGACGATAAAATAAATAAACAATGCAGAGAGTTTAATTCAAGAAAGATCTTTGAATCAGTTATCTCAAAGTTATTGTACCTATGTTCATAGGATTACAAAAATTACACAGTCTACAATTGTAACAAACTCCGCATAATTTAACAACTTACCTTGAATCCTTCAATAAACCAAGCAAATCATCTCCAAATGTGTCGCGATTCTTCTCCAGAAAACCGTTGATGTTGTAAAGTACCTAAAGAAATGGTAAAACAGTTTTATGAAAACAGTCTGTGCTAAACAACCCAGGTGAGGTGTGATGAATGTTGCCTAGATGGACAACTATTTTTAGCTCTGATGTGTCAATCATTTTGATGATTTCAATGGTTTGTTCGGGGAATGCGAGCGCTTCAAGAACTAGTTATCATTGCAATAGGCTACACAACTCCTTTGACAAGAAACAACCATCTTACTCCAGCACAAAACGCAAAGCTTGCGTGAGGAATAATAACTTGTTGACAGTTAGTTTTGAAAGCAATTCTTGTCCGCTAGAATACCACTCGGTTTATAAAATATAAGATTCAGGTCTGGATTGATGTCGAACAAACGCTTTCTGATTGTTTTTAACGTGAAGTAAAGGTATAGAAATTTAAATAATAAAAAGTTGTGAACAAAATCTTTTAGTCATTTTTCCATATTCATTCCTCGATATATTGCCATTCTTTTATCATATACTCACCTCACCCGCGTAGTGCTTAATGCCAAACTGTGAGCCAGTGACACGAGGTTTCACATAAAATGGATTTTTCTGGATAAAAGTTCTTTTGGTTAAAACACACGTCACACATCATTAAGAAGTAGAAGCAATGAATGAATTTATGTGAAAAAATAAAACGAATAAATAAGGACAAATCAAATTATTGTGCAAAATAAGTTGGCTGCAAGAAAACCTTTTCTGAATCCAAAATATGTACGAAAGATGTAATTTCTTTCTCAAATAAAAACAACATTGCGACTGTAAGAACATAGTTAGTGAGGTACACACTGGTGATTTGTTACCTTGCTTTCGTAAAATAACTCTCTCCAGTTTTAAGTAGTTGATCAACTCTAATGTTTAATAAAAACGTTATAGATAAAACGGAAATTAGTATAAAGCGGAAATTCGTAAACACGTATAGATAAAACGTATAGATACACGTATAGAAAAACACGTATAGATAAAGCGGAAATCCTTTGCATCGATTAAAATATCTATGAGATTGCAATATAAGTCAATTGTATTCTAATAATATATTGGTCTTAAAATAATCTTCATTTTCTTGCCGCGTGCTGATTGTGAAGCTTCTGCAGCAACGAATTGTCTGTTCCTTTGGGAAATCTGCTTTCCTCGTTTATCAAAGATATTAGGCCCAAGTTCTTTTCGACAAGATCCAAACATTCGCTATTGTCAGACCATTCGACTTCGCACCAATCTATACCCTCCCTACAATGCATCAAGATAAAATAAAACAACCTATTGCACGAGATTTTTTGTTGTTGTAATATTTGCATCAATAGCCTATAGTGGTGCATATTAAAACAGAGTATTTTGGGAACAATAAGCCATGATTTTTTTCTCCCTCCACATAGGCCTAGCCCAAATATAAACAAATTCATTTTCTTTAAAAACATAATTGTTTTTTTTTAAATATATAAGAAGACCAGTGGTGCAACATGCATGGTGTGTTGCAAACAGATCTTACGCCATGGATGATTATATAATGCAATTGAAATACATGTTCACTAACCTGTCATATTCAATCTGTTCCAAGCTGAAAATATGCCGGTTGAAGAATTCTTGTAATTTTTCGTTGGCGAAATTAATGCAAAATTGTTCAAATCTGTTCACCTGAAACCAAAAGCATGAGAGAATCATCGAATCGGATTGATTCCGTTAGAAATTTCCATTTTTGTATTAATTTGCCCAACTGAGAATCGAAATGGTTTTATAATAGATTTTATAATGAATTTGTAATTAACTACAGTATAGAAAAGAATTCAACTCTACGAATTTGAATATTTATTACTTTTAAATTACTGATGATGTTCGCCCTTCGTTTCCGAAGAAGGCCAATGAGACTGAGATCAAGCTTCTTTTTTCTTTTTTTTAGTGTTGACTTTGGTCAGTGTAGGCTACATGAGTGCGGAGATGGCTGATGAGGCCTATCTATGCGGTGAAACTTCTGCTGCAGGATGGACATTGGAAGGATGGTTGGCTAGGGCCAGGGTTGTTTGGGTTGTTTAAGGCTCGGGCCTTGCGATGTTCTCGTTTTCTGACAGCAGATAGCGTACGGTGTTTCTCAGCTGATTCTGCACCTTTATAAACAAGACTGCGCCATGTTGGTCGTTCTGCGGCTTTTTAAATTACTACGCTACTTTTAAATTACAACGCTTTTTGCCCAAATAGATGGAAATCTGGATTACTTCTATGTCTTTTATCTCGTGCCCGTTTGGTTTGTTCGACAGATTTATTGTTCCACAATGAAACTAATAAGTTGAAAAATATGCTACATTTAAATGGATACCGTCATATTTTTTCGATAAAGTATTGAAAACTTTGTTGGATAAAAAACCGAAAGATATACCCGAAGAAGACGATTTTAGCAACTTTTTTGATATACCATTCTTGGGAAAACATTCGGTAAAATTTTGAAAAAATCTAGCTAAAATTGTTACAAAGAAATTCGATTGTGACATTTACCCTGTACATAGAACGTTCAAAGTAGGCAGATATTTCCAACTTAAGTCACCTTCGCCCTTTGCTCTATGTTCTAATGTTGTGTATAAATTCAGTTGTTTGCGTGATGCAAGCCTGACATACATCGGTATGTCAACAAGACATTTATCGACTAGAGCTGGGGAACACTTGAATTTGAATTCCATACAAAAAAGTGCCATTAAAGATCACATTTTCTCGTGTACAGTATGCAAAAACAACGTTTCTATAAAAAAATTTGAGATCATGTCCAGAGGCAGGTCTGAGTACCAAACTAAAATCTTAGAAGCCTTGTACATAAAACGCAACAATCCACCTTTGAACAGACAATTGTATGCTTGCGGCTCATTGTCACAGTTTCTTTCTATCTCTTACCAGGAAAGAGACTTGGAAAGGTTCAATGACGTAGTTTAATGGGATATTACCGAAAGGCAGTCAATTAAATGTCGAATATTTCTACTGGTGAAATGATAGTGAAAATTCTTGAAGGACTTTAACGAACGGCTTCTCAAATAACTCTAATTTCGAACACAATTTATATCAGCACCAATTCTCATTTACTTGTATTTAATTACGTCAAATCTCAATCACCAATAGTCTCTGCACCTATTACCAACCCACAACTCATAACACAACTCTCATAATCAAATCATAATCAACTCATAACAATAATCCGGCAATTCACACTACTATTTATAGAAGGTTGCCGGTCCAGCAACCTCGAAAAGATTAAGTAATATTATATCATAAAGACTCATTGTCCTGTCACGTTGCACCAAACTTAAACAAGCAAGTTTAAGAAGTTTCTAGATTGTCACGTAGGAGTAGAAGGTTCTAGAAAACACGTTACATAATAAAGATTTCGCAATCACAGATCTACTGATAAACATCCTTATGACGTCATGACAAACTTCACTCGGCAATTGTCAAAAACAACAGAACATTCCAGATTTGTTCTGAATGTTCTGGAAATACATTACATAATAGAGATCTCGCAATCAAAGGTTACTAGAAGACAATAACCGATGATAACCTATAGCATAAAAATTTTACAATCAAAACAGCACGCTCGATTAAGATACAAAGCAGCCCGTCGCGAGACCTCGCACATTGATTGTGACACTCATCTTTCTTGCTTTCTGTATTTTAAAATTATTTTTTCGCACCTTGCCTTTCTACCACATCATGTGATCTGTTCAACACCTTTTGATGCAGTTACCTTTGATTCTCGCAGAGCCTATATCGTTGAGTTTGAGCTAGTCAGAAGTACTATGCAGTTTTTATTTTTTCCTTTTTATAGTTATAATAACCGTTGTATTTTATTCAGATGTAGTAAAAATTGTATATATGTTATTCCTGAAGAGGACATCGTGTGATGTCGAAAACGTTCGATATTTGATTGTTGCGTAGTTTTGTGTTTTTTGTAAATATACAATAATCTTTAATATGTTAAACTTGATAACGTTGCTCGGCTTCGTATGCCTATGTTTCAACAAGACAAACTCTCTACTGAATATGAATATTTATTGTTTTTAAAAATTTACGATTTTCGTCTTGAGTGATGTGGAAATGAACTCAACCGGAATGCGCACTGCAAAAGTACGCAATCCTTTCCTTTGTGTCAAAAAACAAAGTTTCATACACTTGCTTAAATTTTACAACATTTACCTCAAAATTTTCAAAACCAAATATATCCAGAATTCCAATGAAATGAAAGTTATCAGGACCCTTGATCCTTTGATTTATTTTCGCGATGATCCAACGGAACAGCTGGGAATATAGAGCCATTGAAATTGAATCCCGGGATCCACATGCCTGAAATAAATAAGAATAAATTTTCAAGATAATTGTGTCATAAATCAATGGCATTTTCTGTTATCACCACAAAAAGATGGTTCAATCAAATATCCGCATATTTGTTTGGTCATATCATGGCTTCATCACGATGATAGAATGTTTTGCTTAGAAGAAACACACGGGAGAATGAAAAAACAACACATTGCCAATGCCAAGACTTAGTAGTGTAATCAGAAAATGCCAGTTCGACGCAAAGCTGTTTAACATTTAAAGAATTGTGTTGAAAACAAATTAGTCACAGCATCGAACAATTAGTGACTTTGTACAAGACACAGTCAGAAAAAGCGTTCTACTGTAGATACCGCAGCTATTCTGTTGTAAGAAAGGTAGTTTGAAAATAAGGACGATGTACACAGCCTTATCTTGACCAAGCTACGTTAGTTCGTCTACTTTTTTGTAAATGCAAATTATCGCAATAGTACAAAACCCAACCCTTTCTTAAAACTGTATAAAAATACTTGTTGATTTAGCCAGATAGCAACCCTGCAATTTCCAATCTTACTTGTTCAATGCTTTGAGGGGATGTGATGTACTCCCCCCTCAATTTCATCGTTTTTTCTTTCATCACCGCTTCCAGTCTTTCACAATCAAGTCCAAGAAGTCGTGAGCTTCGTTCCACAACTAAAGGTCAAGAATCAGAGTGGCTTACACAGTGTTGAATAGTATTATTCTTGACAAATATTAATGTTATTGGCTTAAAAACACAAATTATATTCACAAAGTATTTATCATAATAGAACATAACCACGCATTTATAGGTTATTAGGCAATTAAAAACTAAATATTACGCTATTCGGGTGACATATCCCAACAATTTAATAAGTGTTTGAAGCATATCTATGTGTTTTGTTTGTTGAACTCTGCGTTCTGCTTTATATCATCTTAGACGGTACTACGACAGTTTATCGAACGACAGTTTATGGAACGACAGTCAATCGAAACGACAGTTTATTGAACAACAATTAATCGAAACGACTGTTTATCGAAACAACTGTTCACCGAACGACAATTAATCGAACGACAGTTAATCAAAGACCTAACCCTAAACCTATCCCTAAACCTAACCCTTGAGTATTCCATTGCATATGTGCATTAAAATTTTAGATAAAATTTGTTTCGGGAGATTTGTCGTTCGATAAACTGTCGTTTCGATAAACAGTCGGTTCGATGAGCTGTCGTTTCGATGAATTGTCGTTAAATAAAAATAAACTGTCGTTCGATTAACTGTCGTTCGATAAATTGTTTTTCCATAAATTGTCGCGTCACGATCTTAGACAGAGTAGTGGTAACACACCGGACAGCAAATACTGTAGATAGGTAACAAGTGACTTTTTGTGACCCTATTCACAAAACATTCTAAAGAAAAGTAGAAAATCTCATGTTAACACGGGCCTACAAAAATGGTGAGTACCGCCTCTCACATGTAGGCTATAAAAGCCCCATAATCCTATGGTGTAGCTAATGCAAGAAAGCTACACTAAAAGTAAAAGAAAATCGGTGAAATAGATAGTTAATAGTGTACCCTAGTCCTATAGCTTTACAACTCAAGAAGCTAAAACCAACAAATCGTAGATATGCTATGCATATCTAAAGTCGAATGTGAAAAAAGTTAAGCTATGGACATCGGCTGTTTCGCCAGTTGGGTCGAAACATCGATAGTTAGTATTTACATGTCACAGGGAAAGTGAAGAAATGGTGGTAATACTCAATCAACCAATTGAAAAAACTCGATGTGTTTGTTAAACCAGCAAACTTTTTATACCAATTGTTTATAGATTGTTTCATTTAAAGTTTTGCATGAAAATGTTAATAAATTGGTAACATTTGTCATTGTTGATTAGTATTTTGAGTTAGTACACACCTCTGATGTCAAAAGTATTACCGAAATAAAAACAATAAAATAGTTGTCGTGAAAATAACGTTTCTTTTCATGATTGATACTAAGCCAAGATCAACTAGATTTTAGCTGAATCTTTTGTATCAATGCCATAGAAACGTTTTACTTTTTACAAATCTTACAACCAAAGTGCTTTTTCAAGCAAAACAAACCTGATAAACAACGTGGTGGTATGAGGAGTCGGTCTAATATTTATAGAAAAAAAAAACATGTTACACTATCAATATTTCTTTTTCAAGGCATTAACATTTTGCACAGTTTAAGTTCGACCCCTATTTAAGGTAAAAACGAAATGGGCATGATTAGATGCAGGGGTGGGTAACTAAAGAAGTAGGGATTATCATATCTCTCACAGAAGCTCCTCTATCGACAATTGCTGTCTATTTTTTTACGTGGAACGTCACATAGATGGAAAAACAACTGTTCTGGTCCTATTGCTGTAAACTCGAACCATGCCAGATGCATTTGCTTTCACCAATCGACTAACATTTTTTTAACTACTCCGAACCTTAAGGTTTAGTATCGGTTACTGGACATACATAAACGTTCATGCAGTTACCTACAGTTGGCATCTCCATAAGCGATTGGAGGCAGGTTGTTGCATATGACGTAGCCTAATATCTACGTATGTGCAGTTGCGTACTTTGATGCGATAGTTGTGGCTAATGCCGTTGCTAATACTGCACTATCCATGAGCTGGTTGACCCGAACTGAATTTTTTTCAAATTAGGCCTTTACAAAATGTTTAGTGGATTGTCTTTCTACAGGCCAACAGTACGATTTAACATTTTATTACGACATGCAAGCTATTGTTTTGATAGTTTTATCTACTCCATCACAATATATGGCGTTGCGGAAACAACTAAATTGACGTGACTTCACTTAGACCAACAAAGAAATAAAATATTTTCTTTGCAAAGCGATTTTGTACAAATACTGTAAAGATTGTTTTCCTCCTTTCGCTGGATTTAAGATTGAACAATGATGTTTGTTTATAATAATTTTTATTTTGATGTATATAATGAAAAGGAGCTTACTTCCTGTGTCAACCACTTGGGCGCCTCCTGCGTTTACGAATTGTACATTTCCAAGTTGTAGAATGCCCGCCAAGACACTGCGCATGTCCGTTTGCTGACCTTCTTTGAAGCCAATAGTCGCAAGAGATTTCTACAAAAATGATGTTAAAAAACGTTTTATACTGATATTGGTCGTTATATGCCACTTACTGTATAACAGAAGCTATCCAGATAACTCGCACAAGACGAGTTTTTTCATCCACAAATTTCATGCGATTAAAGGTGTAACAGATGTAAGTAGGCCTATGAGATGTTTTTCTACAGTAGTTTATTAATATAATATGAAACCAAGGAACTTTCAGAAATAATTAATTAAACTACCATTCAACGTTTTATAGGCAGAGAAAACTTTTTCTCAAACCGTAGAAAATTTCATTATCAGATCACCGCTTCAATGCGTGATGGAAATCTACAGATAAATCTGCATCAAGCATTGCAGAGTGCAAAAAACAGTGTTGCAGAACGCGTTTTCGAATATTAAAATAAATATTAAATTAAATTCATATTAATAGTTTTCAATGCTATTGAACCATAATCGTTGTAGAACTACGCAGATTACGTTTTGTTTGAACAAATAAAACTCAGAAATATAATAAAATTAGTTTGCGTTCTTCTGGTGAATATATGCTAGGTTACCTCGTGATGTTAAAGATGATAACTAGCTTTTGTATTTCCGACGTTTCGTCAGTCAGCACGACTGACTTTATCAAAGTGGCTAAAACAGGTTAACACAACCTGTTCAGCAACGATGGCACAACACAAAAACATACTGATAAAATGAGTAAAGTAGCCACCTTGATAAAGTCAGTCGTGCTGACTGACGAAACGTCGGAAATACAAAAGCTAGTTATCATCTTTAACATCACGAGGTAACCTACAAACCTAGCATATATTCACCAGAAGAACGCAAACTAATTTTATTACCAAATGCCTGGTGAACAGTCTCTCTCTGTTTTTACTCAGAAATATTTTAAGATTTGAACAAAAGAAGATTAATTATTTACTCTAATTAATTACTGAAATTATTTCAACTTTATAGTTATCTTTAAGTTTAAATTTCAAGAGTTTGCAGTGAGTTTAGTTGAGGTGCAGCAGCAATTTAATGTAAACAACGCGTTTATGATGAATGCATAAAGACATCGACTAAAACCTACTCTAAAAAAGCTAAAGCATGCCCGAGAATCGAACTGCACTCTTCTGTTTAAGCAGCAGTTGGCTAGACAATAGACATGGCTGCTTCATATCACAGCTGATGCTATGCCGTGTTCTGTAGATTTTCAGCCTTCAGCAGACTACCGAACTACGAAACGCATCTACAGTAGGCTGTATACAAATTACTCAGACTCAATGGAACACCAAAGCTAACGTTGATCTTTACTGCTGGCTGCAAAAACTCAAGCCTCTAACTATTAGCTGACTGGTGAATCAGTGAGCAAGATTTATATACCTCCAAGGCATCCCAGTCTTCAGCGTCATGTAAGGTTGGATCAAAAGTGCAGCCCGACTGGTTCAAGTAATGAAAATCTTTTGCTTCAGTGAGGAATAGTTTATCTGTGAGGAAACAAAATATCTCATTCATGTTCGGTTAATTTATCTTTGAGTTTTCTTATTTTATTTAAGTTTCTTATGCATGCCTCGCCATTAATTAAATGTTTTGATCAAGTGAACGAGAAGACAAGGAAGCTGGAAAAGTCGAACACTTCAACGAGGCCACAACAGGTAAACGTGAGTAGTCTGACGAAATGTTAGGTATCTTGTATAAAGTAAATTTTCACAAGCAATACAATAATTCCCTGTCACTTCAAAACTCGAATGACGTTCTCACATAAACAAACCCATAAAACAAATTGTTATGACATCAACAAAGCCAACAAGTCTTCACAGTGCATTAATCTATTCTGTTGACATCAAAACAGACATGCCACAAAAACACAAATGGTGCGTTTTATTAATGTAAGAGTTATTAGAGAGCAAACCTTTATCCATTGCTGACAATCCTTCCATAAGTTGATAGAAAATATGATAATTTCGTTCACCTGGGTTCTGTCTAACAACTCGATGCTACAAGAAATGAGAGGTGTTAACTTTGAGGAAGCGTTTTAAAATTTAGACAGGCTAATGGTTGTAAGCATGCAAAAAAAAATTTTCAAAGATTATTCGACTTCAAAGCTTCTTTGAAAATACATTGGAAAGAGTTTATTCTGTATATTGCGTACTGTATTACTATTATAATAATTTACATGCAAGAGAGTTCTTTAAAATACCGTAGTCAAAATGTAGCGGTTTTGAAATTGCTGTATTTATCATTAGCACATGAAAGTACGTAAACGTTGTAATTGTAAAACATTTACAAGCAAACTGTTGTCTTTATTCATTCTGATACTAGAATATAACCACGCAGTTATTACAAAAATATGCTTGTGACCATTCAAGCGATAAGTGTCTTCAATCGAGGAAATGATTTACGTTCCCACATTTTCTGACTCATTTGCTAATGACGTGGTCACGATTAGGAAGAATCTTACTTAAGATTCAGTCTCACAGTAATATTGTTTATTTCTATGTTTCAGTACTTAAAATAGAACACGTCAAGTATAAATTAAATAATAAATACTATTAATATTACAAGAAGTGCTCAGTGCCAAGCAAAAAGCTAAGCAGAGCGATTTAAATCAAATATAGTTATTACTCTATAAAGTATAAACCCTTGACAGCCTGTTTCACCCTAAAAGGAGGATCATTAATAGGTCATTATTCTAACAAAATAGAATTATATTTGAATAAGGACCTTCTGATAATCTTCCTTTTAGGTTGAAACAGGCTGTCAAAGGGTTTAGAAAGTAATAACTATATTTGATTCAGGTACAGATTATATGGACAAAATCTGCAATGAAATGAGTCATGAAACCCAGAAGACATGATAATTTTAGTTTAACGAACATCTTTGAAAACGACCGCTGTGGACCTTTCCTTACTAGTCACTGATAGAATCTAGTTCAAATTTAAACACTTCATAGTATACAAGATGATGAAGATCTAAGAATATTTGATTAAGTGGAGATTAAAACTTAGCACTGCAAAATCACTATCAGCGTCTTCTACTGAGGTAGACAGACAACTGTTCGACGAACGATGTCATTACAAGCTATAGTGGCTTTTTTAGGGAGAGAACGGGGCGACATTGAACCCCTTATGAACTAGTTTTAGCTGTTTGAGAGCTTGCTTCTTGTAACATCCATTTATTTCCCATTATATTAGTGTGGTGCAGTGAAGTAACTAGCCAATCACGTGATGTTTGTCTACCTCATCTGTTTCCTTCCTAACAGAATAAGTAACATCCTGAGACGTTCTATCATCCTATTGGAACAACAACACTGCGGCAGATATCAAGGAAATATGTTTTAAGTAATGAGCAAGATTTCGTTAAGTTGCGTTTGATCAACATCAAATGTAAATAAATATTAAATTAAGTCTTACCTTTTCAAGTAAATCTGGTATATGGGATGAGATATAGCTTCAAGATAAGGAAACATTTCAGCACTTCAATGAAAAAAAAGTAAAAGAAAAATCGTAGGCTACAACAATACAATTTTTTTAATTTTGTAAACTATAATTGCAATCATCTTTTTATACACAAAAAACTATCTTACGGTATTTATTCAAAAACTTATCTCTTAAGCGAAATGTTTCATGAAAAATACGATAACGCTAGATGAGTGGTATGTAACAGGGCCTTGGTGATGAATATAGTTTTACTCCTCTGCTTCAAGCTGTCAACATAAGGATACAGTCCGTGATCCTTCCTCCCTTTATTTGACCAGTTTTACAAAAAAGTAGCTGGATGAATTTTCCAAATCTACTTGAGTTGTTATTGTAGACGGTTTTGGCGTTCCCCAAGGCTTCCAGAAGGGGACCACTCTCTAATATGGATTGGTCAATTGACCGACCGTCAACTTGCACAGTTCTAAGATTTATGAAAAATATCAAATTTCTAAATTATTTTTTAAAATCTGGGTTAGTTTGAAACACTCACCTTAGTTTAGCGTATAAATAACTAACACAAAATCCCGGTAGTAAGAAAACTTACTGCAACAAAGCAAATGATGATATCAGGTCTTCAAAAAGAATGCTCGATTCTTAATTTAAACGTTTCTAACTGACTTATATTCAAGAACAGGAAATCGATAGATGAATATACCATAGCTGAAGACCACAAATAAAATGAATGTATTATGGTACATAAACTTTTTGTATTTCACGATCATTGCAAGTCATATAAGCTATTGTCTATGCTTGGCATACGTTGTGTAGCCGTGTGCAGTTATATAAAATGACTTTAGCCAGTATTTCTCAAATAATCTTAAACGCTGAGGACATAAAATAAAGGACCCAATCTTATACAGTATTTAGATAATGTTATGTTTAGCATGGCGTATTGTTTATGTTAGAGTAAAAGCCAGGCTTACCACAAGCAGTGTGGTAAACTCTCATTCTGGGCTACTGCCACAATAAACTTATTCATATGCAATTAAAGTGACGTTTTTGAACACTATTTCATTGAATTTTATCATTAGTTTTTGAACGCTATTCCTTTAAATTTTTTATAACAAACATGACCCTTATAATTTGTTTGCTTTGACATTTCATTGGTACTTTCCTGATTATGATACTTTTCTGATTACACAACTAACGACTATCTACAGTAAGCATCTACCTCACGTTTATTTTGTGCTCCACTTTTAGCTTAATTTATGTCATGCAGCTAAACATTTTTATTTAACCACTTTAAATAGGCACCGTGTTTTTGTTATATCTTATTGACACCACCTTTTGTTGTAAGCTATCCATATCGGGGCACCGGTGTCTTCCCTGGGCCTAATTCCACCCCAATTTCGAACCAAACAAAAATTCCATATTTGCAACAAAAAAAAAAAACGTTTAAAAAAAACTTACTCTCCGCCACTGGATTGCTGACTGGCCTTTGAAAGAAACCCAAGCATGAATTTTGTAGCTTCCGTTTTTCCTGCTCCACTTTCTCCACTACAAAACATCACGATTTTAGTGACAAAATCATATGAATTATCATAATAATCACATCGTCTCTAGCAACAATCAAACTACTGCGTTTGGATGAAGTGTTTGCCTTTTTTTTTTAAAGATAAAATGCAAAAAAAGTAAAAATAAAACTGCACGAATAAGGCTTAGCTACAGCAGCGCAACTAGAAAAAATCAAAGGGGGTCGGCAACAAGAGAAAAAACTAACAATTATTTGTAGAAGCGGATATATCACAGCTAGATTGTTAGAATATTAGCCTATAGTGTAAATTGACAGCGCAATGATCCAAGAAACAACCTTTTTCGCTCTGTCTCAAAAAAAGTTTTCCGCGCTTTTAAAAGTAGGCAGCAAATTGTTTGCTCTCCAGGCCCACATTTTAAAAAGTAGTTTACACAAGCTTAGGGCCTGAATACACGTCAAGTTTACAAGATTGCAAAGAATATTTAATTGCCGTCTTTTTGATACCAAAATTATAAAATTGTTTTAAGATTGTGTGAAGTTGCGACCATTCGAAGATTGCAAATCAGACTAGCCTAAAGCCAGCTGCAGTTTCGTTTTGTGGGTTAATAAGGTTGCATCCTAAGTTAGCCGATTTACCAAATTTTAGAAACCAAATTCAAAGAAAGGAAAAGAAATTCTTTTAGTTTTTCCACCCTCATTCTTGTAATCCCAATCGAGACAAAGGATTAGCTATTCTAACCTGGCCTTGATTGCCTTATCTGTACCCGGACGAAATCATCCATTTTAAAGCGATCGATACAAATTCAAGAAGAAAATAATGTTTATATGAAGACCGTTCATCGCACGTCAATTAGGCCTATGTTGCATTATAATATTTATAACATAGGCCTAATTGATGTTAGATCCACGGTCTTCATATTTAAAACATGATTTGAAAGAAGCTCACACAGTGCCCCAAAGAAGGTGGGCCCAACTCCTTCTCTTTTTGGGCCACTGTGTGAGCTTCTTTATATTCCTGTGGTTTCGTTACGTTGATCCCAACCTTACAGAGGTACAATGTATTTACATTTGTTTTTACTCGACCATTGACACAAGTTTGCGTGAATAAATGACGGTCTGTTAATGTTTGGTGTTGCGGTTTATGCGACTTGAGCGTGAAACAAGTTTGGTATGCATAGAACGTAGCTTGAACTGACACACGTTAAGTAGTACGTAAGTCTCAGTCTAGTTAGTAGTCCCTCTTGTTGAAGATGCAAATCTTAAAGGAGGCTGTCATGCCGACTAAACACCCCCCTAGTTGCGCCCCTGCTTAGTCAGAATGACTTTAATAAAATGAGTCCAGAAAGTGACTTAAAAATTATAATTACATAACTAAGCATGTTTAATACGTAAATTTAACGTACGTCTACAGGGATAACGCCCAGAAGAAAGCCGTATCTACATTCGTAGTGAAGCATGACATCCTCGGATTCAAAGACAATAATGTCATTTCACTGTTTCAATTGCGCTTAAATTTGGTTAACAGTTATCTCGTATTAAAGGTTTGACAAAATAGTAATATCATCCCTGAGTAATAGCCTACCTACTTATAATAGTTTTATAGTATAAACGTCGCAAAAGTAATAGAACGTTAAATGTACCGGTACTGTGTAAGTATAAAAAAGTATTTACTGTAGAGTCTACAGCAACAAGAAAGCGTAAAAACCCAAGACTACTACGCTATCATACAATGAGGATTGTTGAGTTAGAATAGAAACAAATTGAGCGAGACCAAAGTCGGAAATGGTCCTTACATCAACCGAGAAATAAGTGTCGTGGTAGGGTTTGAATACAAAAAATTTAGCTTCACCTAACTCTGCTTGTGACCATTTACCTTATAAGAACACACTGACTTTCTTCCCTCTTCCACATGCATGTGAAACACTCGTTTGCAATCGCAAAAACATGAGGAGGTCTTTCGCCTAGATCTTTTCCTGTGTAGCTCTGAAGTGTGTCATCGGAATACAGGTCCTGGATTCGCTTATAAGGATTCACTGAGATGAGAATTGAACCGATATAGGTCTGAAGTACACACAAATATAAATAATTTATAACACTTTACAATGTAAGCGCCACAAAATACTGTAAACCAAGGTAGCTGAAGTAGTAGGTTATCTGCAACCATTGGATGCTTCAGTGAACAGTAAAACACTGCAACTAACGGTCCAAATGATGTCAGTTTCAACGCTCTGTGAGCAAACAGCTACTGTGCCTTGATAAAACATTGATTGATATGTTTGAATAGAGAGACGAAGATTACTATTTTCCATACCTTTCCGTTACCTTAATTTATTTCTGTCTTTACGTCAAATCTTTACAGGAAAATTTGGTAATGGTTGACCGCTACTTTAAGCATTTCTTACCTGACTACATTATACTACTGTATAGTAGGTTACAATTGTAATTTTTGAAGAGAATCAATTTCAAAATAAAGTCGCTAAAAGAATTAACATATCTCTTTTTTGTTTATAGACTTCAGAGTAGGCTAATACTGTGAGTCATAAAGATACACAAAATGGATTATTTAACTGGGTCTGCTACTATTCGGTGAGTCCGATTCAGTGAGTCCGATTCGGTGAGTTCCTAACCTCTAACCCTAACCCCTAACCCTAAAACGGCAATGATAATTAGGCTACGGTACCCGATAATTTAAAAAACAAATAAAAAAATCACTAAATAGAGATCGGACTCACCGAATCGGACTCAACGAATCGGACTCACCGAAACGGGCCATTCCGTATTTAACTCACGTATATATCGTTACTCTGATATCTTGTATGCAAGTTGCAAAGAATCGAAGCTTGATTTAATTCTGACATCTTCGCCATATCCTCTATTCCTTCCAGGAGGATCCCATTCATCAACCTTACCTTGCTCCCATCCAATTCCGAAACCCACATCCTCCGCTCCTGAAGCAAAACAAAAGAATGAAAAACTTGAAAAGAATATCACGCAAAAATCTAAAGTTACCTTTGATGACAAGAAAAAAATAAAAAATAATTAGAAATAATTTGAAAACGATTTTGTAAAATTCAGTTGTGAGCAATAATGGACAACCAGATACAGCATAATAGGCTACTGTAATAATACTATGTGTTTTTATGTAGCGCTGTAGCCTATCCATCGCAAAGATTAGCACTACAATGCGGATAATGTGCGCAGAGCGCAAGTAGAAGCGCAGCCGAGTAGCCTATACATTATTACGAGAAAATAAGTTACTGATAACAATTACAGTATTTGTTCTTTTTTGTTCATTTCTTTTTTGTCCAGTGCAGCGCCTTTCTCACGTAAACCACAATGGTGAATTTTCGTCGGATTGGATTTTATGACTTTTTGTTTGGCTCATCTCTTAACTTACACAAGACGAAACCACTTAGATTTTTCTTGTAGACTTTTGATCGCCACTAACTCAGAAGCGAGCAAAAAGACTATAATGTAAATATATTAGCTTGAACATAATTATGTGAGAATCCTTATAGCAAAC
The DNA here is from genome assembly GCF_918807975.1 of Aplidium turbinatum. Taxonomy (NCBI): domain Eukaryota; kingdom Metazoa; phylum Chordata; class Ascidiacea; order Aplousobranchia; family Polyclinidae; genus Aplidium; species Aplidium turbinatum. The sequence continues at coordinate 14,237,608 of NC_137477.1, read as the reverse complement.
ATTCTAGTTCACATCCACAATTTAAGTCAGTTTGCAAATTTCAACGTATCTACGTGGGAGTGGTATATTTTTTAACATGTAATTTGTGCAAGAGTGGATTTGTTTTTGTTTGTTTGTTTTATTATCTTTATCCTGCATTGCGGGAAAGCGGACTTGAGCGCTATGCATCGGTGTACTCCTTCCGACGTACACCTGACCCACGCTGCAGCCGACTGCAATGTCTGTTTCCGGTTGTCTACTCTACTTATGACTTAAATTTGGTACTACCCATTACTCGAAATCGATCACTGGGTAGAGGCAATTATCGTAAAGTTTCTTGCCCAGAGAAACAACAGCAAGTGCGGGTGGCTGGAGTCGAACATGCAGGTTCTCGACTGCGAGCCCAACGCGCTAACCACTCGGCCACTGCTGCCGATATGTTTGTTGCGGCACCGATAAGCCCAGCCTCATGGGCGAAACACAAGTCTGTCTCTGTCAATTCTTGCTATAATCGGCTACCAATAAGCATTTTACTGATTGGATAGTTTTAATGACTAAGAGTGAGGCTACATTGGCTTGGTTTGCGAAACGCAATATTTGCTAAACCATGTTTGTAGTGAATGCTCAATTACTCATTCCTATGCTGATGCCAGATAGAGATCGCTCCTTCAATACACAAGACGAGTGATTATCTATTCAAAAGATTCATAAATTAAATGATAGTAGGATAACAATTGTAGGCTACCAGGCTATTACTGTTGACCTATCTTCAAGGTTATAATGAGTAATGACGAGATGCAGGAGATAAGAGAAAAAGTACAATTGTTGTCGAACACCATTAAGAAGTGTTTCTATTAACTTAATACGCAAAAACTCGAAAGTTTTGTTTAAATTTTACAGAAACAATAGCAAATCCTCACCTCCCCGTAATCCGTCTTGAACACAACCTCGACTCCGTCGCATTGCGTAACCACAGCAGGTTGCCAGTCATCAGGCTTTCCGTCTGTCAGCCACACTCGCGCACCCTGTGATTAGGAAGTATAAAAAATAATGCACAAATGTAAACTTGCTGCAATTGAAAACAATCCACCGAACCCCACCTATGTTGAACGTTAGAACACACACTGACCACTGACACAAACATATTTCTTGCATTGCATTGCAAAGAGACCTATACTTTTTCAGGTCTCATCATTCAACGCAGGTTGACGTTGCTGTGAGTTAGTTATAGTCGTATTGTACCTTAGTTGATATGTAAGTTACCTTTTTGCAAAGCTGGCTCTTTTTTACTGTAGCTTGATATAAGATATGATACAAGAATTACTTTTAGCAGCATGACCGTTGCTTACTTCACAAATGTAGATAGGCTACTCCTACAAACGACCTGTGTTAGCCTTTTGCTGTCAGTTATCTATGGTAGTAGCGGTTCGCACTAGCTTCCGGAACACAGTTTCCTAGTTATGTGCTAGTTTGGGCCAGGTACCACTGAGATGCTCAGGTCCCAAATCAAGGCACTTTTAAGAAAAATGCAATACATCCAAAGGATACGAGGTGTTTTTTTAAAATTTCCTGACCCCTTGGAAAGGTTCCGGGCCCCTAAAGTTATTTCGGGCCCGGGTCCAAAAGTAGCCTATCCCTTAGAGTCCTAGACCCCCATGTCAACGCTACTGATCATGTGCTATGGTAAATTAGTGTTCTGAAAGCTAGTGCAAACCGTTACAACCACAGCGAACTCACAGTCTACCATGCTAAAACAGAACTTTTGTATCTAAATTAGTGAAATAAGATTTCAGGATGAAACTAACGCAAACGACTGTCTTGACCAGTTTTTTGTTTAATCAAACTCACCGTAAATAGCAAGCAATACAAAATAAAAGCAACTTGTCAATAACAACTAAATAAGTTACAAAAGTGCATTTCTTTCTTGTCAAAGCGGGCCGTCTGCTCATTGCGTATCGATATTAAATAGGCCTACCATAATTATCAAGAACAATTTGTTTTTCAAGAAGCCTCACGGCGTAACGTTAGGTTATAAAATATTTGTGTAATTTTCAAATCATGAAAATACAATGATGTATTGCTTCCAAATATACAGCCACGATTTTCGCTGCATATTTGTTGAAAAGGAAATGAAATCTTAGGAGATGAGCAAATGAAACTCCTCTTGGCCCGTTTTCGTCTTTCTTATCAAACTGTTTGCCTCACCTCAGTTGTCAAGCTTGATTCAGCCATTCTGATTTTAGGAAATTTCTTCAATTTCCCAGAAGAAAACTTGCTGAATCTTTTCCCAGGTTCGATGCGTTATAGCCCGATGAAAATCCACTTCACTTTCAGTCATTCAATATAATATTGGGCAACGCATTTGTTCAACTTGCCACGTTTTGTGGCCTAAAATTTATCAAGAAAAACGTTTTTTGTATTAGTATAAGAAAGAGTCAAATATAAAATAAAATCAATGAATCTAAAATAGAAGATAACGTAGCCTACACTTCTCACAAATATCAGAAGGCCTGTGTCCAAAATATGTCATGTTTTGATTCACTTAAAACTCTATATAAGTAGGCTAATGAAAATGTGTTATATAAGCGTTGATTAGGTTGTATTTTTCATTTAGCAACAAAAGTTTTTTAATGTGTAGGCTATAACTTCACATCCTTTCTTCAGGTTCTTCTAATGGGGCAACCACGCTAGCCCATATCTTTTATGACAAAACGATATAAGTCGCAGTAAAAAAGTTCATTAAGCCTATAGCTCTTGTACGGTACTTTAATTTTTCTTTTAAGTTTAAATTAAATAGTCCAGCTAAGGTGCAACTATAGACCTTAAAAGTTATTTTCCTACTATTTGCTCTTCGATTTATTAAGCTGGTTTACTCTGCTGTGCAAGCTGACGAAACTACACTACATCTACATTCCCTTCTTTGGTATGGTCTGCTTAATGTTTTTATGTAGATTTCAGTACATCCTGTGTTCTATCTTATGTGGAAGACAACTTCTTTTTTCACCTTTGTTTTTGCGTTGTCAAGGTGAATTTTTTTATGCAGATGCAAAAAGATCACTTATGTATGACGTCACAGAATAAAAACAATACAGATCATAAAACAACGTTGTGCTACTTGCTTAGTATGGTAAGCAACAATTTACCAAATACGCACTAAGAGGAAAAAATATGTGGATGAAGAAAAGGCAATTATTGAACTGTTAAACTGTTTAATTTTTTTTTTATTAGGTTGGAATTGCCTGTAGCCAGGGGCGCAGGAACGATTTTTGACGGGGGGGTGCAGGATTATCAATAAAGGGCACTTTTGTTGCTGAAAGGCCTTTTTTTTAAGTTTTAAGATAAAGCAATAATGCAATAATGCTCATCTATCAGCTCCTTATCGAGTAATGATATAATAAGTGTCCGGTATACAAAGAACAATGGCACGAAAGGGCATCATGCTATGTTATAATGATGTAACATACTGTGATACAGACTTTTGCGTCTTGAATATTATTTTGAGGCAATAATGAAAGACTAGGCCTACAATTAGGCTAAATGAGAATAGCAGAAATTTTTATATTGCAAAATGTGTAGTAGCTTACATGACCGTAATAAGGCACCATTTTCCCTTCTGCCCCCCATCCACAGAAAAATTGAGGGCAGGGGGGCATCTGCCCCCCCCCCCCGCTTCCGGCGCCCCTGCCTGTAGTCTACCTATAGCCTTGTGGACCTACAGTAGGCTACATGTTAATTATTCAAGAAAGAGTTAAATGAAAATCTAGCTTATGACGTAGTGCGAAAGGTAGTGTGAGTTTTATTTGTGTGGTTTCGTTAGGCTTTGAGTTGTTTGCACAAAACCAGATAAGCGTCTATACAAGGCTTAACTCAGACTTTCAGCCTACTAAAATCCTGTTGTAGGCTACATGTTAGTATACAAGTTTTCTTTCGAAGCAGACTATAGCGGTTTGTGTATGTGTCTGTGTCATCATATTCAGGTTAACAGAAGACAGGAAATCGTAGATTCAAATAACAGTGACACCGTCCTATGATAAACATAGCTGGAACCTACGGTACTCGGTTCTACGCGATAACTGCCAATGAAGTTACATCACCATTTTGATGGCATAGGCCTATATCGCCTCGGTAACTTTCCGCAATGGATAATAATTACGTTTTGTGCTTTGTTAAATTATCATAAAAGGCATTTTTATAATCCATGTTTCATCAACACCTGGTCTTCAGGTTGTGTTTCTGAGTTGGCGTAACGCCTCTTCATGTTTCCGTCGCTAATTCATTGAGTTCATAAAAGCTTTGAAGTCCAATATTATTCAGTCTAAAAAATTTGCCAAACGGTATGTTGTCAGCACTTGCTGCAACTACTAAGCTTGACCATAACCTGCACAATAGCGTTCATGCATCCAAACACATAGGCTACCGTAGGTTAACTGTAGAATGACGAGGAATTTGTTTTCTACTAGATCCTTTAAGTGCAATAATCCTTTCTGCATTTAAATGCTTGTCGCTCAAGTTCAATCCCTCTCTCCATACGTTCGGATCGAGTAAGATGAAACCCTGACACACTGACTAACAGCAGTTAGGCTACTAGGAAACTATCCTGTGTCTGGTACCTTTGCTACAGCCTATGTTAACGATTACGGGGCTCCATATCTCAAAGGACAAATGCGTTACAATGAAAATATATTCAGTGATTTAATTATTATTGTTACCGTACCGGAAAAATATTTATTATTGTTGCAATTGAAGCGTTTAGAACGAAAAGTGACTAAGTCACATTTTCACTCTAATTGAGTTAAGTACAAAAACGTATTGCTTTCATTATCCTTTGTCACCAGACACAAAAATATTTTGGTATGAAGGTTGCTAAGTCATCATTTTCGAATACAGGTTTTGAGCGAAAAGGTAATTTTTTCTTCTAAAAGTAGCTAAGTCCGTTCTGACCAATAGCGTCGAGTCATTTAACCACGTGACATGATTTTTATTTTGCTTTTTGATCGGGTTCCATTTTAGAGGATATAAAGTCATTAGCTGGTTACCGGTTATTCAAACTGGGACACTGCCTCTGGTTTAGGTAGGGTAGGTGAAGGATTAGGATCATTGGTAGGCCTAGTGTTAAAAACGGTAGTGTTTTTATCAGCTTTTAATTGTAGATATTTTGCAAATAAGTGATCAAATACCGGTAGTATTTATAGGCCTACTGCTTTCGAATCAAATTCAGCAGTCCACAGGTCCAGTTTGCAAGAAGTTTAGCAGTGCAGACTTCAATATTCATGGGACATAATTAGGCTATTCGATGGAGTGTTGGTGCCAGCAGATAACGAAATGAAGTAGGCTACACTTAACCTAAGATTAAGTAGCCTATTAGATTGGACTATTATTTTTATAACTTATTCTGTAAAGGTCCTAGCCTATCTACCAGTCTTCTTTACTTCTATACTACACTACTAATGAAGGGAAGAAGGTTTTGAGAGTGTACCCAATTATTATTATGTAGTCTAGTAGGTCTAACCCAATTATTATTCTACTGTACATTGCCAATGAAGGTGGGGAAGTCTCTGTACTTTACCTGTTTTTTTTTTACCCCATTAATTACCAGTAACAGTTATTATGTGTTACCAGCCTAATTTTTTCAAGATATTTCACCCAAAATAATGCTTTGCAGATTATTCCAATGTCATATTAGTACGAGGTTTGACGAAATATATTTAAATAGCTTACTTTACAGTAGTAGGCTATCTGGAGTAAGAGATGGCAAATTCTGTTAGGCCTATAGAACAACTAGGCCTACCCACGGATGAATTAGCTGGACCCAGTCACAGACCTACTTCAAATTCAGCCTCAAATTCTACACCAAAGTGCTTACGTCCATCATTTGTGTCTAAAAGTGCCCAAGTCCAGCAATTTTAAAGAAAAAAGCATCAGTCCAAAAAAGAATATTATCAATATTTTTTGACAAGTTTAACTAAAAAATCAATTAATAGTGCAATCAGAACTAGGTTGGGGTTGTAGACACTGACATATGGTAAAAACAAAAAAATCTTTCAAATCTTGTTTTTACAATGCAATTGAAAACTGTAGCCTACATGTCAATATCTCCGTAGCAGTATTTTGTGACTTAGTCACTTTTCGTTCTAAACGCTTCAATTGATAAATTAATATTATCCTCAGCATCGGTGCAGTCAATTGCAAGTCAATTCTTGATTTCTTTTGGAATTGGAATAAATTTTTTGACATAGCCTATCGGTGTAAGCCTACCTTGCAACTAGGCCTAGCCTACCTCTAATTTAATGAAACGTATTTGTATAAAACTGCTAAATTTTGAAGATCATCTAATTTAATTTCTTCATTTTTAGTTCTTGTGCTGACGTCTCCTCACTTTTTCTGTTAACGATTTTCCACATAAAGAGTTTTTACTATTATAAAATCGATCACTTTTGACCTGTAGTAATAGCCTAACATAAAGCAGCTTTACCTTATGCCTATACAAAACCAGGTGTGGAGGCTTGCTTCTTGTTTAAATTATCACCAACACATTGTTTGTTTCCTTCTATTTCTGGAATGTGCCATCTTGTGCATATCCGTGTTATGTCATGCTGCTTAATTTAGTTAGGTTTCTGGTAGCACCATTGCGCCATCGAGAGAGCTGCGTTAAGTAGCCTAACCACCACACCAGTTCATGATCAGTTGCAGATAAGCTATAGCTTAGCCCAGGAGTTCTTAACCAGGGGTACGTGTAGGCCTACCCCTTGGGGGTGCAAAGCACCAAAGCAGGGGGTACGACATGCAGTGTGAAATTATACGCTATTTAGATAATTTAGGCATAGGTGTGTGAAGAATGCGTAACAAGTCCCTTTTGTAAATGTTTATATACTGGAGAGGTTTCTACTTGTCAGGAATGGATGCAATACCCAACAGCCTACATTCTATGGATGGTAATGACCAAATGAAAGACTATCTTATTGAGATGAAAGCTAGTACAATCAGCAACAAGACACCTTTACAAAAAATAGTGATTAGTTTGTGGTTTGTAGTTTAGTGATTAGCGGTAGTTTGTAGTGCTTTAAACATGTGGTTCTTTTTAAAATCGTAGAAAGTTTTGTAGTTCAGCTGGTACAATGAGCTACAGGAGACAGTTAGCAAATGTTACGTAGAGCATATTGGTCACAGCGGTAAACCATAATCTCTTCGTGGGAAAATTGTAACATAAAGTTCCCGGATCCGTTCGTCTGTATGTAATGACCGAAAAACAAACACTCTTTTGAAACGTCTTTTCAAAAAGTGTATTCCTGTAAAATTAGCCCGCGGCTATCGAAAATGGGACGCAACACCGTACGCCTCTAAAAACTGTCACTACAATACAAACTACTTAGATAAAAGACGGAAAATTTGTCCAGCTAGCAAGCACCAAGCAAACAGTTAAATATGCGACTGACTTCCAACAAACAATTTTACGAATGACTAGAATAATTTGCGATATCTCAAATGCACGTAAACAGTAACTGTGACGCAATAATGAAAGACATTGTCACGCAATTCAAACCGGTGTTCAAAGGTAGTGATGCAATATTTTGACATTTTCTAGCAATTTCCATGACGTAAGATGCCAGCTAGGTTAAGTAGACCATAACGGTTTTTACATATGACGTTTGATTTGTTGAACAATTGTCTGGAACACATTATTAAAGAATACTTGCTTACCAATAGACAGTTGAAAAGTTACCAGTAAGCTGTTTTTTTGAACAAAGCCTTCGCAGTAGGCTAGATGTAAAGCAAGTATATGGGTAGTTGAATTAACAAGCAACCATGAGCATGCTGTGAATATCCAGGCCTGATGCAAGTTATCATAGCAAAATTTATTAAACTTCTATTGGTGCCAATTGTCATTTTACGATAAACTCAGATTATTTACGATAAACAAAAGCCCTTCTATTGTCAGACGTAATAAAAGCCTTCGTATCCCCTTCTTTAGATATCCCTGGTTGAAGATTTAGATTAAGTGGACGGGAAGGCAAGGAAGCTAATCTTCGTGTCCACCTTCAGGCATGCCTTAAAGTGTCCTGCCAAAGACACAGCCGCATGCTCTTGAGCGGTGTCGAACCGGCGCTCTTTCGATTGCCGTTCCAGGGTTCTCACCACTAGGCTATGCAGCCGGCGAGGCTAGGCTATGAAATCAGCTGATTCGCGTAGGCTAGCCTATACGTTTTTTCGAAGAGTGTGTTACGTTAAAGTGCCTACCTGAGCAACGCATTCTAAGGACTGATCTCCATTCAGCGGCACCTATTGGATGGAATAATTCCCCAGAAACAACACTTCAATAATGGGAAATTTCACTCTGTCAATCTCGGTAACCGGCCGCAAAATTTTTTTTCTTACGAGATTTTTGTCTCATTTACATATTTTGGTAAAAGTTTGTATTAAAACCGTGTGAATGCAACATTTTCTTGTTGGCACCGTTGGTTCAGTGGTTTCATCCTCTGCATAATGATCATGAGAACGAGGGTTCTATGCCTGTCAAAATCAAACTTTTTTTTTTTAAATTTTAAAAGAGCTTTTCAAAAAAAGTAGGCTTAGGGAAAGCTAATATTTTATTATCATTGCAGAATTTCATTGGCAAATAGTTATTTTGCAATCTGGATCAACCAATCTCTCAAAATACTTTCGGAAAATCTTACTTTTAGAGTGACTAGAATCAATGAGACAGAAATCTCGTGGGGAAAAAAAATCGCAACCGGCCCTGCATTAAAACACTCTACAAGCATGCGAAAGTTGACACAAATCTGCCAGGAACAAGAATATCTAGGGATAATAATACGGGTTTGGAAACTCTGTGGAACAGAAAACACTTTTATATACACCAGTATAGGGTCACTATTCTTTGCGTCGCTGTGATAAAGGTTTACATAAGTTGACCTTAAAAAGTAGCAAGATAGTAAACAGACAAGAAAAAATGTAACAATCAATGCTTCTGCCGTAAACAGTAAAGTAGGCTATACACTTTCCTATTTGCTTAATGTGTTTGTATTCCATTTGTGCAATCCTGTCGTAGCCTATTTCGTTTGCTGATAAATAATTTCAAAATCGAGTATTAGTTTTAGTTTTTATGACTTCTTAAACGTATTGATTTCGTACCGTACTGGGTTGGTTTGTGAATAAGTTCATCATAAAAGCCTACGACAACACATTTCACTCATTGTTGAACACTCCTCATTGACTTCTGATCCAGTTTGCAATACGCAAAATGCTTCAATTCAGTTCAGTTTGTTTTTATTTCTGACCATCACCACGAAAAAACAATAGGATAGGCTGCCGTATGCCAAACATAGCAGAGGTCTAGAAAAACGTAGAAGCGACAAAACGCGAACGTTATAACGTGCATAATACCAAAGCAGGACAATCAGTTTAAAATATGGCACGGTCGCAACACCTCAAAATACTAAACAACATCAGGAAATTTTTGGATTCTTTGCATTCATTTAGTTTTTCATTTTTTGGAATCGTAGGTTTAAACTTTTATACATCAAATAAGTTTTGATGTGAGTAGTGGCTTTGATGTGAGTGTACATTTTTTATTGTTATTGCGAAATTGAATTTTAGTTGATACAAGAGAGGGAGAGAGAGAGAAAACTTTTATTTTGTTTGTTGCAGAATGGGACGGTACAATTATTATACACAACATGAATAGAATAGCACAAACCGAGTTCTATTTTGATAATTCTTCTGTTGTCATAGTAATATATAGACCCTACTGATGTATAGCACTGAAAAGAGTTTCCAATCCTGTAGTTATAGATATCCCTGGCCAGGAAAAATCTTTGACTTGCAGAAGCTTTTTCAGTCGGGGGATAAAAATTCAACGTCGTCTTTTTTTCCTTTCCATTTTCAATTGTTTTTGCGTTTACTGTTTGGCAACTCTGCTGCATCATCTCTAGAAAATCATTATTTTTTGCAAAATGTTAAGATAGACAATTGGGTGGTCCGGTGTCTAGAAGGGTAAGCTAGTCTGTTTGCTTGAAACTTTTCCTTGTTTTAGCTAATTAAAATTTGTATTTTGGACTTTAACAGTATACACAAAAAGTACAAGCTGGTATGCAAATTTTGTGTAGTGTTGTACTACAGATGACATGGTAAGATACCGTATATCCTATTTGCCAGACGTTTTGATTGATTGAATTTTTATCCTTGGACTGGGAAAGCTTCTTGCAGAGCTTAATCCTGGCAGTTTCACATACTTGTAGAGGCTTTGAATCACTGACGCAGGCCTGGTCACTGAGATTGACAGAGTGAAGTTTCCGATTGTTGAAGTCTTGTTGCCGGGGAACTATTCCATCCATTAGATGCCGCTGAATGGAGAGCAGTCCTTAACATGCGTTGCTCAAGCGCACACCCCGAGAGTCGAACCAACGCCGCTTGATTTTGAAGCTTCTTCGTTCCAGTTTTGATTCGATTGGTCCATTTAACCAACTCACTTTAAAAGAAAAAAGATTTATTGTGTTTGTGAACGAATGTTTTGTTGGTATGTGTATGTGCTAACTTGCTTCAATGGGCATTACAACTGTGTGATATTGGCAGTGGCTATTTGACCGGCGCCGGTCTTTGAATCTGAAACACTATTTGACCGTCATTATACAGTCACTTTTTTTTCTTTTTCTCTTTCAAAGCAAAAGACGAGAAGCGCATATAACTTCTAAATCCAACCATCTTACTCAACTCGTAACGTGGCGCATGCGATACGTCGCCGCCTCCGACTCTAGAGGGACTGAGTTCGATACTACCCGGAAGCGTTCTTTTTTTTATTTTTTATTTTTTTAACTAAATTTTGACACGAAGTGCATTTTTGTAGTCAGTTTTTAATTATTTTTTATGTCTTTTCAAATGTGAGTAATAAAGTTAGAGTTTTTTTAATTTGCTGGAATTTGAGAATTTCTCTGGGTAATTTTCCGATTGTGGCCGTGCTAACTACTGATACGGTATATAGCCTACATAATTTTTCAATTCAAGCACGTTTTAAACTTTTCAATGTTTTGCCACGTTTTCCCGTTCATTAACGTGCTGGGAGGTCTATATCGATTTTTGTAGTTAGTATCTTTTTCGTCCCGGACGCGTTAATGACGAAAAATAAAATGATTGATTGATGTGACCGTGTTTGCCGAACGAAGCAATACATTTTTGCTCTCAACAAAATGCACTTTGGGTCAAAATTTAGTTTAAAAAAAAGAACGCTTCTGGGTAGTATCGAACTCAGTCCCTCTAGAATAGGAAGCGGCGACGTACCACACGCGCCACGTAACAAGTTGAATAAAATAATTAGATTCAGAACTTATATGCGCGCTTCTCATCTTTTGCTTTGAAAGAGAAAAAGAAAAAAAGTGACTGGGCAATGACGTAATGACGGTCAAATAGTGTTTCAGATTCAAAGACCGGCGCCGGTCAAATAGCCACTGCCGTGATATTATCATGGTACGGTACCGTAGCTTACGGTTGATTTTGATTGATTTTATAACTGCTCATCCACATCAATATTGGAACTGGCAAATTCAATCCACAACACTTTTCATTAGGCTGTCATTCATTACTACATGTGTGTTTCTCTCTGTTTTTGTTTTATTTTTTGCTATTTTTTTTTTTTGGGGGTTTTGTGGCCGTGCTAACTACTGATATATAGGCTAGCCTACTACATAATTTTTCAGTCAGGCACATTTTAAACCTTTCAAGCTTTTGCCATCTTTTCCTGTTCGTTAACGTGCTGGTAGGTTTATATCGATTTTTGTAATTATTATCTTTTTCGTCCCGGACGCGTTAATGACAAAAAATAAAATGATTGATTGATTGAATCTTTATCCTCGGACTGGAAAAGCTTCTTGCGGAGCTTAATCCTGGCAGTTTCGCATAGTAGAGGCTTTGAATCATTGACGCAGGCTCGGTCACCGAGATTGGCAGATTGTAGTTTCCGATTGTTACGTAAGTCTTGTTGCCGTGGAACTATTCCATCCATTAGATGCCGTTGAATAGAGAGCAGTCCTTAACGCGCGCAAATAACTTAATTAAAGCCTGTGTTACTTTGAATCTATGATTTTTATCAAATTTTTCAAAATTGCGTAAACTGAACATTCAAGAATACATTTCAAAAAAAATTACCGAAAACAATTTGTTTTCTATGGCACTGGCAAGGCCCAAAGTCCAATGTTTCATTTATTTTTAATTTTTTCAAAATGACCAAAAAGTGGAAACACTGCACGAGAATACATCACTATCGACAACAATAACAAAAGCCATGTTACCATATCTGATGTTTTGATGTTGAAATCTATGTTTTGATGTACATGTATACATATTATACATAGCTTACAGTTAAATCGCCCGCAGTAACAACTATTGCTCGATCAGCTGATCGCTAGTCTATAGTAACGTAGACTGTACAGTTACACGCTTCGCTGCTCACACCCATTCTCGTTTTGAAAGCTCTGACAAAAGTAGGCGCGGAATGCTGATCAGACCGCAATGGGGCAAAAACTTTTTGAAAATTGTTTTATGGTAGCATGTTAAACACAAAGAACGTGTACAATTGCCAAGTCAGGTTTTTCCTTTAGTATCCCTTTAATCCTTAACAGTTTACTGCTCACCAGTTCACGAATCTCAAGCGGGTCAGTCCATCCTTAATCAACGATTTTTTTCCAATTTGTCAACCCACATTCTCCAAATTTTACGAAACTTGGTACACTGATTCCAATAGCTAAAAAAAATCATTTTCTCCAAATTTGAGCATCCTAGCTTGAGCGGTTTTGGAGATATCGCATTTTGAAATTTCCGCCACTAGGTCCAAATTGTGTCACGCTTCAGTGAATTTGAGCTTCTACGGCTTCCCCCTTACAGTAAATCGATGGAGTAAAATGCTATTTCCCCATTTTTGAGGGTGCTGAGTCTAAAAAACTGGGTTAGAACATTCTAAATAGTTGCCTTCATGGAGATTTTTGCTGTTTGATGTGTCTCACTTTGTGCACATATTCCGAGCCGCTATGACACTTTACGAAAAAATGAAAAGTCATTTTTGGTAGTTGAAAGATGATATTATTTGAATTTAGTGAATTTAAGTTTTGCATATGGTTGAGTAAAAAGTTATCAGTAATTCGAAAACGAAGTGTCATATGTTCTACATTACAGGTGAAATTAAGCACTTATTCTATCTATCAGTAGCCTATACTAGAGCTGTGTATAATTTAGTAATGGATAATATCCCTTGTTCAATTGGTGTGCACTTGAATGAAAATGATGAATGTCATAAACAATCTCAAATTCGCCAGAAAGGCTTTCTCTCATTTGAAGAAATTGATAAAGAACAACTGCAAATCTTACAAATGCGTGCTGAACTGGATGACGACATTGTCTTGCAATATGGGAACATAATGTTTTCACCATGAAAAGATTTTTTGCACAACTATGCGGTTTGTTTTTCAAAATGTTGTGACATATTTAACACACATTCAAGACTTTGGTCTCATAAAAAGCCAAAGAGGTCTCATGAAATCAATCTTGCCCACGCTTTATTTCTGAAAAATAAAAACCTAAAAGCTATTCCTGGACAAAAACTTTGTAGGAAATTTTCACCACATGATAATTTTTATAATGCGACCCTGATTGTAAGTAGTTTCTTATCAATTTCATGGAAAGTAAAGATGTAAATTTTGAAACTGAATATCAAATAGCATAGTAACATTATTGCATAATGAGGCTTTGCTACTTATTTTTGGGATTGAGTTTTTTTGTCACATATCCATGATTGTTGCTTGCATAATATCCTTTGTACTAACTGCTTAGAAAGTATTTTAAGCAGTAGTCTACTTAGTCAGTTTATACCTATTATGCCTTAACACATAACTATTGGTGCAAATAGTTCAAATATAGCATTTTCACTTCTTAACGTTATATAGCTTTCAAACTAAAACGTCATTTTTTATTATTATCAGCTTATGTGGTTAAAATAGAGACAAAAGTTGCATTAGAGCATATATAAACATGGACTTTCTGGAAATTTTAAGCCAAAAACCAACATTCTAGCTTAACCGGTTTCCAAGTTATGGGATTTTCATGAAATTTGACCCTCGGATGACCTTTAAAATTTATGGGCCACCTGGGTGTAGGTGGCACAAACCCAAAACCTTCTCAGAAGTTGGTTTTAGGTCCATGCGCCACTTTTGGTTAATCTGATTTTTTGATTTGAAAAAAAAAATTTTTTTCACTCCACCCTATTGTACGCGAATAACTTTGTTTCAGAAATCGGAACCAATCTGTGGAATTTTAGTGTTCCTTTTATTGTCTTTGCCAATGAGAATCTTTTTTTCAATTTTTCTTTGCAAGCTTCAAAATCCGGTCAGGCTTGACATTGAAAAATTGAATTCCTTGTATGTTGGGCCCTACTAGACCTACTAATTAAGCGATTAGTTTTTGTCAATTATTGCCATTGTTACATTCATGCAACGTCAAACAACGTTGATTCGCCGTTAAAGGAGCAAAAGTGTCCAGCCGCGCCGTTTGTCTCAACTCTGCTACTGGTAGCCCAGTGCTATAAATCAAGTAAATTGCGCAAACCTGTGAGAAATTTCATTTGCGGCAAAAGTCTGACTGCGATTTCCACTGCTTTTACATCGTTTTAACATCGCCAGATGTTAAATCGGTGTAAAAACTGTAGCATTGTTCTTCAAAGGAGTAATTTTCTCCCAAACAACGTTATCAATTAACTCTGCTGCCAAAATGCTCTAAATTTGTCGTCTCAATCATCACAGTTGCGTTTGTTACGTCACTGATATTAAACTCGCAAGTTTCATCCCGCAACCCGCACATACCAATCACAAAAAATATGCGGAACTGAATTACCAGGACCAGACGTTGCTGCGTACCAATTGTATGATTACTTGTTTCCAAATCGTGTTAGAGGAGACATAAACTTAAATGTAAAACTAGGCTAGCCCAACAACCTAGTAAAATCGCCCTTTTGTAAAACGCACAAAATAACCTTAATGACGTGACAGTATGTGTTCGCCCGCCCAGCTATTTTGAAAACTCGGCGCCTATGGATAACGATATACCTTATCAGACTGACCATGCTATAACAGTATGGCGAAATCAATTTCTCATATTAAAAATGAAGCTGGTACACTGTTGTTGCAAGAGCAGCAAAAATTATTCTACAATATAAGGTTTAAGCTAACCGGATTTTATGAAAATTTCACAGATATTGTCCTCTTTGAATGAAAACTATGGCTAAACTAAAAATATTACCTCTCCCATTTTTTCATATGTTATAGAGATGGTATCAAGGAATATTTTTCATGTGAACAAGTTTTTTGTATCACGTGATCCACAGGGTCAAAGCAAAGGTCAAAAGGTCATTACCTCTAAACATGCTTATTTTTAAAAATTAACCACAGAAATGAAATCCTTGACCAATTTCCTGCAAAATGACACCAATTTCATTAAAATACACCCAGTGGTTGCTGAGAAATGGCATTTTGAAGTAAGCCGGGTACCCCAATTTTCCCCCAAAATACGAAATTTCACAGCGCCATATCTCTGCCATATCTCCAAAATCACTGGCCGGATTTTAATAAAATTTAAAATTTATTCGTTTTTGCCCAAAACCTAACCACAAACCAAATTTGATGTAAATCGGTGATGGTGGTGTTAACAGCACTGGGTGAATTGAGCTGGAATGACCCAAAAAATCATTTTAAAATTGCAAATATATTACAAAATAATTGTAAAAGTTATTTTGCTAGATTTTAAAGTAATACACTGCAGATTCATTATTGCAAAATACATATTTTGTACCTGAAAACAATGAAAACTATTAATACTACAAAAAGTGCTCAATGCCAAGCAAAAAGGCAAAGCAGAGCGAATTAAATCAAATATAGTTATTACTATCTGAAGCCTTTACAAATTGTTATTGGATTACTGTTATAATATTTAATATCTTTTCAGGAATTCAGGTTTAGAGTTTTTTTTTGCAGATTAAATTACAGTTGTAATATTTAATATCTTCTCAGGAAGTACAGGTTTAGAGGTTTTTTTTGGCAGATTAAATTACAGTTGTAACATTTAATATCTTTTCAGAATTATCGATTCTTTACTGGTTGCATGTTTTTTCAGACCTTCTGATGATCCATTAGGTGAAACAATTTGTAAAGGCTTCAGATAGTAATAACTATATTTGATTTATTTTGTACCTGAAATATGATTTATTTAAAATATCCCCCTGTCCAAACAGCTAGGAATATTATGTCTTCAGAAGTGTCTTCAGTGCACCCACACTTCTGACTTTTATATAAAACCATGTCGAAACTACAATAAACTCATTTATAATAAGTTATTTAGCACTTTTTCAGTTCCATTTGGGTCATTCCATGCCAAATGAGCAAATTTTTTTGAAAAATTACACCACATGTCATAGATTTTATTGAAATTTGGCATACTTGTAGATGTCAAAGAAATATTAAGAATGCAAAAAAAAAATTTGAAAAATTTTAAACATTGGTGGAGTTATGGTCGTTAGAAAAATCACCGTTTTTGCCTGTTCTGCTTCAGTGATTTTGTCCAATTTCTTGTCATATTTGTAATTTCTTAACCTACGATCATACAATATGGCTGAAAATTGCTAGACATACATTTTAAGACCCAAGGAATCCAAAAATATAGATTGAAAAGTCGTCAGAGAAATGCTTGATATGATTATAAAGGTTTCAATTTGATACATGCATTTTTCGGAGGCCAAAGTTTAGGGGCCTATAAAAAAAATTTGTATAAAAATTAAGAACTGAAATTCACATATTTTATACTTATACCAATACTCTTTCATGTCAAATAAAAAAATTGAATTAATTTTGATAACTACTATGATAAAAGCTAAATTTTCTGACTTGCAAATTTTGTACTTTTTTACACTCATTGTACAAGATTTTTGTTTATGACATCACAATTTACATTATTGTTTGTTGATGACATCACAATTTACATATTGTTTGTCATGACAATTGTTATGTAGCTCATCAATGAATTGAATACTGGTATATAATGCACTTAGGTTTATAGTGTTGTAGGCCATGCACCATAGTAATATTAGTGGTAACTTGTAGAGTTAATTACCGTACTCTTTTAATTGTGATTTCAGTTTTAGGTTGTCCTATTAGTAATGTATTATTCCTAACATACTCGACAGATCTTGCAACCAGGAAATATACTTTTCCCACTGTTCAAGTGTTCAAAGCCCATCTATCTGCTTGAAGCAGAGAAATGTTAATGTTCATAATAAACATGTTCATCTGTTTCTGCAAGTCCACCAATGCCCACAAACCCACTGCTTCTAGCAAAGTGAATTTTATGCCACAATTTCTCCATTTTTTTGCAATGCCGCATTGCTGTGATGAATAATTGTGTTATTGTAGAAGTAAAACTAATGTAGTGCTAATAGGACAACCTAAAATTGAACACTAAACCTAAATGCATTACTAGCATTTAATTCATTCATGAGCTACATAACAATTGTCATGACAAACAATATGTAAATTGTGATGTCATCAACAAGCAATAATGTAAATTGTGATGTCATAGACAAAAATCTTGAACAATGAGTGTAAAAAAATACAAAATTTGCAAGTCAGAAAATCTAGCTTTTATCATAGTAGTTATCAAAATTAATTCATATTTTTTATTTGAAATGAAAGAGTATTGATATAAGTATAAAATATGTGAATTTCAGTTCTTAATTTTTATACCCATTTTTTTTATAGGCCCCCAAAGTTTGGCCTCCAAAAAATGCATGTAGCAAATTGAAACCTTTATAATCATATCAAGAAGTTCTCTGTCAACGTTTTAATTTACATTTTTGGATTCCTTGGGTCTTTAAATGTATGTTTAGCAATTTTCAGCCATTTTGTTTGATCACAGGTTAAGAAATTAGAAAGATAATAAAAAATTGGACAAAATCACTGAAGCGGAACAGGCAAAAATGGTGATTTTTCTAATGACCATAACTCTACTAATATTTAAAATTTTCCAAAAATTTTTTTTGCATTCTTAATATTTCTTTGGCGTCTACAAGTATGCCAAATTTCGATAAAATCTATGACATGTGGTGTAACCCATTTGCTCATTTGGCATGGAATGACCCATTTGCAGTTCTTGATTATGCTTGATGAAAAAGAGTTGTTGCTTAAAAAAATGTATAAAATGATTGGAAATAGTATAAAAAAAGTTTTTTAACATTCCAATCCAGGCCACATTCTAACTAAATGCCTGAATTCTGTTCCATGTTTTGTAGAGGTTTCACAAAGTAAGTTTATTGTCTGTCAAAAGATTGATTGCTGCTCATTACTTAAACATCTGTAATGGCCCGCCAAAAGCAACCTCAAGTTTTGGAAATTAATCCACCTTCTGAGCTGAAATTTGTAGGTAAGAATCTTATCACTTATATACCTCTTTCATTGTATATATGTATGCTTTGGACCTTTTATAAATACAATATGTACTTACAAATAAGAATATTTAATCTTGTTATGTACTTATCCTATTTAAAGTGTGGTTGATTTACGCACTCATCGCACTCATAAACATAACCTAGAATTTTTGAACCTGGCATAGCCCAGTAGCCCAAAGTAGTCACTGGGATAACTGTTTGAAACATCCACTGAGAGTTGATTAATTACATAAACAGAAATTTTTTTAAAAATCTTGGTTTAATGTCATTTGCGGTGGGATGGCGCAGCGGGAAAGGCGCTCGTTTTCTAATCATACAATCCTGGTTTGACTCCCGGCTTATGCTGGTTGTTCACAAAACACCGCTCACCTCTACCCAGGTCCCAGGGTGTAATAAATTGGGTAGGCGTAGTTGCTGAAGTAAAGGCGGCCGAGAGAAAGGAACTGGCCACCCTACTCTCGTTAGTGCCAAAGGCTTAGTATAATGAGAACCTTATCTTCTCATCCCCCGATGCTTGGATTCAAGTATGGGACTCACCTTTACCTTTCAATGTCATGTGTTCTAAGACCACTAGGCCATTAACTCTGCAAACTTTATTTCAGTTGTATTATTCCAGGTCCCTTCAACGATGTAGTAACATCTCACTTAAAACTGTCAAACCCATCAGACAAGCGTGTTGCATTTAAAGTAAAAACAACAGCTCCACGAAGATACTGCGTGCGGCCAAACAGTGGTTTTATTCAACCCAGTGGAACAATTGATGTTTCAGGTACACAAACACATGCTGCTATCAGGTGCTGAGTAAAAAGTTCCGTATTTCATATGTTTCTTATTCTATCATTTTGTTAATGTACACTCTCAACATTTAGAGGCCTCTTTTTCAGTGTCCATCACACTTTACCGATGCATGTAAGTTAAGTTGAGTTTATCGTGTTTGTAGTTTAATTGTAACTATTTGACTGACATGTGCAGTTGTGCAATTGCATACACATTAATAATTAAGAAAAAATACCAGCAACTTGTAGAGAAGTGTAATCCGTTTAATGACATGCATCATTTTGGAGTAGCCTACCTCTGTTCTCAGTTACTTTTGAACTAAGCAGTCTTGCCATTTAGTAAATTTGGTAATATTATACTGCATAAGTGCATAGAGATATGCGTTCATGGTATTTGGCCAGAATTGCTCTTCGCTAATTGTTTGCAGCATTGTCTGAATGTGTTAGATTTTTGCAATGTTATTACATATTTTTTCTTGAAACATAGCATATGACTGACTTCAACGTACTCAGGCCAATTACATGTTTCCATACCTTTTAATTTCATGGTTTCTGTATTTTCCTTTTTTTAGTGATGCTTCAACCGATGGATGGAGACATCTCTCAAGACAGGGGAAAACATAAGTTCATGGTTCAGTCGCTTTTTGCTCCTGGATCAGTTGAAGATGTTGAAAAATTGGTACAGAATTTTTAGCCCTCAATTAAGTGCTGTTTTGGTATTGTCTATATCAGTGATTCCCAACCGCGGCTCTTAGAGCCGCATGCGGCTCCAAGCTAGCCTTCTTGCGGCTCTCGTTGACCCCTGAAAATCCCACAAAAAAATAAAAAAAAATCTATTTATAATAACTAGGGCGATTATTTTATGACTTGTCAAAATTGTTTACAAACTGTATTGTCGTTGTGTCGTAGAGGTTGCATTGTCAGTGAAATTTTCATTTTACATCTTACACAGTGATGTCAGGTTGTTTTTTTGAAAACAAGAAAGTGAATCTAAGAAACAAGCCCAAAACAGGCAAATCAACACAAAGACAAGCCCAATAATTTGCAACCAATACCAATTACCACAAAGCACGCTTAAAGCACACATAGGCTATCCGCTAAAGCACACGTTAATTACTTGAGTGTTTTCATGCGGCTCCATACGTACTTTGAAGTTTGAAATTCGGCCCCGACACCAAAAAAGGTTGGGAACCACTGGTCTATATACATTGTAATTGTATACCGTATACTAGAACTAGTGCATGGTGCTTCAGATGTAGGCTGGTGGCCGCCATACAAGCTGCAAGGTCTAGTTTTTCTGTTGCGAGTGCCAATGAGTATATTTAGAAGATGTTCTTGTTGTTTACGACTTTTTGATGCTGCATAAAAGGTTGTTTTGCATCGCCACTTGTTGATTTCGTAGTAACGTGTGATGACTGATGATTGTAGAAATTAGTTTGCAGTAGAATGTTGATGATTGTTTGCTGTGTTACTTTCGAACAGTATTCGTGACAGCCACTTGTCATGAGACTTTACTGCAATTGCGAACTTCACAATTCTTGAAAAGAATGCTCAGTATTTTCTTAATTTTTTACCAAATCACCAAGAACATGAAATGTATCATGCACCTGTCCTGTATATTTGTACGTTGCTGTTGCAATCTATTTTTCAGTGGGCTGAAGCAGCACCAAATGACTTAATGGACTCGAAGCTCCGCTGTGTGTTTGAAGGGGAAGGTTCTGCTGAGGTAAGTGCTTTACATAGTTTATGTTGAATCAACACAATGATATTGCTGGCTAATAATTAAATAAATTTCTTATATCAGAATTTATAATAGTTTAAAAGTGATTTTGTGTCGCCGATTTCAAAATCATGTCCATGTTTTAAACTGAACAGCAGAACACTATAGAATTCATTATACAATACACAATTACACATTAATATTCACGTATATCGGCTTTCGTTATTTCGACAGTTTCTCCTTGTTTTGTGGTCCTGTAAATGCTTTTTTTCAAATACATTCGACTTTGATTACATCAAAATTCAAAAGTTTATTGCACCTTGTAGTTACAGTTGCACACCTTCTGTTCATTCCTGGACGTAATTCTACTTACGGTTTCATGGTATTACTACATTAGAAAGGGCTGAAATTCGAGAGCTAGATTGCTTCCACAAAGCGGCAACCACTGTATAGTCAGGAAGTGAAGCATTCGCTACCAAAATTTCTGCTTTAACATATTGAATTAAGCTGTGGCAAAAATGCCGTTTTTTAGTAGGAAATACGGCATCTATCATAATATAGCATGACTGATAACCTCGCTCAGTATCGTCTTCATCAGTACACGGCTACACGCTATACAGTAGTTGCAAAATGGGTTCTTTTATAATGAATAATGCTAAAAAATAAGACTGCAGCATGTTGAACTAAAATAATGAATGCATGTTCGCACTACTGCGTGTAAAGTACAATATAATATATATATAGATGTTTTCGCTTTGTTTTTAACTGAGTGTCTGTTAAAACACGACTTGTAACTTTACAGACCCTTGCGTTAAGCTCAAATGTTGAAACAAAACCGAGTGATTCTCTTTCTATCAATCTATCAATACCCTTTTGCCGGTTTGAGATGTCATTGTAGGCCAATTTACTTAACTGTACTGATTTGTGTAGCAAGGAGCGTTCTTCTTACAAAGAAATACTGTACAACAATTTTTTTCAGATTTCATGTTTTTGTGTTCAAAGTCGAAATACATACAAGTACAACTTGTTTAATAGAATCGACAGAACATTCGCTACACAAGAGCTGAAAACGATTCTTATACAACTGCACTAAACGATATCATACGACAGAAATAAAACTCAAATGTTGTAGCCTCGTCGAAAAATATATAGACTTTCGTGTGACATAAAATACAAGCAAAAAACTTATGAAGGCTATAATACAGTATAGAAAACAGGCTCACATCCGGACAATGTCACACACTGGACTTTGTTGCGTTGAAAAGATGATTGGCTACTTCGATTAACATTCATGGGAATTGTCAATTCATCACTAAATGTGTGGTTTGCCCGAAATTAACCGGATTTTGTGATAAACAGATCCAGAGCGCAATTGCTGCTTCCCTCCAGACTGGGGTGGGAAATCAAGAGGAATTACGATCTCTGATGGAAGAATGTAAAAGACTTCAAACTGAAAACGAAGAGCTCAAGTACGAAGTGGGACAGTCACAGGTGAAATGTGTTGACGATGTTTTCAATAGCTTTCAGTACTAGAATATTTTTTCAAAAAATCCTTATTATGATATTGATATACCCTTAATTTTTCTACACTTTGTTGTATAGCCACATTTACGTTTTTTATAATGTCATGTATATTTCATAACATAAGGAAGAAGATTCCCTGCTTGAACTATCTTCTCCAACCAAAGGTTCAATTGGTTCTGTTTTACCATCTTTGAACCAAGCAATGACGGTAATCGGACTAAATGCAAGGACAGATATCAAACAGCCATTGTTTCGAACGGTCGTCTTATTCTGAATCAAGCAGACTAGGTCACGAACTCACAATTTATTTTATGTAGTTGATTTTATGGCATGCGGTTTATTCCTTTACTCCACACTCATAGATTGCGGAGGACGCCATCTACCAGTTCAGTGGAGCACGGTGCGCAGTTGAATTAAGTTGCACCCAGGTCTGTCTTGGCTGAGCTATTCCATTAAGGTGGAGTTAAGTTGCCCCAGAGTGACATTTTAGTTGATAGATACACTACTTGTGCCACACTAACAGCGATTTTCAGACTCAGTTTAAAAGTAATAGGTAGTGATACTTTTAGTGATTTACTCAGCTAAAAATATCATTGTTTTAATGTCCCACAATTGGGGTCTGCGTCTTTTAGGTGCAAACAGTTAGGTGCCTGCCAAATAGCCGCACGCTTTGTGGCGTCAGAATATTTACATTTAGGTCCGGCGCACTGTGGCCCCCGGTCATTTAGGTGCTATTCGGTGTGTCAAATTACACTCATCACTTATCAGAAATGCTTGATTATGCGACAGTTTTCCCTGCTGTGTTACAAAGTGAATTTTAGTTGAAAACATCAGTGTGCAGTGCTTGCTAAACCTATCCAAATAAGTAACCTAGCTGTTGCAAACTAACAAAATATCGTCAATGCAAGCTGTGTATGGTAGGCTAGTCTTACATAATATAACTTGCTGATTATAATTAGCAAATGGGCGTTTTTGACTGTCTGCAGTATTACGATCAAGCACCTATATAATGAAATAAACTTTATTGGGAATAGCATGTAAATGACCGGGCGCCGCACCTAAATATCCTGACGCCACAGTGTGCGCACCTATTTGGCAGGCACCTAACTGTCTGCACCTAAAGGACGTGCTCCGCACAATTGCCAAGCTTCAGATTGTTTATGTCTTTACTTGCATGTTCAATTCTATCACCGCATACATTGATTGGTCTATCGAAAAATCGTTATTTTAGGTACACAGTCTTCGAAATTAGCATATTTTTACTTCGGAAAAAACGTTGTCGAGGCCAAACGGCATAAGTTGAAATTGCCTCGGCAATTGCTGTAAACATTTATTACGAAAAGATTGTACCAAAACATGTAAAACGAGAAGCGAAAAATATACTAGAGTAGTCTATCACGACCGCATTGTTTGATTTGTTGTGATGTAATAATACCAAAAATAGCGATAAAGCGAGCAACGCGATACGCACACTGTTACGGTAATTCACGTTAAATAACTCACGGGGGGGTAAGTTAATTTTGGGTTGATTCAACGTTCGAGTTATCACAAATGGATTTAATTTTCCCAGCGGGTTTATTGCGTAACAACAATGCCCAATAAGAAATATACGTTTGTTTTACAATAATTCGACATATAGCGAGGTTGAATAATCATAAAATAACGTTATTTGCTCAACCAAGTACCGGTAACAAATTAATAGCTCCCTGCGAGAAGATTGCCTCGATTTACGTATAAGCTAACATAATTTCTGCACAATTGGGACACTGCGAGCAACACAAAGTCTGTTTGATAAAGAACTAGTCAGAATCGGTATCATCTGATGCTGTATCAGCTGGACGAGATAACAGAAAGCGAGGCGCAATAAGGAGGTGATGCTTACAATAATTAGACGTCTACTGGCGTTAAATCAATGCAAATACGGTGGTATTTCTATAAGAGATTCAATTCTCCCAGCTGGGCACGTGTCTAAGCGCCGGCGAATTAGGAAGTAACCCAAATAAAACATCCAGCAATAGTAAGATTGAATCAACATGCTAGACTGGTGTAGTCTAAGAAAATTAGTATTTTTTTGTAATCTTGTGGTCCTTGCAAGCGCTCGTGTGGCTTCGGCATTTTTATTGCCGACGCTAATGCGCCATTCATGCATCTGCGTCGGCAATTGCCAAGGCTAATTTCGAAGACTGGGTACAAATCATATACACTACACATACAGTGTGTCTGACTCGAAAAGTAGTTGCATTTTCCGACTAGACAGTCGAGACCTGTCTTCTTGGAATATTCACAGGAATCATTTCTATTCAGCTAAATCTTTGACACTTGATTGTGAACTGTCTTTAGGTCAAACCTGCTAATGTTGCATGCCTTGTTTTAACGTAGGTAATGATGAAAGCTGTTGGTATATGGTTGTCAAATCGTCATTATGTCTGTCTCTGAAGTTTTCACATCTTTGTTGTGGAATCTTTCAATTTTTCTAGCTTGATGTTAGGTCATATTTTGCTCTTATCAGTATACTATACAGTAGGGTGTACCATTTTGCAAAAAGTTTTTAGAAATTAGTGCGGCTATGTATCACGGGTTTCCACTTTTGTTAAAAAGTATTTTGGTGGAGTTTCAAAATTTTCCCGCCAAAACTGTAGTTCTGCCGCCATTTTGAAAAAATGGCGACCAGATGAGATATCATGAAAATCTACAGCCTTAAACTTTCGCAATGTGATCATGTAATATGTCGATTACGGGGTTTTTGGGGTCACAGAACACGAATCTGAAGTCAAAAACGCTCTACGAGAACAATTTTGCAAAGTGAAATTTCACCCCTTGAAATTAATGGTGAAATTTTACAGACATGGATACAACCTGACCAAGAATACCTCACGCCAGAATGAATAATCCTGAACTATTGTCAAACTTTTGAAATAATAACACGATTAATTTACAAACAAATTGAGTTAATCACTCTCAGACATGATCCATCCCTCTTCTGCATGCTATTCCTTATCATCAACGCAATACCAGAGGCAAACACCCAATTCACTAAATTCTTGACGAATTTCTTTGACAATTGAGTTCGGCTAACGTAGCATTTTGTAATCTGAGAACTGTTTTCTGTGCCTTTGCACCTGTCAATAAAATCAGTGAATAGCATAATCCCGCGTTCCGCAATATCGTTGACCACCCTTACGTTCAAAGTGAATTTGTTTAGTTTCTTATAAATTTTAGAAGTTTTTCCATTCTGATACTGGCATTTGTAGCCACTCTTGATCAGTAAGTTCCAAATTGCTTTCCCAATTGTTGCCTCCAGCAATGTACAAGCACCTTGCCACCTCCCTGAATTGGCTGCAGGCGTATCAAACAACATACCACCAATGACAACTTTCATTCTCCAGTCTTCTACCAACTTTATTACGGCCTGTTCCTGAGATAATGCGGTGCCGTCTGGTATCTCACTCCCAGCACTGCTGCTTCATTTCTGCATTACCTTCATCATCAAAACTAACGCCAGACACATATACAGTTATACACAGTTAACCGTTCTGATGAAACATATCCTCTCATTTTCAGAATCTTACCGTCCCAGTGAATTATTTCCAAATCAGGGGCCTGGAACTCATCTCTGATATTTTGGCAGTGAGAGGACCTAGTCTTATTAGCTAGTCTATGAGCTGTTGTGGCTGAGATATTGGTATCAGACTTGTATGCCGGACGCTTGAGCCACAGCAGCCACGAACATTGTTCTTTGCCGATAGCTCAATCCAAGTCGATCAGATGTTAAAGCTGTAAGCAACATAATATTCATTTTCTTTCTCTTCCTTTTAGGAGTTTTCCAGTTGTCACTTTGTGTTTCTTCATCTGTACTCCAACTTCACTGTTTTAAGATTGTCAGCAACATCCTCTTTCTATTACCTTTCACCAGCTGCACTGTGTCGTTTTTCTCTAGCTAAGTCCCGTCTCTTCTGCAGAGCATCTGTGCACAATGCGCAACCTAATTGATCTCGCTGGAGTTGATTTTTCAGATGTTCCAGATCTGTCTCCCAGTCAATGATACCAGAATGCATGATAATTGGCTGCGAAGTAGTCTTACATATTCAGAGCATCCTTGAGCTTTTTTTCCATATCACGCTAACGTTTTTTAAATGAATCACTTTTATTCCTCTCACGCCTAGAATCAAGTTCTAGTTGATACCAAGTTTAATACAAATTTCTCAGATGCCGGTCTATATCCGCATTTTTAACAATAACCTTGTACGATTCCTTCTCTGATCCAGATTGTTTCTCGTTCTTCTTACCAAATACCAAACCCACGCCAAAATGATGTTTCCATACCTGGCAAATTTCCTCCCTTGCTATCACGATGGATTGGTTGATCGTTCTGTGACTTTCGTCTCTGAGGAACAACAGCCTAGCTAGAACGTCAGAGCTTTTAGGAAGCTTAGAAACATCTAGTCTTTGCTAGTGTTCCCAATGAGGAAATACTTTCCTTTTGGTGTTTGTGCCAATGACCGGTATGCTTCACCGGCCGTCTCATTCAGTGGCATAACTGATCTGAATCTGTAACTTGGGTAGGATCACTAGCTACTCTTTGAGTCACTGTAGTTTATGATGATCTTCGTCGTGTAGAAGTAAAGCATTTACCCAGTTGGGAGAGTTTACTTTTGTTTTTCGAACCTTTCGGTCTGCCGTGGGGTACTCTGTTGCTGCCCATTAGTTAGTAAGTAGGTATAGGTTAGCAACTAAGTAAATATACAGGCTACTGTAGACTAGTTAGTAGATATTTTTTGGATCTGAAGTAGCCTACACGAGAAAGTACATGTTCATTTTTCCCTCAAATTTATTGATATAATCACACCAACTAGAAAAATTTTTGCATACAATACATGCATTTCAAGGTTAAAATGACAATAAGATGCTCTTTTCATGTAAATCTGCAGTCCAAAACAGTGTGGTCACATCTATATGTCAAAACTCACTTTACAAAATTGTTGCCGTAGAGCATTTTTGACTTCAGATTCGTATTCTGTGACCCCAAAAACCCCGTAATCGACATATTACATGATCACATTGCGAAAGCTTAAGGCTGTAGATCTTCATGATATCTTATCTGGTCGCCATTTTTTCAAAATGGCGGCAGAACCACAGTTTTGGCGGGAAAATTCTGAAACTCCACCAAAATACTTTTTAACAAAAGTGGAAACCCGTGATACATAGCCGCACTAATTTCTAAAAACTTTTTGCAAAATGGTACACCCTACTATACAGTAGCCTACTGTACTAGGAAGAGAACGTCTTTGCGAAAGACGTCCTAGAATTGAACCATATGTTGTGATTTCTGTTTTATCCACGTTCCTGAGCTTGTTTAG
Source organism: Aplidium turbinatum (assembly GCF_918807975.1). NCBI lineage: Eukaryota > Metazoa > Chordata > Ascidiacea > Aplousobranchia > Polyclinidae > Aplidium > Aplidium turbinatum. Next base: position 14,209,786 of record NC_137477.1, on the reverse strand, counting down.
TTTTCTAATCTGTGGGCGGCGGTGCCTTTTAGTCAAACAAGGTTCATCAATCTACATTGCAACGTCACCAAATATTGCAGCAATGACAAATTGTATGAAACTTCTGAACCTAGAGTGATAAAATGAGCACAGTTTCAACTGTTCTTTTGTCACAACAGCTTCGTATCTTGTGTATGCAGAAGCCGAAGTCTGCTCGATCTCCCGATAATTCTAAATTGTCTGTGAGTATTTTCCACGTATTGCGTTGAAAGAACGTCACCAAGTTATACAGATGTACCAGCCGTATTTATTCAATTCATATGGAACCTTTGGTTTATATTTTGTTGGCCATAAAAAAATTTCTGTTGTAGTAGCGGGAGTGCACTGTGTAACAGAAACACGGTGGTAAAAAGCAGACACTACTGTATTCAAGCGAGCAAACATTCTATTTCTTCCATTATGCTGCTATATCATATTTTGGTGGCTGTAAAAAGTTAATTCACCGCTTTTTAGCCTACAACGCGGAGGCGTACATATATGTAATGGCTTACTGCACCGCCATTTCCTGTGGTTTTCCACAAAAGGTGGCGGCTTGCAGTTGAATAAATACGGTGCTTGGATGCTTTTTGAAGACTTTTACCCACGAAGATGCAGTGTTGCGTTATTTGGCGAAATTATATAAACGTCAACCAAACCACGGTTTTTCATTTTAAACCACACTTTTGCCACTTTTGTGCCGAGTTTCTATCATTGACCGGTAGTGACCACGTAACTGTCGCCGTCTTCACATGAATCTGATTGTGAACTACACACTTTTTCACTTGTTTGTATCTCACAGCTGTTCACGGTGTGTTCATTGTTCAGCTGAGAAAAATTGTGTTTTTTTTCACTTTTTTGTCTTTTATTAAATTTATGGCGATTCTGAAGACCTGCTGACAGCCGCTTCAGCAAAGCAGTATTTGGTAATGTTTTGCTGAAGTCAACTCCAATACACAATTAAAAAAAAGAGAAAAGATTGGGCTGTTGCCAGACATTGAAATCATGTGCAACAGTCAACTGTTGTTGGGTTGATTTTAGATCACTTTTTGCCCAATATATTTCAACCTCCTTAAATCTCCTGAGACTTTTTGCTCTCCACTTTTTATCAACACGGTGAAAATTTTATGAATTGAAAAGAAAAGCAACAACAAGGTTCTGGAATTCGCAGAACAGAAGCGAGGTTTATAACAAGTAGCGGGTGGCAGATGCAATTTCCAGGTCACATTCACTGACATAGGGATCTGGAAAAAGTAGCACCATTAGGCATGGTGTAAGGAAAAAGAAGTAAAGTTCAACAAAGATTAACATATTTAAGTAACCTGAATCGATTGGCCACAAACACAACAGTTAAAACCAACGATTTTATACGGATGTCAAATATTTGGGGGTCTGCTACTCTTCGGCTAGTCCGATTCGGCTGCAGTCTTTTTCGGCTGGTTTGTTGGATTTACGGAAGGATTATGTTCGGTTACAGAAGGATTATGGTTGGATTTTCAAAAATTTGCCGAATGGGGCACTAGCCGAGAAAGACTGTACCCGAATAGGGAACTAGCCGAATTGGACTAGCCGAAACGGGCCATTCCGAATGTTTGGAAGGCCATGGTCGCCAACGTCTGTATCAGATCAGGTATATAATCATCATCAATGTCGTCTCAGGTCATGTGATGTGACAATATTTCCATTTCCACTGTGCAATGTTACTGTGAGTCATCAGCTAGTCCTGCGTCTCTGGCTATTGTACAGTGGCCACCTCATCCTCTGTATTTTCCAATTACGCAGTGGATGACCAGAGCAAAAATTAAGAGCTCACTTTTGGTTTGTAATCAATAATTCATTTGATTGGTCGTCATTTAGAATTTGATGTATGTAGATTGTATATTATTCTTGTCTTGACCCACCAGAAGCAGTTCAAAAACGAATTCTTTCTAATTTGGATTATGGATTTGATCTCTTCTACTTGTGTTAACCAGCTGTCACAAAAATACACTTTTCCGCTTTTTACGACAGTGCTGAAAACTTTTTATATATAATTTGAGCACTTAAAGAATGTGGTTCTACTAATTTGCAGCATAGCCTTATAGGCATATACTGTATAACGAAAAAGTTTTCATCAACAAGATAGTTGCTTTTTAGTAGAAGAGAATGGTGAAAAGTTGTCAACAAATATTTGCACAGAAACTATCTCAAATACAGTATGTAATGCCATCAAAGGTCTATCTCATTTACCCGCTTCTTGTCTACATTCTATGCTACATTGTGTGAATAAACGAAATCAAAACTAGGTGATTTTTTCATGTCACTTCACTGCGGTCACCTTATGATTCCACAAGCAACTGTTAGGCCGGTGCTTTTTCAACCTTTTCCTTTGCATTTCAGGGTGGCGGTATTGGAGCCTTGAAAATAATGTCGCAAAAACAAAAGCAACTTGTCGTCGTGCTCGCCGTTATCGCTTTATTAATCGGCGTCGCCGTCGGTTACTTAGTCCTCTGAATGTTCTATTTATATTTTTCTGTTAATAAATTTCGTTGTTTTTATTTTGTTCCAACCTAAAAACAACAAAATTTACTTTGAATATGTTTCTTGGGCTAATTGACAAACAAACCAGCTGCTTATGTTTATCAATTCCGCGATTCTTGTGGCCGAGGCAATAATGTGTTCACATATCCCCGCCGATGTGCTCAAGTTTATTGTTCTTCCAACATAAGTAAGATAATTCCACGCATTTCTGCCCAGGTATCTGAAATCGTTCCAATGAACTGTTTCAGCCAATGCACAGATTTGTGCAAAAGTACGTTAAACTGACGTGTGACTTTTGAACAACTGCATAGATTTTAAACTTTATGTTACATAACTTTGTTTATCCTTTCTTGTCCAACGTTGAAAAGACGTAGCACATGGTTGTTGAAACCCGTGGTCCACTTATGTTGTAGTGTTGACTGTATAGTGGTGTACAAATAACGTTTGAAGAAAACATGTTGATGTCGAAAAACTATTTTCTGATGCTGATTGAATGCAAACTATCAGAACCAAACAGGGTAGCTATCACCCAGCCAGCAATACTCGTCTCTTTTTACGTTGATTTAGCGTTTGCTAACGTTGAATCAATCTAAAAAGTGGCGAATTTTTCTGGCCGGGCTAATGGAGATTGAAAAGCGTTGTCACATTCTAAAGGGCATCGATGTTCGTTATTACAAGTTTATTCTCTATTAACAAGATGGACACCGGTTTTCTACAAATTGCTCTAATTTTGTTGTAATTCTTGTCTCGCTTTGTAGCACTGTCCCTGCCCTTAAATGTAAAGAAAACGACAAACGCTGTAAACCCTCTCTATTGTCAATTATTTTATTTTGTCCTTATAACATCACAATTCATTACATGTCTGCTATTTGGTTACATATTAGGGTGTTTCAAAATTTCACCACTTTTAAATTTCAAAACGAGTACCTTTTTTTCTGATGGAGTTTTGGCCGCTGATTACGAATCTGGCATTATTTTTTCATTATGACGTCATCTTGAGGGTGCCCCACGCGATTTTTCGCGTTTTTTCAATATCTCGAAAACTACTTGGGCTAGACGTATGGAATTTGTATCAAATGATGCAGAATATACGATTTCCTATCTATACTTACGAGAGGTTAAAGTCGTATCTGCTTCAGAAAAAAAGTAATTTGAGAAAAACACTTTTTTATTGTTTTTATATCCATATCGATAATCTTCGAGCTATATGACAATTACAATTGTGATTTTCGATTTTTTAGATGACATGAGTGAAATATATTTCATTAACATGAAATAAGCATTCCAATGTGTGGATGCCTCGACCATGCCGTTCCATGAAGAAATCGGCCAGGCGCTTATTTATACCAGATTTTTTCCCTGTGTTTAATGCAGTAGTATCTGACATAACTGAATATATTTTACTTAAAGTATCCTCACAAATTTGCTCGGTAACACAGTTAAAAATGGTCTGAGAAGTTACCGAAATTCCTTCCAAAAAAGTTTTCACAGCTATAACTTTTTCACATTTGACTCCTGTATCCACAAATTGTCCCAAAAAGATGTACCTGTCCATTTTGTTTATGATTATTCCATCATAGCATAATTGAATTGCTTTAGCATGTTTCAGCTCTTACTCACATTGATTTAAAGCTTCAAGTCGACACTGCTCGCGCTTTCGAAGTACAGTTGTTGGCGAAGCAGAAATATTTTTTTCTCCAACAGTTGATCGCTGCAGATCGGATTGTTGGCGAATCGACACTAAATGACGGTCTGCTTTAACACAGTCACTGGTACTGATCGAAAATAAACGTTTTTTAAGGTAAGCTTTTCCTCCTGCAAGATGCTTGGGAGCAGGTTGGTAATCCAGGTCGAAATAGGTTGACGTGTCCCTAACATTATCACTCGTCTCTGCTTCCAAAACATCATCATTGCTCTCATTAGAATTTATATTTAAATCGAGCTGGCGCGGTCTCAACGAATTGAACAAAACTTTAGAATTGGATAGGCCTCCGTTTATTGTAGCTCTTAATTTACTGGATGTGGTTTTCTCAATATCATCTTCCGCCGTGGTGCGTCGATTGAGCTTGATTACACTCTGCAGCTTGTGTATATTAAACACTTAAACAGTGCATCTTTGGATGAAGATAAAATCATTCTTCTAACGGATCTTTGATCTTTCAGAAACATAATTTCTTTTTCTGGAACTCTGTGGTCGAAACTGCAACTACAAATCAGCTAACCTTTATACATTTGAAATATATCTGGTATTTCACACCGGCACTTGGTTATATCAAAGAGCTGGTCGAGCCAGCCATCGCTGATTGAAATAAGTTTCAATTTCTTGGCACGTTTTCTTGCCACAGCAAACTTGTGAATAAGTTGCTTCAGTTTTGTATGGATACTTCTCAACTCGATAGCAGGCAAGCTGGCTCTTCTCCACAGTTGAACTATGTCATTCATAACTACATCTTTGATATCATTGAATCCTGGAGTTTTCTTCAAAAATTTAGTGTCTGTATCCATTAAAAGCTGCTGAATATAATGATAGTGCTCTATAACTTCTCTACACGTTGGTAATGTATTTCCAAGTAACTTTTTCGAGACTATCAGAGACTTAACCTCAACAGATCTCAACCATGCCATATCCCTGCTTATACTGCATTTAAAACTGACCAACTAAATTCAAATTGGAAATTGTTTTTATCCCTTAAGACCCGTATTGTCAACAAACAATTATCATCGTTGATTTACAAACAATTACCATTGTTATTACCAATTACCGAATTGACGTCACAATGTATTGTCATATAGCTCGAAGATTATAGATATGGAATGGATGTAAAAACAATAAAAAAGTGTTTTTCTCAAATAACTTTTTTTCTGAAGCAGATACGACTTTAAACACTCTTAAGTAGAGATAGGAAATTGTATATTCTGCATCATTTGATACAAATTCCATACGTCTAGCCCAAGTAGTTTTCGAGATATTGAAAAAACGCGAAAAATCGCGTGGGGCACCCTCAAGATGACGTCATAATGAAAAAATAATGCCAGATTCGTAATCAGCGGCCAAAACTCCATCAGAAAAAAAGGTACTCGTTTTGAAATTTAAAAGTGGTGAAATTTTGAAACACCCTATTACATATGGATTTGTCCTGATTTGACGTCGAGACTGATTAACAGAAGGCTATGCTTCTGTATCCCCAGACAACAAATCAACCACTTTTTAGATTGATTCAACGTCTGCAGACGGTTGATGTGCTGCCTGGGTCTTGTGTTAACGCTCTTGGTGCAATCTACATTCGGGCATTGCTGGGCGAGAAAATTACATAAAAAACATCCATCTTTGCTAAATTTTCACCAACCATATTATGAACTTTCAACCAGCTCTTGTGTAAGCCCCGTGTACATTTGCCATCAAAAGTCTCAACTATTCGTTTATGTGGAAAAACGTAGTATTATGACGTGAGGTGATTGTCGACGTTTTCTTTTGTTATTTTAAGTGTACGTTTGCTGTGAAGAATGAAAAACAAATTAAAACATGAATTTGGGTTAAATATAATTCAATCTGTTAAAGAATTCCTTCAGTATTTACTTGATGAAATTTTCAAGAAATGTGTAGCCTCCTCCAGCTCGCAAAATTCGCCCGGTTTACATGATATCTACAGACGTCAAATCAATGTAACATGAGGGGATTTTGCTAGCCGGAGTAGGGGTTTTCCGCCTGGCCTTGTACTATTGTACTACAACCCTGTCGCACCTTCTATTACCATTCGCTGGTTGTGTGTCGCGATTCATGGTCAATTTTAAATGTAAACATTTGTGAAAAAAAAAACTGTTTCTCGTGGTTATTCCGCAAACAACTCCCGTGGATATCTCTTGTGAGGTTTACTGCAAATGCCATACTGACAATTCGACGCTGGAAGTGATAACTTTGATATGTAGTTTAATGGTTGACTTCAGTAGCCTACCATCGACGTCATGGGAACTTCACAAAAACGAGTTTTTTTTTAAATAAAAGAAATTTGTAGCTTGTTTCTTTACAATCACCTGTATCAATGCATCAAGAGCATTTCTGGATGGAAATCTGCATATTTGTGTGTATGTTTAGGCTAATATTCGAACTGAACAATTTGGGAATCGCTTTGCGAAGAGCTTGTCTGTGTATCACCTATGCTATGCCGTGTGCGTCATCTAGCGGAAAACCTTACTTGGACAAAATCTGCTTGGTTTCCGATAGATGGCGTTGTTTATGATTTCGACTTCAATGCGTTCTGGTTCAAATAAAAATTTCACTATTACTGTTGCAAGCGACTGGCGTAGACCAACAAAACAAACATTCAGTTTGAAATTTCGCTAAGTAAATTTAGCCTCTGTTGGAGATTTGTTCCATCAAAAGGAGAGAATTTACAGAAACAGGAAAGATTGCCCGCCCTATAGCTCAGTTGGTTAAGCTCCTGACTTCACGAACGAAGAAACTTCAAGATCAAGCAGCGCTGGTTCGACTCTCCGGGTGTGCGCTTGAGCAATGCATTTCAGGGACAGCTCTCCATTGAGTGGTACCTATTCAATGAAATAACTTACAGACAACAATCATTTAACGATCAGAAACTACACACTGTAAAACTCGGTGAACCGACCTGCGTCAATGGTCCCAAGCTTCTATAAGTATGCGAAACTAATATTGGGACTAAACTCCCACAAGGAGCTTTTCCAGTTCGAGGATAAACATTCCCTCAATCAATATCCACTGCATGGAAAATACAGTATACACAAACTCTAGTCCAAAAGTACTGTAGCTTGTAGGCCTAGGTGTAATTTATAAAATTAGTGTTATAGCACGTGTCAGTAAACCCAGGAACGAGTCGGCGAAAGCAAAGCACCTAGAGGGGGCCTCCCCCAGAAAATTAAAAAAATGTCCATTCTAAAAGTACTTTCCACCTAAATTTATAGTAAACTTTTTAAATGATGCTATAACAAAAGGTGATATATTTATTTTTGGAGGGGGGCAGTTGCGCTCTCCTATTATTAAATCAAAGCCAAGTTTGTGCGAATTGGGATATGTATTGTACAGTGACAAAATAACTGAACGAAAGAAATAAAGACGGAAGCGCTGTATGAAAAAAAACTAACAATCAATAATCGTATGGAATTTTGTTTGTAGCCTACAATAAAAGTATTCAATCTCGAGTTTTGGAGGTCTAGGCTATTTGTTTTCACAAATTGAAGTAAAACTGACCAAATTTGAAGTCTAAAACATGATCCACAATTTATAGAAAAAATATAGCCTATTGCCTTTAATTCCAAAGCAAAGCATCTCTATTCTCTGTCAGTCATAAATACATAGTGTGGCGTTGTCCGAATGCAATAAAACCTCGGAGCAATTGACTTTGCAATTTTATCTGAACAAAAACATTTGAAACGCACCTTGCATTGAGGGATATAACAGTGTTAAAACCTAACAATAGCAAAGATTTACAAAATACGGTATAAAACTCCTTTAAAACAAACACCTGATTTGCAATAACTGAAAACATTTTTAGAAAAATGTGACGTAGAAAAAACGAGTGTAAGCAAATCAATCGATATGCATTTTGCATCTGAGACATCAGCTACAACGAAAAGGATTACGAGCTAGAAAACGTTATTGTAGAAAACTAAATTTTGACTGCAAATGAAAATCTGCAAGAAGGAAATGACCCCCTGCATAATTTAATCTCTTTACAATTCCAAACATGATTCTCGATGATGTATTAATTTCAAAGCTTATCAGCAAATAGCGAATTTGTATGGCATTGCCACGTCTCGAAGAATCTTTTACACTGATTCAAAATTAAGCAGCAAAACGTGAAATTGCTGTTTTTCCGAAACAAATATCGTTTCATAGACAGTACAGTCAGACCTTCAAACGTTGGGAACAAAGAACGCTATTTACTGATAAAAAGCTTAATAATTTTTAAGTCTCTGCAGCACTTATGCTTCCCCTGTCATTCCTTGTACTTTGTCTACAGTGTCCAATCCCTTCCCGAAGCAATCAAAGGCTTTGTTGCAACAATTCACGGCTTGATCTGCTGACTCGATGGCTCCATTAACACCACCTCCACCTAAACCAATCAGGCAACAACACGTCACGATACTATTCAAATAATTTTAAAATAATCATATTGCAAGCATGAATGCATAGAGTAGACCTTTACCTGGTCTGCATGTATAAGATATAGAATATACCTAAACCTTGCATGAAAAATGCAAAACGGTCTTATATGAACGTTATCATCATATCAGTGATTTTCGATTGCTGAAATACTGTCAAGCAGAACATACCGAACAAAAGAATTTAGGATTAAAGCTATAGTAGTGTTTTTTGGCTACTTATTCACCTACAGTAGGTTACTTAGGGCTTAGGCTATACAGGCTAATGATAGCGTGTGAAAAAAATAAGTATTTTCTTCATGAGCATTGAAACGCCTTAAGCTTACAGAAAGGTTGACAGGTGGCGCTATGGAGACATCGTTTACTCGCCAAACAAATCGCTTGCATGCCTAGAGTTTTTGCCACAAGTTTACAGTTTTCATATTGACTAGCAGTTTTTACAACGTTTGAAAGCACTGAATGGATGCCAGATTGTATTAGCAGTAATTGAACAATGTATAGTGGCTTACTTGGCTGATTGGTAACAATCTTCTGCTTGCAAGTGGGACAAATTTCTGGCTCAGCTGAACCTGTAGTGAATAAATTATGCAGTAGTTGGGAACACTTTAACTCAGTAGGTTACAGTAACTATAATATCTAAAAGAAACCAAACAACCCTATGGCATTGATCATGATGCAGAAAAGAAAATGCTAACGTTTTCGGCTATTAAGCTACATCTGGACTCGGTGATCTAGTCATGTAGGCTATTTGTAGATTGTAGAAGATACACATCAAACAGTAGGCTAAACATGGTTCTATGTAGACTACGACAAGCATTTGAAAATTTACTTTACGTTGCAGTTATTCATGAAGCCCTGGTGATCACACTTTGTTGCAATTCAGAGATGAACAGGCGGTTGTGTGGTGGAGGATGTGTGTCTATCCAATATATTATCTCTTATCTGTTTGATGTGTTTCTATCCAAATCATCGCTTGTGACTTTATCCATTTTACTTCATGACCTACTCTATTCTCTAACATTTTCTACTTTAGTGCAATGTAAATGATTTTTAACATATATCACTATTTCGTTTGGTGCTAACTCAGCAACGACGTTAAATTTTGTTAATTTACCGTCTGGCTGCCAAGGCCGTTTGAAACATTTTTTTGTCAAATAGAAACAAAATTGTTCATAAAGAATTCAATTAGAAGGAAATCAAAGAAAATTTGCGTCGAAAGAGAATTCATAGGCATGCTTCCAACAGTCCTACAAGCCACATCAATTAAGTTTAAACTACGTTGAAAAGACACAAAGTAAGTAACATTATAGTCTTCGTGTCAAAAGCAGTGTTTTAACTGTTGTTTATAATCTTCTTTAAAAAGTTCAAACATTTCTAGTACAAACTGTAGCGCTCAGCAAACTGAAGAAGCTCATTCGAGTTTCAATTTCAAACATAGCTTTTACTTTACTACAAAGGAGTATTTTAGTGGATGCACACGAAAATTCTTAGAAACAGTATTCTGCTCACCTTCTTCGGTTGATTTTGCCATCCCTGGGAGGCTTTTCGTTAAAGAACTTGCTTGTTTTGTTGCGTCGGAAACGTCGCCCAAAGTCATTCCAGTATCTCCGATTTCCATTTTAATTGTTTATTTATCTTATCTTCGATCAACAACACAAGTTAGTTATGCAAGTGCTCTGGATGACTGCAAAATACATGTTGGTCAATTTGTTAGCTACACATTACATCCCAAAATAAAATTATTGTAGGCCTGCTTTAAAACTTTGAGGTTTTCCGACTTCAAAGTGATAAAAGGCTGTGGCCGACGTTTTAACGTTGATCTTGTGCAACAACCATCACTGGTTAATTGGTTGTAATATTCTGAACAGACAGGTACCGTGTTGACGAATTTTGAACAGTCTCAACGTAAACTAGTGTTCAACTTGAATAGAAATGTGTTGTCTAAATTATGTAAACATATATTTTAACTTGTTCCTTTCCTAATGTTATTCTTTTGAATTGCGTTTAATCTTCAATTTTAGAAACTAAATCACAAACGATTAGAAGCACAACTTTTGACCAACGAGCCAATAGCGTAAGTTAAACTTCCACCAGAAACTCATTGATTTTGATCTAGTAGTACTGATCCACCATATTTCTCTTTCAGCAAACCTCCTCTTCCTGAAATGATTTTTCTTATCTGATTGAATTCGATGCTCGGTCCTTGCCTAAGACCAGCGTGCCGTGTTGGCACGGCAACAGCCCTGCGTGACCGGCCAATCACGAATAACTTGGCTTCGTTACTCCATGCCTGTTGTGCTTGGCAACCCGGTGTTTTGCGACCATCACTGGGTTACTATTTGTCTGAATTAAATAAAGTAACTATACTTTTGATTGAAAAGAGCCAAAGGAGAATTGAAGTCTTCGATTTAAAACTTTGTTGTTTCTATATTGGTTTCACATTGATGATTTAGACATGATGCAAATTTTTTTCATTTTGTATTTTATGAGCCAAAATTGATGCAATAACAAATCATTGCGATAGAACTTGGTATTTTTATAGCAATTAACCACTAAGCATCAACCTTGACTACTTTATCGTGACCTACCATTAAACGCTATGCCAAAATTAGATGCTTGATAATTTTAGCTTAGCTTCTCTAAGTATGGTTGTCTAGTACCTCTATAGCTAAATTTGTTTCGAATAAGTTTGTTGAAAAAAAATGTTTGAAATAGCTCAAAACAAAACTGTGAATGAAAGCGTAAGTTTTTTTTACTAAGCTACGGTATGTAATATGAAGGCCACGTGCAAAATATCATGCCTGCTGCTACTTTATAACCTAGCGTACAATGAACATTATACCATCTCAACATTATAATAATTCCTCGAAAATATTTGCACATCATGGATCAACAAATATTTACAATTTTTATGCTTCAACAAGAAATTGCTTTACAACTTGAAGACTTTTTTAATTGTTTTAGCTGCTTTAAGTTTATAATCTTTAGCGGAACACACCTGTATTCATTCAATTCGGTAGTTGTGTTGTGATGGGCGAAAAGCCGCTGCAAATTCGGTTGCATGCAATGACTGCAACTAACAAATATGGACGCTTAGTCTAGGCTCATTTACAATAATCCTACTAAAAAGTTGATAAAAAAGTTTGATATTTGAAAACTTTTTTAGAAACTTTTTTAAAAACTTTTTTAGCTTTTGTAAAAAAGTTTGATATTTGAAAACCCATTACAAATGTGCATGATAGGTTAATGCAAGGTGTAATCTAGCGTCTGTAACATTGTTAATCAAAATGCAAGCAATAATTTTTTTAGGTTTGCTGTTTGCTCTAAGGAATGGTTTGTAAAAGCATGCACTGCCTTATAAAGCCATATGAGTTTTTAAGAATAGCTTCTTCCTCTCTGTTGTTATGACGATGGAATATTTACTATCCCATTCTGCTCAACTGAAGTGTGACATCATTTTTTTTGCTTTATTTTTTGCGCAACGCTCAGAGTTCAAGATGGATACTACTACATCTTGCAGGTTTAAAACTTTCCATATGAAATGGATTTGTCCCCTGTCTCATTATTAGTGCGTCCGCTTCGGGAGCCGTCCACACACCCAAACACTCAGCAGGCACATCATACTTACATGGAAGATACCTACCAGGGAAGCGAGGGACATCAATGCAGGCAATGGTGTTATCTGGAGGGGATTTTTCCCTTGTTTGGCCATTCATACAGTTTATTCTTCGGTTTTTGAAGGAAAACAAATTTGCTATTTTTATGCATTTCAGGCCACAAGTTCACTTTCATCCAATCCAACTGTTATTCATTATCATGAAGGTAAGTCACGTTATAAAAGTCAATGTTATGCAGTAACGCATTGTTATAATACCGTTCCGTTAAGAATATTTGGTAAAATTTCTACAGGTCAAAATGTTACATTTGATTAAAAACCAAAAGGAAAACGTTTTAAGACTAAGTTATATGAAAGATACCTCGTTACAACCCAAATTAAAAGCGAAAATCTAAGCTCTCGATAACAATAAATAAATTACTGGCTGTAAGATGTAACCTTTTGTGGAGTAACTCGTTATTTAGTGATGTTATAGAACTATAGAACAACAAAGGTTTGAGCAAAGTGTAGTCTGTTGTTGTTCTGTTTTAACATTTACATGATCTAGTTCTAGACTCTGAGCCAGAGGTTTGCGGCAAAATGCAAAAGTTTGCAAACAATCTTTTCCAGGAAGAAGAAACTACATTTATCTGAATTACCACCAGGACAAACGTTTTGGATAAAGGAGCCACTTTTATTTAAGTTTAAAAAGATATTTTTTTTTTATTATTTTTGTTGTGAAGGTGCAAACAGGTTGTATAATCTAAAGCCAAAGGACTGTTACTACAAATACCATGCAGCCTACGTTACAGTCTTGGATCAGCAACACATTCCACAAGTTGCACGTTGGTCTTTACAAATCTGTAAAAACTTCTATTCAGAAATCATTTTTAATGTTTTGTCGAGCACTTGGGTAGAACATATTTCGAAATCGCTGATTACGTCAATTTGTCTTTCAACGTCTATAAACGTTAATTTAACATGGGAAGATTGTAACTCAATGAACCAAGCCCACTCTCAGTCTGGTGTCTATTGTAATTTATTGTCATCTGAGCAAAGTAAATATTTAATGGAAGCCTTCCAAACCTATTTTATCAAACATTCATTACTTTCACGAAAACATAATAGCTTTTCTAAAATACTCTGAAATGTTTGAACCAATGAGTCGCTAATGAATTTGATGTTTTTCAAATTATACACAAACTCGTACGCCACGTATGGGACCAACCCAAACACTGCCGAAGTGTCAAAGTCTCATAGAAATCATTTGTGAAATTAGCGCTTTACCGGACTCAAACTTATCAATAAAAAATTGCCACTGCAAAATTCCATAGTTTCTGTGTCGCATTATTTGAAGCGTTAAAACTTTCTTCAAAGAAATGTTTCTGACGCTGTTAAAATTGCTATCAACGTTATCCTTTATTTGAAAAAAAGCCATTGTCTGTTGAGGTTTTGTCACTTTCTGGTTAATAATGGCGGGATGACATAATAATGGCGGGGTGACAAGCCTTTATCAGATTAGAACGAGTGTTTTCAATGCCGCTTTGTTACAACCTATCAATTGTCATAGCTACAAAATTTCACAGCAAAGTACTTTTTCTCTCGTATTGTCGTTAAGTATTAGGACACTGTCGGTAGCCACCGGCTGGTGTCATCGTCAATGGAAACTATGCCATTCACACGATGGAATGATCAGCATAGCTGGGGCACAGCCGGCATTGCTTGATTGTATTGCCTGACGTCTGCACCTCATCGCACTCAAAACCAGCCTTTTTAGTTAAGCCCGACGCAACATACTAAAGCCCCCAATACCAGTGAGGACTGAGGAGCCGTCGCGCCTTGGTGATGCAAGGCTGGAGAGGTGACCTGGAGAGGTGACCGAAGTTAACGTTGACCCAACTGGGTTTCAGGAAGAAATGTTATCAGTGGACGCAGTAGAGATTTATTACCTGACTACCCTTTTATAGTATAGCATCCACTAGAGACAACCATGAGATCCTGTGGAGCGCGTACCAATGTTTTTTTTGGACTTAATTGTTGCTTTTTGGAAAAGTAAACTTGCTACAACTGTTGCTACCAAAACATCGTAGGCCTGCTGCCGAGGACTAAGCATAACAAAGTTGCTTTTCGCTTTATAAAGTTTTTAAAACTGAAATCTATTGCAAACAAGCTAAAAATAAAAACATGAACGTCTTTGTAATGTGAAGTTAGTTATAGCCAGGACAGCTGGACGTAAGCTGTTTTAGTGGACTCTAACCAAATGACTCTAAACCATCCACACAAAAACATTTTTTATCACTCTGTATTGCAGTCTTATTGGGTTATCGGTTTTCTCTATCTCCAAATCCTACAATTCAACACAGATGAAATTCCATTGGATCCACTGCTAACCAATGAGGCAAGCCTTCAACTTCTTGCCAGTTTTGGCTTTAGCCACAAACCCGTCACCCCAGTCTGATCATCGAGACTGGCAGTATGGGGTTCTAGATGTCTAGCCTACTTAAATTTTTGAGTTTGCTTGTTTGTGAGCCATGTCATTCACCTTAAAAAGTATAGCACCTTTTCAATAGTTACAGTAAACTGCATTTCTCAAATGTAGGCTACTAGGGCAGATTTCCACTATTTTTACATGACCTTAAAAACGTATTTGTCTCAGAATCCGGTGCACTTTGCCAACCAATGAAGTTTTTAAGCCTACCCTAGCAGTGGGATGGCGCACGAATAAGGCGTTGGCTTTCCAATTATGCAAACCTGGTTCGACTCCCGTCTTCAGCTGGTTGTTAAAAACACCGGTTCCCTCTACCCAAGGTGAAATAAATTGGGTGGGCAGAATTGCTGCAGGAAAGGCGGCCGAGAGAGAGGAACTGACCACCCTACTTTCTTTAGTGCCGAAGGCTTAGTACAATGAGAACCTTTTCTTCTCATACCCAACGCTTGAATCAAGTATGGGACCACTTTTACCTTTAGGCCTACCTAGCAAAAAAATCAAGTTTTGTATTACGCTACAGTTCCGAATTTGATATTTACATAATTATTTACTGCGTACAAAAACTATTATAGAAAAAGTGACTGTCGGAAGCAGTCGACGCAAGTTACTTTGTGCTAAAAATACAATACATTTTTGTCTATACTCTTTCAGTTTTGCAAAGTTAACTCATGGTTGGATATGAATTATGGAGGTACAGTACAGAGATTTCGACAACTTGGTAGAGTTTTATTCATTCAACAATCGGCACATTAGAACATCAACTTGATAAAAACAGTAAAATCTGCGTGACCGAATGTCATTATGAACAATAAAGCTTATTACAATTGTTCGCTACAAACGTAAACAGACCAACATATTTACCAATTGTTCCAATCTAAGCCAGACGCTTAAACCAAGAAGCGTCACAAAAGCTGTGCGCAAAATGCGATTCTTCTTTTGAAAAATAATATATGGGACTTTTTGTTCGAAAAGGCGTAGTACCGGGCGACGAGCAATAACTTGTATTATTTTTCCGTTTGTTTGTTATACAGAAGAAAAGAGTTTATAGCAACGGAATGAGGATGAAATCGGAAGCAAAGAATACGTCTTATTCCCAGACAGCAAAATTCGTCATTTTTACATTGATTCAACGTCTGCAGACGTTGAATCAATGTAAAAATGACAAATTTTGCTGTTTGAGTTGGCTGAATCAGCAGACGCTTTTCCAAAAAATTTTAGAAAAAGTAAACAATATTGGAAAGGAATATAGCATGAAATTTAGAGCAAAAAAGCGATAACAATGATCATAACAAGAAAAGAAAATGTTTGAATATAAGTTTTGACGGAATGCTGATCGAACAAGTCAAAGCTTTAGGCTACCTATCGGGATACACAATAGATGAAAATGCGTGCACGGACATTTTGCCGAAAGGACATTTTGCCGAAAGACATTTTGCCGAAAGACATTTTGCCGAAAGGACATTTTGCCGAAAGACATTTTGCCGATGGACAAATTGCAGAAAGGACTAAGGTTGTGAACGATAGACTAAAACACACTGAAGAGAATATCGATACATATAACACAAAAATGAGTTTCGGCAAAATGTCCATTCAGCAAAATGTCTTTCGGCGAAATGTCCTTTCGGCAAAATGTCTTTCGGCAAAATGTCCTTTCGGCAAAATGTCCGGGTACCGTGAAAATGGCAGTTGCGTTACAGAAAATGTCAAAATGAAAAAGATAGAACTTTGGTAGTGAGTTTTTCTTGTTGAACCATAAGCACATAAAGCCCAGCAACGCAATCAAATTTAACATATATACTGTATAAGTTTACTACCATAGTCCATAATATCTGAAAAAGTCAAAAAAGAGAACTACATAGAAACAAATTTCGAACGTTTTCGACATCACAAGACGTCCTCCTTTGAAGAACATACAGTACTTTTATATCTAAATAAAATACAATGGTTGAATATTAAATTTATTAACAAGAAAAAAAAAAGAAAAATGAAAAATACGTTAAAACACCCAAAATTACCATAAATACTCGAAAACGAATTATAAAATGCTATATTTGGGCTATGTTACTTTACAATACAGAAACATGGACACTGTCATCCCAAATGGTAAAACGATTAGAGGTGTTTGAAATGTGGGTTTATGGAAGAATGTTTAAAATTTTACGGAAAGATAAAATCCCAAACGAAAATGTCCCAGCCAGCAATGGTAGCTTGGGTCCTTCTGGGTACCAAAAGGGCAATACATTGGGCCCCAACTGGGCTGCCCGATTGAATTCCAATTATATTTGTTCGTGGTATCAAGTTCCTACCCAATTGGGCATACGGGAAAATAAACAAGTAAAACAAACAAGCAAAAACAACATCATCATCTTGCGGAAATCCAGTTATACCCAAGGAAGTTATGTCTTGCAGATATCAAGCGTGCTTTGATATAAAGTTATGTCAATAAAGCGATAATTCTAAGACCCCAACCAGATAAACTCGTCACCTCTACACCGATCCAACGTCATCAAACGTTGAATCAATGCAAAAACGACAGGCCCCGCTAGCCGGTATGTAGCCTAGTAGTGGCATGTCACAGTAATATGCCACAGCAACATGAGTAATACGCGTTAAATAAAAAAGTAAACCAATTCGGCATATTACGTTAAAAAAAGTAGCAAACAAACAGACAATAACATGACGATCCGGTCCAAGATATTGATATAGAACAACTGATTGGATCACATGGCCACCACTTCACCGAAAAATGGCGATTGGCCGAAGAGGATCGAAAAACTTCTGTAGACCCTAGAGACTTCTGTAGACCCTGTAGAACCTCTGTAGACAAAAAAAAACAACAACAACAAAAAACACAAGAAGCAGAAAGCCAGTAGGAGTATTTACAATCTTACTATTTTGCTAATAAATCTACACATATTGGCCTATCATTGCAGTTCAATCAAATATTAGAATGTTTGGTGTAGGCCTATGCAATAGGCTACTTAGATAGGATTCTTTCAAGAAAGATTTAGCTTGTTCATTTTTGATTTAAAGTGCCCCTGACAGGTTGGATCCAAGTATAGTAACTTTTTAAAGGATTTCCTAGCGCAGAATTAGACTTAGCGAACTGTTTAATCTTAACCTCGTAGCTCGACTGATTAGGGCATAATTTAATTAAACGACTGCTCCGCAGCGCCAACACAGGCGAAACTCCATATTCCACTGCTCTGGGACGACTTTGGTGGTATTACGTCATCCTAAGTGGACGTCGTTAGCAACGGATGAAACAAACGCTTCCTAGATGTAATTGGTGGGTCACAGTTTGGTCGGAGTTGGTACAAGCGGTTGCTTTTTTCGAAGATTTATTGTTTTTTGCAGTTTAATAAAACTGTACTGGATACGTTCCTACAAAACCTAAAATATACTTTTAGTGAAAAATGAAGAAATCGTACGAATTATCATTCATATTCAATTCATCATCATTTATCACTATTCAAAAATAAATAAAAGTTCTCTCTTTCTCTTTCTCATAATGTGCATTCAGTTGGCCATTGAAATCCTGTGTAACGGCCATCTGGATCTGGAAAATTGTTTCGGATTCGCCAAACAATGCATGACGGCATCACAATCCGATTGTTGCTTCCGAGCGCATCACCTTGTAGTATACACTCCAACACATGCCTGTAGGCATTTTTACTTTAGTGGTATTAACAAAATCATCTTCAGTGAAGTAAACATATACGACTAGTTTTGTATGGCCCATCCCACTTTCGAACACTTGAAGAAAACATTGATCATTTTCTTCTCAGTACCTTAATTGTTTTGTGGGAAAGTGGGAAAAGAAAGCACACGGTCTTTGTCACTGACAATGTCACATAAACAGCAATTTGTAGGCATTGCCTCAACCATAAATTAAAGGTAGGCCACTGTTTGTGAGATACTGTTGTTACACTGCAAATGGCTATAGCCAGATTAGGACACATAAAAAAGTATGAAAATTGTAGCCCTATGAAACTGCAATTTCAATTGAATTGAGATGCTGTTTGATAAAAGTAAACACAACCTATTTAATCGAAACCTGATAGTAACAATAAGTTCATATTTTCATTTCGGTAATTCTTAATTTGCACATGCTTTAGACCAGTAGCGCACCCAGAAAAAAATTTAGGGGGGGGCTAATTCAGAAATGTGGGCCGAGTGATTTGCGACAATATTGACAACAGGCCAATGCCCATCACTTTGATTAATATTTAAAGGCACTCACGGCCCACAACCCACCGGTTGCCGATAGATCAGGATTCGTTCTCTCAATCAGATTAGAAGTTAGCCTAGTGAACCCTATGCTACTATAGCACCATCAGCATCCTCATTCCTACTGTACGTCCACTCTCGCAATCTTCTATAGATCTCGACTTTTTCGTCAAGTATGACAAAATAGAATTAGCTTTCCTTTTGCCAACACAAATAAGTGCGAAAACAGTTTGAAACAAAACACTAATTTTGTAAACAGTAAATTTGATGTGGACGTTTTTCCTACTTACAAAACATTCAAAATTAGTTTGTATTTTCAATTAAAGTCCCAGACGCCTTCGTCTTTCTGCTCAAATGTTGTATACAGTTATAGGCTACACCACGAGAGTACGTGAGCATCTGAACTTTAGGGAGTTTAATGAGGACGCCCCACTCTAGTAGTGAAATATTTTTCAAAAGGAAATATGTTAGGAATGTGAAGTTTCTTGATATTTAGTTTTTGTTTTTTGCGAATTTTTTAAACCTACACTGGTCATGTTTTTACCTTCCTACCCTTCACAATAAGCATTTCGTCTCAGGTGGCTAGACTTTTCGTGCAATGCTAGATATATATAATTTAATGTAAATGCAATATAAATGTTAGGCTACTGCAATTACTTTGAAATGTAAAAACGCCCAAAAATGCCTTATATTTACGAGCAAAAGTAATTTTTTGTTTAGTTTAGCATTACTTTATGTTATAAGTTAAAACTTTCAATTTTGAAGCTATTTTTGGGAAAATAGAATAAAAACCGACTTTCTGACGTCTTTTCATCTCAAACAATTTATTTCAATAAATTTGTTGGGTAAAAATTTAATTTCTACACGCACAATACACATGATTATTATCTTGTAAAATATTTTGGCTCTGTGATTTTCATAGCTCCCGTTATTAGCGATTAATTAGTCCTGGACTAAGATAGCCCGTGACGTGCTAACCGAGTACGAAAACAGCTCGTATTAAGATAGGGTTGAAGAAAGGTGCCATCAAAGACCATATACCATGGAGTGTTCTTTTTGCATAGATCAAAAATTCTCTGCTGACTCATTTAAAATTTTACGCAAAGGCAAATCCCAATTTGACACCAAAATTCAGGAAACACTGTTAACGCTACAACCCAAATTTAAACAAACAATTATTTGCTGGAAGCGCGTCCATTCTCTTTAACATTTACTTGATATATCACGTTCCTTGTGGTGCACATTTTTGTGTAGTTATTTATGTTGTTGCCTTTTACCTTCAAGAAGTTGAAATTTATTGCATTTTTTAATTAACTTATTTTCATATTCCTGTTGAGGGCTTAAAGTTAAGCCGTAAACGTTCGATTGTTAAAACTATTTGTAAATATGTAAAATATATTGTTATAATGCTCAGCCCTGCTGTATTGTTGTGTCTTATTGATATCTAACAACTGTAAGCAAAAGGTGTAACTTAAATGGAGAACATACAAAAACTTCATTTTTTGTGGCGGATTTGGGGGGGCTTGAGCCCCCTTAGCCCCATGCTGGGTGCGCTACTGCTTTAGACCAACAGAGCCCCACACATTCACATTTTGCAGTAGCCGTACCATACTTTACCAAGTCATCACAGAGAAAGAATGTATCCTTCCCGCTTTTTGTGACGTCACAGCGGTGTTGCAGTTTTTATTTTCACAATTGAATGAGTGCCAGATTCGCCGATGTCAACGAAAGTTTGCAAGCGTGTAACTTAGTAGCCTGCAGGGATGGAGGAACCATTTTGAAAGTAGGTGGGCCCAAAGACGTAACCGTAACAGTCAAAGTTAATCAAACTTCTGGGGGGCTTCGCCCCCCAGGCCCCCCATAACATTGCTGTATTCCTAATACTTCAACCGTTTATACATTGTGTTTTCATGATTGCCTTTTATGCCAACCAGCAAAAAGATTCCGTTTTTAAGCCCGGTTTGCCCAAAGAAATTACAAAATTGTTAAATTGCTCCATAGCACAGTACAAAATATGGCGATGTAGCTACACACAAATAAAAAGGCAAAATACACACACAGTTACAATACCAACCTGGGAGAAATAATCTGCAGCAATATACAGTAGGCCTACGTGCATGCACTGCATAATATGTAATGATATCATTGTTTTAACCTTAAAGAACAATTACATTAATTTATAGATTACTCCACCAATCACACGCAACCACACCCACATGTGCTGCCCATCAACAGTGGGCTCAACAGAAAAGTTTGAAGATTAGATTTCATCATTGAGCTATCAAAGATAACACAGGCCAATAAAAAAAAATTTGTTTTTTAAAGGCACGGCATGTGAGAGTCATTTTAGGGTATTTCGTGGCCCCTGATTCCGAAAATGCACTTGTTTTTTCGAATTATCGCTAGTTTTTGAAATAGCCTACAGCAAAAACATTTTTTTTGCAATTTTGAGCCTCTATAGATTTAACGTATTGTCGTTCATTACATAAAGAGAACTGAAAGTAATCCCAGGCACATTTCTGAGTTGTATAAACGCTATTTGGAACCAATCACGTTGATTACAACTCAAACAAACGACTATTTAACGTTTACTGGCCTAGTAACAAGCAAAATACGACGTGAAGCAAGGCTTATGATACAATTAAGATGTAGAATATATAACTTATGCTCTGTGTTAATTTATTTGTTGACTTCAACAGATGGTACTGCTATTTTGCATTCATCAAATGCTGGCATTTGCACAACAATCTAACCTCTTAGTGTAATTTATTTAGTAAAGAATCGATTTCGCTATAGTAATAGCCAGTGGCGTACGCAGGATTTTCTCAAGGGGGGGGGGGGCATTGAGAATAGCGTAGCCAGGAATTTTTGAAGGCAGGCGAAGCCAGAAAATTTTGAAAAATTACTTTGAATTTGGTGCATTCTGAGAGCATTTTCAACAAAAATGTGGGTATGAATATTCCTGTAAAATGGTGCTGTCAGGTGGCATAGCAAAAGGATAAGATCATGTTTTCTTCGGCATTTTTCTGAAATAAAGCTAAGTGTCTATGTTTTCTTGTTGTTAATTCCTGGCTGAGATGTTTGAATGTTTGGTATTGGCAAAACTCGCTCTTTTAATGCAGTTTTGTTTAAAATTAGGCAAGTTTTTTTTAGACTGAAACCATCATTCCCAAGCATAAAGAGACTGAAAGCATCATTCTCAATATCGTGACGTCACACGCGTGCCAAAGTGGGGTTGTAACCCCCCCCCCCCCACTGGCTACGCCACTGGCCATTGATATCCCAGACGTCTTCATGATATCCCAGTATGGTTTTAGTTTAGACTTTATCCATTTCTCTCTTACTAATCACTATAATTGGCTTACAGAACACTATGCTACATTGGCATAGCCTACCTGGGTGGGGTAAGTGGATTGGGCCATGTATTTCGTATTGGCTTAGTCTATAAAACAACATTGTTACAGTAATTGCTTTGACAGAGCAATGCAAAACATATTAAATGCCTTAATCTACGTCGTTAACTACTAAAAAAATTTTAAGGGGGGGGGGCATGGCCCAATGCCCCCCCCCCCCTGCGTACGCCACTGGTAATAGCATCTTCAGCTAGCACAGGTAAAAAAGAAAATTTGAAAAAGACGTATAACGAACAAATAAAGCAAATTCCGATATTATCAACATGCATAAAATTATATTTTAAATAGATGGTTACATAATATTAAAATCAAAAACTGAAGCCTAAATCTTAAACTGGTGTTCTGCCACGATTTCCAACAATATACTGGTACAAAATTCAAGAAAAACATGAACATATATCATCCATCTAGTAAATTACAACAGTTCAACAAGACGAACACAAAGAAAAATGCAATTTAGTTTCAGTCCATTGTCGTGAGTTTACACTTTACATTGATAAAACGCCAAAAAAGAATAAGTGTGAATGGACATAGTTAAAGAATCTACACCACAGGGGTCGGAGGTTGCTGATAACATGGAATGTGGTCGGTCGAATGGTCGAATCAATTTCTGTATGTTTATGGTGGCTTTTATTTTATGTAGCCATTTATCTTCAGCGATCTCTGAATATTGTTTGCTGGTTGACTTCAACAATATCAGACTTACTAGCTAAGCTACTAAGTACAAATAAAATACATACATTGTTTTGCCAAACTAGACGAATAAGCAATACAAAGCCATCGATGAACAAACGTAATTCTTTATTATGGGAGGCCTATACTAAGCAACACCCATCAAGGTACGAAGGCCATTTATATAATTACAGAATACAAAGTTATGTTCTTCATTAAAGTAGCTGCTTAAAATTTTATCCTTGTTACGGAAGAACACAATCTTGGTTCGAAATTCAATTCCTGGTAGTTTCGAAAATTCGAAAAAACTAAGTGAATTTTTGGAATCAGGGGCTCTGAAATACTTTAAAATGACTCTCACCTTTTGTGCCAAAAATTTTTTTTTTCGGCCTGTGTAATCAAACTAGTGCGTATCAAATGAGTGAAGAGCTTTTTTGGAACTCCTTCTCTAATTTGCCTTTTTCGCTACCTTTTCAAAGAAATTTGGCTTTTAAAAGTGGGTGGGCCAGGCCCACCTAGAAAATAAAGTAGGTGGGCCTAGGCCCACGAGGCCCACGTGGTTCCTCCATCCCTGGTAGCCTGTTGATATTTTTTACGATTTGCTGGTCAGGGAAGTTTGTTAGTGTCATCTTTTTGGTATCTTAGATAAATTTAGCGAATTTATTTACCTGTCAGAGGCACTTTAAAGCCTTTTACAGTTTTACATTCATTTTTTATCGTAAGTGGATACTTGTTCCAAACTGCTGGCCCCATGTACCCTATTGATT
The DNA here is from genome assembly GCF_918807975.1 of Aplidium turbinatum. NCBI lineage: Eukaryota > Metazoa > Chordata > Ascidiacea > Aplousobranchia > Polyclinidae > Aplidium > Aplidium turbinatum. Next base: position 14,185,951 of record NC_137477.1, on the reverse strand, counting down.
GTTTGCAAGTGTTAAGTCTGCAATATATCGGAATATAAGGAGAGTTAGGCTACTTGATTGTTGACGCATAGCATAGCCTAATCATAGCCTATCATTGAATGTCGTGGGAGTAACTTTTTTGAATATTTAAACATGAAGGTTGCAATATCTGTAGTTTTCATGTGGTTAGTTGACTTTAAATTATTGAGTTTCATTACACCTTTCAAGCTTTCTCTGCGGTCAATGTCAAATAGCCTACAGTAGGCCTACAAAGAAAGTTATTGCATGCACGAAGGAAGGAAGAAAAATACCTTACGAGGTCACCAAATCAGCTTCCACTCTGTCAGTACGGTACTTTACAAAAAAAGTTAACAATGGAAATTATAGCCTACTGTAAAATACAAGAAAACATAAAGAAACGTTGAATAAGGTTACAGTCGTAATGTGGTGGTTAGTAGCCTAGTAGGCCTACAAGTACCAGTAGTCTATTAGCAACTTGTACAGGAACATATCGTAACAGACATAACATAAACATATTCCTTAGTTGGCCCAATCTAGTGGTTTTTTTTTGTTTGTTTATCTTTATCCTGCATTGCGGGAAAGCGGACTTGAGCGCTATGCATCGGTGTACTCCTTCCGACATACACCTGACCCACGCTGCAGCCGACGGCAATGTCTGTTTCCGGTTGTCTACTTTACTTATGACTTAAATTTGGTACTACCCATTACTCGAAATCGATCACTAGGTAGAGGCAATTATCGTTAAGTTTCTTGCCCAGAGAAACAACAGCAGATGCGGGCGGCTGGAGTCGAACATGCAGGCTCTCGACTGCGAGCCCAACGCGCTAACCACTCGGGCCAAATAAAGATGTAAGACGTTTTCTTCCAAACTTGAATTTTTTATTAAAACGAAAATGAAACAATCGTTTTTTTGCCGAAACATTCTGTCTAAAATTTTAAGTTAATCCGTATCCATTAGAAGATGTAGCAGGAGCCGGATTTTCGTCCGAAAACAGGAGCCGGAGCGGATGCGGATATACTGATTAATTCCCTCTAGTGTTGTCAACCGCGCCCACCCGGGCACCTCGCAGGAAAATCTGAGTAGCCTATGTGAACAAAAGTGTAAAAAATGTTGTTTTAAAAATCACACGTGATCTTCTGGCAACACTATTTTTCAAGTATTGTTGTATCATCTGGCAACGCTGCTACTTACATCATTATGAATGATTCAAAGCTTCAGCTTGCAACTTGCAGTCGTATTGGGTCCGCAGCTTTCTCACTTTTAGGGATTTAGCTCCAAATTGGAACACTGTTGCGTGAAAGGTTTCAGTTTTCAGCAACATTTTTTTGTTAAAAGGCAAAACTTTCTTTAATAATCATAAACATGCTTTTATTTTATATTTTACAGGCAATCAGGTTTACAAAAAGCTTTGTTTAAGGTAAGCTATTGTACTTTGCTGGATCATCCATGGCCTTGACTGAGTCACTCACTAAGCAGAGAGTTGTATGAGAGGCCTATATTGCGTAAAATGAAATTTTAGAAAAATTTAGTTTCCAAAATGAGGTAATACAAGGAAATAACTATTTGGTGACAAGAAAATAGAGAATAAAATTGCGGGAGCTCTGCCTGTATCAGTTGGTAAACACTAGAACCTGACCTGAGTCGACAAGGATGAAAGTAAAGCTTTGAAAAAATAAACCATTACACAATTTTTTTGTTTGTTGTATCCAGACTTACACCTGGTGGTTGAAGATTTAGATTAAGTGGACGGGAAGGCAAGGAAGCCAATCTTCATGTCCACCTTCAGGCATGCCTTTACGTGTCCTGCCAAAGACACAGCCGCATGCTCATGAGCGGTGTCGAACCAGCGCCCTTTCGATTGCCGTTCCAGCGCTCTCACCACTCGGCTATGCAGCCGATAGAAATTGAATAGTTTTATTCAACTGAATCAGCGGCGCGTACAATGTTTCTCGGGCTGGCATCCTCATTCCCCAAGGGTATGAGTTAGATACTACCCAGAAGCATTTGGATGCAACCTAGTTCGTACCTTGAACCATTCGTACAGTCAGTTTGTACCCTGAAAAGATCGAGAGAAAAAATTAAAAAAAGCTGAAGTCGCTGATCGCAGTTTAATAGCACAAAGCCGAAGTCGCTGATCGGAGTTTCCCCAAACAACTTGAAACAAACTCGAGGGTTAGCGGAAATTGCGAAACAGCGGGAAAATGTTTGTGGAAACTGCGATCAGCGAGGGTTTGAGCATAGATTACTCGGTGCTCTTCCACAAGACGCCCTGTTGGTCAACCAGACAAAATGATGACGTCACACATTGGAATGGACTATTATGAAGGAGGAAGTGCGGGGTGGAAATGGAACGAAATACACCAGAAGGAAATTGTCTCCCATTCATTCATTTCTTGTTCAATTTCAACAAATTTGCTATTGTTGGAAAGCACAAGCATAGATCTAACCAACTAAATTAATACCAAGTCCTAAAATACTACTAGCTCCATCTGGTGGCCACCTAAACTTGACCAAATTCAAACCATCACCAAAACTTCATTTTAAATGATAAACAATCTAAATCAAATCTAATTAAAAGAACATGTTACTGTTTATTGAAGTGCTAACTTTCATTGTTATATCTTATTGAACATGCGCGCAATCGTTGTTCGAAGACAGCCCCCCAACGAAGCTTTTGCCCTATGCATTTCAATGGCGAATCGATCGTCTTCCAGTTCACGCCCTGCATGTTCACGATAATTAATTGTCTCCCATTTATTCATTTCTTGCTCAATTTCAACAGATTTAGTATCGTTGAAAAGCACAAGCATAGATCTAACCAACTAAATTAATACCAAGTCCCAAAATACTACTAGCTCCATCTGGTGGCCACCTAAACTTGACCAAATTCAAACCATTATCAAAAGTTTATTTGCAATGATAAAAACATTAAACGACAACCAATTAAAAGAACTTGTTACTGTTTATTGAAGTGATAACTTTCATTTTTATACCTTATTTAATATATGAGCAATCGTTGTTCGAAGACAGCCCCCCAACGAAGCTTTTGCCCAATGCATTTCAATGGCGAATCGATCCTCTTCCAGTTCACGCCCTGCGTGATCAATGGTGAATCGATCGTCTTCCAGTTCACGCCCTGCGTGTTCACGATAATTAATTGTCTCCCATTTATTCATTTCTTGCTCAATTTCAACAGATTTGCTATCGTTGAAAAGCACAAGCAGGGATCTAACCAACTAAGTTATAACCAAGTCCCAAAATACTACTAGCTCCATCTGGTGGCCACCTAAACTTGACCAAAATCAAACCATTATCAAAAGTTTATTTGCAATGATAAAAACATTAAACGACAACCAATTAAAAGAACATGTTACTGTTTATTGAAGTGCTAACTTTCATTTTTATACCTTAATTAATATATGAGCAATCGTTGTTCGAAGACAGTCCCCCAACGAAGCTTTTGCCCAATGCATTTCAATGGCGAATCGTTCGTCTTCCAGTTCACGCCCTGCGTGATCAATAGCGAATCGATCGTCTTCCAGTTCAAGCCCTGCATGTTCACGATAATTAATTGTCTCCCATTCATTCATTTCTTGCTCAATTTCAACAGATTTGCTATCGTTGAAAAGCACAAGCATAGATCTAACCAACTAAGTTAATACCAAGTCCCAAAATGCTAATAGCTCCATCTAGTGGCCACCTAAACTTGACCACATGCAAACCATCACCAAAACTTCATTTTAAATGATAAACAATCTAAATTAAATCCAATTAAAAGAACATGTTACTGTTTATTGAAGTGCTAACTTTCATTTTTGTATCTTATTCAATATGCGCGCAATCGTTGTTCGAAGACAGCCCCCCAACGAAGCTTTTGCCCAATGCATTTCAATGGCGAATCGATCGTCTTCCAGTTCACGCCCTGCATGTTCACGATAATTAATTGTCTCCCATTTATTCATTTTTTGCTCAATTTCAACAGATTTGCTATCGTTAAAAAGCACAAGCATAGATCTAACCAACTAAATTAATACCAAGTCCCAAAATACTACTAGCTCCATCTGGTGGCCACCTAAACTTGACCAAATTCAAACCATTATCAAAAGTTTATTTGGAAGGATAGGAACATTAAACGACAGCCATTTAAAAGAACATGTTACTGTTTATTGAAGTGCTAACTTTCATTTTTGTATCTTATTCAATATGCGCGCAATCGTTGTTCGAAGACAGCCCCCCAACGAAGCTTTTGCCCAATGCATTTCAATAGCGAATCGATCCTCTTCCAGTTCACGCCCTGCATGTTCACGATAATTAATTGTCTCCCATTTATTCATTTTTTGCTCAATTTCAACAGATTTGCTATCGTTAAAAAGCACAAGCATAGATCTAACCAACTAAATTAATACCAAGTCCCAAAATACTACTAGCTCCATCTGGTGGCCACCTAAACTTGACCAAATTCAAACCATCACCAAAACTTCATTTTAAATGATAAACAATTTAAATTAAATCCAATTAAAAGAACATGTTACTGTTGATTGAAGTGCTAACTTTCATTGTTATATCTTATTTAATATGCGCGCAATCGTTGTTCGAAGACAGCCCCCCAACGAAGATTTTGCCCAATGCATTTCAATCGCGAATCGATCCTCTTCCAGTTCACGCCCTGCATGTTCACGATAATTAATTGTCTCCCACTTATTCATTTCTTGCTCAATTTCAACAGATTTGCTATCGTTGAAAAGCACAAGCATAGATCTAACCAACTAAATTAATACTAAGTCCCAAAATACTACTAGCTCCATCTGGTGGCCACCTAAACTTGACCAAATTCAAACCATTATCAAAAGTTTATTTGCAATGATAAAAACATTAAACGACAAACAATTAAAAGAACATGTTACTGTTTATTGAAGTGATAACTTTCATTTTTATACCTTATTTAATATATGAGCAATCGTTGTTCGAAGACAGCCCCCCAACGAAGCTTTTGCCCAATGCATTTCAATGGCGAATCGATCCTCTTCCAGTTCACGCCCTGCGTGATCAATGGTGAATCGATCGTCTTCCAGTTCACGCCCTGCATGTTCACGATAATTAATTGTCTCCCATTTATTCATTTCTTGCTCAATTTCAACAGATTTGCTATCGTTGAAAAGCACAAGCAGGGATCTAACCAACTAAGTTATAACCAAGTCCCAAAATACTACTAGCTCCATCTAGTGGCCACCTAAACTTGACCACATGCAAACCATCACCAAAACTTCATTTTAAATGATAAACAATCTAAATTAAATCCAATTAAAAGAACATGTTACTGTTTATTGAAGTGCTAACTTTCATTTTTGTATCTTATTCAATATGCGCGCAATCGTTGTTCGAAGACAGCCCCCCAACGAAGCTTTTGCCCAATGCATTTCAATGGCGAATCGATCGTCTTCCAGTTCACGCCCTGCATGTTCACGATAATTAATTGTCTCCCATTCATTCATTTTTTGCTCAATTTCAACAGATTTGCTATCGTTAAAAAGCACAAGCATAGATCTAACCAACTAAATTAATACCAAGTCCCAAAATACTACTAGCTCCATCTGGTGGCCACCTAAACTTGACCAAATTCAAACCATTATCAAAAGTTTATTTGGAAGGATAGGAACATTAAACGACAGCCATTTAAAAGAACATGTTACTGTTTATTGAAGTGCTAACTTTCATTTTTGTATCTTATTCAATATGCGCGCAATCGTTGTTCGAAGACAGCCCCCCAACGAAGCTTTTGCCCAATGCATTTCAATAGCGAATCGATCCTCTTCCAGTTCACGCCCTGCATGTTCACGATAATTAATTGTCTCCCATTTATTCATTTTTTGCTCAATTTCAACAGATTTGCTATCGTTAAAAAGCACAAGCATAGATCTAACCAACTAAATTAATACCAAGTCCCAAAATACTACTAGCTCCATCTGGTGGCCACCTAAACTTGACCAAATTCAAACCATCACCAAAACTTCATTTTAAATGATAAACAATCTAAATTAAATCCAATTAAAAGAACATGTTACTGTTGATTGAAGTGCTAACTTTCATTGTTATATCTTATTTAATATGCGCGCAATCGTTGTTCGAAGACAGCCCCCCAACGAAGATTTTGCCCAATGCATTTCAATCGCGAATCGATCCTCTTCCAGTTCACGCCCTGCGTGTTCACGATAATTAATTGTCTCCCACTTATTCATTTCTTGCTCAATTTCAACAGATTTGCTATCGTTGAAAAGCACAAGCATAGATCTAACCAACTAAATTAATACTAAGTCCCAAAATACTACTAGCTCCATCTGGTGGCCACCTAAACTTGACCAAATTCAAACCATTATCAAAAGTTTATTTGCAATGATAAAAACATTAAACGACAAACAATTAAAAGAACATGTTACTGTTTATTGAAGTGATAACTTTCATTTTTATACCTTATTTAATATATGAGCAATCGTTGTTCGAAGACAGCCCCCCAACGAAGCTTTTGCCCAATGCATTTCAATGGCGAATCGATCCTCTTCCAGTTCACGCCCTGCGTGATCAATGGTGAATCGATCGTCTTCCAGTTCACGCCCTGCATGTTCACGATAATTAATTGTCTCCCATTTATTCATTTCTTGCTCAATTTCAACAGATTTGCTATCGTTGAAAAGCACAAGCAGGGATCTAACCAACTAAGTTATAACCAAGTCCCAAAATACTACTAGCTCCATCTAGTGGCCACCTAAACTTGACCACATGCAAACCATCACCAAAACTTCATTTTAAATGATAAACAATCTAAATTAAATCCAATTAAAAGAACATGTTACTGTTTATTGAAGTGCTAACTTTCATTTTTGTATCTTATTCAATATGCGCGCAATCGTTGTTCGAAGACAGCCCCCCAACGAAGCTTTTGCCCAATGCATTTCAATGGCGAATCGATCGTCTTCCAGTTCACGCCCTGCATGTTCACGATAATTAATTGTCTCCCATTTATTCATTTTTTGCTCAATTTCAACAGATTTAGTATCGTTGAAAAGCACAAGCATAGATCTAACCAACTAAATTAATACCAAGTCCCAAAATACTACTAGCTCCATCTGGTGGCCACCTAAACTTGACCAAATTCAAACCATCACCAAAACTTCATTTTAAATGATAAACAATCTAAATCAAATCTAATTAAAAGAACATGTTACTGTTTATTAAAGTGCTAACTTTCATTGTTATATCTTATTCAATATGCGCGCAATCGTTGTTCGAAGACAGCCCCCTAACGAAGCTTTTGCCCAATGCATTTCAATGGCGAATCGATCGTCTTCCAGTTCACGCCCTGCATGATCACGATAATTAATTGTCTCCCATTTATTCATTTCTTGCTCAATTTTAACAGATTTGCTATCGTTAAAAAGCACAAGCATAGATCTAACCAACTAAATTAATACCAAGTCCCAAAATACTACTAGCTCCATCTGGTGGCCACCTAAACTTGACCAAATTCAAACCATTATCAAAAGTTTATTTGCAATGATAAAAACATTAAACGACAACCAATTAAAAGAACTTGTTACTGTTTATTGAAGTGATAACTTTCATTTTTATACCTTATTTAATATATGAGCAATCGTTGTTCGAAGACAGCCCCCCAACGAAGCTTTTGCCCAATGCATTTCAATGGCGAATCGATCCTCTTCCAGTTCACGCCCTGCGTAATCACGATGATTAATTGTCTCCCATTTATTCATTTCTTGCTCAATTTCAACAGATTTGCTATCATTGAAAAGCACAAGCATAGATCTAACCAACTAAATTAATACCAAGTTCCAAAATTTTACTAGCTCCATCTGGTGGCCACCTAAACTTGACCACATGCAAACCCTCCCTAAAACTTCATTTTAAATGATAAACAATCTAAATCAAATCCAATTAAAAGAACATGTTACTGTTTATTGAAGTGCTAACTTTCATTTTTGTATCTTATTCAATATGCGCGCAATCGTTGTTCGAAGACAGCCCCCCAACGAAGCTTTTGCACAATGCATTTCAATTACGAATCGATCGTCTTTCTGGATTCACATTGCGTGATCGCGATAATTAATTGTGTCCCATTTATATTGAAAAAATGCTAAAGTCATAGAAAGTATTAGGATCAGGCACACAAATAGCCTAGTTGGTGGTGTGATGGCTTGTCCGAATCAAGTAATGTAACAAACACTGATCAATAGGAAAGCGATGTGTGCTCTAGAGCGGTGTAGAACTTTGATCCTTTGGGAGGTCGTGGAAGAATTCTTGTCACTCGGCCCTCAGTCGACATCTATTGGAAAAGCTCGGTTGAGGAAGCAAGTGATGTCAGCTCCAAGTGCAGGAGCCAGAAAATTGTTCCTATTTGGATGGAGAAACCTCTGCAAATAATAAAAAGCAACAACAACCAGCGAGACAGTGGGTGCGGATACTTATGTTTTGTTCAATGCTTAGCCAAGAAATTTTTTCGCAACACATAGGCTAAGCCTAATAAACCTAGGCTTAAATATGGATCAAAGGTAAGTAACGAAACCGTAATGAAATGACTTGGGCTTGCATTCTCGTGTTCTTTCATTACCACACGAAGTCTTTTTCCCAAAGGCATCCGTGTGTGTAAACAAAATGATTCATAGGTCCAAACCTTAAACGTTAACACACAAAAATCATGTTACAAACGTAAGTTAAAAAAATTATTTTGTTTCATGTGACATTGCACTTTTTTTAGCCTAGTTTGTTTGTTATAGAATAAATATCACAAAGTAGGCTATGTGGGCAGCAACTCTTTTTTATCATTAGGTAGCCCTGAAAAGGGCTGTTTTTTTTTTTTTTGGCAAATGGACGATGTGGCGGCTACAGTAAGGGGTAGGACTCCCTTATGGCGCGGAGAACTTCCGGAAAATGTCGTCCCCGTGGAAACTGATGTCGCCACATAAATTCATCAAGATACCCAGGTATCATGGGCCTTGTGGTGCCACCCATTCTTTTAAATTTCCGTTTACAATTCAGCCACAGGTTTTCAATGTGGTTCGTATGAACCCCTGTGGCCGAAACATAATGATGGTGATGGTTGACCGTTTGGTGGCGATATCCAAGATCTAAAAAATACGAAAGCAACTTTAAATAAATTTAGTTAGCAATAAAGTTAGCCCTTCAATAAACAGTAACATGTTCTTTTAATTGTTTGTCGTTTAATGTTTTTATCATTGCAAATAAACTTTTGATAATGGTTTGAATTTGGTCAAGTTTAGGTGGCCACCAGATGGAGCTAGTAGTATTTTGGGACTTAGTATTAATTTAGTTGGTTAGATCTATGCTTGTGCTTTTCAACGATAGCAAATCTGTTGAAATTGAGCAAGAAATGAATAAGTGGGAGACAATTAATTATCGTGAACATGCAGGGCGTGAACTGGAAGACGATCGATTCGCCATTGAAATGCATTGGGCAAAAGCTTCGTTGGGGGGCTGTCTTCGAACAACGATTGCGCGCATATTGAATAAGATACAAAAATGAAAGTTAGCACTTCAATAAACAGTAACATGTTCTTTTAATTGGATTTAATTTAGATTGTTTATCATTTAAAATAAAGTTTTGGTGATGGTTTGCATGTGGTCAAGTTTAGGTGGCCACTAGATGGAGCTATTAGCATTTTGGGACTTGGTATTAACTTAGTTGGTTAGATCTATGCTTGTGCTTTTCAACGATAGCAAATCTGTTGAAATTGAGCAAGAAATGAATGAATGGGAGACAATTAATTATCGTGAACATGCAGGGCTTGAACTGGAAGACGATCGATTCGCTATTGATCACGCAGGGCGTGAACTGGAAGACGAACGATTCGCCATTGAAATGCATTGGGCAAAAGCTTCGTTGGGGGACTGTCTTCGAACAACGATTGCTCATATATTAATTAAGGTATAAAAATGAAAGTTAGCACTTCAATAAACAGTAACATGTTCTTTTAATTGGTTGTCGTTTAATGTTTTTATCATTGCAAATAAACTTTTGATAATGGTTTGATTTTGGTCAAGTTTAGGTGGCCACCAGATGGAGCTAGTAGTATTTTGGGACTTGGTTATAACTTAGTTGGTTAGATCCCTGCTTGTGCTTTTCAACGATAGCAAATCTGTTGAAATTGAGCAAGAAATGAATAAATGGGAGACAATTAATTATCGTGAACATGCAGGGCGTGAACTGGAAGACGATCGATTCACCATTGATCACGCAGGGCGTGAACTGGAAGAGGATCGATTCGCCATTGAAATGCATTGGGCAAAAGCTTCGTTGGGGGGCTGTCTTCGAACAACGATTGCTCATATATTAAATAAGGTATAAAAATGAAAGTTATCACTTCAATAAACAGTAACAAGTTCTTTTAATTGGTTGTCGTTTAATGTTTTTATCATTGCAAATAAACTTTTGATAATGGTTTGAATTTGGTCAAGTTTAGGTGGCCACCAGATGGAGCTAGTAGTATTTTGGGACTTGGTATTAATTTAGTTGGTTAGATCTATGCTTGTGCTTTTTAACGATAGCAAATCTGTTAAAATTGAGCAAGAAATGAATAAATGGGAGACAATTAATTATCGTGATCATGCAGGGCGTGAATTGGAAGACGATCGATTCGCCATTGAAATGCATTGGGCAAAAGCTTCGTTAGGGGGCTGTCTTCGAACAACGATTGCGCGCATATTGAATAAGATATAACAATGAAAGTTAGCACTTTAATAAACAGTAACATGTTCTTTTAATTAGATTTGATTTAGATTGTTTATCATTTAAAATGAAGTTTTGGTGATGGTTTGAATTTGGTCAAGTTTAGGTGGCCACCAGATGGAGCTAGTAGTATTTTGGGACTTGGTATTAATTTAGTTGGTTAGATCTATGCTTGTGCTTTTCAACGATACTAAATCTGTTGAAATTGAGCAAAAAATGAATAAATGGGAGACAATTAATTATCGTGAACATGCAGGGCGTGAACTGGAAGACGATCGATTCGCCATTGAAATGCATAGGGCAAAAGCTTCGTTGGGGGGCTGTCTTCGAACAACGATTGCGCGCATGTTCAATAAGATATAACAATGAAAGTTAGCACTTCAATAAACAGTAACATGTTCTTTTAATTAGATTTGATTTAGATTGTTTATCATTTAAAATGAAGTTTTGGTGATGGTTTGAATTTGGTCAAGTTTAGGTGGCCACCAGATGGAGCTAGTAGTATTTTAGGACTTGGTATTAATTTAGTTGGTTAGATCTATGCTTGTGCTTTCCAACAATAGCAAATTTGTTGAAATTGAACAAGAAATGAATGAATGGGAGACAATTTCCTTCTGGTGTATTTCGTTCCATTTCCACCCCGCACTTCCTCCTTCATAATAGTCCATTCCAATGTGTGACGTCATCATTTTGTCTGGTTGACCAACAGGGCGTCTTGTGGAAGAGCACCGATTACTCTATGGTAAGAGTTAGGGTAAGCGGAAACTGCGGGAAAATGTTTGCGGAAACTGTGATCAGCGAGGGTTAGAGCATAGATTACTCTATGGTTAGGGTAAAAGTTTGCGGAAACTGCAATCAGCGAGGGTTAGGATTAGAGCATAGATTACTCTATGGTTAGAGTAAGGGTAAGCGGAAACTGCGGAAAATTTTTGCGGAAACTGCGATCAGCGAGGGTTAGAGCATAGATTACTTTATGGTTAGGGTAAAAGCGGAAACTGCGGAAAAATGTTTACGGAAACTGCGATCAGCGGACTTCGGTTTTGAGCTATTTTTTATCTCGATCTTTTCAGGGGGAAAATTTTAAAATGATTGCGGAAACTGCGATCAGCGACTTCGGCTTTTTTTGTTTTGTTTTTCTCGATCTTTTCAAGGTACGATCTGACGATACGAACTGTTCATGGTACGAACTAGGTTGCATCCGAAGCAGTTTACCGTACTTCAAACTAGAGATGTACCGATATATCGGTATCGGTGATATCGGCCATTTTTTGAGTATCGGCATCGGTATCGGCAAAATTTGGCCGATACTGTGGCCGATACTAAACATGTAATAAAAAGGCGTTTGCTGCGAATTTTCTGCAGAAGCAAAGATATAGATTTTTTAAAGTAGTAACTAACGTCACATTGATGTAGAAAAATAAAAACCTGTTCAAATTTTTGATACCTCACACTCCCATGACTTCATGCGCACACCTTTTGGCATTGTTTGCTTACAGTGATTCTTTCACTCAAACAAAACGTTTTGTTTCAGAAGTTTTGCGTTGTTCGATTCTTAAGTTGTGAAGGAGACTCAATTTCTCCAATATTTATCATTTGTGTTTCTTTTTTACTCTCAACAGAGGATAAAACCAGGCCAGGACTGCCCAGGTGGCGGAAATGTGTATAATTTTGCATCGTTTTTGCGTTGCTGGACGTTTGGGGGACCCGTGTAACTTGGTTCTTTTTGGTGGGCTGGTTCTGTCGGTTTGTGATTTGGTTTCCGCATTTAGTTATGGTGGACTCGCCAAGCTTGGGCAATGTCGTGGCGGAGTGGGTGGGAGCGGTGAGACTGCGAGTCCTCGCTGGGCTGGTCAATAAGTGGTCTTGTTGCACCTGGGATGGCGGCCTCGTTGTGGGGGGAGCGTTCTTCTCGGCTGTCGGCGCGGTGCTGGGCACTCACTGGTGTGGCGGGCTATTGCAATTCGCTGGCCATAGCGGTGTGGCTTCCACGCTAGCCATTTAGACCATCCAATCAACTATATGTTTCTCGGCAGCCGTTTTGCAGCAAGAATTGACATCGACAAGAATTGAAATGGTTAGTGTGGAAGCTGCACCGTTGTGGTTGGCGGGTCGCAGCTGCTCGCTGTGCTGGTGGGTGCTCAACCTTGTGCTGGTGGCCGGGAGGGGCGCTCCTTTCTTCGCGGTGGGTTGTCGTCTTAGGCGCGGCAGGACCGTTTTGATTGGTTTGGTGAGGATTTGTGGTCCCATTGCTTTCGTGTTGGGCCTGCTAGTTCTGCCGTGGAATTGTTTGGGCTTGGTGGGTATGTTGCAGCGAGGGGTGGAAGTTGGGTCGCGGACTGGTGGAGCCGGCTTGCTGGGGGCAGCCGGGTTGCATAGTTTTTTTGGACGTTTAGCAGCGTGGGGGGCGATGCGGGATTGTGCATTTTTGCTGCCTGGGTGGTCTTGGCCTGGCAAAAGCTTTTCAACCAAACGACAAGCGCCCTTAGGTTGCATATTACTTGTCGAATAGTTTTTGTACGACTACACAAATCACTTGGTTTATATTTTACATCTTATTATCAATTATGATAGCCTATTTGGAGAGTTTGCGCAAACACTTTATTTAATTTTTCAGAAACCCCAATTATGATGTAATGTTTCTTCCCTTATACCCTAGTCCTCAATTATGGTGGCCTTTCATTACTAAAACCTACTATTATGACACAAAAATGCGGTTGAGATTGGATTCTTGAATCTTTAATAAATTATACCAATTGAAAGCTTTTTTTAATAGTTTTTATGCAAATAAGGTAAAACTTAACATTTGATATAATACCTTGCAAATACCAAAATTGCATCTTTTTGTAACACCAAAGTATCGGCCAAAATATCAGTATCGGTATCGGCCTAAAAAAGTGATATCGGGATCGGTATTGGCCACAATATTGGTATCGGTACATCTCTACTTCAAACCAAATTGCCTGTTAAAAAACACTGCCTAAAAGTAATTGACATTGATGAAACCATTTTTTTAGGCAGTGGCTATTTGACTGGCGCCGGTCTTTGAATCTGACACATTATTTAACTGGTCACGGCGTCACTATATAGGCACTTTTTTTCTTTTTAAAGCAAAAGACGAGAAGCGCCTATATAAGTTCTAAATTCGACGACTGTATTCAACTCGATCCGTGGCGCGTATGATATTTCTCCGCTTGCTATTCCAGAGGGAATGAGTTTGATACTACCCGGAAGCGTACCTTTTTTTTTAGGCTGTGGCTATATTTACACTATATAGTGTAATAATAGCCTCAATAGTGTTGCCAGATAAGGAATTCTGCCCTAATTTAAGAAAATTTTAAAGCTGTTGAAAACAAAAACCTGTATTTTGGAAATTTTTTTTAGTCCTGGTAAGATTAAAACCCTAATCTTATTTCTAACTTCAACCCTTACCTTAACCCTTCCTAACTTTAATCCTAACTGTGGCAACACCTGATTGTGGAAAAATAGCCACTTCCTTTTTTTAAACTAAATTTTGACCCGAAGTGCATTTTTTTAGTCAATTTTTAATTTGAGTTGCCTACAGCCCTATTTTTTATGTCTTTTCAAATGTGAGTAACAAAGTTAGAGTTTTTTTAATTTGCTGGAATTGGAGATTTTCTCTGGGTACCATTACCATTTTTTTAAAAGAAGCATTGTATATAATTAACTTGTTGAGAGCAAAAATGTACCGTAATGCATCGTTCGGCAAACACGGTAACATCCTCTTATGACGAAAGAAAAATTACCGTACGCAGAGAAAATCTCAAATTTCAGCAAATTAAAAAAACTCTTAACTTTATTACTCTGTAGGCAACTCAAATTAAAAATTGACTAAAAATATGCCCTTCAGGTCAAAATTTAGTTTAAAAAAAAGAATGCTTCCGGGTAGTATCGAACTCATTACCTCTGGAATAGTAACTGGAGAAATATCATACGCGCCACGGATCGAGTTAAATAAAGTTGTCAAATTTAGAACTTATATAGGCGCTTCTCGTCTTTTGCCTTGAAAAAGAAAAAAAGTGCCATATAGTGACGTCATGACCGGTTAAATAGTGTTTCAGATTCAAAGACCGGCGCCGGTCAAATAGCCACTGCCTTTTTTTTAAAGAAGTATATATATAACTGTTTAGAGCCACAAAACTAACTTGTTGAGAGCAAAAATGTAATGCGCTGTTCGGCAAACATGGTCACATCCTCTTACAATGAATGGAAAATTACCCAGAGAAATTCTCAAATTCCAACAAATTAAAAAAACTCTAACTTTATTACTCATATTTGAAAAGACATAAAAAATTGGGCTGTAGGCTACTGAAATTAAAAATTGACTACAAAAATGCAGCAGCTTAACGATTGAATCACTTCGGGTCAAAATATAGTTAAAAAAAAGACTGATTGCGGGTTGTATCGAACTCACTCCCTCTGGAACACCAGCCCAAGGACTATCGTACTCGCCACTGACCGAGGTAAATATGATTGTCGAATTTAGAACTTATATCTAGGGATTTTTTTCTTTTCTTCTCGTCTTTTGCTTTGAAAAAGAAAAAGAAAAAAGTGCCTGTATAGTGACGTCATGACCGGTCAAATAGTGTTTCAGATTCAAAGACCTGAGCCGTTCAAAAATAGCCACTGCCTTTAACTTGGCACTGCAGCACGTCTATGAAAACAGTCAAGTTGAAGATATGCAATGAAGTTGGTATGATCTCTTCCACAATCAAAAGAGCATGTTTTGAAGAGTGTTGTTAGTGAAGAGTTCTTAAATTTAAGTGACTGAGTTAAGTCACTGGACGTGTCACTGTGAATTGTGTAGTGTTGCAAGCTGTGCACCTAGCAAGAGCTTTGCATAGAGCAGGAACAAAGGCATCTGTGGATGCTAAGGTCTTTCAGTCACTTTTAGTAATTTTACATTTCTTCTGTGCTTGCAAGTATTCTGTTATTATTTGAAACACTGGTGCCTTAGTTTCCAAACCCCAATGTAGTATCATAAATCTTGCTATTGCCAGTCCACTGGAGAAGGAACTATGAAAACACTGTTAAGCTGCTGAATTGCAGAGGCTTTTTCACTCGTTTGGCAGATGGCAATTTGAAACAACACAAAAGCAAGTGAATTCATATTTTTTCTTCCTCCTTGTTGATCAACTTTATAATATATATACAAGCTTTAACAGGCAATAAATGAGGTGGTGAAATGATTTCAACAAAACAAAGAGCACAATTCAAAATTATTTATGGGGTTGTTTTTGAAATAAAAAGAACATTTTGCAGCATAAATTCTCATGTTGTTACTGCACATCATGCAGATGTGATTTTCAATCAATCTGCTGCAAAAGAAAGCTTACAGATAGAGTCTAATTTTTATGCTTACAGATAGAGTCTAATCACACCAGTCTAGCTTCTGGAAAAGTAATCTATGAAAATCTTGACTGCTGTAGTCAGCTGCATCCTGCATCTGAATTGATTTCATATTTAATTTTACTCTCATTAGATGAAAGTTTGCCATGTTTTTGTAAGGCTTTATTAATGATTGCCGCAATCTCTGCTTAGCTAAAAGATTATTTTCTCCATGCAGCAGGAACCTTTGCCTAATTTCTGGTAGCCATAACTATTGAATGGTCTTTTGTAAAGAAAGATATCAGCTCTGTTATTGACAGTTTTAGAAAGCGATCAATCTGGTAAAGAATTTTTTTTTTGTATTTACTAATCTTGTATTTTTTCACAAAATTGCATGTTCTAACCATTGTGTTTTTAACTCAAGTTTTCAACTAATAGGACTTTCAACTAAGAAAACATGTTAGTTTTTATTATTAATCAAAGCAAAGGCTTTAATAAGTTCCGAACATTAGCTTCTCAGTCCATGCTTATTAGTCAATCAAAAAATATTTCATCAAATTCCGGACCAGCTGATATTGATGCTCCTGTTGTAATGGAAAATCCTTACAAAACTCCAGTAGATCGATGTCTATTATGTGGTGTTCATGTTGACTATAAAAATGTCCAACTTTTGTCACAATTTGTTTCATCATTTACTGGATTATGTGTTCCTCAAAAAGCATCTCGTAAGTTTATGAGAACTTTGTGCTTTATTTAGACTTGTGGAATTTTAGTTTTGCTTTAAATGTTATTGATAAATAAATACAGCAGGTTTTATGCCATCAAGCACACAACAATTGTGTATTGGATTGGATGTCACTACTTTTATGACTTTTGTAACCCAGTTGTGATTCTTCAGAGTAGATTAGAATTCGGCTATCATGGTATCTGTTGCAAATTCCCGTAATTTAATGGCAGGTAGAATTTGGGGAGCTGGTACACAAGTCCCCCCCCCTGGTAACTCATGACAAAGAGGAATTGACCAAAACATGTGGATTGAAGTGTGTGAACAGTAAAGTAGTTTCACCCTATATGTTTGGTGGAGTCCTGTCTTTGTCATAAGTTACCAAGTGAGGGGGGACTTGTATACCAGCTCCGAATTCGGCTATATTCGGTTGTGCAAATTTTTTAATTTGTCATTTTTAAAGATAGTTTTTTTGAAACATTTTTATGTTTGCATTCATCAAAAGGAACAGCAGCAATCAGCAACAGTTGTGTTTAACTTCAGGACAACACATTAATTTGGTTAAACGTTGTTTAAATAGTTGAGATGGGTATTACTCTTATGCTATGAATCAATAACTTTTTGCTGTAACATCATCTACAACATTGTGAAGAAAGGGGCGTTCTTCCCGGCTATCAGCACAAGGCTGAGCACTCACTAGTACAGCGAGCAGCTGCGATTCGCCAACCATAACGGTGTAGGTAGCTTCCACGCTAGCCATTCAGACCATCCAATCAACAATATGTTTCTCGGCAGCCGAGTTGTAGCAAGAATTGACAGCGATAGACACGTGTTTCGCCCATGAGGTTGGGCTCATCAGTATCGCACCGTATTCTGCCACAAATTTATTCGACCACCGGTTTACCAGTCAGTTTAACTCTTATCTTTGTGGAAACAAAGAAAGAGCCAACAAAACCAGCAGGCGCCAGGGCAGAGGACATTGTGAAGGAAGGGGCGTTCTTCCCGGCTATCAGCACAAGGCATCAAGGCTCTTCCCGGCTATCAGCACAATGTCCTCTGCCCTGGCTTTGAACTACTTGCTACAAATCGGCTGCCGAGAAACATCATCTACAACATTTTAACGTTTTTGTAATCATCGGTTGTAATGAAAAGACTTATTTGTTTGTAACATCAAACTGGCAAAACCAGCATTTGCCTCAGTTTGTTCAATTAGATAATTTCTGTTTATTGTATAATCCAGCGAACCCTAACCTTTTTTTTATTACGGACTGGTTTTAAAGTGAAAATAGCTTCGCGGACCGGCGATAGAAAAAATGAAGTTTCACATTTACTTTCATAAGATTTAATTTTTGTAGCGGTTAAAATATAATTCAAGTTATTCAAACAAAGTACCGTAGCTTGATTTTTGAGGAGCTCCTCTTAAAACTTTACTGGTACACTACTGTATTCCTTGAATGCGTTTTCTGAAGCCATGCATTCGCATTTCGCAATGCCACCCGAGAGATGGACAACATGGGAAGGAGTAAGCAAGAAAAGTTTGTAAAAATGTAGAACATTTACATATTTTTTTGGGTAGCATGTGACCAAGTTTTCTCTCCCTGGATCTGTCAGCTGCTTTCATAGATATACAGCAGGTTATAGGTGAGATTCCTACGTAGTAGGTGCATGATCGCATTTGCTTTCATTGTAATCAATTTATTTTATGGCTAAGGACATATTTTCAACCAACTCAAACACTTACCACCATTTTGAACAAGTGTTTTCGCGACCCGGTGGTTGGAGACCCCTGGTATAACCTTACCATCGATGGCTTAACTTTCTTTAAAAAATAGTTCTGGAATGTTCTTACTTTTTTTTGCAGCTTTATGCGAAAAAAAATATGAAGAAGTAAAAGAGGCCATTACTATGTCACAGAGGTTCGGGTTCATGCCTTTTGACGTCAAGGAGTCTGTGTTTCTAAATGATCCAACATTTCATACACTTGATATGAAAAAAATCAAGAAGAGAGACTAGTTAAACAGGAATACATATCGAACGGTAAGGATTTATCTTCTCTATTAAAGAAGACTTCTTTCGAAGCTTAATCTTTAAGTTTTGCATACTTGTAATGGCTTTGAACTACTGACGCAGACCTTGTCACGTGGAAATGTTGCCTGAAAATTATTCCAGCCTCTACCTGCGCTGAATAAAAAGCTGCTCTCAAAGTGCGTTGCTCTGGTATTGCATACCCTGGGAGTTGAACCAGTGTTGCTTGGTTCTGCCGTTTATTTGTTGGCATTGCCAGGCTAGTAGACAAAAGATTGAAGGTTCGGATTCGCTCATTGGCATGCTGCTAAACCCACTACATTAACTTGCGATATTATGTCGTTAGGATGTAAATAAACTGGAGGCTCTGCGACGAAGTTACTACAAGAACAAGTCACAGTCGTTTACTTATAGAGGCCTCTCTCACGGAATACGCCTAAATGAACATCTTTCCGTTTAGCAGCACCTGGTGATCTGAATACTGAATAGCCTGTATTTATATAGCATTTCAATATCAAGAGAAAAGCGTCTGTCAACCTCGGTGACCGGACCTTTGTCACTAGTGGTTGGTGGCCTCTACAACAATGATCATAATCGGTCTTGCTTGGCCCTGGGTGAACTACCCCGGATGGGGTAAACCAGAAATTTCTAGAGGTAATCGTTGGTGCTCATGACGTTGGAAGCACACATTTAAGAAAACAGTACACTCTATGCTTTGTAAAATCTGTATATACTTGTTGCCTAACAATGTTCTTTTTATTTTCTATAAACTAACAAAAGTTATAGTTTTTGGGCAGCCGATTGTAGCATCGAATAGACAGCGATAGACACGTGTTTCGCCCATGAGGCTGGGCTCATCAGTATTGCGCCGTATTCTTGCCACTTAGGTAATCGACCGCCGCTTTACCAGTCAGTTTAACTCTTATCCTTGTGGAAGGAAAAGAGCCAACAAAACCAGCAGGTGCCAGGGGTAGGACATGTGAAGAAGGGGTGTTCTTCCCGGCCATCAGCACAAGGCTGATCACTCGCTAGTACAGCGAGCAGCAGTAACGCTTCGCTAACCATAACGGTGTAGCTTCCACGCTAGCCGTTATGGTTAGCTAGCTTCACAAAAGTTATAGTCTTGTTAGTTTTAGTGGGAAACTGTAAAAGTTTTCTCATTTTTAAAGATATTACTTACATTAGTAGACGAATTGGCTAATGTAGGTTTTAGTGATCTTTCGTATGGCTTCTGGGTATCGGCATCGCTACCGGTATTCACGAAAATTTTGCTGACTACTGTAGTCCATAACCCCGATGGCAAGCCAACCGTTTTTACATTGATTCAACGTCTGCAGACGTGGACCACTATGTCACAGGAACTTTATTGCAGGCGCGATGCGCTCTGCGAAAAAACAACCGTAGCCTAGCCTGCTCTCTAAGAAGTCAAATGGTAAAAAAGTGTTTAGGTCTAAGAACCTAGGTTACAAATTAAAAAAAAAACTGCATATACCGGTACTATTTTATCTTGATCATTTTCACTCATAGGCATTCATGCATCGTGCAACTACACGCTCATCACTTGGTTGTTTTTCAGAAACTACGTCATCGGTGACGGACACGTCATTCTGCTGTTATGTTGAAGTCTCTTCAAGTTACCGAAACAGTAGAATTAAATTATCAATACTTTATCGAAACCTCGCAACCATGGAAATCTGCGGCAAAAGAGAATTGGAATTCAGCAACTCAAAGACACTTTGGCAACAACAAATCAAGCTTGGATCGCGCTGCATATCAGACGATTGTTACGCTCACACAGACAAACGATGGAATGCTTTCTTGTGTCATTTTCTTGACCAAGTGATATTTTCCAAGCAGTAAGATTGCGGCAAATTTTTGGTGCAGTTGGCTGAAAACCGTATAAAAAATGCAACTTCTCTTCGGGCGTGTAGATTCTACTTTTGGTAGCTACTGTCATGAATCCAGTTAGCATTTGTGTTTAGTCAGAAACAAGCAAGAATCTGGCGCAGTAGTAATGACATCCAAGCATCGGGAAATGAGAAGATGAGGTTCTTATCATACTAACCCTTTGACACTGACGACAGTAGGGTGGCCAGTTCCTTTCTCTCGACCGCCTTTCCTTCAGCAATTATGCCCACCCAATTTATGTCACCTTGGGTAGATGTGTGTTTCAACAACCAGCTGAAGCCGGGAGTCGATAATATGCGGTAGCCAACTTTTTTAAAAATTGGTATACTCTTTGTGACCCCTAAAATTCGTCACGCGAACCTCAGTTTGAGAAGCTCTGGTATAGGCTAGTAGCCCGTTTATTGAAATGGCATACGTCATGAAATGAGCCCAATGTTATTCCACGGACCTCAGTAGCCTAAGTTATAAAATTTATTTTTAAAAGCTGAAAGTTAAGCAACCTGTAACTTAATGCTGCGAATAAATTATTACAGTTGCACAAAAGCAAAAAAGTGTTGCTTGGTACTTCGACGACGCACAAGCGTATATTCTTGAATTAGATATTTTGAAATGTATCGATGTTTGCAAGATGAAACCCAGATTGCTCTTTTTAGTCACAAGAAACGGTTGGTCATAGCTTGTCAATTGTTCGACAAAGCACATGTCCGACCGTTTAAACAATTCAAGCAAACTGGTTCTGTCATTTGTTTATTGCGCAAACTATTTTTTTTAAAGGTTGTATAAAAATAAGATCTTAAACAAGAAATATTACGTAATGGATTGAATTGTCCATGCATAGCCTACAAAATGAAAACGAATAAGAGACAGAAGGCTATAGTAGGCTATATATAGACATAAAAGCTACAAAAATGGCCACACCAGTTTGTTGATTAATCTACTTTAGATGCATCAATAAATTTCTTAAACCTGGTAGGCTACAAGCGAGCGAGTAACCTCCAAGACATGGCCATGGCGTCTAGTGCAAACCAATAATCATGTAATTGAACAAAAAATAAACACATCTTTGAAACAAATTGTTTGTCTAAAAATCTAAATGAATTCTGGGACAATTCTTCAGGAAAACCAGTGAACCGTAACAAGTCGCAATGACGTTAATATCATCAAAACGGACGAACAGTTGCTGTGAGACCACGAAGCGCCCATCTTGAAGATGCTACTGATTCGCGGTTGACATCGAGCTCAAAGACCGGATCTCGGCGGCTGGAACAGGATACAAACACCGGACAGGAATAATAATCCACCGGCCTGTAGCAAGAGTTGGATCCGTTAGTTTCTATCCGGGACCAGCTTCTTCTTTGAGATGCATCTTGGCACCGTAATCGCATGATTAAGTTTACTGGTTGCCAGGTAATTATGATTCATCGAGTTTAAAACGTAACTAAAAACACCACAGCCTACTTGTTTATCGCCGGCGCCAGAATTAGCTTCAGCTGGTAGGCTATTAGTTTGTAGCAGGCTACCACTACAAGGAAGTTTGTAAAAGTTCAAAAAAAAAAACCGCTAGTAGCCTATTTTCGGTCAAGTAACTTACAAGTTACAATTGCGTGACAAACAATTCGTTTGCCTTAAAAATAGCTACAGTACCGTAATATGACGTATCGTGAGGGGCAGTTGAAACATCACATCTTCATGTGAGAGGTGGGACTGGCATAAGCGTCATACTTCGATATAGGCTACCAGTAATCTAAACTTTCACGACAAATTTTTGCATTCCATACTAAAAAAAATAAAAGCTATAAAACAGCGTCAAATGATGGTTGAACAGAACCTCACCTTCCACTCAGTCATTTTGAGATAAAAGTTTTAAAAATGCAGGTACAGTAGAATTCGCCTATAACGGCACCTTTAGGGGATTGCAAAAACTGACGTTATAGCCGAATTGACGTTATAGACGAACCACCGCAAACTATTCCAAAACTGTCTTTTGATTAAAGAAAGAGGTGTATAATCCAGTCAGGTTCTACAGGATCGTCACCATCATCATCGGCCTCCTCTTGTACGACATCTTTTGCGGCAGTTTGTACATGTATGTCATGCAAAATGTCGCTCTCTGTTACTGTTTCACGAGTTATGACGTTTGCATCAGTTTCGAGATTTTTCACGCGGGAAAAAAATTAATTCAGTTAATTAAAGTCCCTGCTGCGAACGACGTAGCAAAATAAAGGGAAGGCATTTTGCAAGCAGCAGCGCTAACTGGATTAAAAGACTGACCGTTCGTGGTGAAGCTGATGGCTTAAAATGACGTTATAAACGAACAAAAGACGTCTGGGGACCAATAAAGGGTGCTGTTACATGCGAATTGACGTTATAGGCGATGCTGTTGTAGCCGAACTACAATGTACGTAAAAGATAGGAATTCTGCCGGGACCGAGCGAAATGTGACGTAATAGGCGAATTGACGTTATAAACGAAGCCGTTATAGGCGACTTCTACTGTACCCTAAGTAAGAAAGATTTGTTGACTCACCTTGTAATCTCGCTGCCACTTCCGTACTTCACTGTTTCAGTTGTGAACGTGACGTGGATGACAGGGAGGGAGATTGGTCCGTGTTTCGGGGGAGAGTCCAACATTTCCCCGCTGGTTTTGTCCCATCCACAGCCCCACAGATAAACACCATGCAAGAAGAAACCTTCCGCAGGTGGATCTCTTAACTGAAATCAATTGATATCAATTCAACCATCCGGAAAGGTCATTGAGAGTATCGTCTTCCCATAAGACTACCAACATATTTGTGGTATGATACACGACAAATGTTCTTTGGACTTTGGTAATGAACTAGTTTCACGTAACCGACAAATGACAGCCTCATGTTATTGCGGATTTAAAACCAGAAATAGTGCAGCAAGATAATCGAATAAAATACATCAGACTACGCCTCCGGTGCCTTGTGCCCAACTGCCCATTAACTTACGTAGGCTACATTTAGCCTAGCAGTAAGATTGCAGCAAATGCTGCACAATATGATAGAAACTTTCAAAACAAGTACGACACTGATCTACACAATCCTGAACTTAAGACACTGAGCTTACATGATCCTTATCTCTTTGTGTGACTTCAATGTGGAAGACGATGTTGTCCATGTTTCCAGACTTTTCGATGTGGGATCGGATGGCCTCCTGCTTCAAGGCTGATACCAAAGCGTGAGGATTGAAGAAAGCACCAAGCCAATAAGCCGCCACTTTGTCTTTTCCCTGGGAACACAAGCAAACTTACATAAAGTAGAATTTATCCCTGCAATAAGTTAATGCCGTTTCCGAAGCTATATTATGTAAATTTTACATGTTTGTACAGGGTTCAGACCACTGATATCATATAGCCGGTCGCTTAGGTTAAAAATTTCATTCGCCTTTGTGTTCATTTTTTTTTTGCTTTGTGTATGATATGATCTTCCCTCCACAGCCAAGGACCTCTGTTGCTCTTGTAGCAACTATTCCTTGAACTAGATTTAAGTGACAAGATTAATAAATATTTGTAGCGAATCGGCTTTGAAGTATAATTTCTTTATCTTTAACAGCGATATATTTACAATCATACAGGGTTAGGTGTTTATTCATAAAATTCTCAAGAAATTGCCTTTGCAATTGACTATTTACTCGACTAGACCACACAAACGAGAAGCCGAGCGGAAAGGTAATCATTTCCCAAAACGTCACGACGTTAAGTGAACGATTGCAGTTCTTAGGTGCCATTAGCCTACTCCATTCATTCTTACCACTGCCAGGATCCTTTCAAAGTGGCTGACTCTCGTTGCAATGTCGTTCAGCCATTGAGATAGTGACGTCGTATCCGGTGGAGCGGTGTCTCCCGCTATCGCCATCCAGCGGCTTGGTATTCTCGATCTGCTCAAGTCGTTAGCAATCTTTACGTCATCGTCAGACAAGCGGTTACCGAATTGATCCAAGCTCTCCACGGAGGCTTTCACTGCCAACAATCCCCTTGAAGTATACAATATGGTCAATCGCGACAAGAAAGCAGAATATTAATCGAAATTAAAATTCAGAAAAAAGTGTGGCTACAAAAAAACATTCTTTAAAGTTTGCAGTAGCTTAGTTACAAGAAATTGTTGGGTAGTTGTTTCTCAGGGATTTCTATCTGTCAAAAACATCTTACGCGACTTACTGCAATTGATTTACATACTCATCATTTCTGTAAAGTTTTAAGCAGTATAGCCAATTGAAAGACACGAAGCCAAAACATTGTATCTTTTATCAGTAATGAAGTAAAACAAAATGACTTCTTTCAACCTTCGTTCAGGAGGCTACTCGATGCTGTTGAAAATGAAGAACACCGTGGTGTGTGATAATTCCAAGCTGAAGAAGTGTGCGCTATCACTTAAACTTACCTCTTGATTTCCGTGAGAAGCTTCTGAAGTTGTTTGAGTTCGCTTTGAAGTAAAAGATTAAACGGCGTCGGCCCACCGAGCTTTCGCACCCTCTCGCTGACGTATTCCTGCAGTTAAGGTTAAAATCTGGTTTTGTGGATTAAACAAACCAGGAGAAACAACGATGGAGCCAAACGAACATGATCACTGTTACACAAGACTGAATAACATTATAGGGCATCAGTCTTTATTAACATAATAAAGCCCAAAACGTGTAGCCTTTTTTCATCAAAAAAACATATTGCACAAAGATAGTTGCTGAAAGTTAAGCAGCAAAAAGGAACTGGCCTATGGCCATCTGACTATTACTGTTATGCACGCCATTAGTGTAGAGCAGTAAGATAGCCTCTATGTAAGTATTTAAAATCCTTATCAGCCCTTATTTCCAGGACCATATCTTACCTTACTCCACGCTTTTGGTACTTTTGGCAAAGCGTTGTAGCAAACTTCCCACAATTCGACTTCTTTTCTACTCCGTATCAAAGCATGCGTGTGTGTTGCAAATATGCCCCTGAGACAAGAAATACTATTTATTGATCATGAGACCGTTGAACAATGTCACTAAGCGTCTTTCCGAAGTCACAGCCGCACACTCTTGAGCGGTGTTGAACCGGCGTCCTATGGAGCACCACACTAGGACTTACATGGAGCACCAAATGGATCATTCCAATATCTGTAGACTTTTCAGTATTGTCCTCATAATAAAGAGGCAACAATCTCAAACTCTTTACCTTGAGATAACCCAGGGGTGGGAACTGGTATTGCTGATGGAGGTCTGTGGGGGCACGTTCATGGTAGTGGGGGGCCGGGGGTACAATTTGTGAGAGAGCGTGGTTGATTCGGGAAGAAAATCGTAAATGTTGTTCAATCTGGAAACATTGAAAAACAAATTACGTCTAATGTACGTCGATTACAAGCAAAATACAAAATATTGAAAAATTTTGAACTTATTAATCACAAAAGAAACGCGGCAACTAAAATACCGAATCTCACCTTGTGAAAATATATTGGTCGTCGCCCAACACCGCCTCTGGTGTTGGATGAAGATTGCACGCTTCAGCGACATCTAGTGAGTGATGATAAATGGAATCAATCGCCTGCACGAGGTTGCTTTGCTTCACGCTGGGTGCGAACAAGACCGAGGGAAGACGGTATTTGACTGCAAGAAGTAAAAGCATGAAGTTGTGGAGGAAAAGATTTAACTGTGTCACTTGATGAAGTGTAACACAACGTTAGCTGCATGCATCAAATACGCAATATTGGTAAAAGTGCTTATCAGACGCAAAAAGAATTCATGAAAAATGTTAACAACATCAGTGTAATGTACAATGTTGCTGTTGAAAGTACCAGCGAGAAAAACGGGATAACTAAATCTTTTTTATCTTACTACTTTTGTAAAAGCAAGCAGGCATGAGCAATCAATGTTTTGCATGGATGATCCGAGCCATAAAGTTGAAAAGGTCACATATGTACAATGTACATCTTTGTCATACACAAAGAATAGTTCCCATAACGTGCACTGGGTGGTGGTAGAGCTGTCAAGCAAGTTGCGACAAGTATGACCTTTTTTAAAGCGGTTAGGAAATGAAACGAGTTTGAAAACGTTTTCACCTCGAGGAAGCTCAAACTCTTTCTTGACAGAGCTTGCAGCGAGCCAGTAATCCACCAGAGAGTTCAAGCTGAGCTGGTCATAGCTGTTGGTCACCAGGCTGCCATATATCAGTTCTCCAATTTGGTACCTAAGGAAAAATAAACGTTTTTATACTTTATTTCACCGCAATAAAAACGTTTTTGAACATGGCTTGGCATTAGAGGGTTTGGGAGATTGTTTGTTACAGTCTTGTGCGATTTAAAGTTTGCTTTGAAATTAGCATCATATCATGGAGAAAGATGTCGGATCGTCCTCGGACTCAACGAAATCTGTTTGACATTTGTAAGTTATCCCACATTTGATTGATCATGAAACGTGTAGGCTACATCGCGGCTGGAGCTCAGAGTCCTACGTTCAAAAAAGACGAGGAAAGATGTTCACTGTAGCTGAACAAATACTGAGAAAACATTGTCAAGAATGAAGTTTCAAAACACACAGAATAATATGGATATTGCACAAAGTTTGCCTCCTTCAATTCTGTAAATGGCTAAAGCCTATTTGAAAGGACTTGGCGATGTTGATCCAGATTACGCAGCTTTCTATCAAGATCAGATCACCTGAGTCCGGACCAGGATATGCTCCTCAACATCACGTTGCCTCCAGCTTCAAAGTTGGCTCCGGATTGAATGTCACTGAATTCTTTGGTTACCACGGCAACCGCTGCCTGAAAAGAAAACCGATTTCAATGACGCGACTTTTGCATACGGAAATGACGTCATCAATTTTGTTGGTTTCTATTTTTCTACGTTAAAATGATATTTCATATTAATAAGATTAAACTGAACGATGAATGTACACACGTGGTTTGGACTGGTGCGACGTGCGTATGCTCAATTCTCGTATTTATAAAAATTATTTCAAAATTTGACAAAAAAAAACATTTACCAATCAACAAAAATGTTTTAAAATTGACTTTTCACATCATAAAAGTTAACTAACGAAACCAAGTGAAGTGTTGGAAAATATGCAAATACCAAAAAGGGAAAGCAAACCTAAAATTAAGTGGGATGTTGGAATTAGAATATTTCTGTGCTTACAGTATCGAGAAAATTAATTTATAGAAGGCTTATCGGATCGCTTTTATAAAAAATGTAGATGAGAAACAACAGAACATAAGTACTGTGCAAAAAGAGCAAACAAAATAAAAAATATAACCAATTCATTCATTCATAGCTTGTCATGTCAGTGTCAAAGTCAGATAAGAGCATTTTCTGTAATGTTTTTTAGGTCATTGTGATCACAGGAAGGGCTAAGGGGCAGTTGGTACGGATGTGCTTCATCGTGTAATTGTCTAAGCTACAATCACACATTGGGTCGGGAGTCATCTTCCATCGAAAAAGATTGGTTTTATTTCTGTTGACTCAGCAGCGGGCTCTATTAAAGCAGCACCACTCTCTTCTCTCAAAGGTGAGAGCTTTTTGGAGGTATTCGGAAGAACTTGAGATAGCAGTAGGCCATCAAACTCGAATAATCACTGTTCTAATCGAGCAGTTGCCGCGCTTGTGTGTTCTAATAGGCTAACGTTGACGAAGGTCTTGGCAATATCTGGGGTGTGGTGTTGAGATTAGTCTTCTGTGAAGGATTAACTGGATCTTCACGTGAAGGCTCTCAACATGATCCAATTAAATGACGTAATTAAATCTACAAGATGTTATAGGCATCATGAATTGCTGGTGGTAAAGGTGAAGCCAGCGTGGACCAAAATAAGTCACAGGTTTACTTATTCTCTTTATTGTTCATAGCAACCTTCAATTGTTGGTGATTGACGTCAGCAAAGGCATCTGCCTGCAGCCATCCCACGTTGGAGGGGAACCTTCCTCGGAGCTGGATGGCGCCATGCAGCAAACACACGTTGTGTAGGCATGGCAACCACTCTGGGCGCGATGACGTGTTGATGACGTCGCTGGTGACGTGGGTGGACATAAACCGCAAGAGATTGTCTTTCATTCCCTGAATAACACAAAAAAGTATGTTGTCTCAATAAGCTATTTCTGGTGATATTTGTGTCGTAGGCTAGGTAGTAGGTAAGCATTAACGTGTTTCATTCAACATCATAACTATAAGAAATCAGCATCAACAAAATACAGCTTGTACTGTAGACTTGTGACACTTCGTTCTGATTTTGTTGCCAAGAGAATACGTCAGCACCAGATGATAGAAGCTTCAAAAAGTTACAAGTTTAGGTAGTCCATAAAGCCGATAGTTTTCACAAGGAAGCATTATGCGCAATCCTTGAATATAAAAAATAATTTCACAAGCTTTTATTGAAATCGTCGCCTAAACTAAGCTTCAGGTTGTGTTTGCATACCTTTGGCACATCGATGACCATGCGCACTGATGCGTGAAGTAGTGACGTTGCCAGGCAACAAGTAGCCTCACATGTAAGCCACAAACGGAAACCGGGATCGACGTTGTTGGCTTCAAGCAGGAGGGAATGGATCGACTCCACAAGTCTGGGATGACTTTGGGCGGGGTGCAACATCACCCACTTGCCCTGAAAGAAAGGTTTGATATGATGACAGAGATGAAACGTAGAGCTGTCGTCGGGCAAACAATATACGACTTCGACTCGTCCGTTTATAACTGGCCGACTCCGGACATGCCAAAATCCCTCCGACTCCATAGCCCTGTGAAAATCTCTATTAAAATTTGATTATTCTACCTCCTCAAGAGCTCTCAAGAAGGACTTCCTCGCTTTTCTTTCTTCTCCACTTCCGCATTTGCTCAGGTATATGACGTCATATCGGGTCTCGTTTTTCACGGCGTGGTCAACGAAACTTTGAAGCGCAAGATCGTTTTCTGAAAAGTGCACATCTATATGAGAAAAATGAGCAAGAACCATACATGTGCCCAGTGTCCACATCAATAATGTACTCATCATATCATCATTATCATCGTCCTGTCTCTTATCCACATGCAATAAAGGTTCCGTGATTGGAACCAAATTATTATGATCATCATCATCATCCAAATTCGGTGATCAAGCATAAACTCCTCAAACCTCACCATTGGTGAAGAGGAGGAGGATCGGAGTCTTGGGAGCAGACTGAACAAGAACGGAGTTGAAATCTGGAGCTTCTTCCCGAAGAAACTTCTTACCAAGAGTCCGTTGAACAAACTCGGTTGAAGCTTGGACCACACGATCGTTACGAATCGCTCTGAATGACAAAGGCAAGTTCTTGAAGAAATTTCAGAAAATGAACAAACATTTGCTGTATATCTATTGACCCGATCATGAACTTCATGTTACGTTGATGGAAACATACAGTATGTTCCTATTCACGAGCGAATCCTACACCTTGAGTTCATCGTGCTAGTTTTGATGTTTACAATCGTAGGCCTACTACGTTTTTAAAATCTAACATTTTGTTACTTTTTAAGCATGCTTAACTAGCTGGAAGTCCAACATAACTCTTAAAGACTACATTCGCATTGCGCACAGATTGGCTTAGCCTTAGCGGTTAGTGCAGTGGTGCCCCACTCAACCGGCCCGTGTTCAATACTCGGTGCTGTCACGGAAGTCTAACATAACTCTTAAACGGCTACATTCGCATTGCGCATAGATTGGTTTAGCGGATAGTGAAGTGGTGCCTCACTCAACCGGCCCGTGTTCGATACTCGGTGTTGTCACAGGAAGTCTAACATAACTCTTAAACGGCTACATTCGCATTGCGCATAGATTGGTTTAGCGGATAGTGAAGTGGTGCTTCACTCAACCGGCCCGTGTTCGATACTCGGTGTTGTCACAGGAAGTCTAACATAACTCTTAAAAGGCTACGTTCGCATTGCGCACATATTAGCTTAGCGGTTAGTGAAGTGGTGCCTCACTCAACCGGCCCGTGTTCGATACTCGGTGCTGTCACGGGAAGTCTAACATAACTCTTAAAAGGCTACATTCGCATTGCGCATAGATTGGCTTAGCGGTTAGTGAACTCACTCAACCGGCCCGTGTTCGATACTCGGTGCTGTCACGGGAAGTCTAACATAACTCTTAAAAGGCTACATTCGCAATGCGCATAAATTGGGTTAGTGAAGGTTAGTGGAGCGGTGCCTCACTCAACCGGCCCGTGTTCAATACTCGGTGCTGTCACGCACGGGAAGTCTAACACAACTCTTAAATGGCTACATTCGCATTGCGCATAGATTGGGTGAGTGAAGTGGTGCCTCACTCAACCGGCCCGTGTTTAATAAAAGATTTATCAAAGTTTGAAAAGGTCGACGTACATGTTCAAATGTGTACAATAATAGGCTACATGGAAATACACAACTAATTTTCTAATTCGTAAAAAAAACTTGCACATTTTTTATCAAAAATGTGACGTTAAGCGTTTTCAAGTCAGTGAAATGCATGGTCGAGGCAAAAGCCGTTCAATCAAGCAGCTTAAAAACAAGCACTTACCTTATCACAAGCAGTCTTTGTAGCGCAGTGTAGTGGTCGTCTGCGTTGTCAGGAAGCCGAAATTTGCTGCTCAGTTCAGGGAAATCCCCTTCACACAACAACCTCCACTGCAGTTCTCTTCCGTCCCTCGGCATCCGGTCAAAAAGGTCGTGAAACCAGTCATGGTACATCGCTAGTACCTGGTAGGACAGATAACAACTGAAAGGAACCAGAAAAATGTAATGACAAAAGCATTGAAAACAATAAATTATATCGTTAATTTGACGTTGAAAGTCAACTCCCGCCCCACATCATTGGTAACTGTGTTCCTGTTGTTATGTTAGTTGTGAT
Source organism: Aplidium turbinatum (assembly GCF_918807975.1). Lineage (NCBI taxonomy): Eukaryota > Metazoa > Chordata > Ascidiacea > Aplousobranchia > Polyclinidae > Aplidium > Aplidium turbinatum. The sequence continues at coordinate 14,154,370 of NC_137477.1, read as the reverse complement.
TAGTTGTGATATGAAATTAAAAGTGAACAAAACTGACAAGACAAATATACTACAACAGCACACCTGCAGATTGTGGAATTGTTCATCGCTCATCCAATCAAAAGCCTTCTTTGCTTGTGATCTCGACTCAGAAGCATGACAACCGAGAGCAACCATTAGAGCGTGACCGTAGTCAGGTGAGATCAAATATTCGCGTTCGCCGACGTTTACGTTACCTGAAGGTTTGGATAAGTTAAAATAGAAAGAAGGTCGGGTATTTCAGTCGTAATGCAATTACTTGTGTGTGTGGATATAACCGCTCCTTGTTGAAAGTGCTATAATGTAGCGCTGCCACACAGATGTTCGTGATCCACTGAGGATATCTTAAACTGCTATTGTAAAGAACACATGCTCTAACTTGCGTCGTATTTGATCATACAATTGCTGGAATTCAGTAAACACAAAAATTAAATAGGCCTATGAATCCTGAACTGTGAAGGAACGTGGTGTGATGTCAATTATCTGCGACCAACAACCTTAGCCTACATACCGTTCGAATCTTCTATTTCCAAAGCCATGAACAGGGCAAACAACAAGCGATCCTTCCCGAACAAGGCTCGACTAACAGTCGAGAAAATGTTATACGTCATCTCGTTGCATATGGCTTTCAACGACGAGCGTTCGGATTGTCGGATGCTGACGTCATACAAACTGAAAAAGTCGTCTGCGTTGCCATGGTGATCGTTTAAAAACTTAATTCTGGCAAGTTGCTATAAACGTTGTTTGCAAACGTCGGGACATAATCCAGACAGCAAAATCCGTTATTCCTACATTGATTCAACGTTTACAGACGTCTGCAGATTTTGCTGTGTGGGAGGTTACTGACGAAAAAAAGCTTGATGAACAAGCTTGATGTACAGAAATGCACAAAACTCTTCAACACAGCTTCCACTTCACCTAATATATCTTTGCCAGCTGAAATGATAAAGTGGATTGATGACAGCCAATGATCTTGTGACGTCGAACAGGACGGCACCCCTGAGCGCGACAACGTCGAAGCCTTCCTTTGCTCTCTCGATGAGGTCCTCTGACAGACTAATCTTTGACCGCCTGAAATATATCCAAATTCGTTTGCAAAGTGAAACAACATGTAGTGCTTAAAAAGGAATTGATAACATTTTGAAATAGTTGTGATAAAAAACGGTTGTACAATGTTAACGACAGTATTGCACAATTCAGCTTTATTGCGGTAGCACGAAGGCGCAAACAACTTCATTACCACCCTTGTAATATTTGCTCAGCCATCGATACTTAGTAAAACAAAATGTAACATGAATTGTTATCCATGCGAACACTTTGCATTATACAAACAAATAAGCATATTGATGGGAGTTATAAAGTTTATACAGATCCAACTACAGTATTTGGATTACAGTTGAGTTGCAAGTTTTTTGTAGATAACAATGGTATTGAAAAAAAGGTGTATTTCACTTTAATATAATATCACATTTCTTAGCAACGTACGTCTCTCGCGCTTCGTCATATTGTTTCTTGATCTCTGCTAACTTCTTCGTGACTAGGATGTCGTTGAGGAGTCTGGCGTCTCCTGCGAGCGTGTCTTTGAGTTGCTCCTCTAGATCCTTGAGAATGATCATGTTCTTCATCTTGTCCTTCTGAGTCCCCATCCACTCATCGCGCAGACGTGGCTTCTCCAGTTGAGTAAATCTGAAGAAAATCAATTCCATCAAGATTGTTCACAAACCCACAAACTGCCGCCATCTGATCTTCCACAACGCATCACCAGCCCAGTCCGAAGAGAAAAGCTTGTTAAATGGTTTAGGCTTTCTCAGCTGTTTGCCTTCGTGTAATCAAAGTGAGTACACAATGTAAATAATAAATATATTGTAGTTTTAAAATGTATAAACCTGTCAAAAATGCTACATAGCTTTTACGTACAAACATACAGTACTACATACTTCAAACAATGGCTTTCCAAATTTGATTTCATAAAAATTTCTACCATAGCCTACATCTCCAGAAATATATTTTTATGTTTCTTGTGTCACTCAGGTTGGAAGTAGTTCAGTGCTTTGTCAACCCACACGCGGTGCAGATAATAATAGACTACCATTAAATTCAAAGTACAGTCAAGAAACTATAGCGCCTAAATGAATACAAGCTCAAAAATCGAAATCAGCCAATCGCAAGCAATTTACCTGTCCAGCAACTCAAGCCGCATCCCATCCCTGTTGGTCTGGCTGTATACCACAGTCGTGTATGCTGCCAGCTCTGGTGGGACATCTTGCGGCAAGGTTGTAGTGTGGAGATACAAACGAAATTGTGGATCGCACTCAACTTCATGATCCCCAACCTGAAGACAAATAGTCAGTGAAACAACAGCCGTCTGCACATAAGCTAGTTAACTTGTGTGGAACAGGAATGCCATACAAGTGCAAGTAGAAATTAAAAAGCCTTAACACAATTCCAAGAAAAGCAGTACGAAGTATACGTTCTAAAGATTGCACATAAATTTAGTTAGTTGTGTAAATGCGGATGCACTTTTCATGGTCGACAGAGGAGCCGAGTAAATTAGGTCTGAGATCGTCCTTAATCATTTCGTCTCAACAAAAACATATTATTTTAGCTCAATTATCATTCTCACTCAAGCAATCAAATACATGACGCTGCAGGACCATCAACTTCATGCGCTCACAGAAACGCAATGAATCACAAAAAGCGTTTGCAAATTTAATTTATTGCACATGGTTTGTCAAATAGTTCGGACTAAACTAAGCTTTGGGGCAAACCTGTCTCGTTTAGTGGCTACAAGTTCTTACCATGATTTTAAAAGGCGAGTTGGTGTTGTGGAAGTCGAGCCTGTGTCGGAAGACCTCTCGGAACCGATAGTCGGTTGCTAGCTTGTCTACGTCACAATAGGTGATGAGCAAGCTGTTCCCTTCGCTCAGGCAAGTCTCAAACTGGGATTTTAAGTCCTGAAGGGCGCAAGAACAACTAGGTGGGTCAAACAAGCGAGTTATTACATTTCAATAAGGTTGATGGCATATAATTTGTGTTACTCTTGATACAAATTGCTATGCATTTTTAATTTAAAATGCTTACCTTTGTTTATCCAGAAACAAACACTCATTTATGTCAAGCAATAGTTTTTATGGTTTGGCAAAGACAAGACTAGATTACATAAAGTGGCCAATAATATAATTAACCAGACCCCTTCATGCAAATACTTCCAACAAGGTGCAAAAATGTTCATTATTCTGAGGTAAGGAGATATGTTTTTATGAGAAAAAAAGCTCAAACGCTCACGACAAAACTCACGCAGTATTGCACAATGACCAGCTTGTTGTCCAGGTAACCTGGCAACCAATCAATGATCTTGGCGACGGGATCGCACACCAAACACCACGTGGAGTGGCGGCCGGTAATGAGGCATATCTGGTCCAGGGTGAACTGATCCACTGGAAGCTTCTTGATGCAAATATCTTGGACTTCGATGTTGGTGTACAGAAACTCATGAAGGCTTTGAAAAAAATTGTTCAAATTGCATTGGAAATGATGATGTCAATATTTTTATATTACACAAAGGCCGATGGAAAATATTTTCCCGGAGAATCTATTTTGATGTACATTGTGGAACACTTGTATGTGTTATTTCAATGAAAGCCAGGACTTTGAGTAAAAAGGAGTTCAGCTTCGGAAGAAAAGTATCAGAATAAAAGTGACAAGATGAAAAACAAAAACTAAGAAATAGATCTTTTTAAAAACAGCACGTTTAAAATGACTAACATACTGAATAAGAATGCAGTCAATCAAATCGTTGAGATCGGCGATAGAAAAATACAACAGTATTCAGCAGAATGAAACCTCAAGTTAACACCGAAAAAATTAAATAGCGTTGAACAGACTTTAAAACACACTAAAACGTTTTTTTACAGCTCAAAATACAAATAGATGTAACTAAGATGTGATCTGTAATCACCTGCAATTTGTGAAGAGCATTTTGTTGGGAATCGGTAGCTCGTAATGCTTGCACACGTGTATGTAGAATGATGTCATTCGCTTACGAGCGTCTGACGTCATGCCTCCGCAATACGTCAGAAAAGCTGACGCAAGCACGCAGTTAGTGACGAGTTCTTCGTTACTGATAGAGTCCTCCAACTCTGTCTTCCAGTTCTTCTCAAGAGGACGCAAGCTGGAAGAGCAAAGAGTATGACGTGACCACGTTTGTTGCTTCATGAGAGTGGTTTGAGCATTCTATAAAAGACATCATGCACTTCCAGAGGCGTTTTCCACATTCATTGAACATAGGCAAAACTTATAAGTTAAAAACAAAGATTTTCCACTTAAAACTTCCTCATACTTCTCTAATGTGTTCAAAGCCGATCTCAGTCTCTCTTGCGACGTTTGGAGTTCTTCTCTTAGTCTGTGCTTCTTAACGACAGCCTCATCGTACCTGGGTAGAAAAAGTTTGTACACTGCAGTTTGCACGTAAAGAGGCGTCAAACAATGAAAATTTGCTTAAAAACACCAATGAAATCAAATTTATCTGTTAAGAAAACAAACTTTTGCTGCAGAATATCAACTTCCTCCTGCAGTCTTTGGATGTCATCTTGCGTGAGGCCCTCAATCCCAGTGGCGGTTGAATCATCCGCGACAGACAGATCACCTTCACTCTCCCCGGCGGTAAGCACAGGCTGAGGAAAAATAATTAATAAATAATTGATTTCCCGGAACTTGGAATAAATATGGCAATGAGAAGACAATTTAAAGCTTGTGACATGGCTGGGACAATTAAGATAATATTGGTTTGAAGGTGAAGCCTCGTTGTTTGATTCAGTTATATAAAATCCCAATAAGACTGTTTTTTTCTGCTGCTTATTGAAGAATACTATTTAAATATCGTAGAAATTGAGAAACTCCTACTTTTGAAGCTTACAAACAAATACACCAAAAAATGTCGACTTTCAACCACAGCATAAAGCTGAGCGGACATCTCAAAAACTCGTGTGAAACAAGCAAAGTGACATCTAACCCTCAAGGAGGAATCATTTCAAAGAAACAAATGATATCTGGTTGGCCGTAACATCAACTTCAAGTGCAAAAGAAATAAGAGCTTTAAAGAAAAGCTACTGAAAGCCGAGAATACTTCGCATTCGCATTGATTCTATGTGCAGCAATGTTATTAGGCCCACAGTCTTGTTGCAGGTCCAGCGCTCACCTTTTGTTCTTCTATTTCTGCCTGTTGAATTTTATCCAGCTCTTGCTCCAGCTGAGTGAGAGCGTCCATAGCTTGCTTCAAGGGTCCACATCTTCGCGTGTATTCGACGATGGAGATTACATACTCCACGAGCACCGCAGCGTCTTCACTGCTGTACCGGGCGGCTGATATCGTTATTCCAGTTCCTGAGTCATGAAAGTGAAAAATGAATTGATTTCAAAACCAAGTTACAACGTTCAAACCTGTCCGGATTTACAGTAAGAAAAGTAATAAGAGTACATCTTTATGTAAAGTATTTAAGACATGCGTTGACGATCAATTTAAGACATATTCGCACAGTTTTTGAAGAAAATAGTTAGATAGTGCACGGTTTTATGTCCTTTGTTCCCTGTATGGCGAGGGTTGGAGGTTTTCGGACGTTTCCAGGAGAATATAACATAAACCTATTTCCGAAGCATTACTTTCATCAGCGGATGCCAAATATTTCTAATACACAACACGCCGAGGCGATGTTAAAACAAAACTGTACACGCCACATCACGAAGAAAGCTAGTAAAACAATCTGTGTTTTTTTGTTGAAAAATGAAGGTACAAAATTGAAAGTCCATTCTGAGTTTACTTTAGAATTTGCTGAGAAAATGAAATCAACAGCGACCATCTTACCAGTTGCCTTTCGTTGCTGAATCACCGCTTGTGACTCTTGTAGCAGTGACCCTTCACCGGTGACCCCTTCCTGACCTTCTCTCCCTTTCAAAATGTATGACTCGACATCGTGAAGAATGGAATCATCTAAACCAGTTTCCCAGTCCACACTGTGAAGAAGAGTGAGCTTAGATGCAGAAAAAATATTAGTCTAAGTTAAATTGTTTGCTAGTTTAAAATAGTTATACGTTTTTCATTTTTAGATCCGAAAGTTAATGGAGGAAGTAATGATGAAATGTTTCAAGCAAACTGCAAACATGAACGAGAATGCAGCAGTCCTGGACCGAGCCGGCGGCAAATGGAAGCGCGAGGAAGAGAAAAGTTTAGCGAATGTTGGTTGCTTGTTATTCTTCGCTGTCGCTTAGTTTCATTATTACCGCACCGTAAATTCGTCCATGGGCAACCCGGCTACCGTACGCAATTATTCATCCCTCATCTTTAAACTACACAATTTTGATAAACTGCTTATTTTTCAACCACAAGCTGACGAAATCAAACAATAAACAAAGCATTTATCAATACATCTAGCCTTCGCCAAGCCTGTTTTCAAAGTGTTTTAACAAATTTTCTATTTTGTATAATAACATTCGTATTTCCTTGCAATGTTTATCGGGCTTTGAAGACGTTTTAATGAAAATCACACAAAGAAAATGAAATGTAATTGCGTTATAAACTGTATAGTTATTAGTTATGTAATGCAATGTTGATTACCTGTGAATCATGTCAACAAATCTAACGGTGTCGTTCATAAAGTTCTGCATTGTCTTCCACTTGTTGCGCCGGACAGCTCCGTCACCTTTCTCCGGACTGGAAGCCGCTGCAAAGACGGTAATTTGACATTATCTATTGTTGTGAAGACGTTATGCATTTAATGTATGGTTCGAAACAACTATTTATAAAGTTGGATAAATCAGTTATTTTTTTGTTATTTCTCTATCATGCATCCATGGTCTAAATGTAGCCTAAATTCAAGCAAAGGATATATGATTACCCAAAGAACTTCGGGTAATTTGTCGTGACAGTTTAGGTTGTTTCTTATGTGGTCCTGTTTTGAGCGTGCTGCCAGAAGAGACTCGCGAAGATTTATCGGAACCATCCAAATGCTCTCCTGTTCTCCGGGATGCTCGTGGTGTCTTTACATCCGATCTTCCAGCGTGGGATTGCTGGTCGTTCCTGGAACCGGATAGCCACGGTCGCGCCCCAACAAGCACCATCACCATTTCTAGGACCTTTGCAGAAGAATGCATTATGAAATTAGACTTTAAAAGATAAAAAAACAAGAGTTTAATTAGATCTCTCTCTCTCTCTATCTCTCTCTCGATTTTGCTTCAAAAACACCTGGTCTGCATCCCGAAACATCAGGATCGGGTTTCACTAAATGAAGAAATATTATTTTAATTCCATTACTTGTGAGAACAGGCAGTCGCGCATATAGCGCTGATGCAATAGATGGTTAGTTTCAATTCCCAATAAGTCATAAAAACATTCGAGAATAACCTAAAGGTCCGACATCAAGCAAGAGATCGGTACAGGGAGTAATAAATTTGATACGAGACTTCTCAAATTCTGAGCACCACCATCACTTAATTGCAAACAAGTGGTAAAAATATTCGACAATATGTGTGTATAGCTTGAAGTTGGGCGAATGCAGTAAGATTTAATTCAACCAAAAAACAAATAAAAATTACCCGTAAAGAATTTTGTTTTAGTTATCACACAAACATAAAGTTTCACATCAAAAAACCATTCATTATAATGACCAGTGGAAATAAATGAAATGTGGAAATAAATCTCATCCTTCCAACCTGAGCAACCAACTTTGGTGGCTTCTTGAACGCCTTCAGTCTCTCGATGCATCCTCGATCCACTTTATTTCTCCAATGCTCCACTTGTTGCTTCGCCGTGGCCAGGCTGGCTCTGAAGATTGGTTGGTTTTAGTGAGGAAAAGCTTTAACTTCAACGAGTATGTCCGCAAGAAGCGTGAAACCAATGTTTTACCGTTTGATAAATACTTTGTCCGAAAAAAAAGTGTTTATGCAAATATAACCTTGCATCTTCCATCCTCTTTTTTGCTGCAACAATGTCCTCATCAATTTGGACTCTCTTGGATTTTAAGTTAGCCTCCCTCATAGCATCAAATTGCTTGTCGTACTCATCATTCTCCTCAAACCTCAAGAGAACGTCTTCCTCGTAGTCCGAGTCGGCATCTTGGGATAGCTGGACGAAATTAGTTTCAATATTAAGATTTTCTAGTTGAATCTTTTTTACCGGAAAGGCCCCAAGCAAGAGTTAATAAGGTGTTTCCAGTTGGACCGTGGCACATTGAAAGCTTAGAAACCAATGAAAATCACAGAAGCAACTTCATTAGAACACAGTAAGATTTAACATATTTGTGCCATCTTCAAAATTTTCATTAGGCGGAGCCCACCATTTTTCCTGTTTCGTGAGCAAAACAAATATTTCGTAATCATCTGAGCAAACAAATTTTTTTTAAAAATCGCCATGACGTAATTTCTAAAAATAAATATTGCATCAATTCCAAAAAAAAAAACAAGTAATAAAAGAACTATAGGCCTAGTATAATTTTTTATAATGCTGAACACTGTTATTGAAACATCATACCTGCAAGAACGCATGCAGAGAACCCCCGCCAGTGCCGCAGTGAGCTTTGAGTTTTTCCAGCCTGGTCGCCTCAGTAGTCAGTTGGGTGAAAAGAGCACTGACCTTCGCCTCAGAGATCTTGAACTGGGAACGGAGTACCTGTGCCAGCGTCGAGTTGGTCAAGATTGACATTAAACTCGGTTAATCGACACAACAAAGAGTGGAGAAAAAGATTCTACACTTTCAGTACCAAGGACTTCCAAACACGTCCATTGTGACTCATAATGACGTAACAATGTTCCCTTGGGCACCTAATGTTGCTCATTTGAAGTTCCCCTTGCTCCTCTATAAATTCCCAAACTTGGTCGGTTTTGTGGCGTATTTTGGAATTTATTTATTGTAAGCGCCAAACTTGAATACAACTAATTTTGAATTTAGGGGATTTTTTGGTTTTAAACTAATTTGTCACTGTCAGTCGTTTTCAGGCAAAATGTGCTGATTCTGTGCCAGTTGGACAAGAATTGATTTTTAGTCTAGATGAGTACCGTAGTTTATATAGATGGTACTGCTATTTTGCATTCATCAAATGCTGGCATTTGCACAACAATCTAACCTCTTAGTGTTATTTATTAAGTAAGAATCGATTTCGCTATAGTAATAGCATCTTCAGCTTATTCAAATAGTATCAGTATTATATAGTATAGTATCAGGGTTTGTAAAGAAGTTTTTCTTCACTCCAATTTCTTTCTAGCGCAGTTTTATTTTGCAATTAGAATTAGTAGGAAAGCGATGTGCAAGTTTTCGTCCTGGTCAAAAACGACATGATGCCATAGATTGGAATCGACCTAAAATAGGGTGTGAAGTTTTTGAATAGCACTCAAACAGGCAAAAGCTGTTTTATGCCTTCACTGCTACACCTTTCTTCTGCTGTTTTCCCTCCCTAAACACTAACTTCCAGGGTTTAAGGTTAGAAATTAGCAAAGCAAAGGAAAAGTTGTGAAAACACTATTCACCAACTTCATCTTGAATTTTGGTCCATTTCAATCTATGACGTCATGGAATTTAACAAGCCCTTAGTCTAGACTTGTATTTCAGCTTCCATATCTGTATATTTGATGTTGCACTGGTACTTCTATTATTGTTTCTTCTTGTGAGGGTTTTCCTTTTATGTCAGACAGATTGTTCAGATTTCAGGATATTATTCGCAAAGTAAGGGTTTAGTTATGTGATTAGATATTATAAGTACGTGAGATGTCGAAAACGTTCAATATTTAATTTGTTGCGTAGTTTTGTGCTTCTGAAAATGGAATAAACTTGAATATGTTAAACTTGATCACGTTGCTCGGCTTCGTCTGCCTATAGATACTACTGTATAAGTTATCATAGGGTGTTGTTATTAGCAATTCTTGTATTCAAGAGAAGCAGTGAGTGGTTAAAGTTTGTTGACTTGTATTATTACTTTGATTTATAGAAAATACTGCATTGATATACTTGTAACCTTAGTTTGCATTAAAACAAAATTGAATGCTGAGTTTGCCATCAAACTTGTGATAATGTATCGGGACATGATGATGATAGCAAATGTTGCAGTGATGAAGAAATCATTCAAAAGGATGTAAATGAAAAGGTAATTGTGTTTTTATTTGTATTAGTAAGTTGTCTTTCATGCAATCGTCTTTCATGTTGTCACAACCCAGCTACAAATTGATCAAGTTTATTGGGAGGTGTTATACAAATCTTCACCATGGTTATGAATGCCATGACAGCAATATTAAAGGTTGTAAAAACAGTAAAGTAGTTTCACTTTATATATATATATATATCGGCAATTCCAATGTATGACCTCATGGTATTTTTGACCAGTGTGGAGACTTATATATCAGCTCCTTTAATTGATCGTTTTTGCATTGATGCAATGTCTGCACATATTGAATTAACGCAATGTAAAATATAGTATTTTTTTAGCTAAAAAATACAAAAAATGAGGTGGTGGGTGGTGCAGCGAATAAGGCGCTCAAATCCAAACATGTAATACTGATTCCACTCCCGACTGGTTGTTGAAAAGTATCGCTCACCTATATGCATTATGCAAGTTGTAATAACTTGGCCGGGTATAGTTGCTAAAGGAAAGGCGGGTGAGAGAAGGAAATCGGCCACTTTACTCTCATTAGTGTGGAAGGCTTAGTATAATACAGCAACCTTATTTTCTTATCTTATGATGCTTGAATTCATGTATGGGACACCATTTCCTAGCTGAGAACAGATGCAAAGAAAAATGTTTCTTGTTGCAGATGGTTGAAGCGTACATCATCAGTGAGGTTAAAGTTGGTTGAAGAATAAAAGATGGATAAGACTTACCACACAGCGAGACACTTGTCAAGTAATCATGGCATCCAGCAATACCTTGAGCTCGTGCAAGGGAATTTAGAGCCTACCAGTGGATCAATGCCAATTTACTTATATCAAAAGATTGTCTACATGACAATACAATATGGTTTCTGCACTTGTTTTCGTTGTTTATATTCCATTGAAAGCACTTGCAAATTTCATTTATTGAGTGCAAATAAATAGCCTAAAATTTCTTTGGAAATCATGTGACAACACGTTAGCTAAATAAAACATTGTTATTTAGAGTCCAAAAATGTTCTCAATTGTTTCAAACCACAGTATTTCAAAATAAACTTTCATTTTTTGTGGTGCTGTTTTGTATTCATTTTATAATGTTATAAGTTTGATTCTGTCTGGGGTGTGCTTACTCTAAAGTTTGCTTGCAGGACAAGTAAAAACATGACTTCTAAACAAAGTTTGATGTTCAACAAACTGTACCTAGATATCGTGTTAGGCTTTTCTGAATAAAAAGTTGTTTCGAACAAGTTAGTCTATTTGTGCTTTGATATTTCAAATAAAACATGTCAAAAGTTTCCATTGGTAAGTGTAATAAGGCTAAAGTTTGGTTACAAGTCAGGCGAAAACAAGATTACTGATCAAAATTTGAATGTTCAGGCAAACTGTGTGCACAAGTAATGTTGGGCTATTCCAAACAAGACTTGCTTTTAATCAAACAATATTTTTTTAACAACGCAAACCGTAGATATTACTTATCTATTTTGTTCCCAAAACTTTCAATAAACGTCTTCCCAGGGTGTTTTATCCATATGCCAAATATTAGCCTATTTTTTTGTGTACCGGAAAGAAAAATCAACTGATCAATCGGCAACACTGTTGCATGTTATTTTTAAGTTGGGGAATCCCCCGAATAGTGCTCTTTAATTGGCACTGAAAGTGTTTGTTTAAAGACTTTTGTTTTACAATTTCAACTAGATACAAAAAAACATAAATGCTTAAAAATACATCGTGGTCTTCATGAGCGCAGTTATCTGCGACTGTGACCTTCTTGGCTATAGCCACAAACAGTTGATGGAAAGCTACAACTCGAAATAATAAAACCTACTAAACAAAACGAACATAACTTGCTAACAACCCTACAGTGAAGGTCCGAAAGATAATCAGGCAATTTTATGTTTTCTTTTCTTCTTTTTTGCACAAATAAATTCAACAAATGACTTCAGTTAGATAAGGGGAATATTTCGAGAACTTGTAAAAAGATAAACTGTCAAATTTGGAGACTGAACCTGTGTTTTCTGTTCAAAGCCTACAACATACAAGGGTATGACGATTTTAAAGATAAAGCAGACAACTTTTATCGGACCTGAATAGCTTTTTGCATGGTTTTAGCATCTTTCCTTGTCTCATCCAGGGTTTCCAATGTCCTTTTTAACTTTTCTGTTTCCAACAACAAGACCCGACTGTGCTTGTTGTAAAGTTGGTGGAACGATTCCATAAACTTTCTGTAAGTGTAAGGACCCACAAATACCTCGACAGATGACTTCCGTACCGCGTCCCTGCAATGGGAAATGAAACGTTTATTTACATCGATCAGGTGTCATTACATTACCCCTGCTTGATACAGAAAGATTTTTTTTGCAAGAGAGTTTATCCGCAGAAATGCTAAACAAGAATTCATGGAGAGATTTATTCAGTACAGTATTTGGAATGACAGGTCTTGGTGTCGAACACAGACTTGTCAACTTTGCTGTCGTAGTAACACAGATATGCAGTGATGTGTTGTTATGTTTTCGAGAGTGCTTTTGACAGTAACACAACAGGTTTTTGCATTTAATTTGTTGAGTTCATATGAAATAAATAACAATTTCTAACACAGCAAAAGTTTGTAATATTTCATTACTATTTGGTTACATACTTGTTCATTAATTTTATTCTTTCTAACAGAATAGTCTTTGCGTAAGGAAGGTTTGGCATCTCCATTTTTTCCACCTTGATAGATTCCTTGTCTTTCTTGACCTGCAAACTTGTGCACGTCACAGATATAGTTGGGTTCGTGTCTCCAGCCAGGGTGGTCTGCTTGCAATCTTTAAGTGTCAAGCTGCAACGAAATGGTCAGGTTTGGGTTACAATGACAGCGTCGTTCGTCGCCATTTCTGAAAATACTTTGTTTTGTATGAAAAATAAAGAAAGCAAAGACAATTATGAAATCGGAAGCTGAATTTGCTTTGTATAAATTGGAAATCGATGAGTGAATTAACAATTTGTTTCTATCTGGTGATGTATCCATCGCAGCTATGCGTTCGGCGTTGCTCTCAGCGCTTGATAAAGCAGACAGTATCAGCCCACCTGCGTAGAGATGCAGTTGAGTACTTTGAATACCTTTTTTTGCTAAGTGCTTCAGAGGGAGACACTCAAACCACTAACTAAGTAATCGATCCGGAACAAATGTGACCTGCTATTGCCTCAACTGGAAAAACAAAACACAAACTGCTTAATCAGTCTATGGACAAGTTCTTCGGCTTCAATGACGTAGTTCTGCTTGATTGCAAACAGAAGGAGTAAGTTGTGATGAATTAGTCTTTTATCAATAGTAACAAACTCAGCTCTTCAACATGAACTGAACTGTCATGTTCACTGACGTCACCTGTGCATGTTGGCAATAGCCATCGTGAGCGCTTCCCGCGTCTTGTGCGTTGTGTCGTGAGCAACGCGATTGGAGTTGATGAAATATTCAGCCTGCTGGACCAACACCTCTTGCGGCCAATCACGTATCCATATCAGCTGAAAAAGAAAAGGAAGATCTTAAATATCCCATCTTTATCAAAAATACCAAAAAAAAACAACATCAAAATACCTAAAAAAACATCAAAAACTCTTCATTAAAAATATCTAAAAGGTTATTGTTGTTCTTATTTATTCTTGTTCTATTTTTTACAAACCGGATAAAATATTTCCTTTAAAATTAGAAGGTATTTTTCTTGTGAAAATTTGTGTTATTATTAATATTCGTGCAATAGTGGAAAAATTGAAAAAACAAACAAACAGGGGAAATCTGTCAAATAAATTTTTACAAAAACTTAACATGTAAAAACATTCTCTTCAATGGGCAACTCTAGTTGCTTCACCTGGCTTTCAGACACTATTCCGGGATACTTCTGTAAGGACTCCACCAGCAGCGAGTGATGAGGAGGCAGAATTAAAATGATGTGGAGGTTGCATCTCACTCGGGACACAAAGAACTTCATCGGATCACTCACCATGTTGGGATAGTGGCGCCGAAGTGTGGGCGCCAGTACCTGTGTCGGCGACATAATAGTTAGATGTATAATAATAAAGTCATGCTTTTACTTGCGCCCATTGCAATAACATACAGTACACTGCGATCACAGATGCGATGCAACAGACGACAAAAAGCAGCGAAGTGACATATAGTCTTCGAGTCAGCTGCTCCCCTTATTTTGGCTTGCCATTAAGTGTCTTTGCCGAGACACACCCGCGTGCTCTGGAGCGGTGTCGAACCCACGCCCTTTCGAACGTCGCGCAGACATTCTCACCACTCGGCTACGCAGCCGAAATGTATGACGCACATATTTCGGTAGAATAAATACTGTTTTAGGAAGATCAGATTAGTATTGTAAGGAGTAGATACCGAAAATCATAAAATATCCAAGTGTTTAGTGCTCATGATTGAAGGCTGTATTAATATCTAGTTTCGACGACAGAAAAAAGGTTGGAATATTTTCAAAACCATGCTTCTGTTGTCGACTTGCCTGTAGCAATCCATCCATTTCGTCGTTTGAAAATAAGTGAGGGTACTCTCCTGATATAAGAAGGGAGTTTATGGCGTCCAAAAATTCCGGGTTCTTTAGTTCTCTAATCATGAAGAATGATAATAATGTAACAAGGAGACATTTAACATACAGTAGATGTACCATCAAGTCAGAAAATCATCTTAATAGTCAAGTATGAAATTGAAAAATGAAAAGCTGTGCAATTTAAAGAAAAGAAAACAAATCAATATTTTTTTTCTAAAGTCTAAACCTTCAAATCGTTTGGCTGCGCTAACACTCACAACAGTATTTCACTAAAAAATTGTAACTTATGCTGCGAAACTGGGGTTTTAGTCCATTAGGACTCATCAGCACATTCGAAACGAAAAAGTTACAATATAAATTAATAGCAGTACAACTGGCCGGAAACAAAAGAAAAATTATATTTTAAAAAGATAAAAAGTCAATAAATGTTTAAAACCTCCATTTTCTATGTTTTTTCTTTTCTTCATAGTTTTGGTTAGATCAGTGGATGTGCCAAATATAGAATGTGCAACTATTAAATACTAGAATGACCAAGTGCGTACACGCAATAGCAAACAGTAGAATGACTTAGCAAGTAGGTTCCGCAACATAAATTATAAATTTTTATTGAAATACTGTTGTGAGTGTGAGCCCAGCCAAACGATTTGAAGGTTTTGACTTTAGAAAAAAATTTATTGATTTGTTTTCTTTGTGATTGTTTCTGTATTAGGTAGATCGTCCATTTGAGGAAGTGTTTTAGTACCAGTTTGCCTTTTCCAGCTAATTTTTTCCCACTTTTGATTGCAATTTAAAGAGCATCATAATGAAAAGTTTGATGAAAATTGTACTTTCAACTAGGAAATGATTTGTGATAATACATTGGTCTAAGACAAGTGAACAGTAAAGTTGGGAGAGTCAAGCTTAAAAAAATATATATCAAGCCACAAAAGAACACGTAAACGCACACACATGTCTATGTATTATTTTATACTTGTTCGTTCAGAATGCAACGACTAAAGTTAAATAAACAATATTTTTTTTTATAGAATTAGTCTTTTTTGAATTCTTACCTCGCCGATAAGACAACCGACACAGGATGGCCCTCAGTACCTGCCACGCGGATGGCCGTGCGGAAACTGTCAAAAAGAGAGGTGGGCCGGGACGAGTCGATGGTGACGAGCCGCAGATCGGCCACGTGAAGAGCCAGTCGGGTCAGTTGGGTCAGGTGACTCCCTACTGCCCCAACCAAAACCATGCTTCCTCTATGAAGTGAGAAATATTACATTTAAAACTTTGTGAATAAAAAGCATTTTTTGTATTAGTCATGCATGATGCAGTTGATCCTCTTTGAGTTGCCATAACAAAATAACAGGACATCTTGACGTACCCATGGTGGTATGAAAGGATACGATGCATTCTGATAACGTGACACAGTGTATCATCGCTGAACATAATGTTGCTCAGGGTATCGTGGCTATGTTGCTGATCTTCATTGTAATGGGTGAGATGAGCCTGAAATTGGACAGAAGGTAAAGTTTAACAGCGAGATCACGAATTTGCATCAATTAGTTTTTTAATATATTGTAAACGAGGATATTAGTTTTGTAACCTTTCCTACTTATTTCATTGGAGAATGCTCGTCTAACTGTTCGAATTTCTCATTTTCTTTCATCTTGCGTAAATTTAAATCTTTCAGCAACAATACAACGATACTGTTCGCAATACAATTTGCATTAACCTATAATAAATAAGACAAAGTAATAAACCTGTAGCAAGATCTTCTTCAAGTTGCCAAGACTTTCCTGATCACACAATTCCTTAAAACCAATGTTTGGAACATCTGCTACCACGAAAAACTGTTGTGTATTTTTTTTCTAAAAAGGCATCAAATTGTTAATTTGACGTTAACCTGACCTTCAAGCAATCAATGGTTTCCTTTGGATCGGCGATGGCATGCAGCTGGACCCTGATGGAATGGCTGGATGATGCTAGTCCTCTGCGGTGGAGCTTGGTTTCAACTGAAAATACGCACAGACTTGGGTTATGTATCCATAGGATAACCGTAGAATTCTGTCGATTTTGGGATTTCCTGAATTTAACATCAGAAACTGTTTATGGGATACCGTGTGTTCGATAGCTGATCAGATCAGTGATAAAAAAGCCATCTCGTTCTGCCGGCCACTCAAGAAAAAAGAGCAAAATTCAGAATAGTAATGCACAAGGCCACCGTGATGATGTTTGCTATACACAAAAACGAAAATATTGGCAGATACAGAGTTAAAAGAAAGTGTAATATTTTTTCTTTATAAACGGTATTGACAAACTCAAAAACATACTTGGAAAAGTGACGAAATTTTTGTGGATATCTTTCCCTTGCTCGGTGTAGTGAGAAAACATTTCGCTGTTTATCTTGGAGAGTGTTTCATCGAACCATAACACATCTGAAGTTCTGCAAAGTTGATCTCCAATGATTCGCTCCATCTCGTGTTGCCACAACGCCACGATGTGGGCGTCGTTGGCCTTGTCTTCATCCGCTACTCGGCGTAAGCACTGACACATTTTAGTAATTTGTCGCAAAGAAAAGGCGTAATGGCACCTTCCTGGCATCGGGCTGTAGAAAAAAAAGAAAGAAACATAAAGGTAAGAAAATCCATGGTAAGAAACTTTACATAGTAAGAAAATGAAGAAGTTAAAAAATAAACAACAAGTAAAACTGGCAAGGTCCAGATTTAAACTCGGCCAAGTCAGAATCTTATTCTTACCAAGGCCTGAGGACGTCCTTGACGGCTTCGAGAAGCTTGCAGGAAGCGGTGGCGATGCATTCATGCAGTTCCTGGTTCATTGGTTTGTCCGATAAGTTAGCTTCCAAAACAGAATAAATGATGTTTCTCAAATCACTGCTAGATGGTGCGCGCAAGCGAATAACGGCAAAGTGACGTAATAATCGCGGGTCGAGATTGAAATCAGATTCATTTGACATGGTGGCCAAGACCTGAGCAAAAGGATGAGAGTAAAGAAAAGGAAAAAAACAGAAGCGAGTAAAAATAATAGACAAGGCTCCATCATTCAATCAGATCATCTCAATTAAATCGTTGCATGACCACGTTCAGTGTACTTACAAGCAGATTTGCCAGGTGGCCTAAGATTCTGACAAAACAAAAAAAAAACGATAAATTGACCTAATTTTGTGTACTGTAAATTCCGACTGGTAAAAAATAATTTCAGACACTTTTATGTGCCCATGTTTAATTTCCCGTAAATATCAGTGAAGTGTTGGACCATAAATAAAACATCTTTTTGTTATTTGTCCTAAAATGTCAGAGTTTCCGACTAATATTGTCCAAGTTCATCCAGGATTACCTCACAAACCTGCTGACAAGCAGATACAAATACAACAACCTCAGCCAGTTCATAAAGTTAAACACTAGCCAGGGAATCAAGATTGTACTGTTCAAATCATCTCATCTCTGCACTCTGATGCACTCTAGTGTTCATCAAAAATTAAGATTTTACGACCTCAAATAAAACAATGCTAAGAATTGTTAAAGTTTCATGGAACAGCAAATGACTACATTACATAAAAAATGTTTCATAAAAGCTTAACTAACCTCTAAGCCTTCAACAGTTCTCCATTCAAACGGCTTTGTAAGCTTGCAGATGGTTTGCCCGTCCATGAGCGCTCTCAAGAGCTCATTGCATCTTTGGATGCTGTCCTTGTCTTTCCCAGGGAGGTTGACATCATCAATAAAAACCTAAATACATGAGAATATATTTTTCTTTGCACTGTTGGAACTAATCAGTTTAGTGGACAACAACAACAAGATTTAGAAAGCAAAGAGTTCGACATTTACTTCCAGATGCTTGCCATCTTTTGCGCCGTACACGAATCCTTGTCTGTGTTGAATGTTATGTTGAATGAAGCTGTGCAATTGTGACGCAGTCGAAGCATGACTAAGCACAAGCTTTCGCAGGACGCTCCATTGTTTATCTGGAAAGTGATGTTTTATTCAAACAAATTATTTTAAATATACAGTAAGTAGGAATTGTAAGAGTAGGCAATGAAAAGTGAAAAGAAACTTTCTCGTTCCACCAATAGCGAAAAGTTTCTCGCTTCCACAAGTAGTTATCCCAATCAGAACGAAAACATTAAAAAAACAATTCCTTTAGAGTTTCAACCAATTTTAGAAGCCAAGTCTCACAATTGAAGAATCAAATTCTCATGCTAGTGAGGCCACGATAATGAAAAGGATCCTATTGCTTGTCTCTCTCTCTTTTAGTCGCCAACTCAGCAACCTTAATACTTGCATTTATTTCACCCTAGGTGTTGGTAGAAGAAATTTAATAAGTTTCTATTTCGTTAGGTGTAAAATAATACTACGCTGCATCAACAGCAAAAACCGCTCGGTGATATTCCACCACAAGTTAAATATTCTTCACAGAGCATGGCGGTACCTTGAGTGTCCAGAAAGTCGTTGATTAAAGCAGTTTTCCCAACCCCTGAGTCACCAATGACAAGAGTGTGTTTGTGTGCCATGTGTGCGAATTCGAGTAAACTCCGAACACGGATCGTATCCGTTGTATCCACAAACACCTGTGTGCGAGTAGAAAGCAGTTATGTAGTTAAATTATTTGGAAACCATTTATAAAAATTTATTTATCTTTCAAAGGAAGCTCGTTACGGAGATCATCGATTAAAAGTCATGAATCAAGTGAAAAAAAAAATTAGGTAAGTGCTTCAGCACAATATTCACGTATAGACTGCATTGTACTTTGTCGTGTACAACGACTTGGGCGACTTTTGTTCTCAACCGCATATCAATTTACTTTGCCTCATGAGTGATAACGGGTGAAACCCTTTGCCCTAGCAGAAACTACGACAACAATAACCACTGAACGACTACAAGAACGATTGTCGGTTTTGTAAGAAGGTATTATAGGGGCGTACCTCGCCCAATATGTCGGTGGTCCCTGTGTAAGTTGCCTCTGGCACCCTGGCAGTCCAGCTGTCCCATTCACCTGACTCGTCCACGTAATAATCGAACACCGATATCTCGTGGTCGTAGTCTGGTAGCCTGGAGTAAAAGGTTAATTATGGCTACTAAGTGACAATCTGTTACTACAGAGATGTGACAAAAGCTCACCGTTTATGATGGTGAAAAGCAATCGTCTGTAGCATTGATACAAGGCATAGTTATTATTTGCTTATCTGCATATCTGCGACTGTTATAAAGCAATAGTAGCTAAAGCAAAATCTACACTATTCCAAACTTACGCAGACGACAATGTCTTCAAAACATCACTGAAAGATTTCAGAGCGTTTGCTTCCAATAGACCGCCAAACGCCCACACCAGGCAGAAGAGAAAAAGCCTTTCCACATGGAGATCTCCACCTATATGTTGCTGATGCTCGTTTAACATCTCTCCCAGTAGTGCCAGGCATGTGCTGAACAACCCCACCTCGCAAACCGGTATCTTTAACCTAGAGATTACGTTTGTTACTGGTAAATAAAGAATGAAGGGTGTTACAAGCAGGAGTTTTCATCCGTAAGTAAATCTACATCGTTGGGTGAATTACACCAATCAATAAGATAAATTGGATAAAGCACGTAAAGGAAGGACATGTGGTGTACCTAGGATACATTTTTTTAATTCCAACAGAACTGATGACAGTGAATTATCTGCAAAAACGTCCGAGGTAAGCCAATTGGTTTTACTGCAATTTGTCACATAAGGACAAGCATGTGAATCATTGCAGGTAAAAAAAAAACAGAGTAAAGTCGCAACGAGGTGGCTTTAAAGTTCAAACTCTAGCTTGGCTCCATAATTCGCGTCAATCTAGATGCGCACAACTAGCAAGGAAAAGAACAAGGATATAAAAACAATGCATCAGTGAAATCGTTGAGTAATCCTGGAATCCCAAAGCCAATATAATGACAAAACATGTAATGCCTCGAATAAGTTGAAAAAGACTTTTTATGGAATCTCGTTGAAAATTTCCACCTTATCTTCGTGTATGTAACTTAACGTATGTTGCTTTACGTACAAACAAACACATGCTGCTTTACGTACATACAAATGTTTCAGAAACGTAAAAGTTAGCTTGGCACACGGCGTTGAAATAAAAGAACTGCAATGACATCTAAACTAAAAATAGACTGCTGTTGAAACTCGATGTTATTATTCAGTACAAATATCGGCAAAAACAATTGCACAATGCACATGAATGATGTAGGATTTAAATAGTCCAGTGAGTTAATTTACCTCGATTCATTAAACACAAAGGCACAGATCGGATCCAATGTTTTGTTGAAAACTTTCTGTAAAACTAGCACTTCGTCTTTGCTCCTTGTTTCCAACCAAGCTTGTGCTAGAGGACGCCAGCCTAGCACCTGCTTGTCCACATACACAAGCCCCTGTACAAATGAAGCAAGTTAGCAAGGACCTTTCCAGTCTTGGCTTCCACGAAAATGTGTAAAAGTTAGCGAATAAACTCAACAAAAACGTTGACTGTCATTGAAACTGTGAAAAGGATGGAGCAGTTGAAGAAAAGGAAGGTTCCCAACAGCAGGTATTCAATGATATCCAGAAACTATCCAAACACAAAGTTGATAAAACCTTAAACATGTTGCCAAATGCATTGATGCATTTGTCAAGTTTGCACGGAGAAAAAAAAAAGAGTAAACATGACAATATAGATTTATGTAATCAATTCAGTTTAGCAGGTCATAGCCCTAAAAAGGGCAGAAGGCCTTTCTCTTTAGAACAACGTACTGTTCAAGTATGAGAGAAATCAAGGGTTATAGTCAAAGGAGCGCCACTACGTATTCGACGGCGTGCCTTCGAGTGTCTTGCCAAAGACACAACCACATGCTCTTGAGCGGTGTCGAACCAAACGTCGAACCATGGCTCTCACCACTGGGTCATGCAGCCCGATCATTCCATTCTAACACAATCACGTGAAATAATAGACAAAGTGAATCATTTAATATCAAACAAATAGTTTGATCAAAAACAACATCAAAGTAAACAAAAGGATTGCGGTTTTAGTGATAAAATATCTACAACTTACGGTTCTTGACAGCAAAGAAGGTGAAGCATTCTTCAAGTTAGAGGTCTCAAATATCAATCTCATATTTTTGCTCAGTTGTAGCTTTTCGCCGTTGCTTAATCCCATGACCTTGTGGCCATCCAATGCGCTGCTGAAGTGGTCAGCCCATGACGTCACCAGTGGACCATCCAAGCATAACCAAGTGGTGCTGTGATTCTGAAAATGACGTCATCAAAATATTTATTGGAAGAAAATTCAGAGATTCACTAAACTTATTTTATAACGATTCCACAATACAACCAAGTGGATTATGCATGTCTTCAACAATATCTTGGTAGTGCAGACAGAGCCTGGACAAACTGCAACTCGAAGCGATTAACTGACTTGAATCGATACGTAAATTAATTTACAATATTTTAACAGTTTCATCATCATCAGCAAAGAATCTAATTGTTGAAAACGCATTTCGCTCTGACAATAGCATTCTTATTTAAATACAAGTAGTATAATTGAAACTGCTAACTTGAAAGTGGTAATACTTTTTTTTCAGTATTTTTATCACTTAAGACTATGCTAGTACTCCATTAATCATTTAAGAATTCCGGTAGTTTAAAAGACATCGGTAGTCGTTCAGTCTTTAAAGTGAAAACTACACCACTTTAAAGCTGCATTACAGTTAACTTACAGCCTCTTAAAAATAAGTGAAACTGTAGTTATGTAATGCAAGCTAGCATAGTTAAAACTATTTTTGGAGAAAAAAATTCTTTCTTATTACTAACCCTGTTAGCTTTTCTCCACGCATGAGTGAGTATACCATCAGTCCACTCTTTTGATTGGTTAACGCTGCCAAACATGAGCGACACGTCATCCACAGTCATGGGGTAGAGACGTTGCAATTTGTGGCTGGACATACCAGGGCTCGTGGCACGACCTGATCAATAAAAATGAAACTGAACAACCGACAATTGAATCAATTACACTTCGTTTTTAGATCTAATCCGGTGGAGAGTTACCTTGCTGGACGTTGTGTTTGCATTTGTTGGTTTACTTTTCTATGTTTGTGGTCTTTAGATCACTTGCATTGAGTTTGAAAAATAACAATGCACGCAAAAAAATTGTTTAGAAACATGGATAAAAAAATGATAATAATATTTGTGACAACGCTCCTCACCAGGCCCGTGGTTGTGTGGCAACAGACACAGCGCGTCCACCAGCACCGATATGATGGAAGATTTCCCGGTCCCTGCCGACCCAGCCACCACCACCCCTTGTCGGGTCTGAGCCATCTGGTTCACTTGCAACACTTTGCTCACGAAGTTAGTGTTCGGTATGAGGCTTCTCTCTTGGGCCACCTGGGGGGAAAATACAAAACAAACAGATTGATGAGTGAAGGGCTGGTAGTGGAACTTGTCTGAAACTTGTTGTCTGTGTTAATATGGTGACATCAAAACTGCTGCTGATTGTCATAGAATTAATCGGCAAAAACTTTCAACATATGATTTTAGAAATAAGTCAACACTTTTTATTAATCTTTGTTTCACAATTTAGACAGCTCGTCTTATAGGTGGCGTTGCTTATAGACGGCAATGCCGCTAAAATCCATCCCTATTGTATATTTTATACAAATCTCAGCGTTGCTTCTTGTTGTTTGTGATGAAGATGAAGAGCATCAACAAGGAAAAATGTAAAATATTCTCCAGATCACCAAGCCGTTGGTTCAAAGCAGTTTCGTCTGTATCTCCCAAAAACCAGGTGGCGGTGGTAGATACGAAAATGCCACAACCTTCAATAAACAACATGCAGGTCAAGAAATCAACAAAGACCTGATTGATCGCCGTTTCCATGTCGTGGTTTCGTGCCGCCGATGACGTCATGGTCGAGCTTCCGTTAGGTGAATTCCCGCTCATTGAGGTGAGCACGTCACGCACGTGCTGGATGCCGCTGAAGACGTCACGTACGATGTTGTTGAACACGATGTGCTCAGTAGAAACAAAGGCGGGAGATATAGTCTCCAAGAGTGCCTGGATGACACGATCTTTGTTAAAATAGGAACATCCAATTATGGAATGCGCAGCAAACAGCTATGCTGTTGAAAGCAGTAGCAACAATAGTGTAGGCAGCATAAAAAATTGTAAATGTATCTACATTTGTGACGTAAGCAACGATCATGCTGCTAAAAGCGAAACTCAATCTACTGTGTTATAAAAAAAATTTGGACACCAACATTGAAATTTCGTAGTGTTGGACGCTAACATTAGTCTAACGGGAATTCTAAAATACTTAAAAAGTTGTTGCTACCTGTGATGGATCGAGGTGAAAACAATGTCATTTCTGGAATTTTCGCACCATTTATATCAAAACTTACACAAAACACATTTTGGAAACGTTGCTACCACCACTCACTTGTGCAACGAAGCCATGATCCATCTTAGCTTGGCTGTTCAGTGTGTTCGGGCTAGCGGCTGTCTTCTTTGTTAACATCTTGTCACCAGCCAGCCCTCTTACTACCGTGGGTGAAGGACTTACTTGCGGTAATGGTCTGCAACACACAATGTAGTAAGTGGAGAAGAAGGTTCAACCACAAGCGGCATAAGATGATGAAAGTTGTTTATTTTTTTTTTGTCGGAGATCAACAGCAAAACTTAGTGGAACAGCATCAAAAATTCAAATCAAGATGGCATGGCTTATTATCTTCAAGTTAAAGTCCATTCATCGTGTCTGCACGATTGCTGATTCATTGCAGCACTTAAATGAATTTCTGCAAACACAGTTATGGTCCTACCAAAGCATACCTCACTGATGCTTGGCTATTTGATCTTGACATCTTAATATCATCTACTCTCGATTCATTGCGATCCTCCTGCAATAAAATTTGAACTAAAATTAAACAAAGCAAAACATCATATGCTGCTGTTTCATTTGTGAAGAAAATAATAATCGAAAATATCAACAGACAGCGTTTGTCCCAACTAAGATGGTATAAATTTAGCTCATACAAAAAAATAATCACAAAATTTTGACAATATAAATGCATTTCCTTGTCTATTCCACGGTATCAGATATTATTGAGATGCTAAAAGCGTTTTTGCACACATTATTTTATACGACCAACAGAAAGCAACACATAACAGCAAATAAGCAAATCAGGCAAGTTAAAAACCTTTGCCTTTCTTTTCTGAGCGGCCAGATTGGCAGCAAACAGCACCGAGGGAAGATTCACTTCGTGATGTGTCTGTCTCGGTATTTGCTGGTGAGATAATTCCACAACGGTCTTCAGTCTGTCAGACAGCGCTTTCGGGGAGCGAAGTCCCAAAGCAGTGCAGTGAGCCTTCAGTATGGCGCCAAGGTCGGGCTTGGATAGACGGATGGTCCTGTAGAAGCTCCTACGACAAATAAAAATATCGCTGATCACACTGTACAATCAACTTTAAGCGCATTGCAAAGCTGAACGATCTGCAGGTATTAGAACAAGAGTAAGTGCTCATTGCTACAGCAAGCATTTGCATTTCGCCAGCTTCATAAAACTTTCAAGGAACACACAAAGCTATTAAGAAAATAGGATAAAATAGTTAAGTACTGTTTTCCTAAATTAAACACTCAAGCTCAGTGGGATCAATACGCTGATCGGCGATAGGACATCAACATCGTTTCTATATGGTAAGTGTGCCGTAAAATCAAAGCATCGTTACCTGACAGATGTAGAGAGCCCATGAGAAGCGGATGTTGGATTGAACGTCATGAAAAAACCAACACTAGGATTGACACTCATGAGTTGACCTTTGTCCCCTAAGCAGCTCACGAAAGCTTGATCCTAAAAGAACAATATTTTCTTACTGAGCATCTGCTCAGTGGCTGAATCACGCAAATCTTTAGAGAACAATATGCAATAACATTCACTTGCACATTGACTTTCCATGTAAAAATGACAAGGCAGGCCTACCCACAAAGAAACGAACTCTGGTTTTCCAGTATGTAATAAGACTATCATGTTTTTATCGCTAAAGAGGACACATTTTTGATAAAATTTTAGTCAGCGAAAGACTGAAGACAGCAATTCTTAATCTTTTTTTATCAATTACAAAGCAATTAATCAATCATATCAAAGCATGATCAAGAAGCTTTTACAACAGCATTGGTAAGAAAGACCTTGGGGACGCACTTTGTAATCTGACAGGACTCACCTCAGTACTGGTCTTCAAAGCCGAAAAAACACTAGAAGTAAATTCCATGATGACACTGATGGCCTTGTGGGACAAAAACTGAATGTTGTCAAAGCACCCCCATGACCCGTGAGTTGACAACCCCTGAATAAAGAGTACTTGTAATAACAATAGAAGCGTTTTTCAACCAAGTAGCATGGTAAGTAATTTTAACAAGATGAATGTTTGATTTAAAGTTTGAAGCATGTTTTTTTCATTCCCAATGTAGAGAGTTTGTTTTCTCTGTCGAAATGCAGGAAGTTTCCTTGTGTCCTTTTGAGCACATAGTTTAGATTCTCCCTGTGCTGACGTCTTTCCCAGTTCTATTTTAAGCAACAAGCTCACAACATCACGCATGAAAACTTATCAGGGTGAAGTCGCAAGACATGAACGCATCAACGTCACTTGCCTGCAGAACCTTTGACAAAGCTCCAATATCGGTGTATTCGCTGCAAGTAACAAGAAATAGGAACTTGCCGAGCAAAGCAGCGAGGCCTTGAACGGTTTCAGTCTTTCCTGTGCAAGTCTCCCCTTGCAAAGCACAGCCCTGTGACGTCACAGTTATTGTTTGATAAAAATCGTAGACCAGTGATTACAGCTATTTTCAGAAACATGAAATATGATTGACTTCAATAACCAAAAAAGCACAAACAAAACCGCCTATTTGAAATGAAATAACAAGAACAGTGCTGAAATACATAATCCGCGAAAACGAGGATTTATCATCATTCAAAAAAATACGTTGTTTGTAATTGTAATCAAAAAACAAAATCGACCAAAGAAATATGAAAACCTCACTTGGAGCTCTTGCAAAGCGATTGACATGGACACAAAAGCCCTCTCGGTGGCAGGAGTCATGACCAGGGTAGGAGAAGAGCCATAGAACTCTAGGCCGTAGTTGTAAGCAGCATCAAGCACCCTGATCCGGTGGTTGTATAGTCCATTTGTTTCTTGCGAATAGAATCTCACACTACGTCGCCACTCGAAGTCGCCTGCCACAATAAAGACGAATGATGAAACGGCGATGCTTGGGTAAACGGATACAAGAAATAATTTCAGGCAAAGGTTTTGTTTTTCAGGAGAAAGATATGAAGCGACAACGTTTCTGGTTTCTTAGTGTGTGATATGTTTGCAATCGAAGAGTCAGCATGCAATTATTTACGATAAGTAATTCTGAGCAATACAAATAATGTGAATTGAAATTAGTAGGCCTACAAACCAAACAAAAATACGTTTTTTTCACACTGATTTGTCAAACTGGATATAGTTCTAACAATCAACCGGCGTCAAAACATTTGGATATATTCAGCGTTTCAAATTATTCCAAGTAGTGCTGTGACATAAAATTTCACATGTCGCATGACTAATAGTAATAAGTTATTCGCTTGCCTTGACAATCTGAGCATCACAACAGGAATAACTCACTTATTTCCCTGATCTTCCTGCTCGCCATGTTGTCCATGGTGTCCCTCAAGTAAACTGAATACATGACCAGGCTCTCCAGCCTCAACTTGTGCAGGTTGGTCATAGGTTCGTCCATTCCCCTCCACGTACCGCGGTTTAAGGCCAATGGAAATCTGGAAGGTTGGAATAAAAGTATGAAAAAAAAACAAACATACGAATGAGTAATTACGTCAGCATACACGTCACTGATAGGCTGTAATTGCAAATAAACTGGTTCCTTGGATAAACAACGAAGTTCTTCCTTGGTTGCGACAAATTTTTTGAGTAAAGGTTCTACGTTTCCTTGTATATACTGTATGTGAATATTTACCTGGATATAATGCTAGAAAACTTTTTGCTCGCACTTTGAAAAGCTTTCCGGTCCCACTTCAAGTCCGATATAGCATTTTCGCATTCCCTGGTCCACAAGTACAGCAGTGCTAGCCTTGCCACCTGGCCTGGGTATCTAGAAGAACAAAATCAACTAGCAAAGCTTCGAAATCAGGTTGGATTTTATACGACGATTTCATGAATAGAAAGAAGATGCAAAGATTACGAATTTATTTTTATCAAAAACTCCAATAGTAAAGAATCAAACAAGTCAAGGTTAAAGACAAACCATTGTCGCCAGCTTACTTCTAGAACTTGAATTTAAACACAAACATATCGGATGGTTTCAGAACAAGACTGAGAGCTGGTTTGTACCAACCTGTAGGCAAGCTCCTCTGTGGGGATATTGCAATCAACATCCTGAAGAGCTTTACCGATGCTTGCATCCATAGAACGATAAACAGATTCTTGCAGGTTTTGCAGCCAAAGTTCAACACCTTCGTAAAGGCTGACCTGAGTGCAAGAGAAATCAAAGCAAGTGATTTAATTTTCGTTTCAAAACTAACGATCAAAGCTCTAAAAAAGCGAAAATCAAAGAGAAAAATACTCGTATGTGGATGCGGAACCTTCATACTATCAAAAACCCCGCTCAATACGTGCGACTTTTTTGAAGTTGAAACTGTATCAGAAGCACACGTAATGCATAATTGCATATGCGATTGCAGCCAAGCCATCATGCCAGTGTTGTGGAAATGTTAAGCATTCCATGTTTAGTTAAGCATCTTGTTTTGGCCGTACCATTTTAAGCATCGCATTACAATTTTCAACAACCTTGCAAGTGTACCTAACCAGAAGAAACTTAATCAAAGATAAACTTGTAACATAATTTAATAGCCTAGGGGGGGTCCAAGTTACCTCGTCGACGAGTTGTAGGGATTCTTTATTTGATGAAATGATGGCGGTAGCAAAGTAAGCGTCAGCCACTTCGTCCGTGATGCTGGCTGAGTAGTGGGGACTGTCGCATGATTTCATACCCTTCAAAACGTCACAAAAGTAAACGTTAAATCCAACTTATGTCATGTTGAAAGATGCAGATTGCCTAACACAATTTCAGTTTCTTTCCATGAGACTAATAATTGTGTAGAAATAGAAAAAAATGAAATGGAATTCTCGAGCTTGGTATAAAGCAAACCAAGCCAGCAAAATAAACATTGAAAAAAAATATTGAAATCGTTCATTATTTGGTGTCGTCTAATGCTAACTTTTATTATTTACGTTCTTTTCATTCTTTAGAAAACAAATCAAGATCATTATTAGAAACTTACTACAACGAAATCTAAAGCAGCCTAAACATAATCTTTTTCTAAGCAAAACAGAATAACTTAACAACAGTTAATTTAAAATGCACTAACCGATCTGAATCTGACCCCTGACCTTGGATGAGGCTCATCACCCAACACAAACCGACGGTCGGGAGACGCTGGTGTGGGGGTGTTTTGGGCCGATTTCAACGAGCTCACTGTGTCGGACCAAGTTGTTGACTTTTCCAATTTGATGTCAGATATGCTACTGAAGATTGTCCTGCAAATTCAAACAGACCAATAAGCGATGAAGATTAACTTCAAACAGCGTTTGATTGAGGGAAACTGCAGATGACAATTTAAAAGCACATGACAGTGCAAAGGACGGTATCACTGTGAAATGTTCTGTCATAGACAGTTTTTATCCTTCAAAAACAAGGCGTATTTTAGTAGCAGTGTCTGCTGATGTAGAATGAAAGTGAAAGATTTCAAGTAACTTTTCACTGAATGCCAATCTTTTCAATACGAACAAATGAATAAAAGTAGATCCTTTCACATAAATTTCCAAACAGACAATTTACTTTAAGTGAGGGCGAACAGATTCGATGTCGTTCGGTCTGGAGAGCAACGCCAGGAGAGCAGGGTCGGTCAGGAAGTAAAACCTTGGACAGACGCATCTCTTCTTGTCCAAGTACTGGGTCAGACACTTGAAGCAAATCTCCAGCTCTTCCTGCATGTGACGTAACACCACTCCTTTAGGAACTTCCCCTAAAATGTGAATCAAGACTTTAAGTTACTACAAAAGACGTCCCCGTGTAGTCAAAAACGTAATATTAAACCTGCTGAACAAAGCTGCAGCAAATGGTAAAATTGCGTTTAGGCTACGTAGATTGCTAGTTTGCTAATACCAAAACAGTTACAGCATGATATCAGTCAAAACAAATCCACAAATATACACAGAATTATAGTTAGTTTCAAGTTTACTACACTGGCTAACGCAGTCATAACTAATTTTCACAAGACAATTTCTTGCTTCTAAAATAATATTTGGTCCATTTCTCAGGCGTGACGGATCTATTTCCCAAACCACTTGTTTTTTCGTTGCATTGTAAACGCCATCAAGGCCGAGAAAGTTGTTTTCGAGCCGATATTTGTATAGTCAAACAAATGTTACACCAATTTACAGACATGACAGATGCAGTATCGCACTAAAGTCGTGGAGATGAAACATCTATCAGGACCTATTATACAAAAGCATTTTCGGCACTGAAAGCGGAATATCATCATGAGAATGGATGCTAAGAAATAAGCCTAGCTCAAACCTCCATAGCAACATTGCAGGATGTTCTTTGTATCAAAAGCTCTCCTTACAAGCTTCACATAGCTCTTATCAACCATCGAGAATCGCTTCGCTTCCTGGAAATAAACAAAAGGCAGGTGGGTTTAAAGAGGGGGCTGGTCAGTTTCGCTCCAAATCAGTTATGATTTTGAAAAGTAATTCTTTAGATCATTCGTACCCCATTTACTATCATCACATGCGATGTCAGTTTGGATAGAAATGACGTAAAGGATTGCGCACAATGAAAACGACCGACTTGGAGTGAAAATGAATGGAAACGTATTACAAAGTTACAACTAGATTAACTGGTTATTGATAACAAATAACAAAAACAGAGTATCTAAAAAATCGTGATGGTTGTTCACTACCACAATTTGATTGATAGCTTACTTGTGTAAAGTAACAGACATTTCTTCAACAATGGAAACCTGTTAGATCTAATCAATAGAATATTTGCATTGTTTCAAAGATAATAACATTGTCAGTGAGAGACCTGGGGCAGTTCTTTCGAAGTAATGTGATCTGAAAAGACCGCTTCAAGATCTAACCAAAGATCTTGTGTCTCCAGCCACAAGTCCAAGACCTCTCCGACCCCTTTCAGCTTCTCGGCCCATGAGGCAGCTTCCTCTCGAAGCGGGCCTACAAAGTTGGATTTCATTTAATCTTTTAGCTGTTTTTTACGGCAACTCACAGGCAATGCTACGCTATCAAACAAGGAATTCGAAAACATCAACACACATACGAAATTTATTCACAGAGAAAATGTTTTAACATTTGAAGCAGTATTTGAGAAAGTTGCGGATGAACTTTTTTAAGTTCCTGTACATGTCTGAATATTCTCAAAGCTGTAAAACTGCCTCAACAAAACGTTCTTACCTATGTGTTTGGATGTTAACATGTTAGCTAGCAAAGCCTGAGCATCTTCCAATTGCTCCAGGAGTCGTTCTGAATCCTCCTTAACCAAAAGAACGGGACCTCTTCTCTTGTAGTTATTAAAAGTGAGAACTTGTTCGGTCCATTCTTCCTCGACCCCTCGCATCTTAACTTCCAACTCCAACTCTTTACTCGCAGCGATCGCAATATCTCGAATCTCATCTCGGTGTCTGAACAGGGGGGACAACAACATTACTTAAGAATGAAAAAATGTTGAACAACATAAAAAACATGGTGCAAGAAATGGAGAAATTACAAGATACAACATAGCTCAACAACATAGCAACTAAGATGCATCATTTGTAAGGTCACGGTCTTGGTATCTCTGGTGTGGGCGAACAAACATCGGCTTTCAGCAACAACCCATTGTCTCAACCGTAAAATCATCGCTTCAAGAAATTCCAACTTTAATTTTGTACAGGGCAATGTTCAACAGTTTGATCGTTCTACGATCTTGGAAATTAGAACTTATATCGCATCAAAAGAAGAAAGATAAAATATCTTTAAACAAAAACTTTTCTCTTAATTTAAAGTTCAGCTTCCTCTAAGAACAGATGGATATTGGCGTTCCTACTTGAGCAATCCAATGTCGAGAAGATGACCGAGCTTGAAGAGATGAGCCTCCAGTTGAAACTTGCTGTTAGTCACTGACATCACTTGCAGCCAATGACGATTCCGAATTTCCTGCGTTCGAAAAAGGTGAATCATTCAGACTTACACAGTTAAAAGTAGCAAGAGCAAGTTAAGCTTTCAATCACTCGCAGTCACAGCATGAACACAGTTGTTGCTCAGTAACAAGCAATTTATTGAACAGAAACTATGATGCTTGCCAATAAGCCAGAGAGGTACCGAGAAAGAGTACGGGGTAAAAAAAATAAAACCCAGCAATTTGCCTTTATTACGACAACATACAATACAGTGTAGTGTAATAACAAATGCTTAAATCCACAAATCAAACTTACCGGAATCATTATGTCTTTGAATTTGCCCTGAAACGAAAAACAAAAGATCTGAATTCCTGCTGTTTTCACAAACTTTATACAATTAAAGTTTTCTTTCTTTGAAGATAAAAAAACATCACAAAATTAATGCAAATGATTTAGATAATACAAATGAAATTCCCAAAATTCAATATGTTTGAGTTGCCCGGAAACATCAGATAAACCCATGCCATTACAAACTGACTGGCAGAAGTTTTTGTTTTTAAACTGAAAAAAGCTCTATTCTCAACTCTCGCATACACTGTTGCACAATCTGCTACCGTAGTGTGGACAGTTTTCGCTTGGCCCTAAGCTAAAATTAGTGAATAAAATTATTTTATTGATGGATTAGTCAAACGTCTAGAGAAGTCGATTTTACGTGCATATTGATCGCACTGTTGTCGACCGAATATTCCAGAAGACAAACGTGTTCACTCTTTCGTAAAAAAGACAAATTACCGCTCCAGCCAACTGTGTTGGTAGTTTGGAAAAATAACTTCTCTACATCAAATCGAGGTAAGGTGAAGCACGTATCGTGCGTCGCGTATACATCAACGTGACAATATGACACAGGACATGACAATTATTCGCTGGCAAATATCAAGGTAACCTTTTTGGCGAGTCTGTGCAGAAGAGGAAGAACATCCAGGTAAAAGTTGATTGAGTTCTTCATCTCAGTGTAAGCATCCCACTCTTTCAACTTCCCAGGAAGATTCAAGCATTCTTCCCAGTGTCCTTGCACCTTCAAGAAAAGAACTCTTTAAAGTTGAAAAACCAGATTTAAACTTATAATCAGCATGGAATGTTTAATACAATCTTCTTTGCGTGATCTTGTTTACTATGAGTTTGAAGCCACGTGTTGGCTTTCTTGTATTCCAGAGCAAAAGTAGTCGCCCAAGCTACCTACCAAGCTCGGCATTGCACATTGCCTATTAATATGCAGCTCGACAGCCAGGGCACCATCCATGATGTTTTACGTTAATACAGGCGTTAATAATGATAATGCATTTAACTCAAACGCAATTAACTAAAAAGAATATCCAAAATTCAAGATCGTACGAATCAAACGAGTCGTTGTTCACTCGGTGGAAGTGACTTAGGCAAAGATGTGATTTCACCTCATTGTGAGCGGAATGAAGGTCCACTCCTTCCCATAACGTGTCTCTTATCTTCCTGTCAAAAGCGATAAACTTCTGGAAAAGTCCATAAAGCATCCCAAGCAACTTCAGCTCCTCCCCGGTCTTGTCAAGCTCCAGGAATGGTTTAGGAGGGATACCGAAGAGGCGTTGCACGGAGTCGAGTGTCTTGCGTTTTGCGTTGTACAAGGTGTACCTGAAGAAAGGGTGAAGCTACAAATGACTGAATGCGAAGAGAATTCGATGACCTTGTCCTTGGGTTTGTGACAACCGGATACAAATCCCACTTCCGGCGAGAATTTCTCAACATTTTCAAAACTTTTATCGAGTTTCAGCCTAAACGTTAAAAATTATAAAGCCATTTTTGGAGCCTATTGAACTCGTTATGATTCCGATGCTGGTTTTTGTTACGTGTTAGTATTATATGAATTATTTTTGGATATGATTAAATAACTTGTCTCATCAACATCTGTCATGGCAACCATGGGAGAAATGTCAGCAGTAAAAAATGTATAACCCTATTGCGGTGTGTTGTCGTGCAACAGTGTAAAGATCTAAACAAAACAACTTAATCTGTAGTTTTTGTGCCATGCTTGTAGTAGCCTCTAAACTCATGCTGTTAACTTTTATAATCATTCCTGACCTGTTTTGAAACTCATGGAGTCTTTGAACAGCCTCAGCAGGCCTCACGCCTGGTACTGCTGGTCCTTGAGCGTCGAAAGCGTTCCGGAACTGAATGACTTCTACAACAAAAGTCTTGAGCTGTTTGTCAAGTTCCTGCTCAAATGAAGTTCTTCGTTCTTTGACCAAGGTTTGACCTAAATCGTCGGCGAAAGCCACAAGATCGGCCCAGTTTTGACGAAGGCACTCAACCTAAAAAATAAACTAAATTAAAATTGAGTCAAAAAGTAGCTGTAAGTTTTGTTGGTCACCAACCAAACAACAGCGAACTAACGTGTCAGTGACGAAGACAATTCTGAAAACTTATTTTATTTTTTGGACATATTTTTTTAGAAATAAAAAAAAAACAAACTTCATTTCGTTGTTCAGGATCACATACGTTTGTGATGAACAATGAAGGAAGCTACGTAGACTCGTCCCAATAATTAAGTTGGTTAAGCGCCCGATTTTATGAACAAAGCAACTTCAAGATCAAGCAGCGTTAGTTCGACTCTCGGGTCGTGCGTTTGAGCTGATGCATTTCAAGGACAGCTTTCCATCCAGCGGCGCCTAGTGTATGGAATAATTCACAGACAACAACACTTCAACAGCAAACGGAAACTTCACTCTTTCAATCTTCGTAACCGGCCCTGTGTCAGTGGTTCCAAGCTTTCACAAGTATGCGAAATTACCAGAATTCAGCTTGCAAACAGGCTTTTTCAGTCCGAGAATGAAGATTCCAACAATAAATAATAATTCAACGGTCAAAATTATTCAGAACGCTTTATTGTATTTAAACAATTCATTGAATATTGCACCATCCTATGCCCAGTTGCCTATCAACGTAGTCTGGAGAAACATCGGCCAGATGGATTGAGAAAAAACTAAACTCTCGGCCTCATAAGATCAAACGAGAACGAATTACTTGAATGAACTCAATTCCCAGAACAACTTGAGTCAACATCATTGGAGCCACCACCAACCTGTTTGAGCTCCGACCTCGCCAACCTGAGATCATAGGATTCCAGTTTGTCGTACATCACTTCGATAGGGAGATAGATGTCATCTATCTTGTTCTCCATGTCATGGATCTCTTCCAGGAGACTCAGGGTGCTGTTCAATTGATCCAATGTCAAGACCTGTTGAAATTTTATTTATTGAGAGCTTTCTTACTGTCTTATCAAATAAAAGAAAGTTGACTCAACGATTGATGAGGTTACTTAAAGGGAATGAAATTAAAAGCTAATGTTTTGAAATCTTGGAATCTCAATGTCGTCCGTTTGAAATATTATAAAAAGTGGAATAACAATTTCTACAGCTTTGTGGTAGACTGGCCTACAGTGCATTGGCCACCAATCCAACCTAACCCTTCGC
This sequence comes from Aplidium turbinatum, assembly GCF_918807975.1. Lineage (NCBI taxonomy): Eukaryota > Metazoa > Chordata > Ascidiacea > Aplousobranchia > Polyclinidae > Aplidium > Aplidium turbinatum. The sequence goes on along the minus strand of NC_137477.1, from coordinate 14,118,969 downwards.
ATTTTTAGATGAAAGCTGTCACATTGTATTTTCAAATATCAATCAAGCTAAGAAAATATTAATCTAGTAAAACAACTAATAGGCGAGTAAGAAGTGACATTGGACCCGGACATTTTTGATAACACCCATTTTTTGGTCACAGGAGGCTTGTCTGGTAGTCAGATCGACGGTTCTAAAATTCGGCAAAAATCGGACCTAAGGAACTGCCCCAAACCGCATTTTAAATTTGCATAGCGCGCCATCTAGCGGTTGTAAATATTTGCTCTAAATAAAATGCAACATATGATGCATATATACACGTAATTAACAGTCACAAGAAAATAAGTGTATTAAAACTATTTAAAAAGGTTGTGATCATAGGTGTCGGCAGGAAAGGGACACTAACCCCCCTCCCCTGGATTATGATTTTACATGTAATTTGCTTGCAAGAGTGCAATTTTCCAAAATCGGATTCGCCTTCCAGGTAAATACTTTCCCATCAGGTTTTCAACCAACCCTATTTATTTTTTTGATTTCTCTAAATATTTTTCCGCCGTAGGCGCAACAACCACTTACATCAGGCGTTAACCGTATTTTTTTTTTCACACTAATCGCACCTCACCATTCAAACGTTACTTTAAATTGAGAACTTTTCTTACCTATGTTGCAGCTTACAAGATGAATTTGGCTTCAAAAATTGCGTCTTTGCAACCCCCGCCTCTCTCCCACCCCTGCATTTTTTCTGCCGACATCCATTTTTGTGACGTATTTGGTCATTTATTACAGTTTAATGATTTTCACGCAATTATAATCGCCTACGTTAAATTGTAATGTTGGCTATATGACAATTCAAGAACATTAGTAACTGAAACAAATGGTGATACAACGTTGGCAGATGTAGAATGAACGTATAGGCTAATACAACGATGAACATCAGCGATTTGAGCGATTAATGCTTCAACAGAAAAGGCAGCGTATATTTAATATTATGCATTCACTTTCATTAACAAATCATTCATTGCAAAAAATATTTTACTTGCAAAAACTACCAGAGTAACAATTTGAGGTCCCGTTCTAGTGATACAACTATTTTTATTAAAGTAAATATACTTCTACACTTACAGCTCTTGGGTATCTAACACTCTAAAAGTGATGAATTTTCACACTGAGCTTCACAAGCACAGTGAATACTGCGTTTAAAGCCTTTCTTGGAGCAACCACAAGGTGTGCATAAACGTTTCGCGCTCCTACAATTACACCTAATTTCTTTCAGAAAGGTTTTGGGTGCTCATTCATTATCTGTCATTATTGGGACCAGACCAGAAGCTGTTTCCTTGGATCCATAGAAAATATGATTCAGCACAGTATTTAAATGACGCCATGTTGACACTTGATGATTCACACGAAGGCTGTGAAAGTAGCATGCTCTACTTGTTGGAGGCATTCCTTCAACTGATGTATATTTTGGGGATACATCGTAATTTGTAGCGCAATAAATTCAAAATATCCATGGAAAACCCTTGCCTGTACAGAATTTGGGAAAATTCTTCTCCAATTCTGGAAATGTCTTCTTTTAAAGTTTCTTTGTTTCCGAAGGCGGCACATTTACGTTGCACTTTGTCCAGACCTTTTAAGATTTTAAAAACTTTAACTTTTCCCCTTCCGTAAAAGCAAGATGTTGTATCGCAGCCAGAGAACGCGTGGCAAAATTGCAACAATCGGCAAATATTTTCTCCGAGAGCAAGCTGCTCCGAGAAAGAACATCAGTTGATGAAAACCACCAAGTGGTAAGTGAACATTTTTGAAAATACTAAAATTGTCCTGTTTAATTTTAAATGCTTTGAAGTAGAGGGGTTGGTCAAACGTTAGCGGTGCACAACATATGCTCATTTTTCTAGCTTGGTCTTGAACGAATATCATAGTACTGTAAACAGCTTCATCTGTTACGGGATTAAGCGGTATCATAGGATTAAATGATACTGACGAAACCTGAAACTCACCTTTAACTACATTAGCCATGAACCCTTGCCATTGTACTGGCTTAGAAGTGAATACATTTGAACACAGCCACAGAGTGTCAAGCAATTCATAATGCGTAAATAACACAGCAGAGACATTCAGCTGCTTGATTCGCATGTCTTTCTAAGTACCCATCTTTGCAGCAGTATACGGCTTGACTAAATTGCCAAAATTACCTAATTCCAGTTTCCAGTAGTTCAGTTGCACTGACGTGTCGTTTTTCAATAACTAGTGGTCGAGTTGCCATTTTTGGTGTTTGACAGTTTATTATGCCCATCACATGCGTTGTATCATGACCTGGCAGAGTATCTTCGTTAAAATCGAAGTTATCTGCTATCCACTGACAGAAAGAACCGGGATGACTTGTAGAGTCCATTACCTCATCCGTATTATCACTATTCGCTTGGCTTACAGCAGCTGATCGTTGAAACGCTACTACTTGACCACAACTTGCACAAAGACCAAGGGATGATAGTACATCCAAGAGAATACGCGATCTTGTGACCTGATGTATAAAAATACCAATTGACAATAAGAGAGGGGAAATGTAAAATAGCCTACTTGCTTACTGCAGAAATATATGGGACACAAAGATTTGTAGAAGCTTCTTCTAATTTACTCCGCGATCGAGGCATCACTTCAGACATCAAGACTTTAAGCGACTCCGGTATTTCGGAAGCAAGATACTCCAGATTATTGTCTTCAGGAACAGGATAAGAGGTTTGAGCTTTATCAATTTTTTGAATTTCTTTCTTTATAACACTTCCATCTTGCTGTATTAGTTTTTTAAACTCTTTATCTTCTTCAAAACATCGTCGTCGTCGTCGTGTGAGCCTCTGGGGCCAAGGGTCTATCCTTTTATCACCCCAGATTCACGATGTTTCCGTACTACACTGGAAGGCTACTAGAGAGCAGCCAGTCTTTGGTTTCATCATCCATGACACGCAGACCTTTCACTCCGTTAGGTGACTTGAAGATGGAACAGTCATTGATGATGTGGTCTGCGGTCTGTTCCTCGGCACCACATTCACAGGAAAAGGAAGAGGCCATTCCCCATTGGTGCATGGTTGAGCGGAAAAGCCCGACGCCCGTACGAAGACGGTTGAGGCGCACCCATGCCTGTCTAGGTAGTGTTAGGCCGATGGGGCGTGTGTCGGCGTCGGGGATGAACGAATAGAGTCTGGTGGCGCTTGACTTCCATTCTGAACTCCAATTATGGTCTGCCCAAGTAGCCGCAGAGATGTCTTGTACATCAGCTTCGTTGATAAGAAGTTGAGTGGCTGGCACGAATGGGTGCCTTGATTTCAGTCGACGGGGGTGCTCGTTTGGGGAAGCAGAGATCTTGTGGTGGAGAAGGTGGTTAGGCTCCAGTGCCCGTCGACCGAGGGACAGAGTGGCTTCTTCGCGACGAAGCTCAGCGGGTTGGATGCCAGTGAGAATGGGGAGATTGTCCAATGGTGTGGGACGCAGGCATCCGGTCACTGTGCGCAGGGCGCTGTTTATGGCAGTGTCGATGTTGTGGCAGTGAGCACTGCAGCACCAAACAGGTGCACAGTACTCTGCTGAAGAGTAGACAAGGGCTAAGGCTGCTATACGCAAAGTGTCAGCCCTCGCCCCCCAGCTAGAGCCTGCCAGGCGCTTGAGTAGCGCAGCGCGGATGTGAGTTTCTTGCGCAGTGACAGCAAATCGTAATTCTTCATAACAATCGTTTAAAATGTTATCGACATGTTTTTTTAGCGTTACCACGTTAGGTTTGCCTTTCACCTCAGTGATGCTCAGTTGCTCATCAAAGTGCTCCAGCAAACGTAGTTTTAGATGTTTGCTACTGTAAGTTTGAACATCGCTAGATAAAAATGTCAACATATGATCGCGTAGCTCTTGTAATGTATATTGCCTACCTACTCAATTAATTTCATTCATCCACAAACAGAGTTTTTTGAATGCTCCTTCCTTCAACGAATCTGAGTTGCGGGAGTTGAGCTTCCACTGCTTTCACCAACCTGATCAGATTTGATAGTACGGTTACTGAGAAATCTCTGAAGACAATCTCTGTGATATGTAGCTTCTACAGCTCGTATATCTCCTGCACAAAGTATCCTACATTTTATTTGAATTGAAATGTCATCTGTTCTCTTTTCACATTCCGCTATTAATGTATCCTGTAGCAAACTTCTCTTTTGTTTTTTGTCAATAATTTCCACATTTCCTATCGAGGAAAATTGCTTTGGATTCTGTTTGAGTTTTTCAAGATCTATTTCTTCACCGCAAATCAAACAATGGGTTTTATAGTCGTACGTAGTTCTTCTTAATCGCGAAGCTGTAGAGTGCGGTTTGTGCGCATCTGCTTGGTTTTGACTTGAGCGAAAGCTTTCCGATTCGTAGGCTATAATTTTTGTAGCAAATATTATGGACTGCAATTTCCCGTTGGTCTCAAATATTCTCATTTATTTGATCACGATACTTAACAGACCACTGGGTTAGTGTTGATACTGCTTTTGAACCTAGCGTTCTGCCATCTTTTCCACAGACAACTGCTTTCTGACAAATTTCGCATATTTTTCTTAGCCTACATTGCTTTCCATATTGGCTTAAAAACTCAACGTTTTAAACTACTTGCTTGCACGCGTATTAGAAGTTAGAACTGAAGAATTGGTCATGTACTGTCCCATAGCTCGGCCACGTGTCAATATGAAATCAAGTTGACAACCTGCTGAGAAAATTGCTCTATTTTACCTAAACTTAAGGTTTGGCGACGTTGCATCGAAGTAAGAATGGCTACCTATGTAACGACTTATTTCTTCAGATAACCACTTTTGTGTTGCTTTGGCAATGATGTAATCGATTTAATGACTTGGCTGGTTTGATGTTATAGTTGTTATCCAACTCCTTAATTATGCAAGAACATTTGTTGGGGGTATTTTCTGAAATCTTTTCTTTGTAAAAGTTCAAGGTATAAATCATTACCAAATTTTATGTGCCCGTAATTTTGATGTTAGTCAGATACGTTGTAACAGACAAAATTACATTTTCCGAAATCAATCTTAGTTAATCAGCATTTTGCAGAATTTTACAACCACTGCACTATCATTGCAGCCTAGTTTCTGTTACATGAGGCACTCAGCAAGCAAAATATGTTATTTTGCATCGATTCCACGTCGCCAGACGTTGAATCAACGTAAAATAGCAAACTCTGCTGAAGGGTAATTTTAGACACTATGTTAATCATCCTTGTTTCACTTGAAATTCGCGAATTAGCACGGCGGAAAATACTTATATTTTCCTTCCGCTAGACGGCGCGCCGTTCAATAATTGCTCCCCTCAAACGGCTTTTCCTTATGTCCGAATTTCGCCGAATTTTAGATTTGGGGTCTCAAACAGGTAACCTATCTTTTTATGAAGAAAAATGGTTGTTATCAAAAATGGCCGGGTCCGGCTAATTTTATGTCAATTCTTACTCGCCTATAAGGGTACTGGCATGGACAGTATTGAAGCATTCTACAATCAATCCATCCATAATAATTTGATTAAGGTATTGAAAAATCTAAGAAAGAAACACTTTCAATTGTTTGTTTCGGATTTCCTTTGCCATGACACTGAAAACACAAACATCAAATATAATATAAAATTGTGAAGCATACACTTACAGGTGCAGAAAGGCGGTTTTGTACATTGTTTCTATACTGTACCACGCTGTCTAGTTTTCTTTTGGCGTCTTCATGCAGAACCTACAATGCAATTCAACGCGTCAGATGATGGTTTTGTTTCCAGAGCTTCCGTTGAAAATTCAGAAGCATGTACCATCTTCTACCGAGTCTTCCAAATTTGGTTGATGCACCACAGATCGACACATTTTGGTGCAACGGAGTTGTATATTAAAAAGTCACACTTAATGCACTGGGTGGTAAGCTGGGGGCACACAAGAAAATGGTCCGCTGTTTGGGGCTTGGTGCTACGAATAAATGTAAGTGGGCCCGTGTTGTATCCCCACTTTATCATTGCAGATTTAGTACGGCCAACACCGGTTCGAAGTCGATTTAAGGTTCCATGTATGTATACTTGTACAGTTACCAGTATACAAGCAGCGACATTAACCGAAGGATGGCTGCAACAAAATGCCTACCAATGCATATTGAGTTTTCCAAGCCGCCGCCAGTCCTTGCAATGTATCGCGGATGGGAGTGGGACCAAGGATGACAGATCCGGCGGATAATTTTTCCGGAATAGATGAGATTTTCCGCTCAACATCAAGCAAGTATTCCACCTAGACAATAGATTTTTATTAATGCGGGTACCTTGCTGAATAAACGAACACAATGTAGAATATTTTTGATGGCAAAATCCAAAAAGTTTTTGTTTTGCTTGTTTACTAGTCCACGCATCATGCGAGATGAAATCATTAAACATAATAAAACAACTTTGATGAAATTTTATTCAAAAGAAAAACAAAGGTCGTTTTTAGCTTTGAATTCAAAAACGTTTTAAATTGATGACAATCTAACCTCTTTCCTTATGACAGGCATTCCAGGGTCATTTGACATGAACTTGTTGTACGATCTCTGCATGTCTTCCTTCCACAAGAAGTTGTATTGGGATAGGCGATGGATGTATTGGCGAATGTGAGGCTTGATGCCTAACATGCAAAATTTTCGGTTTTTATTGATTCAAAAGTTGTAAACATTGAATTAGAAAGTATACTATTGACTACTCTTTGTTACAGAATATCAATTGCCGTTAGCCTACTGATTCAAATGTTGTGCATTATATAATAATTAATTAATATTCTACTTGGTAACTTTTGAAGACCGAGAAAACATTGCTACACAAAATGTTACCAACTAATTTCAAGACAAAAACTAGGGGTTTCTACTTTTAATTGTACTGCTGCATTTGGTTTGGCATTAGCTAAGTTGCCAAATTTTATGAATTTAAAACCTGCTCACTTATTTCCAAAATGATGTAACTGAGCATTCGGTTGTATTCCTTACAGCTGCTATTTAGCAAACTAATTTTATATGCAACATATTTTCTTCAGAATGCTGCAAATAACCGAAGATCTATAGTTAGGCTACAAACTAAGTTGGTTATCTGATTCAAAATTTCAAGCTAGTCTCTTCAAACGTTAAAAATTGCATTTTATAACAACAGTTTTGCAAATGATTAGATCGTTAGAGGTTTGATTACAAATGACTTTACCTTTGGTAACCGAAGCCAATGCAAACTTGAAGGTTGAAACCATCTCGTTCATGAGGATGTCAGACTCAAACGTTTCGTTTTTGTTCGGCCCTGACCACCAAGACACGCCTGGAAGCAAAAAGTTTTCTTTTATAGACGACTTTTTAGTGTGAGAATCAAATATCAAGGCACAGTTTTGCACAATTTTCTTGAAACACGCGTCTGGACACACTGCACCTCCAGCAGATGACGTAATCGCCTCCACAATCTCGTCGATCGCGCCCTGAACATCTGACAATGGAGGGTCCAAAACAACATCCGGGATACGGAATCTGGATAAATAGTTTTACAATCCGTTTGTTAGATCTACGAATATTTTATTCGGTTATAATTGAAATTATTAAAGCTGTTAAGAAACAATAGCGGAGTATCACTTACAAGTAGCAAGAAACCTAAAAATGTCTAATCCGCGGTCAAATCTTTGATTAAAATCTTCAGAACAACATAAATCAGTCTGCTAGATATCACATTTATGGAGAATATCATAACTAGCCTATACAGAAAAACAATAAAATGGTAAAGGCAACGTTCATTCTGGTTCATATATAGCCTAAATTACAGTAAAATACCAAAAAAGAAAACAAAATTAACAATGACAAATCCAACGAAGACAATAATTGGTTGTAAAAGTAGACACAGAAGTAACGTGCACATAGTGACAACTAAACTCCAAACCTGGTGCCTATGTGCTCGTAATTGATAGATTTGGGCTTTGGCAATAATACGTGGAGTCAGCTCTCGTTAATCTGCCCTAGTCTCCTCGTTTCGCTAATACTGATTCGACACAGTTCAAATATCAGAATAAAAAAATACCGGCAGAAACCTGTTCTAGCAGGTTTGTGCCGGATGCGAGAAAGTCTCGATTAACGAGGTCTGACTAAATTGCATTCACCCAGCAAGAAACGTCGTTGATCGTTATTGATTCAGCATAAAACTAGTCCGATCTCCAACAAACAGCTTGCTTTACTAACAACTGGCTCAAATAGCGGTAGCAAATTAATATTCATCTGTATTGCTATACGACTGAAACTTTGGTGATTTCAACTTTCGAATAAAAAAGTGGTTTGAATTAAATCTGAATTAATTTTCTAAATAACAATTAGGAAATTCTGGTTCGATTTAATTTCTAAATTAAACATAACTCAACATCTAAAAATTATGTTTTGCCCATTTAGTTGAATTATTTTATAGTAAAACACTGCAATTAAACTTTCTAATTAATTCTACAGTCAAATTAGGTGGGGTCAAGCCAGTATTGTGACTGGCTAGTTTCGAGCTGTTGTGGGCTTGACCACTGGAAACCATAGGATTTGGAAATGACTCAGCCACGTTTACATTCTGTTACGTGATTGGTAGATTGGGGGGTTGATGCATAGACATCACATTCGGTTGGCAATTCATCGCAGCATGACAGATGAATCAAAATTGTAATTTTAGTGGATAAAACGGTGGGAAACACAATAATGCGCATAACTCTCAAAGTTTGAACGGCAAAAGTTCCAACTTTAAATCCGTGCTTTCGCATTACAATTATTGTAATAATATTACGTTGAAACGACATCATCAGGAATTAAATCGATATTACTAAGTGATTTTTGTCTTAAACTGCAAACAAAATGGATTCTGAAACAAGGGGCGGCAACTTAAATGGCACATGCAGAAACACAAAACTTCGCATAAAAAATTATTTCTTGCCCGTTGCTACCGACAAAATAAACAATTCATGCAATGCCCTTACTTGATCCTGTACGCCACCTGCCGGATATCAACAGTAGTGATTTTCTCCACTGAGCTAACACAAACGATCAACATCTCTACCTATCTTTTTCGACATGGTATAACACCATAGCTAGAATTTGATGCCTTCTTCACTTTAGGATGCCACAGAGAACAAAACCTCCCCCAAAAATATCCAAAGTGTTTATATACTTAACAGTTTTAAGAAATCCAATATCTCGTGCTCGACTCTGACTAAACGGTCTTACGTAATATTGGGTGAAACATTGCTGGAAATCGTATGAGCAACGTGAAGTTAAAACGTGATACCGCAATTCTTTGAGAAATTAAACTCTTTCCAAACTTTTTTGGACGTTAAGTTGCTCTATGAAATTTAGGGACAATACTACGAACAATGTTACTAGTCGAAAATATGTTACTTTACTGCTAAACGAGTGTTATTCTTAAAACAAAAGATCCCAGGTTGTCATATCAAAGTCAGGTTTAAATGTTTAATCTTTTGTCGAATCAGTCTTGGAATTCGTTCGTCAACATTTGCTTGAGACATTTTACAACACATGTGAAGAGGTGCTTTTGTCACTCACTTTATGCTGACATTGAACTTCAAGGTTCCCTCTTCATCGGAAACAATATCAACATCTTCCCACGTGGATGCAGTGGACACGGATGAGAATGAGGATTCTGTCCGAGTAGCACCGGAACTAAAGAGGAAGATCAAAAATAGAACCTATGCTAGCAAATAATTGATCTAAAAATTTTCACTTAAACTGATGCGTTTTCGGTTGCGTAAAAACAAGCACAACTGTTCAGTGTTCATCGAGTTTTGTAACCTTATCATAGCTTAAAATACAACTTATATTGATAGGATGGTTTAGGTTTATTCTACTACAAAGCTTTCGATGTCAGATTTTTCCATTATGTTCACTTTATTGGGGTGCCGGTAAATTGCAATAATTGTACCATGTCACGGCTGATACTTTCCTTCTCACTCATGATACGTTAAATAATAAATGTACAAATGACACAACGTATTCTTGGAGAAATTTTCGAACCTGGAATGCGAGCTCCCAGGTCGTGAGTAGTTGTACACAACATGATGCTCATCCGCCTTTGTACCAAGAGCGTTGGCGAGAGCGAGAAGAGACTGACAAACAGAGTTGAGTACGCTCTTGTATGTGATGGAACTGTAATGTTCTGAAACAATCATATTGTATTAGGCGACATGCTGAAAAAAAATATTTAACTTTAGGTGTATAATAACGTAATCTACATACATATTTTGAAGCAATTCTTATAATTCCCTTATCAAATTTCACACTATGCAGATAGTTCTGCATATCGTTCATGTAAAAGTTATATCGTTGTGGGAAAAGGGGTTCATGAAATGGTTTACTTGCATGAAATAAACTTATTTTCATGGTATGAGTACTTTCATACTTTTTCCATCTAATTTTCTGAAATTCCTGCGGTTCCAAGTTTTCGTAAATATCCAGAACAAAAAAACTTATGAAATTAGACTAAACACTTACGAAATATTTTGTTGAAATTCGCTTCCTCTTGCTCAGCATCCTGCTGTGACATGGCAGCACTGCTGACAGTGGAGACTGAGCTGCCGCCCCTGGTTCGAACACGCGCCTTCCGGGTCGAAGCCTTCGACGGGACAACCGCTGAAACGTCGAAAAAGTTGAAGCATGAACCTAAACTTGAAAACCAACCCACTACTCAACCGTCCTAATTACGCCATGTTAAAAACAATAGTTCTCTTCACCAACTCACATTGATGATGCTCAGCGCTGCTTATCCTGCTGCTTGATAGTATCATGATGACGTCATGAACGGCAGCTTCGATGGCAGCCGCGCTTAAATGAAGCTGTTGCGTGTGCTCGTTCACGCTGCTGATCATCTCCTGTTAGGAAATTGCAAGTTCAATGATGAAGTATAAAAAAACACGTTTTAAAAACAAGTGCAGAGCCGAAAATTTGCACTTGTGGAAATTTCTATAAGACATATACCAACCGTTTCATTTCCAAGCCAATTTCGTTTTAACTAAGCATATTTTTAAATAAAGTACTGGAACCTCACCTGAAGTAGCTCTGCTGTATTCCAAGTCTTCCCGAAAATAAAATCTTCATCAAATAATATGAGATCATGGATCGCCTCGACCTCCTTCTCGATCTTGGATTGAACAACATCAGTGACTTTTTGCACAATTGAGTTCAATCGTTGGGTGGTAGACCTTTGCAAAAAATAAAGCTCTTTTGGGAAAAACCTTTAAAAGGGTTTAATATTGATTAAAAGACAGTTTAGACTTAAGATGGTTCTTTGTGCGATCAAGGATGTTGTGCATCACTACCTGGCTTTGTGCAGGAAGGCGTCGATGTTCATGCTATCCCAGGTGATCGTCTTCAACCCAGCCTTCAGGCACTCCATGACTGACGATACATGGGGTAAGAAGAGGGTGCTGAAGGGAAGGGGGATTTTAGAACAGACCTAAAAAATACATGAAGCAGAGTTAGTATAAAATCAAGTAGACATTTCGGAAGTTATAGACTCAAAACAGCAAGAATATGCATTGCTTCGTTAAAAACTAGTTTTAAAGCCTCTGAAAGCAAGTTTCTTAAATGTAAATTTTTGCATTAGGTAGTTATGTGCTAACTTAATAAGCAACATGTTATTTAGTCCTGGTCATGGGTAGTCAAAGATGAAGAAACGTCGCAAAAGCTGTAATTCGATAAACCCCCACGTGACAGTAGATTGCGCTGCGCTTCTTTCACGTATTTTATTACTTGCTCAAGCAATTTAAAGAGGTTTAACTACAGACAATGGTTCGTCGTTGATCACCTCTCTGTAGTCCTGCAAGCACTGCTCCAAGTGGATCTTGTAGTACTTGTATTGCTTCTCCCTGCCTAGAAGAGCTTTGGCCGCATCCGGGATTTCTAATTTCATCCGCAACATCCACTTGGCTTCGTGAACAAGATGAAGGATTTGGGGATCGGTATTCACCAAGAGGGTCCCTTTCTCTTGCTTTAGAAGAGGGAGCTGAATACAAAAAAGCTTCTTCAAAGTCAAATCATTTTAAATTGTAGGATAAACCGAAGTCTTGTGACATGAGCAGACGTATGAATAAAAATAACAATAGCAGACAAAAGCTTCAAATGGCAAACTTTCGACCTGATATTTGTGTTATATCGTACTACATTAAGCAAAATAGACGATAGTTCTTTCCGTTTTGGTCACTGATATATTACTTGCCAAAACCATCGATAGATACTGTAAAAATAACTTTACTGCTAAGTTAATACTCTTCACCCAATCAACGTGTTGCGGTTTGTCATGAAAATTGCAAACGATACTTACTCTAAGTCCAGTCATTGCTTGATCGACAGTCTTGCACCACTGTTGGTACCACAACGTCTCGTACATAACTAGAGCAGTGGCAAGTTTGTTGTATTGTTTCACGGTTCGGTGAAACTCCTTATTCTGCGCCAGCGATTTGTTTTCTTGAAATGCCTTGAAACAACAATGCAGACTTAGTATTTTGTTTTGTTTTTGTTTTATTATCTTTATCCTGCATTGCGGGAAAGCGGACTTGAGCGCTATGCATCGGTGTACGCCTTCCGACGTACACCTGACCCACGCTGCAGCCGACTGCAATGTCTGTTTCCGGTTGTCTACTCTATTTATGACTTAAATTTGGACTTAAACTACCCATTACTCGAAATCGATTTGTGATGAGACCGCATCTGATTAACAATACAAATAAATCAATGCTTGAAAATAGATGCACAAAGATGAACATTCATGTCGATATCACGGTGAAATGTTTATAGGCTTAACAACTGAGTGTCACGTGGAAAGTAGTGACACTGATGACTCAACACTAAGAAGATTTCTAACTTGATGCTATAGCCAGCAAATGGTAATTGAAAATAACGTATAAGTTCACGTCAAAACAGCATGAGTACTTGATTGATATTCAATAAATGCGAACGACAATAAAAAGGAAGTTGAATTTGTTAAAGACGCCGAAGGCCATCAAAGTCAAACATACAGTCACAGATATTTTATCGCTTTTATTGCTTTAAAATTTTTGAACATTAAAACAACGCAAAGATGATCAAAAAGTTTCATTTGAGCGCAACCAACCTTCATCGGCTCTTCAATGTGAGAGAGTAGGCGACGGGACCAGTAAATGGCGCCAGCAGCAGGAGGAGCATCCCGAGGAAGTATCGGATCGTTCTTGTGCTTCTCATACATCTGTGGAAACAGTTTTTGAAAAGAAAACACCTAAAGAGCCGTAAAAGCTGATGCGACTGTAAGCCGAGATAGGAATGGATAGCGTAACAGTTAATAATAATAACAAACTATGCTCCTGGGAGCTGTACATGAAGACGCTAAAATAATACGGTACCTTCAGTCACAATATTCAGTAAAATAGAATGTCTTCAAGCGAGTTTTAAATTCACTTAAATCTTGTAATTTAGCTCGTTTGTGATTCAGCTTCTTTTATACATATAAGTAATCACTAAACAGTTCCAGCAACTGGCAGCAACAACAGGGGAGGTGCGATTTCCATATTGCGTCTTGCATAAAAGGTAACATAAGAGCAATTGATGTTGACAACGTAATGTTTGGGCAAGTTTATAACGTTGCTGATGAAAGTGGTTTGTAATGTAAAAGAGTGTATACATACTGAATAAAGCAACAAATAAAGCTCACATTTCGTCATACGCATGTTGCGAGCTAGTCTTTTAATCAACCTTAGAGACTTGCCATACTATACGACTGTAACCAGAAGTCGCAAATGAGCAATGGTTGAAAGTGGCTGTTACAGAAACAGGCAAAAACAATTTGCTTGTTCTTAAACATTCTAGGGGCCTTCGGTAAAATTTAGGACATTCTACAATTCTAAAATGATCTATTTCAAGGATCAGAGAAACACACACTGTACAAACCTCAAATAAAAAATGTCATTTCATCAGGTGTTACAAACATGCATTCAGAGGAACACAATGTCGGCAGTTATATAATCTCTTCAAGAACTAAAACCATAGGGATTGAGCTTCGAAGTTCAAGAAAAAGCGTTTCATAATCATCAATATTTTTAATATAAAAAACTAACAAAAATAAAAAAGATGTGTAATAAATTATTGAAAGGGGTGTTTATCATATCTATTACCAGTTTTAACACAGTATAATAATAACCTATTCTGTCTAATGTCTATGCTATATTAGCAAGACGGGATTTAAGTAATTTAATTGTTACATCTTGTATTGATTGGAGTTCCTTTGTGTACATGGCATACACGCTGCTGTAGTTGTCGCTTATCTGGTCCTTGAGGTTGGTTCGCTGGGTAACCGCGTTGAATCTGCGAGAGGTAAAAAGTTTGAATATTTTTGATGGTAAACGTTAGGCTGCTGGGAATATCTCAAAATAAGTGTCACTACAACTTAGTAGAAAAATTAGTTTGCATTTAAAGAAGTGATATGTACGACCATAATTCGCTAATTCTAGCTTTGAGACTTTTGTAACTGCGTTCTTATCAATTAGAATAAGACAGAGGCGAACTGAAAGAGACAAAAAAAGTTAAAGCGATTTCATATAAATCATGAACAATCCAACCTCCTCAGGAAAATGATTGTGATGATGATTCTTTGGGACAAACATGAGTTTAATAATCGAGTTTCTCAAACCGTGATCATGATTTTTCAAAAAGTGTCACCGAAGCATTGCACACGAAAAGAATACAAGCCCTTCTTACTTTGATAAAATATCCAGCCCCTGTTGGGTCTTCATAGGCTTCGAGAAGACGGCTTGGAGGTAGACGAGAAGAAGCTGATCCAAGTTTAAGGAGAGGTTCGAGAAGAAAGTAAAAGTCTCGTCAAATCTATACAAAGATAACATAGCATAATCGCGAACTTTCAAACTTCCAACATAAACTTTTAAGGAATTTCGTCATTAGGATTTACCATTCGACAGCAGATATCGGCCATTTGAACTGACTAAAACTTATTCTTCATTGAAATTACAGTTTCTGTACACCATCTGTAAACATGTGATGCCTTATGTACAATGGTTAAAAACCTCGCCTACTGTGCCAGTAATCCAGCATCGATCACCTGATTGGAAGTCATCTCTTATCGGCTCGTTCGTCAAACGCATGTTTGGCCGCAACACCGCAATGTGGAATCAATCATCCAATACATGAACAGAACTGACAGTTGTGTAATCTGGTTCAGACCCTTATGCGATTAGAAGAGATCCTTGCTTCGTCCGGACAAAACAGCTCCGTATTAAGTGAGTGTTTTGTTGAAATAAAGTTAAACTGTTTTAAGATCACTACAAACCTTTCCTTGTGCTTGCCATGGAGGTCCAAGAGCATGGAGGAGGAAATTCTGGCCGACATCGTTCGAATGATGTTGGAGACGTTATCGCACACAAGCGTCGATATGCTGGGACCATCCTCCGTGCTATATACGTGTCCTTCAAAGTCATACAGATAAGTCAAAAGCATTGGTAAAAGGTCCCAACAACGAGACTGTTTCTATCAAATAACTTGGAATGACAGGTTTTGCAGCCATATCCTTGTTGGTAATGCAGACATTTGGGGTTGAATGAATGCACCAACCATGGATGTTGGGTTGCTGGTGCACTCAACCCTAAACGAAGCACTATATTTGACCGGTTCAATTCTTCGGCAAATGTTCAACATAGGTGTTGGAACTTACTTAGGAACGCTGCGGCGTCATAGCTAGACTGGGCAGGCGATGATGTCATCGATGACACCACAGAAGTGTCGTCAAAATCGCTTTCCGGTTTGAACTGAATTTTCTGATTGTCTACAACACAAAAAACACCTTAAATCAAAGTCGAGGAAGACGAATTTAACGGTCAAATTATATTAACGTTTGACCAAGATGAGAACTTTTTTGTTGTTGTTGTGGCACTAAAGGTGCATGAGCCTCAGTGTGCTATGGCACAGTCTAATTCTTGTTTCGATGTTACTGGATGCGACACTATAAAATGTCAACCTGCTACTACTTATTAAAGGCTTCCAAGACGTGTGTTAAGTGTAATGTTAAAGCTACGAAAGCTGTACTGGGTTGGACTATACTGTAATGTCGTTCAAAAAATAGAAACAAAATTCCAGCTGAAAAAAAAAACACTAAACGAGAACAATGATTAAATTTTTTCCATGAGATCAGCAGTCAGGTTGCTATAAAGTGCTGATACTGGGACGTCTGTTTCTATCCTGCATCTGTGTGAACCTATCGCTGTACCTGAGCTGACATCGTCCTCAAGGTCTTCATCTTCCTCTGGGACTGGGAGCATGCTCTGTAGTCGGTGCTGGGAAGAAACAAGGATTTTTAATAAAGGATTAAATAGTGCACTGTAATTTACAGCAGCTGGTCGCATGTGTCAAAATAACGTTATTTAAATCTGAATGATAACAGGGAATTACTGATTGCAAACCAGAAAAACATGAGTTAGTTCAGCGAGAAAATACAGCAGAGTGTTTCGGTGTAGTTATGTTACTTCATATCTGTCAATTAACTTTCAATTTATTTCATTTAAAAATAATGTCTTCACCCTTTTGAAAATGAATAATCTAAATCTCGATGAAAAAAATTGCAAACCCTCCATTCTCACCGGGAATGGATTGTACTCTTGGACTTTTGAATTATCCATACTTTGATCCTGTGGGGAAGATGCACGCACTGTCGAAAGTACATGGAGTTAGAAGATACTTTCATGTTTTCGAGCTGATGCAGCTTAGGTTTACAGGACAGTACGAGAATAAATTGTGGCTTGTTATAATAGCCACCCGCCAACAAAACACAAACAAGTTGAGCAGATGCTGATGTGTTAAACAACAACCGATAACTTCAGAGAAAAACATAAATATTCTCAGATTTTCAACTTTCCAACCAGTTAAAAAGAGAAAGGAGATGTGAATGACTGTTTGTTGAAACGACACAAAAGCCTGTTTATTATATTCAGTTCTCAGCAGGTTGAAACTGGGTCGGACTGGTTTGGTTATTGCAGTGAGTAAATAAAAGTACTATATAAACTATTTACAAGTGAACAGAAAATTTTTTCAAAAGCAATTATAACTCTATGCATACTCGCAACTGATCTTTCATCTTGGTTGGAGTCAGCAGCATCTTGTGGGATGTCCTCCAATCGAGGCCTCGGTAGGCCAGCGGAGTCTTTTCCTGAAAAACAACTAGTAACTGACTTCAAACTTTCAGACGCACAGATGATGTGGTCACATGAAATTTGCGAGATATCAATTGCAACTTATCGAATTGGCTACGACTCTACAGACCACAGGTTTACTTTAGTAACAAAAGAAAAAATCATTGATTTAACATACAACAACAGATTAAACTCAATCCTACACTATGCTATGTAGCGGTTGTTTGAACACGAATTTGCGTAGAATCAATTAGTTGATTCTTGCGTGCTTTAGCAAGTTCACCAAGAAAAATAAACATTAATTCGACGTTGTGAAGAATAAACCTTTGCTCACCTAGTTTGGTGAATTGTCGTAGAGTACCAATGACTTCTAACAGCTGTTTGACCCTGCCACAGATGAGGTCAAGATTGCCAAGAATTGTCTCATCATCAAATAAGGAGACTCCACATACGTCCTCCCTTCCATCTGAACGTTTAACAAACGTCACGTTTACGTCACTACGTTTACGTCACGTTACGCATGCACTATGTTTAATCGTTTGTGTAAAAGGTAGTTGACCACCTGGAGTTGGAACAAAAGCTATTTGTAATTTATGGATTGTTATGATAGCAATAAAAATACAATTTGTTGTTCAAGCATTGGATAGTGACTAACTGGTTACTGTGTCTTTCTTTTAGAATTAGATTTGTGCGGAAGACATGTCCTATCGTCATAGGATAGCGAGCAACAAGTGTTTCAACGTCGTTTGCAACTTGAATGTTTAAACTTCAAGTCTTTGTTGAAAAGTTTCAAGTAAGAGGATGGTATAGTTTGCTTAATAGAAAGAATTAAGTGTTACGGCAGGTTTGATACAAGAAAATGTCCTCTTCTTGTTAACAAATGGTAGTTTATAACTTATGCTCCATAAAGAGCTGTGCAACGTTCTCCAACTTTATTTGGATACTTCTTTCTCAGTACAAAAATAAACATTAGATAGCGATGGAACAACGTAAACCTAGAAACATCATTCACCTGAACCAGAGACCACAGAACCAGGAGCAGCAACTTTCGTCCGTTTTGGGATCTTCGACCTCGCCATTGGCTGGTCCAGTGAGCTCACTGATTGGTTGAGACTGTGCGGAGCCGTGTTCATTGTACCGAGAATGTCTCTGAGGCTTCGAACCATCTCTTTATAAAAGGCTTGCAGTGCTAAACACGCTTGTAGCCTGCAATTATTAAAAGAGTAATGTAAAAAGGCACCAAAACTAAGATCCCTCTAGACCAGGGGTCCGCAAATACTTTTTGGTGCGACCCAAAAAGCAATCGTTCGAAGTCTTCGCGACCCAAACGTTTCGGGAGCATATAATTTTGCGCAAAACACTTTGCAAATTAATATTAATTCCAATACGGTTGTCCCCACTTATTAAGGCCACATCGGGACCGGACGATTTTGGCTGCGGGAGACAATTTTCTACCACTCCTATACCTTCAGTAATTCCGGAATGGACCAAATTGGGCTTAATAAGCGGGTGGACCTATTAACCGTGCGCTTCGTCGTCGTGCAAGCCTCTGGGGCCGAGGGTCTACTCTATCCTTTTACCAGCCCAGACTCAAGATGTTCCCTGACTACACTGGAAGGCTATTAGAGAGCAGCCAGTATTTAGTTTCATCACCCATGACACGCAGACCTTCCACTCCGTTAGGTGGCTTGAAGATGGTATAGTTATTGATGATGTGGTCTGCAGTCTGTTCCTCGGCACCACATTCACAGGAGGAGGAAGAGGCTAATTCCCCAATGGCGCATGGTTGACCGGAAAAGCCCGACGCACGTACGAAGACGGTTAAGGCGCACCCATGCTTGTCTTTGTAGTGTCAGGCGGATGGGGCATGTGTCGGCGTTGGGGATGAACGAATGAAGTCCGGTGGTACTTGACTTCCTTTCAGAATTCCATTTATAGTCCGCCCAAGTAGCCGCAGAGATGAAGTTCATCTGCTGCGTTGATCAGAAGTTGAGCGGCTGGCACGAATGGTTGTCTTGACTTTAGTCGACTGGGGTGCTGGTTTGGGGAAGCAGAGATCTTGTGGTGGAGAAGATGGTTAGGCTTTAGTGCCCGTCGGCTAAGAAACAGAGTGGCTTCTTCGTGACGAAGCTCAGAAAGTTGGATGCCAGCGAGAATGGCAAAATTATCCAATGATGTGGGACGCATGCATCCGGCAACTGTCCGCAGGGTGCTGTTTATGGCAGTGCCGATGTTATGGCAGTGTGCACTGCAGCACCAAACCGATGGTGCTGCAGTGCACACTGCAGCACCGGTGCACCAGTGCACACTGCTGCAGCACAGGTGCACAGTACTCTGCTGAAGAGTAGACAAGGGCTAAGGCTGCTATACGCAAAGTGTCAGCCCTCGCCCCCCAGCTGTGGCCTGCCAGGCGCTTGAGTAGTGCAGCGTGGGATGTCATTTTCTTGCGCAGTGACACCAAATAGTGGCGGTATGTGTACGATCTGTCTAGTGTCACCCCAAGATATTCTGGTTCGGGACAGAAGGTCAGCGGTTTTCCATTGTTTTGAACATGTAGCTCACGATCAACTTCCCGACTGTAGGCTATAGGTGGAAAGCTGCCGCCAAAGTTTTGTTTTTGCTAAGTTTCAGTCGCCAGTTCTGGAGATAGCCTAAGCTGAGATAGTTTTCATGCCCTGGCTCAAGCTGTCTTCCAGGCTATATATATAACCGTGGGCTTAACTACTGTACGTCTGTACTACAATCGAAAGTATAAATTTTCTTGTAGCCTACCAAATTGTACGAAACTCAGCACATCAAAGACTATATGATTGTATTTATTTTTGCCATACAAGTTATATTCATGGTAATTTTAAACCGTTTTGCGACCCACTGTGAATGGTCTCGCGACCCAAATTTGGGTCGCGACCCAGTATTTGCGGACCCCTGCTCTAGACAATCAATCAGTGGCCAAAATATTGAAAGGAAGAAGAGTATAAACTATCTTGGTGTACTTTGGATGAACAATTGCAAGGGATTAGTCATATTATTAATCTTGGAAAGCAGCTTGCAAAGGTCTGTGGTATAGCATTTAAGCTAAGATACATTGCTACATTAACAATATTACAAACTTTATATCATTTTGTTTCGGAAGAGCAAATGCTACACTACTTGCTCCAATTCACGTGTAACAGAATAAGTTTGTCCGATTGTGCTTATTTTTCCAACATCATTATCATAAACTAAATGTGTTCAAAACTGCAGAATTAAAGATAATATTACATTAGATTAGAGACTGCAAAGTTCATGTATTGTACAAACATGTGCACAAAATGTTGCCACGGGCCTTTGCTGGCTGCTTTGCT
Organism: Aplidium turbinatum; assembly: GCF_918807975.1. Classification (NCBI taxonomy): domain Eukaryota; kingdom Metazoa; phylum Chordata; class Ascidiacea; order Aplousobranchia; family Polyclinidae; genus Aplidium; species Aplidium turbinatum. Next base: position 14,098,458 of record NC_137477.1, on the reverse strand, counting down.
TAATGTAAATGAAATTCACCATTATAGCATTCGTCAAAACAAAAAGAATGATTTATATTTATCATCTGTGACATCAAACTTTGGTAAGAAGATGCGATGTTTCACTGGAGTGTTACTATGGAATCAAATATCAAAAAAAATTAAAGAAACATATCACAATATTTTTAAATTTTAATATAATAGATCTCAATATAGCGTTGAAAAGAGTTGCTAAAAGAGAGAAAAGATGAAACTTTACCCTTATTTATGAGTAGGAAAATGTTCAATGTTTTACTATAAGTCGATTGACACCAATCCATTGTTTTAGTAAGCATACCAAAAATCAAATAGTTCAAAAAATGCATTTTCAATTAAGCCTGCTTTGATGTATTTTTATTGTAAAGCTTAACCGATGATAAGAGTAGCCTGATCTACAAAACCGAAGATGAACATCTTTTACCTTCCCATCAAACTCTGATCATCTTCCAGAATCAACTCCTTCTTTTTACTCCCTTTCTTGGAGGCTTTAAATAAAGGAGGAGCGACATTTTCGTTCTTAATCTCTTCAGCAATGATCTTCCAGAGATCACTTCCCTTCAAGATGTCGCCAACATAGTCTCGGCAAACGGACGCCAGTTGATTGCCGATCTAGAAGAGAAAAAAATGTTAATGGATGCAATGCAGTTGACTTAGATTTTTAGGCTTTGTTACTGAAAACAAGTTTACTTGTTTCGAGTGAAAGTTTCGAATATTGCAGTTTTTAAAATTGCCCATAATATCAGTCAGTTTCGTGAAAGCAGATGCACTTTTCATTGTCAACAGAGGAGGCGAGTTTAATCTAAAAAACAGCGTAAAGACACGCATCACATTTCACAATCAACAGCAAAATACTCCACCTTCATGCAAAGCAAGCCTAGGTATCCGCTTCTGGCGTAGAACCTAGAAATCGAGTCCATTTGCTTAATGGCTCCGATGAGAGTCGGAAGCACAACATTGACGGCGGTTATTGGGTTGGTTTCGCTATGCAGCTGCTCCAAATGCCGTCGGAGAGCATCCAGGTATTTAACTTTATCCTTTGTCTCATTCTGAGCGTCTGTGATCCTAGGTTATAAACAGCACAAACTCAGTAATAAAACAAGTTGAGAAGTTATCTAGTGTATTTTCAAACATCACTGGCTTCTAGTAAGAAACCACTGCACAGCATCACAAGTGTGATGAACATTGCACCACAGAATTTGAGTTATGCACACAGGCAGATTCTGTTACTGTGCATAAGCTATAAACTGCACCCAAATAACATCATGAAACCGGACGACTGTCAGAACAAATGTGGAAGTTAGAATTACAAAACAATTGACATATTCAGCTTTTGGCTGTTTGGTTATCGATTAAAAGAAAATTGCAGAAAATAATTCTTTCTAACGAATCTATTACATTAGCAGTCAAAAGAGTCGATAAAAAGCATTTTTTGGATTTTCTTCAAATTAAATGTCTTCCAACTGACGTTTTCTGTGGTGATATTGCATGTTTCGTTCTGAAACATCTAGATTACGTAAATCTAACTTACAAAATATCAATTGTCCTCCAAGCACGAAGACTCCTGGATTTAGCTTGGATGAGAACACCAATGACATTCTTGCATTCTTTGCTCTTTAACTGTTCGGTGATGCCAGCCAGAACTCTTTGTCTCCTCTTCCATCTTTCAAGCTCCGTCAGTGGTCCGGAGTTCATATCTAAGATCCTGTTGTAAGAATATGTATCAAAATAAATGTGAATTTTTCATTTATAATACTATAAAAATGAAGAAAACATGGTTAAATTGAAAAACTTCGTAAGAAAACATAGAAAATCACATCAACACAAAACGGTAATGAAATTCGCTGTAAATTTATCTTTTCAAAAAAGCAATGGAGTGAAAAGTTTGAGCAAAATAATTTTCTAGTCATTCCAGTTTTCAGCTTTAATGATAACGTTGAACAACAATCATCTGAAAAGTTTTTTTTATAAACTATCAAAAAACGTATATTTGTCCAAACTTTTGCCTTCATCCTTTTGTAACAGCCTACGCATATGATAATTTTCTTTCATACAAAAACATGCAATCAGATTAATGTTTATGTTTACATAAAACGATGAAGTACCACCGACCTGTCATCTGCACTTTCGGACAGCACCCCATCAATAGCTTGCATCCATTCATGCAAGACTTCCTCATAAGCTACAATGATGGCTGAATCAAACTGGCTGCTGATGCGATGCTGGGAAAAGTCTCGGCTCACCAGCTGCTCTGGAAGTCTGAGAATCTGTAATGAAGAGAAAGTGAGGACTGAGGAACAACAGAATCGTGGATTGATTGGAGACAAAATCCATGATAACGTTGAAGTCATTGAATAGCAGTCAATGAAAGTCACTGCAAGAACCAGCAGCAAGAAATAAAATCAATTTCTGGCGAAAGCGCACTATTCTGTTATGTTAACAATATAGACATACAATCTTAACACTTGATGCATGAAATTAAACATTGCAAAATGTTTAACTGAAGTAAAGAGTATATTCTTGTAAAGTAAAAGGGATGCAGCTTAATAAGAAAAAAATCATTCATTGATTAATCTGGGCCCTAGTTTCTTTCAATAGAGCTAGATTTATGGCAAAACACCCAGAAATGAGACATCATGAGAAGTCATTTATATAGAGGAGGGTTGAAAAGGTAGAGTATTTTCAAGAACTCAGTAAATGTTTTGATTTAGTGGATCCAGTGTCAAACTTGAAATAGTAATTCTTTCGTTATAAAGTTATTTTTAGTAATTTTTAGTAACCTCAAAACAATGAAAACCAATAGACAAGATACTGGATTGCCCGTCCTATGAAAGTAAAATGACACCTTCAGAAAAACCAGTAGCGTAGCCAGGAATTTTGAAAGGGGGGGGTTTTGACCACCCAGCGGCGGGGGGTCTGGGGGGCCTCCCCGAGAAAATTTTGAAAAATTACTTTGAATTTGGTGCATTCTGAGAGCATTTTCAACAAAAATGTGGGTATGAATATTCCTGTAAAATGGTGCTGTCTGGTAGCATAGCAAAAGGATAAGATCATGTTTTCTTCGGCATTTTTCGAAAATAAAGCTATGTCTCTGTCTTTTCTTGTTGCTAATTTCTGGCTGAGATGGTTGAATGTTTGGTATTGGCAAAACCCGCTCTTTTAATGCAATTTTGTTTAAAATTAGGCAATTTTTTTTTTAGACTGAAAGCATCATTCTCAATATCGTGACGTCACACGCGTGCCAAAGGGGGGGGTTGTGACCCCCAAAACCCCCCCCTTGGCTACGCCACTGAGCAAAACTACAAAACCTCACCTCATATTTAGCCTATTTTTCTTTGAATCGCATAAACTACAAAGGTCAGAATGACATTTAAAAAAAGTTTTAGATGAAAATAATTTGTTAGATAAAGTTTGTGTTTGCATACACAACTCTTTTTACCTGAAACCTTTTTGAAATTGGTACTACATAGCGTATTTTAAACTACAGCTGTCAGCTTACTGTAATTAGCAAACATGCTGCTTTTCCACAAAAGTTAGAAATTATTGTCACATAAAACTGTAAAAGTCATGCAAACCTGTTGGTTCGTAGCATTACTTTTGCTTGTAACATGACTCAGCATATTTGAATACTTTTCGACTGAGTGAATGAATTGACGTCTGTGATCATCACCGCATTTCCCCCAGTCCTCTTTGGCTTTTACCAGTGGAATGAAAACCTAAAAGGAAAATAGTAAATAGATCAAAACGCTTAATGGAAGAAAAAGAGCAAAAAGGAATATTCTATCACAACAATACTTTTCTGCCAATTAAATCAATGCCTCTAGGACAGTAACTAAAACACTTACTTTAGGAAATAAGATGTTAAAACCTTCAACGTAATTTATCTAAATGTCAATTGAAAATCATTATTCCCACAAAACGAAAATCCCAGCTAACACTGCATCTAAAAAAATCACTTCTATAATAACTACCTTCTACACCAGAAGATAAACCACGATAAACCAAGAATCTTTCCATAAAACTTGAAAGTTCATTTTTTAAATTTACTTGGCCTATACACTATTAAAATGTTTTGCTTTTGCAACAAATTCAAAATTACAAAATACGTGCAAAACCTGTGATAGAACAGTGCTGAGCTGATGAAGGGGGTTATTTTTAATCTCGCCAAACAGTATCTGCTTGTGCACTTGAAGTTGAGAAACTTCATCATCAGTTGAAGGTCGGAGCAAAAAAACGCAAACGAGTTCATCCAAGCTCACTCCCTGAAATAAAAAAGATAGCCTATTTGCTTCAGTTGCTTGACAAAGACACTTGCATGGTTAACATGCCTGTTAGGTAAAGTTTTCACATGAACTCTCAAGTATTTTCAAATGGTTCATTGACTGTTCCCACAATGTTTCTGGTGATACTGGGAAGCTGACTCTCAGGCCAGTTGTAGGTACACTTCATCGCAAGGGTACTTCAATTAGCAAGAAAGTTAAGACCATAGAAAAGGCGTAGAAATCCAAAACTAAATCAGTCCAAATTTACTTGAGAATGAATATTGAGTAGGCAACACATGTATTGCAAAATAATAAGAACCATGGCCACCTAAAGATATGGCCTGATTTGTCACATTTTGCAGAAATTTCCAGGTTTTTCTAACTTTGGGCAAACGTTTAAATAAATTTTTCTAAAAATTAGATTTTTACGCTTTCTTTACTCTTTTCCCCAGATGACACAATAGGTTTTAACATCCTCACATGTTCAAAAACAAAGAAAATTTGATTTTGTAGATTTTAGTCAGACTGTTAATTTTTCAATAACAGTCTGATTTTGCGTTTTTCAGCTTACTTTTTCTCATTTGCTACTGCTTCCCCCAGGCAACAAAAAAGTTTTATGTCATTAGGAAACCGCAAAAAGTAAAAACATCTCAAAAAATGTCAGTCAAGCACTAACAGTAGCTGTAATCAAAATTTGCAAAATGTGACAAATCAGGCCGCATCTCCAGGTGGCCATGTAAGAACTTACATTTTTTGTAATCACTGCTGCAATTAACATTTATGTTGTTCTTTTACAGATGTGTATTGTAGTTCAGTAGTAAAAACCTTGATCTCGACTATATTAGAAAATTGATAACTTGAAGAAGTTGAAGAATGAAGAAGTACAATAATCTACTGAAGCGATGTGTTGGCAGAAAGAAAATGATACAGAAATATTGTGTATGATGATCAATTGATCATGTTTTGGAATGAAACGCTAACTACGATACTAAAACATACTTTAAGATTAATGAGAGTAGGAACCATATTGAGATCTTCCACCATCCATGGTCTTCCTTCAGGTCGCTTTCCATACACAAACAACTTTCCTAGACCTCCACTAACCATCAATTGGGTGAGAAGGTCAAAGTTGTTGGGTTCGAGCAAAAATTGCTCTAAAACTGTTGGGCTATAATAAATAAAGATAAAATAATCAAAAACAAATCAAGAATATTTACAAATTGTTAGATAAACACAACGGTCTGCCTCGATAGCTCAGCTGGTTAGCGTGTGACTTTGTGAACGAAGAAGCTTTGAGATCAAGCGGTGCTGTTTTGACTCTCGAGGTGTGTGCTTGAGCGATACGTGAGGATGAGTCTAAGGACTGCTCTCCATTTAGCAGCATCTAATGGATGGAATAATTCCCCGGCAACAACACTTTAACAATTGAAACTTTATTCTGTCAATCTCGGTGACTGGGCCTGTGTCAGTAGTTCAAAGCCTCTACAAATGAGTGAAACTGCCAGGGTTAAGCTCTCAAAGAAGCTTTCCCAGTCCGAGGATAAAAATCAAATCAATCAACCATGAGTGAATCTATTGCAAAAGTTGCCATTAGCTGTTTTCAAAATGTGCCAATAATGGTATAGTTTATTTATGCTATTGTATTGGCTTTTCTTTCTGTTGACAACTGTTTTATAACGCTTGACCGGTGAACGCTGGTAGCCTATTATTCCATGTAGTCATTTTGTTGTCAGCAAGCACAATTAACAATGAAGCAAAATTTGTACAAACTAGTGTCAGGGGAGCTACCACATGTTGTAGCCTACACATCAAAGATTATTTCATATCACAAGAAATCTTTTATGACAGTTGATTGACAATGTTTTATACCAATACAAGCTTAAATGCATACTAATGTATATAATAATTCCAAGCAACCAGCTTTTTTGAAAAAGTTATGGCAGTATGAATAAACCCTCATTAGCCTACATTGTGACTGTTCTAGCACAAAATATTGATAGCCTACCACTAGAACTACAGCTCACTCAGTCACTACATGCACTTATCAACTATATGCAGACCACCCACAGCACATGCTTCAAATTTGACAAATAATTCACAAATACTATTCTGCATCATTTGGCATGCCTTCTCAATGGGCTGCTATTATTTGGCGAATCCAATTCGGCTAGTCCGATTCGGAGAGTTCCCTATTCGGAGACAGCCTTTTTCAGAGAATTCCCTATTCGGAGATATTTTGATAATCCAACGACGCCTTCTGTCTATTTAGAGAATTTGGTATTTTATTCCACAATATCAAAAATAACTTCAAAAATATTTTTTTTACAAATTTATTTTTGAAAAAATGAAGTTTGCTTTAACTTATGATTCAGTAAATTTACCCCCTCGGTAGATGAAATTTACCTCCAGGGGTAAATTTACTGCCGGTTAAGAACCCCTGGTGTAGATGGTCAGTGTAGCCTAATTATCTTAGGTACCGGTACGTAGGACTACCTGTCAGTTTCATCGACTTGAAAAGTTTCTTGAATTTTTGTTGCAATCCACCAATGACGTTCATCCATACTGACTTTCTTAGAGTTACTTTAACACCTTAATGTTAATCAAACATTTCAGAAACTTATTTGCCAACACGGTTAAAATACTGTAGGCAAGAATTGGATTTCCGAACATGCTCGCGTTACTTGCTCTTGTAGCCACGGAAACCAGATAGCGATTCGTTCGTTGTGTGGCGCTATTTAGATTATTTTACACCCGATATTTGCACTAATTTTACACCAAATGTTTAAATACGGAACACTGTGTTGTTTCTCTGCGTTTTATTTGTGTGTGAAAACAAGTGTTCGAGTACTTTTTAAAAGTTAAAAGGATGATCGTTATGTGCCCGATTTGATACAGAAAATGCTGTTTATAATTATAGTTTTTAGTTTAAATTCCTATTATTAATAGCCTAGTTCAGTTCAGTTGTTTTTATTTCTGAACATAAAAGCAAAAACAATACACGTCTACATAGCAAAGGTGGATAAAAAGGGAGAAGCGTCAAAACGCGAACGGTAAAACGTGCTTGTGACCGAAGTGAGTTATTAAGTTGAAAAAAAAAATTGGCACGGTCGCAACACCTTCAGAAAAATTTAGGGTAGAAAGGAAATTAAAAAACAAAATGATACAAACAAAAATAAGAAGAGAGAGAGAGAAACCTTTTATTTTGTTTGCTGCGAAAAATAGTACACGGTACAAATATAAACCGGTACAAATATATTCAACAACAGACAGGAAGCAGCGAAAGACTATAGCCTAACTTATTAGGCTAGTCATCGAGTCAGCTGCTTCCCGTGTTTTTAATGTGACAAACGTAAAGCATCGGCATTACGTTGCAAACAAGACAAGCATAAGTTTCGCAAAAATGTAAACAAAAAAGTGGATTCCTGTGGTTTCATTGTAACATCAAAAAATATCATGCCCTACAAAGTAAGTTAGTAGGCTATGAGAAGAAAAAAAACACACCTAAGTTATGCAAAAACAACAACTGTAAACTGCTAGCATAAAGGACGAGGCAAAAACACTAAAAGTACCGTAGGCCTATCTTTCTAAATTCATACTTTAACAAAATCAGTCAGGATAGGCCGACTTGAGTACAGTTAATAAGATTGCAGTCGTTGATAAGTAGTAGCCTACGTAGCACAAGTTTGTGAGTAGTAGGCCTAAGCCTATACCATGGCGCGGCCTATACGTAGGCTATAGTACTAACAATGTTCAATCCGAAATAATTGTCAATGTTGTGACAATAAAAACTGTCACGGACCAAGTTCATTCATATAATAAATTTTTAGTTTTTTCGTGAAAGTTTTAAAAAAAGCAAACAAAAAAACAACAGCTTATTACCCCGTATAGCTTTAGCTGATATTTTCAAGATTTGTAGCCTATAAATAGACATTTGCTATGAAGATCGGCCATGGTGCGTTATCAAGAGTGCTGATGGTCGTGAGGGGAACACATCTTGATGCGTTTAGCTCATAGCAAGCAAGGCAAGCAGAGAAAACCCCACAAAGAAATCCTACCACGGGAAAATTAAGCCATTTCAAGCGCAACGCACCAGGCCTTGCACGACTCATAAAATAGTTACAACTTGACTACCGGTAGGCACAAAACAATGACAAAAACAAATAAAACAAACAAGCAAGAACAACATCATTATCTTGCAGAAATCCAATTATACCCAGAGAAGTTATGTCTTGCGTGCTTTGATATAAAGTTACGTCGATTAGGCTAAGTATAACTATTAAAGTATGCGTATAAAGTATGAGACATGAGTAATAAAGTATGAGTATTGGTAATATTATGATTGCTTATCCACATGATTGATTGATTGAATCTTTATCCTCGGACTAGGAAAGCTTTTTTGAGAGCTTAATCCTTGAAGTTTCGCATAACCTACTTGTAGAGGCTTTGAATAATTGACGCAGGCCCGGTCACCGAGATTGGCAGAGCGAAGTTTCCGATTGTTGAAGTCTTGTTGCCGGGAAATTATTCCATCCATTAGATGACGCTGAGTGGAGAGCAGTCCTTAACGTGCGTTGCTCAAGCGCACACCCCGAGAAACGACCTTCAATTATTAGAACTGAGCAAGACGAAACATCAATATTAAAACTGGCAAATTTAATCCACAACACTTTTCATTAGGCTGTCATTCATCAATACATGTGTGCTTCTCTCTGTTTTTTTTGTTTTTTTTTTGGGGGGGGGGGGGGGTTTGTGGCCGTGCTAACTGCAGACATAACTTACTACATGATTTTCCATTCAGGCACGTTTAAAACCTTTCAAGGTTTTGCCAATTTTTCCCGTTCATCAACGGCTGGTAACTTAGGTTTATATCGATTTTTGTAGTTAGTATCTTTTTTGTCCCGGACGCGTTAATGACAAAAAATAAAATGATTGAGTGATTAATTCCCACAAAAAATATTTAAACCTTGCAGCGCCCGAGTACTCTCTCTGACGTCACGCGAGGCTTTTAGCGCCATCCTGCGTCTCGCTTAGAAATCTTAGGAATTGAATTTAGAGATCTGTAAACTGAGATGGAGGAACCACGTGGGCCTCGTGGGCCTGGGCCCACCTACTTTATTTTCTGGGTGAGCCTGGCCCACCCACTTTTGAAAGCCAAATATTTTTGAAAAGATAGCGAAACATTTGATCAAGATAACCTGCAGTTTTTTGTGATATAGAGAAAGTAATTTTAGCTGCAGCAAGGGTAGAGGATGCAGCAACTTTGTCTCTAAAAGAAGGCACTTAAACCAGGCTAGTTGGGGATATTGATCTTAATTTTCTTGAAAACGAACTCAAGCTGTTAAAATAGATAAAGCATTTACATAAATCTATCAAAACTGATACTGTTTTACCTGGAAGAGCCTATGTTTAATGCTACGGTACTGCAAAAATGTCTTTTTCGTGCCACAGACTGATGAAAAATTACTTAAAAAGCAGATTAACCCAAGAGCACATCAACCATAGGATGAACAGTTGAACACATTCACAAAAACTTGATCGATCAGGCTGATCTTACCTTAATTTGCCAAGAATTTATTGCTTTCAATGATCGTATTATTAACTATTTTAGGAAAAAATTTCAAGTGTAGGGTAATACAATAGCAGTCACCTTTATAGTGACAGTTGAAGGAACCTTGTTGTTGTTTGATACCAGTAGGCCTAGGCCTATTATATTTGTATATTGGTGGTGCAGCTGTTGTGTATGCACATAATACTGCAGGCTGTTACTCCCGGATAACTTTGCTAACAGTTAAATATGTGTATATACCAGTACCGGTATACTCCTGGTATTGAAACTTTGTGGTAATTAGCTGTGCATTGTTGATGCCAGTATTATATTTGCATATTGGTGCTGCGGCTGTTAAATATGTGCACAGCTTACTGTATAGTGTATAATGCTGCAGATTATTTATCCCAGGTGGTATTATAATAACTGTGTGTGTATTGTTTCTTTTTTATTTGTGTGTTCATCGCCATATTTTGTACAGCACTAAAACAAGGCATAGAAAAATAAAACATAGTACAGGTAACCTTAGCGGGTTTAACATACTTTATTACACACAAAAAATATAACACAATTAAAATAAACTCAAACGTTTTCGACACGTACGTGTGTCCTCATCAGGAATTAAATCTGCAATACACATAAAATGAAAAATTGGAAGATAAATTTGACTTTGCACTATCTGTAACTGTAGTCTAACGACACTCTGGACTGAAAAGCACAAACTGAACAAATGATACAAGAATGATTACGAGTAAATTATGCGGTGGGAAACAGATCACATGAAGTGTAGACTACTGGCATTGGACAAACAATTAATTACTGTAGAACACACACAAAAGGAACGATGAGCCGCAGGCGAATAACTGCCGGTTGAGAGATGGATTATGGCGTTTAATTCTTAAGGCTTCCATGATCTTAGTCTGAAAATGAGATCTGCCTCGAGAGATGATTTTCAGAATTTTCGGACAATTGAAGTGACTTTGACTGCTGCGCCTCTGGGCCCACCTACCTTTAAAATGGTTCTTCCATCCCTGTCTGTAAACAATGATTTTTGGAAGAATGCCTAATCGCATTCTGACTAGTGCTTCGTGGATAGCCTACGTAAATTTGCCGTTATATTACATTGTATGGTTTGTACAGCGTTTGCAATGCGCACAGTAGTGCTTTCCCAATCAAGACTAGGATCCTTCTTAAGCAACTATTACCATGATTCTTGACTCACTTTTATTACTTAGTCTGACTTAGCGCTATTCAGTTTTAACTCAGTATTAAGCCTACTCAGAAGAATTCTTAATTTCTGAAGTCAAGGTCACCATTAGGACGACAACGTATTGTACTGAGTTTCTGGAATCGTCAGTTGTTCTGGTGTTTTCATTTGGTGTTCTTGTTGGATTCTGTCGTTCAGTGCTATTCAGTTAAAAATAAGTCAATAAACGAATCAATGGTGAAGACCTCGCTCGCTCATTGACTGATCCCTCGCTCTCGATACTGCTCACGAGTCACGATATGAGTAATCACTAATCACCATTTGGCGAACTTCTTCCGCTTGTATTCCAGGTAGCCATTCCAACCAACGCGAACGCCGGTAATTCGGATGAGTCGTGCTGGCCGGAATACATTGTGAATCTCTCATTGTGAAACGAGATTTTCTATGAAAACAAAAAATGACGCATAGCGCATGACGCTTAAAATCGGCAAAATAATTGACGGCGCTATCACTTCCGTCAATTAAAAAATAAACTGTCGGCGCTAGTCTCAGCGTCAACAAAAAGTTGACGGCGTCAACGTACAACACTGCTTATCGTCATCATCATTATGTTCCTTCCTCGTATTGAGGGTTGGATGGATACCATGCGCCATTGTTCTCGACCATGAGCTGTTCGTACTGCTTTTTCATAACTTAATTTTGTCCATTTAGTGATGTTTGATGTCCAAATCATTCTTGGTCTACCTTTGTTTCTTTTACCATTTATCTTTCCTTCTATTAATGATCTTTGCAACGAGTTTTGCCTTATTGTGTGTCCGAAATACTTCAATTTTCTTCTTTTGACTATTTGTAAGAGAATTTTACTTGAATTGAATTTGGATAATATTTTATCGTTAGTGATTTTTTGTTTCCTTGAAATTTTTAACATTTACCTGTATGACCAGAGCTCGAAGGCATCGATCCGTTTTTCCATTTTTTGTGATGCTGTCCAAGTTTCAGAGTTGTATAAAAGGGTTGACCAGATATAGCATTTTAGTATCCTTTTACGAATGGATAAATTTAAACTTTGATTGATTAAAACATTTTTCATTTTTCCAAATATAGTTCTTGCAATTTCTATCCGTCTTAGAATTTCATGTTCACACCTCCCATCTTCAGTTATTAAATGTCAAGATAAGAAAATAATTTTACTTTTTGTATATTTTCATTGTCAATTATAATTTGGAGTAAGTTACTGGAGTGTCTGGTGATTTTGAGATTATCATTGATTTAATCTTTTTAGCGTTAATCTTCATATTAACACACATGTATTGTACACTGCTTAGTGCTTATATAGTAGGCTAATAAGGCGCTCAAGTTTAGTCTAGGCTACGTTTACTGCACTGATGAAACAGTGGCGAAACACTTACAGTAGCCTACATTGAAGCAGTGGCGTCCTATCTGCAGTTATGCACGGTAATTACAATGGAGTTTGGAGGTTAGCTCAGTGGTTGCACGCCCGGCTCAAGATCACGTGGCGCTAGTTTGACTCTCGGGGTGTGCGCTTGAGCAACGCATTTCAGGACTGCCCTCCATTCAGTGGCACCTAGTGAATGGAATAACTCCCCGCCAACAACACTTGAACAATCGGAAAACTTTACTCTGCCAATCTCGGTAACCGGCCCTGCGTCAAGAGCCTCTACAAGTATGCGAAACTACCAGATAACCAATCAAGGCTTTGCCAGTCCGAGGATAAAGATTCAAAACCAACCAATATTCCTAAAATATTTAGAGCTGGAGTGGATTTGGAGTCACAAATTTTGTTGTCAAGTGGATTTGGAGTCACAAACTTTGTTGTCGGAGTGGAGCAAGGGTAGAGAAAAGATGACTCCGCAGCCTACACTTTTGAAACAAGGCGGCAATCTGGGATTGTTCAAGATTCAATCTTAATTGTGTGACAATTATTTTGATACGAGAATCGGCTATTTTGCACATCATAGCGTCGTTATTTTTGTAAGTAAAGTTAAGCTGTTTAAAGCATGTTAGCTGGATTTCATAGTTAGTAGTCGAAGTAGGCCTAATCAGTAATCATGCTTCAAGGTATCAGAGCCAGAAATGTTTATAAACGCATTCGCAATGACATCTTATAGTTTGGTTGTTAGTTAATATCCTATATAGTCAAATAATCATGAGCAGTACTAGGCTATGTTTGGCGATTCGGAAACAAGCCAATTTGTCACAATTTAATGCTTTTCCTTGTTGATTAATGATGTTTTCTTGATTTCTTTTGTGCTTGCGAGCCTAAGATTTTCTTCTTTCCCCAAAATATATTAAAACATTTTTTTGGACAATATTGTATTTTGGACAAATCTTGACTGTTGTTAAACATTATGACAAAATCAAAACTTTGTTGTTTCAAAAAGCTCTTTGACCAAAAGTACATACCCTACTGCTTACGAATGACGAATACTTTTGTTTGTAGCTCACAAAAAGCACATTAGGCCTGCAGTGTAGGGGAAGGGAAGGTAATTTGATACACTTTCAACATTTTTACCTGTTAACTGAAAATTACGTGACACAAACTATTGATTTTTAGCTGAAATGAAAGTCTGATCCCTTACACACTTTTTAAAAACATTTCCATTGTTCTATTTTTGTGACTTTTTTATTTAATTGAAATTTTAAAAACGTCACTCAAATGAAGGTAATTTGAAACAGTAAAACTAACACAGAATGCCCCTTTCACAGCAAAGCAATAAATGAAAATTTGATATGTGGTTGGCGTGCTTGGGTGCAAGGATGACTGTTGAGGCCTATGTGTGCGGCGAAGCTTCTACAGCGGGATGGACAATTGGACATGGGAATGATGATTGGCTGGAGTTCTTATTCAAGGAGGGTGCTTTTGCACTGTTCTCATTTTTTGACAGCAGATAGCGTTAATAGTTTTTTTCCAAAAGTAGCAGGTCTAGCTAATAAAGAACAACTTATTTAAATCAACTAGATCAATGACAACATTTATTACAGTCACAAAAAAGAATTTAAAATACTTTATCTTCTCCATATGTATCAATTTACTTTTTTCAAAAAAAGTTATAAAATTTTGATTTTTGTATGCTTGGATGTACATTGCAAAAAAACTGACATGCCCTTGAAGCCTTATCAATAAACTGTCAATTGGTTTCATCTTTCAGGAACTTTTCTGTGTGTTTGGTTTCATCTTTCAAGAACTTTTCTTTAATTTTTCAGACGAAAATAATCATGAGTTAAAAATTTTACGAAAATACGCAAAAAATACACTTTTACAATGTTATGCCACAAAAGCACAAGTTAGCTGCATCTGCATGGTATCATTTTTGTAGGCATTATTTTCACCGATTTTCCACTTGATGAGAGTATTTTTAACTAATATATTTTGTACATTTCTGCAAAGGGGGTGTATCAAATTACCTTCCGTATCAAATTACCTTCCCTTCCCCTACTATGCTATTCTACAAATATGATAGCATTTCCACAAAGCTGATATAGACCTAACACATAAGTTAATGACTGATTGTTGTTTAAATAACAACATCTGTAGTTCTCAAGATTCATATCATTGCCACAAGCCTTCAGTTGCAACGAAACTTCATTGTTGAAGATTGCAATTGGTCAGTTTTCCAATAGAAATTTCTTTCCCTGCAGTTCAAACATGATTCATAACATGCATTGAACCACCATCCTCCCAGGAAACTTGCACCACAATTCTGTCTGCCACTACAAAATTAACAAAAGTAAGCTGTTTAATCGCGCAACTATTTATGGGTCTCGGCTAAATTAATTGCACATAAAATACTGTCGAGCCATCAATCAGATTTTTAAAGTTATTTATGTTATCAACGCAGTGAGTGTGAACTCACTGTCTTACCATGTTCATCATCTTTCTTGTTTTAATCGTTTGCGAGTATAGCTTACAATGAGTCGTTTAGAATGTTGTATAATCTGCTACGTTATGTGAGCGCACGTGAACATCAAAATAACTGTAGGCTAATATTATTGCTTTTGAAGCCTTATTAAGAAAGAACATGTTTTTCTTTATTCAGCGCTGTATAAGCTTTGGCGTGATGCCCGAGGTTGCATCAATCTTAGTCTTTCTGTAGCTCATCTGTAGTCAATTCAAAGTATGAGAGTTCCATGACCTTGTTTGCCTGACAGATTCTTCGGTGCTCGCAAGCCTCCAGCCCTCCACACGACGACAATGCGTCGATTGTTCAATAATAGCATTCAGAAGCGTTAAACAGGGATTATCCAGCGTATACTTTTACATTCGAAATGATTTTGTTTAATTCAAAAACAGTTTAGGTGGGAGCCCCCTCCCTGGCATACGGAAGGAAACTCCACGTCGCCAAATTTTTTGTAACTACCGGTACCTTGTTTAAGTAGGCTGTTCTGCATTCAACCCAGCGTCTTGTTTGTTTTAAGATGAACACTGCGTCATTCTTTTCTCTAGTTTTTAGTTTTGTATTTCAAGAGTGATGCAATTACTTGTTTTAGAGACGGCCTTTTTCAGTGCTAAATTATCCTCTGAAAATGGTCTTGTAAAATCTTTATTTATTTTAGTTTTCTTTGTAGGCTATATATTCAGAGTAAGATAGTACCGTAATAAATTTCTATCGATATTTAAACTTTCACAGAGAGGTGCGATTTATACTTTAATCTAAGGACATTGCCTTGTTAATCGAACTATTCCACTTTTTACATCCGTTTAGGCCTACTATCATGCTTTTCATATTCATATATCTAATAATTCAATCCAAAAGTACAGTGACATATGCAAAGACCGTGAGGGTTTGTATTTCACCAACAAATAGCGTCGGCTGCATTAAAACTTGGTCAGACTATAAAGTAGCATTAGGCTACTCTTGAGAAAAAAAAATGTCAAGTTATATCGAACGCTCCCCTCCCCCTGTAACAAAATCCTGCGCCCGCCACTAAGCGCATCGTCAATGGGCTATGCGTGGTTCATTGGGTTGAGTAAGCTCACTTCGTCGTCTACGTAAAACGTTATATGCGACGTCCAAAGTTTTATATCACCTTTTTTTTTTCAGTACAAAATCTATCCAATTGAGTAAATTAGTTGTTGCAAGCTAACAAATTATCGCCAATGCAAGCTGAGTATGGTAGGCTAATCTTACACAATATTACTTACTATTTATCATTGGCAAATGGATGTTTTTTCAATTTGTTTTCTTTTTGATTCGAAAAAAAATTTTGAATGCCCCCCACCTTTGAGAAAATCCTGCGTACGCCACTGAATAAATGTGAATTTTCTCCCTATATTAAAAGATTTTACGGCCATAACTTTACGCTTTCTAGTCATACTTTTAAGAGCCATTACAAACTAGCGGCCCACTAGTAGATTTCGGGGGGGGGGGGCAAGATGGTGCTCACACGGCCCTGTAGATATCTAATCAAATAAAAGCTTACGTGATATCGTTGTCTCTGTCTCTTGTGGAGAACTGCATGTTATGATGGATGCCACCATCTTTTGAGCTTTCAGTCAGGCCATCACCAGCTGTGCCGTTGTATCCACTCACACGTAACCTGTAGTTGTCGCTCTCGTCCGCGATACTGAATTTCCTGATAAATAATGTCAAAAAATATTGAATGATTGAGATAAATAGCCTGCAGTGAGAAGGGCGAAATGGCTAAAACACTTTTTTTCTTGATAGACCACAATGCTCCATATGAAAGCCACTGCCAGTCGTTGTCCATTATAGTTAGTGATCAGTTAGTATTAGCAGGCACTGCCAGGCAGTAGCGTTGACTGGGCGCTCCAGAAAATATTTTTGGGCCGGGAATAAATTTTAGGGGCCCAAAACCTTTTCAAGGGTCTCAATAACATGAAGAAACCACAGCTTATTCTTTAGATTCAGTGCGTTTCCTACAAATGTCTTGATTTGGCCCAAGAATCCCTCATTGGTAGCCTACAGGGCCCAATATATCCTCTCAACGGTCATGTTAGTAGGTCTACTGTTACCTGTTCATTTTATATGTGTTAGGCTAGTTGCTACCTTCGTACAACGAATATGATCTTTGGAGAGAAAATCGATCTTGATATTACAAATTAGGCTAAACGAAATATAAACTGCAGAATTTCCCATTTGGCACACTCACATTGATGAGCTATATTTTGCAGGCTACAGGGACATATAGGCTATCAAAATTGTATTGAGATAATTTTGTTTATTAACAACTGGTACTGGTATTACGTTGATTTCGGCAACCATAAAATTATCTGAAATTTGAGGAATCATTTTATGAAATTTCCCAAATCAACATGATGCAGTTGTTTTCAAGAAATAACATTCTTGAATGGTTTAAATTGCGACTACAAGTATACAGACCTATAAGCAGATGCCAACCCATTAAATTGTTTCTTATTGCCGGCTTATACCCATTATGTAGGTCTACTTTACTATACGCTAATGTAGTTTAGTTGTTATACCTGTATGTTGCAAATTGGTGATTGTTGCTGATGGTATCCCAAACATCAACACGTAGTTTGCAACTTCGATCTCTTGTTATCTTTTCAATGATATCTAGACCTTGGATTGAAAAGAAAGCACAAATCTAAAGTGATACTCTAAAGTTTCAACGAAATCTCAGATCGCACACAATATGAGTAACTCTTCAATATATATCAATTGTACACTGCCTACGGCCGTCAACTAGTAGGCTTATATTCAGCCATGAAGATGTAGACTAGCTTACACTAAAATATTAGTTGCGGTAGCCGTCTATTGACCAAACATTTCAGCCAGGAGCGTAGCCAAAAAAATTTTGTGGGTGGGGGGGCAAATAAGTATTTTTGCATATGCCAGTGAGCCCGGCAACGAGTCAAGCGAAACACGCAGAAGGGGCCTCTCCCACAAAATGTTAAAAAAAAAACTTAAACTTGCGCTTTCTGAAAGCATGCGTTTAGCCTAAATCCATAGTAGGCCTATAGCCCAAAACTCTTTAAAATGATGCTGTAACAGAAGGTGAAATGATTAATCAACATATTTCGGGGGGAGATTCCCCCCTCCCCGTAACTACGCCCCTGGTTTTAACTAGCCTACTATTTGTGGATATTTGATTGAAGTATTCTTGTAGAACAATTAGGTAACGTTTGTACATTGTACAACGTCAACTTTTGTACAACGTCAACTTTTTACTAATTCTTCAGTCACATTTTTCTTCATTTCTACAAGGCTACAAATGATCTTTTAAATTTCGAAAGAAAAAAGTCTCAGTGAATTGTCTGCTGAGAATAATTTTCTGCTGGTGATAGCCTAAATTTCTATCGTTACAATAAATTTAAAAAAAAAATGAAACTACACACTCATTATTATTCACCAAGCCAAAAATCTCCACCCAGGTTGCCGAAGCCACGTTTGTACACGTCCCACTTCTCTTCAAAGTTCAGATAACGATTCAGCTGACGCTTTTGAAACACCTTCATGTAAGTATTTGTTGTCAAGTGAATGCTGGGAGAGTTGACCGGAAGCCACAGATGTAACCACGGAAGTGAGACAAAAATTTTCTCAAATTTTAATCTCCCCTCGCCACAAAATAACGTTTTTGAAACTAATACAAAGTTATTTGAATCAATAAAATAAGGTTGATGAAGTTATCAGTTATGTTAGTAGAAAGAGGTTTAACATGTATATTTTCACTCAAGTCTCTGTTTACTTTAGCAATCTTGACGATTGGCAAGTGTAGGCTAATCAGTGGTGTAAATTTTACAATAGGCCTACATATTTTCGAACTGCAAAAATTACTACTCAAAAATCATTCTGGTGAAGATCATGTACGTTCAGTGACAACCTGGTTCGTCTACTTCTACTAACTGTTGAAATCCAAAAGGGCATCCACTCAAAAGTATTTCAGATCAAATAAACAATGTTTTTATATTTATCGTGTTTTTGTTATTTCTAACATAAACTCTATTCTTTGTTTAGTCTAGTTTTGTTCAATTTTACCAGTGTTTGCACAACTTGATGACAAATAAGGTAGGGCAAGGACAGGTTAGTTGATACAACAGGTTAGTTGATACACCCCCCAAAACAAAAACAAATAAACAATATTTTTGGGAAATACTGCCATCAGCTGGTCAAGTGTTATGATAATTATATCACATAAAGATTTGGCAGCGTAGAGTTGCTTAATTTGGAAAAGATTGAAAAAAGTTAGAAATTTAGAGTTTTTTGTAATTTTTATCAGAATTTCATTACAATGAATTAGAGAAAGTTGAGTTAAGATAGAATATTTGGTCACAGCGGTAAACCATAATCTCTTTGTGGGAAAATTTTAACATAAAGTTCCCGAATCCGTTCGTCTGTATATAATGACCGAAGAAACACACACTTGAACTTCTTTTCAAACAGTGTATTTCTGTAAAATTAGCCCGCGGCTATCGAGATGACTGGTGCAACGCCTTACACCTCAAAACTGTCACTACGATACAGATTACTTGGATAAAGACGGAGAATTTGTCCAGCTAGCAAGCACCAAATAAACCAGTTAAATGTGCGACCGACTTCCAACAAACAACTTCGAGAATGAATCAGAAAAATTTGTGATAACTCAAAGGCGACGCAACATTTCATGTTTAAACCGGTTTCAACAGGATTGACACGAGTCTTACGGACGATGGTGCAATTTTGGCTCATGTTTTAGGAATTTCCATGACGTAATATTCAGTAGACCCGAACGGTTTCTACATGACGTTTGACCAGGCGAACAACCGTCTGTAACAATATTTACTTATAGATGAGATTTGGTATCTTGAGGCAAGGTAACAATGTGCAAGTGAAAAAGTTTTCCAACTCTTGTGTTGGCACAATGACATCTATGTTTTTCAAAATTTTAAGAAAAGGTTAGTTGATGCATTAATTTATGGGTTAGTTGAGACACTGTATCAACTAACCTGCATGACCAAAATTATCAAGGTTTTATGGCAATTTTTATGCAATATCTACATCAATCCCCTCTAACCTTAAGATAGGCCTAGATTGTATTGGGCAAAGTCAATGATGTGATAGTTAAGGGCAGTGTTCCCTCAAGATTTTGACAAGTCTGCTAGTGCCCCAAAATTTAATTGCTATGGGAAAAATAGCAAACTTAAAAGTATTGGCATGTGCCCGAAAAGGTTGCATTATGTTTTACAGATAATATTTCAATATCTTGTATAAATTAATTCAATAAATGGTTTGTGTATCAGACATAACTGGTATGCCACAGTTTTATAAAATGCCATACCCCAATGCTTTAGGAGGGTCTTCCAGAAGGAGCAAGATTGTCAGATTAGTAGGCCAAATCCCACTTTGAAGTAGTGGGATTTGGCCTACTAATCTGACAATATAATTGCTTACAAAAAGGGCATTCGTTTGTGTGGTGTGTTTTATTGTGGACGGTAATACTCACTGCCAGGTTTTTTTAAGGTTTGGTTTAGATGACCGCTAAGTAGTTTTAAGAGACCGCAAAGTGTTTCATTTAAATACCAAAAAGTAGCCATATTTGCTTAAGACATAGCGAGAAACAACCATTACTTTTCTACTGTAGTTGCAAGTCCAAATTTTGGGAAACCGCTGGAGAAATTTAACACCTTAAAAAAACACTGCTCACTGCTTTGCTCATGAACATTTATTTCCTGATTTTTCTGCTTGAATACAGCCATGCGTCAGCTAACCTGCTGGACTGCAATGTGTGTATCAACTAACCTTAAGAGTGTATCAACTAACCTTTTCGAAAGGTTAGTTGATACATTATAGAATGTTGTATTCCAAGGTGCATAAACTGATTGCTATTTAAATGCAAGGAGCCAAAATTGGCGAAAAAGTAACCCTATAATGAGCTTTCATATGCACCTAAAGTTGCGTTGCTACACCTAGCGTTTCGTGAAAAAACGCATTTTATGTAAAATTTGTATCAACTAACCTGCCTTTGCCTCTATCGCTTATTAAATTCGTCGCTTATTGAGAGGTAGATATGTTAAGGGGATTCTGCTTTATTTATTATTATTATTTTATTATGGTGATATCACACAGGTCTCATCGTCCCAATGCTTGCAGAAACAGAAAAATTTCGGAGAAACATTTTGGATGAGATTTTAAAAGGACCAAAAAGACTTTTCGGGTGGACCAAGCATTGGGTCCATCATTGTCACAAGTAACAGAAAAAGTGACACTGCACAACCGTTTACGCTACGAGCTAATAATGGCTGAATAGGCTTTTGTGAGATGTTTTTCTTA
The DNA here is from genome assembly GCF_918807975.1 of Aplidium turbinatum. Lineage (NCBI taxonomy): Eukaryota > Metazoa > Chordata > Ascidiacea > Aplousobranchia > Polyclinidae > Aplidium > Aplidium turbinatum. Next base: position 14,077,179 of record NC_137477.1, on the reverse strand, counting down.
CATAATTTATCTAGGGAAAGCTCAACTCACCTTTGTGGGAATAATTGTAAGCTATTGAAGTATCTTACATCGGTGATAGTTGAACAAATTCAATTTTTTTTTCTTCAACAATAAAGTGCATAGCCTACATAAGTAGCCTAGTAATGTTGAGAAATAATTTATTGTTTTTGTGTTTTCTGGTAAATCATTGTCTTAAAGTTTAGCAACAAATTGATTTTTGCAACTTGAGGATGGCGATAAATATTTACCAAAGTAAAAAAATATCTCAACTCTCGTTGGTCTCATTTTTTACCTTCAAATTTGTGACAACTTTATGATCTAACCATGACCTTGGCTATGGACCGAACCTATTTCATCATAAACCACTAACCGTCCATCCTTCTCCATCTGATTCCATGTCACAGTATATGTATTCTAAACTTTCACCAACTAGGACTCTGTAAATGCCGTTTTTAGTAATTCCTGATGCCAACAGGTCTTGACAATCTCTGTTTGCTGAATCGATGGTCCGACCGTGAACTGATAACAATAAAAGTGCGACAACTAATTTATAACAATTACTTATTTACTGCAATAATATTGGTTCTTCTCAAAATCTGCTGCAGTCTACTATAGCCTGTAAGTCAGTCACAATCACTTTTTAGAAAACTACTTTAAAATAGCCTACTACTATGTGCACTACATTAAGAGGGACCGATCATGGGATTTTTGAGGCGGTAAAAGATAAACCTCAGCCCCAGAGAATGAAAAAGCCTTCCCAGGAAGAAGGAATACAATGGAGTAATAAACGGTGGAAAAGTTATCGTATAGCAAAAGAAAAATTCGGAAAGTAAGCTTACCCTGGTTCGTGGTGGCATTTTGAATGCTGGAAACATTATTCTTGATTTCTGCAATTTTAACTGAAAGAAAAAAAAAAAAACTATCATCAATCTGTTGTAGATTACAACTTTATCGTGAATGAATCTTATTTTTAAGCATGAACACAAACAACCTTTTATCAACGACGTAAACTAAACATGATCTTAGTTGGTGAGCACTTCACGCAGGTTGTTGACATCATTAAAATTGCGAGGCGTAATTTACAGCAACAATTAAACGAAAAGAAAATACCTGGAACAGCCGCGTGAGACTACATTATTAATTGTCATCAACCATACGCAATTGTAGTCATAGCCTACGTACCAGACCAGGACTACTCAAAACGGGGTTTAAAAAACTCTGTGACTTGGCAATTGAAAATGTTTTTTATGAGGTTTTTTTTCACTACGCGACGAACTAGTGCTTACATTTTTATTTATTTTTTATATCCAGCCGAAGATTGGTTTCTAGCCAAAAAACAGTCCTTTATAGATCAATGTAAAAATAATTAATCTTCTGGGTAGAATAATCTTGACTCGAAAAAAGAAAATGCGAACATATAGCCTACTTAGCTACGTAGGTTATCGTATTTGTATTTAGGTAGGCTATCTGCACAAATGTTTTGCCTTGAGGATTTTATTATTTTGAAAAAAGCAATTTTGCAGTTATCTTACAAGAAAATGTCTGGAAGAAAATTTAGTGAAAAAATAATTTCATTCTGGCTAATGTGATACCTGTTGTCATAGAGCTAAATCAATTATAAAGCAGCCATACTTTGTTAAGTTCTGCACCTCTGGTTCTATCGAGCCGTGTATTTCTAGAATCTAGTTTTTTAGAGAGCATCTAGTGCTACGAAAGATGCAATTCGTAAAAAAAAACAATTGCCGTAGTTGGACTTTTATAAATTGAAAACTAGCCATTGTTTACCTTCAGATTCTCTGAGTTGTTCCTCTAATTGTGAAGTTTGCTGCCTGAGTTGTAAAATTTGGTTTTTATTTCTTCTTTGGCTCCTTTGTGCTTCTCGTTGCCCTTAAAATTCAAATGAAAATAGTGATATGTTTTATTCGAAATTACGTTGGTAGAACTTCAAAAATGTTTAACATACACTATTAGTGGCGTAGCCAGGAATTTTGAAAGAGGGGGTTTTGACGGCCGGCGGGCGAAGTCCAATGGTGTGTACGTGTATGGTGACACTCAGCGGCGGGGGTCTGGGGGGCCTCCCCGAGAAAATTTTGAAAAATTACTTTGACTTTGGTGCATTCTGAGAGTATTTTCAACAAAAATGTGGGTATGAATATTCCTGTAAAATGGTGCTGTCTGGTGGCATAGCAAAAGGATAAGATCATGTTTTCTTCGGCATTTTTCGGAACTAAAGCTACTGTAAGTCGATCTCGATGTTTTCTTGTTGCTAATTCCTGGCTGAGATATTTGAATGTTTGGTAATGGCAAAACTCGCTCTTTGCAGTTTCGTTTAAAATTAGACAAACTTTGTTTTAGAGACATAAAGAGACTGGAAGCATCATTCTTAATATCGTGATGTCACACGCGTGTCAAAGGGGGGGGGGGGTTGCAACTTCCAAAACCCCCTTGGCTACGCCACTGTACACTACAGCATAATAACTCGGTTGCAGAGGGTAATGAATAAGCAACCATTGTACGGGAAATGGCAATCAAAGTTTTGTAGTAAAACATCACTTTGTTACAGGTATAGGCTACAGTACTTTTGGCGGATAAGTGATAGTTTGATGTTGTTCACCTCGATGAAATGCAGTGAGTTGGCTTTCAAAAGACAAGACTTTTCTTTCCAACTCAGGTATCGCTTCGTAACTGTCGCCAATTTCACCTTTCTCTCCTTTCTCACCCATATCGCCTTAGCAAATAAAACATTTTTAGGCAGGCCACAAATAAAACTATTCTGAAAAACAAAAAAGCCTGACTTACAATAAGCGGTTAATTTCACTACTTAGTTAAATTGCATGTTTTTATATGCTTTTCATAATAGGTACTTGCGCTATTCCTGATAGACCTACTGGAGAATCCGAAAGTTAATCATAGAAAAATGCAAGTTAGCAACCCGGCAGATTTTTACTTTATGAAAAAATTTACCTGGAATTGCAAATTGTGTGTGTAAGCCGATTTACATGACAATATAAACAAGTAGCTGACCTTGCAGCCAAGCAAACAGCTTTATTTCAACAGCAGACAGAAAATACCAGTCAAAGGTATTGTTCTAGCAATGTATTTCGGAGAGCCTCTACACCGATAGTTACGTTGAAGTAATTTGACTGCGTAAATGCATCAGGAATGGGAGAAAGTTTGTTGTTTTAATACTCGTTTGAGGAGAGTTTTACTAGTCACGACGCTGTTATCGAGACACACACTGAAACTTGACTTTACGATGTAACTTAACCAATTGCACCAACTGAAAATAACTTACAACAAACGCGTTAAAAGTTATGCAGATAAACTTGGTAAAACGAAGTCTGAAACTACATTTGAGCTACCACGGTTCAGTGAGCTCCCTATAATGAAGAGGTGATCCATTTGTGTTTAACTGTTTATGAATAACAATTCGAAATTAAGTGGTAAGCTAAAGTCATCACTCAGCCGCCATCTAGTCGTGACGAGTCGTCATAAGCAAGTTTAGTTCTACAAAGAAAATGTACGCCTCTGGAGACCTTGGAGTGAAGAGTTTCTCTTTTTAACCTCTTGGTATCAATGACTTGTGTACTTGTAGTACAACAGGACGCTGCAATAGGAAGAAGCTACTCTTTAATCTTGCCACACATGACGCGTAAACTTTCTAGCCTACTCCATTTCGAGATCATATTATAATGTAAGTTAGTCGTTGGTCATATGTTTTCATGGTCTGCAGTCTGTTCTTCAACACCACCCTCAACAAGATTGTGTATCTGCATGGAAATAATAAAAATACAATTGTTTATAATATAACGTTGTGAGACCTTACCTTTAGTACCAGATGCCCATCGCTTTCCAGGATGTCCTGGCACTGCGATCACTACATCCTCCTCAAGATCAGTGCCACAAGTCAAAGTGACTTGTTTGGAGCTTTGCACGTTTGAAAACACACATAGATGTAGAAAAACAAAACTCAACAGAAGCATTCTTTTTGACATACCTTTACAGTTAGTGAAATTTAAACGCAACATTGTTTAAACTGTCCAACTTAGTTTATCTAAAAACAAAAAGTACAATGCAAGTACGGTATGCTTTCATTTTCAAGATGTTTAACCTCGCAGAACCCTGACAAATACAGTAGGCTACAAATTAGTCTGCAAAAGCATGAAAAATATTTCCAGAAATATAGCCTACTTGATCTGACTTAATGCGTCAAATAAAGATTTCAAAAATGCATTTAACCATATTTTAAAACAGGGGGAGGGTCCAAACTTTTTCACAGGCGGGCCAGATTTGAAGATGCGAATGTGCTCGCGGGCCAACAGCCTCTGACAATCCACTGATAATCTGACAGTCCGTTTTGTGTAAAAAAATGTGGATATATATAGTGATATGGTGTTATATTACTTATTGTCATTTTCATACAATATAGCAATATGCAGATTTAACTATTTGGTACATATGCTACATATCACATGTGATAAGTTAGTTGTCTGCTTTTCCATCAGAAATTAGCACATCCAGAAACTTTGTAAAACGCAGCTGTGCTAATGTAAATGACAAAACTGACGATTTCAATACCCAGATCTGGTCTGGTTAGACTAGGTTAGTGGTGGACAAGCGTAAAATACCAAGTACTCGTTCAGCGCCGATCTCAAGGTTCTTGTTGTTTAAGTTCATAAACGAGAACGTCTGCTCACACAAGTATGTTGAGCCAAACAAGCTCAACATTTTCTTTGCATACTTTTGCATTCCTGGAAATTTGTTTTCATCCAGCTGCTGGTAAAAAGGGACAAAAGAAAGATGTTACTGTCGACTTCGTTCAAGCTCATTTAGCTACAGGTGAGCTGGAGCCTCATCAGGGTTCAAGCAGAAAGAAATGGATAACAATAAGCCCTCTAGAACTGCGGCAAAATCTCGAAACCGGTCGTTGAATATGCTAGCAAGAAAATGATTGAATGCTTGACTGTTTAGATCAGTGGTTCTCAACCCGGGGTCCGCGGACCCCACGGAGATCTTAGGGCGATTTTAGGGGGTCCGTGAAAGTTTCAGAGGTTGCAGCATGATCGATAAATTACGAAATTTAGAAATTGGTTGTGCTTTATTTGTGTATTATTGTGATTCTCAAACTGTAACCTACCTTACAACTCTCCGATGCATCGTTTGAAATTTCAAACGACACCGCACAAAAGTTTGGTTTACTAACTAAAAAAAAAATATGTAAATGAGTTAAATCTTTTAATAAGGCTATATGTTGGCTATGTTCAACTTAATTCTTTTGAGACAGCAGATTGTTGATCAATGCGGAGCGATTTCAGGAAATTCTTGTGTGCCGCTTCGAAAAATATGAAACATTTGATTCCATTAGGATTAGGAGAAGCGATATACCAAAGCTTTACATAAAAATGTTTTAAGAGTCTACGACAAAGGACATTCGAGGCACCAAAAAGGGTTTGCCAAGACAAAAAGGTTGAGAACCATTGGTTTAGGACAGGGGTGTGCAACCTTTATTACAGGAGGGTCAGATATAAATATCTCGGTGAAACCGCGGGCCGCACGTTTATTTAACATATGCTTTCTATGTAGTTGCAGACACAAAAAAGTAGTTTTTTTGTTATTCATGTTGTTCTTATGGCATTATTAGGGGACCTTATCTCTTTGCAGGAATAATAAGTTAAGATGCATAAATTTCTGAAGAAAACTGCTATTCAAATTTATTGTCACACTGACTTTAAACGAGTTCAGTGAGAAATTTGCAGCTAGCTTCTTTTCCTGACGACTTCTTCCATTTCAGAAAAAAAATTTTCGCACAAATACTTTGAGCAAAAAAGAGCCAATTTTGAAGCCATGAATGTTTTCAAATGTGGTCATCTTGGTTCAGTAGTCATCTTGGTTTGAGTAGTCATCTCAAGTCATCTTGGTTGAGAAGTTTTCGGTAAGAATCGCCAAGATTCATGTTTAAATATTTTGCTTTCAAATCCGTTTTCTCTTGAAGATCAATCAGTTCGTTGGATATCAGCTGGTGCTTTGTCAATGTCTGTGTTAAATGGCGAAGAGAATAAGATTTGAAGTCTTTGAAACGAGCCAAAACTTCATACAATAATTTTTCAAATTGGTCTGTAAGTTCAGTTTTCTCCTCAGGATGCATTACATACGCCTCGCTATCGTCCACCGAGAAAGACTTATTTTCTCGAACTCACTCTTCCTTTTAGGACACATTTCTTCTGCGACATCGATAAGACACTGCTTCACAAAATTACCGTCAGAATACGGTTTCATAGTTTGAGCTATTCCCTGTGCAATTTTGTGCCTCTAATCTACTGACTTTCCAAATAATTAAATACAATCGGATTAGCGGTGGATGGTGGGAGATTTCTAAAATTGTTAACAGAAGGTGCGAAATGTACAATAATCCACTCTAATGAATTGTTCGCACGTAGACTACTTGACTAAACTAAATTATAAACACGTTTCGCGGGCCGCACACAAACCAAAATTGGCACATCTTCGCGGGTCGCACAATTTTTCTTCGTGGGCCGCACGTTGCACACCCCTGGTTTAGGACTATAGTAAAGTGATCTAAAATTTAGATCACTCTTTACTAGAGTCTCATGCAATAATAGGCTAGTTGATTTTGTAATTATGACGCAACAATGACTAACTTTTCTCGCCTGGTATTTGTCTGTGAGAAATGTATTGCCTTCACTAACCTTGTTAAAAATGAAAGTTGAATTGGTATCATTTCTTTGTGTCTGCGAGCCTAAAATAACACATTGTGCAACAACAGGCGTGGAAAAACGTATTTCGAGCCGGATTCGGCCCGCGGGTCGGACTTTGGCCACCCCTGTTTTAAAACATTTTGCCATGTAAATATATCCGACAATGCGCATAAAGGCTCACAGTAAATTTTACTAATCATTAAGCTAATCAAAGCCAAGCGCGGAGCCGAGTATGCTTGCTTGCCTTGTGTTGAATCAATCTTCTCTGCTTTCGTTACATAAACTATGTTAGCCATCTTTTTTACCCAGTTGAAACAATAGCTGAAACTACAGGCTGAAAATAATGAAACATACAAGCTTTTACAGTGCATTAGTTGTACAGTAGTTACCTCAAGTGAGCGAACATCAAGATGAAACCGCGAGGAAAGCGAACGAGGTTTAAGCACTCAAACAATATCGGCAACCCAACCACTTTTGCAGTTATCTAATCTAATGAGGCAATTCGTAATCTTTTGAAAGAGCGAACGATCTGAATTAGAATGCCTCTTGATGCAATTTCAACATCATCTTAAGCTATTGACCTCTTTGAGGCTTTCCGTCGCGTCTCAAGAGAGCTCCGGTGAGATATTCTTTCTAAATACGTATGACCTGACAAATTTATTGGTATCGTGCGTCTTCTAGTTCTACCTACACCAGTGTTACTCAAACTTTTAAATACTGCCTACCGGCAGAGGTCTTATTGTCATTCGACGTACCAGTCACACATTTCGAACGAAAAAAAGACTGACAATGTCAATGCCCAGTCCAATCTTGGTTTTACAAGTTTACAATGTGCAAATTCACAAAGAATCTTTTACTGACATTTCGCCAACGGTGTGTGGTTTTTAAGTTTTTGCAATCGTTAGCGCTATTTCGTAGGATGTACCTATAATCTTACATGTATGTGAGCAGTGTCGTTGACAAGGGGTCCAGAGAGTACTGTACTTTTGAACCCAGGCCCAGGATGATTTGTAACTTTCTAACGGAGCCGAAACTTTCCAAAGGAGCCGGAACTTGAAGAAACCACCACGTTTCTTTAAATATAGTGCGTTTTTCTTCCACGTTTCACGTCTCTTCAAGGGCTCGAGAATCTGATTGGTACCGGGCCCAAAATATCCTCTCAACAGCTCTGTAGGCCCATATGAGAGTGGCTGTGCAATGTACATGTTTTTGTGCTTTCTTTACCTTTTAAAATTTCGTTTGGCTTATTTCTGTTTCGTCTTTTTTGAATATAAGTGTTTTTTAAATCTGAAAATTTCAACGAGTCATTGCTGAGTAGGCTATGACTCCACAAACGACACACCGCGATTTCGGCACATTACTATCATCTTGCAAGTGGCCAAATGTACCAACATTGCTGTGCCATAACAAACCAGATGCAGCCTATGCGATTTCCACATCCTTGTTTCCAGCTCAGCTTCATGCCTAAGTTAGCACGGCGTGAAACTTGGTTGCGGTCGATATTTGTGTTGTTTGATTAAACTGTTTTACACTATGTGCAGTAATGTCAATTTTTGAGTTTTTTGCTTAGAAGCTGCAACCTAAGGTGTATTTATAGTGGGGGTGATGTATCGGGGGTGAAGTTATTTAGTTTTTCCAATAGCATGCGGATGTATTTTAGTGAAAGTTTTGCAAAAGTATAAAGATGTTTGAAAACATTCACAGATCTTGATCAATGCTTCTCACTGATAAAGCGTGAGAACCAAAGTTAGAATCACGTGCTGTATTTTATCAAGTCGTTCTTGTCAATCAAGAAACAGCAAAAATACGTTTTCAATTTATTACAGACAGAGAAGACAAGGTTCTAATTTGTTCTCTTTGGTCAATCCTTAGCTGATTGCAACCTATTACTCTACCGATCAAATACCAAGCAGAAAAGTGTGGATGCTGATAAAAAACGTCACTTCCGCACTAGAAACCATGCTAGTAACTGTCAGTCTGAACATTTACGTTTATCTGGTTATTTAGTTAATTTACATTGATTTGATGTTGGCTTTATAAAACAAGTTGTAGTTATGATACTGCTATTTTGCATTCATCAAATGTTGGCAAGTTGTAGATATGACATGCCATGCACTTTCACCTACAAAACGGCGCATGCTTTCCATCAGTAAGTTTTTTAAATCTAAAAGTGACAATATTTTAGCATAGCTGAACGTTTACAATCTTTTTTTGATGATTTTTCAGCATATATTTGCTAACTTTCAACTAATGAACACGTTGCGATACATCAAGTGACCCAAAGTCAAGTTGTCACAAATGCAATTAATATTCTAATGGAAAAATGTTGTAGCTTTCATATGCATTTTGGCAAGAGAAGCCAAAGGTGGAATGTACGACGTCATTTGGATATTTCCTTTTTATCAAATATAGAAATAAAAAAAATTGTTGATTTTACTGTCATGTTTATGAATTCATTTGCAAGATGAAAGTGTATAAAGGCTACTAAAGGAAACTTGATCCCGGTCATCATCTATAATTAATCAATGTTCTTTGCCGACGCTTGAGTCTCAATAACATGATAGTTTTTGTATCAAATTTGTAACAATCTTCTAAATCTAAAAGTTGTCAACTTTTGCCTCTAAAACAAGTAGTCGAAGTGGGAATACGGTTCGCTTGATTTGAAGCCGCACAAAATGTTATTAGCCTAAATGAAAAGAAGTAAGTTAGTAGCGCAGGCTTCTTCTGTGAATAGAAAAGAAAATATAAATTGAAATATTGTAATATGAAAATAATTCATAGATTGTCGAAATGTGTTAAAACAATGTTGGAATTTAGTATTTTTGTTGATTCATTTCATTGCAGCATGCTTTCAATCACAACGAAACTTCATTGATGAAGATTGTTTTGCAGCTTGATTCCATTTAAATGAACTCACTCGGCAGTTCAAACATGAATCGTAGCATTCGTTAAACCACCATCCCCCTTTGTGGCTTGCAGAACACTGTAAGCCTCTGAAATATAAATAAAAAGTAGATTACAGAAACTTATTTCTTCCTTAAAAATAATCTTTGAATCTTCCCCATATAATCTTGAAAATTTTGCTTAAACCATATTGCTGTGCATTGTGAGGATGTTATGATTAGATGATTAGTACATCCTGATTACCTTAAATTTGTTAAATAATATTGTTAAGTCATTTGTTTACAAATCGAATAACGAGAATTAGCTCACAAAGACTTAAACACTGACACAACCTTTCCTGAACTGTGTCGCAAAGATTCAATATAAGTGAAAAGACTAACTGTATGTCAGATAAAAACAAATATACCGGTACTACAGTAATATCTTACGATCTGTCATTGTCTCTGTCGTTAGTGCTGAATTCCATGTTATTATGGATGCCACCATCCCTTGAGCTTTCAGTCAGGCCATCACCAGCTGTGCCGTTGTATCCACTCACACGTAACCTGTAGTTGTCGCTCTCGTCCGCAATACCGAAGTTACTGAAAAGTTCATTTGCGTTAAGTTTGCTTATTTTGTGTGAAGTGGGTCTTTTGTAATCATTCAAATTTTAGAGAAGATGGTAGTGAGTCAAGCCAAGGGAGCTGTTTTCAATAAACCTGCTCTTATGCCATGCATCACGTTTGCTGTCGTGCAAAGAGGACTTTGAAAGGCATCATAATCAGATGTTTTTGGTCATGTGCACCGTATTCACAGGTCACTGAGGGACACAAGCACCATTTTTACATAACGGAACGGACCTGACTCGTTCCTGTTTATCGTCAGTTGGACTTACATGAATTGTGACAGCTCCATTTTTTCAGTCCGGTTTTAGCGTTACTGCATAAAGATTACACTGCGTCACAAAAATCATGACACGGCGTGAACTGAGATATGAATACCTATTTCAGATGTATAGTTGTACCCCCCCAAAGTAACCAGACATCTATCGTGCCCAGTCGACTGGCTATCACTTTGGTTACGACAGACCATATTAGCCTTAGATATGTGGACTACCAAGCGGATTATGTAGGCCTATTGCATTTGGAAAAAAGATAGACTATTGCTAAATTATTTCTTACACACTATGCTTTAACCACGCGGAGGCATGCTGTATAATGACAATCATCATCATCATCATCATCATCATCATTAACCAATCATATCATTGCTGGCAGATGGCTTCCTAGATATTTCCTCACCATTCAACTTACTGCAATCGTAGGCCACGCTGCAGTTTGCATCAAAATGTAACTAATCTGTTCTTCAAGAATCATATTGTCATCTAACCATAGTTACTGTATGTTTGAATCATTACGGATCTGCTTGTTATTTAGGCACGTCTGTTGCTTTTCAGTCTTGATTAAGACCATGATTTTTTCATTGCCACTTCAAAGTTTTTGCTGTTTTCAACATGCAGTATTTGATCTTTGCTCTTTCTCAATAGAATTTCATATCTAATTTTCCATTTCTGTTGAGATTCAAGATTCATTTTTTCTAAGTTATAAACATTGTAGCCTACCATTTAAGTCCAAATAAGCAGTATTTTCTTACTTGCTATTTGTGAGCTTACCTGTATGTTGCAAATTTATGGTCGTTGCTCGATCCCCAAAGGTCAACTCGCAGTTTGCACTTTTGGCTTCTTGTAAGAGCGTGAATGTAGTCAAGACCTCATAAAAACCATAAATATTAATTACCGAATTATAACGTATGAGTTATCCAAAGAGAATAATTTTATATTTGCAATGTAAAAATTGTTTTCATTTTTTACGTTTTATATTTCAAGCGATAGGCCTAAGCCAAAATATGTTCAACTAGAGTACGTTTCTTTGGTTAGCCTTCTTTTAAAAATGTTGGCTGACTAAACTCATGCAGTTCATTAAAACGTGTCCTACTCCTACCAAGCCAAAACTCTTCTTCCGATTTTCTCAATGCAAAACCGATATTAGAAAAGCCACGTTTATACATCCACCAGTTTTGATTAAAATTCATCCCGTTGCTAAGGTTTCGCTTTTGAAAGACCTGAATACAAAGGAAACTGCAATATTAGCTTTAGCCTATGCGAAGGCGTTGAAAATAGGCCACGTGTATCTTTGCTTGATAATTGCAATCTTCTCAGCCACAGTCTAGAACAGGGTTTCCCAAACTTTTTGGAGCCACGGACCACTATTTGTGAATCTGTTCATTCGCGGACCCCCAATACAAAGGTAAAAATGATTAAAACCGAATCTTGTTTATTTAAAAAAATGACAACATCAATGGGACGGATTGGATTACAAAGTCATCAATTCTCGGAGTTATTTGTGAAAGACAAACTCGTAAGTCAGGGTTCATAGAAAGTCTGGACCTATATCTTGTCTTCATGTTGGTAAGAGCTGAAAATGCTGTCTCACACATGTAGGCCGTGGCAAAAGGCAATAAAATTTTAGTTGTCTTTTATGATAGCAATGGGTATTCCCAGGGGCGCTGGAAGCGGGGGGGGGGGGGGGCAGGGGGGGCGGATGCCCCCCCTGCCCTCAATTTTTCTGAAGATGGAGGGGCAGGGGGGGCAATGGTGCCCTTTTAAAGTCATGCAAGCTACTGCACGGTTTGCAATATAACAATTTCTGCTATTCGCTTTTAGCCTAGTTATAATCTTTCATTTTTGCCTCAAAATAATATTTACGGCACAAAACTTTGCAACACAGTAGGCTACAGGCCTTAAAACTCGTTTTATTCCGGCAGCCGTCGTGGCCTACAGGGAGCTCCTTCTCGACGGCCAAATCTGCGTGCTTGGAGGCCAAAATACAAAATAAAATTAACGATAGCACAAGAAAATAGAATTAAACTTGCAACAATGCTAAAATGATGACTTATAGCGATGTTGAAGTCTGGGCCTGGGCGAAGTCCTACAATAGAATCGTTGCACCACGCAATAACTGCTTTATCGGGATTGTAATCTAGTACTGCGGGACCACCTAACGATACTCGCACGAGTGTCTCCAATGTGGCTGATTTTAAAGAAGGCGAGTGGTTAGCAGCAATGGCGAGTGGTTAGCGCGTTGGGCTCACAGTCGAGAGCCTGCATGTTCGACTCCAGCCACCCGCACTTGCTGTTGTTTCTCTGGGCAAGAAACTTCACGATAATTGCCTCTACCCAGTGATCGATTTCGAGTAATGGGTAGTACCAAATTTAAGTCATAAGTAAAGTAGACAACCGGAAACAGACATTGCCGTCGGCTGCAGCGTGGGTCAGGTGTACGTCGGAAGGCGTACACCGATGCATAGCGCTCAAGTCCGCTTTCCCGCAATGCAGGATAAAGATAAACAAACAAACAAACAAGTTCGCCACTCACCTAGAATTCTGTTTAGCAACGAAAAACAACGTTCGACATGTGTTGACGATGACGGCAAGGTAATAAAATAAGTATTTCAATGATGTGAAGGACATTACTAAAAGAATCCTAATTTTTGCAAAATATGATTAAAAAATGTTTTCCCCTTGGATGTCAACTAACCTAGTTCTCCTTTTTAACAACGATTCAATGTCCGACAACATCGAATCGACATAAAAACGACAATATTGCCAGCCGATGTAAATTAGCAATCCGGATTAAGACTTTGTGAAAATAAACGTCGGGAATTACAAACAAGACTTACAGCGCTGGTGATCGCAGATGGATATATTCCATCAATACCGTAACAAATATTTCCGCACAATACAACAGTGATGATTACGACGCGCCGACCTAATTTTGCATCACTCTTTGATACTACATATTTTCGACAGTTAATCCACGATCATTCTATTGCGAAATTAAACAATTGGCTAGAAGAGACCGGCGGCCAAACTTGGCCGATTGAGTAGGTAGCACCGGCGGTCATTCAAGCACTACTTAGCGACCATGGCCGCAGGCTGCTTTAAGGCTTGACAGTAGGTTACATTATTATAACATAGCATGATGCCCTTCTTTGTATACCGGACACTTGTAGGCTATCATTAGCCTACTCAATACATAGTGAGCTGATAGATTAGCATTGTCGCTATATCTTATCTTAAAACTTGAAAAAAATTGGCCTTTTAGTAAACAAAAGTGCCCTTTTTTCGTAATCTTGCCCCCCCAGTCAAAAGTCGTTCCGGCGCCCATGGGTATTCCTCTACAACACTCAACCAAAAAGATGCAATAGCTGTTTGATTGAAACTAAGCATTAAAGTTCGATCAGATGATAATTCGGCTAATTCTTCTTCTTCACATCCTGACAGATCAGTCTTTGTAACAACAAAAGGGTTTAAAATCCAGTCAAAATTCTCATATGTCTCTTTTAAAAAGTACTTCTTAAAGTCCAGAGGCAGATCTGAGTATCAAACTAAGATCTTGGAAGCCTTGTACATAAAACGCCGCAATCCACTTTTGAACAGACAATTGTATGCTTGCGGCTCGTCTTTCTTGCTCTCTGTACTTTAAAATTAGTTTTTTCGCACCTTGTCTTTCTAACATATCATGTGATCTGTTTAACACCTTTTGACGCAGTTACCTTTGATTCTCGTGGAGTCTATCGTTGAGTTTGAGCTAGTCAGAAGTACTATGCAGTTTTTGTCTTTTTCTGTTTATAGATTTAGTTTACCATTGTATTTTATTCAGATGTAGTTAAGTTGTATGTATATTATTCCTGAAGAGGACATCTTGTGATGTCGAAAACGTTCGATACTTAATTTGTTGCGTAGTTTTGTGTTTCTATAATTATGTAATAAACTTGAAGATGTTAAACTTGATCACGTCACTCGGCTTCGTATGCCTATGGTTCAACAAGACAAACTCTTTACCGAAACTTCTTAAAGTGTACAGAAAGCAACTCCAAATGTTGTGTAGCGTCAGAGAAAATCAACTCAGTATTAATTAAGGGTTTGTTGGTAATGTAGTCACACAGAACAGGAAACATATCCACAACATTCTTGTTTTCCATTATGTTGAGTCTCTGTATGAATGCTGTTATTTTGTTTTGAGGAATACGAGAATTTTTCGTAAACAACTTTTTAACTGCAACGAAGGTGCAACAAGTAAGATTTACAATAGGCGTACTGGATAGCGAAAGCTTTCGAAATCATTTAAGTTGTAAAGAACTGCGGCAATTATCTTTGACAGGGTACGTACTGTACATCGTATATGTGTGACTTTTTAATTTCTTGTCATATCGTCACTTACCACCTGAGCAGTAGTCGCGGACCACCAATGGTCCGCGGACCACAGTTTGGGAAACACTGGTCTAGAATGCGTTTGATATGAAATCAAGCTACGATGAGGCTTATTCAGATGTTTAACTTACATATTATTTATAACTAATCATTATAGAATTACTCCATAAACCGAATTTAATTTCTATGATTATCTTGTAACGTAACAATGTTTTTACCAGTATGCTTTTCTAAGCTTTATGAAACAGCTAGTTTGCTTTTGCCACTTTGTGCAAGAGACTAAAGCGCGAAATACAATAACAGACCAGTTTGAACTTGAATTGTTTGTAAATAAGAAAATGAGAAAATATCTTCTATTATCTTTTACAAACCACTCACCGTCCACCCTCCTCCATGTGTTTCCATATCACAATACACAGAGATTGGTTTTCCATCAATTGTGATGTTGTAGACATCATTATTATTAACTCCTTCAGAGTAAAGAGCACGACAATCTCTAATTGAAGGACTACCAAATCGTCTTTGATCTTGCAAGAACAACAAAAAACGTAGTAAGTGTAGCCTAATCTTTGTAGTTTTTTTAAACAAGAAAATACCAGAGATGTACGGAAACGCCGTAAATTCTACGCTGTAGACTTGCGGCGTAGATTTTTGATTACGCTAACGCTAACGGCCACATTTTTTTGGATAGTTGTCGCTTGAGACTACGCCGTAAAGTTTTCGCGTTTTTTTAGCGTATAGCGTCAACGTATACTTTTTAATGTCTAAGCTGTTGTTTGCATTTTTTTTATCAAACTGCGAAATGTTGACGTCTTGCGCGTGACGAAGATCTAAATTCTAAACAAACAAACACAAACATTCTCGTTCCGCACGAGACGAGAATCTCTAGTCAAAATAAAACTTGTTTGTTTCGAGTGGCTTATATACCGTGTAAATGTTTGGCACCTAGCAAACAAAATGAGTTTACTCTAGTGTATGCGCTGACGCCGCCAACTATTTTTACAAGTTACGTTGACGCATACGGCGTATGGTTTTTCGAACGTTTGCGTTTACGCAGACGGCATCAATATTTTTTGTATACGCGTACATCACTGGAAAATACAACATATGCAATAAACGGCTGTATACTGTATAGTACAGCATTGTCATTTTTGCTGGATACAGTAGTTTTTATTTTGGTTTTAATGAGATACAACCAGCAGACCTTCAACATTGGGGGGGAGCAAAATATTACTGCAAGACAGTGATATTGTTTAATTTCTCTTGTTTTCTACTGCTATTGTCTGCTGCAATATAGCCTACCGAAAGTCACACATTTTTGACATGTCTGATCTGAAGCCATGGCTAGCGAAATTCTGCGTAGTTTTTTTCCAGATTGAAAAACCATTTTGTACAAATGCACTTTCTGATTTTCCAACAGTGTGATAGTTAAGTATGCCTCATGACTTTGACTAGCATGTTAATTGATGGAAAAATTATCAAATACTGCACTGAAACGCTGTGAAAACCTTTTTCCATGCTTAGAAAATACAGATGTCTAACCATAGTAGGGTCGCCGGGACGCAGGCCTTAGAATAAAGACAATAAGCAACGCAATATCCTTATAAATAAAAGAAAGAGAAGAGAATTTTACTACAAGTGCAACGTATTTTAACGTCTATCATTAATATAGCTAAAACCTCAATTGACCAGTTCGGTCCTTCTGTCACTCCCATCATCATCAGCAAACAACCTAGCTCACATTGTAATCTTGTATTGTTTTTTTCGCATGTGCTGATGATGCAAAATAAAAGAACTTCTTCTCTCTAAGGCAACAGGGATCAGTTGTCAGTAGATGTAAAACACAGAAAATATATTTCGCTCTTACTAGTGCATCCAGGCCCGGATTTAGGGGGGGGCAGAGGGGGCAGTTGCCCCGGGCCCCCCGACTTTTGAAGGGCCCCCTATGTGGAAAAAAATGTGATTTTGTGTTATTTTTTTCCTTTTGACCTTTAAAGTTTCTGCAAAATGCTGTGCAATACTGGACTGATGCTACTGTAGACGTAGAGATAGTTTTTCGCGCCGAAGGCGCGAAAAATTTTTTTGCACGGGGGCCCCCCAATCTTAAAGTGCCCCGGGCCCCCCATCAGCTAAATCCGGCCCTGAGTGCATCTTCAGTTCTCCTGAACTAAAATATGTCACAATGCCCACGGATCAGCAGTAACTTTTATCGCAAATTGTCCATTGTTTATTCATTGTTACGTATTTAAATAATTTTTATAAAACACTACATCTTCACAAACGTGGTCTTTTCGAAGATCAACAGTTTGGATTTTAGGAATAGCCTACTGACATTCTGTAATACAAAAATGCATAAGCAAGCTAAATCGTCTTCAACAAAACTTAGACAGATTTGTGGAGATTTTCCTATCGCCAAAAAACACGGCGCACTTTTTATAATCCATAAAACACCTTGACTTTTCGATAAAAATATTATGTTTGGTTCTGAAATCGACAAAATATTATGTTTGGGTAACTGGTATCAATTCAAGGAAGAACTGTTCCCCCTACAAATAAGCAATTTCGTTAGGTCAAAATAAAGTAAAAAATTTATAAAAATAAAATTAAAAAATGTTTTTTTTTGGTTGAAATAAAAATGGCCCTACTAATAACATAATTACTTACTTCACCACATTTTGGCAAAGGGAAGGCAAGATCAAAGTTGTAATCTTTTAAGTCCATTAACTAACATCAGGCGTTCTACTAGTGCAAATTAAGCTAAACTATCACAAGATGTATCTTAAGTCCATTGTAGAATTTTAATTGGTACGGTAAATATTAAGATTTACTGAATCGCTGTTCTAAATAAAGAACACAAAGCTAAAATTTAATTCTGAATGAGCTTTACATTTTAAACAGGTTGATGTTCTTTCTACTGTCAACAAAGCCAAACTTCCATTTTTACTACGCTACAAAGTATACCCATCAGTGTTGTACGCCGATACGCGTTAACAAAATTAATTGATGCCGTCAGCATTAGCGCAAATAGCTTAAAGAGTTAACGCCCTTATCAGTGGCGCTAACAACACGAAAAACCAACGCTGTTACCGCTAACAACACGAAAAACCAACGCTGTTAGCGCTAGCAACACGAAAAACTAACGCTGTTAGCGCTAACGCTAAGTAGCGCAAACGGATGTACAATTATTGCACATTTTCGTGTCGTGACTTTTCATACCACTTAGCGATTTTTCCAGGCACGTTAGAATTTGCTTTGCAGGTAAGCACTTTCGACATTCAATCAATCAATCAATCAATAAAAAACATTGAAAAAATAGCGTCTCGCCTTCACGAGAATCAAGTTTAATCTTGATATACGGCCACGTGTTTAATTTAGGCTCTTTTTTGGCCCACCTTCCTACTCTCATCTTCATTGCATTCCCTCTCTTCAAAACAGTGTCATTCTCACTCATTTTAGATACTAAAAACTGTTGCAGATTTTGTAACTTACAGTAATTACCAATGTTCTGGACTGCCGGTAACAATTGTTACGTAACAGGAAGCAGGCAAAGTACATGACTAGAATCACAAAATCATAATAATAACAGCAACAAGAAGAACCAATTTAAAATAAAAGAAAAAGATTTTACCCCCCCTCCCCGATGCAACTTAAGTTGCCTTCAGGTTGGAATTCAAATAATAAAAAATAATGTCCAAAACATGTGGGGGCAGCTGACCCCCTTGCCGGCGCCATTGGATACAACATGTCAAATCTTCAACCTGAAGTTATAAAAAGTGAACAAAGCAGTTTTTTTAAACTAAAAATTTCATTGATATCTTTTAAAAACAGATAAACATCCGCAATATTTTGTCTGGATTGTAATAAACTTTTGTTATTGCCTAAGGTAGCAACTTCACATTTGTATCTTCAGACAAATTACAGATAAGGGTACTCTTAGCAATATAATTGAAGTAAAAACACGTCATTGAGAAGCTGATTTTGGAAAGTTTTATTACATGTCTTACAGATGTCTTAGTGCCAAATTCAATTGTTTATTTTCGTGTTCGTATTTTTTGTGATAAATTCATGTTCATAAAGCTTTGGTAGAGAGTTTGGTTTGTTGAACCATAGACAAACAAAACCAAGTAACTTTAGCGGGTTTAATATGTTTTATTACAAAGAGATGTAGCATAACATAATTAAAAAGTCAACTCAAACGTTTTCGACAAGTACGTGTGTCCTCATCAGGAATTACTTAAACCTGCAATATGCATAAAATGAAGATTATAAGATACTGTAAATCTGACTATGCACTATTACTCTAACGACACTCCGGACTGAAAAGGACAAACTGAACAAGTGATACACGATTGATTACGAGTAAACTATACGGCGGGAAAAAGCACATGAGGTGTAAAGTAAAGGCAGCTGACAAACAATTAGAACACGCACAAAAGCAACGATGAGCCACAGGCGAATAACTGTCTGTTGAGAGACTGGTTGTTAAGGCTTCCATGATCTTAGTCTGAAATTCATATCTGCCTCGAGAAACATGATATTAAATTGGTCGATCGATACATTGTCTGTGCACGTTACACAAGAGGCAATTAAAGAGCACATCGCCTCTTGCGTAACGTACACTGACAATCTCTCGATCGACCAATTTAAATTCATGTTCCTGGAACAAAACAAAAGCAATCAGCAATGTCCACAAACGAAAATATAGCCAGGCTCGAGGTGCCCTTTCTTTACTGTAGACGCTGACACGCAACCTATCTCTGGCCTTGCTGAGACAAGTGTAACTGCAACATTCCGCGTAGGTCTGAAGTTTTTCACTCAACCAGCACACGCCCCAATGCTCAGCTGCATCGTGTTCTTCTTGTGTGTGAGGCCACCTGCACTATCGTGATTAGCCAATAGACATCGAGCAGCGGCTTTCAATCGAAGGTTTGCGAAGCGTTTTCAGGGGGTCCGTTAAAATTTCCGAGTTTGCGGCATGATTGATAAATTTCAACATTTAAAAATTACTTGTGCTTTATTTGTGTGTTACAGTGATTCTCAAACTGTGCGTTGCGGCGTCCAGGTGCGTCGTTTGAAATTTCACAGGACGTCGCACAAAGATTCGGCTTCCTAACTAAAATACATTTCATATAAAAGAGTTACATCTTTTACAAGGTTATGGAAATGGATGTTCAACTTAATTCTTTTTAGACAGCTCATTTATGATCAATGCTTAACTTAGAAATGCAAACGTTAATCAGCAGTTTATCATTACGGTTTTGCCATGACTGTGATGACAACAAAATATTGATTCCAAAGAAAAAAGGAGACCTTCATTATACAGATCGCAAACGTTCCATCAATTTTAGATAAAATGTGTTCCAACATAGGCCTACAGCTCATAACATACTGTAACTTTGTCAATGTCATCAGTCGTCATAAGTGCGCCGTGAATTCAACAAATTCTTCTAAGTGTATCACTTCGAAACTTATGAAACATTTGTTTTCATTAAGAGACGCGATGTACAAAAATTCAGATAAGTTTGTTTTAGAGGTCCGCGACCGCTGCAAAGGCGCAAAATGGGTCCTCCAAGACAATAAGTTTGAGAACCACTGACATAAAGGCTGCTGGTCCACTTTGAACTATTCTAAGCTTATCTGGAGCTTTGAAATTGGCAGTGAAAGAAAATCCATTGAATTGTCTGCATTTGTGTGTGAAATATTATTGTCACAATAGTTTCACTATTTCATAAGTTACTCACGTGCACTCGAAGTATCGTCGTCTGTAGCTCTCTTAGACATTAAATTTGCTGCTTGATCTATTTTATCAGACAAAATATCAAGCCTGGTGGTGAAATTCTTGGTGAATTCTGAAGCAGTATTACATCATTTGTATTATTATTAATAGAAGAATAATGATTTGTATCAATTATTATGTTTTATGTTTTGTCTGTTGTGACTGCACACACTGTAGCGTAATTACGAATGCTACACAACAGACAGCCAAAAGACTATAGCCTACAGTCATAGGTCTAACTAATTCACAAAAAAACATTAACACTGTAATTTTTAAATTAAAAACTTTCAAACAAAACAAAATCTTTAAAACAAACTTTTAAAAAAAGATAGCCTACTATTTTTAAATTATCTAATCCATAATTTACCATCAACAATGTTTTTGATGACTTCCTGTATCGTTTCTTTATTGCACCCATCCAGAGATTTTGAAAAATCATGTTCAACATTTGACTTAGTTATAAACACGGTTTCACCCTCGCATTTTGGTGGAGATTCTGCATCAGGATTATACTTTCTGCAAACAGTCACTAGCTCTTCATGACTACAAGTAACTGACAGGTAGAGCATGAGAGGTACAATTAAAGCAACGTATTTCATGATCAAGTTCATTTTGAGAAGTTAGAAGTGTGCTCAATAATTTTTGTTTGAAACACGCGTTGTTTGTACTTAAGACATAAGAAATTGTCAAAACTTTGCCAACAAATTTATCTCCGATCTGTTACTACACTAGCCACATCATAGTGGCCACATATAAAAATGCAAAGTGTCCAAATGACGTCACATCCGTGAGAAAAACATGTTGTCTACCACTCACTCTCGATTCAAAGTGGTGACATACATTTTGGACCATTTCGATAATTACTTTATGTTTCATGAAGTTAGCTTGACGTTATTAATAGCAATCGTGCGTATAGTTACTTTTACTATTGAGGAACTCATTGAGTACATGAGTTATTGGCTATACCCTACTCTACTGCACCAACGGCAAGATATAGGAGCTTCTATCTGCTTTATCATGGTATTTCTCTTTTAAATATCGGTATTTGCCAAAAAGTACAGTGAGTTTTGAATCCATACCAAATAGACGAAATGCAACTAAACGCTTTTATCTATTAAAACATGCTTTGGAATTGTCCTTGTTGAACCTAATGCTGTCGTACACCTACTGAAATGACATAACGCAGAAGAGCAAACGTTCCTGTGGTTTCAAGCCGACTTTAAGCAAACGAGTAAACTTTTTGTAGATGTAGCAGCAAGCAGTAGGGCGTGCTGATGTTTTTTAGCCCTTTGCTTATGATTTTTTTTGTGACCGGAAATTGCACTACAGTCTCAGTATCTAACATGCCTGGCAAATTCTTATTTAAGTTTTGTTTGTTTCGTTCACAAATGCACTATCCAAAACCTGATGGAAAGCTGTTATTTTTATCTTTTTATTCTTTCATGCACATGAAGTTGTTACAAGTAATTATAATCAATAGTGTGCTCCCTAGACCAAACAACGCATGACGAATAAAGCAGATAAAACATTGCTGCGTGCATCTGATCAACCAAGTTACATAATCCATTACGTCAGCCAAAAGTTGGTATGACACAATGTGTGCCTCACAACAACGCAGAGTAAAGTCTACAACTGGCACAGGCGACATGGTGCGAAACAAATTGTCACTGTGCAGAAAAACTTGATATAGAGTTTATGATACAACCTGGGCTATTAAAAAGATAATTTGGACCCGATACCAATAAAGCACTCGGGCCCCAAATTTAGATACTGCTAAGAAAAAAATGCACCATGTCTAACAAATACTAGGACCTAGGTGGTTTCTTCAAGTTCCCGGGTCTCTTGAAATTGTCACGGGCCCCTAAAGTCATCTCCGGCCCGGGTCTAAAAGTACCCTCTGAACCCCCTTATCAAAGCTACTGCATACAACAACGATGTATGACAAATGTACGCACTGCCAAATATCGAGCAGGCCTACTGTTTCATGGCAGCATCTTTTAAAACTACAAATCTTTCTTTTGAGACAAAATTTCCTTCTCTGGATTTTTCATCTTCTTTGACATTAAAAACAGGTAATTCGAAAGTTCACATAACTCACAATAGTTATAACCATGGCCACCTGGAGATGCGGCCTGATTTGTCACATTTTGCAAATTTTGATTACTGCTAGTGCTTGACTGACATTTTTTGAGATGTTTTTACTTTTTGCGGTTTCCTAATAACATAAAACTTTTTTGTTGCCTTGGGGAAGCAATAGCAAATGAGAAAAAGTAAATTGAAACACGCAAAATCAGACTGTTATTGAAAATTAACAGTCTGACTAAAATCTTCGAAATCAAATTTTCTTTGTTTTTCAACATGTGAAACCTATTGTGTTATCTGGGGAAAAGAATAAAGAAAGCGTAAAAATCTAAATTTTAGAAAAATTTATTTAAACGTTCACCCAAAGTTAGAAAAACTTGGAAATTTCTGCAAAATGTGACAAATCAGGCCGTATCTTTAGGTGGCCATGTTATAACTAACATATTTTGGTTGCATGGGATTATCAAACTGCAAGAGAGGGCTTTTTAGCGTTTTTAAAATACTGTAAAGTTATATAATGTTACGTAGCCTAGTATGCGTGAGACAACAACACTTTTTATCAAAATTAATGCTAAAAAGTACGTATGGCTGATACCAAAAAAGAATGACATCAATTTCAAATCGTATTGGGTTTGTTTTCCCAAAACAATTCCGTTACATATATGTTTCGAAAATTTGTCAGGTTGAATAAGTGATAAGCTATGATAGGAACATGAGCAGTGGTGGGATTCGGATTTGCAAGGAAAACCTTTTTTAAAAAAAGCATTTTTGCTCGAAGGCAATTCTTCAATTGTCAATACGATGAATGATATTTACATAAAACTTATCATAACATCACTGCTTTCAAGGAGGTCTTAAGGTCTTAATGGAGGTCTGAATTGGAGGTCTTAATGGCTAGCGTGGAAGCTACACCGTTATGGTTAGCGAAGCGTTACTGCTGCTCGCTGTTCTAGCGAGTGATCAGCCTTGTGCCGATGGCCGGGAAGAACACCCCTTCTTCACATCACTGCTTTCGTTACCCGAGGCTTTAAAAGTTTAGAATACAACATAGACGTAGCATTGTTAGGTACAATTTAGGTAGCAATTCTTTCCAAACATCAGGGCCTACCTCCTGGGAATTAAACATGCGAAAACGCTTAAAACTTGAAAATTTGAACAAAATTAGCCAAAAAAATGAAAAACGCAAATAATGTTAGTGGAATCAATTATATTCTAGGTTACAAGTTACTAACAGCGCGACATAATCGAGGCTAAATTACGACTCTACATTCAAACCCGAAGTATGAGACGCCTCAAACGAAAATGCAAATGATTAGTTTTTGTTGCTTTGTGTGCTGTGTTTGTATGCGTTGCTTTTGTTGCTTCTACAATCTACATCTTTCATAAAGAAGCAAGAAATTACAGGTCTTTGAAAATCCTCGATATAGGCTACTTTATAAACAATATTTTCATATCGCTTACTGTGCAGTGTGCACAATTAAACGAATACTGAGATATGTTGAATTTTGAAAGTCTTTTATACCTGCCTATATTGTTGCATGGCCACCTAAAGATACGGCCTGATTTGTCACATTTTGCAGAAATTTCCTGGTTTTTCTAACTTTGGGCGAACGTTTAAATAAATTTTTCTAAAAATTAGATTTTTACGCTTTCTTTATTCTTTTCCCCAGATGACACAATAGGTTTCACATGTTGAAAAACAAAGAAAATTTGATTTCGAAGATTTTAGTCAGACTGTTAATTTTCAATAACAGTCTGATTTTGCGTTTTTCAACTTACTTTTTTTCATTTGCTACTGCTTCCCCAAGGCAACAAAAAATTTTTATGTGATTAGGAAACCGCAAGAAGTAACAACATCTCAAAAAATAACAGTCAAACACTAGCAGTAGCTGTAATCAAAATCTGCAAAATGTGACAAATCAGGCCACATCTCCAGGTGGCCATGATTGTTGTTTCTCAAACGTCATCTCAATGTCAGTATTTCTATGTAAAAATGGCCTAAATATTGTCTAACAACCAATCGATAGCAAGAAACGGCATATTTGTTAACTACAAAAATGGAAATACCATATCAAAAACGGAAAGTCTAAAATCGTTATTGGAAATTTTTTAGACAATTTTTGTGTTACATAGACAGACAATCGATAACAACTTAATAACATTGAATTGCATAATTTAAAATTAATACAGCAATGAATATTCAAAATTAATACAGAAATGTTTGTGTCAAACTTGTTTTTGTGTTACAAGTTTGAAAAACAAGTTTAAATGTCATGTTGTTTAAGATTTGACCTTCAAGTAGGCTATAGCCAACCGTAAGCTATAGCCTATCAAACACTTTCTAAATTCAATTCTTACTTCAACAAATCGACAAGTTACAACAAGCCGTATAGAAGACTAAGAAGAGTGATGAAGAGAGTCGATCTCACAAGAAAAAAATTGAAACATTATTTTTCACGATCAGTAAGCTTAATCGAGGCCTCCTTGTGATGGAAAACAACAATTAAGGTTCACTTCATTTGGACACTGTTTGGCGTATGCGAGCTCAGTGATCAAAGTACTACCACTTGAGTTTAGCAATTGGTTGCCCAACTGCTTTACCAGAAACTCATTAATGTGTCTCAACGCTCAGGAAGATTTGATTCTTTTTTCTGAATCTTTGATTATGCCAACACTATAAATGGAGTGGAAATAATCGTCTAAATCCAACTTCAAGATATGGTCAGTAAGAGATTAAACTCTTTGTAAGTTTGATGCACATCATAAAAATATTTCTCTTTTTTTTAAACAACGCCCACACATTCTCAATGCCTAGTCTAAAGTCAGAACAACAAAAAAAACTCAAATATCTGGTATGAATATTAAACATTAAACCAGAGGAGCATTGCACATAAAACCTTGTATTGTAGAATTTATTCACCTGGCAAGTGTGGCAATGAGGTTAAAGGTAAATAATATAACAAGGTTCCATTGTCTATTCCACCCAGTCTGCTCTAATAGTCGCTTGAGCACTCGACTTTGCGTGCGAAAATGCAACAAGTTGAAAAAACATGGTTCCACTGTTGAGGTGTGCGTTTGCGCAACGCACTTCAGGAACATCTTTCAAATTAAGGGCCCCCAGTGAGTAAAAAAGCTTACTGGCAGCACTTCAACAAGCGGAAACTCCACTCTGTCAATTTCCGTGACCGGATCAGTGTCGTTATTTCAAACTCTTTTTGAGTATGCGGTTTGGGGAAGCTGCCAGGATTACTTCCAATGAGACATTCTCTGCAAAGGTAACAATTTCTATCATCAACCAATCAAGCAGCAACTTTTCTATGAGGACTTCCGTCATACGTGACGTCTTGAATGCCATATAAAGATAATGATTTGTTGAGTTAAGAGACTATTGATTAATGTCACCATTTCATCCAATTCCAAGCACAGTAATCAAGCATCCAAACACAGTAATCCTATATGGAGCACGGTTTTAATTTTATTTTGATGATCTCCAGGCGGCCAGGCCCCATCCTCCTATGAAAAGAAATACGTACAATTCAGTTAAATGTATATATTAGGAAGAATTCATCTCCCTGCAGTTATTGTTTGGTAAGTTTACATCTAATTTAATTTTTCTTAAATTCCTCTATTGTTTATGGTAAAATATGGAATAGTTATACTTCCAATACAAAAGAAAAAGAATGCAGTTGATTTGTGTTTTATCTTTTGTAATGAAACTGGCACATATGGTTTATTTAAAATTTGTAGAGTTTATTTTTGTATTACAGATCACATCATAAATAAATTGTTAAACCGTTCAGTGTAACTCTTCTTTTCAAGACCAGTGGAAAACATATTCATTGTCACATGTGTAACATAAAAATGAGCTATAGCTTATCATTTAAAATCAATTTGCCAGTTAACGTAGTAATGCTGATGATGAAGAATAGTCAACGTTTCGATTAGTGCTGGTGTCTTGTTAAACGTCTTTTGACAGTTACCTGTAGCTAAAGTAAGCACCAGACTGAACAAGCATTATGCAAGTATATTAGAGAGACCCGATGTCTACAACTTCCGCAGCATAACATTACGTAATGGAGCAACCTTTGATACGAAAACAGGAAGGTTTTACGCTGTTGCAATATCTTCACACGCGATTTTATAAGAAGCCATATAGGCTACTAATCATCAACTGGGCTAATGGAAACGTTGGGGTCTACAAATTATTTTATGACTTGCTTTGCTCTAAATAACAGGAAGCTGCGCTCAAGTTACAACGACGAATGGAAATCAGAAATACAAATTCTTGCTTGAACTCTTCACACAAGAAAGAAACTTCGTATTGCATTTGAAATTGAAAGAGATAAAACATAAAATAACATTATTAAACGGAATGTTTAGTTTTGCAATTTGCGATGCGGTTTAAATTCTTTTCAATTTAACGTTGTAGGTCCATGAATTACTACAGTACAGAGGGTGAAGTTTTAAAAGGGATTTCACATATTCTCATATCAAGAGAAAGGTGGCAGTGAGGGCAATCTTCCAACAGATGAGAAAGTTTGAACTATTTCTAACTGATTTTAACTATTCTTCCACAATTTAATAATTTATAACAATGCAAATTTTTTTTTTATTTTTTTTTTTTATTTATTTAAATCACTTGCTCAAGTTTTGTTGCTGTTTAGCATTTTGAAGACTGCAATCTAATCTTTTTAAGTAAACGGAATTTAGTGTGCTTGTATTTATTATCAAAATACAACACACAAATGTAATTGCAAAACTTTGAAAAGGTTTTTGATTTTTTTGAGTCGTGTTCAAGAGTTCTAAAGAAGGAGAAAACTTAAGCTAAACCTGTTTTCAGATATATCAATAGTGTGATCCATTTGTGACATGAGTTAAAACATCTACAGCCTTACAACAATTTATTTTAAAAACTTTTAATTTTGACCATTCTTCATGACGCATAAAAGAATGGTCCTATATTTCACATTTTTCAAGCCTTATATTTGGCCGTGGTTATTTTTAAGAAATGTTGAGCAACTGCCGATGCTGCATGTTGTACAATAATAAACGAATATCGTAATATAAAAACAAGGTAGATCGTCAGTGGCTTAACAGTTTACTATAACCATTGTACAGACTTGGTGAAAGAGAACAGCAAAAAAGAAAAGTTTGAAACAATATTTTACCATGAGTAGTCCTATGACAGCATGACTTCTCTCTCTTTTGTTTTATGACACTAATTGTTGCAAGGTTTAACGCATGACAGAAGTTTCCTTTTGGTTTAGGATATGACGTTTCAACGCAGGTAGCTACTGTTGCAGGTTTCTATGGCTTCAAAACAATACCGCAGTAAGTCGTCATGTGATGAAATACTGCAGTTTATGTTAGATGAAACTCGATGGAATCAGTAGGCCTATTATTATAGATAGCGCACTTACTCGAATACGCTGTTCCTGTTATTACGTTGGATGCTGCTATGAGTAACGCGAGAAGACATCTTGAAAAAAAAACAAAAAAAAAAACAGTAAATTTTGATATCTTAGAGACGCCAAATTTCTCATAGATTTCATGATGAAATTGTTTTTGAAAATTTTTATGATAATATTAAAGTATATCATTTTTAATACAAATTTGTGATGAGTAGGCTAGTCTTGTTTATTGTCACAATGGTTGTCGGTTAACCAAAGAAAATTGACTGCAAAGTGAAAGCTTTTTATAGCACCAAGTAGTTTTTGTTAGTAATCTCAAATCATGTTTTTGATAAGAACAAAAATGATCATTTGAAAACGCTCAAAAACTGAAAATGTCTTTTTAGGCTGGTCACTACAAAATCATCACCAGAGTAGTAAAGCAACAACTCACCTATGCAAGGATTATTTCATGCTATTAGTTTTACGTTTTTACAATCCACAGATATGGACAGAGCTCGCCCACTAATTTCCTTTCTAACAAAGAAAAACAAAGATATAAAGTATTTACCAGAAGGTAGAAAGATGGTAGGAGGTAGGAGTTGAATCAAGCAAGGCCCTTTGTTATTTTGTGTTAAAGCAAAACGCTGCAAACTTGCAAACTCTTTTAGCCGATGAAAAGTTGCGTATAAGGTGACAAATCGTGTGATTTAAGGCAAGGTAGCACAAAATGAGTATCCAACATATTTTATAATGAAAGACAAATTTTGTTGCCAACAGTGGCTACTTCCAAAAGTCTTTTGTTCAAGGCATTTCTTTAAGAGAAAGTGTAAAAGTCTAGCAGTCGACCCCTAAGTGGAAAATTCATCGATTTGTTCGATACGTTTGTAAGTTATTTCATCTTTTTTTAGGGCTTTCTTATTTGAGTTGAGCTAGTATAGTTCCAGCTGGGTTTTTTGCTGTTGGAACTGAATATCATTCGATATTCTTTAGGAGATAATTGTATGTCTTTACTTAGCATGTAGTCGCAGCGAAGCTATATTCTTCGAGCAAACCAATCGTAATCCCGTGTTTGGTGGTCCGATCGTGTTGAACGTTACCCAGACAGCAAATCAGTTCTTTTTTACATTGATTCAACGGCTGCAGGCGTTGAATCAATGTAAAAAACGATTGATTTGCTGTCTGGGTAAGGAGTAGTTTGGGTCCAAGCTAGAGACAAAGAACAGTCGCTTTTGAAATTGTTTAAAGTGATCATACCTAAGCACTTTTGCCGAGATCCCATGGTGCCCGCCACGTCGACACTGCCAATTGTATGTCTCCGTGGTTTCGCAATACCGAAACGTGCAACTTTTTTGAAGTTGGTTTCATCAGATTGACAGGAGAGCTTGTCTTCCAGGCGCTAGCATTTTTTTTTATTTAGCCTCTTGGAGAAGCATGCATTTGAGCATGTTGATTAGATCAATGTGTTCGAAGAAATAACTTTTTCAGAAGCAAATCTGGATTTCTGGATTGCAATTCTGGATTGCAACAGTAAAGCAGACTACAACCATCGTTAAGTATTCATTTTAAGAACCACTACTCAAGTCATAATTTAAATTGCTCCTGTTTTTGAGCCATAGCTATTGGGGTCATTGAAACTTAATTCAAACGATTTCCTAATATGTGCTTTGCTGATTGTGATTGCTAGTCTAGTTGTTTGGTTTCGAGACTTAAAGATTTTATTTTTATCCTAGAAATTGGAAATATAGATTATGTAGTAGCTCAGCATAAAAAACTAAAATGATGCAAAAGTCACCTCACCAGAGGCCTTTTCATGATTCAAGGACTACAATGTTTAACAAAGAGGAATCGGATTATATGGACATGACTCCTAAAAAACGTTTTTCTCAAAGCGGTACACCCTCGATTTCTCCAGTGCATAATCCATTGGGCCAGACATATGGAGGTAGGCATAGCTATGAAGCAGAAGGTGATGGAGATTACGCCGATATGACGGGAACCAATAAAATCAAAGAACCTACTTCATCTGCAGATAATGAAAATGATTATGCGGACATGACAGGTTCCAAAAATGACTGTGACACTTCAACGAAGTCTAAGCTATCAAATCCCTCAAAAAATTTTGATGAATTTCTAAAGAGACCAACTTCTCTTGAAAAGAAGAATTATTTTGCAAATGGAAGTTCTGGACCGACCAATTCTTTCCAACATTCCGTTGAAAGAGCTCAAACTCTTAAGTCATTAGATTGTGTAGATGGAACAGTAATCACTAACCCTTCACCTTTTCAGTCTGAAAATTTCACCACAGCTCAAATAAAAGAAGGAAGTTTTCATAAAGATGATGAAGACGACTATGATTTGATGGATGTATTTCACAGGACATGCTCTACACCCCAAATTATTTACAATAAACCTAAAAAAGATTCTTTGACATCACCTTCTATTCGGCTTCCATCAAAGCGCGAAAACAGTTTTGAAGCAATCCCGGCGTTCAGAAATAGAAGTAGTAAAATGATTAGGTCACCAACAAACTCAGTCTCTGATCAATCATTGAAAAATGCAGGAAGCCATGCAACAGTAAAAACTGCAGCTGGTAAGGCCGCAAGAAAGTATCTGCAGCTGGAATTAAATGTTCTACCAGAGCCAGTTTCCAACGGAATGCCTCGTAGTAGTTCTTGTGGTTTGATTCGCTCTACTTCACGGGCAAGTTCAAGACCAGGAGGCGTTCAGAACAGGATAACGAAACAACGGCAAAGCCCATCATTTCGAAATACAAGCAGGCCAGATCGCTTCAACTCTCCGCTACAACAAACGCAATCCATGCAAAACATACCTGTCCGGAAACAAAGTCCTCAACTAAGAAGTCCTGCATCGGAAACAAAGACTCATTCAATTCGAACGCTTTCAACATCGGATGAAGATGAATATTTCGATTTAGAGAAGAAGGTGCCTAGAGCAGAATCCTTTCATAAGTTTCTCAGCAAAGGGACTGATGGATCGCATATGATGAAACATATATCAACCACAAAACAAAGCCGAAGTCTTGACAAAAATTATTTAGATTGGCTTCACAAAACAACCGCTTTTACTTCTCGAACGGCTTCCAGCGCTTCTACAGGAACCGACCCTGGATCTCCAACGTACTCCATGAAAGGAAAGTCTTCGGAAAGTTTGGAAAATGCTCAACTTAAGAATGAAGACACAGTTTTTGATGATGAAGAGGAAGAAGAGTTCCAGCAATATCTGGCCAGTTTCTCTGAGAAAACAAACAATGGCAAAATTTTGACAACTGGTGGGCGAAATATGGAAATTGTCAAGCCGGCATCGCCTGGTAAAAACAATAACAAAGAAAAAAAGGCTCTAATCAAAATTGAAAAATCTGAGGAGCCGGTCAACTTTTTTGAAAAAACGAAGTCTAAAATGAGCATCAGATTTAAAAAGAAAAAGAAGCAAAAAGATAAATCTTTAGAAAAAATCAACTTTTCTGATTATAGTTCCACCCCACTGCAAGCTTCCGAAGTGATCATTGATCTAGCAGAAGATAACTATTCGGTAATTAAAGATCCCGCAGAGCCGAAAGAAATTTTGACTGCCAGACATGCGCGGACCCTTATGCCCACTGTAAAGCCACCACTCGGTCTGTCTCCACAAAAGCTAGCATCTCCACTTTCAAATAAATCAATCCGGACACGCGCGCTATCCTCTTCGGCAATGTCATTAAACAGTAAATCTAACATCATTGAACAAAAAACGGAATTTTCACTCGCAGCAGGTCATCGTAGAAACCACTCAGACATGACTAATTCTCGACAGCTCACAGGAGGCTCAACACCGAACCTTGTGGAACCTGCTCTGGATATAAGTTTAGCATCAAACTACGACGAAGAAGACGCCGCGAAACCCATGAGGAGAGCATCATCTAAGAACAAGATATTCTCGGCAAAATCAAACACGCTTGGACGATTGTTCAGCAAAAGGTACAAAGAACGGAAATCTCTTGATCACATTTCATTCCAGACAAACGTGCAAACATCCATTGCAGGAGATCTGCAGGGAATTAAACCCCTCTCGAAAAAGTCTTTGTCTCTCCAGGAAACCGCTTTGAAAGCGAAACTACAAGGTTCCCAAAAACTAGAGATTGGTTCTCCTTTACCTGCTGCGCAAGCATACATTCACCAAGCAAATCTAACGCATGGTTTCATCACAAACCGTAAGAAAGGTGGAAGTCTGAAAGGGAATTCGGATCACCCGACACTTAAAACACACAAAGCACGTCGTACCAATAAATACGCCACTATCAGTAACATCACAATGAATTCTCAAATGACTTCACCTAAAAAAAAGAAAAGTAGCTGGACACCGGATCTGGAAACCGTTGAAGCGAGCTGGGTCCAAACCAACAACGGAGGCCCCATCGTGAGGCATGCCAGTGAAACCGACAGCATGGCAGGTAGGCTACGTTGTACTGGCTAGGTTACTTGTTATTACTTTAAAATTAAATGACAAAAGACTAAGTTATATTAGGTTTTGTTGCTACACCAAATTTATTCAAAGCCTCCTAATGCCTGCAATTTTCAAAGAAGCAAGAATATGATTCTACTGTAAGATTAGTATGATTTTTGTTTGAGATAGCGTGATTTGCAACTCAAGGGTTTTTATGTGTGATGGAATACTTACGCTTCCATCTACAGTCGCATCGCAAACCTGCAAAAACTTGCCTGCTAAAGGCATTTTTCAGAGTGTCGTCAGAACAACGGCCTCAAACATTGGCCACCTAAGTGTAACTATTTGTATGATTTTCACAAACATCTAAGTTATGTCAAATGGCGACAACAGATTTACAACACGAGCGTCTCCGTACTCATCACATACGCAGCACACAGCTTGCATAATACCGCTGTTTCGCAATGTTTGCAGTTTCAAATTATTCATATTTACATCTGAGACTTCCTTTAATTGTAAGTTTTAAAGTGGAAACAATCACAAAGGACTCCCCATATTGTGATGATTAATACGGCGTGATTAAACCGACTAAATGTAGCCTAATCGTTCAATAAGAACTGACTTTCTCAGCAACCTGTTACGACATTACGACAGTGATGACAGTGCAAAGGAACAAACCACTTACTATACATACAATCAATGAGAACCCAACATATATCAAACCACCGAGGGCAACATAAAACATATGATTTAGATTTAGGAAAAATCTATTAAAGATAACTCCTTGACCTCACTTGCCAATAAAGTATAATACTTATTTGACTGCATAGAGTGGGGCCTGTTAGATAATTTATTGGGCTTGGGTCTGGTTGATTAGCGGAAATAGCGGATCTAGGGGGCACTTCATCACATACTCCAATCGCCCAAAACTGAGACAAAATTATTTTTCCTGAAAAACGTCTTTTCTTCTGGTTAATTTAATTGCATCAACATAAATGTCAAAATAGAAATGTAAAGTATGTAACGAATCTTAGGATGGGGAAGAAACTTTAGTGGTAAATAAAAAAAATAAAATTTCTTTCTGTGGGTCTTAGGCTATAATTTTCGGTGTGCACTTTGCTTCAATGGTCACTCTACTCTAGCGCAGGATTTTTATTCCTTATTTTTACATATCACACTATAAATAGCACTACAATAATCTTCTTAATTCTGTCTATAAATAGTTTCTTTGTCTTGCAAAACAGTTTTGAAAAAAGTATTGAATGCAGATATTTGAGGTGCTCATACTCACATTGATATTGTCGTAAATTTAAACTTTCAACAGTGAAGTTTCAAATTTATGTAAATGCAGCTGATTGTCAATGTTTGTAGAAGAAACTTTGTCTCAAGTAAAATGTCGAAAATCATATATTTGCACCCTCACTTTACAAGCAAACTGAAAAATGTTATTTTGAAAAATATATCTTCATTTTCATTAATAGCCTATCAAAAAACTATATAGCCTATTTGTCACACTTTTCTCAAAGGCGACAAACAAAAGAATTATAAGCTAAAAAGTTAACTGGCAAGGAAGTGCAAGGCTTAGTTTGATGATTTTAAGGAAATTTCTCGTGCATGAGGAGTTATAGGCCTACATAGGTAGGTATGATTTCTTTTAAAGAGAAATAAAAGTGTTGTAGGCTATTGGACAATTATTGATTTAACAATCTAAAAACATAAAAAATTTTGTATTAACAAAAACTGATCAAAGGTGTTTATTTGTTTATTTTATTCTATAGGCCTATTTATTAATTTGTATGAACATTTATAAATTTACTTTATAATCCGCTGCTGTTACGTAATACAGTATGCAGAGGTATTTCAACCATGGCCATGTTTCAACGCATTGATTATTTATTTGAACTGTTGATCTATTATTTCAGCTTGTTGATCATTTCCTGAAAAATAAAAATCTCAGTGACCGAGTCACCACAAGTTGAAGAAAGTTACAATTTTCATTATTGACTGTTTTTTTGCAACTACACTATAACTGTCAATCTAAAAGTTTAAATTTATTTTACCAGACGAAAAAGACCAAGATTCCCTTCGCAGTAACAGCTCAACTGTGGCAGAAGAAGAAAATGACAAGGTGAAATACTATTTAGCTTTAAAACTTGGTCCATATTTGAAGTAAAATCGCGCCATTGTTTTGAAGGCTATGGTTGGTCGAAACTAAAGTTTATATTACTTCCTTTAACACACACGCGTCATCCAAAATAAATTGTAAATCAATCCAAATTTTATATTATGCATCTCTACCTGTTGTGACAACATTCTATGTTCTTATGTGATGCTTAAAGATTAATTATTATCACAGAGTGAAAGTTTCTTATATAACCGCTAATGATCTTTTGCAGTTAGAAAATAAAATTAATAGATTTACGGCTAGAAGATGTCTCACATTGAAATTAAAGTTTTACTACCTTCAGGTGCTATGAACGAATTATTATTTCTCCATCATTAAAAAACTAACTGCTTTAAATCGCACTGGTTACTGCATATTTTATTCAGCTATAACGGGCTTCAAGCTAATTACACTTTTTAGGAGGCAAAAAGTCTGATTTCCTAAGATATTAATGTAAAATCCAAAATTCATCTTGAAGCCTGTTGCAGCGTGTAATCGCAAAACTTTCCACGTGGTGTCAGTCGTGCTGCTTAAATAGCGTCAGGTTCACGATTGTATAATGAATAGCACTGAATAAGTGCTTTACTAACCAGTATGGTAGCAGATGTTTATTTATCTGTCATGCTTAAAATAGTAGCTCAAATTTTCAGCCAGCAGTTGCAAATGAAAAATTCAAAATGTACACAGAAAACTACTATTAGCACATGCAGCCGTCATAAATTCAATGTGGTTACAAAACAAGGCTTTGTACCAAGGTGAGCAACCAACCAAAGTGACACAACACGTCAGCGGAGCAGAGTGAGCGAGGTGGAAAGTAACTGAGACGTCTTGTATGAGTTGTGTTTAGCAAGCCTTGCGTACGTAGACTACACGGAGATCCATTCAATGCTAGAATCGATATCAGAAGATCATCATCTCCTGTTACGTCATTAGCCATAGATAATTCATCAGGGAGGCAATAATTGTTGCCTCCCTGATGAGGTCTGATTGCCATCATATATCAAATTACCGTCTTCATTATAATAATTCTATGTATGCTATTAACTAGTTTTGATGGCTGCCATGTCATCTGATTGTTTTTATCGTTCTCAATACTTTCAGTTCTTCTAACTTGTAACGCTACCGTACCATTGTCTGTAAACTTGTAACAGTAGATGGCCTATTTATTGAGATTTTGTGCATTTGCAGTTTGTGCATTATTTTGTTATTTTTAGATGTTATTTCGTTGTTGTTGTTCGTTATTTGTGCATTTGCAGTTTGTGTATTATTTTGTTGTTTTGTTTTGGATATGGACAGCTTTGTCTGATGCAAATAAATTATTATTATTATTATAATTCGTTTGCATTGGCCTTGCCAGTTTGTCAACTCAATTATTGTTATTGTTTATAATGTTAATCTTATCTTAAGCAAACAGACATTTCTATAAATCAACTTACTCGCTTGTGGTTAAAGCTATTTACTATCTTGAAAAAACAAAAGTGTGTAGTCAATTTGCGGCAAAAACATCAGAGACCATCTTCGTGTCATAAGAAATGCTACGCAAGTTTTGTCGGCATTGAGGACTTGAGGTGCATGAATTGCTCGTTTGACATCACATAAATTCTTGAGCAATGTGTGTTTCTGATGACTTCAACTTGATTGTCACCTTGTACAACAATAAAAAGAAGATTAACCTTGTCTCAGCCATTAAAATAACTTCTTTTGGCAAGCAGGCACTTGGCTCCTCGGCTTTGTGAAGACATGCGCAGGTGTGAAGATTTCAGCTCACGTAAAAATATAGTGTTTTAGATGTTTACTTGACGTAAAGACATCAAAATGTTTTATAACAACGCACTTGACAAGTCTTAAGCGCCTGATCCAGCTCTATCGAAGGTCAACAAAGTTTTCATCGTAAATTCTTCAAATCAAACTTCCCTTGTCCGTCGATGGCGGTTTAATGGTCAAAAGCAAACAAATCTACAAGGTGCTATAGCTATGCCTTTCTGTATCTACTTGTAGCAAAGCACATAAAGCTAGTCGCTCACAGTGCAAGAATAGTGACTTTTGTAGTTGTCATCTACTTTGGTCGAGTTAAGCGCAGGCTAAATTTTAAGGAATTACTTCTGATTTGATACTAAGATACAAGAGTAGGGGAACTAGATTTTGAAATTGTTGTGTGGTCACTGGTCAGTCCAATTGATTGACAAAGCCTGCTAGACAGAAGATGTTTGCTGAATAGCGGTTAACACGGTGATAATCAAACTGCTGACTAAAGCACCGATCATTGTTAAAACTGGATACAATGCTCAACTACAATACGGTGTACAAAGCTAACAAACTATGAGCTATTTTCTGCTTTGCTTTTTCCGTTGAGAAGTTTTCAATGAGAGAAACTCGAAAGTGACCCAAGTACATTAGCTAAGCGGCGATGTAACAATGGCATACATTACTACTATACAGAAATAGCGTATTTGGCTTTGAGTATCATTTATTGTTTCTTTGCAAAGTTTGATACTTTTTGATGTGGGAAATATTTTCTGACCTTGCACTAACTTGTGTGTGGTAATAGAATAGCAAGTTCTTGTGAATTAAAAAAAAAATGAATAGGCCATGTTGTCACTAATATTAAAAGGTTACAAAAGAAATCCAAAAAAAGACTGTCTTCTCACACTATTTTTTTAAAGTATTTTGATCATCTGTTTAAGCCTTTTGATGAATAATCCAATTGTGACGTCACCGGTGTTTTGTTTACGTCATGAGGAAACGCAGCTCCGTCGATTTTAGCCAAAATCGAGACACTTCTGGAAAACAATTGGAAAAATTATGTATTTATGAACACCGGCATTAACGCCCAATGGCGTCTGAGAGAAATTTCCTGCGTTCAAGTCCGTTGTTTTTCACATCAATTCACCGGCTTCAAATGCAAAAACGATCAAAAAGAATGGGCATATTTTTGTTGTGAAGGTTTTGTATTAGTGAGATTGCTATCTCTTAGCCTACGGTACTTATTTGCTTTCCACTTGAAATCAATATGCCCTTTTGGCTGCCATTGTGTGTAGTCTATATGCTACCAGTTTGTTTATGGCGGATCAGAAAAGGCAACCACAAATGTTTCGTTCAGAGCATAGGAGTAGGGTTGTAACAGTTTGCACTAATTCTAAAAAAAGCATTTAGAAATCAAATGTTTGGAAAAGTTAAATAAAACAACCAATTGCGAGCAAAAGCAGAGAGTTTGACTTTGTGGGAAGCAATCAGATTTTTTGCCAGCAAACAAGACATTGTCACACAATTACGACTTCAACTTTGTGTGAAATTGAAGCTTCATCAAGAAGTTATTTACTTACTAAAATGTTGTAAGGTCAGACGAGCTAAAAACTAAGTTTTGCTAAAATAGCTTTTAATTGTTAGTTACCTTTTCCAACACTCGAGCAATTAGAGTGGCGAGGTGGTTGTTACATCGTTGATAACATATTGTTTGGGGGTCTGTAATCACATCCTGTTTAACTTGATTAAGGCATGCCAGCCTTGAGCTATGATTTAGAATGTTTTACTTCACCTTGATTGCTTTTACGCCAGTCCTTGCAATATTGTTTGGACAGCTAACTACGTTTATTCAATGCAAAAATAAAACAAATGCTTACCTAAGGTAGCCCTGTGAATTGAATTAAAATTGTCAACATTTAAAACACTTCAGGTGACTTTGTTATGAAACAAGTGGACAAGTTTTTTTTTGGCAAATATCACGTTATTCCTGGAACAAGATGTTAAATTGTCTCTGTGTAAAAGACGTCGTTCTTGTGATTATTCAACATCAAGAGATATTGAATTGACGCGACGTTTTCAGCTCTGCCAGTTAAATCGATGTGCAAAGAATTAATACAGAAAGGGAAGGGATGTTATTGCACTTCTATTTGAATCGATAACCCATGGTGTCAACTGACGTCTAACAGGAATTATTGATTTTTTAAAACCGATACTTTGAAGGTGGCCAGAGTTCAATTGAACATGGTTTTGTTGTGCCCCAGGTGGCAAACCAGTTTTTTAGGTTTGTAAATGTTGAATTAATGTAAAATAACAGTTTGCTTGTCAGGGCCGTGCAGAAGCCACGGCATTGCAGATTAAAAAGATAGTGATGCAATCTTAGGTAGACATAACCTATTGAAACTTCACAACTATTTTTCTGAGATGTTAAAGTGTAGTATTTTGAAGTTTGAAGTGCAGTAGTTTGTTGTTAAAGTGTTTCATTTTCTGAAAGTTTTTGTTGAACGGACTTGGCAGAAAGGGGTTGACTGCTGATCGCAAGCAGTAAGGTTAATTCATCTATCTAACTGATATTACAATTAACAAATAAAATAATAAACTAAGATTTACAATTATCTTGAAATTGAAAATACTTTGCTGGTTTATATTACATTAGAACTACACAAAACTCCATTGTTTTCAACTTTATCTCCGATACTTGGTTGTTTTATGCTTCAATTGATCAGTCACCACGAGTTTGGAAAGCTGGTTTAGGTTAATAGGTTGCATTTTAAATTATATAAATTTTTCTTAAAATGCGATGAAATGTATGTTTAAAGTTCTTAATACATTTAAATAATGCAGTTACGCTACTTGTGTTGGTAACGCAGCTGGATCGCAATTCAAATTCGTAAGGTCATTAATTATTGAAAACTAGTCCATTAGCACCAAACCAGATCTGACACTGTAGAATATGATTGATATTGAGGTTAGAGTTTGACCACGTTTCTAAAACTCAAATTTATTTCAGTTTGGCAGTTCAGAGCAGAGACTGCTGGAAGGGCATACGAAGATGCCTACAATAAACATATATTTTCATTTCTTCACAATAGATCTATAATTACTTGTTGATTTTGAATAGGGCAGGTGTGGAAACACTGCAGGCTTTCAACCAGCCAGCAAAAATTTCAATTTATCATAGTTTAATGTAAACCGTGTAAAAATAGCAACTTTTGCGGGTTGTAAAATGGTATTGTTAAAATGATGCTGTCAAAATGTTTATGAAAAGTTTTTACCAATTGACTCCCTGAAAGATTCAACTTTACATCGGAATAGAATCCGAATTCTACGTCTTCGCAGTCATAGATAAGCAGCTTTAGCGAAATTAAGACGTAAACGCCTAGATATGAACTTTTAAATAGATTAATTTATTTAATAGCGATTTAACTTTTCAATGAATGAAACTGTTCAAGTTTAATCTTGGCCAAATTTATGTAGGCCTATTTTACCCATGTCCATGGCTTCAGGCATTATAAGAGTTTAAATGTCCTGAAATATTAAACAATTGTTTTAGCTGATACAGGCTTTTTGTGTTTCAAGCTTAGTAGTTGCCTTTCACTATTGTGTGTTGATGTCCAT
This sequence comes from Aplidium turbinatum, assembly GCF_918807975.1. Classification (NCBI taxonomy): domain Eukaryota; kingdom Metazoa; phylum Chordata; class Ascidiacea; order Aplousobranchia; family Polyclinidae; genus Aplidium; species Aplidium turbinatum. The sequence goes on along the minus strand of NC_137477.1, from coordinate 14,037,095 downwards.
TTTATTGTTGTAAATTAAATTCTCATTTACATTACATTGATTCGTTATTGATCTTCCCAGTTATAGCCTAATCATTCATTTATTTTTAAAATGTTACAAAACTTCCAAGAGCTGTTCGAAATTCAAACATCACCTGTCAATGTCTGGTTATCGAATTATTATATCAGTTTAATAAAAAAAAAATTTTTTTGTTTGTTCGGAGGAAATACTCAATACTGTACTGGTAGTTTGTTGGTATTTCTTGGTCTTGGCAACTATCTTTTCTATCTTTTACCGCTCTACCAGCAGACATTAATATTAACATTGGAATTCTACACCGAATTGATTTTTAAGTTTTGATGTAGCTTAGTATTACAAATCGCCATCAGCATGCCAATAATTTAATTCCCAACGCGGGGTGACCTAGGTGATCTTGTTTGTCTGCCGATAAAATAGCTTCTTTAGCTCAACCGTGACCCTCTAAATAGATGGCGATGATTCAACCTTACATGGTGAACATCCAATGTTCTGCCATCATTACACTGCAAAAGTAAAAAACTGTTTCCGATTTTGTTATTCAATTTAAAATTATGCAGCTAGGCCTTTGAGATTGAAAAATGATTACACTGAATGTGCATTATCGTCAAACAAGGCTAGTAGGCCTACAATTCTGACAATTGGCAGTAGCCTGCGAGGGTCGTAGGTTTGAATAATTTCCTATTTTACTACAGGTACTGAAAGCAGGTGTTAGGATTACAGGACTTTTCCACAAACAAGGTTGGAAAATTGTTTTTTAGCGCCAGGTGTTGTGATTGAATTTGGCGCCTTCTAGCATATCGCGTTGAAGATACTGCAAGCACAGCTAGTATAGGAAAGAAAAATCAAGTTTAAAGCAATACTTAGCCAATACAAAGAGTTTGTAGTGTATGTGTACAACGTACGTACTACTCGTAGATATGTTGTTTGAGGTTGCAAACGTCATAATTGGAACATTGATTTGTCTTCTTCGGGCAGTGGTTTGTTGTCTCTTTACATCAATGTTATGTACATAAGTTGCCAGTTACCAGTAGCGAAAAGTTTACTTTAATTGATATTGATCTGCTGCTAGCATGTACAATAGGTCGATGAAACTTGCTCTTTTAAGATGTGCAATACTTAATTGAGTTTAGTTTGTCAGTTTAAGATTGTAAGAATTTCAGCGCAAGTGACCTCTTCAAAGTAGAAACAACCCAATGACACTGGTTGTTACGTTTTGAAACTGAAACACTGTAACCGTTACCAATGTGAAAACATTTTTTAAAGCTTATTCAGAATAAAGGTTTGTGGTTAGACGTGCCCAAGTAACTGAGGTTGCAAGCTCTTCGCACGTTATTAAAACTTTTACTTGTCTTCTTTACGAAGCCCAGGGTAGTTGTGCGTTGTAGTAAGCTGTAGCAAGCGCTTATAGTGTCATTTCATTGGATTCATTTTTGTAATCAAAATTTTGTGAACAATTCTGCAAAGGTTAGTTGGAATTGTGATGTATTTTACCCAATTGAACATTCGAAAGCACTGTTTTTTTTTACAATGAACAATTGAACATATCTTAGATATCTTTTGCTTTGTAACTTGACGTTTGCAGTTGAACTTTTTTCAGGGATAAATTTTTCTTAGTGTAGTTTTTCTGTTGATTATTGCATCAAAAAAAATTGAATGCACGAAAATAATCACTATTTTCACAATTAGCATTTCTTGTTGATGGCTGGTTTTAATTGAGGTGTAATTGACTTGTACCTGTCTGGACACAAATTTCCTATATACGCCAAGTCACCATATATATCGTTTTTTTCATAGATTTAACGTTATCGATCGTTGGTTTAGTGCAAGTGTGAGGATGGCACGTCATGATACTTCAAGTGTTTGCTTTATCCGCAAAATGTTGACTGAGGCCGCGGATTTAATCACAGATTTTGTATTAAGGCGCCTGACACATTTGTGGTTCCAATTTCGTTGCTAACAAAAGCTCTTGACTGACAGTGATGTTTAAGATACATGAAAAAGAAACAAAGGACTTATATCGCCAGTTTTGTCAGTTTTATTGGTTTCAACACGAACGGGATTAAAATCTGCTGGTTATCAAAATAGCTTGAATTGCTTGATCCAGAGAAGGTTGCGTTTCCCATAGAATCTACAGTTTTACTGTTTTGTTACTCTTCACCATGAGGCAGTGGTTCCCTATCAGGGAGGAATTCCTTCGCAGGGAAGAATGTCATGACTTCTAGGGAAATTTTTTCACTTTATAGTATTGAGTATTTCATTGTAAGTAAAGTGCTTTTTTTCTAGTTGACATAAACTTTTGTCATAAGCACAATACGTAACTCTTGGTTAGGTTGTCACAACCAGTCCTGTTCGCATGCACATTTATTGGGTAGCAACGTTGATTTTCTATTCGGTTAGCGGATTAGAACCAAAGCTTCTACAACATTCTCTGTTTCAATTTACTTCCAACTTGCTTAAAGGATGGATACAGAATAACGGTGTCTCAAGGGAAAGCTTTACGCTAATGAAATAATGTTGCGACACGACAGGTGATTGCAGGAGTTGTAGTTCTATTTTTCGACAGCAACTTTAATAGGAAGGTGAATGCATTTTCTGCGTAGGTTCAACTGACAACATAATATGCTTGCAACGGCCGATTGTAAAACATTCACATTCAAATTTTAAAAATGCTAACTTTTTACCAGATTACATCTTGGCAGATGCAACGACAGTGACTTACGTTAGCTTCTGCAATTACATTACGTCAGTAGAAATTGTTGCCAATGTGAGTAGCTGACTTTACAGTAATGATTTCGAACAAGTGTTTTGGTCAGAGATCTGGGAGTCATGAATAGCTTGAGTGCCATTGGGTAGTTTTAATGTAGTGCTTACCCCTCACTTTATTGATATTTTATTACGGTATTCTAACAAAAAAATGTTATATTGCCAGTAACGCTAATTTGACGGTTTAAAGATTTTTAGTTTTCTTAAAATGCCACATACCCTCACAAGGATTAAGACTTGGGGGTATGCAAGGACAAGTAAGAAGAGCAAACCTTTTGTGCTTGAACCTTGGCGCACTTTTCCCAAACGGGGTTCCAAAGTCGCAGTAAGTTGATTACGCTACAGGTCGTTTAATGACAAGTCTTTGTTGCTCATCGATCGGTTGTGTAGCTTCCACCATAGGTTCATCTGCATGTGCGTATAAATTGAGGTTTAAAGGATACTATGAGTATCCTTCTGGCAATCCACAGAATCAATCCGTTTGAAAGTTCTGTATTAAGAACTATAGAAATCATAAACTTAAACGTTGCAAAGATATTTGATAGGCAGCAGTGAATAAACGTGAAAACACAAAGAAGCAGCAGGAAAACGCATACGACCATTGCAGTTTGCAAAAATGGACTGTTTACACGATTGCATCCTGTCATTATAAAGACGAAAAATGTTTACTTTTGTGTTTCAGGGTCTAACTGTGCGCCGACAGAAATTGAAGCTTCAACCTTTGCTCAAGGTATGCGTTAGCGCAACAACATCATGCATTATTTACCACAATGATAACTATGATGCAACACTTCATGACAGAAGTACTTTTGGTTAGGCTTTCTGCTCGTCTTTATCCATTCACTATCGTATTCACAGTCCGTCCATGCTCCATTGCTCCATGTAAATGATACTAAACGGATAATGTTTATTTCACAACGTAAAATTTGTGTTATCGTTAGAGTTTATGACATAAGTTTTGCATTTCTTTTGCCATTTCGTCAATCACATAACCTGCAACTATAATTATAATTGATATTTATTATTATAATTGTAAGTTACAATTGTTTTGGATTACAATTGTAATTAATATTGCAATTATGTAATTGATATTAATCAATTATTAATATTGATTTTGGTAGAAAAACTGACTTTTTCTACAATGTTTGTGTTAAAATTGGAAGGGTGTTAGTTGAAATCGCGGCAGGGCAATATTGAAGCAATACGAATATAATAAAGAACAATCTATACTACATATATTTCAAAAATAGGATGGAACAAATTATTTTGAAGAAAAATGCATCACAACAGTAGAGCTGGTAACAATAACACTGAAAATGACACAAAACTTAGGCGCTACGCTTGGTTTCTCGCTGTAACAGTGCTGTTATTAGATTATTAGATGATGCTGTTATTGTTCAAACAGAATTCGACTAAGTTTATTTATATAAAAGTCAACCTATAATATTTTCATTTATTCTATAATAATTGCTGTCTGGGTAGTCCTACACAGTTTCTCATATTAGAGCCGAGACTATTTTTTCAACTTTTTTCTTTCAGAACCCAAGCAGTCAAGCAGTGCAAGTTGCTCGTCTTCTTTATCGATGTATCAAAGAGAGCCAGCCTCGAATACTCAGAGATGATCTTGATGATGACGAATTGACAGACTGTTTCAGCGCTATTGGTAAATATGCCAGAACAAAGCTTTGTTTTTTAAGGTTTTCCTCAAGTATTTTGTCTGTGATAAAATGTGTCCAAAAAAGGGTTTGCACACAACGTTTAATTGCTCAGAATCTCAGTATAGTAGCTGCAGTATTGAACACTGAAAAATTACTAAATTTATGAGAATAAATCTACATATCTACAAAAACTTATTTTTTTAGTCATTCACTGTATCAAATCCTTCGGCTAATGCAGATCAACAACGCAAAAGTTTAACGGTAAACGAATACAAATTGGGTATAATGGTAGCATAGCATCATCCCTTTGATTGTAGTCTGCTTTCTATTAGTTATGACATTCTGATGTTGAAGGAATTTTTTATTTTGCAATTTCTGCGTTTACCTTCAGAAAGCTTGAACGATTAACTGTTCATGCTTTATCACATCATCTACATCAGATCATGAAGCAAACTCAAGCTGTCATAGCGTAATATCCATCAATCTCTATTGGTACTAAAGTTGAACGAATGGGCAACACTTTTTGATTTATTTATCAATTGTTTTCACTGATTTTCGAACAGCGGTTCAAGACAATGAATACACGGAACGCGTGCGTCAACACTGCGTCAAAGGCTCAGAACTTGTCGCATGGCTCCAGCAACTTATAGAAGCAAACGACCTCTTGAGAGCGCAAAAGGATTCCCACTACAAAACCAGCACTGCAGTGTCCCGATGGATGATCACAGGAATGTGGCAGGTGCTTTTGGAGGAAGGAATTCTCTTCCACGGTAATTATTAGACAAATTTGCAGTTTGTGAGCAATTATAATCACTCCTGCATGGCTATTTACCTTACCAATAATCAAATTCTAAATGATAGCATCTGATTTTGTTCAAACGAAAGATCTAAAGCAGCAATTACCTTTCTATTAAAACTTAAGAAGTCACTTGATTTTTTTTTAGTGTATATAATTGAGGTTCATATGAACACTTTTTGTGTTATGGTGTATTACAAACGCCTCATGATTCACGAGCCGTAACCTATATCGAGTGGCACGAAAAGGTAGCACTTTCAATTATTAATTTTCCAAGAACTATGAAAGTTATAATTCATAAATCTGGTACACAGTAGGCTATCACTAACATATTTGACAACTTTTTTAAAAATTTTGTCGGATTGAAATCTCGAGATAGTTCCAACTGTCACGACGATTGTGTTGTACTAGCCCTCATGACAGACGTGCGATCACAACCTGGTCGAAATTTTTTGATTACTCCCGATTAAAATTACTTTCGGTAGTATAATTTTTGGGTGTGGATTAAAAAGTGTTATTTGTTTGTTTTTTCACATCAAACTATAAAATAGTCAGATGAAGTATCAAATTGCTTGCTTGTAATGTCCACCAAGTTTTAGAACACGGTTTATGGTTAATATTGTTTTATTTTTAAGTTTCATCGTTTTTGTTTTGCTCCATTCGAAATTTATGCATTTTGTAATTTAGTTGTTTGTTTTTCGTAAAACACCCAATAAAAAATATTTGTGAAAGTAAAATATACCAATAAAGGTGGTTCCATATTTTTTGACAGCGTATCTTGGAACTACAAGTGCTATCAACCATGATTAATTAATTCTAGTATCAGAGACATTCGTTTATGCAAAAACGTTGTGGCGCATGTGCTATTTTATTGACACTTTTTGTAGAGTTTATTGTTCTCAGAAAGTTGTAGGTATGGAATATTTGATTAGGCTTGATACCAACAGCTCATTATGAGAAACTTATTTGTAGTTGTAAACGGTTCACTCACTGAAGAAAAATAACTTTGTATTTATGCAGATTTTATATCCTTTTAATAGTTTGTAGAAACCGCTATCTTGTAAACAACAGAACAAAGCGATTGTGAGTTTGCAAATTAGTATAGCAGTTGTGTTGATCTGTTTGTGAGTTAAATTTGTTGTGATAAAATATAAGCTGTTCTCACTCTAATATACAGTACTTCTTCACAACTGCAGTTGATCGTGAAGAACAATTTGAAGACTCGGAGCATTACTACCGTTTTCAAGATGACGTTAAGACTTTTGACACCAAGAGCAGATCACACCTTAAAGACACACATGGCATTCATAGAGATGCTTCTAAGATAAACAACAACCTCAACTCAACATCAGAGCTTCTTACTCGGTGTCTGGAAACTACGGATGTGTCTGATGCCTTGTCATTCCTGCAGAAGAATCACCATGACGCAATGTTTCGGAAAGCTTTGCGAGAAGAGTGAGTTTGTGTAGAAAAGTGGATAAGCGCTCTGGTGCATTTGCAAACACTGCATACCTCTGCCTTAGGTTGTTTCTGTTAACAAACCGTTTGCAGATCTTTTAATCTACGGAACATGTTTACTTTGTATCCCTTATGCAAAAAAAGATCTATATTAGATAGTCCAGTTTCTGCACGCTGACAATTGGAACGGATTTGATCATTGCCTTACTTTGTTTGGTCTGTGATCAACATTACAAAGATTGTGAGTTGCTTGTTTTTACGGATGATTTGTTCAAGCAGTTTTCTCCAATCAAAGCAATTGTAGGTTATCCTCTTTCCTTGTCATTTTCATCAGTTTGATTTTTCAATATTTCTAGTGTCTTGACTTCTAAAAAAATTAAGAACTAAAGCCAATGCTCATTTCAGCCCTTGCAATAGATCTATTGTAGGCTATAATAAACTCTGTTTTGAGATAGTAAAAGTTTTGTTAGTTTAAAGTTAACAAAACTGAAGGAAAAGATTGCACCTATTTGCTGAGCGTAAAGTCAAATGCGACTCTTTACGAAGAGTTATTTTTTATGAAAATCAAATAATTCTGAATAATTATTCCCTGCGCACCTTAAACTTTACCATTAATTTCCAACCTTGTTGCATTGTTCGTTTTAGACCTCAGAAACGAAGTGCAAAGGAACTGATGATGATTTACAATGAAATACTTCACATGAAAGCACTGGCTCATCTCTCAGATTCGGTTGGTATCTAGAAAGGCCTGAAAACAAAATGTTGTGATTTGAGGTCTTAGCAAAAAAAAAAGTAAAAAATTGTAGAATTTTACTGAATGTTGTTCCTTTTAGGAGCAAACAGTGTAACATCATTTATGATGTAATCACAACAACTTTTTCAAGGTGAAAGTGTAGCCTGCTTAAGTCCTTACAAATGTCTTCGTCAATGGTGTGCAGGCTAAATGTAACTGTGTATATTCTGTAGAGAGCATTTATTTTAAAAACGCACCTGTTAATTCTAGAATCTAGTTGCAAAGTGGGGCTTAATAGATTTTAACGATTATAGCCTTATGCCAGGCGCGAATCTAAGAGTTTTTTTCGGAGGGGGGGGCCAGAAAATTTGAAACTCAATTAAAAAGAAAGAAAAAGCTAAACAGATATGAACAATGATACTACGACATATACGATATGCTAGAAAATAGACATTAAAACAACCATTTTCATCAATTGTGATGCCGAGGGACTAATATCAGCTGTTTAGAAGCATATCAAACCATTTGATGCGGAAACATACAATTTTTCACAAAATTTCGGGGGGGCCCGGGCCCCCTGGGCCCCATAAATCCGCGCCTGCCTTATGCCTACTGTAGGCTACTCTCACAAGGTGAGAATGCAGCATGTGAGCAACCAATTACTCCAGTTACTGCATGAAATAATAATATAATTTCATTGCAAAAAAATATCATGTTTAAACTGATACGAGTCTACTGGAGGCAACTTCGAACTGATGAATCGTCAATTGACCAGTGGGTTTACTTTAGGTTAAACGCGAGTTAGCTGGAGTGTTGAAGTTTGAATGCCACCATGATGAGGGCAAAATACGTAAGTACTTGCAATTCAACTGTGAAAATTAATGAAAATTTCTCTTCTTTCTGTGATCATAGTTTTAATTTCTAGTGATTCGATGTGTGCGATATCATCAACAGATATCATTAGTAGGCTATGAATCATTGAAGAACATACGGTGGGTAGTCACTCCGTCTATATCAGTAGCTTGCTTTCCTACATAAATTATATGGCCCCTTGCCTCTGTATTTACGTAACGTATCACCCGGAAGTACATTTATCAGAGCAATTGCTTTGCAGGTTGTTGCAAACTGCTGCTTTACATAACTACATTACTTTATCTGGCCCTACAACAAAGCCATCACACAGGAAAAACACATAGACACAATCTTGAAGGTTTTTCAAAACTTTTTGAAACAACAAATTGCGATTGTTATGTAATCAAAATTCGCACAAGTTGTTTTTTGTGATCTGTCAGCTTTTGACCATTTTGACAAATACTTTTATTAATCTGTTGAAAGTTTGTATTGTTTTTGTAGTATTATATTGTTCTAATTATTACTATGGATTGCCGTTATGTAATAAATCGTTCATCAAAGCAGAACGAGGGAGCACTTCCTAGACCAGGGATGTCCAGGCGTTTGTTATAGTGGGCCGCATTGTCACTTAAAATAATTAAATGGGCCGCAGTACCTATTAAATTTCAAGAAAAATGGGTACCGTACATAAAAAAAAAACAATTAAAAATCGTTTATTTTATCTTTGAAAATGGGAACAAATAACACACACATAGAAAGAAACCGAATTTATTTCTATAATATGAAGTCAATGAGATATTTGACATTGTTTTGTAAATGTAGCATCGTTTTGTAGATGTAGATGTACATTACATTGTAGCTAAGATGGTACGTTATGCGGCGTAAATTGCAAAAAAAATTATGAGATGAAGTAAAATATTTTTAATGTTGGTATTTTTCAATTTTTAGCAATTTTGCTAAAAAGACAACTTAGAGTGAAAATAGCTAGCGGGTCGCATTAAAACCTCAGGCCGGCCTCAGGTTGGACATACCTGTCGTAAACTGAGCATTCGATAGAACACCAAACGTATTGAATTTCGTTTTCCAAATCGGTGTGGCTTCCGTGGAAGCCTTAGTAGCCTACTTCCAATCAAAATGGTGATAAATAACTGAGTGTTGTAACTTGTAAGCACACACAGCGAAACGCTTCTGCAATCTGCATGTCGCTATTAGTGATTGCTATACTCAGCTGCAGTGCACAAATCATCCATCATTAAATCCTGCTATGGCATTCAAAGGTTTCTTAATACAACTACCTTGGTGCGCTATTTGTTTTCCAGCATTTGTTATTGTTTCAGTTTTCAAGCAAGGTGATGAAGGGACGTCGTGGTTCATTCTGCTTCGAGGAACGGTCAAAGTTGAGGTCGCCGGAAAGGTCAGATAAGTTAGAATTACGAAATGAAGTTGTTTAATAACAGTTTTTGTCTAGTAAACGTTTATAAGTTCGCTGAAGTTGGGTGCTCGTGTTGCATCCTCAACTGCATGAACATAGTTTTTAATCAGCTATGTCAATTTTTAAAGGAAAACGCTTCAAAGAGAACTTTTGTCAAGTTCTAACTTAATTCAAGTAAGTAATTTTAAACGCAGTTCTTAATTAAAGGTTTATAAATTTTGGACAATTCTTTCAAATCAAATCGAAACAGTTTCTTTTTCCAGCACAAAATGACATATTACTGGTAAAACAAAACAACTTTTGATTGATTGTCGTGTTATGATATAGGGTGTCGTATGCAAGCTTGGGGAAGGTGATGATTTCGGCAATCTAGCTTTGGTGAACGAAGCACCTCGAGCGGCAAGTATCATTCTTGCAGAAGACAACTGCCACTTTCTGAGAGTCGACAAGTTGGACTTCATTTCTATACTCAAAGTGAGTTGACGCTTATTTGACAAAGTGAATGACTCCTTGTTCTTTTTTTTAAAAGGAAGAGCAAGAACATCTCATACTCAAAGCGTTAATGTAGCCTATCAACAAGGTGAATTTACAGTAGATGCAGCTACCGGACACCGTGCAGATACTGTATGGCCAGAGTTGCCAGATTCTCAAGAACAATATACTGTATACCAAATGATAATAATAAATCTACCAAACCTAAATGCAACTGGTTTTATATTTAAAAAGTTCAAATTTGGTGACCTATGAATCAAACACAAATTGCTTAACATTTGGCAGCACTACTTTATATAACTTTTGTTACCAATTATGGTAGAACGGTACAATTGTGATTCTTAGTTAGTTGACATATTGTTACGCTATATCTCTATTAACTAAAAAGAGGGTGTGTGGCAGATTCAGCCAAGTGGGCCTAGTCTTGTCTCAGACAAGACTAGGCCCACTTGGCTGAATCTACTGTCTCTATTAAGCACCGTTCACAGTTGATGCGACAAACGGCAACCGTTGACGAGTTTACAGTAGATTTTACTCATACGTCAGGTCCGGCTACGGGGAGATTTTCTCGTCTCAACCTGCAAACGGTAGAGTTAAAATACTTCAACACAACGTATAGCAAGATCTAGTCTAGATAGTGAAAAAGGCAAGCATATGAAATGATAATAACTCACATATCTTGATAAATTGCTTTTTTTTGTTCATTTTTGTCGATAGGACGTCGAAGCTAATACTGTGAGATTGAAAGAACATGGAGAAGATGTTTTGATTTTGGAAAAAATTGTCACTCCGGGTTCCTCACCTCGTCAGAAACATGGCGACTGGTCAGTAAGCAGCACCGATCCCAATCTATCACCAAAGCGCTTTCGGTATTCAGTGAAAGCAGGTAATTCTTATTTTACTCTAGTCAATAGCAATAGCTAGTCAATAGCTTATGGAACTTGTGCAAAACCGCAGTTTTACCCTTTCCACCGGTAGCGGCCGACGAAGTAGACTTCGTCGACTCAGGAACGGCGTCCCACAGGGCTCTGTCCTGGCTCCCCTCCTCTTTAACACTTACATCTACGACCTGCCTGACACCATCTCCAGGAAGTATGCTTATGCAGACGATCTGGCTCTCCTGCATCCAGCCGGAGATTGGCAGTCAATGGAGAGGAACCTAAGCCAGGACATGTCAACTATATCAACATATCTCCAGAAATGGAAGCTACAGCTCAGCAAGGCAAAGACAGTGTCGGCGGCCTTCCATTTAAACAACAAGGAAGCAAAACGTGAGATCAACGTTACCACCGATGACGAACACCTCCCCTACTGCGCCGAACCTACCTACCTCGGCGTAACCCTGGACAGGTCACTCACGTACCGACGACACCTGGAGTCACTGCGCAAAAAACTATCTGCGCGCGTTGCACTTTTGAGGCGGCTGGCGGGTTCCGGCTGGGGAGCTGATGCGAAAACCCTTCGCACAGCTACCTTGGCCCTCGTCCATTCTACCGCTGAGTACTGCGCACCAGTGTGGTGCCGCAGCTCTCACACCCGCCACATTGACACCGCCATCAATGACGCACTACGCACTGTGACTGGATGCCTGCGTCCCACTCCAACGGACTGCCTTCCCATCCTTGCAGGCATCCAACCTGCTGAGCTTCGCCGTAAAGGAGCCATGATTTCCCTTGCTCGTCGCGCACTGGACCCCGACCACCTCCTCCACAGTACACTCCAGCGCCTACCTGGAGGACAGCAGCGACTGAAATCAAGACGCCCATTTGTGCCCGCCGCACGACAGCTTCTGAACAACGTTGAAGATCTTGGAATAAGTGCGGCACACTGGACGAACTACACATGGAACATGGAGTGGCAAAACAACACCTCCCGACTCCGTGATTTCCTACCCGACGTCGATCCCCACCCTCCGGGAATGTCCCTCGCAAGACTTGCGTGGGTCCGGCTTAACCGCCTACGAACCGGCGTCGGTCGCTTTCGTTCAGACATGTGCAGATGGGGTCTGGCTCCCTCACCGGGATGCGAGTGTGGCGCCACAGACCAAACAGTAGATCATGTCGTCCATGACTGCCCAATCCATCAACCACCACATGGAACGCTTGGACTGAAGGCCCTGGATGACGAGACTGTCGAGTGGCTGATGACATCATGCCCAAACATATAGTCCGGAAGAACAGCTCATACGACGAAGAAGAATAGCTGAAAGATTTGTTACTTGAAAAATGTAAACGAATGTGTTGTCGTTTTAAATTTCAGTTTCAAAGCTTCAGTAGTTTTAAATGAAATTACTGAAGAACCATAACCTAATTGGACAACAAGCTTGCTTTATTGATTAAACTATATGTTTTAAAAAGTAACTTCAATTTGAAGAGAAATGTATAAGCAACGTACTGAAACTTTACAATGTGTCTAAAAAACAAGACTAAAAAAAGGAGACTAAAAAAACAAAGTAGCTTATTATAGGGAAAGATTTTTGAGTCAAATATACTTGGATATTGCTTCTTTCGAAACTTTTAAATATTTGTATCCACAGGAAGCCCCGAAAGAATATTGGAGCACATCCTGGAGTATTTACAACCTTGGACACTGCATTGTTACGACGAACTTGTAGAAGACTTTATTCTGATGCACGTTACTTTTATGCAAACTGAAGACCTTTGCAAATACATCTTGCAGAGGTATCACTCAGAAAAAGCTTCTGATAGCCCTTTCGAAAAGTCATTAAAAAGAAAGATAGTTTATTTTGTCGTACGGTGGAGCCACATACTCACTTACCTTCGTAGTGGAGATGAATCAATAGAAAAATTTCTGCAGGTGAGTTGTCAAACAAATTACACAACACATGCTTTGGTGGCTTGTAATTTATTTACGTTTCCAAACTACAAAAATATTTGGCAACACTGCATATCTAATAAATTTTCTGTTTTTTGTTTTATTTCATTTTTTTAACTTATGCGATCAAAAGTCAGTAAATTTTCTAAAGCAAATGTGACCAATATTGAATGAAAAATGAGGAACAGCCTCAATGTCCTTTTGACCTTTTTGCTATGCCAGTACATTATGTAAAAAATAGGTTATATCCTCATTATGATTCGATAAAGTCAGTGATTTTGAAAGTTAGAATTCAAAAGTTCAAGCCAATAATTCATTATGAATCACCACTAAATGCACTGCTATAATTCTGTTCACTGAGTCGCAAGCAAATGTAATTTGTGCCAAGTCATGGATTGTAATGTGATACAATAAGCTAAGTCATTTTTTGACATGCAATGAAAAAAAATTTTGTTCTCAACATAGTTTATAGCGTTTAAATCAACGCCGCTTGAATGGATAGTGTAGGCCTAGAAATGTGTTTATTTATACAAAATACTTATTTTTGTTACGAAAAGTGTTTTTTAGGCCAAATAAAATATCATTTTTACGATTTTGTAGAAATTTCATTACACCCTTACAAGACTTTTTATGACCTTTTTATATTTCCAATCTTATAAAATTCTAACGGCCATTACAGTTTTTTGCTGTTTACGTCATTTAAAAGCAACTTTGCATTAGGAGCTCAAAGAAGAAATCGATTTTGACTGCATCTCAGACGATACTTACGCATTGCTCAAAGATGAGTTTTCAAACCTTTACCAACTGGAAGACAAGTAAGTACAACTCAAAACACCACTTGGAGGACAATCACAAGAGTGTTTGATAATACAATCCTTTTTGAAAAAATGCAGTATTTCTATTCTCATTTAATACTTTTTGCCTTTGCCAAACATTTGTGTGTATTTTGCTGAGCCACGGTTTCTTTTTCATTAAGGAATATGGTTTATTCAATTAACTATCCTATCTCTGCATTCACATTACTGGTATTGCTTAGATAATTAATTTATTTTGCAAAGATAAAAACTAAGCTACGTGTATTTTGCATTTAGAGATGAAACGGAAACATTTCTCATGACACATGGGGGCATCACAAGATGTGAAACAGGAAAAGGAAGATCTGCTTGGGATAAGCCAATCAAAGCATCCGATCAAGTGCTGATGAAGATTTACAACTCCGAAAAGTCTTACACCACTCTTAAAGTTTCTGTCTTTGCATCGGTGGGTAACATTATTCAAACATGAAGAGAAACAAAATTGTAACCTAATCTACCTGAGGGTGAGAATTAGTTTAGGAAGAGTTGATATAACGTGCCTGCAGGCACATGCATGTTAAACATAGAAACTCTGTCATCTTCGTGGTTGAACTACTTAAATGGGTTTCGGAAGGACTTCGGTTCGACACGTGGAGTGAGTAGACGATTGCACCTTTGCTAAACACTTTGTGGCATGCAAAGGAAGACGTGAAGTTTGGATTCTTGTCTTCTTGTTTATTAAACGAAGACACACGTCTATCACAGAGAAGTGGACAACTTGATTTACATGTTATAAAAACTTTTATGAAAACACGAAATGGCATGAAAACAAATCTTAACAAAACAAAAAATGTAATTTAGCTGGACAGCATTTATTTAAACATGTTGAATAATCTTCTCAAATCATGAGCAATTTAAATTGTGCACCTGACAATAAAAGTGGCCCTGGAAAAACTAATAGCCTACCTATCTTGTCTTTATGTTTATAACAAACTTTCTCAAAGTAGGCCAATCAGATTCGTGAATATAACCAGATTATTCTAATAATGCTAATTTGTAATTACAGGCAGAAGAAATTCTGAGAATCGTCGCAGACAAACTCAACAGGCCATGTGATAACATTCGAATTTTTGAGGTCCAGGAGTCAGGAGGTAAACGTGAACTATTAATTCAAGATCGTTTTATCAAAACGCTCATGTGAAGTAAATTTTAATGCCATTCACTACGCTTTAACGGAGCTTTAATCTACCCTAGAGCTAACAAAGTCCTCTCAAAATATTACTGTAATCCACAAGTGACAAGTAGCCTAAAATTAAAATAATGGCTTGGCGTCGGCCTATCTAGCAAAGAGAACGTGGTTGCAATGAAGAGTTTATGCATCGTCTTTCTTATTTCAGACTCGTACGAAATCCGCAAGAGGCAGCGTTCGGTAGCCACATTCATCTCGCTCAACAGCTACTTGTGTGTATGCGCCGCCAAAGACACATGCCAACCGGTACCACTATCTTACTATCAGCGTGCTTGATGATAGAAAATCATCTTAGATCAGTCTACTCGTAGTTTCATTACAATATGATCACAAAACAATCAATTTACCAACAGTGGTTTACTTTAGTGGAAACTTTAAATTCTATATAAGGTTTGCAGTTTGCTTTGGCGATACAAACTTGTACAAATTGTTAAAGTGAGAGTGATTTTCTGACTATTAAGAATGGTCTCCTCGTTTGTTATTCCAGGTCAAACTAGAATATTCCATTTCGGATTCGATGACACTACAAAGCGATACTGTAAGCTCATTGGAGATTGCTTATCACGTGACCCAACATGACTGGGAACTTCTCAACAACGTTCATGTGGTCAGTGACATCACGCTTGGGATTTATGCTGATTGTAAATAGCGCACAAACCTTGTTTGTGATTTTCACAGTAGCCTATCACTTGCAGTGAAATGATTTCTTAAACAATGGCACAAAAAAGTTGTAAAAAAAAACAAGCTACAATGAAATTCAAAAAGTTGCAACGACTTAAAAAGTTTAAACAATAATATTTTTTTATATTCAGATAAAAATAATGTGCACAACTTCTTACATTTAATGTTCACTTGTGAAATCTTGGACTGCAGATTAAGCTATAACCAATATCTTGATATGTCAAAGCAATACTAGTAAACGTTTCTTCTCAGATGGAATACGTTTACAAAGTCTTCGGAGCTCACAAGTTCAATCGAGTGACAGCAAACTTAGACCTCCTGGTTCGGAGATTCAACCAGCTCGCCTACTGGGCTCCCACTGAAATATGCACATGCAGTAACGTTAGTAAACGAGCACAGCTCCTACGGAAGTTTATCAAAATTGCTCAGCAGTAAGTCAAACCATAACTTGCTCCTGTTATTTATTTGGTAAAGTGTCATCGTCCAGCGATGTTCTCTTGCATCACCTATGCTTATGTTTATAGGTTTTCCCCTGTGTACGTCTACTTTTGTTTTCTATTTTTTTATATATCTGCATATGGATGTGTAACATGTATACATATCTGAAGCTAATAAATAAAAATACCTGCTATATTTTAATAAAGTAAACTTACATAATCGCTATAGTGACCTGGGTAGACGTATTTACAATGCCTAATAATGTGCACATACAGTGAAGACTCGATTGCCAAGTATTTATATTTTAGGCAGAGTGTGGCCTCTTTATAACATTTCGTTTTTGTTCAACGTCATCTTTTATTCAAGAAACAAAAAAATCAAGTTTATTTTTATTGATGGTGAAGCAAGGTCACGAATAGAAATAACTTCGTTTCTGACAAAACGTGTTTTTTTGATCGTAATTTCACCTTTCAAGTGCAGTCACACTCATTTTGGTTTGTCTTCTTCAAATTACAAGTTAGGGTACTGTTGAATACAGTATGTGCACTACTTAGCCTACGCATCGTAGCCTACTCAGTCTGTTGAGTGTGTAAAAATTACTGCTTTTAATGACAGCTTGAAAGTGCAACAGAATATGAATGCTTTCATGGCGATAATGATTGGGATTGGCAATCAGGCTATCAGCAGGATGACCAGCACTTGGGAAAAATTGCCCGCTCGGTACAAGAAAATTGTCCAAGAGTTTGAGGCAGTGCTTGTAAGTATTTGTAAAAGATTCGTTAATGGTGCATCCTACCCTTACGTTCTAAGCTGATGCCACAAAGGACACGGCTATTTTGAAACTATTATTGCGTTGACATACTGTAGTTGTTACTTCTCGCTTTATCTCTGGCAACCATCTAGAAGACTACGTTCCTTTACTTTTTAGGATCCTTCCCGAAACCATCGAGCGTATAGAATAGCAATTGAAGCAATGGATCCCCCGGTTATTCCTTACCTCCCCTTGCTCCTTAAGGACATGACTTTTCTACACGAAGGAAATAATAATACGACAAATCAATTGGTTAATTTCGAAAAAATGGTAAGCCACAACAAACTACCTGTATTGCAGACATGGCTATGGTTGAGGTAACCTTTCAAAAGCATTTTGCAAGATCACCAAGACAAACGACAACATAATAATGAAAGTTTGTTGGTTGGGTTGCAGAAAATTGCGATACACCTTTCAAAAAAGATTTTTGCTGCAATGTGGATGTATGAATAAGAGAAAATGAAGAGAAAATGACTATTTGAAAAAACAAGCTATGTGTCAAGTTCACTGATATAGAAAAATATTTCAAAATTGATCACTGCTCTCATCGGATTAATTTCATAAATAAATATAGGCCTAACTGTCTTTCACTTATTTTTTCTTCATGATCCTTCTATTATTATTTTTTATAGAAAATGTTTAGCAACAGCGTCAGGTCCATTGTACGAGGATGCGGTGGCAAGATGGGTAAGCCGAATATCTCTGCCTGTTTAGTTTTAATCCGTGGATGCACAGAAAGAACTTGTTATGAGATCATAGACTCTCTGTATTGTACGATATTTGTGCTTATATTGGTGCTAAAAATTAGAACTTTAAAATTACTTATCTCAAATTACATATTTTTAAATATCTATAGTAATAGGCTTATATACTTACCGTATAATTATGTTTGTTACACCACGGACGGTTCATGCGATAGGCTATCAGGAAACAAGTGTTTTCACTCATTGACGTTTCAAGACGCACCGCTAAAACTGGCATTTATAAACTGAAAATTGGTTAAAAAGTTATCCGTCACTGAATTCCAGTGTCGATTTAAGATGATGATATGTTTTAACTCTTGCTGATCTTTTGATTTTTAGAAATAGACCAACTTCTATCTACAACAAAAACAGCTGAAGAAACAAAAAGGTACGTCGAAAATCTTCAAGTCATCACCGACCAAAAAACTTTAAACGATTTATCTACTAAACTGGAGCCCAAGCGATGAAAGACTTCTTGTCCTAGAATAGCCTACATCAGACTGTCAGCTTACTTCGTTGTATTTTCTTTTGTACTTGTCAGTGGAAGCTCAGAATATTGCTTATCTTGCCACTATTGAACAATGAAAAAATGTCTGATATGATTTATCAGCAAAACCAAGCCAAAGCAAGAGCTAAAAAGGCAACAGTTTGACCAAAGAATCACATCATTGAAACCTTCAAATCAATTTACAGCTTGCGCCTTAATGAAGCTATTTCTTGTTTTCAAAACTAGACCGAAAACAAGAAAACTAGCTAGTTTTGAAAATAGGCCGAATGCGTTTTCAATGAAAACAAAAGGTAGGAGAAATATGGTTTACGAGCACTCAATAAATGCTGATATGATTACCAAGATTGAAACAGACAGTAGCGTTGACAGGGGAGTCCAGAGGGTACTTTTGGACCCGGGTCAGGGATGATTAGAGGGGTCGCAACCATTCCAAGGGACCGGGAAACTTGAAGAAACTGAATCGTGTTTGTTGGACGTTGCGTTGTTCTTAAACCTGTCTGCATTTGGGCCTGAGAGTCTCATTGGTACCGGGCCCAATTACCCTCTCAATTGCCCTAGAAACTGCTACCGGTAACTGACGTGGTCATACTCACAGAGGTTGAGGATAATATTAGAAATTGGGAAATATATTCAGACAGCTCATTTCTATACCCAAATACTTGTGACCGTTCCATCCTTACCTAAATTGCTTGAAACAGTTTGATCTAATAGCGATTTGACATTTCTTTCTCTGACGAATTTGTCATCTACGGGCTACACCTAGTCACCTACATCCATCTGTGAGATTTAAAATACTTTAAAATGCTTTTTTGTGACATATACCTGTCATAAAATGAGCAGTACAAAGACTTTATGGCTGTTGATTCTCCTGAAATGCATTCTGCATCTACATAGACACCACACTACCGTTATTTTGTCTTATGGGCGTTTTCCGTTTTTTATTGATATTGGTTATCATCTCAGGATATCACCTCACCGCATTCTCACCGTACTGTATTTTTTGATTGACACAACTTGCTTAGTCTACACTTTTACATAGGCCTAACAATAAAGGAGCAAGCAACCTATACGATGACATCGTGTCGTGACTTCTTTCAAATAACCAAAACTTATTAAAATGCCAACCGAACCCCACAAAAACTCGGAAACAAAAAGTGAGAATAGTAGCAAGCTCCTCGTCTTTATAAAACCTACTACTCTACTTACAGCTGCTCAAGGCATTTGCCAGGAACGTGATATAGCCTACTATTGCATTATCTGACATGCACAGATAGGTCTTGTATAATTATGAGATTTCTGTCAATCAAACCATATAATTTTCAAACAGGCTATAGTGAGGGGTAATAGTCTAAAAGTCTTTGCAAAGTTTTAAATGAATATATTTATGATTTTCTTGAACTGGACGCCTAAAATCTTTCGACCAATACAAGTGCCCCAAACAAAAATACAATTTGGTCTTCTTTGGTTAGTTATCGCAATTTTTCGAGTAACAAATGATTTTATGTTGCTTTAACGTATGGCGAGGTTGCTTGTTATTGAAAATGAAGTCGTTTAAACAAAGCGCTGCTGATATCTTGGTGCAAAAACATACCGTAATATTATTTAGATGGTAATTGACGTCTTAATAGCAATTTATAAATTCAATGTTGTTCGTATTTTCTTAATCTTGTTGTACATTTATCTATCTTTATATGGTATATATTTTTTATTTAAAAATATGGAAATTTATGTCGAATCTTCGTGGAAATAGCTGAATTTACCATTTCATTATTGCACTGTCTTGTAATTTCATGTGTTAAAGTTCACTATTAAATCAGCTCAGCTGCGTTTACTTGTTCTTTTGCTATTCATTTCGTGATTAAAGCAGAAAAATATGTAACAAATATGTTTTTTTTTTCCTTAAATGTGATCACATAGAAAGTTTAAATTGAAGTGACTTAGCTTGTATGACAGCCTAATATGGCGCAATTTTCAGTGCAGACAAAATTGAGTAAACTCTACAACATGACCACAGAATTAACAAGAAACAAATTTTAATTTCCCATTTTCGAAACCCACACTTTTTTTTCTTAGAGCTTATGCTTTTTTTTTATTCTATATGTTAATTGTGAAATGGTTTACCTTTTCAAAACCCACGCTTTTTTCCTTGCAGCTCATGCTTCTCTTTCTTCTTTATTAATTTTATGGTCATGTTCTGTTTACCAGGCCTACGTTAATTCGTGGAAACTATAAAGCGCTAGCTGAGTTATTCTAATGCCAGTTGGGTAACATAAAACATACGTTTTTGGTAGAAAACGACATAGCCTATGCTAAATCATGTTTCATAGTAACACTAGAAAAAACTTCTGGAGACCTAAATAAAACAAACGCCGTACAGTAGGTTTTGATGCACGCCAACAAGTGATTCTGTCTCTGTCTGTAAGCCTATCTCCGGCTACAATTTCTGAAAAAAAAAACGCTGACCAATTAATTATACGAAAACATAGACAAAACCTGAGAACCACATGGCATTTAACATAATATAATAACAGGAAAATAAACTAAAAATTACAAACGTTTTTCGTCCATACTCATGTTTTCCCTTATTGCGCAAGGAAAAAAAAACACTTCAATGACGTAGACATTTTGCAAAATTACGTAGACATTTAGCAGATAAGAGGCGCCTGCGGCGAACTACTGCCTATTGAGGCAAGGATTGCAGGATTTTGTGAGCAAAGCCTCGCGGATTTTAGTACCAAATTCGGTAAAGTATTGACGCACAATTCTAAAAGACTCCAGGGATGGTTTATTGTTTGAACAAGTTTGATAATTAAGTAAGCTATATGATGTTTAATGGCACTTTTTCTGTTGAGAGCAGTTAAATTCAAGTGCTCCCTCACTCTAGTGGCCAAATTGTCTATAGTTCAAGAAAATCACCTCTTCACCAAAATTACGTATGAAAACAGTAAAGCAGTTCGTTATAGTTAAGTGAGGAGGTTCTAGGACAATTGCCCCGCGGAAAACTGCCCCCCGGACAACTGCCCCCCCGGACAATTGCCCCCGGGCAATTCCATCAAAAAGCGCAGTAAATTTTTTTCTTAATTAGGGCTAATGATTTGATTCTTATTTGCGACAGAAAGATATATAAATATCGCCATTAGAAATGTAAATTATGAGAGATTCCTCTTGAAAAGTCAAGTACATTGCGATTTTCATAGTCTTCCACAATGGTTGCAATGCGAGCTGAACAGTCTTGGTAGCGTTTTTTGGGCGGTAGTGCAGGAAATCCTGCAACCATTTGGTTAATTGTTACCGTTGTTAAAGCCTGCTCGCTTTTTAATGCGTCCATAAACTTCCAAACGTTTGGATGACATGCAGTAATGTTAGCTTGAAGGTGGATATGCCATCCTTCCAACGAATTGTTTGTGCGTAGAAGATCTTCCACTACACGATCATGTATGCTCCACATGCTGATCGAAAAACGGGGTGATCGTCTGTTGATGTGTAGCCTTTTTCTGATGAAGACGTCTTCTAAGTAATCTACGATCGAGTCAGCTTTTGTTGGCATAGTATCCTGAAGTGTTTCAAACCCACTAACTACCTCATTTGGTCGAATGAAAGCCAAAGCTGGAAGCATACGAATTTTCAGAGCAAAGTCAGCATCTGCCTGATATTGGCCTTGCAATCCTTCCGCCTGCCTTTTCTTTGTTCGGTGTAACAAGTAACGATGTTGCCACCACACGTCTTCGCGCTAGGAATAAACTTCACCAAGTCACGCTTAAATTTTATTATTCACTTGGTATTCATTATCCGGGGGCAGTTGTCCGGGGGGCAATTGTCCTACGGAGGCAATTGTCCGGGGGCAATTATCCGGGAGACAATTGTCGCGGGGGCAGTTGTCCGGATCTACCAAGTGAGGAGTATGATGGACTCCAATAGTTCCAATGAAGTTAATGGTTTATGCGCTCAGACTTGTTCAAAATTTCAAACTTTTTTAGCCTCTTGCATTGTTTTCCATGATTTGACCAAGAGAAATCCGCAAATGACAACTATTTTGCTCTCAATGATGGGATACCCTTCCTCAGAAAATCTAAAGATTTTCATTTTTACCAAAATCTCGCATTTTTGACCTGTAAAGCCATGATCTTGACGGTTGAACTTTTTATTTCATCTGAAAACACTTTCATCTAATGCCTTACTGATAGCTCATAAAGGAAAATCAACTTTGGATATTTGGCAAGATTTTGAAATGTGTAGAGCAGTAGAGGTATTAAAAAAAATCCGCACTTAGCGCCACCAGTGGTAAAAAAGCAAATAAAAGCGTATCTCAAGCGGATTTTCGAAAAGTTCTCGAAAGATTATAGGCTAATGCAACACTAGAAGTTGAGTAAGAGGCATCCCTCTCATACCTGTGACACGTGAAAGAACAAGCGTAAATGTTTCCAACGATCAATCATAAGTGACAATAAATTATTGTTTGTTCACTCGTTATAGTCACAGTCCCGGCGTCACACTTTTGAAGTCACAAAGTTTCAGAAGTAGGCTAAAACAGTGCAACATTAGGTAAATTTGGTGGCTAAAAATTCATTTTTATTAGTCATGAAAAAAACAAACAAAAAAACAGATATAGGCTATCAAAATTAATGGACTAGTGATGTAGCGAGATGAAAAAGCTATTCGGTGCTGCACTGAAGGCTGTAGCCTGCTGCAAATGTCTGCCCGCACATTGCACCGCACTGTAAAAAATCTAAAGTTTCACATTGCACCTGTCCTACAACCGCAAAAATCTTGCAAGTAATAGGCTATCGCAGTGAGTAACTGAGTATAAGATACCTACTTTAGCACAAGGTCCGCCCCGACAGCTCAGTGGTTACGTGCCCGGCTCAAGATCACGCGGAGCTGGTTTGACTCTCGGGGTGTGTGCTTGAGCAACACATTTCAGGACTGCTCTCCATTCAGCAGCACCTAGTGAACGGAATAATTTGCCGGCAACAATACATCAACAATCGGAAAACTTTGCTCTGCCAATCTCGGTAACCGGCCCTGGGTCAAGAGCCTCTACGTCTACAAGTATGCGAAACTACCAGGAATAACCTATCAAGGCTTTGTCAGTTCGAGGATAAAGATTCAAAACCAACCAACCAAGCTAAAGCATAGTTACACTTAACTTGATTTAATGTCTGCTTGCTTCTTCGAATTTTGTGTTTAGGCCTACGTTATCTTAAAATATGTTTTTTTTTGGTGCGTAGCCTACGGTGCGTAAGCCCGAAGTTGTGTTGCCGAAGGCAACACTTCCAGCGGGGGGTCTGGGGGGCCTCCCCCAGAAACTTTTGAAAAACACTTCCAATTTGGTGCGCTCTGAGAGCATTTCCAAAACAAATCAAAAATCAAAATCTGTCAAATTGTGCTTCGCCTATGTCGTGATCATACATCCATTTAATGTTTAGAAGTCATGAACAATCTTAATTTTAACGTTGCAGGAACAAAATCCAGTGTTAGACATGGAATAATAGTTGTTTAAATATTTAATTCGTCATGAATGTTCATTCTCAGATATTCAGTTAGGCCTACACTACAAAAACTAACACTTAGGCCTAAACATTACAACCGCAAGCAATTTGTACAAAAAGCTAGATAAGTTAGCCTCCTGCGTATAGAAGCATAACACTGCCTGTGCCGACTACGCGAAATAACGTAGCATTGTGACGCCCCATGGCGCACGATGATGTCACAATGCCCCAAAAAGGCTTGCTGTGTTGCCAGTCTTAGGGTTTGAGAGTTTTTTTTCCAAAACGATTTTATACTCATTGATCCCCTTTAAAAAGTGAAAATACAAATTATCCACCTGAGGAGCTGCAGAGTAGCTTGTTGTTGTTATGCAAAACTGCAACTTCAGGTCCAGACAGCTTAGACTGTTTTTTTATAGGCTACACAACTGCGCTGTATTCAGGTAATGATTCTTGATAGTGCTGTTGTGTAAGTTTTTTCTTTTTTTCAATAAGATCATAAATAATTTAAGTTTTAGTTAGATGTAGGCTAGTGGTCGTTTAGGCTCGGTAGGTAGCATAGCCTAGTTACCGTACTGGTAGCCTAGTTATCCCCACCAGCAGAAATTGCCGTTTTTATATCGTTTCAACGTTGCTAAACGTTGAAATTGTGTAGAAAAGGGAACTTTTGCTGACTAGGATACGTTGAAACTGAGGAACGTTTGCAGAAGCCCTTCCATTTGTTCCAAGAACCCAGTTAGCCTAACAGTTCATTTTTACATTGATTCAACGTTTGAATACATTGAATCACCCAGTTGACCTATCGTTTTTCATTACATTGGATTCATATCTGAATGGGTTGATTCTATGTAAAAATGAACTGATTTGCTGACTGGCGCGACGCGCTTGTAAATGCAGTGTGCTTTTTCACCGATCAGTCGCAACGCCGATTTGCACCAAATCTTCAAAGAGCGTTCCGATTTTTTGGCAACATATTTTTTCATTACCATGGCAACAAGAGCAGGAGGAAAATTTCTCCAAATTGCTCCAAACGCTGGCATTGAAGCGCACCTGAACGTTCATTGGCGAAGTAACGTTATATCAACGCTGTAAAAAGGGCAAAGGCATGACTATGAAAGCTAGTAGGCTAAAGTACATGGCGAGGAGACATCAAAAAACAGCAACAATTATTTCGGCATTATGATGCTGTGCTCTGGACCGTGACGAGAGACCATTCTGACGAGTTAGTCTAGCCGCTCTAGCGAATGTACGCATTGACGTCACTGGGAAAGCACAACTAACCTACCATAACCATAACACATCTGATTGGCTAAGCAGCTGGTGACGTTTTGCAAAACGGGTGAGGATTGGATAAAACGAAGGCGTTTTTTGACATTTTTGAATCTGGGAAAGCAAGTTTGATAGTTGCTTACCTATAGCCTCAGTGATTGTTCTTGACAGAAGTGTTTGCGTTAATTGGCATTTATAGGCAAGACATGCGGTTTGGTGAGGACTTAGACTACTCACAAGCGTTATGAGTAATTCTAGTCACGAATACAGTAATTTTCAAGTTAAAATAGACGTGATAAAAATAATAAGAAGTTAAACTTAGAATTCAGTCATTATATTTTGCATAGTTTTTGCTAAGGTAAGCACTGCTTTCCTTGCTTTCCCTCACCGATCGTCACTGATTTTGCAAATACGGACGAAGATCGTGAATTGGGAGCAGGATTTTTGCGGAATTGGAAAAATCCTTAATGCGTAAATGCGCAGTTGGGGAAATTCGTGGATACAACAAATCTTTCAATTGCATGTTTATTTTGGAATAAAGTTGCTTTCATTTGACATGGTTAGCTCCTGCATACCTACCGTACTAATTGAAACCTGAAAAGCGGTTTTGGTCTAATTTTTAGTGCAGAAATAGGGATAGCAATCTTCTTACCTGTGCCGTTTCAGTTTTTGAGTTTAAACAAACATTAGCCTGTTTATTTTGAAATTGGTGTTTCGGGTGATTTTACCAAAAATTCGTGTTTAGGGGAATCACCATATACTTTATTTCAGATAGATGGATTCTACATTTTCTTTGTAATAAATCAGAAAAAAAGCAGAACCTATAGCATTAGGTATCAACATCATACATTTTTGTGGTATGGTAAAAGATGAAAACGTTCACAAAGTCAAAACTTGCTTGATACATTCTATTTTGCTATTTTGCTTATTTTGCACTGTGGACATGGTGCTGTAAAAAATGCTGTTGTTATTATCATTACAAAGACTTGGGTGATTAGTTATGGTTTGATACAATTAACTTCCATATGAAACCTAACTGCTTGGTTACTGACTTACTGTATAAGCATATTTTTCCGCAGTGTGTCAATTAATGAAATCTGGAGACAAAGTATGTGGCATACAGTGGTTGGAGATGTCCAGATTTGACTCAGTTGAACACAGATTTATGTCACTCCACATTATTTGAATATCTTAGTAAGTGGTTACTCACAAGCACTGGTTCCAAAAAAATTTCACCTGCTTGATTTAGCAATTATTTCTGTCAATGATGGGTAGCATGTGTGCATCTCAAATTGATATAGCTTTGGCTGCTAAGCCAGATATGTTCTTGAGCAAGAATCATGTTTACTCTGATAGGAACATAATGTGGTTTTGCAATATTTTATAAAAAATATTATTTTATCATGACTTATTATTTCATTGACTGTGTTGTAAAAAGCGCTATGAACTTCCTACTACTACTTCAACATTAACTTGGCAAACAAGCATTACAAGCCTACTGTACTCTTACGTTTAGTTGAAACTTGTTTCTTTGTTTAGAATGAAGTATCCGCTCATCCTGGTGAGGAGAAGCGAGTGCTTGCTAAATCAACCTTGGAAGGGTTAATCTTTACTACCCTGAACATGGTTGCATTGTGCAAGCACTTGCTTAATCGTGGATACGAATATGTTTCCATGGGCATCCTTACTCAAGACGTGCTGGAGGCAACGTTTGGTAATCTGGTAAGCAATTTTGTCCGCCCCGTTAGCTCAGTGGTTACGCGCCTGGCTCAAGACTACGCCTCGCTGGTTCGACTCACCGGGTGTGCGTTTGAACAACGCATTTCAGCACTGCTCTCTATTCAGCGGCACTTAGTGAATGGAATATTTCCCCGGCAACAAGACTTCAACAATCGGAAAGGCTTTGTCAGGCTTTGTCAGTCCGAGGATAAAGATTCAAAAACCAAGCAAACCAATTTTCTATGGAAACATTCGGCACTTTCCAAATTGATGCGACACATGAATTTTATTTTATTCACAGAGAGCATCAAACCGACAATGCAGTAATCCCGACATCAATCAAGTAACTAGTAATATCACTGCTTTATCTCATCGAAAATCGGTAAAGCAAATTCACGGTGGAAACACCACTTTCGGCAAGAAGAACGCGTGGACTGAGGTTTGCAACGAACCTTTTAAAAGAAGAAAAGCGATGAACACTCAAAACAGCACTGAACTCCAAAAATGAAACAATTACATTGTGTCACAAAAAAATGTGGCATATCGGGAACTGATATATGAATATCCATTCCAGATTTAATTTTGGTGGCTTACCTGTTTCTCTTACATCTATTCCTGACACGCAAGTTGTTTCTTTGGAATCTTCGAAATCTACAACGGCATCAAAAATTTTTAACCGAATGAATGCAGCACCGCTTTGTTGTAGTCCAAATATACTTGCTGCATCACCTACTACGTGAGCGTATTTTGAGTACAGCATGTTGTTGTGGTTTGTCCAATATTCGTCTAGTAATTGTTTTATGAATGCCAGTGGTGGGTTCGGTAGTATGATATTTATTTCGCGGTTTTCTGCCAGTGCAATTGCTTTGTGAAGAAGGTTGTTAGCGTCTTTGTCCGTAGCCACCTTCTGTATACTTCTTATATTATGCTTAGCAGTTTGATGTTTCCTCAGTTCTTGTACTGTAGCAAATGTAGCGTGACATGACTTGCATGGAATGGTATCATATCATGCTGAACTTCAGCGAAACAGGTTTCCACTTCTTGTAATGACAACATTTCCCATTCTTGCCACATTTTAGCCACTATTGTTTGGCGAAATCTATTAGCGTACAACTTACAAATCGAATCTTACAACTTTCTAATAAACAAAAGGAAACTTGCAAATGATTTATTGAAAGCTAGCAAATTGTGAACTTCAAAAGTGTTCATCTACAGAAATATTTTTGGTTGAAGACATGTTTTGGCTGCACAGTAGCTGTTTCAAGCAAATGTCTTTACCCGTTTGGAGGTGTTTTTTGCTGGAAGCAGAACGGGGAAGGAGAACTTTCCGTCAACGTAGGTAAAGACATTTTTTGGAGCTGTAGTTCCAGGAGAAGCTGAAGTTTTATTCAATTAATCTACTGAGTGTTACCAAAATGAAAGTTACTGCAGGCTATCGAAAGCTGTGCTATAGCATTTGGTAGCCTAGTTACGGTGCGTACCAAACATTAAAATTGTCTTGGTTTGGCGGTTGGATACGTGATTCTAATGAAGCTGTCACAACAGGGGCGCCGGAAGCAGGGGGCGGATGCCCCCTGCCCTTAAATTTTTTCTGGATGGGGGCAATGGTGCCCTTTGAGGGTCATGTAAGCTACTGCACATTTTGCAATATAGGCCAACGACTTCTGCTATTCGCTTTTAGCCTAATTATAGGGCCTATAGCCTACAGTAGGCTCACACAAATTATCCCGTGGACACATTTTATACTTTGCAGCAGATTGTGATGCTATGAATGTGAAATTTATCTTTCGTTTCTTCTTGTTCAAGCTATTTCGATCATTCATCTGTCTCACATTTCGACTTTCATGGCTAATAGCAGGAAAACGAACGAGTTGCCCAGCATCATCGCTATATCTCATCCTAAAACTCTCGTCCTAAAATCGTTCCGGCGCCCCTCTATCTCAGGTTTGTAAACTGCCTACAAAAGCTTTAAAGTGCCCCTGACAGGTTGGATCCAAGTATAGTAACTTTTTAAAGCATTTCCTAGCGCAGAATTACACTTAGCGAACTTTTTAATCTTAACCTCGTAGCTCGACTGGTTAGGGCGTAATTTAATCAAACGACTGCTCCGCAGCGCCACCACAGGCGAAACTCCATATTTTACTGCTCTGGGACGACTTTGGTGGTATTACATCATCCTAAGTGGACGTCGGCAGCAACGGATGAAACAAACGCTTCCTAGATGTAATTGGTGGATCACAGTTTGGTCGGAGTTGGTAAAAGCGGTTGCTTTTTTCGAAGATTTATTGTTTTTTGCAGTTTAATAAAACTGTACTGGAGACGTTCCTACAAAACCTAAAATATACTTGAAGCGAAAAATGAAGAAATCGTACGAATCACTATTCATATTTAATTCATCATCACTATTCAAAAATAAATAAAAGTTCTCTCTCTCTCTCATAATGTGCCATCAGTTGGCCATTGAAATCCTGTGTAACGGCCATCTGGATCTGGAAAATTGTTTCGGATTCGCCAAACAATGCATGACGGCATCACAATCCGATTGTTGCTTCCGAGAGCATCACCTTGTAGTATACACTCCAACACATGCCTGTAGGCATTTTTAATTGAGTGGTATTAACAAAATCATCTTCAGTGAAGTGAACATATACGACTAGTTTTGTATGGCCCATCCCACTTTCGAACACTTGAAGAAAACTTTGACCATTTTCTTCTCAGTACCTTGTTTTGTGGGAAAGTGGGAAAAGAAAGCACACGGTCTTTGTCACTGACAATGTCACATAAACAGCAATTTGTAGGCATTGCCTCAACCATAAATTAAAGGTACTGTTTGTGAGATACTGTTGTTACACTGCAAATGTCTATAGCCAGATCAGGACAAATAAAAAAGTATGAAAATTGTAGCCCTATGAAACTGCAATTTCAATTGAATTAAGATGCTGTTTGATAAAAGTAAACTCAACCTATTTGCAGTGTTGTACACGTCATTGAAATATATTGACGGCGTCAGCGTCAGCGCGAATTGCCTAAAAACTTGACGGCGTAAAGTACTGCGTAAGCTCTTAAAGAAATTGACGGCGTCAGCGTCAGCGCTAATTTCTAGCGCTATTTTTTGCCAGCGTCTTATAAAACGGAAATATCTCAACCAAGTTTAGGCTAACAATAGCTATAAATAAAGAGCAGGTAGGCCTATTATGTTTTGAGACTGTATTGTAATTAGCTACTTAACTTATTAGTAGGGCCATTTTAATTTGACCCAGCCCAAAAAAAAAATTTCTGACTTTATTTTTATCAAATTTTGACTTTATTTTGAACTAACGAAATTGCTTATTTATAGAGGGTAGGGCAAGCTGGGGTAAGATGATCACGGGGGCAAGGTGATCACCCCGATTTATTTTCTTTTAAAATGAAGCTTTAACACAATGCTGCCAAGTAGTGGTAGCTCTACCAAAGCGCCATTTTACATGTAACTGTCAGCTATTTTAGACTAGCCGTTTAGGACTTGTGCTAAAAAACGTGATTTTGGTAGCTAAAAGTAAAACTGCAAAATCACAAAAAGCAGGTGATAACGTTGTTTTTGAAGAATGTCAGAAAAGCGAAAGTAAGCGCATCAGGTAGGGAGTCAATTCATAATTTAGCCTTGCTTCTTACAGCTCGTTAGTATTTTTAAGTTTCAGGAGAGTGCAGTTGAAAATAAAATGTTTGGCATGGGGCAAGATGATCACTTGCACGTGGGGCAACTTGATCAGAGTGATCATCTTGCCCCACTTGAAATAATTTTGGACAGTATAATTCTGCTAGTTTGAGACTAATTTAAATGAGTGGATTTATAGTTAAAGTTACTTGCACTGTTCCTGGTTAACCTCGTGAAATTCCATAAAGTGACATCTTCATGAATTAGCCTACTGTAATTTTATCGCAGATCTTTTGATTTAGGCCTACCATACTTCATAACATATTTACTTTTTCTGAAAGAATTAGGTTATGGTACGGGTATATAAACGAAAAACTGATCATGGGAATGCTTCTTTGGAACTTCAATACAATGCCAATTCTTTTTGCCGATAGCTCCAGTGACTGCGATTTAAGTGATACAGAAATTGTAGAAGGAGACTTCATTGTAGTAAATATTACCGGAAAATCGAGAGTAGTTCCATATTTGTGAGAATCGACTTTTTTGAAGATGGCGAATACGAGGGAGTATTTTTGAAGAAAATGCAGTGCTTACCAGGAAATTTTAATTCAAGCTTCTCTTTGTAATTGATGAAGAATGATAGTGCTTCATTCACAAAAAGTGATATTGTTCACAAATTGCCGTCATCTCACTTCAGGAGTGGAAGCGAGAGAAAATCACACCAACTATATTTTAATGCCAAGCTGTCCGCATTTACATTGTAAAAACTTTGTCTAAGATTCTCCAAGCAGGGTCCAACTATAAGGGAAGCATATTTATGTTTGGGGTACAGAATAAAAATCAACACTTTTGTATAGGGAATAGCCTATCATGAAATCAGACGATTAACATTCCTAAATTAGTCTTTTTTTTACATTTATGCATGCTGCAGTAAAGAATTGGGTTTTGTTCAATTGTACCCCATGATTTACCCTTTTATAGTACCTATGGCCCTGCTGTTGAGCAATGTGCCGTGTGTTTGAATGTTTTTTTGCTGTTCGTTTGAAAGATTCTTTTGCAGTTCACGTATTGCATATCAATCGTTGTTTTTCATAATGTTAGTAGTTTGCCTCTTCAATTTGAAGCTACACCAAGTTGTTTCCATTTTTGATAATAAACCCCACCTCACAGAACGCATAAATTGTATGATCACCTTGCCCCATATGTGTGATCATCTTGCCCCAGTACTGGGGCAAGTTGATCATCTTGTCCACATTTTTTCAAATGGCTATAGATTCTCATGCTGTTGGCTTATAATGCAAAGCATGCTACCATTAGATGCGCTGATGAACACATACTTTTGTAATGCTAAGAATTTGTAAATATCTTTTAAACTTTAAATTTTATGGAGATTTTAACCTTACGATGATCATCTTGCCCCACCTTCCCCTACAGTTCTTTCTTGAATTGATACCACTTACCAAAACATAATGATGTGTCGATTTCAGACCCAAACGTAATACTTTGTCGAAAAGTCAAGGTGTTTTATGGATTATAAAAAGTTCGTTGTGTTTTATAGCGATAGGAAAATCTCCACAAATCTAACTTTTGCTGAAGACAGAAGACGATTTAGCTTGCTTAGGCATTTTTGTACTACAGAATGTCATTAGGCTAGGCTATTCCTAAAATCCAAACTGTTGATCTTCGAAAAGACCATATTTGTGAAGAGGGAGTGTTTCATAAAAATTATATAACGACGTAACAATGAATAAACAAAGGACAATTTGCGATAAAAGTTACTGCTGATCCGTGGTCATTGTGATATATTCCTGCTTTTATGGGTTAATATGGTTTAATTGTGTCGCAGTTCCTGATTTGCAATGCTTCCACGAGGATTTTGACAAAAATTACTCTCTAGAAACACAGAATTAAGTTTGTTAAAAGCCATAATTTGACAAATTTCGACTTTATTATCAATTTTGACCTATAAACTTCTTAGAAACAGTCTCTTAGGTGCTGAAAACAACTTTATTCTTTGATTTGTGGATAAACGAAGTCCTTAAAAAATTTTGACTTTATTGACTTTTGCGGGCCCTGCTTATTAGTTATTTCCTTGCAGAAAAACAAGCATTTCAAAACGTTTGTCTGACAATCTGCTGCGTTTGGACGCGTATTGTCCTTTCCAAGTGAAAACATGCGTTCCATAGCAGCGCTGGTTGGTATTGGTGTGTTGTATTTCAAAAACAAGTTGAAAACGTTTAGGCTACTCGAAAAGGTATCACTGTTCCAAGCGTGCTGTGATAGTTTAGCATGTATAAATATTTTAGCGAGGTCCACTGCACCAATATCGCTCTTTTCAGGGGCATAAAGCTCTTGAAATAAAGTATATTCAACGTCCGCGATGCCATTCATGGATTTTTCGCTTTCTGTCTCTGATCCCTCGTTCTCAATACATGTGTGATCACCATTTGGCGAACTTCTTCCGCGTGTATTCCAGGGAGCCATTCCAACCAACGCAAAAGCCGGTAATTCGGATGAGTCGCGTTGGCCAGAATACATTGTGAAACTCTTATTGTGTAACGAGATTTTCCATGAAAAAAAATGACGCATAGCGCTTGACGCTTAAAATCGGCAAAATAGTTGACGGCGCTATCACTTCCGTCAACTGAAAAATAAATTGACGGCGCTAGCCTCAGCGTCAACAAAAAGTTGACGCCGTCAAATGACGCCGTCAAATTGACGGCGTCAACGTACAACACTGCCTATTTGATCGAAACCTGATAGTAATAATAAGTTCACTTTTTCATTTCGGTAATTCTTAATTTGCACATGCTTTAGACCAACGGTGGGCAAACTGCGGCTCGCGAGCCGCATGCGGCTCTTCAACATAAATTTGTGGCTCTTGTATTGAATCGCAATATTACAAAAAAATTAAGATTGTAGTTTATAAATGTATCTCGGACTGTCAACCAAGCAGTGGCGTACCTAGGGTACAGCAGGTATGGCTCGAGCCATGGGCGCCACATTGATAGGGGCGCAAAAATGGGTTGGTATAAATTAAAATTTGTGACTTAGTCTACACTGTTTTCAAAATCTAATTTGCGGCCAATACAACACAAAGATCAAACAAGAGTCTCTCTTTTACTGATGATGATGGCGTATGAGCGATCTTTCCAGGCTAGATTGGAGGGCAGGAAATCTTCAGCCACTCAGCAGTCTCGTCGTCCAGGACCCTCAGACCATGCGCACCGTGTGGAGGCCGGTGTGTTAGGCAGTGGTGGATGACATGGTCTGCGGTCTGTTCCGTGGCACCACACTCGCATTCTGGTGATAAAGCCAGGCCCCACTTGTGCATGTCCGAACGAAAGCGGCCGACGCCAGTTCGCAGGCGGTTAAGCCTGACCCACGCAAGCCTTGCGAAGGACGTCCCTGGTGGACGGGGATCGGCGTCCGGTATGAAGTCACGGAGCGTGGAGGTGTGATTTTGCCACTCCGTGTTCCACATGTGGTTCGTCCAGTGTTCCGCATTTAAATCAAGTTCTTCTGCCTCCTTAAGTAGTTGTTGTGCGGCGCAGGCACAAAGGGGCGTCTTGATTTCAGCCGCTGCTTTATAGGTGGTGGTTTCTTGAATGTTGCATGGAGGAGATGGTCCGGGTCCAAAGCGCGGCGACCGAGAGAAATCGTGGCTCCTTTACGGCGTAGCTCAGCGGGTTGGATGCCTGCTAGGATGGGTAGGCAGTCCGTTGGAGTGGGACGTAGGCATTCAGTCACAGTGCGCAGTGCGTCGTTGATGGCGGTATCAATCTGATGGGTGTGAGAACTACGACACCAGACCGGCGCGCAGTACTCAGCGGTGGAATGAACAAGGGCTAGGGTAGCTGTACGAAGAGTTTTAGCACCAGCTCCCCAGCCGGAACCCGCCAATCGCCTCAAAAGTGCGACGCGTATAGATAGTTTTTTGCGCAGTGACTTCAAGTGCCGGCGGTACGTGAGTGACCTGTCCAGGGTTATGCCGAGGTAGCCTATGTAGGTTCGGCACAGTAGGGCAGGCGTTCCCCATCAATCTTGATGTTTATCTCACGCTGTGCCTCCCGGTTGTTAAGGTGGAAGGCCGCCGACACTGTCTTTGACTTGCTGAGCTGTAGCTTCCATTTCTGGAGGTATGCTGATAGTGTTTGCATGTCTTGGCTGAGGTTCCTCTCCACTGACTGACAGTTTCCTGCTGAGTGCAGGAGTGCCTGATCGTCTGCGTAAGCATATTTTCTGGAGATGGTGGGGGGCAAGTCGTAGGTGTATATGTTGAACAGGAGAGGAGCCAAGACTGAGCCCTGTGGGACACCGTCTTTTACTGTAGTCATTGAACATTAATGAACAATGGAATTGTGACTTTGCAAAAGCAACATTGTGCTTCTCCTGGCTCATTTTGCGTTCAGTCAGCAACAATTGGAAGTTTAGTAAAGTCGCTATAAGCAGCGATCAGTTGAAGCTTAGAAGTAGTACCAGAACTTACTTATTCATTTTTACAAGATTTTATAACTTTGTAAAATCAAAACATCGTGCAACCTTGACAAATGGAAGAATTAATTTGCACAGCATTAACAACTTATCGTCCAAATTTTCAGAGATTAGTGAGTCAAGTACATAACTCATGTGGACAAACAATCATTGTGTTTTTATTGCTGTTATGTTATGTCAACTGATTTTGCGGCTCGCTGGTGTTTATGGTTTATCCGCGAGCGGCTCTTTCGTTGAACAACTTTGCCCACCCCTGCTTTAGACCAACAGAGCCCCACACATTCACGTTTTGCAGTAGCCGTACCATACTTTACCAAGTCATCACAGAGAAAGAATGTATCCTTCCCGCTTACTGTGACGTCACAGCGGTGTTGCCGTTTTTATTTTCGCAATTGAATGAGTGCCAAATTCGCCGATGTCAACGAAAGTTTACAAGCGTGCAACTTAGTAGCCTGTTGATATTTTTTACGATTTGCTGGTCAGGGAAGTTTGTTAGTGTCATCTTTTTGGTATCTTAGGTAAATTTAGCGAATTTATTTACCTGTCAGAGGCACTTTAATGAGACATTGGAAATAAGCTTAAATGATAGTTCCAACGATCATGAAACAGAAGTTGCATAGCCTACGTGAAGAAAGATTATTGTCTTGATTTTTCATAGTAGGCCAATCTGTAAAAAACAAAATATTCCAAAGGAACTCAAAAGCCGCCACTCGTCAAGCCCAAACCGTACAATAATAGCCTAACGGTACCATAGATACGCTATCCAAGCTGGCAACCTTGATTGTTGATTGTGTCCATAAAGTCAGTCGAGCGTGACGATAATTCCACGATTGCTGAGTTGCATATCTATATGTAAGATATCTATGGTGTTATTATCGGTTATTGACCTGAAGTAACCTTTGATTTGAAGTCTGTATTATTAGGTAACGTGTTTCCAGAGCATTCGGGACATTCATTCAAAACAAACCTGGACTGTTCTTTTGTTTTCATAATTGCCAAATATCGTTTGTCATGATGTCATAAGGATGTTTACCAATAGATCTCTGATTGCAAAATCATTATTGCGTAACGTATTTTCTAGAATCTTCTACCCTACGTGACATTCTTTAAACTTCTTTAAGCTTCTGCTTGTTTACGTTTAATGCAGCTTGATAAAGCAATGGGTCTTTATGATGTAACATTGCGTAACCTTCTCGAAGTTACTAGACCGAACAACCTTCTATAAATAGTGGTGTAATTTGCGTAATTTATATCATTGAGTTGATCTTCTTCTTCTTCGTCGTATGAGCTGTTCTTCCGGACTATATGTTTGGGCATGATGTCATCAGCTACTCGACAGTCTCGTCATCCAGGGCCTTCAGTCCAAGCGTTCCATGTGGTGGTTGATGGATTGGGCAGTCATGGACGACATGATCTACTGTCTGGTCTGTGGCGCCACACTCGCATCCCGGTGAGGGAGCCAGGCCCCATCTGCACATGTCTGAACGAAAGCGACCGACGCCGGTTCGTAGGCGGTTAAGCCGGACCCACGCAAGTCTTGCGAGGGACATTCCCGGAGGATTATGAGTTGATGATTATGAGAGTTGGATTATGAGTTGACTATGAGAGTTTTGTTATGAGTTGTGGATTGGTAATAGGTGCAGAGATTATTGTGGATTGAGAGTTGAAGTAATTGAATACAAGTAAATGAGAATTGGTGGTGATATAAATTGTATTCGAAAGTAAAGTTATTTGATAAGTCGTTCGTTAAAGTCCTTCAAGAATCATTTTGCTGGTAGAATTATCCGACCATTTAATTGACTGCTTTTCGGTTATAAACCATTAAACTACGTCATTGATCCTTTCCAAGTCTCTTTTCTGGTAAGAGATAGAAAGAAATCGTGACATTCTGGAGGCTCGTCTGGGATACCCGAGGGAAAAACCGAAGATTTACCGAAAGAATAATAAATCAACAACAAGTTGTCAAAATGTCGGATACCGTTGTTACGGCCAATCTCTGTACAAATCAAACGTCATATAAAACCGTTCAAGTCTACTGAATATTACGTCATGGAAGTTGCTAGAAAATGTGCCAAAATTGCACCATCGTTCATAGACTTGTGTCAAACCTGTTTGGGCCTGTTTGGGCCTGTTTAAACAGGAAATATTACATCAGCTTTAAACACCTGTTGGAATGACTTCATAATTGTCTTTCATTATTGCGTCACAGTACTGCATACGTGAATTTGAGATATTGCTATCTATTCTGGTCATTCGTAAAATGATTGTTTGAAAGTTGGCCGCACTTTTAACTGTTGGCTTAGTGCTTGCTAGCTGGACAAAGGTTCCGTCTTTTATCCAAGTAATCTGTTGTGTAGTGACAGTTTAAGTGGTGTACGCGTTGCACCCCCTCGTTTTCGGTAGCCGTGGGCTAATTTTTACAGAAATACACTTTTTGAAAAGAAGTTCAAGTGTGTGTTTCTTCGGTCATTATATGCAGACGAAAGGATCCGGGAACTTTAAGTTAAAATTTTCCCAAGAAGAGATTATGGTTTACCGCTGTGACCATAAAAAATAAAAGACGAAGTTTGTAGTTGGTAGGCTAAGAAGCACTTAGAAGCAAAGAAATAATAAAAGAAGATCTTATTGGTTGGTAGTCTAAAGAAGCAAAGAAAATTAAAGACATTTCTTCTCGGTAGGCAACTGAAGAACTTTAAGCTAAAAAGTAAAGACATTTCTTCTCAGTTTGGTACAGAAGAAAAATAACTTTGACATTTATTGGCAAGAAAGAAGATTAAAGGCAATCCATCTGTGCTTGAAGATTCAAGTGGAAGAATCCAAGCAAGTTTTGTGGACGTTTGGACTTCACATACTCGTACAGCTACGGTATCGTGCATTTAAATTCTTTTTTGTATTTTTACGGTCTTTGCAGTTAAGTTTTTATAACTACTGTAATTTGTGTGTTTGTGTAACTTAATTTTTTAATTGTTAAATTTAGCCCTAACATTTAATATGTCTACACTCGGTGGTGACAGGGACTCGACCGCCGTCGACTCGACTGAGTTTAAGCCTGATGATGTTCTTTGCGGTCGGGCAGGCCATTCTGGGGAGGGACCCATTAACGATGAGGCTAAGTCAGTTCGAGAGGCCCGGCATCTTAGACGGGATATCTTGACTCAAATTGGGAAACTTTCTGTGGCCCTAGGTTCTTTGAGTGATAAGCAGGAACTGTTAATTTTTCGATCTAACTTATCTACTTTAGAAGAGGAATTACGGCATTTCCATGCTCTTTTGAGTAAAATTGTTAACTCTGCAATCTTGGCAGAACTTCGTGATAGGGTAGATCCCGAATTTAACTCGTTAAAAAATAACTTCGAACAAAAAGAAAGTGAGTTGTCAGATAGGTTGGATGCTGACATACATCCTGAGGATAGCGCCTCAAATGTAAGCACTAGGATGTCTGAGAGCTCGTCACGGATAGTTGCACAAATTAACCTACAGTTAAGACGAGAGGAGCTCCAGATCCAAGCTGAGGCCGAAGCGAGAGCTGCTGAGGCCGCCGCGAGAGCTGAGGCCGAAGCAAGAGCTGCTGAGGCCGCCGCGAGAGCTGAGGCCATACGAGCTGAGGCCATACGAGCTGAGGCCATCGCGAGAGCTGAGGCCGAAGCGAGAGCTGCTAAGTTCGCACTCAAAGACGCTCAGTTGAGGGCCGAACAACGTAAAGAGGTAGTTTTAGCTGAATATCGTTCTGAGTTGGGCTCCCGGCGTAGCTCTAGGAAGGGCTCTTCTAGGCATTCCAGAAGTGAACATCAATCACAGTTTAATTTACCTAACCTTTTCCACACGCCTGTTCAATCCGTAAGTGGACCTGTACAATCCACATGTTTTCCAGCTGTTTCAGGAGGTCTCGGGGCCACGGCTAAGGGTCTTCCGAAGGCTGTAGAGCCAAGGTATGCAAATTACAACCGAACTCCTCCCCCAGAGCGTACAGGTCACGGGGCCGCCATTAGCAGTAATGCTTTGCCCCCTTCACAGTTTTCTGCGCCGCTAGTTGCTGATCGCCCAGCTACACGTAATTTAGGTGGTTGTGAGAGGCGTATCGTGTCTCCTGATTTTAACGTGTTTGAGGATCGTGATCAGGCTGTGCATGTGACTGAGCCCACTCAGCCCCTTAAGGGATATAGCTTGTCTTCTCCCGCTAAATCGAGTTCTCAACAGCAGGATTGCTTTTTTGAATACCAAAATAGTAGGACGTTCTTCGATAAGGCGGCCTTGATTGGTTACGATGGTAATAATATGCCATTTGTCTTCTTTAAAAATCGTGTTATGGCCTTGATGGCAGCTTCGCCCTTTAAGGGAACTCGTTTGACTTTGTTGCAAGCAGCTTGTGTTAGAACAGCTGCACAAACGATTGCTAATTTGGTTTCTGACACTCCTGGCTTGTCAGAGGAAGACAGGATAGAAATGTCATTAGCTCGCTTGTCCCAACGTTTTGGAGTTCGTGGAGGTCTTTTCGCAGAACCAGAAATTAGAAAATATCGCTATGGTAGCAAATTGACTTCTATCTCTTCCAGTGATTTGAAAGAGTTTAAAGATGAATTGTCGCAGTGTTTGCTTTACGCGAAAGCTTATGGTCAGCGTGATAAATTAGAAGGACGTTTTGTTTTGGATTTGGCTAAGCGACTCCCGTTTGACGCTAAGCAGCGTTATCTTGACTTTTTAGGTGATCAGTATGGTAGCACTGAGGAACCTACCTTTCAGAGTTTGTTTGAATTTGTAGTACGAGAGGAAACGCGCAAGTCGACTGATTTTAGCATTATGCTAATGGGCGATTCTGGTGAGTCGCAGCAATTTAAAAAGTTTGGCAAAGGAAAATTGCCTTCATGTCCGGTTAGGCAGACGTCGGTAAAACCCCATGATAATGTGATTTCAGGGAGTTCGCAGTACTCGACTGCTGTTGGCGCACCGCGCGGCGGTGTGGCCAGACGTAGTGACATACCGGCATGTTTTTGTTGTTCATCACGTGGTCAAGTTGAATATCATTTTTTGTCTAATTGTAAAGAATTTTTGCGCTTGACACCTAAAGGTCGGAGAGATGTCATTGTGAAAGCTGGAAAATGCTTGAATTGTTTGCGCCAGCATATGGTTAGAGACTGTAATCATGCAAATAACTGTCGTAAGTGTGGACCTACCAACGATAGGAAACACTATTTTCTTCTGCATGATTTTTATGTGACGTCACGTGATTCTCTGGATTTGGTCGGTAAAGATGAGGCTGGTGCCAGAGTTCCTGTGCGTAATGTTAAGATTGGAAATGTTAAAGCAGCCTTTAACCGCGTTACTGCTGCTCGTGTTTTGAATCCAATGACTGGCAAATCGAAGTTGGTGTATTGTCAGCATGATCCTGGTTCGCAGTTGACCTTTGTTTCGAGTGACTTGGTGTGCGAACTTGGTCTTAAACCGTATGATAAAGCGTCGTTTAAAATGGATACTCTGGCTGGTCAGAAACCTACTTGTGCTGACCTTGTTAAACTCAACATCCAGTCGTTAGAGACTGATGAACTGTTTTGTGATATAACCTCGGTGGTTAACCCAGCTTGGGCTGACGATGTTAAAACTTTACCCCATAAACAAGATTTAAGTGGTTTCCTTCATTTTCATGACGTGAATATGTTTCATTTGAATGATTGTAGTACTGTAGATGTACTGATTGGCAACGACAACGCTTATTTGATGTGTGCAAAAGAAGAGCGTGTTGGTGACAATCGTAGTGAACCGCATGCTTTGCTCACTCCTCTCGGTTGGTTGGCTTGTGGTGGTAAGTCACCCTTAGTTGAAAGCGTTGCTAAAGTGTGCAGAGTGCAGACGTCTTCAGAGTCGGATGTCATCTCTGGCTTTCAGCGTAAAATTGAGTCTCGCGATATGGAAATAGCAGACCTGAATAAAGTCATTCAGGATTTGACTTTGCAAAATGAAACCTGTGAATTGTCTCGCAATGATATTTTGGCTAGAGAACTTGTCGAACCGAATATTGAGTTGAAAGATGGTCGATTTGAGATACCTGTTCCGTTGAAGGAAGATATTGATCTACCTAACAATTTTGTGTTGGCGTCAGATAGAGCTGCTGCTTTAAGAAAGAAGGCTTTAAAACAACCTGAACTTCGTGATTTCCTTACTGACACCATGAAAGATCTTAAATCTAATGGCTATATTGAGCGTGCTGGTGAAGCAGGAAATATAAAGGGATTTGAATGGTATTTACCATACTTTGTGACGTCACAATTAAAAAAGCGCATTGTTTACGATGGCAAGTCTGAATTTCGAGGAACTTGTGTTAATGATGTAATGTTTTCGCGTCCTGATTTGTTAAATCCTCTGGCAGATCTCTTGGCTGGATTTCGGCTGAGTAGATTTGGTTTCGTGGCCGATATGACCAAGTACTTTTTTCACGTTTTGGACTCTTCAATACGTAAGCCCAATTTTATTGAACTGCTTACGTACACCAGTAGTGCCGTTCGGATCGTGAACGAACGCCCTTTGGTACCTTTGAGTGACGACCCTAGGGATTTTACTGTCATCACCCCTGCCTCACTTTTGACCCCATACTTAGACCCATACTGTGCTGTTGGGCAACCACATGATCGTGACCAATTAAGAAGGGATTATCGGTTCAATTTGTCACTTTCTCAGCAGTTTTGGAATAAATGGATCGATTTTTACTTGCCAGGTCTTCAGGGCCGGAAAAAATGGCTAAAAATGGCCGAGAATTTGGAGCCTGGTCAACTTGTAGTGGTAGGTTCTCTCCAAGACATTGGTAAACGTGGGAAGTATCAACTTGGGAGGGTGCATGAGGTAGTTCCACAAATTAGGAAAGGGAAGCCTGTGGTTCGTAGAGCCAAAGTTGCCGTCTGCAACTATGATGAGAGTACGGGGAAAGTAAAAGTAGACTACGTGTTGAGGGATATTTCGTGCCTCGCCCCCGTAAAGAACACCTAAGTGTTAGGGTTTGAGCCTGGTTTTGTCTGCGGTGGCCGATACTTGTCTGAGCCCAGAACAGTCGGTTATTATCGCAACAATTGTATATAGCGTCATTTTAGCGTGTACCTATGGTACCAATTTCATGTATCGTCGTGTTTATTCTTATTGCTGTTCATTCTTTGCATGCCCTTTGTATTTGCGTATTAACTTAAACGTGAGTGATTCAAAAAATTTGTGTATCGTGTGTTTTATTCATTGGCTCACGATTGTCCTTCAATTCTTTTTTAGTTATGCCATGTTAGACTGTCATAACTAGGGGCCGCTATGTTACGGCCAATCTCTGTACAAATCAAACGTCATATAAAACCGTTCAAGTCTACTGAATATTACGTCATGGAAGTTGCTAGAAAATGTGCCAAAATTGCACCATCGTTCATAGACTTGTGTCAAACCTGTTTGGGCCTGTTTGGGCCTGTTTAAACAGGAAATATTACATCAGCTTTAAACACCTGTTGGAATGACTTCATAATTGTCTTTCATTATTGCGTCACAGTACTGCATACGTGAATTTGAGATATTGCTATCTATTCTGGTCATTCGTAAAATGATTGTTTGAAAGTTGGCCGCACTTTTAACTGTTGGCTTAGTGCTTGCTAGCTGGACAAAGGTTCCGTCTTTTATCCAAGTAATCTGTTGTGTAGTGACAGTTTAAGTGGTGTACGCGTTGCACCCCCTCGTTTTCGGTAGCCGTGGGCTAATTTTTACAGAAATACACTTTTTGAAAAGAAGTTCAAGTGTGTGTTTCTTCGGTCATTATATGCAGACGAAAGGATCCGGGAACTTTAAGTTAAAATTTTCCCAAGAAGAGATTATGGTTTACCGCTGTGACCAACCGTCAAAAATGAAATGATCGAAGACTTAGGGAGCATGGCTGAACGAATGGGGCTGAGTGGCAATGAGAAATCTCAGTTTGTGATGGAAGAGTATCACAAGATAATGGACCAAAAAGCTCAGCGAGAAGCTGACGAAAGAGAAGAAAGAACAGCTGTTCGTGAAATAAGAAAAGCAGAATTTGAAGCTGAAGAGAATCGAGCACAACGCAAAGCAGAAGAAAAACGGGAACAACGGCAGTACGAAGCAGAAGCTGAAGAAAGAAGAACGCAATATGAATTGGAAAAGTTAAGACTTGATTTAGAAAGACAAAAACTGGACATTGGTGAGCGATCTAATTCTACTAACGATAATGTTCGAGATGTTATTGTGGCGCAAGTTAGACGTCCAGATTTGCCATCATTTGTTGAGGAAAAAGATGAATTAGATCGTTATTTGCTAAGTTTTGAAAGATATGCCGCAATAGCCAAATTGGAGAAGTCGACGTGGGCTACCCAGTTAAGCATGTTGTTATCGGGACAAGCTCTTGATGTATATTCAAGAATTTCACAAGAAGATGCGATGGACTACGACAGATTGAAGTTAGCTTTGTTGAAGCGGTACAATTTTACCGAGCATTGATACCGTCAAAGATTCCGTGAGGCAAAGCCTGAACGACACGAAAGCCCAGGTCAATTTATTGAACGTTTAAGAAACCTTTTGTTAAAATGGTTTGAACTTTCGGGGGCTGAACAATCGCTAGATGGATTGGCAAACCTTATTGTTAAGGAGCAATTCACAGAGTCATGTTCAAGAGATCTTTCAGTTTATTTAATCGAGAGAAGTCCAAAGAATCTAGAAGATATAGCCAGTGTGGCGGAACAGTATTTAGTTGCCCATGATGAGAAGTTATCGACCGAAGAGACGTTGTCATGCGATAAAGACGAGGGGCAAACAAATAATTTTGAAGGAGGTGCTGTTCCAAGAGAAGTAGGCTACGTTGTTTTAGTTGTAATGGCTTAGGTCATAAGGCTGTTAACTGCCGGAGTAAAACTAACAGAAATCATCGAGATTCAAGGAAGTGGTGCAATCGTTGCAGTAGGCAAGGAGACGAAGCGAAGGAATGCAAGGAAAAGTTTTTTTCTCTTTCCAATCAATCTGGAAAGAATATGAAAAACACAGAGGTTTATCGAGGCGGTTGAGCGTTAATGATTCATGAACCACAGCTTGAGGAGAGACCGGATGGAGATAGCCAGTTGAAGAAAACGGGAAAGAAGACGAAAAAATATGCTTACGAAGAAATAATACCTGAAGATTACCTGCCAGCAGTGAATGGAACAGTTGGAAACAAAAAGGTAAATGTTTTACGTGATTCTGGTTCTACGGGTATAATGGTGAGGAGAGATTTGGTTAAAGAAAGTCAGTTAACGGGAAAAACTGGTCATGTGATGTCGATAAATAACACTTCAATCCAAGGACCGTTGGCGAAGATATACATCGAAACTCCGTATTGTAGTGGGACTGTGAAAGCATTATGTTTACAAAACCCTTTAGTTGATCTTATAATCGGAAATATTACTGAGAGAGATTCTGAAGTTATTTGTTATTCTTGTGGCAAGAATGGTCACTTTGCTCGAGTTTGTTCTGCAGATAATCAGCAACGATCTCACGATCGCGGATGCTACGAGCGTGAAGAACCGATGAGAGGAGGCAGGCGACGACCATTTGGAATTTGCTATAGATGCTGTAGACGC
Organism: Aplidium turbinatum; assembly: GCF_918807975.1. Lineage (NCBI taxonomy): Eukaryota > Metazoa > Chordata > Ascidiacea > Aplousobranchia > Polyclinidae > Aplidium > Aplidium turbinatum. Next base: position 13,992,651 of record NC_137477.1, on the reverse strand, counting down.
GGACATTTCGCCAGGGAGTGCGTTGCTAACGGCGGACATTCAGAAAGCAGACGTTGCCGTGACAACCATTGCTACCGATGTGGGAAGATTGGACACATAGCCAGGAGCTTCCCTTTTGATGAAAAGGCTTGCTACAACTGTCACAGAGAAGGACATCTGGCCAAGGACTGTCCGGAGAGGACGTGCTTACGATGTATGAAGATGGGTCATCTCGCTCGCCGGTGCATTGAAGACATTGAGGACGCTGGAAACTTTCGCAGTAAACGTGATAATTATTGTTTTGAGAAAAGCTGTCGTTGGTAGATCATGCAACAATGGACTAATGAGAACTGTTTGAATGAGTAAATTAATTGTTTTGTAGTGCGTTTTGTATTGATTGTGTTCTTATATTGTTTGCAACAATATTCTAAGGGGGGGGGGGGGGGCGTATGTCACAATCAATGTGCAAGGTCTCGCGACAGGCTGCTTTGTATCTTGACCGAGCGTGCTGTTTAAATGGTGGAATTCTTATGCTATGTGTTATCATCGGTTATTGACCTGAAGTAACCTTTGATTTGAAGTTTGTGTTATTAGGTAACGTGTTTCCAGAGCATTCGGGACATTCATTCAAAACAAACCTGGACTGTTCTTTTGTTTTCATAATTGCCAAATATCGTTTGTCATGATGTCATAAGGATGTTTACCAATAGATCTCTGATTGCGAAATCATTATTGCGTAACGTATTTTCTAGAATCTTCTACCCTACGTGACGTTCTTTAAACTTCTTTAACCGTATCTGTTACTGGCGTAGACCCTATGGTCTCGCCCTCTGCTAATTCAGCAATTTCACATAGAAGCAGTGACGCTAGAATCCTGAGATTTCTTGACTTTTACTTTTTTTTCTTGCCCCAACTTTTAATCCCGATTATGTTGGTATCGGATAATTGTGAAGTTCACAATAAACCTTTTGACACAGCCAGTTATAAAATGCAAGAAATTTCCTGATATTCAATAGCTTGATTGACAGTTTACTATTAGCGTGCGGTTTCATTTTGTGTCTGTCAGTCATAACTCCACAGCGCTAAAATTCCATTCTCTACCCAGGCAGCAAAATCCGTCATTTTTACATTGATTTAATGTCGATTTTGCTGTCTGGGTAGGGAGTTGGTCTTTGACGCGATATGAGTCATTCTTTGCTGGCAGACAATGATTAAGAAGGTAATTTATTATTTGCGCAAATTGCTTTGTAGTGCAAAAAGTGCATGGAATACTGTTTGCACAGAAACGGAAAAACAAAATTGATGAAATTCTGTGTTCTATGCAAGAGGACTTTCAAAATATAATGTGAACTGAGAAATTTGACCAAGAAATTGCGAAAATAGGTCAAAAACCGAGTGTTTATCACCTTTTCTACCTAACATACACAATCACGAATATATTTTGCGAAATAAATTGATTGAAGTGATAGATAAGGCTTTTGACCAACGACAACTTTTTCCCGTTGTTATTTGATGTAAGCTGACGGAGTAATTAGCAATAAGAGAGACGTAGACCTAATGGTCTCGGCCAGCAACTCTTGCCGCCAAAAGGAAGCAGTGGCAGAAACGGTTAAGCTTCTGCTTGATTACGTTTAATGCAGCTTGATAAAGCAATGGGTCTTTATGATGTAACAGTGCGTAACCTTCTCGAAGTTACTAGACCGAACAACCTTCTATAAATAGTATTGTAATTTGCGTAATTTATATCATTGAGTTGATAACTATGAGAGTTGGATTATGAGTTGACTATGAGAGTTTTGTTATGAGTTGTGGATTGGTAATAGGTGCAGAGATTATTGTGGATTGAGAGTTGAAGTAATTGAATACAAGTAAATGAGAATTGGTGGTGATATAAATTGTATTCGAAATTAAAGTTATTTGATAAGTCGTTCGTTAAAGTCCTTCAAGAATCATTTTTCTGGTAGAACTATCCGACCATTTAATTGACTGCTTTTCGGTTATAACCTATTAAACTACGTCAGTGATCCTTTCCAAGTCTCTTTCCTGGTAAGAGATAGAAAGAAATTGTGACACTTTTCTTGCAAACAATGTATTAACATCCGTAAATTCAATTTGAAAGGTTGAAACCCCCCTCCCTTGGCTACGCCACTGGTGCAAGACAGTGATATATTATTTAATTTCTCTTGTTTTCTACTGCTGTTGTCTACTGCAATATAGCCTACCAAAAGTCCCACATTTTTGACATGTCTGATCTGTTGAAAAAAATAAAATTTATAATAAATCACAGTTTGATTCCGTATGGGACTTGCAACTGCCATGGCTAGCGAAATTGGCCAACGACGCTCAGCAATTGTGAAAAACAACAGAACATTCCAGATTTGCATGCTTACAGAAGACTCTGGAAATACGTTACATAATACAGAATTCGTAATCAAAGGTTACTACAGGACAATGACCGAAAATAACATGTAGCATAAGAATTCCATCATTAAAACAGCACGCTCGGTCAAGATACAAAGCAGCCCGTCGCGAGACCTCGCACATTGATTGTGACAAACATAATTGCAGTTTAATAGAATAAACTTTAACTAATATTAACTGGACTATAACATACCAAGCTGTTCTTCTTCTTGCTTATGAGGCAGCAATTCAGGTAACATCTCCCAATTGTTGCAACCAGAGCAGTGTCTTCATATCAGGGTCTATGAGATTCACATGTTCTTCAGGTCGAAACACTGGACAGTGATTTATGATGTGCTGTGCTGTTTGACAGTCACCACAAATACAGGCTGGTGAGTCACACAATCCCCAGGTAAACATATTGTGCTTGAAGCGACCAACACCAGTAGCCTACGGAGGCGATTCAGAGTTACCCATTCTTTTCTTGGCAGGTCTGAGCCAGGTGGTACCGTAGTGTCTGGTGTGACTTGGAACTGGTTGGGCCGTGAGATGGTTTCCCAGCGATCTCTCCATGACTTCATCAGGTCGAAGTGACCTTCATGAAGCGCCACAATGTGTCGAGAAAAAGAGCGCCTGGAAGGCAGGCGTTGACGTGTGAGCTGTTGTGCGTCAAGGACTACACTGTGGAGGAGATGGCGATCATTGACCTCTGCCTTTAATGCAAGCCGTATGGTAGAATTCTCTCTGCGTAGTTTTGGTGGGGCGATGCCTGAAAGCACTGGTAGTAAGTCTGTAAGAGTTGGACGCAGGCATCCAGTGATTATGCGCATGGTGTCGTTAAGGGCGATATCTACTTTTCCTGCGTGTGTGCTGCGGCACCAGACTGGAGAAGCATATTCGGCAGCAGTGTACACAAGCGCTAGGGCATCCTTAGCTTCTGAATACTCCAGCTAGAGATAGTCATCAAACCACTGGTTACTTACTGCATTACCGGTAGCCTACTTTAGTAGACTTCGTTGAGTTAAATCTACATTATATCCTTGAAACATTGAATGACCCACTGCTGTAGCCTATGCACTGCCACCTCTCAAGAACCAAGCAAGAGCCAATCTGCTGAACAGCCGGTAACAATTGTTACGTGACAGGCAGCAGGCGAAGTACGTGAACAGATATCCCTGTCACAAACTCGTAACAATAACAGCAGCAAGAAGAGCAAGTTTAAAATAAAGAGAAAGGTTTCACCCCCACCCCCTTGCAACTTGAGTTGACTTCAGGTTGGGATCCAAATATTGAAAAAAATAACAATATATGTAATAATATAAAAAAATTAAAAAGGTGATGCCCAAAACATTGGGGGGCTGCTGCCCCGCCTGCCGCCCCTCTGCCGGCGCCACTGCTAGTAGACCGTATGGTCGTCTCGTTGTCTCCCTGTCGGTATGGGAACTTGTGTAACTTTTGCATTGTGTATATTAATTGCATATTTCAAACATGTACTATGTTCCTGTTACTGACAAATAAAACATTGATTGATTGATTGAGTTACCGTACTGAAATAGACTTGATTGATTTTCGTTTTTCTTCGCAGAATGAACCGAATTAGCTTTGAATAAAAATATAAATTAATTAAACAATAACAGAATAACTTACTTACGTCAAGTTTAAATGTGTAATTGACAGAAAATGCAAAAAAAAGTATTTATGTCATTGATTGCCATAATTTAGGAATAGTAGATCATAGGGATGCGAAACTTCATCCGCTTTTGGCTTATCCGCAACACTAGAAGGGTTACGTTTTTTTCTAATTTACAAAATATTTTACTTTTTATGGGTTATATAAGAAGAGTTAAGTTGGTTTTAAAGTAATTTAAGGTTTTTAGTTGAAAGCAAGCCTGCAGTAAAGCGTAAAAAAAATGTCAAATTGGCAATTGACCCTTCTAATGTTGAAGGAACAACGGAGTTGCGCGTCCCGTAATATACCGTCCCTACCATAACTGCATCTTTTTTTGTGTAAAATCTTTTCCGGTTAGCGAAATGGCATCATTGCAAAATCGTATTTTCCGATAGATGTCAGAACGCAGCAAATTTGCGGTTGCTACGAACGTGATGCCCTCAAAGCTCTAACGAAAAAAAACATTTCCCGATAGTTAGAAAGATCTTCTTTTTTAAAAAATGTTAATAAAAGTTTTGACAAGGCTTTCTTCTACAGAATATGTATAATTTCTCGAGTCTTATTTCTATTAGAATGTCCTCTCCTAAGAGGGCTATTATTTGGGTAACCTTAGGCTATGGTCTTGTCACCACCGCAGGCGACTAGCCTACCATAGAGCTCGATTTTTTTATTGCTTATGCAAATGCTGTCTTCTACTGCTGTATTTGTAATATTGTTGTAGTGGTATAGTTAACTAGGTAGCTATGTCGATCTGAGTGTGTTATGCTAATACCTCTTTTTTCGAGATATTTAATCGATTTTATAAGTTGCTTATTACCAACATGATGTAGCAGTAAGTTTGCCCAAGAACAACATCTAAAAAAATAATGCAATATTACTTTCTGAACAATCTGTATCAATGTCAGTTTCTTGTGACAAGTTTTAGGCTACATTTTCGTGTTTAGCTTTTGAATACCTCTCAAATGATAAGAGAATCTGACCATTGATCGGCAAGTCTTCAATAACAAGGGCAGCTAATGTGTTGTCTTACTGTCCAACAAATCAATGGAATAAGTTTTTTGGTCTGAAAAATACAACTTTAAAATGATATGTTTGAGCAATATTACTGAATGTCATGTCAGAAAGTGGGCATAAGTTTGTTTTCTTATTCACTGTGACCTGTGATATCTTTTTATTAACTTCCTGTTCTCTGCTCATTGTCCATTTAATTGATTGCATGGTGATCTTTATCCTCGGACTCATACAGCTTCTTTGAATATCTTGCATTTATACACACTTGTTTGAGGCATTGAATCACTGACACTGACCTGGTCACCGAGATTGGCATAGTAAAGTTTCTGCTTTTTTAATCCTTAAGATGCATTGCTCAAGCACACATCCCGAGAACCAACCCAGTACTTCTTGATCTTGCAATTTCTATGTGCAAAGACTGTGTACTATCATTGGGAATTGTCGAATGGAAATACACGCTGATTTCTTTTCCTTCACTTTGAAGCTGTCATCTTGTTAGCTTAGCTTAGCCAAATATTAATCCCTTTTTGTCACAATACTTGCTAACCAGTTCAGGCACTTGGTAAATTAAGCTTAGCAATGCATTAAAGCACTGATTTATTTTATAAATTGTCAATGATTGCTGTAGTGCAATGCAAAATTGCGTTGGTTATGTCAAAGCAAGCTGTTAATTTACTGCTCCTATTATTTTCTGCAGCTTCGCAAACACATCTGGTTTAACATCTCTAGTTTACATATAGGTAGTAATTGCATGAAAAGTATAATTAATTGTCATTAAAAATGACATCACCCACTAAGCTGTCTGATGACTACACAAAGACAAACAAGAAATCTCCAGTAAGTGATTTACTGAAAATTTCAAATTGCTATTTGTTTTAAATATTTTTGCATACTTGGTTATTCATATTTTCTTTGTGAATGTAAAACTGTTGAAAATAAGTCAGTTTTTCATTATTTGAAACACTGCTATCATTGCTATTGCATTGGCATTATGAACTATATATCACACATACTTATCAAGTTTAACTTGTGCATTACGTATGATAACATAAGATATTACCAACGTTTGCCAACATAGCTCACAGACTGTTATTGGTACAACTGTGTGAAATATCACGTAATTTATTAACAAGACATATTCAATAGCCTATACATGCAGGAAAGCAGTGGGGATGTAAAGAGTTCTGGAATATTCAAGAAATTAGCTAAAGATGATTTGTCAGAGAATGCGATGCTGCGGTCAAGGATTGAAGAGCAAGGGCAACTAATATGTTACCTCAAGCAACGAACTGACCAACAAATCAACAGAATTAAAGTTTGTGGATCTGAAAAAATATGATGTGTTTTGTTATGTTCAAGAATATTTTCAAAAATATTAATCTTTGTTGTAAGCATATTTTTTTTATCTTTTAAATTCATGTGGTATATGTATCAAAAATGGCCCACTTATCTTTGGGTGAGATCCACATTTCAAAAAGTAAACTTTAAAATGTTTTGTTTGCAATACATGTCAAAATAGAACTTTACTTAAAGCAGTTCTACATAATTTTTTTTCTGTCAAAGTTTACCTCTGGTGATAATTTTTTGGAGGCCCATTGTAATGCTGCAAGATGTTATTACTATACAAGCAGTCAAGCATAGATTGCGTTACCATACAAAATATAAACTACATTATAGCAATATGAACAGCAGTGGGTTATAGTGGAGCAGTAGAATTGAATCACCCTAAATTAACGTCAACTAGAAACAGTCACTTGACAAGCAAAAACCCTACAAGGACAGGTTCAGATTATGTGCAGGTTATTGGAAAATATTGCTTATGGTGCAAATCAGTTAATACTTTTTATTGTTTTGTTTCTATTTGGATAGGTTTTAGAAGACATCAACACCGAACTTCACCTACTCAGGAAGCAATCTCAAGATGAGGGAAGAGAAAGGTTGAAAATGTGTGAAATGTTAGAAAGAAGGTCAGAATACCTCATGAGCTTTCATGCCTTGATTTTATTTTTGTATTAAAGATTTTGAATGCTTCAAATACTATGCTTCATGATTTTTTTGGCTGAGCATTTTCACCATTAGCTTTGTTGCTGCTTACATCTTTTGTCTTAAAACTAAAATCTCATAAATTCGAATCTTAACAACAAATTGTGCAGTGTACAATTGTTTCCCTCTGGCATTTTACAAATGAATTAAAGCTATTCGACAATATTCTATACAGGGTGCAGACAAAGTCCTTGGACTGCTTTAAAGTGTAATATTTCTGTATATAGTGAATAAAATTGCAAAGTATTTTAACGGTGTATTGCCAAGACTGTAACTAACAATCGTACAAAGTTTTATTTAATATGTCCCCCTCTGGCCTGAATAACACGCTCAAGTCTATTTCTGAAACTCCCTACCGCTTTACGTAGGGTTTCTTGGGGTATTTTTCCCCATGCTTTTTTGAGAGAGCACTTCAACGCCTCAACTGAGTCATGGGATGAAGCACAGGCATCTGCCTCCAAAATGGACCAAACACAAAACTCCATTGGATTCAGGTCTGGTGAGGAGGGCGGCCGAACTACCTTGCTCCAGAAATGAGGAACATGGTTCTGGTACCATTCCTGGGTTTTCTTGGACGTGTGGGATGGCGCACCGTCTCGTTGGAATGTGAATGGCTTCCTTTTGAAGTGTTTCTTAGCCTCTGCAAGGGCAGGAGTCAAACTTGTCTCAATGTACGAATTGGTGTTAACTTTAGCGCCTTGTGGAACAAAAATGAGGGGAGACCTCCAGGTTTTGGAGACAGCGGCCCACACCATGACAGAAGACGGTTTCTGGCGCATGAAAAGTTTTTTCATGGAGTCAGGAATGTCTGCAGAAGACTTAACAAGGATACGATCATTTTGTCGGTTACACACTGCTTCGACATTGAACAATTTTTCATTTGAGAAAATGATCTCTCCCGTGTCCGTACCTGACTTCATTTTGTTAAAATGAATTTTAGCTCGATTGAGTCTCTCTTCTTTTTGGAGGTCTGTGAGGTGTTGGTAAGTTTGCGTTTTGATGGGGGACAACTTCAGATCGGCTTTATAACGATCTTCCTGATCGTCTTTTCATTCACATCCATTTCGCGAGCCATTTTCCTTGTGGATATCTTGGAATTGCGGCGGATTCTGGCTCGAACCGCATTACTGACCTTTGGGGTACGAGAAGTTCGTGGTCTCCCACTTCGAGGGCGATCTTCAGCACTGTTCAGTTCTTTAAGCCTGCCAACAGTGTGATAAACTGTTGATTTCGGTGCTTCAAGAAGCTTTATTATCTCTGAGTTGGTCTTGTCTGCTCGATGAAGCTCAATGATAACTGCACGTTTATCACTCATACTTGAAAATAAAGCTAAATTATGATAAACTGATGACACATTCGGAAAGATAAGGTTTGATACTATGAATATGCACTATCAAACACTTACTAAATCTATTTAAGGACATAGTAAATTAAAATTTAATTTTAGTCCAAGGACTTTGTCCGCACCCGGTAAACAACTACAACTGTTGACATTTTTCTTTCACAAACTTTAGTTTATTTTCATAACTTTTGATGAATTCAAAAGAGTGCAATGAAACCATAAGGTTTTCAAACGGTATGTTTTAGAATGAAAATTGAACTACAAGTGAACCAGACAGTTTTGCTCCAAGTTTGTGTTGGCTCAGATGGTTGTTTTCCCCATTGTGGTTGGTTGCTGGTTTTGTGTTAAGTTTAGTTGCTGAGAATTTATAACAATTGCAGGTTCAACGAGCTTGCAGAAAATCACGAAGAAATGATTAAAATAAAAGATGGCTACAAGTCCAAGTGCCACACCCTCACAGGGGAGAACGACAGACTGAACGAACAGATCAAAAACGGATTTCCGGGTTGGTTGGTATTTAGTGGGAGAACGGTTAGATTAGTGTTGCCAGTTTGTCATGCTAGAGACTTTTATCACTGACACAAGCGTGGTGACTGAGGTTGAGTATTTGAATACATTTGTTTGTACTTGTAATGTTGTTCTCAGTGAGGTCTGCGTTTACTCTCTGCTGCTGAATGATGACTGATGAGCACCTGTATAATATGCTGCTCAACCGGCGTTGCTTATTAGCTTAAGTCTGCGTTGTGGTGCAGCTTATCATGTATGTAGGCTGCCAGACCATCACCTTAAATGGTATATTTTCAATAACCCAACACAACACATGCACGTTGGCCATCCCCCATCTCATGTAAAGATTACGTACAGCTTTTGTCAAAGAACGGGACGCGATGATTGAAAGCCTTTCAAACGAACTAAGTCAACACAAGGAACAGCTGGGAACCTTACAAAAGCAAAAATCTTCTTTACAATCTGAGTTATCGGAAACTAATGCCAAGAATGCGATCAAGGTCAGAACTGTACAAATATAGAAGCTTCAAATGAGCATCATTCACATCCTTCACATTTTTAATTCAAACACCGATAATGGGTGCCATCTCCAACACTAATAGAAGGATGTTGAATCAGACAATATTAAAATAATGTTGGCGACAAAAATTCTTGTATTTTAAGTGATTTAGAAATCGATTGTCTTAAGGTTGTTTGTGCATTATATGATTATTGGTTGACAACATAAGGACAGAGCTTTCATGATGATTCCTCTTCTTACTCTATTTTGTTATGTGTTGATGAAGTATTTGCTTGAATAATTGCAATGCATTTGTGTTGTGTATAAAGACTATGGTGGCTTTATAGAAACAAGCAAACTTAAGTTCAGCTCCATTACTTGCTCTTAAATAACATCACTAACATCTTGAAGCTTGTTTGTTACCTCAAGAAACAAGCAATCTTTCTTGAAATGTCTCTTCACCGCTCAGAGCAATTGATACAATTACAGATCGGAAATTTGGAGAAACAAGTTGCGATCCTCCAGAAAAATTGCGAAGAGTTGACTTTGGCAGTAAGGAGAGCAGACAGGGCCAAGGCGGAAAAGGATACCTCTGCAGCATCCCACAGGGAGGCTATAATGAAGGAGAACGAGAGGATGCTTGAACAAGTCAGTGTTCATTACGTTAGAATACGTTAAACTAACGAGTGGAAGCATTTATTCAACAAATTAGTTATGAATGATAAATGTAATGATAAAATCTACTACCTACTCTGGTCTAAGGTATTGTCAATCAAAAGTAGGATGTTTGACATGGGGTTTAATGACGGCGCTAAATTATTTTAAATTTCATGACGATAATGCTGTCTGAAATTTGAAATCCATTGCATTGTTTTCTTACAGATAATGAATCGCGGAAAATTGTTGCAAGATAAACAGTCGGAGATTGACGAGTTAAAAACCAACATTGGGAAGATGGAATCGAAGATGAAGCTCACTGAGGAGGAATTCAATAGGAAGAAAGACTCTGTGGATGCTAATTTAAGGGTAAATTTGTTCTTCTGGTCCTCAATTGCTGTAGCTATTAGGTTTATGCCAGCTGAACATTGGAAAGACGTTTTTTAGCTTGAACTTTAAAAAAAGAAAATAAGGATTATTTTGGAGGCAATTAGGAAAAAAGAAAGATCTCCTGACAGGTTCAAACCAAACAACAATGTTTGATATGAACGACTTGGTTCAGTCTTGTAATACAAGCATAGCATATTTGTTTTCACTCGAGTCAGTTCAATTTTAAACAGCTAAAAAGTCGATCTCCATCTCCAAGATCATCTTCAGTTATGTTTATTCAAATAGAATATATCACAATAAACTTAACCAGGCTTGCATGAGGTTTCTATTTCCCTAATCTCAATTATCACTTCTGAGGACGTTGCAGCAACACTGAAGTATTTTAGTCTCCAGTGTAGTACGATGAAATAGTGAAAATAAGGTTTACTTTGATGTGGAGCTCAATGGAAAAGTAAACAGTGAGCCACTTGGAAATAGGATGGTATTTTTTAGGTAGCTTAGATATTTTAGAAGTTTGGTCATGTGTGGTAACCAAAAGCCTTTTTGTAATTTTTTTCTTTCAACAATGACACCCCTGTGCTCGCTTTGTCACGCAACCAGTCAGTAATTTCATTCATTCTTCCTGTAGCCTCACGTTTGGACAGTTGATAGTTAAAACATAGATTCTGCTTGTCGTAACGTAATTATAGGTGTATTGACTGTGTTTACTTTACTTTGAACTCAGGTGCAAAAGTTGCAAGCTCAAAAAGAGGCAGTGGAGTCGGAAATCATGCGTCTGAAGGTGGAGTTTGAAGCGTTTCGTCTTCATAGCCATCATCTGTTGGAGCAGGAAAAAAACTTGAATCTCCAGCTTCGCAATCACACTATTGCTGGATGACGATTCATCTTATTTTCTTTTTTGTTAGGTCTTTTTAGTTGTTTTATGATGTTTTGGTCAACACTGTTTCGATTCATAGTTAGGCTAATGGGTTGCGTCTCTGCTTCGGTGAACTTGTGTCAGAGCTTATCGCGATGATGATAAAACACTCGCCTCCAGTTTAAAGTGGCACTGCGCGTCTTGTAGGCCTGTACTATAGTGGGCCATGGTCAGAGGCTTATCGCGACAATGATGTTTGCAACTGTTGAATGGCAACAGCAGTCGGTTTGATTTGAACAATCATAGGTGACGCATTTATTATGCATTTTATTCTTTGTTAATGACACTGTTGAAGAGCATTTTCAGTTCCTCAGTTTTGTTCTGACCGTCCAAGCGAAAACAATTTGCTCCATGTCGTAACATATATTCATGGGCGCTAGAAAAGGTTGGAAGGACAACATGTAAACTTGGAGACGTGATCGAGATGTTATCCTGACATAAATAGTACCAGTGACGTAGTTACCCCCAAAATATGTTTTCAATGGCATTAGGCTACATGGTGAATGACCTTTCATAAGTGTTGGGCTGCATTCAGTAGCTCTATTTTTACAACAAACTCTTTATTTCAAGCATTAAAGTATTTGCCCCCCTATAGTTGCTTTTGCCCCCTAAAATTCTCTCCATAGTTACGTCACTGAACAGTACCGCAATGCAAGTTGACAAAACCATACTGTCATCAAAACGCAGATGCTTGGATAACCATATGACAATCGATGATAAATAAATGAATTAAAGGTCAAGACGTTTGAAGAAACAATGAGGTTTGCCTCCCTGGTGCCATGCATTGACGCTATTCTTTATATCTCACTTTTGAACGACCACCTACTTTAGAATGTTTGTAATTATTAGGCTGTTATTTAAATTTGCATATTTGTTTAATAAAATGTTAAGTAAAATGACTTGGCTGTTCTCTGAGTTGTTAATTCTACATTTTCCATCTTATTTGAATAGGACTTTCAGTCGCTTGTCCTGCAAGAAATGGAAATTGCAACAGCCAGGGGCTCTATCCACTTTTAGAATTCGGGGGGGGGGGGGGTGATTTTTGGACAGTGGGTTAAAATCATCATAGTTATTTCAACTTCTGGGGGGCGTAGCCCCCCAGACCCCCCATTGCAGCATCAGCTTCTTTGGTCATCAATGTGCACAAGGTTTCCAAATGGTTTCACAAAGTATGTTTCGGAAATGGCATTTTTGGGTAAGCATTTAACTAAGTTAAAAACGCCTGTCTCGTAGTTCAGGGTTACCAAATCAAAGAAGTGACAAAAGCCGAATTTTTTTTTTTTCAAAATTTGATCAATAAAATATCACAAAACCTTTGCAAAGCCAAATGAGTGGGGGGGGGGGGGTGATTTTGCATTGCTCACCCCCCCACTTCAATGAGTGGGGGGGGGGTGATCAGCCCCTCTTGGATAGAGCTCATGGCAACAGCAGCCCTTTATAAGCAAATCAGTTTTGTTTTTTGATTAAAAAATCTCTTTCACATTTTGCTCGCGGTGATATTCGTCGTTGCAATGCTTTGTGCAATCTTTTAACGTGGGCGATATAGAGTTTACGGAATTGATTGATTTGTACCAGCACCATGATTATATCTGTCGATAAACCTTTCACAACCATTTGCCTAGAATTCCGGATTCTCTGTAAGAGAATGTTAGTTACAGAAAATATCGTTACCCACAGCTGCTATCTAAAATATTGCAGAAAACAGTTTTCAATTCAAACACAGAAACCTCTCGCAGTAGCCTCCTAATATTAAACACCAGATGCCATGATTCAAGGCAATTTATTAAAGAAAAAAACACAAATAAGTATTAGTCGCTCACCCCCGCACGCGGAAGCATTTTAGTCAATAAAATCGATTCTTTTCGTGTTAATGCAACAATTCGTTTCGTCTTCACACAAATCGATTTTCAAAAATAAACACTGCACTTCCAAGTGACTTCTTTTTTTGCCAACTTTTTAATAAATTCTTAGGCAATTTTGTACAAAAACAGTTGAAAAAATCTACTTGAATAAACTGAGCTTCACATTTGCCAACAGCTGTCGCCTTTATCCGAAGGCAAGACGCGCATTCCCAGACATCAAATCAGTCGTTTTTCATTGATTCAATGTCTGTAAACGTTGAATCGGCGTAAAAAACGACTGATTTTCTGCCTGGGATTGTTTCCATATTGCAGCAGTAGTTCCTGATGCGGTAAACACAAAATCACGAACGTGACAATAGATTGTTGGTTACCAGTCGCCCATCTAGTGTTACAATAGTTTTCTGTTCATGGCATTCATTATTTTATCTATGTTTGGGAGGTTGATAATGCATTGATTTGACAATGCTTTTGGAAAAGCTTATTTCTTGTTGCACGCCAAGGAAACATGCGACTCGTTGCAATCAACTTATTATGACGTTAAATGCTTTTTGAGAATCTTAAATAAATTGGTAAGACTGAGATAACATTTCTCCAGCTTTGTAAGAAAAATCGAAGTGGTAAAATGTAAGCAATGAAGTAGGCTATCAATTGAACTGTAAGTAGCAATAAAGTATGATGTATTTGAGACTTTGTGAAAAAGAAGCTTATTAAGCATAATTACTATCTACAGATTGTAAAGAACACAACACCTATCAACGAAAAGTCTCTTACAATTCATGTTATATTTGCATATTTTCAAGGTCGACGTTGTATTCTGGCCAAAAGATCGATATTTAAATTGTAAAAGATTACGTTTAAAATTCAAATGTGAAAATGTTGGCTGTGTAAACACTCATGGATTGAATAGAAGTTAACCTTGCTACCAGACATGGATGGGATCGTGTTTCGTGCTTCTATTCACTATTAACATACGTTGAAACAACGTACGTTGTTGAATGAGTGGTTTATGATTAAGAAACAGGGGGGCACACTTGGAACATTTATATTGTATAGTCTGATAGAGATTTTAACGCACATGCATCCTTTCCAATCCCAGATAGGAAAAGATGACTTATGACATCTTTTCAACGTTGGCAGATGTTGAAACGGCGTAAAAACGAAAGTTTTTGCTGGCTAATATGTAGCTGCAGAGGGTGATACTGATGACACATTGACAAGAAAGCTGTATCTTATAGCACAGGTATACAATCGGGCGATGGGTCTTATTAAAATGTGGAAGTTACAAAGAGAAACTTGAAAAAAATACTAAGAATTCATGCCTTTAATTGTAGAAACTTTTCATTGGGATTAAGATGTTGCTCATGTGGTTAAGACTAAAATGTTGTAAATGAAGAAGCTTAAAGACAAGTTTCAGAAGAAAGGTTAAGACGAACATCAACGGGGAGGAAGGAACTGATTGACTTCACACAATAGTTTCAACCCATGGATATTACTGAGCTATAAGCAATCTAAAAAGATTGTGGTATAATAGATTATTACGATATCTTCTGCAAAAGCTGAAAATACAAATTACTTAGAAAGTTTTGATTTAACAAAGGAATAACTGGAAAATGTACAAACAAAAAAATACTTTTAAGGCAACTTCCAATCCAGTTTGATCAAAGAAAAGCGAATGACTTTTGGACGTGGATAAGCGAAAACGAACAAAAATAAATTCTCGGCGATCTAATGACGGCTTAGAACTATAACACCAGTGGAAAAGGGTTTCAAGTTGATGGACGTTGTACTTTCCATATCGCTTTAGCATCCAGTAAAGTAAAAAGGATGTAAAAAGTTAGGTCTGCAGTCTACACCCTTTGCTTTCTGAGTATTTGGTTGCTGTGTACATTGATGAATTCATTCACAAAATTCTTTACTTCAAAAAAGTTAATAACTAACAACGCATGAAATAACCATCTAAACGCGGAACATTGACGCAAATTAACGTTCTTCTGAACAATAAATAGCGACAATCCATGAGCACCGGTAGTCTACCGCATGAAACACTACAGTGCTGCCAAGTTCACGTCAAAAATTGTTTAAGCTTGAGCAATAAACACAAAATTGCAAAAACACGATGAGGACATTGACAGCCCATGCACGCTAAATGCGCATTGATCAAGCAACGAAATATGCGAAATCAACACAAAAATGACATAGCTTTGCATGTGGTGAAGTTCTCGTTAGAGCAAAGAAAGCGAATGAACTACAAGTCAACAACGAAAAATAAATGTATCGCCCAATAGGAGGAATTAAAATGGATTGACTTGACTAGCAAAGTTCGAAGATTTTAACACTCAAAAAGTCGCATAACCTAACGGCATTAAACCGTGTATTTCTACCTATTTTGCAAGTTTTTCTTTTCTTTGTACTTTTACATTGAAATGATGTTATTTACGCAGGACTGTGCTTCCATTGAAAGAGCCTCAGGGAATTCATTAATAGGCATACTTGTTCGTAATTGGCTATAAATATTGTTGCAAAAAAGACAAAACAGCGACTTCAAAGTGCTCGTTGCTATCCGGGTTTCGAATGCCGTGTCTCTCTCCCGGGTAGATCTGCAATGAATTAAACGTTTGTATCGTCAAGTTTTGTTTCACTTTTCCTTCCATCTTGTCACAGTTGTAAACACAGATTGCTCTCGTACACAATTGTAGCCGAACCCGGGCCAGTGACGAAAGATGGACCAATGACAAGCCGTTGCTATTCTCATTGACGACGTTTTTCGGAAATGCGAGGTTTCTTGTTGAATAGATAGAGGCTTTGATATCTTGGGAAGGAAGGATTTACTGCTGCAGAACATTTTGGCGACAGAACTAAAGATTACCATTTAATGAAAGTGTACCTGCAGTTGATATGGCTTGCAGTGCTTGACCAGGGCTTGTACGAGGTGTGAGGTGTGGGAGAAATGTACGTTTTCGTCCATCAAGCCGTGGACTATCAGCAAACGGTTCGGCCTGTACGGTGGAAAAGGCGTTTTCAGTAAAGTTTAAAAATATGCGTTTTTAATATCATTGAAAAGGAACTTTTTCGGGCAAGGTATGCTCATATCCAATGTTCGGGTCCAGCAGTCTTTGTGCTAAAATCTCCATTTTTAAAATTTATGAACAGTTAATAATTTAGCAACTGTCATTTAATATTAAAATTAATGGGACACATGAAGTCAACTTACTATTTGTCCAACTGCATCTCAGGATTGAAACCACGTTTTGAAGAAAATATTTTTTCTGACAAAAGATTTCTACCCGAAATATCATACGTAAGAAAGCAGCATTGCTTCCAAGATTAAGCAGGTGCTGAGGGTACAGAAACAATTCAAACACAAAAAAGCTTCTTATTCCTTACTCATCCGGAAACTTGGCAGCCTGCTCCAAAACAGAGCCAGCTGCGTATGCTGCCGGGTCTGATTGAGGGGTTCCCATGTAGCGTTCGGTGTAGGCGGTGTCGTAATGCTTCCAACAAACTACGGGCGCCCCTGCCACAGCCACCTGGAAATAGTTACCGATTAGAAACAAGCCTTTTGCAAAACTTAAACGATAAAACTAAATTATCAGCAAATTCACAAGAAAAATCCCGGTTAAACCCTCACTCAAACAAAGTACGACGGCAGGAACATGGAAATACGCGCATCAACTTACTTTGAACACGTCCGATCTCTGTGCTAACCCCATCAAAGAAATATATCCACCTGAAGAATACAGAAACAAACAGTAACAAATGACGTTCTTTTACACCCAAATTTGACAAAGACATTTGATTTATTTGTTTGTCGGTCAATACCACGCACAGGCTATCACTATACATTGGATGATGTAGTAACATAGTGACATTTTATCTCCGATTAGAAAAAAAAACAGCAGGAGCGTGGTACAATCAACTGATTAGTGAAACATTTATCTTCAGAGTGAGAAAGGCTCTTTCAAGTTCCTTCTATTCGCTTCGCAGCCTAGTCGTAGCGGTGGACAGTATGAACTTATGGATAGACGATTTTATGCCGTGGTCCAAATGACGCAAGCACGAATGACACCATCCCTAGACCGCAAGGCACGAATGACTCAAGACCCGAATGCCACAATGCATGAATGAAAATTTCATTTGTCACGGTAACAATCTCCATTTTCATTTTGTAGACAAACAAAAATTGTGTTTTAGCATTTAACAAAATAAAGATGAGACTTGACCATTTCTCACTAAAACCAAATGTTTTTTACTTTTTATACGGTAGTAGTTTCATTGCATAGTAGAAGTAATGGTAAAACTATGGCTTTCTCTCATTGCTTTGTCTATTTTTCTTTATCGGTGCCAATATTAATAACACTGTGCTGCGTTAAAGATGTTTTGACTGTTTCTAAATTTTTTTAATTGAGTTTCTAAATTTTCAATTTTTTGCGTTGAATTAAAAAATGCGATCAGTCGTTTTCGTTTTTATCGGCTGAATCGTTTTTATGATGTCACAATTCTCAATCGTAAAACCATGAAGCTGTCAAAAATTTCAAATGCAACTTGCCAAAAGTCTAGACCCGATGAAAGAAAACGGATAACATTTTTGGATTCAACATCGAAAAGTATGCTACACCAGGATTCCAGGAACCGTCAACAGTTTAGCAACCTTAACATCTAGGCAGCGCAGTGTTATTCTTGTTCAAATCGAGGTCAAGAAAGACATAAATTTTGTGGTGATACATTTGTTCAATTTGGTCCAAGCGAACCCCAAAGCAAAAATAAATCTCAGTGCTTTATAACAACTTTCGATCTGAAATTAAGACATGGACTGGAAAGGTCTTAAATAGTCAAATAATAAATTTTGTTCAAGATACAAACTCCAGCAATTACAGGACTGAAAAGCACGCCGGAATTATACATAAAAATAAAAGATAGAAAAAAATAACGTGAGGAGAAGTCAAAGTTGATCAAGCATGATAAATCTGCTGATGAAGAAGGCAATTGTGCAGTACGTGAGCAGGCAACATTCCCTCGGTGCAGTCATACTAACCATAGGACCATCCATGGATGGCAATTCTTGACAAGTCGATGAAGTCAACTTCCTGGGCAAGATGCATCAATCCTTCCACCTGGTCGTTGATCTCTACTTGGCCCTACAAAGATGAGGATATTTGCTGATGGCATATCAAGAAAGGACGTGCATCAAGAAGCTCTTTTGGCCGTTAGATTTCAGCCATGATAACAGGTGAAATATATACCATTGCTGAAAGAGCTTACGCCATTCCTACCAAAAGGAGACAAGGAATCAATATGAAATACATATAAATTACCATAGCTGAATTGCTGAAATATAATTATAAAGCAAAAGTTGTAGACATTTTTGGTAATTTTACTTGATATCAACAACGTTGTCTAATTGAAAATATGGGCGTACTGTGGAAACGTTCAAAGGCGACTAAAGTGCTAGCTACACCACATAATATACTAGCAAGGCAAAAAAGAAGAGAAATGACTTGACGCTTATCCTGGACATTTGCATTGCTTCGGTGAAAGAAACGAATCACATCTTACGTTCTAGATTCAGGCTTTCCCAATGCTACAGCCTAGAGTTTATTCAACTGATAAGAAAAGCAACCGCAGAAGTTCGATACCATTTTGTGCTTCAATTTTCCTTCAAATCGTAGACCACGATGAGCAGAGCCATGGCCGTCAATAGCGATAACGACATAGCCGAGTGCGGCCAGTGTGTAGAGCCGCTGATACCGCAGACCCTTGAACGAATTAGTGACGAGCTGAACCTAGAACAAAGGCGGAAATTTCAAACTGTTGATATCGGTGAGTCGGTGACCGAGTCTGTTTCAAACACAGCGGCCACATGCCAGCTGTCCGTAAAGACTCTATGTTGCGCATGTGCAGACAAGCTTGTGAAATCAAAATTGTATAAAGCGTCCAAAAACCTTTAAAAAAATTTAAACTTAATTATTTGCATTTGGATGATAATGATGATGTAATCTCAAAAATAAAATTTATGTTGAAATAAATTTAAAAAACACGGCTATACCTAATAAACATATTTTAGAACAGGCCACTCACGTGCGGTCCCCCGTAAACATAGAGCACAGTCGGGTACTTCTTTCCAGGCTCCATGCGAGTTGGCTTGATATAGAGACCATGCAAGACATCACCAGATGTGCACGTGAAAGTGAAGAGCTCTGGCGCTGTGTAGTCAGAGGACATGGCTGAAAAAAATCTCAACGGTCAATATCAATGTTTAAAATAAATGATATCGACAACAAAATGCCGAACAACAAATAAGAGCGTTGCTTCTGCAGCTTAGGATAGTAGAAATGGTGAGACCAATATCGTGCTTTTTTAGATGTGAAAGTCCACAACTGGCGATGCTTACCCAAAGGCTCCAGAACGTTGACAAGAGCAATGGGCCATGGAGACAGATTGTAAATCTTGGCAGTGTACAATTCGTTGATACTGCTTGATACCGTGATGAATTGCTCACAAGACTGTAACAGATTACCACTATGTTAGGTAAGTGCGTTGCCACAACTCAAATCATAGCCAAAAGGCTTTGAATGAAAAAGTCTGCTTGTTTAAAGGCCATTTAAATATATCAAATTTGACTACACTCGTACACTGTATATCAATATCAAATATGAAAACATATCATATATCATTTGTATGTCAAATTGTTGACTTGGTAAAACAGTAAAACAATATCAAAAAAATATGGTTCAGTCAGTAACTGTTAACTACTGTATATATAGTGCTTGTAGTTAAGTTATAAGCTTGGTAACATATGAGTGCAATCGCTTCGTGGTCACTTATGGTGCGGTACGAGCGGCGCACATAAACTCACCGCGCTCATGGACACAGAGTGTGAGAAACCGGCGTGTGTGAGTCGTTGTATCGAGCCGGGACTAGTGAAGCTCGTCTTGTATCTGAAAACAAAAATCGCTTGGAAAATAATTAAGTGACCTTCTGGAACATGACCTGAGGACAAAGCGTTCAGTAACAACTGTTTTCAAACAACAACAACAACATCCCAGACAGTAAATAAGTCACTTTACATTGATGCAACGTGTGGACGTTGAATCAATGTAAAAAATGACTGATTTGCTGTGTGGGATGTTGCATCGTTATACCTCCGGCAGGAAGGATGTTGAAGCTGATTGTGGCAAATGATTTTTTTTAAAGCTTTGCTATCGCCGCCTGTGCAGCTTTCAAGGTTCGAGAGTTGTTGTTAACTAACTCTTCTCGCATGAACCTATTCTGTTTTGTTGTAATCGATAGGAGGCGACTATTCCCGCGTGAAGGTGAAATCTCTTTCCTATCAACCTCGTTCGGAATGAAAACTTTTGTTTGGCTTCGTTCCGACATTTTGTTTCGATGAGAAGCGAAATCAAAAATGACAAAAGTTCTTCCTTAATTTTGCTTTGTTTCGAATTAAATTTGTGGGTAAAAAATTTCGTTTTGATCAAACAAAATTCGTTTCAAACAGCTTCATTAAGAAAAAAAGAAAGGGACCAACTGGCAGGACATCACGTTTTACTAACTGACAATTAAATCTGCATAAAACAACAATGCAAATATGTCAAAATGAACGAACAGATTTTCAAGCAGAATTCGACATGGCAACTTACAAATGGGTCTCCAATGGCGTGTCTCTTAAGCCCATGAAATAAACCAGTTCCTTCTCTTCGTCAACCCAGATCTGAGTAAACAAAGTAAACTTGAATGAAAGACCAACGTAAAGTAATGCTAGTTGTATTTATTTTTTGAGCAGTAATCTTACACTTTCTGTCATGTAAGATTGAAAGAACTTCAGTCATATCAAAAGTGACTATTGGAGCATAAAGCAAGGAGATATTTTATTTAGTGCGTTATAATATGATAGTTAGTAGCAACGTTAGTACAGTTGTAAGTGCACAACCAAAAATATTGTCTCTTGTATAAGGATGGCAGGTGAATTCTTTGACCTTGTGGTCTGTCATACTAGCACCAGCACAATCACAATATTTATTATTCTGTGTGCTATAATTGTAGTTCACATGCTGTCGTGCTAACACAACTAGAAAAATGGTCGGTCGCTTTCGTTTAGACATGTGCAGATGGGGCCTGGCTCCCTCACCGGGATGCGAGTGTGGTGCCACAGATCAAACAGTAGACCATGTCGTCCATGACTGCCCAATCCATCAACCACCACATGGAACGCTTGGACTGAAGGCCCTGGATGATGAGATTGTCGAGTGGCTGATGACCTCATGCCCTAACATATAGTCCGGAAGAAAGCTCATACGACGAAGAAAGAACTAAAAAAATTAGGATCAGAATATGTGGCTGAGCCTGAGTCACATACAGAATGTTCAGCAAAAACATGCAAAAAGTGAAGTTCACGTTGAAATCATTAACAACCATAATTGTGAAGTGACTACTTGAAAAAACAGTTGTAAATATTTGTACATTACTTACAGATTCCGTTTGTTCAGAGACCTCCCAGTCCCCACTGGTGAGCGCAGTGACTGTGGTCACGCAATGCCTGGTTTCACCTGGAAATATGTTGTCAAGAATCAAGATACATTGTTAAACTTATTCAATCGTTCGTTCAATAAAAATCTTGTAGTACATCCCCTGATGTCAAATTGGGCTTGCTAGTGATACGACATATACTTGCTGCTGATACCCGATGGTGACCATTGTGAGTTGTACATCTAGTTGACAAAGCAAAACTGTGATTATTTCATTAATTCCCTTCAATTTATCTGAGGTTAAAAGTTTTCTTTGAGGTCATGACTTCACAACGTCTCTCATAGTGACGTTTAAAGCGTGAGCTATTCAGCCATGTCAACTTGTCGCCTGGGAACCATTCTATAATTATACACGAATTCTTAAATCATTTTCAACCATTTTTTTATCTTGCACAGTCACTTTACGTCACACTTGAAGTGTTTGAACAAGCATTTGAGTTAACTGTCTAGAAAAGCAAATGTAAAAAGCACCTGAAACTAGATCTCCGGTACTGTCACGTTTGAAAGGAGAAGATTTTTTTAAATTGCAATTCAATAAATAGAGATGTCTGTGTCCCGTTTTTTCACTCGCCCATATGAAGTTGATCTCATCGCTTGGATTGTCTTGAAAGAAGTAAAAAGTATCGTGAACCTGCCGACAAAAAATGACTGAGTTCAATAAAACTGATACACACTTTGTTTCCTTTAAAAAAAATTGGCAACATGAATTTCAAAAATGTCTTACGTTTATCCAAACGTCAGAGGTTTCCTCGTGTAAGATTTTAATGGAGTTTTGTAAAGAATGAGATGGAGAGTTTGAAAGAAAAGCATCTTCCATCATCTCAACGTCGGACCCATTGCTCCTCTTCACTCCCTCTTGCTGAGGTGGGATGACCAACTGATCGAATTGTGAATAAGGGATGTGGATCACCGCGGTGTGCTGCTGCTGACGATCCAAGAGCTGTGCCCAAACTCTGCGTGAATAAAATATACAGACGCTCAAGTCTGGACATGGTCTGGATTATTACAAGTGCTATGATCATAGATCCCAACAAAGTATAAACTGCTCAAAAAAAAAGAAAAAAAGCCCAATCCATTAAATTTGACATTTTCCTAGTAACGAGATGACAGCAACGGACACACATTAGCTGTTACTTTCAGAATCAATTCAATATCAGTCAGAAAACGAATAAAAAACGTTCTAGTAACGCTAATTTGAGTGATTAGTAGTTACATCTAATTGTTAAACTAATATAATTATACAAGATGCGAAACTCAACTCACCCTTTCCCACCCGGGAGCCACCCTACTCTCACAATGTACTCGGCCCACGGGAATATGTGCTGTAACGATTCTGACATCCTCCTTGTCACAACATCAGAAATCTAAATTACATCAATTCTGAGATTAACGAACAATTCATCGTCGCCAACCGCATAGCACAATAGGCTATATAACACGAATGTGAAGAATAAACGAACTTTTGACCGAAAGATTTACAACAAACGAATGACGCTTACAACATTTGTTTGAGATTTCGAAAACTTGGTTACCGACCTGACCATTAGAAGTTGTTGAAAACTCGACCATACAGAGCGAGACTTTTGCATTCGATGATCCTAGATATGAACAAGTTCATTGAAAGTGGAGTTGTCAGCAAAACTCAATAACACAAAATCGCGCACTGCCTCACGTTTTGTTACGACACCCTCCCCTTACTCCAAAGACTTTTTAATCGTTATGTGAATCAACATTCAACAGGTCCGGTGGTTGTTGCCAACTGGTGAGAAAGGTTGTTTTACTCAAAGCAGGCGCTAATAGTAAGAAAATCCCCCTCCGAAAAAAAAACTAAACAAATTTTACTTTTGCACAAATAAAAATTTGAAATCACTTTAATCAATCCATTCCAATTTAAGGGAGGCAAAACAAGTTGTGACAAGCTAATTAGTAGTGGCGATTGAATGGGCTCTATAAAAATGAACTACACAAGAAGCTGTAGCCTACTTACGATGAACACCAACTTTATTTTGTTTATTTTTTTTTTAATTTCAATTCAATGGAATCACAGAAAAACAACTGACCTGCTTTTGGATATCGAAAAGCATCAACATCAGGTGTTCCAATTGGATTTGAAATGTGAAGAACTTCTACATTGGATTCATCCACAAGTTCATAGAGAATGCAATGCCTACCTGAAAAATGATGAATCTATCAATATGCCCAAGTGGAAAAAGTTTCAAAGCAAAATCAACTGTAGCACAAAGCAGGTTCAGTTACCATGAGATCATAGACTAAAGCCGCAGAGGTTTGGTAGAAAGCTTTGGTATGTAGCTGCTTACCTCCAACTGCATTTGGTTGCCACCAGTAGCCACTGTAGCGGTCAAATTCTTCCTGCACAACGTAGGACGCTACACCAGCAGAGAGAGTTTTGTCTGCAGCTTTAATTCCTAAAAAATTATAAAAATACGTTTTGTTGCTGTGTTACTTTGTACGTATACAAATCTGATGCACAATCAATTATATGTATAATGTCGGAATGGCCCGATTCGGTGAGTCCGATTCGGTGAGTCCGATCCCTTAACGGGGGATTTTTTCAATTTTTTTTTTTTAATTATCGGGTACCGTGGCCTAATTATCATTGCCGTTTTAGGGTTAGGGGTTAGGAGTTAGGGTTAGAGGTTAGGAACTCACCGAATCAGACTCACCGAATCGGACTCACCGAATCGGACTCACCGAATAGTAGCAGACCCGTATAATGTATATATAGTATATAATACACAATTACACATATCATACATACACCACATTCCAGAAATAAATTGCAGCAATTGCAAACAAATTAGGCTACTCAATGCAGCAAGCAGAGCTGAAACAATTACCGTACAGTTAAACTAACATAGACATTAGACAAGTTATGCGCTACCGTACCTATAATTTCATGTTGGATAACGATCATCAGGCACAACACTCATTCAAATAGACTTATTCATTGATGAGTGTTGTTGTTGTGCCTGATGATTGTTATCTAACATAAAAACTTAGGTGCCATAGTGCACTTAATCTATCCTTGTTAGTTTTACAATAATAAATACATAGATATATGCAATAGCAGTTAATCTGCATAAAAAATATGCAACAAGATTCATATTGATACTATAGGAAAGTTCTGATGGGTACTAACTTTTAATTTTGTATAAGATTTACTTAACACATAAAGGAATGTAACTAAAGTTTTGAAGTTAACATGTCTGTTGTTGAGATGCTTACCAGTCGATACATGTGTGAGACGAACTTCTTCTTTACTTCCAGTATGTGTGATCCAGATGTCATTTTCATGAACAAAAGAAACAAGTTGTGGATCCTTTGGAGACATCTTTGGATCCATCCGACTTCCTTCACATCGAGTTGATATCTCTGTTGGCTCAACCAAGTCTATCTGCATAGAAATATGCGTTTGTAACCTACGAATACCTTGTTGGCATTCAAAGACGCATCCATGAAGACACTGGGTTCCTAATGGTTGTAAAGGTCTATGGCTAAAAGGAAATATAACCGTAAGTTTTGCTTTATATTAACCCACCGTGATGAAACGCACAAAAATTCACAACTCTTTAGATGTGAATATGTAAATTATTTCCCTTTGAACAAAAACAAATCATCAATAAATAAATTTACAGCAGGCTACATCGATTTAAACGTTTCACTATTTTGAGATAATTGCATACACAAGCACACTTTTTCTTGTTATATATACGTCATAATTTTGCTAATAATCTTCTATTCCAGAGCTACAATGTACCAGTATATGAAAGTAAGTGTTTTACTATTTTGGGAGTCAAAAATTCAATTTTCAACATTTAGAATTGATTTATACCATATCATATTATATGAACTTGGGCTACATTGTAAAGATAAAAAGTTATTCGATAGCTTCCAATGAATTATGATATGAAGTGAGGCAAAATTTCTTAGAAATGATTTAATGTTCACAGTCCATATACTTTCTTGTAAAAAAAGTTTGAAATTTCACTTTCCAGTGATAGCTATAAAAACAAGTGGCAAAAATAATGTCATAACTTTAAGACAAATGAAGCAATCATTTAAATCAACTGTACTTCTATGACATCTCAGCATTTACACGTTTATACATGTCTTATCAAGTTGGAATATATACAAGTGTAGGGAAACCATATGCCAACATCAATGAGATGATCAGATGCATGAAGCACAACATGCTACAAGGCATTGTATCTACCCTGATGTATTTCCCACATCGAATTGAATACTTAGTTAGTACCCGTCCGATGTTCTTTACGTCCATTACAAACAAGCTTCCAGCTGCAGGATAAAGAATTCTGCTGTCATCATTGCTGACTTGAAAGCTTGTTATCCCATGAAAACCAAGACGCATTCGTTCACGTAATAGCTCTTCTTCCTTTGAGTACTTCTCCGTTGTCATAAATCCTTGCTGCAAAGAAAATCATAATTTACACTAAACAAAATTGTGTTAAGAAATATAATAATACAGAAATTAGGCTATACCGTATGCAATAAGCTATTCACTTGAAGATTCTACAACACTGTTTTGAACGGTACACGACAACTGGGCGATACCCACTTGGGCGAGACTAGGTGGGCGATGAGACAAGTGGGCGACGGACCAAGTGGGCAACGAGCCAAGTGGGCGACGGACCAAGTGGGCGACGAGCCAAGTGGGCGACGAGCCAAGTGGGCGACGGCCAAAGTGGGCGACGGAAGCGAAAGTTTAGCCGTTCGAAAAAAAATACGATTTTTAATTTTTACTTTAAAATACAATGGTTGATTTGTGGAAGGGAAGCAATGAGAGTTCTCACGCTGAGTTTCACGAAGCATTGGAAGCAACATTTTCATTATTTTTTGTACCGGTAGTCTAGTAATAGCGCTTGCTGTTTGATGTTAATTTGCATGGTGACATCATCTTGACACATTATTTTGCAATTTGCGGCGTCAGGGTTTATCGTGAAGCTTAAGAGAAACCTCTCTGAAAAGAGACGCTAGCAAAAATCTACCATTTTGCGTCGATTTAGTGTCATCAGATGTTGATTGTTGAATGCACCCAAAAACAACATAATTTGCTACGTTGACACAGCGTGCGTTTAGCTTTATGCGCATGCAAACAGACTCGATGTCGCTTTCGAAAGTCGAAACCTCTGCAGAGAATTGTCGCGGCAGTGAATCGCTTGCTGTGAAAATGAACTTGAAGTCGTCAACTTGAAGTCGCCCACTTTGGCCGTCGCCCACTTGGCTCGTCGACCACTTGGTCCGTCGCCCACTTGGCTCGTCGCCCACTTGACTCGTCGCCCACCTGGTCTCGCCCAAGTGGGTATCGCCTACTTTGTCTCGCCCAGTTGTCGTGTACCGCTTTTGAAAGGTATCATACCATTCAAGTACGGTACTACCAAAACATTGCTCAAAGCGCAATTCAAACCTAGAATGTTGTTGAAGGAAAAGCAAGTTTTACAACTACTAAAACAATTTCTCGTAGTTATTTGAGATTAAGTCACTCATCCAAAGTCACACCCTGCACTCAGACATGGTAACTAAAATAAGACAAAATTTCAAATTCACATTTTGAAATTATTTGTGTATAAATATTTGGTACAAATTTCTATGCCTTATACTAAAAAACATGTTAGTTTTAAAAAACATTGACAGTACCGGTATTGAAAATAGCAAATCATAAAGTTCAAGGTGCCTAATAATATTCTTTATTTTTAAATTGAAACAATGTCAAAATTAACATACAAAAATACTGAACTAATACAGCTCATACATTTTAAGACAAGTTTCTAATCTCGGAATGGCCTGTTTCGGCGAGTTCCCTATTCGGCGAGAGCCTTTTTCGGCGAGTGCCCTATTCGGCGAGTTTTTGAAATTTTATTTTTGAAAGGGAATTATCGGGTACCGTAGCCTAACTGTTTTCACATCGTTTTAACGTCGCTGAACGTGCATAAAAGAACAAAAATAAAATGTTTGAACTATTAAATTAAAATTCGTCATGTCAGTTCAGTTGTTTTTATTTCTGACCATCATATCAAAAACAATACACGTCAACATAGCAAAGGTAGAAGCGACAAAACGCGAACGCTAAAACGTGCTTGAATTCGTCATGTCCGTTCAGTTGTTTTTAAGGTAATTTAAGCGATAAAACGCGAACGTTAAAACGTGCTTGTGACCGAAGTAAGTTATTGAGTTGAAAGAAATTTGGCACGGTTGCAACACCTTCAGAAAAATTTAAGATGTGAATGAAAAATAAAATGTTACAAAAAAAAAATCATGTTTATATCTATAAGTTAGTACCGGTACTTTTGAATAGTTAAAATGATTAGTTTGGATCAACAAATGTGTGGCCTACAGCTTGGATTGAAAGGAAATTATCGGGTACCATAGCCTAGTTATCCCTACCAGCAAAAATTTGTTCCAAGAACCCAGCTAGCCTAACAGTTCATTTTTACATTGTAGTTAACAGAATGAAAAAGCTAACCAAATGTGTGGCCTATCGTTATAACATCGCTAAACGTTGAAATCGTGTAGAAAAGAGAACTTTGATGACTAGGATACGTTGCAAGCCTTAAAACAGCCGGCGGCCATCGCCGCTAAGTAGTGCTTGAATGACTGCCTGTGCTACCTCCTCCGTCGGCCAAGTTTGGCCGCCGGTTTCTTCTAGCCAATTATTTAATTTCGCAATAGAATGATCGTGGATTAAATGTCGAAAATATGTAGTATCAAAGAGTGACGCAGAATTAGGTCAGCGCATCATAGTCACTACTGTTGTATTGAATATATCCAGCTGCGATCACCAGCGCTGTAAGTCTTGTTTGCAATTCCCGAATGTTTATTTTAACAAAGTGTTAACCCGAAGTGCTAATTTACATCAGGTGGCAATATTGTCGTTTTTATATCGATTCAATGCTGTCGGGCATTGAATCGTTGTTAAAAAGGAGAACTAGGTTAGTTGACATCCGTGGGTAAAACACGTGTCTTTATAATTGAGAACGCTGTGGGTTAGTGACTTCACACCCTCAATGGTGACATCATAACGGAATAAATGGTCAGGTTTTATGAAAGGCGGTATGCAGTTGAAACAATTTACTGAGCTGCGAGCAGTTAAAACAATTTAGGGTCGTTAGATGGTCCCGCAATACCGGATTACAATCCCGATAAAGCATTTAATGCGTGGTACAACGATTCTATTGCAGGACGTCGCCCAGACTTCAACAACGCTAAGTGATCATTTTAACATTGTTGCAAGTTTAATGCTATTTACTTGTGCTATCGTTATTGTATTTTGGCCTCCAAGCACGCAGATTTGACCGCCGAGAAGGAGCTCTCGATAGGCCACGATGGCTGCGGGAAAAAAACACGAGTTTTAAGGCCTGCGTTGAAACTGAGAAACATTCACAGAAGCCCTTCGATACGTTGCATTTTTAAGATAATGTATGCAGACGTTGAATCAATGTACAAATGAACTGTTAGGCTAAATAGGTTCTTGGAACAAATCGAAGGGCTTCTGTGAATGTTTCCCAGTTTCAACGTATCCTAGTCATCAGAGTACTCTTTTCTACACGATTTCAACGTTTAGCGACGTTAAAACAATGTAAAAACGGCAATTTCTGCTGGTCGTGATAATTAGGCTACGGTACCCGATAATTTCCTTTCAATCCAAGCTGTAGGCCACACATTTGTTGATCCAAACTAATCATTTTAACTATTCAAAAGTACTAACTTATAGACATTAAACATGATTTTTTTTGTAACATTTTATTTTCCCTTCATTTCTTAAATTTTTCTGAAGGTGTTGCGACCGTGCCAAATTTCTTTCAACTCAATAACTTACTTCGGTCACAAGCAAGTTTTAACGTTCGCGTTTTGTCGCTTCTACCTTTTTCTACACCTTTGCTATGTTGACGTAAATTGTTTTTGATATCTTGATCAAAAATAAAAACAACTGAACTGACATGACAAATTTTAATTTAATAGTTCAAACATTTTATTTTTATTCCTGCACGATTTCAGCGTTTAACGATGTAAAAACGGCAATTATATATAATTAGGCTACGGTACCCGATAATTCCCTTTCAAAAATAAAATTTCAAAAACTCGCCAAATAGGGCACTCGCCGAAAAAGGCTCTCGCCGAATAGGGAACTCGCCGAATTGGATTAGCCGAGCCGGACTCGCCGAATAGTAGCAGACCCTCTAATCTAGGCTATGGTTGGAATGCTGAAGATTTGAAACAACATTTTTATCTCAGTGGTAAAATAGTCTACCCCACAAGATATGATTCATAGCTCAGCATCGCACCCTGATGAACACAAAATGAACTAAATTTTTTGACACTAACCTGAAAACAATCGAGAACTTGTTTCCATTCTACTGGTTTGTCCAATAGTGCTGGTGAATGTGTGGATGGAATATCAACATATAAGATAGTATTCTCTCTTTGGCCTTGCATAGCTCCTAAAAATAGGAGACGCGATCCTTTATAGACCTGAGCAGAAGAATCATCTTCACTACAATCCAAAGGAATAAACGTGAAATGATGAGGCAATTTATTTGCCAACTGAGCTTGAGCCTTTTTCAATGACCTTACTGCCTTTCTCATATCCTGCCAAGATGACCCAGATGGTTTTGACGCTTTCATAAGTTTTCCATCCTGTGGTAATTTTCTATCCTGTGATATATCACAAGATTCTTTTAAGTCCATGCAAGCTTGTTCCCCACGCAGCTGATGTGGCAACGCCATAATCAAGTTTTAACTTCAGAAACGTTATCTAGTTATTATGTTTCTTCAAACCACAGTTGTAAATTTTTGTAAATTTTTTGAATTACAGTAATTTACCTGAAAAAATGTCTACATAATTGTCCCTCTGGAGCTATATAACCAAGCCGGAATGGCCCGTTTCGGTGAGTCCAATTCGGTGAGTCCGATTCGGTGAATCCGATCCCTTAACGGGGGATTTTTTCAATTTTTTTTTTTTAATTATCGGGTACCGTAGCTTAATTATCATTGCCGTTTTAGGGTTAGGGGTTATGATTAGGGGTTAGAGGTTAGGAACTCACCGAATCAGACTCACCGAATCGGACTCACCGAATAATAGCAGACCCTAACCAAGCATTGAATCAAAATCTGTGTTAGATACGGTTAATGTACCGGTATGACAAAAAGCTTCTATTATAGTCTGCTACAGTGGTTTATTGACAGTTTTGATAATCATGATCAGAGGTACCGTACTTGAAAGAAATGGCATCCCTATTGTACCGGTACTTGAAAGAAATGTAATGCCTTTTTGCTACATTGAAAAAAAAGTAGCACTGATACTCCAACAAAATATAAATTATAGCAACGCCAGTAGAGCGCTACAAAAGTAGTGCGTTACAGATGCAACCTATTTTGTCCCCTGAACACTTCTGATGCTCTGGGGAGGAAAGAGGTTGAATCCTTATACAGGGATAGGGTTATAAATAAAAACATTTCTAACCTTAACCAATAGATTGAACCCTTATTAAAGGTTAGGGTTAGAAATAGAAACATTTCTAACCCTGACGTCATTGCATAGCACGAACAAGGGTTGCGAGAATATAATTTCCAGTGCATTCCAGCACGCATCCAGAAAATGTTAATACTGTATCCCTTAGCTTCCATTTAACCCTTTGCGGTCATCTACAAATTTCCCTATGTGCGTTTGTTACTCGTTTTCGAAATAACTAGCAAATAACTCAATTATTGCATATTTGAAGTACAAAAGTACATATATAATGATTGTAAGCAAGTGATATGAGCCAGGTTCGGAGACTTGTGTAATTTACCGATCAAGTTTTT
Source organism: Aplidium turbinatum (assembly GCF_918807975.1). Classification (NCBI taxonomy): domain Eukaryota; kingdom Metazoa; phylum Chordata; class Ascidiacea; order Aplousobranchia; family Polyclinidae; genus Aplidium; species Aplidium turbinatum. Next base: position 13,961,014 of record NC_137477.1, on the reverse strand, counting down.
ACCACAATAAAAACGGCTTCTTCAGTTTCTTATTCAAACAGAATTGAAATAACTCGATTATTGCATATTTGAGGTACAAAAGTACATGATGATCATAGGCGCCTAACTATTTTAAGCGTGTTTCATCAGCAGCAACGTAAATTCAGCGAAATGTCATGCAGATGGATGACGTAATTATGTCGTCACACTAGAATTGCTTTTATTGCCAGACTCGGAGTTATCGCTACGTTCGACCTACCGTTAATTATTATAAACAAAACTCGACCAAAACACATGCTATGCGTCTGCGTTGGCTAGCGGTTGATGGACTGCGATTCTTTAAGCTAAGCACAACATAAAGTTTAGCAACGAACTAGATTTATTAGCATGAAACAAGAGACGAAAAGGTTTACTGAAAGGTATTGTCTGTAAATGGAATGAAAATACTAACTTGATCTGCAAATATACCTGTTGAAAGCAAAATCATTCATGTTTACATCAATTCAACAGCACGTCACCTTGAATAAATTTAAAAGTTGCTGACATCCATAAACAGCCCTTGAAAAATAGTTACGGAGAGACGTTTGATTAAGTTTTTGACTTGACATTGCTCCCTTTTTACTACAATATCGCAACTTATCGCAGACCAGCTTTCAAGTTTCAATTCGCGGTAATACGCCCGTTTTCGTGTTGCAGATGAAACAAAAGATGCCTATATTCCCCGCCTTTGATCGGGTTTCTATGGCAACGGTCGTGTGTGCGCCATGCAGTTTGCGCGAGTCCATTGTTGCGTTGATTATGCCGCGTGTACGACTGTAGGCAGTGCGGTTTGTACCAACCCTTGTTGCGTTGGTTGGTGGTTACCTCGGGCCGAGACTTCAAGTTCATTTTCACAGCAAGCGATTCACTGCCGCGACAATTCTCTGCAGAGGTTTCGACTTTCGAAAGCGACATCGAGTCTGTTTGCATGCGCATAAAGCTAAACGCACGCTGCGTCAACGTAGCAAATTATGTTGTTTTTGGGTGCATTCAACATCTGATGACACTGAATCGACGCAAAATGGTAGATTTTTGCTATGTCTCAGGCAGCAAAATCAGTCATTTTACATTGATTCAACGTCTGCAGACGTTAAATCAATGTAAAAATGACAGATTTTTTTTGTCTGGTGTGGGATTGTAGCATCGCTACTCGTTCTAGTGATTATTTAGCGCGAAGCTGTTGCGGTTTGCATTTAAAAATGTTTTCCTGCTGCCGATCGCTAGTTCATCTATTGTTTTATGTATCAATGCAGCATAAAAAGTTGCTCCCACGCATAAATATGTGTGGGGGCCTGGCCCCCACGCCCCCACGGGTTAGGCGCCTATGATGATGATTGTATGCAAATGATATGAGCCAGGTTCGGAAACTTGTGTAATTTATTGATCAAGTTTTCACCACAATAAAAACGGCTTCTTCACAAACTTCTTCAAAAACGGCTTCAAAAAACGGCTTTCTTATTCAAATAGAATTTATTGGTTTCAAAGTTGTTCAAGTTGACGGTCGCTGTAGCTTTAGCACAACTTGGAATATAGGCTACTCATTGAATTACGTTTCATTTCTAGCACTAGTTGCAACGTTCATCTGATGAAATCAAAAGTAAAACATCATTGGCCAATTTTTCAAAATATTGTGTGTTTTATTTTTTCTTGCCTTCAATCGCACTGCAGTATATAACCTTGTGAAATTTTATTTTGTGTGTTATTCGCTCTGAGGATGCGCATTGTCATGGTGCGCGAAACGTCAGTGAAGCAATAAACCATCCTGTTTGTTGTTGCTTTTACTTTCAATTTCATCAGATGAACGTTGCAACTAGTGCTAGAAACGAAACGTAATTCAATGAGTAGCCTATATTCCAAGTTGTGCTAAAGCGACCGTCTTCTGCCTGAACAAGTAGCCACAATATGTTTGCGAAAGCTTGCAGCAGCCTACGGTATGCCACTGCCAACTAAGGCACACGTGATTTCCATTTTATTCAGTTTCCCAGCCTAACAATGCCTTGTTATCACGTGGTATTGCGCAACGTGAAATTCTGCGCAGTTCACTTTCAACAGAACTCGGTTTTCTGACAACAGGATTTGCTTGGTTGACCAACCACAACTACTTTTATTTTGCATGCTTTGATCCTCTAAGAGAAGTAATAGCAACATATTTTCATAGCAACTATGCTTCTTTGCCAAAAATTTACGTTTGGCAAGAAACGGTCGCCTTACCAGTGTGCAAAGTGGAATTTTAGGAAAAGGCGAGCTATACTCGCCTTACGACAAAATCGGCAATTTTGAAAAGGCGAGCCAGACTCGCCTGTTGACCGCAAAGGGTTAAGCAAGAAAGCTTTTGATTTTTAAGTTGCTTCAACAATTGATGACAGGGGTCGATCTTAACTTTTTTTTCACCAACCTACCGGACTAGTTGCTCCCCGTTTTCACTAGCCCGCACGATTTTTCACTAGTCCGACCAGTTTACTGACTTTTCACTTGTCTGATGACGTACCGTATTAAGATAAGTGTTTTGGCTTAGACTGAAACTAAATATAAAGTAAAGGCTTTCAGCTTTCAGTACGCACAAGAGAGCAACAATACGCACAAAAACATCTTCTCGTACTACAGATGCAAACAATGCAATTTTAAAGAATAAAAAAACATTTCACCGGCTAATATTTTCACTAGCCGATCGGACTAGTACGGTACTGCAACATTTCTACTAGTCCGCGCAAATTTTCACTAGCCATTGGCTAGCGGACTAGCATTAAGATCGAACCCTGGATGACATTGAATCAGTGTTATAAAGATGAATTCTTCGCTAAGAATGGATGGGAGTACGGTATTTCTACAATCTACATGGGTGCAATCTAATTCGTACCCTGAACAGCATAGGCGCCGACTCCGGGGGGGCGATGCCCCCCCGTGAATTTAGCTCGGGGTGGCTGGCCCCCCACAAATTATTTTAAAAAAATCCTAAATCAAATGTTTCTAAGTTCAAACTTGCGTTAGTTTGACCTTCATTGCAGATCGATCTCAATTAAAAGATCTACTTGTTGCAACAAGAGCGCTGCTCCTAAGATAACAAAAAAACAGAAGTACGGTAGCTGATAAACGCCAGCATGGTGCCGTTGAAGCAAACAATGATTGAAAAACGTTTTTCTTGATTTCTTCCGCTTTTTTTGTCTTGGAGTGTCAATACGAGGTGCAGTTTGCTGTTTGCTCAGTTTAGTATCTACTCGTATTAAGAGCTAAAGTTCAAAGTGACCAGCATATAATTCGAAGTAGCCTACAGGCCTCGAAATTCGTTTTTGTTGACGGCGGACAAACGTGTCCGGTCTGAGCAGTTATCTCAGCGGACAAATTAAGTCTCATGGCGGACACACCAGTTATAGCCGTCGATCGTCATGCTTAATCACTTTATCTTGATAATAATTCTTCGCCATTTCAGAACTCTAACTACGGTTTTAGAAGGCTTTTTAAAAAATCAGTAAAGTCACGCTGAAAGGCTTTCATCAGACCAACGACTTGCGCTTGAAGAGTCAAAGCAGGGTTGCCAACCTGTCTTCACCAAAAAAAGCCAGACCTAGTCACAAAAAAAGCCTAAAAAAAAACAGAAAAAAATAGCTGAAAAAGCCAGTATAAAATAGCTGAAACAGCTAAGAAAAAGCCAATTAGTATTCATTAAACATACACATATAAAAATTGCACAACACCGAACTTTGACTTCAGCGACAACGCAGAAACACAGTTAATGAAAAGACAAGCAACTAGAAAATTTTCTCGTTTCGGCTTCAGAACGACATTCGGTCAGACACTACAACCAAATATAAGTTAGAAATTACTGCTCCGATTGACGCTGACAGAATTTTTTTTCTAAAAAAAACGGGAAAGATAAAATTAAGCTAAAAAAAGCCAAAATTATGTTCAGGCCTCGAAATTTGTATTTTTTTCCGGCGGTCAAGCATGTCCTACCAGACTAGCCCTTTCAGCGGACATTTAATATCTCAACAGGACATATTTTTTACATGTAGATTTTGCACAAAATCACACTAACAGTATTGTGTAGTCGTGTTTGTAGAAGACGATTTTCTACAACAGAATAACTCTGCAATGGTTGATGGCTTAATTAACCGACCCTGAAGTATACTGGAGCAGATTGCTTGCAAATAAATCAGTGCGTTAATGACAGTCGTACAATGACGCAATAAACACAATTGAAAACAACAATCCAAATTTCCTTATTACAAAAGCAACTACGATCACTTGTTCCGTGGTTTTCGCGTTATAGAATCATTGTGCCAAGCGATTACTGCCGGCGCGGGTTGTAAATCTCCATGTCAGGACCGTCCAGACAAATGCGCATTAGTGACTCAATAGTGTAAGCCCTCAATAGTGTTAACTAACACAATAGTGTTAGTCTAACACCCTCCCTTCTGTGCAGAACTTCTATTTCTATCAGTATCAGCATGAATAAGGTCGCCACATTCGCCTAAGCACGTGCGGAACCCAGCTGAGACTTGCTTCTCTGTGACGTTTCTTTTTAACAAACGATCAATGTAACGCAATAATCCTCATTGTTAAAATTAGAATACATATCCTGCCAAAAAGTTCAGACAACTTTATTTTAAGGCAACATTGCAAGGCGTTGAAATGATGTAAAAATGGCTACTTTTGCCATCAGCTCGTTAACCACGCCACTCTAATGTGATCTTTAAAGCAATTGTCTGTACTATTATTGTTTCAGCTCCGTATTTGTTCGCGTTAAACAAACAATTGTAACAATTCAAATTTAAAATATATTTTTGCTGCATTAGCTCTATTTTTGTCAAGAATTTTGCGGCGGTCATTTATGACCGACCAATGAGTCGGCTTCAGCAGACATTCAAGGTCATTCCGGAGGTCATGTCCGCCATGACCGCCGGAATTTCGAGGCCTGATGTTGGCTTTTTATAAGTTGACAAAAAATCGATGAAACATGAAAAAAAGCCTAATTTTTCTGGCTTTTTTTATTTAAAAAAAATAAGCCAAGGGAGTTGAAAAACAGCCAGATTCTTAAAATCTGGCTTCAAAAAAGCCAAATTGGTCACCCTGAGACAAAGCGCCGTGTAGCTGGTCAATACGTCACATAACTGATTAACTTCCACCGAACGAGGTCGTGTTGCTTATTGCGTCACAATGCTCTGGGCAGGAGTCGGAAAATTTCTACACCAACGCTACTATTTTCTGCTGTGCAAAGTTTTACAGGCTTTTTTCTTTAAGTTTATTTTTGCGTGTCATGTGAGCGAAAGTGAATTTTCCTTGGGTCTTTTCTTTCTTACTGTAATACCAAAACTTAACAAGTTTTGTTGCATCTTGCTGTAATAGCCTACTCGTATAATCTAATTTAGTAACCAACCTTGCCGTATCATTATTACTCGGAGATCAAAGCCAGACATTATGACGTAAAACGTGAACTAAATTGCGCGTGATTAGTGTAGAAGTACCTGTACTCCTATCGATTCTTAGCGAAGAATTCACCTTTGTTACGCTGATTCAATGTCATCAATCGTTGAAGCAACGTAAGAATCCAAAGTTTTCCTCCTTGAATGGAAGCTAAGGGATACAGGATTCACATTTTCTAGATGCGCACTAGAATGCGCTGGAAAATATATTATCGCAACAATTGTTCGTGCTATGCAATGACGATTTGTATCGCTAGACAAATATGACCGATCTAGATGTTACTTCCCGCGGACATCACATGCTGGAACGGCGGACATGTCCGCCGTGAATTTCGAGGCCTGAGCCTACATTATAAAGCTTGGCGATATACAATGACAGATAGACGCAAACAAACATCAATTCTGACAAACAAACATCAGCATTTTGAATGTAAGCAATCAGTCGGCTAGAAAGTTTGCCCCCCGGGCAATTTTTAAAACCCGGCGCTTATGCTGAACAGTAAACAATTCGCGGTACACGACAACTGGGCGACGGCCAAAGTAGGCGACGGAAGCGAAAGTTTAGCCGTTCAAAAAAAAATACGATTTTTAATTTTTACTTTAAAATACAATGGTTGATTTGTGGAAGGGAGGCAATGAGAGTTCTCACGCTGAGTGTCACGAAGCATTGAAAGCAACATTTTCATTATTTTTTGTAGTCTAGTAATAGCGCTTGCTGTTTGATGTTAATTTGCATTGTGACATCATCTTGACACATTATTTTGCAACACACAATCCAGTCTCTGAATATTATAAACATTTGCGGTAGGTCACTAGGTCAGCCAGTGCTGAGATCTTAACTACTAAGTAGCTGGTTCGGCAGGTACATGCATTAGACATTGGAATGTTTGTAGTGATTTTCAAGCGAAACAGAGTTTTTTGTTAGTTGTTTGAGTGCGTTATTGTTTAAAATACATGTAAAAACTTACATACGAATCATTAACTACGGAGATTAGCATAATTTTGATGCTCTAAAAATAAAGTCATATTTTTCAATTTTTAGGTCATAAACAAAATGGCCCTAGTAATGACTGTCAGTCACAATGTGTTCTGTAAACTGCTGATGCGGCTACACAGCGTCTAGACTAGAGCATTCAGATTAAAAATATCAGTTGACTTTTAAGTGCCCAAGTTAAAATTATGACTTATGCCTCTTGAGAAGTCCCACATAGTCTGTGGTGGATCCTGTCCATTAAAGTTTTATTGGTACTTTCACATACAACATTGTAAATGTAAGTATCAAGTCTGTATGAGACATTGGATTTTCCGCGCACATACGATTTATAGCGTCAAGAACACTAATTGTGCGCTGTTTTTCTTTTCCGAAACAAATATAGTCAATTCGGTCAAAATGTCCAAAAAATATATAAATCAACCATTGTATCTTAAAGTAAAAATTAAAAGTCATATTTCATACTGACAAGCTTTGATAACGGTTAGGGAACGTTCATTATAACTGACTTAAACCACTCTTTGGCCATTTGTTTGTCTCTTTTCTGAGAGGTTTCTCTTAAGCTTCACGATAAACCCTGACGCCGCAAATTGCAAAATAATGTGTCAAGATGATGTCACCATGCAAATTAACATCAAACAGCAAGCGCTATTACTAGACTACAAAAAATAATGAAAATGTTGCTTCCAATGCTTCGTGAAACTCAGCGTGAGAACTCTCATTGCCTCCCTTCCACAAACCAACCATTGTATTTTAAAGTAAAAATTAAAAGTCATATTTTATACTGACAAGCTTTGATAACGGTTAGGGAGCGTTCATAACTGACTTAAACCACTCTTTGGCCATTTGTTTGTCTCTTTTCTGAGAGGTTTCTCTTAAGCTTCACGATAAACCCTGACGCCGCAAACTGCAAAATAATGTGTCAAGATGATGTCACAATGCAAATTAACATCAAACAGCAAGCGCTATTACTAGACTACAAAAAATAATGAAAATGTTGCTTCCAATGCTTCGTGAAACTCAGCGTGAGAACTCTCATTGCCTCCCTTCCACAAATCAATCATTGTATTTTAAAGTAAAAATTAAATGTCATATTTTTTTTCCGAATGGCTAAACTTTCGCTTTCGTCGCCCACTTTGGCCTTCGCCCACTTGGCTCGTCGACCACTTGGTCCGTCGCCCACTTGGCTCGTCGCCCACTTGACTCGTCGCCCACTTGTCTCGTCGCCCACCTGGTCTCGCCCAAGTGGGTATCGCCCACTTTGTCTCGCCTAGTTGTCGTGTACCGAACAATTCGTACCCTCACTTCATACCCTGAAAAGATTGACAGAAAAAATAGCACTAAGCCGAAGTCGTTGATCTCAACAAAGCCAAATTCACTAATCGGAGTTTCTGCAAAAAATTTAAAGTTAGGGTTAAGGTTAAGCAAAAACTTCAATCGGTGTGTTATTTTGACTTTTTTCTCGATTTTTTCAGGGTACGAAATGAGGGTACAAATGGTTCAGGGTACGAATTAGGTTGAGCATCCTTTCTACACTAATCACGCGCAACTTAGTTCAAGTCTTACGTCACAATGTCTGGCTTTGATCTCTGAGTAATATTGATAAGGCAAGGTTGGTTACAAAATTAGACTATACGAGTAGGCTATTACCGAAACAGAAAGATGCCGCAAAATTTATTAAGTTTTAGTATTACAGTAAGAAAGAAAAGGCCCAGGAAAAATTCTGAAAGTGAGAATGAGGACGATGAACCTACTTGCTCTTTGTCACTTTCGCTGACATGACATGCAAAAATAAACCTAAGAAAAAATACCTAGTGAAACGTTGCACAGCAGAAAACAGTAAAATTAGTGCAGAAGTTTTCCGACTCGTACCCAGAGCATTGTGATGCAAGAAGCCACATGACCTCGTTCGGTGGAAGTTAATCAGTTACTGTATATGGCGTATTGGGCAGCTACAGGCCGGTTTGACTCTTCAAGCGCATGTCGTTGGTCTGATAGAAGCCTTTCAGAGTGACTTTTCTGAAATTCTAAAATGCTTTCTAAACCGTGGCTATACCGGTAGTTCTCAAATGGCGGAGAATTATCAAGATAAAGTGATTAAGCATGATGATCGACGTTAAAACTGGTGTGTCGCCAACAACAAAAACGTTTGTCCGCAGTCAACAAATCGAATTTTGAGGCCTTCAACCTATTTCGTCCCCTGAAAATATCGGAAGAAATTTTGAAATGTTTGCAGCAACTCCGGTCAGCGACTTCGGCTTCAGAGCAAACAGATGTTGTATTTTTTTCTCAATCTTTTCAGGGGACAAAGTGTTCAGGGGATGAAATAGGTTGCACCCGTACACTACTGCCAACTTTTGATCATGATCAGCAATAAAACCATCAATCCATAAACCATCACAAAATTTATACTGTGCCACAGTGCTCATTCATTAAGCTTTATATAGACTTAAGTGCTTTAAAAACAAGTTATCAGAAGTTATAGGCTACAGTATACTGTATGTTTAAGCCATAACCCCACATTTTCCTTGAAATTGTAGCTCTTGCAGGTCATTTTTGCGTTTCTTTACATCATTTTCTATGTTTATTGCCGTTGTGGAATTTGAAATACCTGTCACATTATTAAGAACAGAAAAGCAGCTAACTGATGACTGATATAGTCTTTTGTTGTTTCCTGTCGGTTGTGGTATCTAGATTGCTATGGTGCTATTTTATTCGCATTATGTATAATTGTACCGCATATTCTCGCAACATACGCAATAAAAGTTTTCTCTCTAAATTTGGTGTCAGTCAAAATAAGAAATTATGAAACTTGTTCTGACTTCTGAAACTGCACACGGGGTTTCCAAACAATGTTTAAAAAAAATTGACATTTAAAAAAAGAAAGGGTAATAATGTTCTAATGTTGGATAAAAACAAAAAAAACAAAGATGATTCTTCCCGCACCAGTCTGGTGTAGGTCTCAAGCAATTATTGATTGAAATTATAATAATTTTAAAATTACTATTTATGTGAAAAATTTACAAAACAATTTTTTATTTCATTTTTTACACGTTGCAGTCAGCGCAAGAATGTAGCTTCGGGTCGGGAGAATCAGACATTCCTCGAGCTGATTGCAACAAGCAGTGCTTCCAGCATATTATTGAAAATACTACAACATAAGATGAAACCTGGAAGACCGTATGGTAGCTAGTAGCTTGATTGTTACTTATTACGGCATTTTTGGTAATTCGGGGTCTACTGCATTCTATTATACAATCATGCAATGATAGTCTTTGTTTTTGTTTTGTTTTTCATATCTTTATCCTGCATTTCAATTTCAATTTCAGTTATTTTTTTCATTGTCGGAAAAAAACAGCAATGATAAAGTTACTAATAGTTTACGAGAACAAACCAACAAAAGGAAACGGCGGCAAAACCACAGAAGTTTAAAACGTGCATGCGATGTAAATTTAAAGCATAAGTCGATGAAAGTAAAGTTAAGCACGGCCACCAAACCAAACAGTTTAAAATAGATGAAGTAGTTGAAAAAATCAGTGGCTCCACATACCTAAAGCAACTGGAGGTGTGACAGTTGATGTAGCCACGCGGGGACGACTGAATCTCACAACCAATACAAAAAAAGAAAAACAAAAACACGAGTATTTAATAAACGTACGGTGAGCCTATTATACAAAAAACTATATACAGTGTTTCGTTTGTAAATAAAATGAACTGTTCGCAGCAACGACAGTGGTGTAGTTTTAAAACAGGAATCAATAACCGATGGGTTCAGGAATATACACTAATTATTATTTGAACATTATGTGACTCTGATTATATTATAGTGATGATCAATGAAAATGGTCTTGATGGCATGCGGGTGACTTCGGTATCGGAGAGAGATGGAGTTTCTGTCGTTTTTCAAATGAATTTCCAACCAAACTGCTGGAGAGTGATGCAGCTTCATTGTTGTAGTAGGCTACTGTATTCTTTACAAACAAATCTATAGGCCTACAACAAAGTAACGTACAACAAAGTAAAAGAGTCAAAAGGTTCTTTGAACAAGTACAATATACTTAGTTTGGCTAATGGGCTAAAGGCGTATTGCGGACCACTGGTAACATATAGCATCTAATAGCAGCCCATTGAAATTGAATAATTTTAGGTGGTGGTGGCAGACGCACGACAGTGACTGTTGTAATAAGCTAAGCAGATACTTTGGTGTCAAACAGTAGTAGGCCTACTTGAAAGATTAAATATACAAAAGTTGACGCATGCTAATCAGCTTGAATTTCAGTTCGCAGATGGGCTTTCAGTTTGCTGCAGAATAATGAAGAGGTTTCGATTTCAGTAATGTTTTTGGGGAGATCGTTCCAGACTTTAACTCCACTGAATTGGATGGATTGTTGGGTTAACTTTTTGGAGTAGGCTAATAGGAAAGAAAAATCGATTGCTGTTTCTGGTTGATTTGTGATGCAAGTTGCTGTTAAGTTGAAATAATGAGTTAAAGTTTTTTGGCAGTTGATTATGTTTCAGTTTAAACATGAATTTGCCAGTTTCGATGGTGTAAAGGTTATCAATTGTGAAAAAACTGTCAACATTGTAGCCTATTGAAGTTCATGCTTGGTAATCATTTTTATGAATTTGTTGCAAATTTTTTGCAGTTTATTTACAATGGTAACATGACCAGGGCTGGATTTCAGCCGGAACGGTCCGGAGCGCCGCTCGGAAGCTCGATCAAAAAGTTGACTTGTCCGGAACGGCGTTCCGGAAGCTCAAATATTTTATACTCTTATTATGCTTTGCTCTATTCAGTAAAAGTATATCTATAATTCTTCTTGAGTCGACCACGTAAAATCGCGTATCCACTATGATAATATATTTTCGTACCAGTCGTGACGGAAGCGAACCTGTGAATGTATTTGTGGGATCTTGCTGAGCTCGCTAGTCTTACGGCGAATGGCATCTTTAATTCCCTAAAGAGCTGCCTAAAATCATATGGCATGTCAACAACATTTTTATCTTCTTGTTTGATTGGTGTTGTATGTGATGGCGCGGCTGTGATGTCAGGTCGCAAAAATGGTGTGGCAAAATTGCTTCGTGATGAATTTCCAGACATTGTGGTGTGGTATTGTGCAAACCATTTAGATTAGAACTAGCGGTTCGTGGTGTTGTAAGATCGATCTTACTGATCAGTCAGTAATGTGAAACGATTTCGATCTTTTGTGGACAAGCGCTACAGCCTTTACCACGCTTCTCCTAACAAAAGCAGGGAATTGGATGAATGTGCAGCGGCTGTTGAAGTGCAGTTGTTGAAAATCGGAAGGGTACTGGACACACGTTGGGTAGCCTCGAGTTTCCGCACAGTTAATGCCGGCTGGAATGATTTTCCAGCACTTGTCGAACATTTCAAAAAGGGAGCTAGTAGCGACACAGGAGATTCGCGGGAACGTGCGAAATATCAAGGACTCTTGTCGAAGATAACATCCACGGATTTCTTGTTGGACTTGGCTTTGATATACGAATCCTCGAAAGAATTATCCGAAGTAGCCTAAGCCTCGATCTGCAAAACAGAGCATGTAGCCTACTATTTGGGATGTAGATAACAAAATTAATAATCTTGCAAAACTATTTGAAACACGTAGGAACGAACCCGGACGACGTTATCGCATTGCCAACGATGCTGAAGAAAACTTAGAGTTTAAAGTTGTTGAATTGCATGTAAACAATTGCAGAAAAAGCCCGCTAATCATTCTCTGCATCTTCTATCATCACTTAAGAAATTTCATCCAAGATCGCTTGTTGAATTCTACAGACTTGTCATTTATTAACAGCTGCAAAATAGTTGATTCAACTACTTGGCCAGAGGACACAGTAATGACACACGGAGAAAATGAAATCATTCAAGTTGCAAAGAGATTGCGCTTAGATGATAATTCACTTCATATCACTTGATAAATCACTTAAATCACAAAATCACTAAAATCCCTTCCAATTTCATCGAGCGAGTGTGAACAAGTATTTTCACAAATGAACCTCACTCTGATATCTGACCGTGCTTCTCTACACACTATGTAACTGTTTCAAGTTTAGCCTACTCTTTATACGAATGGTCGGTCCTCCACTGAAAAAGTTTTAACCAGCAAAGTATAATATTGTATCCTGGTTGCGCCAGGGACGTAACCCGGCAATGGAGACCTGAAGTCGTCAGAGGTTTTATGGTTTTGAATACGATAAATGTCTTAAAAAATTGTAGGCTATAACTTGTATTTTATTGTGTTATTGTTTCACTAAAATACGAATATTTGTATTAAACAGCGCCATATCGTAGACCATGATACTTACTTTTGCAACGTTTTACGTACCAAGTGTGTTGTTTCAAAGTCTTATAAGGGCCTATTTCTGAATCTCTTCTACGGCACCTAGCGCATTTGGAAAGTAAAAAACTAACGTTCCGGAAGCTAATCTTCTGGAAATCCACCACTGAACATGACTATGCTTCCAAGCACTAATGCAATATCTTAGCTTGCTTTCAATAAGTGAATGATAGAGAGAAATCAAGTTCGTGGTGTGTAAGGTTTAATCTTGCAGATTATTCCGAAATTTCGTCGAACTTTTTGTAGCAAGTGAATCATATGAGATTTCCATGACAGATTTTCATTCAGTAAAATACCTACAAAAACTAGCGGTGTTAAGACGTTCAATGGGTTGATTATAAACAGATAATGTATGGGTGAAGTTAAAACACTTTGTATTATTATTATTTCTAAATAAAATGTGCTTAGTTTTATTTACATTTAACGACAGCCTATTTGCTGCCAGCCAGTTGGTTACCTTTAACATTTCCATATTGGCAAGTCTACAAAGCTCACTAATATTGTTACCACATAAAAACAAATTGGAGTCATCAGCAAACATTACAGATTCAGAGTGTTGTAAGCTGTTACAGAAATCATTTATATATATTAAAAACAGTAAAGGTCCTAGTATTGAACCCTGCGGGACTCCGAAACATACTTTGCGTTTAGTAGACATTGATTGAGGTATTTCTACTACTTGAAATCGGTTTAGTAGGTAACTGCTGAACCAGTCATGGGCTGCACCCCTGATACCATAATAGTAGCCTAAAGCTTGTTTAACAAAATTTGGTGATCAATAGTGTCAAATGCTTTGGACAGGTCTAAAAATATACCAAGCGTGGCTTCTTTTTTTTCAAATGCATTTGAAATTTTACTAACAAGATGCAAAACTGCGAGGTTAGTTTAATGATTTTCTCTGAACCTAAATTGATGGGGGTAAAAAAAGTTATGGTTTCAAGAAAATTATACACTCTGTTGTACATTATTTTTTCAAGTATTTTGGAAAAGGAAGATAAAAGACTGATGGGGCAGTAATTACTCCAGTCTTCAGTTTTGCCTTGTTTAAATATGGGTATTATTTTAGATGTTTCAAATGCGGTTATAAATTCGTCGTTAGTTAAGGATAAATTGAAGATGTGTGTTAGTGCTATGATTATGTTTTGTGGTGCAACTTTTAATATCTTTGTTGGTATTTCATCTATTCCACAACTCAGTTTGGATTGAAAGAATTTGTTTGACTTCATCAACAGAAGTAAGGCGCAAAAAAATGGATTGACTGATAGGATTTGAAAGATAATCTTAAAATTTGGTACTTGTATTAGGAATTTTATCCACCAGATTTGATGCTATTGAAGAAAAATATTCATTGAAGTAGTTAGCCTTATCATTATTCTGTATAAGTACTTCGTCACCTCTAACAAGATGGGACTGTTCATGGCATCTGGTTTTACCTAATAATTGATTTAAAATGTTCCAGGTTTTTTTCAGGTTATTTTTGTGCTTTAACAGTAAAATTTTAAAATAGTTTTGTTTTTTGAGCTTTAGTGACCTAGTATAGAAGTTTCTTAGAGCATTGTAATTAGATTTGTTTTTTTCAGATGATTTTCTAAGACATTTTTTATATGCCAGTTGTTTCTTTCTGTGAAGTTCACTGAGTTCATGATCATACTAGCATTTTGTAGTTACATTTCTTACAGATTTCACTGGAAAACTGTTTTTAAATACTTCAATGTAATTGTTGAAAAGCATGTTATAAGCTACATCAGTGTTGGTTTCATTTATGATGTCATGAATTCTGAGCTCAGATAATTTTTCAACAAAATGACATGTGTTTAAGTTGCTGTAGCATCTTTTCTCTTTGATTAATAAAACTTTTTCTATTGTACCTAATTGAGAGCATTGTATTACAGGCAGATGGTCAGCGACGCAGTCAACAATTATACCAGCATTTGTTTTGGCATTATAGACATTTGTCCATATGTGATCAATAGCTGTTGTACTGGATGGAGTAATTCTAGTTGGTTTAGTTATTAATGGATGGAAGCTGTGTTCGAACATTGCATCAACATAGCTTCTGGTGTAACAATAATCATGGTCCAAAAGATTGTAATTAAAATCTCCCATTATAAAACATTGTGTAGTTGATTTTGATATTGTTTTTATTGTAAGAAGGAGTGTCTGTGGAAAATCTGAGTTAGCAGCAGATAGTGATTGAGGTGATAGTAGCCTACCACATGTTAACTTTTTCTTGTTGACAAATATATCAACAAAAATCGATTCAAATTTTTTTTCTTTCATGGTAGTCAGATCATTTCCTACAGAGAACATAGCCTAATGCTATCTTTAATGTACAGAGCCACTCCTCCACCCTTTTGTTTACATCTACAGTAATATTAGCGAGAAATACACACCCTTCAAGGGAGGTGAATTTTCCAGTTTGGTGGGAAAGCGGACTTGAGCGCTACGCATCGGTGTAAGCCTTCCGACGTACACCTGACCCACGCTGCAGCCGATGGCAATGTCTGTTTCAGGTTGTCTACTCTACTTATGACTTAAATTTGGTACTACCCATTACTCGAAATCGATCACTGGCAATTATCGTAAAGTTTCTTGCCCAGAGAAACAACACCAAGTGTGGGTGGCTGGTGTCGAACATGCAGGCTCTCGACTGCGAGCCCAACGCGCTAACTACTCGGCCACTGCTGCCGAAATCAGATGTCTTATTCTGTTGATTATATTGTTGAATCGGGGCTCATTGCTTTTCTATTCAGAACCTCTGAGAGAAATTTTCACTAGGGGTACAAAGAGTAATTCCGGGCCCCCTTTGTCTTGGGCAAAAAGTGTGATGTTTGCTTAGGTGTATTGCACACCACACAACATTTTATTGCAGAATTGGACATCTGTGCGCAATAATAGTATCAGGCTACAATAAAACTATTATTTTGTGTTGTGCATATCATGTGATCTGTCCCTCGCCAATTTGTGTATCCTGCATTAAATTCGTGAGTCAGTTGTTGATGGTGCTGTTGAGAGGTGTCGCTTGTACATCTCCAATGTAAAAATTTTAAATTCATTTTTTTATTTCTCTTAGATGTAGCTTATAATTATTTCTGAAGAGGACACTATGTGATGTCGAAAACGTTGGATTTAGTAGTTTTTTTCATGTTTTTATTGTGTGTTTAATGTTAAATCTGTTAACGTTACTGAGTGTTACATTGTAGCGATCCATTATTTCATCGTATAAGTTTTCCTGCCGTTTACTAAAGTTTCTGTAATTTTCCATGCAACTGCTCCCAAAGAAAATAGAAAAAAGGGCGCACACAATAAAATGGTTTGTTCGTCCTTTGACGAGAGCTCTATCAAATCGGACTAGCTCACATCAAACCAGCTCAATTAGACAAAGAGCTCTATCACATCAAACCAGCTCAATTAGACAAAGAGCTCTATCAAATCGGACTAGCTCACATCAAACCAGCTCAGTTAGACCAGTTCAGCTCTCAGAAAACATTAAGTTGATTGTTTAGTTAAAAATGTAATGATTTGTAATAATGTTTCCCTGTTCCGTAATTTCAATAATGTTGCCTGTTCTGTAATTTCACTATTCTGTAATGTTTAAATTCAATTTGTGTATAGACCTACAATATTATATGAACACCTTCTGATAACTTAAAATTATAATTCGAATAACAATTGTGTGGAAATTAGATAATGGAGTCAGCTATATAAATTAGACAAATGAGTGTGAATATCCTTGAGACAAACAGAGTTTCATCAGACAGCCAGTTACCTAATAAATTAACATTTTAAACCATCGCTTAACATTCTCACGCGTAAAATAGGTATAACTACATTGGTGACCCCGTACGTCAGTAGGTTTTAAAACAGAGCATTGGTAAGTACTTGTTTTCCTTATTTCTGTATTAAAATTGTCGCAATATCTCTTGTTGTAGATCTCACAATTTAATTGTAGTTTTAGCCTTGTATAATCTATATTATGGCCCCAAGAAAATCTCGACCCGAAAGCGAATATCGCGAACCCTCTACTCAAATTAAAATCTCTCCTGGCGAAAAGTTTTGCGACACCTTTTGGAAAGATACTCCTAGGTTGTGGTTCACCATCTTAGAAAATAGATTCATCACTTATCAGATTGATTGCCAACGTCTGAAAACAGACAAACTTGTATCGTGTCTGCCTTACGATATTTTTGTAAACATACAAGACTTAATCAGCGCCGGGGCAGACTATGATAAATTAAAGGAACGCTTACTTCAGCGTTTCGAACCGACGTTGAACGAACGTATCGCTGACGTCATGTCACTGTCTGAAATCGGCGATCGACTGCCGTCCGAAGTGCTTGCCGAGATGCGAGCAAAACTTCCTCAAAATGTCGCATCGACGGAATTAATTCGGGAATTGTTTGTAAATAAACTCCCGAATCAAATCAAACTTGTTTTGGCCGGAAATCTCGAAATGTCATTAAACGAATTAGCAAAAGCTGCCGATCAAATGTCAAAACTAACAAACGTTTCCCATGCCACAGTAAACGCAGTGCAGCATACTACAGAACAAAATCCCAATGCCCAACTAATGCAACAGATTGATCGCTTACAACATCAAATGGAACACCTGTCGGCAAGTGTGTCTAATCTTCAGTCTGACCGAAGCAGTCAACCTGTTAATTTCTTCCCAAACCGATATCGCACATCATTTCAGACGCCCAGATCCAACGTTCCCCAAAGACAACAACCTACTTGTTTTTATCATCAAAGGTTTGGCCACGCCGCCTTTAAGTGTCAATGGCCATGCTCATGGAACACAGCACGGCCTAACAACCCTCATTCAACGCAAAATAACAGACAGAAGCCAAAAAACGAGGTGTCGGCCCTAAGGTAGGTATATCACACTTAGGGCCAGGGGTCAATAACAACATGCTATTTCTTGAAGATCTAAATTCCCAACAGCTATTTCTTTGCGATACCGGTGCTGCTGTGAGCTGCGTTCAACCTACTCGATTAGAAAAAAATTCTATTTTATTTTCCAACGACATCTTGTATGCAGCCAATAATACTAAAATACCGACTTACGGCAGACGTACCATGGACATCAAAATTGGGTACGATCAAATAAAGACTTGGACATTTATAATCGCCGATGTAAAAGAAAATATTATTGGTCTAGACTTTTTACAGCATTTCAATTTGTCAATTAACCCGAAGAATAAATGCATCTTTGATGAAACCACGAAACAACGTCACGCACTGCAACATTTACGCAAACAAGCTAGTATCGCACCTATATCACTGACAAAGTACAACGAGTTTTCAGCAATATTGGACAAGTTCCCCGAGCTGACAGCACCACGAACCGCTGAATATGCCGCACGCGTTCCGGTGAAGCATAAAATTGTGACGTCGGGATATCCATACTTTGCGAAGTGTCGACCGCTGCCGCCGGAAAAGTACAATTGGGTGAAGTCAGAAATCAACAAATGGATTACAGATGGAATACTGGAGGTAAGTGAATCAAACTATAGCAGTGCACTTCACCTCGTTGCTAAACCAGCCGGTAGCGCTGATCCTTACAGATTATGCTGTGATCTACGCAATTTAAACAGGCAAACTGTCCCCGATCGCTACCCTATTCCAAAAATAAAAAATCTACTTCACCGCAGCGTTGCCAGATGCTGGAAGCTGCTTGGCACCAAAAAGTAACTAAAATTTCACCAGATTGCACACAATTTCACCAGATATTTAAAACACCCCAAATAAAGCAATTTCGCCTAAAAATACAAATAGTTTTTGAGACATAGGACTAAAATGAAACGAATATGCGAAACACATGTTGTGGCACACATTGCATACACGGATTATAACTGTAGCAGTCATAATTATCAGTAAACATCAAAAGTTCTTAAACAAAAAAGTTGCTGTTTTTACCTTAAAAGCGGCAACTTTTACTGCTAGGGTTAAAATGCACTCAGATGCAATAACATCCCAATGAAAAAAATTGAAAGACTTTTGCATATCCTGCTCAGGACATCCATGAATATGAAATAACAAATAGGTGGCCACTGTATGCATGTAGCCTATGTAAGGTCACTGGTGTTGATAAACTTCTAGTTTTTGGGAAAAAACAGCCTCCTTCACTAATTTTAAATAAAACTTGCCATTTTGCCAGTTTTTTTGATAAAAAGAACTCTCCAAAAAGCAGTGTCTCGCCACTGCCTGCAATCATGCCAGCGGCAAAAAGCTATACAATTGCTGGTACAGTGCTGCTGTCAGATTCAAAAGGTTGATTGAAAAGCGCAAATTGGTCACTCTGAACTTGCAACACACTGCCATCACACATGCGAAAACCTCTTGCAAAACGTTTTCTGTACGAGCGGGGATTTTTTGCTAAAAAGTTTAAAATTTTTTTGGAAAAGCTTGAGTACGGAAAATTTCACCAGATTTCACCAAAAAGTAGTCTGGTTCCAAGGTCAAAAAGCTTGACACCAAAGACCTCTAAATTTCACCAGAATTTTTTTATTTGGTATCCTATTTCTCCATCTGGCAACGCTGCTTCACCGTCTTGGAGGTTCAAACTATTTTTCTAAATTAGACTTTTCCAAGGGTTACTGGCAGATCCCACTCGACGAAGAAAGTAAAAAGTACACTGCCATGATTTCACCTTTGGGGTTGCATCAATTTAAAGTGATGTGCATGGGTTTAAAAAATGCTTCGGCTACTTTTCAACGTTTCATGGATTTCATTGTTCAACCTCTACCCCACTGTATGGCCTATTTAGACGACATTATTGTGTTCTCGAAGTCTAAACAAGAACACGCTCATCATTTGCGTGAACTTTTCGCTCGGCTGAGCAAGTATGGTGTTACCCTGAATCAAAGCAAATGTGTCCTAGGCGAGTCTGAAATTCAATTTTTGGGTCATAAAATAACACCAGGCGGCATTTATCCACTGAGTGAGAAAATTGATGCTATAAACAAGTTTCCCTTACCGAAATCCATCAAACAACTTCGAGGTTATTTAGGATTGATCAATTATTATCATGCCCACATACCCAAATTAGCAGAATGCCTTGCTCCATTGACAAAATTTTTAACGAAACAGTTCAGTAAAATCAGAAAAATTCCATGGGATGCCGTATCTATTAAAGCATTCCAAGACAGCAAGCGCATCGCTGCTGATGCTACCAAGCTCAATTACCCTCAAGCGGAGGCACGACTGATTTTACAAACTGATGCGAGCGATTTTGCTATTGGGAGTTGTCTTTTTCAAGACATCAACGGTGAGCTACAACCCCTTGCTTACCACTCAAAAAAATTCGATTTGTGTCAAACTAAAAAGCCCACCTTTGATAAAGAGTTATTTGCTATATTCGATTCCGTAAAAAAGTTCAGACATTATTTGGAACTTCGTGACGTCACCATTTTCTCCGATCATAAACCTCTTGTTGCACGTTTTCATTCCCAGCATCAATCTCTCATCCCACG
The DNA here is from genome assembly GCF_918807975.1 of Aplidium turbinatum. Classification (NCBI taxonomy): domain Eukaryota; kingdom Metazoa; phylum Chordata; class Ascidiacea; order Aplousobranchia; family Polyclinidae; genus Aplidium; species Aplidium turbinatum. Next base: position 13,940,751 of record NC_137477.1, on the reverse strand, counting down.
CCGAGCTCGTCAGTTATCCTTTATCAGCGAATTTACCAATGACTTACAGCACATCGACGGCAAAAACAACAGCGTTGCAGACACCCTGTCTCGTATAGAAATTAACAATGTACAGTACGTACCAGGGTTTGATTATGCTGAGATGGCAAAAGCTCAGCCGAACGACGCGGAGATTACCAAGTTGCTCAATAGCAGTGACTCGTCTCTTCAAATAGAAGAGTTTCCGATACATAATTCTAACGTAACTTTACTGTGTGATACTTTAACAACCGCCATTCGCCCTATTGTAGCCTACCTGTGTCATTTCGTGAGACTGTTTTCAATCATTTTCATTCGTTATCACATGGCGGTAAACTGTCTACTCTCAAACAACTTCAACAAAAAGTTGTTTGGCCAGGAATGAAGAAGCAAGTTAAAGAATGGGTCAAATCTTGCCCACAATGTCAGAAAGGTAAGGTATGGCGACATTCTCATCCTGCACCACAAAAGTTCGATCTTCCTACAAATCGCTTTCATAACATATCTGTAGACATTGTTGTTCCACTGCCTGAGTCAGATCATAATCGCTACTTGTTCACCGTTATAGATCGATATACACGTTATTTCACTGCTTATCCCATGCCAAATGTCACTCCAGAGACTGTTCGCCATGCATTTTTGAATAGCTGGGTCCAATATTTTGGATCCCCTGTTTCAGTGCTTTCTGACAGAGGCAGCGTCTTTTTATCTAAGAAGTGGCAAGATTTTATGACAATGTTAAATACCAAGCATCAAACTACGTGTTCTTATCGCCCACAATGCAACAGTTTGGTCGAGCGTTTTCACCGCGTGCTAAAAGATTCATTGCGTATGCAAAACCACCCAGAAAAGTGGTCAGAAAATTTGCCAATCACGTTACTTTCACTGAGAAACACTGTAAAGGAAGATTTAGAGTGTACCCCCAACGATATGCTATTTGGACAAACCACACGTTCACCGAATGAATTTTCCGCTATTTTTCAAAGTGCTGACATTAATCCCACTGAATTGGCTTCCAGACTTGCACACCATTTTTACAGTTTGTCTCCAACACAGACTAGACAACAACCCACTGCCATGCCCTACGTTGACCCCCTGTTGGCGACTGTCCACAAAGTTTTAATTAAATCCGAACAAAGACGCCCTTTAGATCTAAGATACGATGGTCCATATCAATTCATCGTCTTAAACCGTTTGTTGAACAGCCCATCAAGAAAGTACCACCACCGCCACAAGTGACGTCACACGCTGTGAAAACCAACAATGATGAACTTTCCCACTCAGGAAATGCAACTGGTCAACAAAACGATCCATCAATAACATCATCTGCCCAGCAGCCGACCGGCGGTGATGTCCATCAAGGAGTAGATTTTCTCCCTTTTGTGTCAAAATCTGGGCGCTCAGTCAACCGCCCGCAACGTTTAATTACCATTGTGTAATATTTCTTCCTGTAATATGATTCAAACTGCCTGGCAGCTCATGCGGTTAAAGCTGCAAATATTTACTTGTACGTTGTATTTTAATATTGTAATTATGTAACTGTATACTGTATTTTTTGTGTCTTTTTAACAGCGCCAAGCTGTTGTGCTAAGACGAATGGTCTTAAGGATTGTCCACTCCAGCATTCGTCCATTTGTTTATTTTGCAGTCTGCAGAGCAGCAATGTAGGTTATTTTTGTTTGTTCTTAATACATGTGTTTAAACCATGCAGTTCTTTGCAGGACAGTTACAGCTTTTTCCAGTATAGCCATCTCATGTACTTTGAAATAAGGTGCACCTCAGCCACTGCGGCAATTCTTGGATGTCTGGCCATACAAGCTGGTCAATCTGCTTTTTTAAAGTAATACGAAATCGTTGTCTTTTTCTGCAACTGTCTGCATTTCTTCCAATGCAGAACCAGACAAGCAGTGGTTGTCAATTTGAACCTTTCTCTCTGTATAAGTTGTCTGCTCAATGTTTTTGTTTTATTGTGTATGGTTGAAGTGACTGCAATTGAGAGTGTGGCATGCAAACAGTTGGCATGGCATGTTACTAACCTAATTAACCTATGTTGGGCAAGCATGCATATGCCCACGAAACATTAGTTTACATACTGTATGAAACAACCACATGGTTTTGAATCATGTAGCCTACTGTATCTTTTTTATTTCTGTGTTTTGTTTGCAGTTGCTGAACGACTGTTCAGATTTATGAACATTTACGATTTTGTGAATGGTATTTAGACCTGTCGATGCCTATGTTCTTTTGTTTTAATTAGTTTTGTTCGCCTTTCAAATCGTATCTTTACATTTTGTACAGGTCAACTTATACACCAAGTCGCTAAATATTTCAAAGTTGAACTTGTAATCAATTTGCTTTGCCTTTTTCAGAAATCTTGCATCATATTCATGAACAACCAAGATCAAAAACGCAAGTGTTCTGCCCTTTTCACCGCCTGCAACGAAAAAGGTGTTTCAGAGCCACTTGCAACCGACTCTCTAGCGCCTCACAGCGACTGCAAAGGCCGAATGTCAATGATCTCCAGCTGCGTTGATCTCTAGCAAACAAAAAGGAGACAAGGCTGCTGCTGCATTTGCATCAACTCAATCGGCATGGTCTGCTTTTCAACAGAAAGAGCCAGACAAACAATGAATGCCTGCTACGGTTTTCAACGGCGCTTACAAAACAATTAATGTTTCTACGAGGTGGACTCTTCAACACAGCACAAACTCAGACATTCCTTTGCGGAAGGCGGTGGAACCACGCAGAATCACTTCGCGACACGATATCACAAACACAACACCACATTATTTTCATAAACACTAAACATACCTATTTCACACTATGTCTGTTACAATTGCGTTAACGTTTCAACTCCTTAAATTTGAGCTAAACTTGGTACCCATGGTTCCAATTTAGCCCAAATTTGGGGGGGCCTCTGTAGCGATCCATTATTTCATCGTATAAGTTTTCCTGCCATTTACTAAAGTTTCTGTAATTTTCCATGCAACTGCTCCCAAAGAAAATAGAAAAAAGGGCGCACACAATAAAATGGTTTGTTCGTCCTTTGACGAGAGCTCTATCAAATCGGACTAGCTCACATCAAACCAGCTCAATTAGACAAAGAGCTCTATCACATCAAACCAGCTCAATTAGACAAAGAGCTCTATCAAATCGGACTAGCTCACATCAAACCAGCTCAGTTAGACCAGTTCAGCTCTCAGAAAACATTAAGTTGATTGTTTAGTTAAAAATGTAATGATTTGTAATAATGTTTCCCTGTTCCGTAATTTCAATAATGTTGCCTGTTCTGTAATTTCACTATTCTGTAATTTTTAAATTCAATTTGTGTATAGACCTACAATATTATATGAACACCTTCTGATAACTTAAAATTATAATTCGAATAACAATTGTGCGGAAATTAGATAATGGAGTCAGTTATATAAATTAGACAAATGAGTGTGAATATCCTTGAGACAAACAGAGTTTCATCAGACAGCCAGTTACCTAATAAATTAACATTTTAAACCATCGCTTAACATTCTCACGCGTAAAATAGGTATAACTACAACATGTATCTGGTAGGCCTACATGCCAAGCTCTCTACCAAAGCTCAAACATATCTTGTTAAGCTTGCTTACTTGAAACTCCGTTTTACAATCCAGCAGATGCTCAGTGGCCGAGAGATAGTTATTAGTTATGGTAGCCTAGGCTGTAGAGTGGTCAGTCGGATAATAATAATGTACCGGTAAGCTAGTTGGTATTGTGGTAATATTTTTTTTACGTAACTTATAAAAGTGTTGTTGATAAGAATTAATAGTAAGGCTGTCTGACTGGGTGATGAAATTTCTATCTATCTAATTTGGCTATCTGACTCCATGAACTAATTTCCACACAATTGTTATTCGAATTATAATTTTAAGTTATCAGAAGGTGTTCGTATAATGTTGTAGGTCTATAACACAATTTGAATTTAAACATTACAGAATAGTGAAATTGCAGAACAGTAAAACATTATCACGAATTATTACATTTTAAGTAAACAATCAATTTAATGTTTTTCTGAGAGCTGAACTGGAACTGAGCTCGTTTGATGTGATCAAGCTGATCCGATTTAATAGAGCTAGAGCTAGTCCGATTTGATAGAGCTCTTTGTCTAATTGAGCTGGTTTAATGTGATAGAGCTCGTCCGATTTGATAGAGCTGGTATTATGTGATAGAGCTCTCGTCAAAGGACGAACAAACCATTTTATTGTGTGCGCCCTTTTTTCTATTTTCTTTGGGAGCAGTTGCATGGAAAATTACAGAAACTTTAGTAAAAGGCAGGAAAACTTATACGATGAAATAATGGATCGCTACAGAGGCCCCCCCAAATTTGGGCTAAATTGGAACCAAGGGTACCAAGTTTAGTTCAAATTTAAGGAGTTAAAAACGTTAACACAATTGTAACAGACATAGTATGAAATAGGTATGTTTAGTGTTTATGATAATAATGTGGTGTTGTGTTTGTGATATCGTGTCGCGAAGTGATTCTGCGTGGTTCCACCGCCTTCCGCAAAAGAATGTCTGAGTTTGTGCCGTATAAGAAGAGTCCACCGCCTTCCGCAAAGGAATGTCTGAGTTTGTGCTGTGTTGAAGAGTCCACCTCGTAGAAACATTAATTGTTTTGTAAGCGCCGTTGAAAACCGTAGCAGGCATTCATTGTTTGTCTGGCTTTTTCTGTTGAAAAGCAGACCATGCCGATTGAGTTAATGCAAATGCAGCAGCAGCCTTGTCTCCTTTTTGTTTACTAGAGATCATCGCAGTTGGAGATCATTGAGGTCGTCGTAGCATTTAATTGTTGGCATTTGGCTTTTTGTATTCCTTGAGAGGCGCTAGAGAGTCGAGTGCAGGTGGCTCTGGAGCATTTTTTCGTTTCAGGCGGCAGTACGCATAATCACGTCCTTCTGGTGTTCATGAATGAATGTGGTGTAAGATTTCTGAAAAAGGCAAAGCAAATTGATTACAAGTTCAACTTTAAAATATTGAGCGACTTGGTTTATAAGTCGACCTGTACAACATGTAAAGATACGATTGGAAAGGCGAACAAAACTAATTAAAACAAAAGAACATAGGCATCGACAGGTCTAAATACCATTCACAAAATCGTAAATGTGCATAAGTTTGAACAGTCGTTCAGCAACTGCAAACAAAACACAGAAATAAAAAAGGTGCAGTAGGCTACATGATTCAAAACCATGCGGTTGTTTCATACAGTATGTAAACTAATGTTTCGTGGGCATATGCATGCTTGCCCAACATAGGTTAAATAGGTTAGTAACATGCCATGCCAACCGTTAGATATGTGCATTTGCATGCCACACGCTCAGTTGCAGACTTGCAGTCATACTCAACCATACACAATAAACAAAAACGCTTAGCAGACAACCTATAAAGAGAGAAAGGTTGAATTAGACAACCACTGTATCTGCATTGGAAAAGATGCAGACAGTGGAGAAAAAGACAACGATTTCGTATTAATGCAATATTTGCATTTTTCTTGCGATGAAGCTATATAACCTACAGTGTATAGGCAAGAGCTTTTGAAAAGCAGGTTGGCCAGCTTGTAGCCTACAAGAGACTTGAAAAAGAATTGCCAATTGGCTGAGATGCATCTCTTTCCGAAGTAGGCGTACTTGAGATGGCTATACTGGAAGACGCTGTACTGTCCTGCAAAGAACTACATAGGATGATTAAACAGTCACATGTATTTAGAACAAACAAAAATAATCTAAATTGCTGCGAGTCTGCAGACTTCAAAATAAACAAATGGACGAATGCTAGAGTGGAATATCCTTAAGACCATTCGTCTTAGCACAGCAGCTTGGCGCTGTTAAATATACACAAACACTACAGTAAAAAGTTACGTAATTACAATATTAAAATACAACGTAAACGAAAGATATTGCAGCTTTGAATCACATGAGCTGCCCGTCGACTGTTCGCCGGATGACGTCACTGATTGATAAGGTTGTTGTTTAGCTACATTTCCGGGGTTCGAAGGTCCATCACTGTTGTTCACAGCGTGTGACATCATTGGTGGCCATTATAGCACTGTTGACAAAAAAAAAAACGTTATACAGCAACATAACTAAACATCGAAAACTGTTCATGCAACGTGAACACTGAACACTAAGATTTGCCACGTCAACCGTATGGGTTGTCTTGAAGATTTTCAACGATATGCTACAAAACGGTTATCCAACGTTGATCAGCCATATTGCGATACAAAATTACAAATGGAAGAAATTATACAGTGTCATTTGGGTCGAGGGAGACTGGCGTCATCAATGGATTGTTTTGCTGAGTAAAAGTTAAGTGTGATGGATAGTGCTGTTTTGTCGATCTCAGCACCAGCACACGTGACAGCGATTCTGTCTTCTCAAGAGACAAAAGAAAATATATGTCCAAATGCCAAGCAAGCTTACACAAAAGTTCCATTACAGGGTAAAAAAAAACTGTGCATTCAGTAGTGCAATAAACAAAAAACAGAAACAACGTTTCTTAAATCATGTTAGCTCCTAGTAATATTAAAAAAAATTATGGCACACGAAGACTACAACCTCTTTGGGCGGCTTCGCATGATTTCCCCTGTCTTTGCGCCACAGAGTTATACTAACTGAGTGCTTCAGCTGAGAACATAAGGGTGGCAAAGTTGTGAATTAAAGTCTTCACAATGATTTCTCCTATTTGGAGATCTCCTTGTCGGAGTAAAAAGACGCACAAACTCACGGATGGTTGCTTGGAAGCGACACCATAACGCTTTGCAGAGCTGTGCCTGCACGTGTACGTCTGTATAAAAATGAGATTGAGGCTCGAACCTGGCAATCTGCCATGCTAGTTGCATGTTTAGGTTAAGGCAATATTAAAATGAGCTAAGGATTTAAGTAACATTTGACACTGCAATAATTCTACAAAAAATTACATAATTATGTTTCCCTGCAAAGGCAACTTGTTGGCAATTAGTAGGCTTTATCTAAGCAACGTTTAAAAACATTACATTGGCAATTGGCGTTTCGGCATAAAATTAAATAAATTGTTCATAATAGGAGATAGTCTGGAGGTATGAAAATTAGGGTGGTAGAGCCTCCAAAGTTCTTCCCATCATCGCAGTATCTCGCTAACTGAGATTTTTGATCTTTGTCGTTGTCCACATGTAGGGATCTTCCGCCAAACATCTTATTCTGACCTCATCGTTGAACTCATCTTGGTGCACTTCCAGTGAGACAAGAAATCCATCACCCTGCTGCCAGCAATTTCGACAATTTTTTCGAGTTGGCTTCTCTAGATCCGCCCAGATCAGCATAGCAGGCTCTCCTCGTGCAGGTTTTAACTGGGACGGTCTTGCTACACAGACAGAGGCTGAAGTTCCTTTCAACATGTCCTTTTGCCTGGGTTGTGAGGACCAGTAACCGACGAGAGGCTGTGAATTGCGCATCAGTCAGTAAAAGGTTCTACCTCTCCATAGCCCTTGAGCCCTTTAGCTCTTTAGTTGGTATAGTCGAGTTATAATGCGGTCACATCCCCCTCCCCTCTAGGGTAACTTACTCCGAGTCTGTGATCGAGTTAAACTCAAGATGTATATATTTCACTCCCGATCGTCAGAAGTTTTGTGGATGCACCATGAGCAATCTTCAATGGTTTATCAATGCGAATCCCGGGATGTGGTGCAAACCCCAGGACGTAGCCTATAGGCGATTGAAGTCAAGAAAAAAAGTTTGCTTACGGTACCGTACTTCAGTTGTCCCACTGGGTCAAGATGAGGTCGTTGCTAATGTGCAAGTTGAACTGTGGTAGAAGAAGCTGGCTGCCGGCCTGACACCGGCGAATATGGTAGCCACTTTAACAACTCGAAATTTTGCCACTAAACTTGACTAGAATGAAACCGCCAACCAATCATAAGCTACGGTTTAAGTGACGTAAAAAAGGGCGAAAAGAAGATGATAAAAAGCAAATTAAGTGATGGATTTTTTGTCAGCTGGTTGGCTTAGGGGTTAGGGTTAGGGCTAGAAAGTAGTCATTTCATTGACGCGGGTTCGATTCCCACTGTAGCGATCCATTATTTCAACATATGAGTTTTCCTGCCTTTTACTAAAGTTTCTGTAATTTTCCATGCAACTGCTCCCAAAGAAAATAGAAAAAAGGGCGCACACAATAAAATGGTTTGTTCGTCCTTTGACGAGAGCTCTATCACATCAAACCAGCTCAATTAGACAAAGAGCTTTATCAAATCGGACTAGCTCACATCAAACCAGCCCAGTTAGACCAGTTCAGCTCTCAGAAAACATTAAATTGATTGTTTAGCTAAAAATGTAATGATTTGTAATAATGTTTCCCTGTTCCGTAATTTCAATAATGTTTCCCTGTTCTGCAATTTCACTATTCTGTAATGTATAAATTCAAATTGTGTTAGAGACCTACAATATTATATGAACACCTTCTGATAACTTAAAATTATAATTCGAATAACAATTGTGTGGAAATTAGTTCATGGAGTCAGATAGCCAAACTAGATAAATTAGATAGATAGAAATTTCATCAGGCAGCAGTTAGACAGCCTTCATCCTAATTCAACTTATAAACAAAACATTCTCATACTTAAATATAAACTATCCTTACACTTAAATAATATAAATAAAACATATTACCACATTGGTTACCTCGCACGTAAGTAGGCTAGGTTTTTAAAAATAAAAGTAAGTTTAACAAGATAACCAAAATATGGAGACTCTGGTAAGTACATTATGCTACAAAACTTTCATTTCTACGTCAATAAAAAAAAAAAACACGAGCTCACAATTATTTTGTAAAAACATGTTACCTTTTATGATTTCACGCGTCGGTTTTCCAACAATTTTTCTGCAGTTCATTGCAGACTACTTTTTAAAGCACCCTGCCGGCAATTTATCGCTTGTTAAACGTAACTGATTTTTGTTGTTGTTCGCTCAATAAAGCGAATTGTTCAACGGCAGACTACTCATTTCAGCAGCCGATGTGGATAATTTAATTTTATGCCGAAGCGCTACTCGCCAAATGTAATGTTTTTAAACGTTGCTTAGATAAAGCCTACTAATTGCCAACAAGTTGCCGTTGCAGGGAAACATAATTATGTAATTTTTTGTAGAATTATCGCAGTGTCAAATGTTACTTAAATCCTTAGCTCATGTTAATATATTTTTTTTATTTTTGCCTCCCAATATGCAACTAGCATGCGAGATTACGAGGTTCGAGCCCCAATCTCACTTTTTATACAGACGTACACGTGCAGGCACAGCTCTGCAAAGCGTTATGGTGTCGCTTCCAAGCAACCATCCGTGAGTTTGTGCGTCTTTTTACTCCGACAAGGAGCATCTCCAAATAGGAGAAATCATTGTGAAGACTTTGCTTCACAACTTTGCCACCCTTATGTTCTCAGCTGAAGCATCAGTTTGTATAACTCTGTGGCGCAAAGACAGGGGAAATTATGCGAAGCCACCCAAAGAGGTTGTAGTTTTCGTGTGCCCCAATTTTTTTTAATATTACTAGGAGCTAACATGATTTAAGAAAGGTTGTTTCTGTTTTTTGTTTGCATTGCACTACTGTCTATGCACAGTTTTTTTTTACCCTGTAATGGAACTTTTGTGTAAGCTTGCTTGGCAGTTAGCAATATCTTTTGTCTCTTGAGAAGGCAGAATCGCTGTCACGTGTTCTGGTGCTGAGATCGACAAAACAGCATTATCCATCACACTTAAACTTTTACTATCCATTGATGACATCACTCGCATCGACTCAACTGACACTATATAATTTCTTCCGTTTGTAATTTTGTATCGAAATATGGCTGATCAACGTTGGATAACCGTTTTGTAGCAAATCCCTGAAAATCTTCCTGACCACCCATAGGGTTGACTGCAAATCTTAGTGTTCAGTGTTCACGTTGCATGAACAGTTTTCGATGTTTTAGTTATGTTGCTGTATAACGTTTTTTTTCGTCAACAGTGCTATTATCGCCACAAATGATGTCACATGCTGTGAACGACAGTGATGGACCTTCGAACCCCAGAAATGTAGCTAAACAACAACCTCATCAATCAGTGACGTCATCCGGCGAACAGTCGATGGGCAGCTCATGTGATTAAAAGCTGCAATATCTTTCGTTTACGTTGTATTTTAATATTGTAATTACGTAACTTTTTACTGTAGTGTTTGTGTATTTTTAACAGCGCCAAGCTGCTGTGCTAAGACGAATGGTCTTAAGGATTGTCCACTCCAGCATTCGTCCATTTGTTTATTTTGAAGTCTGCAGACTCGCAGCAATTTAGGTTATTTTTGTTTGTTCTAAATACATGTGACTGTTTAATCATCCTATGTAGTTCTTTGCAGGACAGTACAGCGTCTTCCAGTATAGCCATCTCAAGTACGCCTACTTCGGAAAGAGATGCATCTCAGCCAATTGGCAATTCTTTTTCAAGTCTCTTGTAGGCTACAAGCTGGCCAACCTGCTTTTCAAAAGCTCTTGCATATACACTGTAGGTTATATAGCTTCATCGCAAGAAAAATGCAAATATCGCATTAATGCGAATTCGTTGTCTTTTTCTCCAACTGTCTGCATTCTTTCCAATGCAGCACCAGACAACCAGTGGTTGTCTATTTCAACCTTTCTCTCTTTATAAGTTGTCTGCTAAGCGTTTTTGTTTATTGTGTATGGTTGAATATGACTGCGAGTGGCATGCAAATGCGCGCATCTAACAGTTGGCATGGCATGTTACTAACCTAATTAACCTATGTTGGGCAAGCATGCATATGCCCACGAAACATTAGTTTACCTACTGTATGAAACAACCACATGGTTTTGAATCATGTACTGCATCTTTTTTATTTCGGTGTTTTGTTTGCAGTTGCTGAACGACTGTTCAGACTTATGAACATTTACGATTTTGTGAATGGTATTTAGACCTGTCGATGCCTATGTTCTTTTGTTTTAATTAGTTTTGTTCGCCTTTCAAATCGTATCTTTACATTTTGTACAGGTCGACTTATAAACCAAGTCGCTAAATATTTTAAAGTTGAACTTGTAATCAATTTGCTTTGCCTTTTTCAGAAATATTGCATCATATTCATGAACAACAGAAGGACGTGATTATGCGTACTGCCGCCTGAAACAAAAAAATTGCTCCAGAGCCACCTGCACTCGACTCTCTAGCGCCACTCAACGAATACAAAAAGCCAAATGCCAACAATTAAATGCTACGACTACGTCAATGATCTCCAACTGCGATGATCTCTAGCAAGCAAAAAGCAAGACTAGGCTACATTTGTGTCAAGTCAATCGGCATGGTCTGCTTTTCAACAGAAAAAGTCAGACAAACAATGAATGCCTGCTACGGTTTGCAACGGCGCTCACAAACAAAACAACCAATTCTTTTATGCGGTGGACTCTTCTTATACGGCACAAACTCAGACATTCCTTTGCGGAAGGCGGTGGAATCACGCAGAATCACTTCGCGACACGATATCACAAACACAACACCACATTATTATCATAAACACTAAACATACCTATTTCATACTATGTCTGTTACAATTGTGTTAACGTTTTTAACTCCTTAAATTTGAACTAAACTTGATACCCTTGGTTCCAATTTAGCCCAAATTTGGGGGGGCCTCTGTAGCGATCCATTATTTCAACATATAAGTTTTCCTGCCTTTTACTAAAGTTTCTGTAATTTTCCATGCAACTGCTCCCAAAGAAAATAGAAAAAAGGGCGCACACAATAAAATGGTTTGTTCGTCCTTTGACGAGAGCTCTATCACATCAAACCAGCTCAATTAGACAAAGAGCTCTATCAAATCGGACTAGCTCACATCAAACCAGCCCAGTTAGACCAGTTCAGCTCTCAGAAAACATTAAATTGATTGTTTAGCTAAAAATGTAATGATTTGTAATAATGTTTCCCTGTTCCGTAATTTCAATAATGTTTCCCTGTTCTGCAATTTCACTATTCTGTAATGTATAAATTCAAATTGTGTTAGAGACCTACAATATTATATGAACACCTTCTGATAACTTAAAATTATAATTCGAATAACAATTGCGTGGAAATTAGTTCATGGAGTCAGATAGCCAAACTAGATAAATTAGATAGATAGAAATTTCATCAGGCAGCAGTTAGACAGCCTTCATCCTAATTCAACTTATAAACAAAACATTCTCATACTTAAATATAAACTATCCTTACACTTAAATAATATAAATAAAACATATTACCACACCACCACTGCTATTGCTCTTTTTCTTCTGTAATTACCAAATAAAGTTCAAAACAAGCATTAACTCTCTGGATGAGTGCTAGAAGGGTCACAATTGGACGGTAGCTTCTTATAACATGTTTTGATTGGTTGGCGGTTGCATTGTAGTCATTCGCAGTGGCAGAATTTCGACTTGTTAAAGTGGCTACCGGCGAATATGGAGCTTTCTCCAACAGAAAGCCTTCCTCCCGAAAAGCGTGAACCCGGAAGTATCGGTAATGCTTAAGCCGCTAAAGATGTAAGACATTGATGCAACACTGGGGGTATTTCTTAAGCACAAGTTATAAATTTGGACAGGAGCAAACGATGCAACGTCTTTTCGAATGCCCTGTCCTGAATCAAAATGTTCTGCACAGGATTTAGCCGAGTTCAACGATAGAGCTGGGAGCACACCTCAAGAGGCGAACCGGCGCCGCCTGGTTTTGAGTCAAGTGCTTTAACCAATAACCACTAATTAGCTAACGATTAAGACATAAGTAAGTAGCCTACTCAAGTTAGGTTATTCTAAACACATTCATGCAATATCACTTCCAGTTGAAAGTCATGACAAGTAACTGGAATATAAAAACAAAAGTGAATTAGTGATCATTTTTTTGTGAAAAAATATTGTGTAAAATAATAGGCTAATTTAAAAATTGTTGCAAAAAGTTTGATCCGTTTAAAACAAAATAAATTGACTTGAGCAGGCACGATGGGAAAACTCAGGTGATCTTTTGTTTTCGTAATAAGTTTGTAAAAATTAAAGAGCTGTCTTGACATTACCAACAAAGCGTGATATTGTTGTAGAAATGGTGCAATGTGGCCGAGTGGTTAGCGCGTTGGGCTCGCAGTCGAGAGCCTGCATGTTCGACTCCAGCCACCCGCACTTTCTGGTGATTCTCTGGGCAAGAAACATTACGATAGTTGCCAGTGATCGATTTCGAGTAATGGGTAGTACCAAATTTAAGTCATAAGTAGAGTAGACAACCGGAAACAGACATTGCCGTCGGCTGCAGCGTGGGTCAGGTGTACGTCGGAAGGCGTACACCGATGCATAGCGCTCAAGTCCGCTTTCCCGCAATGCAGGATAAAGATATGAAAAAAAATCTATTCTTTTCCATTGTATGGAAAGTTCGAAAAATGATTACCAATATTGGGAAGTCCCCGTTATGATTTCAGATTGCGTCACGCCAAGCGGCCAAATCGCGAGTTCGTGATGTTTTGTTTTATGTTGGAGTGTTATGCGGTTGTACTGATTGAATGAAATCTTGCTTTCGTCTTAGCTTCAATTGTCCTAAATGAGTTCAGGAAAAGGTTTATCTGTTTTACTGAAAACAATAGACATGAATGTTGGTTTTATAGGTGCTGGAAACTTGGCCTTGTATATGGCTCAAGGTTTTGTTCGATCAGGTAAGGCTGACTATTGCTGACTTCATAATTTCCTTACCTTGCTTCAGATAGCAGCCCCGCTTTTTGAGTTAGGAAGCAAAAAATGTGCCAACTGGCGACTACTCACTTGTTTTTGTTTTTTTTCTTTGCAATATTTGTCATTTTATTATTAAAAATAAAATGAAGTGGATCAATAATCATGTCCTACTGTACCTAGTTATTTTGTTGGCTATATCAAGAAGAGAATTCATGCATGGAATTGATTAAGAAAGTCGTATCCTAAGACTGAGAAAGCTTGTTTGCCAATTTACTCCTGGAAATTATGCATACTTCTAGAGGCTTTGAACCACTATTGCAGGCCCAGTCACCAGGATTAGCAAAGCAAACTTCTCACTTATTGATTGAAAGAATCTTTATTCTCTAACCGAATTAGTGATCAAACAACCTCCGGCTCAAGCCAAATTCTGGCCACTGTTTTCAACTCCGGCTCAAGGCCGGAGGCGGTAGTGGCTTAGTCCGGAAATGTGTGTCCCAACTGTGTATGGCTGTGGTCAAGTTTATGACCTGACTGGGGATAAATGCAATTTTATGTTTCATTGTGGTATTGTAGTAATGCAAGCATATTACTTAAAAATTGGTCAAAGAAGTCAATAAACATCTTCAATCTCTTAAAAACAATCCTACATCAGGTGGATAAAAAACACAGCCAAATTTGAAATCTACCTAGCCTAGCAACCTACGGTAGTACCGTAGCCTACCTTGTAACCCATGCATATTTATCTCTCTAACACAAAACACTTTTATCACATACTGCAGTAAACATACAACAACCAAAACTACCGGTACCAGTAATGATTAGAATTTGGAAAAACTATGATTTTACAATATCAACTTTGACCTGAATAAAGTTTAGTGTTGCCACAAACGCAATGGTTCATAACTTTGTTCAGGTTTGAATATGTTGCCAGGAGCTCATTAAAATTTTGTATCTCTGTGCAAAGTTAAAAAAAAAAGTTATGACAACTTAGCATCCAATCCGGATCCTGTTTCTTTTAAAAAACCAGGATCCGGATACGGTAAAAAACAGCAAGATTTGGTTTATATACACCTCTGATGCTAATTGTTATATTTATGCAATCCTCACTCAGAGAGCAGACCTGTTAGTCTTGCTGTCCCTAGGAGAATATTTTGCTTATGCTAAGTCAAAGATGCAGAACATATTATTATGTCCAGTGCCTCTTTGATTTTGCAATTTAATTAACAAAGTGAAGCAGTGGATTGGGATATATATGTTCAGTACAGAGTATAAGAGATAAAACTCCATCTACCAGATAACACAGCATCAAACTGATGTAGATAATAAATCCAAAACAGTTTGTGTGCATTAATTTTGGTAGGAAATTATTGTTAATGGTGTTTGAGTTTTTTGAACTACGTACTTTGAAGTACTCATATCGTATCAAATGCACTGAGTTCAAAATGTGGTGTATGCTTGTGTTTATGTGTTTGTGTTGTTTGTTTGTTTGTTTATCTTTATCCTGCATTGCGGGAAAGCGGACTTGAGCGCTATGCATCGGTGTACGCCTTCCGACGTACACCTGACCCACGCTGCAGCTGACGGCAATGTCTGTTTCCGGTTGTCTACTCTATTTATGACTTAAATTTGGTACTACCCATTACTCGAAATCGATCACTGGATAGAGGCAATTATCGTAAAGTTTCTTGCCCAGAGAAACAACAGCAAGTGCGGGTGGCTGGAGTCGAACACGCAGGCTCTCGGCTGCGAGCCCAACGCGCTAACCACTCGGCCATTGTTGTTACTATCATCTTACATATATATGTGTATATGTTGAGAAAGTTTATGGTTACTCTTTTATCTCACAAGTGTAGATATAAACGACCTGTTTTAGCCTGATGCTGTGGTAGTGTAGTGATGATAAATTCATCATTGCACATGACTTGGAAACCTTGTTCTGAAAGCTGATTAAAAATTGCTACTACCACAGCGAACCCGCAGCATCAGGCTAAAACAGTTCGTTTTTATCTATATAATATGATACTTGTAAAGTAGACAACGAACATGCTGCTAAAAGCGAAACTCATTCTATTGCTTACTCTTTCATTACCAACAAAAACAAATCTGTATTTTAGGAGCAATTCGTTCTAGCCAAATTATAGCAAGTTCACCAGAAACCAAAAAGTTGACTGTTAAACAGTTGAAGGTAATCAACATTGTGACATGTTTGTTTTAAATATACAGTATATGCTTTTTGTGCATATAAGTAATTGATATCTTGTTCAAACATTAACCCTATTAAACGTTATTGGTTATTTTGCTCAGCATAACTCATCTAGATTTACAACACCGATCTACATGCTTTGGTAAACCACCATAGTATGGGATTGGGTTAGAAAGGAACATGTCTTCAACATTCCTGATATAGTTCATTTATTATGTTTAGTCACTCACAGTTAGACTTGATCTTTTCCGCACTCATCTGATTATTTCTTTTACAATGAATAAACACTTGCAACAACAGCATAATGTAAATTATATATAAGTATGCTGTGTTTTATACTTTTCAGGATCTTGGTGTAAAGTTTACTCCAGACAACATGATGACAGTTGAAAAGAGCAAACTTTTAATTCTTGCTGTGAAGCCAAAAATTATTCCATTTGTTCTTGATGATTTGTACCCTTATATCACAAAAGATCACCTTATCTTGTCATTTGCTGCTGGAGTAAACCTCTCGTCTATTGAAAAGGTACTGTGCAAACGTTTAACATGAATTTTATGTAGTTTTAGAAGTGTAGTCATCAGCAGATATTTTTTTAAATTGTCTAAATTATGCATTGAGGAAATCCCCACTACTATAATTGAAAACAAGAGATGATAACATTATTTTTATTGTTTAAACTAGTTTTGTGAGGACTGGTTTACTGCAATTTGGTTTAAATTTTGAAAGAGCAATTAAAGATCAATAACATTCCTTTACCTATTTATGTAACGTATCATTCAGCTTTTTATTGTTGTTTATTTTATAGAAACTTCCTGCTGATGCAAAAGTTATGCGAGGAATGACAAATACTTGCTGTGCGGTTAAAGAAGCAGCCACAGTGTATGCATCTGGTATGTAAACAACAATTGCCTTTTGCCATAAATTGGTGATAGAAGAACTGCTACAATGCTTATGTGTCAATGTTATGATAAAATATCAGTTATAGGAGTCAAAGATAACAAGCTTAAGGATGTCTTTAATACACAATGTTACCTAAAAATGTATGGTGTTGTTGTAGCTCAATCATTCAATTTTGTTTTTAAGTGTTGCAATAAATATAGTGAAACTTTACGTATTTAAGACCAGAGATGAAAGAAGAAACAGTGTCATGGTCATTGGTTCATCAGTGTAAGGCTGAATAAAATGCAGAATTTTGAGCTGCTCCATTTTCTTTAGAAATGAGTCTTAGATAATGATATAATCAACACTTTAACATGTATGTGATCCAGGGCAAAACGCAACTGAACAAGACAGTGAGATGATTGAAGACATATTCGGCCGTGTTGGCACCATTGAAGAGGTGGAAGAAGCACACATAGATGCCGTTACTGGCTTAAGCGGCTCAGGACCTGCCTATGTATGCACTTTAAATTTTATTGCAAATTTATGCTTTGTCTAACTTTTCTATAATTTTTCGGCGTATAGCGTTTGAAACCCGTCATGCAGACTATAATGCAAATCATAAGACATGTACTGTAAACATGCATATTATGTTGGTTGTGTTGGGGTAAGATTTATTACATTGTTTATACACTTCAAATCTTAAAATTCAATAGAGCTAAAGGTGAAAACAGTATGTATTGTATATCATACCGTAGTTTTTGAAATCTTTGCTGAACATGAGTTCAGTATCTACATTTTGGGCTTTTTGTTTTTTGTTTAAAATCTTTTCTTCTTGTGAAGCAGTTCTTTTTTTTTAGAAAAGTGTATATGAACAATTGAACATGAATTCTATCAACAACATTTTAAATTCGCCAATTCAATGATTTACAGGCGTTTGAAGCAATCGAGGCACTGTCAGATGGAGCTGTGAAGATGGGTCTTCCACGTGGATTGGCGATGCGTTTGGGAGCTCAGTCACTCATTGTAAGTTTTGCTTGTTATCGCAGTATCGCTAAACAAAAACGCTTTTTTGAAGATAAGATTGTGAGTTTCTAAACGTGAATATAATTACAGTATGACAAACAATTATTTTGAAAAGCATTTTTTCTGTCCATGCTTGCATACTAAAAAATGTGCCTAAATCGCCCAGCACCACAGTGAGGTTTACCCGGTTCATTCACGGCATGCGCCTGGATGTACTGTGATTTTTGCTGTATATCTTATTGCCATAGAATTTCACTTGGGCATTCTTTGCACTTTTGCTGATTTTAGTTTCATTTATATTTGTTTGTACAAAGCTAGTAATCAAATTCGACAAGCTTTCTCCATTTTGTACCAAATCGCAGTCAAGGTTGTAATGATTTGTCCCAATGTGAACATCAAAAAACTGTCTGTATGCAACTATATCCAACCTTGTTTCATATGTCCGGAAAAGAATGGCTGCTTGACGCATTGTTATGTGACGTGCGTTATCACAGAGTAAACAACTTCACTGTTACAAGTGCAGCTCTGCTGTTGCTCAAACATTGTTTTGACGATAAATGACGTTGCAGGGCGCTGGAAGAATGCTGCTGGAAACAGGAAAACATCCGGGAGAGTTGAAAGATGCGATATGCTCCCCGGAAGGAGCCACGATATACGCTTTGCATCATTTGGAGAAAGGAGGATTTAGAAGTCTGTTGATCGACGCGGTTGAGGCTTCATGCATGAGAACAAGGTTAAAGTTAATTTCATCCGAAAGCTGTTTCATATGCACATTGACATGAACTACAATACCTACTTAATCAACTAGGCTATACTTAAAGCATTTATACAAAAGTAAATATACAAAATTTTATATGCCATAGATGACTACAACAGAAAAAATATGTCCAACGTTATTTACCATGAAGCCCCCCTTAATCGTTAAAGTTGCTTCTTTTGAACGTAGCCTACAAAACTTAATTGTAAATCGTAGTGCGGTTTTTCGAGGGCTGTGGATCCCACAGGATGAAGACCCGTCGGTGTCAGAAATTTGTGGTCTTACTTCACAGCGCTGGTTTATTCCTTGCAACAACTTGAAACACTAAATTGGTATTTGAACGGGTAAAATTAGTTTAATATGATGTTTGTAGTGTGAAGATCAAGACCGCAATTTTATTGAAACCTATGCTAAAATTTCTAAAAAACTTACACCGTTGGCGATTATGTAACAACATTCACCGAACTGTATGACGGTCGCTTTTCTATGAAAAAGAAAAAACAGTTTTTATGCTGAACGTTGCACAAAAGTTTTGAGCAGTCCGTCTTGTAAGTTAGCACGTTTGTAAGCACATAATTAAATTTGATTTTGCTGGATGTATTTTCAGAGATCTACAGATTCAAGGATCCGAAGATGAAACGGATGCAGAATCTATTAAAAAAAGCATTCGTGAGGGTCTTCACTTGAAAAAGCTCTTAGAGACAAATGGGATTCTGAAGAGCAATTGAGAGATTAAATCCTGGAAAACTCATTCATCTGATGCCACTTACCTGCAATGCTCATCATCAAAATATCGTAACAAGTGCTTTTTGCTTCGAATCAATGTAAAGCGATGTATTTCAGCTTTAGGTATTCGCTGCAGCCTTAGAGGTGCGCCATAATATGGGCTGAAAAAACTTTTTGCGTCAAGTTATCACATCGTAGGGTTTTGTTTTTACCTGAGTTTCAAAGTTGCTTGAATGATCAACATGGTTCTTTTGCCTTGTGTTGTTAAGAATTTCAACACAAAGATTTGAATTTATGTTGACGCAGTAAAAGTGACCTATGAATCTATCAATACTGCATCGTTTTCTCGTTAGGCTGTGCATTTTCTTAGCAATCATGATCCTTTTGTATCAGTTTGTGCCGAGTGGTTTGCTGTTCAAGTTTGTATATTTAATTTCTCCAGATGAGGCCTGTATGAATTGTGTTGGAAGCATAATCTTAATAGATGTGGGCTGCGGTGTTTTTGCAAGTGTTTGTGTGTGATCGTCTAGTACTCTAGTTAAAAAAGTAACAGCTTTATTAATGTGAAAGCTTCCAAAGAAAAAACGCAAAATGAAGTTAAGATCGATTCATTTTTATTCATTACGTTATTTTGTGACGGGTTTTAGTTTATTTGCTTTATATCAAATAGCGCCCAACAAAACAATTGTCACCAAAAAAGTTACCATCCGACCTAACAAAATCTTTTGCTTTTACATTGATTCAACTTCATTAGATATTAATTCAATGTGAAAAACACTAATTTTGTTAGCTGGGATATTAGCGACACTGGTTTGGCAGTGCGAGATGCAATAACTAGTCGGTCAGTTGAATTGTATTGGCAATATTATATGATAGACTGAAGTATTATTTCTTTTTGTTGCATTTCTTCCACACAGTTAAGTATCCTCTTGGATTATACGAATTAAAAGCTGGTTCCTATAAGCCCACCCCCTCGATACTAGCTGGGATTTCAGTATAAAGTTAGATTTTTTTGAAAGCTTTTGCTGATAGCGATGTCAATATTGCCAGTTGTGTGATACAAACACATTATCGTAGAGTTTACTTGAGCAAAAAACTATTTCATTTATTTTCAAAAAAACATTACGTGATGGCCCAGTGTATAATGAGATGGCATAATATGTACTAGAAAGTTAATAGCTTGTATCTTGTTTAATGTATTGGTTGCAAGTAATGAAGTTTTTTTGTTTTGCCATAAACGTTTTTGTTTAATTCTATGATAATTCAATACGTCTTAACAGTTAACACGCTGGTTCTGAGTCACTACTTTTGTTAATCTGGCACCGGCATGTGAGCATGATGCTGTATGCGAGTAGTTATTGATATTTTTTTTATTGACCATCATTTCAAAATCTCTGCTTAGTAATATCACATCGATTCTATGCCGACTTTTGAACCAGAGCTATTCATGTTTAATTTTATATTCAATGTGTTCGCCTCAAACATCAGCACAAAATCAATTGTTTTGCTTTTCAAAGCAGTGGTGATATGTTTTAACGAATTGAAACGTGTCATCAAATGAAGTTGCGTCTGCAGGAAGAGTTGTTCACATGCGTGCAGTTCATGAATAATATCTATCAACCTGAAGGTTGACACGAAGATCGGCTTCCTTGCCTTTCCGTCCACTTAATTTAAACGTTCAACCACTGGGCGAAAGCCTGGATACGATAAAAAAATAGCTTTTTTGTCTCTGAAAAATTGCTCAGACCATCTCAATCAAATTCCCCTGTTTGAGAAAGGCTTTCAGATAGGTCAGTATTTTTAACTATTTCCCCACGTCATATTGATGAAGCAGTGGACTGGTTGTTATCTATGTATAGATATTTTAATTCTTAATTTCGTATCGTTTTTCTAGTGTTCGGCATCGTTAAGTTACTGACAATTAATATTATCTGATTTTTTTTGAATACTTCTCATTTCCATCTTAGCAGTAGTAAACCGGTGCAGAAATGTTTTATCGGAGCAAAGTAGTTGAAACGCTTGCTCGATCTGGTGAAAGTACAAAGCTCGAAATGCAGAATTTAAACTCATGACATAGCAATCTTTACGAAATGTTTTTTTGATGGCGCAACAGAGTAATGATATATTAGCAATCGATTTGAGCACCTAGTATGAAAATAATGCAATTTTTTGGAGACAGTTTCTGAGGCGGTCACATACTATGCTCTTCGTACGAACAGGAATATTCGTAAGCCGTTCGTGTTTAAATATTTTTTTCGTAAAGTTTTGTGCGACTATTTTGAAACACGAAAATTTTAATTTTAACAAAATGTTTTACAAATAGTCAAAACTTCTCTTGAATAATTGCACGAATAAAAAAAATCATTCAAGTGTTTTTGACATAAAAAAATCTTCTTGTTTGTAGGTTTTGTTCTTGTATTTGGAGCGCAAAAGTTTGCTTACGAATAAAAAACGTCATTACTAACAAGTAATTATGACAATTGACAATACATTTAAAACAATGATTAGTATTAGTAATAAATAGCGTACTCAAGAACAAGCTTGCTTTCTAATATTTTGCTATAAGGTGTTGGATAAATTTGCTGTTGTTCTTCAGCCAGTTATTAGTGGTCATAAACGGCGAAAATCTCCCTAAGACGGTTTTCCGAAGAAATAAACGTAGTAGTCTATACTGATTAGTCTTATTATTCAAAATTATGAGTTTTTGACTTGTGCGTATTTCTACATCGTAATATCACGAATATTCGTGTTCGCACGACGAGCATGGTATGTGGCCCTTGAGTTTAGTTTTTCCATTTTAGGCCTTCCACTTCTTATTCAGATTGTTTTTAGTTGTTGTACTGTGTGGTGAATCCGCTTCATAGTGTTTTCATTATGTGGCTTGCATACAGCTTTGTCTATTGTCAACTGGTGATACCTTGTTTAAAAACACGCAAACTTTCATTCAATCAAATCAACATAACCTGCTTTTTTGAGAGTCTTTTCACCTTATTTCCGAATAATTGTCATGGGTATTTCAGATCAGATGGTCTACTGTATTCGCTTCGAGCAAATGTATTTTTTAACTCTTGACTCATAAAAATAAGGTGCTCAGAGTTAGACAATATGTTGCAAGGTAGTAGGCTACAGCTGCGTCATTATTGGCTAAAACGCTTCCCGGTTCGCCAAAGTATTCTTGTCGTTTTCATCTCCCTTTGTGCCAACACAAACAGTCCTGGATCAATGGACTGTCCAACCTCCCGACGTGCGTATCATGACAACCTCGTCAAAAATACCGTCGTTTTTACAATGATTAAAAAATGTTTGCAGACGTTTCATCCGTGTAACATTGATGTTTGTTTGATCA
This sequence comes from Aplidium turbinatum, assembly GCF_918807975.1. Classification (NCBI taxonomy): domain Eukaryota; kingdom Metazoa; phylum Chordata; class Ascidiacea; order Aplousobranchia; family Polyclinidae; genus Aplidium; species Aplidium turbinatum. The sequence continues at coordinate 13,918,081 of NC_137477.1, read as the reverse complement.
ATGTTATTTTACTGACCGGTAAGAATCAACAACTTTGTAATTTTTTGCCGGTCCTTTTTAGGCCACCTGCCGGTGAATCTGTGCTCTACCGTTTTATTTCACTGAAGCTCCGTTGCGTGAGAACGAAAGAATTTTTATCACAATGAGATATAGCCTACAGTTTTATTTCTTTGTGCATTACGTTATTTTTTTTGTAAAATTATCGATTCTTATGGTTTAATTTACCGCATTTGGTATTTTTATCTGACAAGATTTGTCATTTTCAGTTCGGACTTGCTATTTGAAATACTTTAAATTTTTCAACCACTAACACTAAAGTGAATTCAAATGATTTTAACTGTCCACTGTTATTGTAGATTCTGCTGGTTTCAACATGTCTGGTGCGCCATCTAGTGGTTTTAGTGACGTCATGGCACAGTTTTTAGTTAGTTGCATTGACTGTTTCATCCCGAATAGCAAAATCCTACTGCAGACGTTGAGTCAATGTAAAATTGACGGATTTTGCTGTATGGTATGATTTCATTACTTATTGTGTGGCCGCAAACAGAATAAATTTGTAGAGAGAGTGGGCTTTGTGCAGCGACTGGTTGCTGAAAAGAAATGCTTTCAGACAACAACACACCCAAGGGAGATGCGATTAATTTTTTTTGTCTGTGTTGTCCTATCGTGGTTGCGGTGGTGTCGACTATGCATTAGCACATTTGCTGGAGCACTCGAAACACTGATATTGATGTAAAAAAAGAAGTCTCGTTATAGGATACTGGTACCATTTGCAATACCAAACTTTAGATCCTGATTTTTTTTTGTTTAAAATAAACAATGTTAACCGGTTTCTTTACGTTTAATCGTACGTATTGCTAAAGCAAGTTGCAGTCACTAAAATGAATCAAGTCTCAAAAACAACCAAACATTTCAATGAAACTGTGTTGCACCAATAGGCCTACCAACTTTCTTTGCATACACGGTTATCTGCATTCTCGCAACCACCGTAAGAAACTAAAATAATAACTTCACAAGTGTAGATAGCCTACAAACGACCTGTTTTAGTCTGATGCTGCGGGTTCGCTGTGGTTATTGCGGTTTGTCACTAGCTTTCGGAACACAGTTCCCTAGTCGGGTGCAAACAACCATCATGCTGCTAAAAACGAAACTCTATCTACTATGTATGTAAAATAATAATAAGTGGCTTGTAGTGTTACGACCATTGCTCTAAATGTAAAGATTAAATGCCGTTTCTCTCTGCTCACAAGTTAGCTTGAGACATTTTCAAACGTAGTGGCCTGTTTGAAAAACAGAATACGTTACATCATAATTTCGAAGCAGGGTTGACAGACTCTGCTAGATGAATTTCTCCAATCGCGATTTCATCACATTAGCGGCGTTTATCTCAAAACGCTCTTGAGTGTTTTTCCACCAAAATTAAGGTGATTTATAGGAGAAAGGTAATCAAACCCGTTTTAATAATGCTTTTTCGCAAATTTTTGTCTCATTTCTAAAAAAACTTTTTGGTTGTTCAAATTCCCGTAGGCTATTAGCCTACCAGCTTTCTAGTTCAGGCCTCTTAGGCTACTACGCTATTCCCAGAACCACAGAATACCCCAATTAATTTCTCCATCTGGCAACACTTCTTCAAAACAATGAGATTGCGTTTGTGCCATCGGGACTCTGGTAGGCGGTAGCCTTAAAACAAAATAGCGAAAAATTGGAAGTCAACCCCATTGGCTATTCTAAAAGATTCAAGTGTAAGATAACCATATCTACTAAAAGTTTGAAATAAACATTACATCAAGCCATAGATATCTTTCTAACACACTGATTGCACATCACTAACCGATTTTTTTTACAATTGCGACACAGTGGCGTAGCCAGAAAAAAAATTGGGGGGGGCGGCCAAATATTTGATGAATTGAAATGAACAACAAAGTGTTTGGATTTAAGCCATCGCCACTTCATGTGCAGTGGCATATCCTGGTGGGTTGAGCAAGGGAAGCAATGAAAGTGGTGGGGGGTTAGAGCGTGCCGAAGGCACGCGTATTCTAGGGGGGGTCCGGGGGCATGCTCCCCCGGAAAATTAAAAAAAAAATTACAAAATTACACTCAAATAATAGATTATAGCGCTTTCTGGAAACACTTTTAGTGTAATATTTGTATGAAGTTTATTAGCAGATAAACAGCTATTAACTTATTAAAGGTAGCTCTTACACACGAACGGGCAAAAACTGCAGCTAAAATTAGAGAACACCAAAAACTCAGCTACACAAAAACTCATCAATAACTACACAAAAACCCAACAGAGTAAGCCATTCTGAGATTGCTTCCACAAATTAGTTCAAAGAAACATAAAGCCAGATGTCTTGGAAAACGTTATTAATTGCCACAAATTTTATTACATTTTCAAGAAAGGGCTCAACTTCGGAATCCAAACTTGGAAAATTTTGGGGGGGGGGACATGGCCCCTTTCACCCCCCCCCCCTGGCTACGCCTATGTTGCGACAGCACCAATTTTTTATAATGAACAGTATGAAATTAGAAACATTCTACTAAAGATGAAAGTTATGTTCCGTGAAGCTACAATATGCGAACAAAAGCATCTACTACCTGTAGGTCATGTCGGCTACAGACAGTCACAAAAACAGCGTCAGAATGCAGATGATACATGAGAAATAAGTGACTATGTTATCTCTTAAATTGCATAAATTATCTGTGGTGTGTAGCCTACTGGGGTTGCATGTCAATATAATGGCGTAGAGTAACAACCGTCGTGGCTTAAGCCTACACGTAGCACAAAAATTGGCTATGGTATAAAAACTTGATGCTATTTTTATCACATTATCTACGGTAACACAAGTACAACCAGTGGCGCCGGCAAAGGGGGGGCAGGCGGGGCAGCTGCCTCCCAATGTTTTGGGCATCATCTTTTTGATTTTTTTTATATTATTACATAATTATTGTTTATTTTTTTTAATATTTGAATCCCAACCTGAAGTCAACTTATAACTTAAGTTGCAAGGGGGGGGGGGGGGGGGGGGTAAAAGCTTTTTCTATTATTTTAAACTTGCTCTTCTTGCTGCTGTTATTATTACGATTTTGTGATTCTATTCACGTACTTCTCCTGCTGCCTGTCACGTAACAATTGTTACCGGCTGCTCAGCAGATTGGCTCTTGCTTGGTAATAGAGTGGTAGCAGTGCATACAGCAGTGGGTCATTCAATGTTTCAAGGATATAATGTAGATTTAACTCAACGAAGTCTACTAAAGTAATACAGTAAGTAACCAGTGGTTTGATGACTATCTCTGGCTGGAGTATTCAGAAGCTAAGGATGCCACATTTTGCTTTCCCTGTCGAGTTTTCAACAGCTTGGTATATGTTATAGTCCTGTTAATATTAGTTAAAGTTTATTCTATTAAACTGCATTATGCTCCACCGGTGTTAAATGATTTTTTATTCTTAATGTTTCTTTATCCTATCCACGAAGATTTCATGCGCAATATAATGACGATAAAGTTTAAAACACAAAATGAGCGAACAATTGTATTATATACGTATTAAGATGCAAAAACTGCAGTATGACGAAATAATGCAACTAAAGTCAACATGTTCCTACGTTTATTAGACGTTAAAATACGTTTCACTTGTAGTAAAATTCTTTTCTCATTCTTTTATTTCTGAGGATATTGCATTGCTTATTGCCTTTAAATTGGAAGATTTGCGTCCCCGCGAGCAAGATTGTGCATTTTTACATCGATTCAACGCCCTACAACGTTGAACCGATGTAAAATCAGAAGATTTAGCTGGCTGGGGTTGGCGTTTTAATTGATTATTTTTACTTTCAGTGAAGCTTGTTTTTACTCAGTGAAGCTTGTTAATACTGTAATAATAATTAACTTAAAAACTGTAATAATCTCGCAAAAAAAGCAATCAACCTATGTCTCTAAAACAAGTTTGCCTAATTCTAAACGAAACTGCATTAAAAGAGCGAGTTTTGCCAATATCAAACATTCAAATATCTCAGCCAGGAAATAGCAACAACAAAACATAGAGACTTAACTTTATTTCCGAAAAATGCCGAAGAAAACATGACCTTATCCTTTTGCTATGCCACTGGACAGCACCATTTTACAGGAATATTCATACCCACAATTTTGTTGAAAATGTTCTCAGAATGCACCAAACTGAAAGCAATTTTTCAAAAATTTCTGGGGGAGGCCCCCCAGACCCCCCGCCGCTAACTGTCGCCTTCGGCGAACACGCCATCGGGCTTCGCCCGCCGGCCGTCAACACCCCCCCCCCTTTCACAATTCCTGACTACGCTACTGTCTTGCACTGTCAATATTTTGCCCTCCCCAATGTTGAAGGTCTGGCGGCGCCACTGAGTACAACACATAGTCTGTAGAACAGACGAACATATCTTACAAGCAACAAACAGTTCCTTTTTACTGATTTGTTTTCCTACCTACCAGTCCAAATAGATTATTATCAACATTGTTAAAGATGCTGTTGTCAGTCTCCATATTCAGTCGGTACCCGGTCATTTGGTCGACAGACATTTGGTCGACAGGACGTTAGGTCGACAGAACGATTTATTTTAGGGTTAGTTAACTAACCATAACCCTAATCTAACCCTGACTCTAACCCTAACCCTAAAATAAATCGTTCTGTCGACCTAACGTCCTGTCGACCAAACGTCCTGTCGACCAAACGACCGTGCACCATTCAGTCAGTCCAATTGTTTGTGAAAATCTTCATCCTAAGACTGGGAAGCCTGTTTAGCTCAATCACGGCAGTTTTGCATAGGATAGGTTACTTTGACCTACTGACGCATTGACAGAATAAACTTTTTCTCTTGTTGGCGTCTGTGAATTACTTCATCTTGGTAGGCTACTGCAGAATGGAAAGCTGTTCTTAAAGTTTGTTGTTCAAGCGCACACTCCAAGAGTTGAGTCATAATTTGTTAGATCTTGTCCCACATAAAGTCGGTTACAAAATCGAGTGATTTATCGGGGTGAACCGACGAAAAAATGTAGCCTATTGTTACACTTTTTCACAGACGCTGCATGCAAGCGTTCGATAGTGCTGAGTGCGAGCGAGATGATGGATCAAGCGAGTGAATAGTGCATTATGGTGATGCATGAATACGTTTCAGCGAGAGGTTCACTATGATATTTAGCCTACGGTAGGCTACAAGGGTGCACACCCTCTTGCAGGGCCTCCAAGAGCCCTGCCGGGCCCCCCAGCGCGTGATATCTCACAAGTCACAAGCAAAGTTTGCGGTGCGCGTTAATCCACAAGGCCAATGCATACATGGTGTTCCGCACAGTGTTTTTATTTTAAAACCAGACCTGTTTAAAAAATAATACAAAGAATACATTAGGTTAAAATATTAACACTCCACTATTTCACAAAGAATGCAGTATCATATTGTAGGGGTGTTTATGACTTTAAATTCACAGACACACATTAGTTATACACAAGGATAAAAGGCTGTGGCTATAGTTACACAATGCAGTGTAAATATAGCCTCAATAGCGTTGCCAGATAAGGAATTCTGCCCTAATTTGAGGAAAAGTTTATAGCTGTTGAAAACAAAAACTTGTATCATATTTTGAAAATTTTTTTTAGTCCTGGGCAAAGATCAAAACCCTAACCTTATTCCTAACTCTAACCCTTACCTTAACCCTTCCTACCTTTAATCCTAACTCTGGCAACACCTGATTGTAACTATGGCAAAAATGGCCACTTTGAAGATAAAAATAGCAACACTATCCGGCATGGCTGACATACATATGTAGCATTGCCTATGTGTGCATACAGCTTTACATTAACATGCCGTACAATAGGCTATCATTTCTGACCTTAAAATCAGCAGAGACTAGGGGACCGAACTTGGATGAATGCATTGCTATTGTTCATGACATTAAGAAATATATACCAACTTCATTTCAGGATCAATAGGCTGCTTCTTATTTTTACTCCTTTAGTTTTCTTCAAATGCTTGTTTGAGTGAAACTGCATTCAAGCACGATTGAGGGTCACTTTCTTTTCATTTCTACAGCAAGTGGTCAGTAGAAAACAAAGTTGAATATATTTCTATTTTCAAGTCCTATCAATGTACCGTAAATGTACCGTACCTACATCTATCACTATACTATGCATCGAGACCTTTAAAATAGGCTACCCTGCATAACTTCAGAATGGCTGTTTTGAGTCAATATTGACACTGTTCCTGAAATTCAAGAGTAAGGTTGGATTGGCCTGGCTGGAGAAGACTGCTAAGAAATAAATAGTGAAAACAAACGAAAAGGAAAACTTAAGATATAAAAAAAAATATTTGTTTAGGCTATATAGCCTAGCCTACTAAGCATATTTTTGAAAATCAACACCTTTCTGCAGTGCTGGAAAAAGTAAGTTGCATTGCAATTAGGACACTTCTGATTCTGTCTAGAGTTAAAAGAAACTGTAGGCTACTTCAACAGAAGTAAAAATCTATGATTTTTACTCAAAAAATTACACTTTCACTAATCTTTTAACTTTTTTTCGATTTTCGTTAGACTGAACATGACATTTGGCCCCGCTACAAGGACAAAATTATTTTCCAGCACTGCCTCCACGAAACTTGCTTGCATTCCAATATAGAAAAATCATTCAACAAGTCCTAAAAACTCAAAAATACTGTACTGTCTCAGGCTATATTAGAGAAGTTCCATGATTTCAGTATAATCAGTAGCCTATCCAAAAAAACACTTGAGCATTTTTGTACTGAAAAAGTGACAGTAACGACTTCTTGCTAAGCAATTCTAACAATATTTCAGTACTTTTTACTATTTTCTGAACTCTTAAAATATCACACTAAACAAGATTATATACAACTAAAATTGTACCAGTTCAACATGATTATAGCCTACACATAACTGTCACTGCTTGCTTGTGTCATAAATTGACAAGATGTCAGAAAAATGCATGGAATGGGAATCCGAATACCTTCTGTGTAATGACTGTAACCTCACCTGATCAATCAATTGCTTATTTAAAACATACCGTACACACCCAAATATTCACATTAAAACACCCCGGAGACTAACACTGAAATAAACTGAAATATTCATTCACCCTGCAATATGTGTTTTCTGTAGTTTTAAAAAAAAAATGCTCATGATGAGCCCAATCGAAATACGAAACTAACATAAAAAATAATATTTCATGCAAAATCGACCTTGGCACGCAAATTTAAACATTTTGTCAGGCCCCGAAAGTAAAAAAATTGAAAATTCTGTAGTTATAAAAAAGAGCATAGCCTACGCTTAAAGGAGCCCAATCAAAATATGAAACTAATATACTAATATAGCCTACAGTAAAAAACAATATTTTATGCAAAATCGACCTGAGCACACAAATTTAAATATTTTGTTGGGCCCCTTGAACTCAAAAAATTGACAATTCTGTAGTTTTGAAAAAGGGCATACCCATGAGGGGGCCCAATCGAAATATGAAACTACCATAAAAAACAATATTTCACGCAAAATCGATCTGAGCATGCAAATTTAAACATTCAGTCGGCCCCTTTGAACTAAAAAAAATTGAAAATTCTGTAGTTTTGAAAAAGGGCATATCAATGAGGGGGCCCAATCGAAACATGAAACTAATATAAAAAAACAATATTTTATTCAAAATCGACTTGAGCACGCAAATTTAAACATTTTGTCGGGCCCCATAAACTCAAAAATTTAAAATTTTGTAGTTTTGAAAAAGGGCATCTATAGGCTAGGCTACCCATGAGGGGGGCCCAATCGAAATACGAAACTAACATAAAAACAATATTTTATGCAAAATCGACCTGAGCACGCAGATATAAACATTTTGTCGGGCCCCATGAACCCAAAAAATTGAAAATTCTGTAGTTTTGAAAAAGGGCATAGGCTACCCATGAAGGGGCCCAATCAACATACGGAACTAACTTAATATAAAAACAATATTTTATGCAAAACCGTTGCAATCAACTTTAACGCATGAATTTAGATATTTTGTCGGGCCCCCTTGAACTAACCGGGCCCCGGTGCAATGCACCGGTTGTCCCCCCCTCTTGTGGGCCCTGCCCTCTTGCAAAATCATCCTAACTGTAGGAAATGTCGTAATTAATTTGTTACATTAAACTAAGTCCCAGGAAATAGTCACAATAAGTAGTTACGATTTTGACATCTTTTCATCGTCAGGCAACTTCGAAACGATGTAAGCAGGAAAACGTGCAGCAAGGGCAAAGATCACACAACCCTCATGCTCATTGGAATACCAATCACATGTAAAAAGAAACTGAAAAACGTTGATCTATATAGAAAAGTGACATGATAAAACATCTCAAGCAAACGAATAGATTCAGATGATTTGAAATTACAGGGAAGTTGTGCTTGTTTATATGTAGGTGAGAAGGTACAGAGGGTAGACACTGGCATCTTTGAACACCACATACATTGCTGGATTAGCAAGATTATTAACAACACTGTCATACAAATCAGCTGCATTTCCGTTTGGTCGTTGAGGTGGGGCAATCAGTCCTTGCTGACCTTGGCCGTACTCTCCAGTGACCACATCAGCAAGAAACATTTTCTTCTCTCCCTGCTTGTTAGGAGCAGCATATCCATTCGAGTATTGAGAACTTAATGCGAAGTATACTCCATTTCCATAAGCAGTTGCTGGAAAATATTTTGTTTTCACTAGAGTGATACACTTTTTTAGGAACATAATCAAAAGCCTAAAACATAACCTTTAAAATGAAAAACAAAGCAAGAATAATAATTCAAAACTAAATCTAAATTCGTAGCGATCTTCTGAAACATAAAAAGCCGGAACTGTAGATTTACACTCAACAAAATAACGATACCATTTCTCCCAGCATAACTTCGATTGAAGCCTCCTTTGTAGATTTGCTCTGCTACATTGTGATGAGTTCCATGGAACAACTCTCGTGTTACTGGTAAAGTTTTTTTACTGTTTCTCATTCTGTCTTCCACTTCATTCTTTTGGGCCATGAATTGCGCATAAAGTCTTCTGTTTTCCACACGCTCAATCTAAGTGCATACAACATCACATTGCCAAAAGTGTGAATACAAAACACTTCTTTCTTTCACTTACATATTGAAAACTACTTGGCTAGCAAAAAACATGTGTGGCCTGTGCCCTGTAGCCCATGGCTAAGCTTTTTAAAAGCTTTATAATACAATAACAAAGCCTACTTCAAAAAATAAAGAGCCCAAAATGTAGATACCAAACTCATGTTCAGCAAACAAACGTTTCGAAAACTATACTGTCTTCATTTTCAGTGTTATAAATGTAAGCAATCCCTGATGCCGCTTAGGTTTAAATTAAATTGCGGCTGACGTCACAAAGACTCGTCAACAAGCTATAATGAGAGCGAAAAACGTAATAGAAGTCAGGTTTTTTCATGAAATGATGCGTAATAGAAGTCAGTATTTTACGATAAGACTTTACGAAAAAAAAAAAAAATTACAATTTACTGGATCAACGAGATGGGTTTGACAAGTCAGAATAAGTGCTATACGGTATATCAGTTCAATTAAATAAATATAATGGTGCAGATGCCAAGTCCAAGTTTAATTGCGGAGATTTTTCTTTGATAAATAACGTTTCCAGAATTTTCAATTTCCTTGAGTCCTCTCCTCTCCCTAGTATTTCAACTTCTTCAAAATTAATCTTGTGGTCTGAATTGGTGCGCAAATGGTTTGCAACCTCAGATTCTTTTGAATTTTGATGATCCGGTTTGTGTTCTAAAATTCTTGTGTATAGATTCCTTTTTGTTTCTCCAATGTAATTTGCTCCACACGAACAAGACAGTTGGTACACTACATTGGAGCTTGATAATTTGGATTGGCGGTCTTTAAAACTAAAACGTTTTGAAAGATCTGTGGTTTTGTGGACGAAACGAATAGATAATTTTCCTTTGGTTAGTTGAAATGCTAAATGTTGAAGTTCTTTGCGTATTTGGTATGACATGTCACCGAGAAACGGCAGCTTAAAGATTAAAAATCGAGTTTGATCTTTGGATAATTTTTGACTGGGTGAAGTGCTGTGTGCTTTGTTCAAAAGAGTTGCAATACATTTATTTACGAATTTTCTGGGGTAGCCATTATGTCCAAGCATCTTTTTAATGATTTCGAATTCTTGGTGTATGGAAGAATATGAATTGCAGATGCGGTAAGCTCGGGAAAGAAGAGAATTAACAAGATTACGTTTGTAGTGAAAAGGAACAAAGCTTGACCAAAGGGAATAATGTCCAGTGTGTGTAGGTTTTCGATACACATTGGTGTTGATGTTACCTTCATCCGTTCTACTATCTAGAACGTCTAGGAAAGGTAGACACTTGTCAACTTCTGCTTGATTTGTAAAAGATATTTCTTTTTTTATGGAGTTAATTAATTTGAAAAACTTTGACGAAGAAGAGGACGTTGGAAAAATTAAGAAGATATCATCCACATAGCGGCAAATTAAGGTTGGTTTTTCCATTTCGGTAGTACGAAGCAAAGCTTGGTCTATTACGTAGTTCATTAACACATCGGCCATGAGTGGGGCAATGGGACTTCCCATTGCTACACCATCTATTTGCTTATAGTATTTTCCATTGAACTAAAAAGTCGTATTTTTGGTTACCCATTTCAATAATGATTTAAGTCGGCGCTTGTTGAGACCATGAAATTCTTTTACGTCTTTAGTAAAAATTAGTTGTAAGATTAAGCCAAACGGTAAAATTTACAGGAATGTTAGTGAACAGACTTTTTACATCAAAAGAAGTTAGAATTTTATTAGGAAAAGAACCATGGTCGATAAGAGAAACAAAAGAAAAGGTATCCTTTAAGTTTGTAGTGTGAGATCGAATAGGTGAAAGAATTTCGTTGAGCCATCTAGCACATTGATGATTAAAGCTACCTACTGAAGATAAGATAGGCCTTAGTGGGATGTTGGGTTTATGAATTTTTGGAAGTCCGTAAAGAGTGGGAGTGGTAGCAGAAGAAGGACGAATTCTGGAATAATCTTCAGGTAAAAGTGCTTTAGCTGCTTTTAAATAACGTAAGTGATTTTGAAACCTATGAAGTTTTATAATATTGTCATCCGTATCTGTTGGTTGAAATTTAGATTCCTCTTTCAAAATACTGTTCATCTTGGAAATAATCTGATTTGTCTAATATAGCAACACCGTTTCCTTTATCAAATTTGGTAATTACAATGGAATCGTCTTTACTGAGTTCATCAATGGCTTCCTGTTGAGCTAGTGTAGGAGCAAAAATGCTTCTTTTACGTTCAAAGAAAAAGGAAGAAACATACTTGTTGTAAAGATTTATTAGGGTTGTTTTGAATTTAAGACGTTGTTGGAATGACAGAAAACTGCGTATTTGTTGGTAAAGGCTTTCAAATTCAACCTGCACATTACGAAAATTGATTTTGGACGGAAAGAAACAGAAATTTAACCCACGGTTAAGAACGTCCAGTTGAACTTTAGATAATTTTTTGGAAGAAAGATTTTCAACAATAGATTTTTGGTTGTTATTATCAATGTGTAAGCCTAGACTTTTCAACTTACGTTCATGACGCCCAGTAACCAACGCTAGCTCTTCTTCTCTACGAGTATTTAAGAACTTTTTTACGTAGAAGCAACTGAACATACCCAGAGATGAAAATAAATTTGCTTTGACTTTTTCAAATTTTTTCTGCGTGGAAGATAATTGCAACTGCTTTTGTCTCAGTTCATGATAAACCAAACTTCTTCTTAGAGAGACTACCTTTCTTAAATTCTGATTCTCTGGTTTGTATAACTTGAACTGCACAAATTTAGGAGTTAGTTTGTAAATGATGCAAGTGGATAAAAAATTGGTGGAAGCTTCTTGCTTGATGGTCTTTGATTGCAAGGACTCTAGCTTGCGCAGCATGCGCTTACAAGCGGGTCCATGATGGCTCTCCAAAAACTTAGGAGCAAAATGGTTGGAACGTCTGGTTAATCTAATCAAAAAATAAAGAGCCCAAAATGTAGATACCAAACTCATGTTCAGCAAACAAACGTTTCGAAAACTATACTGCCTTCATCTTCAGTGTTATAAATGTAAGCAATCCCTGATGCCGCTTTGCGGCTGACGTCACAAAGACTCATCAACAAGCTATAATGAGAGCGAAAAACGTAATAGAAGCCAGGTTTTTTCATGAAATGATGCGTAATAGAAGTCAGTATTTTACGATAAGACTTTACGAAAAAAAAAAATTACAATTTACTGGATCAACGAGATGGGTTTGACAAGTCAGAATAAGTGCTATACGGTATATCAGTTCAACAATTAAATAAATATAGTGGTGCAGATGCCAAGTCCAAGTTTAATTGCGGAGATTTTTCTTTGATAAATAACGTTTCCAGAATTTTCAATTTCCTTGAGTCCTCTCCTCTCCCTAGTATTTCAACTTCTTTTTCGATTTTTAATCTTTAAGCTGCCGTTTCTCGGTGACATGTCATACCAAATACGCAAAGAACTTCAACATTTAGCATTTCAACTAACCAAAGGAAAATTATCTATTCGTTTCGTCCACAAAACCACAGATCTTTCAAAACGTTTTAGTTTTAAAGACCGCCAATCCAAATTATCAAGCTCCAATGTAGTGTACCAACTGTCTTGTTCGTGTGGAGCAAATTACATTGGAGAAACAAAAAGGAATCTATACACAAGAATTTTAGAACACAAACCGGATCATCAAAATTCAAAAGAATCTGAGGTTGCAAACCATTTGCGCACCAATTCAGACCACAAGATTAATTTTGAAGAAGTTGAAATACTAGGGAGAGGAGAGGACTCAAGGAAATTGAAAATTCTGGAAACGTTTTTTATCAAAGAAAAATCTCCGCAATTAAACTTGGACTTGGCATCTGCACCATTATATTTATTTAATTGAACTGATATACCGTATAGCACTTATTCTGACTTGTCAAACCCATCTCGTTGATCCAGTAAATTGTAATTTTTTTTTTTCGTAAAGTCTTATCGTAAAATACTGACTTCTATTACGCATCATTTCATGAAAAAACCTGACTTCTATTACGTTTTTCGCTCTCATAATAGCTTGTTGATGAGTCTTTGTGACGTCAGCCGCAATTTAATTTAAACCTAAGCGGCATCAGGGATTGCTTACATTTATAACACTGAAGATGAAGACACAGGGATGGAGGAACCATTTTAAAAGTAGGTGGGCCCAAAGGCGTAGCAGTCAAAGTTAATCAAACTTCTGGGAGGCTTCGCCCCCCAGACCCCCCATAACATTGCTGCATACCTAATACTTGCAATCGCTTATACATTGTGTTTTCATGATTGCCTTTTGTGCCAACCAGCAAAAAATTTCCGTTTTTGGGCCCGATTTGGCCAAACCAATTACAAAATTGTTAAATTGCTCTACAGCGCTGTACAAAATATGGCGATTTACACACAAATAAAAAAGCAAAAATACACACACAATTGAAATACCAACCTGGGAGAAATAATCTGCAGCATTATACAGTAGGCCTACATGCAATCGTGCATGCACTGCATAGTAGCCTATGTAATGATATCATTGTTTTAACATTAAAGAGCAGTTAGATTGATTTATAGATTACTCCACCAATCACACGCAACCACGCCCACACGTGCTGCCCATCAATAGTGGGCTCAACAGAAAAGTTTGAAGATTAGATTTCATCATTGAGCTATCAAAGATAGCACAGGTAAACAAAAAAATTTTTTTTAAAAGGCACGGCATGTGAGAGTCATTTTAGGGTATTTCGAGGCCCCTGATTCAGAAAATGCACTTGTTTTTTCGAATTGGCTCTAGCTTTTGAGATAGCCTAGCCTACCGCAAAAACATTTTTTTTGCAATTTTGAGCCCCTATAGATTTAACGTCGTGTCGTTTATTACATAGATAAAACTGAAAGTAATCCCAGGCACATTTCTGAGTTGTAAAAACGCTATTTGGAACCAATCACGTTGATTACAACCCAAACGAACGGCTATTTAACGTTTACTGGCCTAGTAACAATCAAAATACGACGTGAAGCAAGCCTTAGGATACAAGATGTAGAATAAACAACTTGTGCTTTGCCTTAAATGTATTTGTTGAATTCAACAATATCAGACTTACTAAGTAAGCTACCAGCTCAGTGGCCGAGTGGTTTCGCCGTAGGCTCTGGTGCTGGTAGGTCTGAGATCGATTCCAGGTCAGGTCAAACCGAAGACTTTAAAAACGGTACCGATTGTGTTCTTTCTTGCATAACGCAGTGAGAATAAATCGGGTAATAATGTGATAACATCGTAAAACCTGATATAAAATTAAACATGAGCCCTGTCGCTAAAAGACTTTAGCTGTTGTAGAGCGACAATAAATAAAACCATAACATTATTATTAACTAAGCTACTAAGTACAAACAAAATAAATACATTGTTTTGCTTAACACACTAGACGAATAAGCAAAACAAAGCCATCGATGAACAAGCGCAATTCTTTATTATGGTAGGCTTACTATAGCTACTGAGCAACACCCATCAAGGTACGAAGGCCATTTATGTAATTACAGAATACAAAGTTATGTTCTTCAGTAAAGTAGCTGCTTGAAATTTTATCCTTGTTACGGAGGAACGTAATCTTGGTTCCAAATTCAATTCCTGGTAGTTTCGAAAATTCAAAAAAACTAAGTGCGTTCTTGGAATCAGGGGCCCTGAAATACTCTAAAATGACTCTCACCTTTGGTCCCAACATTTTTTGCTGGCCTGTGTAATCAAACTAAGGTGTATTAAATGATTGAAGAGCTTTTTTTGGGAACTCTTTCTCTAATTTGCCGTTTTCGCTACCTTTTCAAAGAAACTTGGCTTTCAAAAGTGGGTGGGCCAGGCCCACCCAGAAAATAAAGTAGGTGGGCCCAGGCCCACGAGGCCCACGTGGTTCCTTCATCCCTGTGAAGACAGTATAGTTTTCGAAACGTTTGTTTGCTGAACATGAGTTTGGTATCTACATTTTGGGCTCTTTATTTTTTGATTAGATTAACCAGACGTTCCAACCATTTTGCTCCAAAACCTACTTCTCCTATGGTTGCACACATTTAAACTTTTGTGATGATATTCAAATAGAAAAATATTAAACCGATTCAACACTCACCCTCACAACGTTAAACACAATGTTTCCACGGGTGCTGTTAAACTTTTTCAATACTGTACTGTATTCGGTCTTAGTTGGATCTAATGCAACCAGCTGAACATGCTTTGTGTTGTTCCAAGTAGATGGAAAATCTGTTGAAACAAATACAAACGTTTGAAGCGAGACAGAAAGTGAGAATTTTTAGCTTTATAGTTGTGCCCCTTTTTCCTTAAATGGTAAGCAGGCCAATCGAAAGCATTTGTAAATGATAGAGCTTTGGTAGAGTGTTAGTTTCGTTGCTTCGTGAATATAAATGGAAATATATATCAAAGGAAATTATGACCCAACACTTATCAAAAGTCATATCATTCAAAATGACAATTTCACACGACAAAGAAAAGGCGTGGGGAAATTTAAATGAAGCTTGAAACGGAGAGGAGAGACGCAGATGATTGTGATTGGCGGAGAAAAGTGATTAAAAGCAAGACCGTCCTCTGCGCAGAAAGAAAAAAAAGAACACAAAAAAACAACGAGATAGAAAATGAGCTTTTTACCTCACAAACTATTACCGAAACGAGGCTATATTGAACAAGCTCTTATGGAATAGATTAACAACACAGTTTCGAATATTTGTTGTTTTGATAAAGTTTTGTTTGATCAACTCGGTTTAGAACGTTGGCGTTCGATAAATTGCTGATTTAATAACGTGTGTTCGTAAATCACAAACCTTACTACAGTGAGACCACATACCTTAAATTAATTTTAAAAAGCCTATTATCAATACAACAGGTCTAACATAATAACGGGTCAAGAAATAATAATTTAGTAAAAATACACCTTTTCGGATTTTGAAAGCCAAAACAAATAATCAAAGTTATTTTAGTTAAAATTTTACAATATTTCAATTAAATTCACATATACTGTATAATTGATTAATTATGTCAAATCATTTAAAACATGACCAACAAAAGGCTACTTGACCACACTAAAATAAAAGATCTGTTAATAATGACAAAGCTACATCCAATTGCAACAAAAATAAAATCAAAAGTTCTAAAACTGTTCGGCCACAATAAAAGATTAAAATTCGGAAAAAGCAAAGTTTGCACAGAAGGTAAAGTCAAAGGAAAGAGAAAATGTGGCAGACGACCAAAACGATGGCAAGACAACATTCAGTCATAAACCGGTCTCAGTTTGGCGACACTGGGCGAGTTAGCTCAAAATCACCACTCTTGGAAACGATTGACCCATATTGATAGGCAATCTGCTGCGAACGAAGGTGGCGACTGATGATAATGAATTTATATTTCAAATATCATAATTATAAAGAAGAAAGGGTGTGGTGGAAAAGGGGGATTCAGGCTTTGATGGAGATGTACGAATATGCCACAACAGCCGTAAAGTTGGAAAATGGAAGATCAGAATGGTTTGACGGAAACGTGGGTGTTTACCAAGGTTCATTTGCCAGCCCTTTTGTATTTGCTATTGTGCTGGACGAAGTGGCAAAGGATGTCAGAATAAAATTAACACAGGAATGCTTGTAAGCGGATGATCTGGTACTTCTTGCTGGGGACAGCTGGTTGGAAGTGGACGAGCGATACGCAAAATGGAAAACGGTATTAAAACCTAAAGACTTGAAGATAAATGTGAGCAAAACAAAAGCATTTCATACTGCTGAAAACACCGTCAATTCAGCCAAGGTTGATTCTTGTTTAGTTTGCGAGAAAAGAGTTGAAAGTAACTTCAGATGATGCAATTGCTAGGCCTACAATGAATGGGTTCATAAGAAATGCACAGCAATTGGCCAAAACCTGGTATAAATAAAACTTTAAATGCGAACATTGTCAAGGGAAGATAGACGAAAGACAAAAGATAATCCGCCCCGATAGCTCAATTGGTTAGCACGTCACTTCTGGAACGAAGAAGCTTTAAGATTAATTGGCGCTGGTTTGACTCCCGGGGCGTGCGCTTGAGCAACGCACGTTAAGGACAGCTCTCCATTCAGGGACATTTAATGGATGGAATAATTCACCGGCAACAAGACTTCAACAATCGGAAACTTCACTTTGTCAATCTCGGTGACCGGGCCGCGAATTTTTTTCCCACAAACTTTTGGCTACTTCTCGCATAGAGTTTGTATTTATACCGTGTGAATGCAAACTTTTCTCGTTGGCGCGTTTGGTTCAGCGGTTTCGCCGTTTGCTTTATAATCGTGAGGACATCGATTCGACGCCCAAGGAAGTCAATTTTTTTTTCTTTAGGCCTAGGCCTACATTAATTTTTGCGGTGCACAAAAGCTTTTCAAAAAAAGTAAGGTTAAGGCTAATGGGTTATAGGGTTAATTCTTAATCAATTCGGAAAATCTTACTTTAAGACTATAGTGACCACAATCAATTTATTTTCTCAACTTTTTTAAACTTGACTAGATTAGGTGTGTCTCCAGGCTGCGTATTTTTTCAAGTTAAATGTTTAAATTTGGATCTGGAGGGCGAAAATCGGCTGCTGTGAGGTCGAAAATTGGTAAAAACAGTTACGCGCGCCGCGCCACTTACAAAAATATGCAAATGAGACAGAAAGTTCGTGGGAAAAAATTTCGCAACCGGGCCTGCGTCAGTGATTCAATGCCTCTACAAGTATGCAAAATTGCCAGGATTAAGCTCTGCCAGAAGCTTTCCCAGTCCGAGGATAAAGATTCTATCAATCAAGAGACAATCCCTTTGGCAGGGGATAAACTGCTGGAAGTGGTTGAAACGTGCTGCTACCTAGGAGATGCTTTAAATATGACTAGAAGAGCGCAAGATTCAATCGTATCAAGAATAAGAGCTGGTTGAAAAAATTTTCAAGAAAGAGTCTGGGAGTGAGCGTGTGTAATTATGTGTGTGGGATTCTATTCTGAAGAGCGTACGTAATACGTTACAATGCGTAAGTACAGTGTGCTACGGAGCTGCATGATGAGCCACGAGGATCGAAGATACGAGCAGGATGGAGACAACACAAATGAGAATGCTCCGAATGATGTATAAAAAAAACCTTGAAAGATAGAATTAGAAATGAAAGTATTCGAGAAATGGCACAAATAAAAAGCATCATAAATTTCGTAGAAGCCACCGTTTGCGATGGTAGCCAATCAGCATGTGGAACTTATGTCTGATGACAAGGCTCTAGTAATGGCAAACAAGATTTCTGTCCAGGGAAAGAAAATTAGGAAATCAAAAAGGAGATGGCTGGAATCAACCATAACCGGGAAGCATGGCGAAAGAGCTGCAAAAACTGCTAGTGAGGACTCATCGGTCTCATCTACTAATGAAGGGACACATGGATGATGATATATTTTTCATTAATGCTTATTTGACGTACTGTTAACACCGGAAATGGCAACCCGATTGATTTTGCATTCTGATTTGGGATCATCGTTAATAATTACTGTCATCTTATGAAAATCGAACGTCAGTGATGCCTTGGAACCTTTCATTTTTGAATAACATTGTATATTGCCTGTGTTGTTTTCCTGTAAAAAAAGATTGTATAAAAAAACAAAAACAAAAACAACACAGAAACACCTCCACAAAAAACACACTATGCAATCTTCAAAGTTCCGTTGTTTAGGCTATATCTCATTAAGGTAGTGTAGGCCTTCTCTGTATGAGAAGTGAAGAAGCCTTATCAAGCCTGAATATTGAAGTCTTACAACAATTGATAAAGGTCAACCAAGTAAAAGCTTATCTCCTGCACTAGATAAAATATGAAACATACATATATTTTTCCAATTTTGCTCCTAAAAAACAACCGGTTGTCTGCAACTCCAATATTTCTCCATATCTTCGCATGTTTAATTTTCAATTTCATTTTCTCAGATCATTCTTCACCACTTCTTTTCACGCTTTTTTTTCGTTTCCCTTTATCATTTCCCCCAATATTAACCTATTCTAAACTCACTTTGGTAGCTTCTCATCTACATATTCAATATGTTACATCCATCTCAGACTGCGTCCACGCAAGTACGCTACTTCTCAACATCCTAACCATCCGCCCACTCTCTCAAACCATTGTTTTTATGCTTCATATTGATTGTCATAATCAATGTGCGAGGTCTCGCGACGGGCTGCTTTGTATCTTGACCGAACGTGCTGATTTGATTGTGGAATTTTTGAGCGTTATGTTATTATCGGTTACTGCCCTGTAGTGACCTTTGATTTCGAAATCTTTATTATGTAACGTATTTCCAGAACATTCTGTAAACATACAAACCTGGAATATTCTTTTGTTTTTTACAATTGCCAAATGTTGTTTGTCATGACGTCATAAGGATGTTTACCAGTAGATCTTTGATTGCGAAATCTTTGTTATGTAACGTATTTCCAGAACATTCTACTTCTACATGAAAATCTGGAAGCATATTTTGCTTGCTTCTCATGTTTTGCCAGGTGCAGGATGTATGACGTCACAAAGATGCTTACATGTAATGCAGCTTGACAAAACAATGAGTTCTGTAATATTACGTAGCCTTCTCGAAGTTACTAGACCAAATAACCTGCTATAAATAGTGGTGTAATTTGCGTAAATGATTATTATGAGTTGTAGATTGTTGTTGTAAGTAGTTGGTAATAGGTGCAGAGATTATTGTTGATTGAGAGTTGAAGTAATTGAATACAAGTAGATGAGAGTTGGTGCTTATTTGAATTGTGATCGAAATTAGAGTTGCATGAGAAGCTGTGAGTGAACTTCTATAAAGTCCTTCAAGAATTTTCGCTTATCATCTTACTAGTAGAACTATTCGACCATTTAATTGACTGCTTTTCGGTAATATTCCATTAAACTACGTCATTGAACCTTTCCAAGTCTCTTTCCTGATAAGAGATAGAAAGAAATCGCGACATTGATAATTAATGAACACAATCATAAACTCTGGAGATGTGGACATCTCAGACGGATTTTCAAAATCCAGTTCAGGACTAATACAAACTCACTACAAAAAAAACAAACTACACAAAGCTTTGCCAAAATTAATTATTTGATATGTCCCTATGATTATGAAAAAAATGGTTTAAAACTGAATTTTGGTTATTAACCAAATTTTGTAACACTGAGCTGTGATGAGAGGAACAACTCTTGTTACAGTTTCTGCCTTGAGCATCAACTCCTTTCCTTGCCGTTTGCTGTTCACGACTTCTGCTAAAAGCAAACGTCCTAATTTAGTTTCTCTCTCTTTTGTTGTAGACGCTCTTTCAGTTAGTGTTGTCAGCTGTGAAGATGGTTGTGGTTTGGTGTAAGCTATACGTAAGAGTATCTTATTGTATTGTACATTATGTTTTCAGATGTTTCGTTTTAAGTGAATAAAGCCTTATGTTAGATTAATCTTGAGTCTACTTTATACGACAATTTATTCACTTAAAAACATGAATGAGCATTTGAGGCCAAAAGAATTTGATGTTGATCCAAATGCACCTGAAGCTGCTAGGAAGTGGGAACACTGGAAACTTGCCTTTCAAAACTACGTCAGGAGAATCGACGACGCTACCGACGATGACAAACTGGCCGTTCTGATCAGTGACGATCGATGAGGGAAAGCAAGGAAAGCAGTGCTTACCTGAGCGAAAACTATGCAAAGTATAATGACTGAATTCTAGGTTTAACTTCTTATTATTTTTATCATGTCTATTTTAACTTGAAAATTACTGTATTCGTGACTAGAATTACTCGTAACGCTAGTGAGTAGTCTAAATCCTCACCAAACCGCATGTCTTGCCTATAAATGCCAATTAACGCAAACGCTTCTGTCAGAAACAATCACTGAGGCTCCAAGGTAAGCAACTATCAAAGTTGCTTACCCAAATTCAAAAATGTCAAAAAACGCCTTCGTTTTATCCAATCATCACTCGTTTTGCAAAACGTCACCAGCTGCTTAGCCAATCAGATGTGTTATGGTGAGACCAGGTGAGTCTTGCTTTCCCAGTGACGTCAATGCATACATTCGCTAGAGCGGCTAGACTAACTCGTCAGAATGGTGCTCGTCACGGTACACCACACAAGCATCATAATGCCGAAATAATTGTTGCTGTTTTTTGATGTCTCCTCGCCATGTACTGTATTTTAGCCTACTAGCTTTCATAGTCATGCCTTTGCCCTTTTTACAGCGTTGATGTAACGTTACTTCGCCAATGAACGTTCAGGTGCGGGTGCAATATTTAGTTTGTTAAGCTTCTATACGCAGGAGGCAAACTTATCCAGCTTTTTGTACAAATTGCTTGCGGTTGTAATGTTTAGACCTAAGTGTTAGTTTTTGTAGTGTAGGCCTAACTGAATATCTCAGAATGAATATTCATGACGAATTAAATATTTAGACAACTATTATTCCATGTCTAACACTGGATTTTGGTCCTGCAACGTTAAAATTAAGATTGTTCATGACTTCTAAACATTAAATGGATGTATGATCACGACAAAGGCGAAGCACAATTTGACAGATTTTTATGTTTGATTTGTTTTGAAAATGCTCTCAGAGCGCACCAAATTGGAAGTGTTTTTCAAAAATTTCTGGGGGAGGCCCCCCAGACCCCCCGCTGGAAGTGTTGCCTTCGGCAACACGCCTTCGGGCTTCGCCCGACGGTTACGCCCTTCGTGCCTAGGCCTACTACCTTGCTGCAGCATATTTACAAGTTGCTTTCCCAACGGTTTAAGCCACCGAACGTCACTGGTTCTGATCAACCTTCAAATACTTCCGTGTACTCGCTCATCAGTGAAGCCACAACCTATGACGATGTCCTGGCACGTCTTGAAGGGATGTATCTGAAGCCGGTAAACGAGGTCTTCGCTAGACACAAGCTTAATACATGTCGACAAAAGCTGGGTGAGCTTCTCGAAGATTTTTTTCAAAGGCTGCAGAAACTTAGTACCGACTGCAATTTTAAAGCCGTTAGTCTTAAGGAAAACAAAGAAGCAGCCGTTCGAGATGCTTTTATTGCTGGAATTAACTCTGCGTATATTCGTCAGAGACTGCTGGAAGACAATGTGCTGCAACTTCAGCAAGCATTCGACAAAGCTCGAGCACTTAACGATGCCCGGTTAAATGCCGAGTCGTACCATACACCGGATGCTCAGAATGTTATCGCTTGCCCTCTTGCTGAAAACGTTTCTGCCGCAAGGACGCCTTATAAAAGTGAATGTGCTGCCATAAAGCTAGAGATGTGTTTCTTTTGTGGTGCTAAGCGGCACTCTCGGGCAAACTGTCCAGCGAAAGATTGCATTTGTTTTAACTGCCAAAAGAAGGGGCATTTCGCTAAAGTTTGTCGAATGAAGAGGGGTTCCAAGGAAACGCCGAAACTTACAACAGCTGCTTGTGACGAGTCAACAAATCTTGCTGTCTTGTGTCCTATGCAAAATTCTGATGACGACAAAGTTAATGTCGCTGTCACAATCAATGGTGTTTCTGGAAGAGGGCTCATCGACACAAGTGCTACCCGTAACCACATCAAGATGAACTTTGCTCGCCTCGCTAAACTTACTGTTGTCAAAAGAAACACGGAGAAAATTGACTTGGCAGTTGAAGGCGCATCTGTCAATACTTTTGGGTCTTGTTCTGCCTCAGTGGATCTATTAGATCGGAGCTATCGAGATATCGAATTCTCAGTGATGGATGGTTTGCTTTGGGATGTGAGTTCCTAAAACAACACCGTAGTGTCAATTTAAACTTTGGGGGACCTGATAACTCTTTACACTTAGGTGTTCTGGATGCGTTAAGAGCGGTCAAACCAGTGCAATTATTCGAACCTTTGACCTCGGATTGTCGTCCAGTTGCTTCAAAATCTAGACGCTATTCAAAAGCTGATCAGGAGATCATTGAAAGTCAAGTTACTCAACTCCTTAAGGACGATATCATAGAACCCAGTTCTTCACCATGGCGGGCGCAGCTGGTTGTTGTCAAAAACGAAAACCACAAAAAGCGAATGTGTGTGGACCGTAAATAGATTTACACATCTGGATGCGTATCCCCTTCCCAGTATGCAGAGTATTATCCATAATGTCTCACAGTACAAGTATTTCTCCACTTTGGATTTACGGAGCGCCTATCATCAGATCCCTCTTCAACCAGAAGAACGCAATTATACAGCTTTCAAAGCTAATGGACGGTTGTTTCAGTTCAAGCGGATTCCATTCAGACTGAAAAATGCAGTACCCTGTTTACAACGGGGGACTTCCAAGCGATATTATTTCCACATACAAATGTAAAGGAACCTACGCTTACCTCGATGACGTCACCGCATGTGGCAATACGCGCGAGGAACACGACGAAAATTTGAAGACGTTTTTGGATGCAGCCAAAGAATGTAGGTTAACCTTAAATGAAGACAAATGTGTTTATGGTACAGAGACCATAACATTGTTGGGGTACTGCATATCACATGGAGCAATGAAACTCGACCCTGACCGTGTTACACCTGTCCTTGACATGCCAATCTCAACAAGCCCGAAACAGCTCCAGCGCATGGTGGGAATGTTCGCCTACTATGCGCAATGGGTACAGGGGTACTCCGAGAAAATTAAACCTTTAGTTGCGGCACGAAGGTTTCCACTAGACGACGAAGCACTGCAAGCAATCAAGGCATTAAAAGAGGATCGCTCAGCAGCTGCACTTGGAGTTATTGATGAGCAGCTTCCTTTTGTGCTAGAAACTGATGCCTCAGACAATGCTATCTCAGCAACCCTAAACCAAGGTCGCCCTGTGGCCTTCTCAAGAATGCTCAATAAGAATGAACGTCATCAGTCCAGTGTTGAAAAGGAGGCCTTAGCCATTGTGGAGGCTGTACGGAAATGGTCGTATTTCCTGGCAGGTAGACATTTTACCATAATTACGGATCAAAGGTCAGTAACATTCATGTACAATTCAAAGAACTATAGTAAAATCAAGAATGACAAAATTTTGCGTTGGCGCATGAGTCTTGGCGAATATGATTTTGACATAGCATACCGTGCTGGACACTGTAACGCTGCCCCCGATGCACTTTCTCGGGTTTATTGCGCCACTACGCATAGCAACGCCTTGTATAAACTTCACGATTCATTATGCCATCCTGGCGGTACTCGTTTGTACCATTTTGTTCGGGCGAAAAATTTACCATATTCTCTCGATGTAGTTCGTAACGTTGTACAAAGTTGTAGTATGTGTGCCGAAGTAAAACCCAAATTTTACAAGCCTCCTCCAGCGCAAGTTATAAAAGCTACACACCGTTCCAACGTATAATTTTAGATTTTAAGGGTCCCTTGCCATCCTCAACTAAAAATCGATTTGTACTGACAATTGTTGATGAATTTTCACGCTTTCCATTTGCGTTTGCTTGTCGCAGTACGGATGCACAATCTGTAATTTCTTGTTTGAACAAATTGTTCTTTATGTTTGGAATGCCTGCCTATGTTCATTCCGATAAGGGCTCTGCATTCCTCTCGGGTGAACTCATCACTTACTTGCATAGCAGAGGAATTGCGTGTAGCCGCACATCTGTATACAATGCACCATTGCTCCTGGTAATGGCCAGTGTAAGCGGTATAATGGGATCATATGGTCCGCAGTAAGACTTGCTTTGAAATCACGTAAACTTGACATATCGCAGTGGGAACTTGTATTGTCTGATGCTTTGCATTCAATTCGGTCACTGTTGTGTACTGCTACAAATGAAACACCCCACGAACGGCTATTTGCATTTAAACGTCGCTCATCCTTTGGTGTTTCCGTGCCTACGTGGTTGAGTACACTTGGCAATGTGTATTTGAAGTCTCATAGTCGCTCTACTAAATACGATCCGCTTGTTGAGGAAGTGGAGCTTGTTCATGCCACTCCAAACTATGCCCGCATTCGATTCCCTACAGGGAGGGAAACAACAGTATCGCTCAGACATATTGCACCGATAGGGCAGTCTTCATGTGAGCAGAATGTTTCGATGGACGCAGAACTGCCAGAGTCGGTGGACTCATTGCAGAGACATGACGTTGATGTTCTTACTGAAATTTCACGTGATGTTCCTGATAATTGTGATAATACTGATCGTGATCTTGACGTTTCATGTGAATCTAATGTACCTTCTCCTGTTGATTCCTCTCCGACTACCTCAAGGAGATCCACGCGTATAAGAAAACCTGTAGATCGTTATGAATGTGTTCCATACGTTTGAACTGTTTGTGCATAAACCTGTTTGCAAGTGTTTATGGTAATATTTTAGGGAGGATGAATGTGATGAGAGGAACAACTCTTGTTACAGTTTCTGCCTTGAGCATTAACTCCTTTCCTTGCCGTTTGCTGTTCACGACTTCTGCTAAAAGCAAACGTCCTAATTTAGTTTCTCTCTCTTTTGTTGTAGACGCTCTTTCAGTTAGTGTTGTCAGCTGTGAAGATAGTTGTGGTTTGGTGTAAGCTATACGTGAGAGTATCTTATTGTATTGTACTTTATGTTTTCAGATGTTTCGTTTTAAGTGAATAAAGCCTTATGTTAGATTAATCTTGAGTCTACTTTATACGACATGAGCGTCTTGAAAAAAAAAAAACATTATTGAGAATGTGCGACCAAATCAAGAAAAAGTAAATTGTCTAAATTTTCTCCGAGATTCCAAACCAAGATATTTTATTCTTTGAAACTTAACTGTCACACTGCCATGTTCTGATGCTATTTTTGCGTTAAGAGGACTGATGTCCTGTTCTATTTTTTTTTAGATCCACTACTGCTGAGGTATACACAACTTGCCTTGTAAGAATTCTCTATCTCCAAATTGGTCAAAAGTGAAAAGTTTTCCCAAGATTTTGTTTGCTCGTCCTCATACTTCCAGTTGATGAACTCCTGGCATGTTACAGCTTTGTGGAACTTTTGCAAAAGAGTCAAAGCGTACGTGTAAGCATCAATCACTTTTTTTTTCAAACCAAGAATGAAAAACTTGTTGGTCACTCTGAAATAGATTACTGAAAGTTTTATGCAATGTTTGTTTTGTACTATTTTGTCTGGAAACGTAAAAATATGTGGCAACACCTTTTCATGACGTATCCTGTTTTCTTATTGTTTTCATCGTAATTACAAGACACGAAAAGCTATTTTCAACTGTTGAACAAGAACGCGATTGATTATTTCTATTTTTCAATTCTGAGAATACAACTTCTTATTTCATCATCGGACTTAGGAAACAACACGTAACATAGTTGTACAAAATTTCATTTTCAAAGGTTACTGAAACCACATCACTTTGTTTTGACTGCAACGTCATTTTCAAAATCAGAGAAACAAGAAATAGTAAATCTACGAGTTAACATTTTAAAAGAAGCGTAGAACGAATTCCAGTTTTCTCTTTAAAAACCACTTATTCCTTTTTATACATTTGCTCGACAGCAACACTATGGTGCAGAATAAAACGGCGCAAAATACTCACGGATCGTCTTCATCTGGTGGCCTTATGGTGACATTGAATTCCCTTTCCAACGCCATAATGTCGTCCCAATCATCCTTGTCCAAACTTTCCAAAATGTCATTTTCAATTACCTTTTTGGCACATTTGTCCTCAGCTTTGTCACGAACAGCTTTCCAGGCCTAAATAATTTTCAAAATACGTGAAAATTAGACTATTTGGGGCCATGTTCCACATTTTTATGATGTCATATCGTCATTAGGTGTCGGGTTTTTACCCAAACCCCACATCACACCCCAGGCTATTTGAAAATCAAAAAAGGTAAAAATATGAAACATCCTACCTTGGTCATGCTGGATTTGTTGTTCGAAGTGAAAAACAGCACAACTGAATGTCTGGTGTCAGATTCATCCGTTTTAGGAAAATATCCAGATCTGGATTTTTTGGATTCGGGCGTTTTGTTGCTGGAAGATCCTTTGTTGTCGTCTTCGTTCGACGTTTCATTTTTCGTAGGAGGCGAGGCTGCTACCGTTGGCACAGATTGAACTTTGGGGGAAATGTGGTTTTGAAATACGGACAGCATCTTTTGGTCAAAAATCACCACTTCAATTCGATATAAAAACTTGGGTTTCTTAGACAAGAATTTGTCAATTGCTGTTTGCATTGCTTTAGCAACGTTTGGAATGCCAAGATTTGCATTACCTAGAATCATGTTAACCAGAAGTTAGTGTTCATTAAGACTAAAATTGAAAATGCACTATGAATTGCATAACTTTTAACATGTAATTAATCACGCAATTTCTGCCATTTCTTTTGGGTAAAGTAGCAAGTAATAGGTTGATTTCAAAATCAAAAATACGTATTTCAATCACCAACAACGGCATAATTTTTTTATGAGATTTAACACATCGACACAAGGAAGCATGTTGCAGCACAATAATTATTGACAAGTATGAACTGACGTCGCTGTATGAATGAGATCCTTTAGTTTTTTTGTTGCGAAACACAGTAAAAAATAATTACATGAATTCAAGAAGGTCCAATTCCCGCAGAGGTGTTTTTGAGAAAAATGCGTTTTAATTATTTTGATCATTTACTTTCGTGGTGGAATGTCGATGATTATTGTATGCTTCAACATATCATTAACAAATATTATGCCTGAAAATGTCACTCGAGGAAGATTATGTGGAGAAAGTATGGAAAAGTTGAAGCCTAGTTGCTGGAGTTGGGCCTTTCTTAAAATCAATGGAAATATTGAGGAGGGTATTTTGCATGTTTACTATGCCTGAAAAATGTAGACCTTTTTCAGGTATCATAAAAACACTGAAAGGAATCGGAAAAGCACAAAAAGTGAAATTTGAAAAAAATGAAGTTTTTTTTTTGACTTCACGTATTGAAATAAATTATCAATTACAAGTGAGAAAAGATTAATTAACGAGACGATTAATATGTAATCAAAGAACTCTAGATAACTTTAGTTCTTTTACCAAACACGAGGAATGTTTCAACGGCTCACCAGTTGCGGACCGCAAATAGCTACAATCGAGAAATATTTATCATAACCTAACTCTAAGTTGACATTTTAAGGTTTTGAGGCCGGTCACCCATCTCTTATTCTTGTTGTTGCTTTTTTTTTTTGAAGAGGGATAGCAAGCAACTGTTTCATCAAGCACCGTTAGCTAAATCGAAAGACTGGATTTTGTGACTAAGCCACAAAGCAAAGTCAAGTCTCGTTGGTTCAATGCTTGGTGTGTGTGCAGTTGAAATGAGCACTCCCAGAACTGCTCTACATCCAACAGCATTAAGCATACCCAATTATTTAAAAGGAGTGAGTTTCTTTCTCCAAAGGGAAATTTTACATTGCGATCAACGGTGACAAGAAATAAAGTAATGACTCGAAACCCCTACAGTCTTTCAGAATTGTGAACTGTAATAAATTCTTTTTCATTTGGAAAATAAGCGTTCCTTCAAATAACAAATCAACTGATGAATAGACATAAGTCTATCTACCTGTCCCGATTGCAGGAATGGCCAAAGATGATTTCTTTAATGTCGCATCTACCAAAGTGAGGACACGTTCTAATCCACTGGATATGCTTTCGGCAGTACTTGGTGTCACAAAATGAACGATGTTGTGAAACTTAGTCTTTCCTCCAGATGTCACTCTATAAATGTCGGCTTGGTGAAGTGGTGTTTCAGTTCCGATTTCTGGTCCTGCTTTTTGCACCAGCATCTTGGACAACTGACTGGCTGCAAAATTCAAAAATAAAATACTAAATTTAGACAATGCTTGAAATAAAATCAAATAAAAAGTTTCCTTTTCATTTTCTAAATCTAACTATTTTGAATCCATGCTTTTTACACACTTGCGGTCGCACGCTTTAAATGTAAAATAATAATTTGAAAAATGTTGTTGCTAGAGCAAGGACTCCCTTACTCAACTTGTTCTTTCCTTTACTGATGAAAATAAAAAATCAATTACGGCTTACCCGTAATGTTGAAATCAGAGCCAGTTGTATTGATCATAACCTCACACGTGGAAGCTAATATGTCGCCACGTGTGACTGTGACTTGAATAGGGCCTGCTGGTTGAGAACGAGGAGTTTGTGGGTCAACGGCTGATATGATGGACTTGGATTTCTTTGACTTAGACGGAGGAGATGGCCCTAATAGAGCTTTTTTGAAGTCAAAAACCATTCTTTTTTCAAACACAACCACATCAATCCTCTGCAAATGCACTGGATCGGTCTTCTTGAAAGCGTCTGTAGCTTTACGGATGCTTTTTGCCACTTCCAAGCTTGACAAACCGATTTGTCCTGTATCAATACAATAAAAGCTAAAATGACAGGCCGTTTTTTCTTTTTTAAGTGGTTTTTCTGTTATAATAAAATAGCGTAGGCTATAAAAGGGCCAAAGCGGCTGATACTTAGATTAATAATATCAAAGGTTTCTGGAAAGTCTGTATCACAGATGAAAATCCCTGCAATACCACAACTATGTACAGATTAATCAGGGTATTAGAAATGTCAGTGTACAGTAACATACAGCCTATTTGTTTTCTAGAGAAACGTGGCCAAGAAACAAGGTAGAACAACTTGTTGAGCATCTTATAATTCTACCGCAAAGCTACAATCGTAGTCACTCTTTTATCAGTAGAACATGATACAGCTTTTAAGTAAAATAGCATCCATGTGAAGATATCAGACCTAGTGCAGTAGCACTACTACAGTGTACCTTGCCGTTTAACAAACACCATAAAAATTGCAGATTACAAATTGATCTAGATATGCAAGGTAGGGGCATAAATGAACTTATTGG
This sequence comes from Aplidium turbinatum, assembly GCF_918807975.1. Classification (NCBI taxonomy): domain Eukaryota; kingdom Metazoa; phylum Chordata; class Ascidiacea; order Aplousobranchia; family Polyclinidae; genus Aplidium; species Aplidium turbinatum. The sequence continues at coordinate 13,888,238 of NC_137477.1, read as the reverse complement.
CAAAGCAACATGATAATTTTTTGATACAGTCATGTACTATTGTACTTAAGTCTAGTTAATGTCAAAGTGTCAATGATGGTAAAAGACAGAGCCCTTCAGACTGTCAAATGAAGCTTAGGTTAAACAAAGAAGAATATGTAGTTTACGGGTAGGCTATTTGCACTTTGCATTAGATTCATCAGTGGAGAAGGATGCTGCGTGTTCCTTAGAGAGCAAAAGCTACAAACCCAGTCAGCAAGGGTTCGTGGGGCCCACGTGGGATTTCCATGGGCATTCGTGGTCTAAGTGGGCTTAAGGTGGGTTTATCTGATGTTTCCGATTAGGCCCCAAGTGCGCGGCCTACTTCATATTTTTTTCTTTACAACCGATTCCCGACATCTTTTATTGAATTTATCTTAATAATGTTATCATAACTTATCATGAAAATGTATCTGGGAATTTATTTTCATTTCTTGAAATAAACTTTCTGGGCTTTCTGTGGGCATGAAGTGGGCTACCCACCATGATGAAAAATTAGAAAGTATACGTTCGCACCGGTCCATTATGCTATATTAAAGTGCAATAATCATAAAAATTGAATATATACAACGATACAATGCGACGGCGGTTTACATTTTAACAATGGTTTTATGGTGGGCTGCTCACCCATTAGACGTAGGTGGGCTGCCCACTTGGGACATTTCTGCAAACCGTGGACACATAGGTACTGGGGCCCACGCAATACAATGTGGGTAACCCATATGCAGCCCAAGTGGGCCCCACGAACCTTTGGTGACTGGGAAATAAACCGATTTACACAAACTAAACCGGACATATCCCTAGATGCCAGAATAGTCAAGCAGAAACTATAGGCCTCATAAAGAGAAGGCCACACATTTCGCCATATAAAGAGAAGTAAATCACTAGATAAAGACATCATGCTTGGTTTTGTCAGCAGAGGAAGAGGAAAGGGTCGTTTCAAAACGAGATGGCTCAATACAGTGACGAATGGCAGCAGGATGGGCATGGAAGAGCTCAAGGAGGTTGCGAGGAATCGAGAGTTGTGGAAGGAGAAGATTTATAGAGTGACCGAGAGTAGAAATTGACTGAACGGATGATGAATGATTGAATAGATGCAATATACCTTCAGCAAATTTTATGTTGCCATAGAATTCTTACCAGTTCCAATAGCAGGAATTGCCACTGATGACAACTTGAGTTTATCTTCCACCAGAAGAAAAACGTCGCAAAGGTGAGTTGTTATCTCATCAGCGCTGTTAGGACTCACAAGATGGATGACATTGCGGAAGGGCAAGTTTGGAGCAGTGGTCACTCTGTAAATGTCTTTTCTCTCGTAAATAGGTTTGGACTTGCACTCCTCCTCCATCACTTTTCCAGCCTTGGCAATGAGCTTGGCTGACAGCTTGCTCACTGTAAAGAAATCAAAGCATTATTAATTTTATGGTTTTGTCATTAAATTGCTGTCTTGATAAAATTTTAATTTATCAATCAATACCTATATTAAATATAAATATCAAATTTAAAATATCAATTTCAAAAAACCATCCTATTAACCTACGTCAGATTGCATTACAAAAACGGTAAGTTTCATATTCTAAGAAAGCTAAGCAGTGGTGGGTGACCATTTAGGCAATTGCAATGGAAACCTTAACTCCGAGAAATCTCCACTTTTGTGGATTAACGTACCATAGCCCGATTTCAATAATAATGACAAGAAGAATGATGAGTTTGGCGCGCCTAATCTCTGAAGCGTGCCTGTAGGAATGATTTCACTCAATGTATGACTTGACATATTCATCTTGTCCACGTAAAACCAACCCACACTTGTTGATGTGTTTTTGTTATTTATTTCCAGGTAAATGTGGAACGAAGCACTGACGAGTCCTTACTAACAAGGTCTTTCAAACAGCTTTAGCCTTACAGGTGCGAAGATCATTGAGATACACAACACAGCTAATGGTTCGAATAAGTCAGCTATTCTTCACCCGGTGCAGCCTAGTGCAGCCTAAAAATACCAGATCAATCAGCGCTGCAGGCTCTGCATGGGGATATGCGCTTGAGCAATGCACTTCAAGGACAGATTTCTATCCACCAGCACCTAGTAGATGGAAAAATTCACAGACAACAACACTTCGACAATCGGCAAGTTCACTTTGTCAATCTCGGTAAACCGAGATTGCGTCAGTGATTCATAGTCTCTGCAAGTATGTCCGACTCCAACGGTAAAAATTTCGACATGTCCGACATTATGTCCGACAACCAAGCAACCAATCAATTTTAGTCTTTTCAAAAACTGAATTAAATTGTAATTAGGCTACTATGTATTATTGTATAGTATATCTCAAATTTATAATATTCTACGAGGCTGCACCATCATCATCAGGTTCTTCTTCTACATTTCATTCATTGATATTTGCCATGCCAAAGAGTTGGAAGGCTCTGCCTTTTATCACCCTTGAGCAGTGGCGGTGAGTCGGGCTAGATGTTTGGGTAAGTGTCGAGCAGCCATTAAATTGCTTGGTCATTCAGTTCGCGCAGAATTTTCATCACATGCCCGGAAATCTGAATAATGCTATCTCGCACGAAAGAAGAATGTTTTCGTTAATATTAAATCAATACTAATATGTTTTTATGTGATGCTGTATTCATCGTAGACGTGCATTGCTCTTGGCGTTTTACAAAAGCGGACAGTGTCAGCGCAGAGCAACTGATTTATAAAAAAAACTGAGTAAGTAAAATAGCTCCTTTTAGTTCTAAGTTACATTACTTTTCAAATTGTAATCATTGCCAGTGGTATTGACAATCACATCACAATCAGATTGCAAGATGTCGCCATTGATGACGGAGACATCCACTGAAGAATCTTGTTTTGGTGTAGGAGGACTTTCGGAAATTCCTAAGAAACTTCCGATTGCCTGAAACAATGTAAATGATTATAACAAGGTATCATGGTTCGAACAATCACGTACAAAATGAGAAACATGAAGTTTTTCGTTCCACAATCCGATTTGGTGGTATATATCTCACCCAATCGCGCACCCCCCACCCGGTATGGACCTGCCCCGGCCAACTTGGGTCCAGATAAATAGAATTCCAACAACAATCAGCCGCTTCCATTCCAATATGCACAAGTGGGGTTTGGTTCCTTTATTGGACTGCGAATGCGGCACGGAGAAACAAACTGCTGACCATGTCGCTGCTGAATGTTCCATTTACAAGGCATTAAATGGAATATACGGTATAGCAACACTTGATGAAGCTACACTAACCTGGCTTCCCATTACCTGCCATAAAATCTGAACAATCCTGTCTCATACGAAAGAAAAACTTCCTTTGAAAAGTGTAAAAAAATAGTAAAATACGTGTTTTGCAAGTGCATCACCACTGTGAGGTTAAGTTGCAGGATAGAATAATAATATTCAAAAATCTAGAACTCAAATACTACCTTGACGCCTGATTTAAACCATCCAGTACCGGCTTGCTCTTGAATTGTTACTTCATCATCTAGAATAACAACATATTCCCTTTCCATCTTTTTCAAAACGAGAGATTCGCTCATCGAGTCCTAAAGTAAGAAGTTACACTTGAAAATCCCCAAAAACAAACATATCAAAAAATAGATTGGTTTATGCTTCTATTTAAGAGGTCAGGTCAGCTTTCAATTCTGCATTATTTATTAACTTAATTTTAGTAAAGAGTTAACTTTGTCAATAACAAACAGATAAAACCAAGCAACGACGCGGCATTTAACATAATATACAACAATAAACAAAAATTTACAAACGTTTTCGGCTACATCACATGTTGGCTTTTATCAAACATCTGAACAACTGAATTACTACAAATGAAACACAAAATGCACAAGAGGGTACTAAACATGGCAAAGGATTTAAGGCATTTCGCATGACGATTTGATTATACGGGGTAAACACATCACATGATAATTTCATGAAAAAGACATCGTATTTACTTGCCTGGCGATGTGTTTTCCTCGTGTTCTCAAACTGTCATGTTATGTAACTTAAATCCTTTGCCATGTTTAGTTTACTCTTGTGGATTTGGTATTTCATTTGTAGTAATTATTTGTTCAGATGCTTGATATGGGGTAACATGTTACATGACTGAAACTATTTGCAATTTTTAGCTTATTGTTGTATATTATGTTAAATGCCGTGACGTTGCTTGTTTTATCTGTTGATTTATCAATGTGTAGCCTACCCATGCTGTAAAATATCCCGCATAAATCCTACATGACGAGAACAAATAATGAAGTATGTCGTAAGCAGACTATGACATATTATACGTGTAGGTGAATACTATTGACATCGACAAATATTTGGTAAGGAAAAGCTTGACAAGTATAACGAGTTAACAGCAATCTTTGACCAAATGCTCACATTTGCAGCTTCGTTCCATTCCTCGGACTCCACCGAATCAAGTTGTATAACGCACTGGGTATCTTTAGATGTTATTTTCAAAAACTGATCACCGCCTTTTCCTCGAAAGAAGTCGGCTGCTCCAGGAACAGAGAGCGTTTTTGTGCTTGTTTTAATGACATGAGAAATCTCTTCAATCCAATTTTCGGCTAAAGAATGAACACAATATGAAAGGAATAGACGTCAAGTGCTGCTAATACGTTTGTTTGGACATTTAACCTTTCATGACCGTTTCGTTAGCCAAACATTACTAACTGTTTTAGTTAAAGGACAATAGCTCCATGACAAATAAACTACACAATCACCTTTGCGGACATGACATGCTTTTCCTTTCACATGGATACCTCCAGGTTCCTCATACCATTCAGTTTTGTTGAGATGTTCATTTGCATTAATTTCAGTTGGAAATGAGCATATAAACATTGTTTCTGGATACGGAAGATCTACTCGCTTTTCAACTTCAACGTTGTCTTCGAAGAAAGCTTTAATGCGCTTTAGTTCTCTTTTAAAGCTTTGTGGAAGACCCACCAATTGAATTTCGGCAGTCTTTGGCTGAAGATAAAGAACTACTGTATTGAAATAATAATTAAAAAAAATTACGTTGGACCTAGTCTTTCACAGACTGTAGACTTCAAATACTAACCACTTTAGATCCAGAAGGGTCCAAAGTCAAAAAATACTACATAGGTTGGCACAGAAAATCCTTTCAGATTGCACAAAATATGGAAGTGAAATGAAACTACCATGTTATGTGAGTAGAAGTTTACTGATTTTAGGACAATGCTTGAAATGTTGAAAGGAGAATCGAGATTCAATAATTCGTAGAGTCGTACCAAAATGCATGTAAGCATGATACTAATGTGATGCACTTTTTGAATCAACACTCTCAAAGTCTCAAACAAGTTTTAGGTCAACCAAGGTAATAGGTAATCAACAATGTTAAAAGTTTTGTGCCCAACAGTGGTAAGCAAGTTTGTCAGGAGCAAAATTACTAAAACAAAATAATTATTACATTTTTGAATATAAGAAGAGTTCCAGAAGATTCCACTTTAGTCTTCAGTTCTTTCCATTCATCTTCTTGCATCAGATCATCAAAGTTGCTTTGGCAGGAAACTAGGTCACACTTAATCAAGTCTCTGATCGTTTCTTTCGCTTGTTTAAGTTCCATTCTTTTGTGATTAGAGTATACTAATCTCAACATGTCTTCCTTCAGTGTCAAGCAAACTGTATGAAATTATAAAGCTTACATACATATTTGAAGAGCTATCGGTTAAAGAATAAAACAAAAACACGCGAAGCATTATTTTGAGACTTGTCCCAAAAGGATGTCAAAAAGCAACGTTCTCCTTTTTCCAAAAATAAAAATCCATTCCAATGTACAGTAGTTTCGCAAAGTTTCTAATACAGAACATAAAATTTAGATAAAGAATTCGGTTTGTTTTAAAAATTTCTGACAGATGTGCCGGTTATTCGAAAGTGCTGAATACAACAAAATATTTTGTGACGTAAAGTGTATTGAAATGAATCAAGCTCCGTTATTCCGTTCGTCGAGCACATAAGCACTCCCAAGTCAGCAAACAATATTAAAATTCTTGAAGCATGTTTCACCTTTTATTTGAGCTTCTTTCAACTTGCTTCGAAGATAATCCACAATGTCAATTTGATCTTTGGAATCTTTTGACTGCAATGAGCATTGCAAAAATTGCTTCTGAATGACATGGAGGAAAGACATATCACAATCTTGAACTCGCTGCAACAATAAAATGATCACAATAAAGCCACAGATGTAGGTAAACTGACAAGACCACGACGCCCTTTACTGCGCAGTTTGGAGAAAATTAGAAAAACCCAAATGTTTAGAATAAAGGAAGAACAATGACTTGAAGAAAATGTAACGTTTAATAAGACAGGTAATACAATTAATATCGATAAAGTGAATGTCTTCTGAGACACCGAGACCTAACCCTGGCACGCCGTCAGCAAGAAGCGGTTGACTTGATCACATCGAAAATTTTGTTTGAGAATTATTAAAATAAAGTTCAACCAGCCTCATGTTTAAAATGAATATATATTTCGCTACATAATGAGCATCTTCAGTTCTGCAAACAAACAAACAAATTACTGCAATGACTGCTGCATAAAGGGAAACTATGCTGTAAGCCTCTATAATCAAAATTAAAATGATGAGCAAAATTTCTTCAATATTTACATATAAGGAAAATTGTTTACGTCATGGGATATAAAAACCAATGTTTAAAGTGAAGAATAAAAACCAAGAATGGATTTGGCAAATCTTCTCTTGTCGGTAAATGGCAGTTTACTCTAAGAGCTATCAATAGGTAAAGTAAAGTAGTATCAAGAAATGCAAATCATTCAAAAACGGCAGTTCAGTTTGTAAAATGAAAAATCAATTGAAATTGTTGATGTGGTTGCCAAGGAACAAATTTGTTTGCGAAAATAGTCTGCGAGCAGTAATAATGAAACATATTTATGCAAATTATAAAGGTCATACATTATAAAGGCGAAGTGAACATTTGGGAGGGGTTCGGTTCATTCAAAACAAGCGTGAATTACAAGAAATAGTAGTAACAGTGGATAATTTAAAACCGTAGAAAACAGTAACCATTGAAATTACAGTGAAGCCTATTATCATTTCTAAAAACATTCTATCTGATTTTGGGTAAGAACATTTTTTTAATGTTAATGTTTGCATTTAAAATATGAAACCAAAAGTTTTCTCGGCTATCAAGAATGGAAGGTTTAGGTTCTTCAACGAAAATAACTTCGAAACAATCTGGAAGGGTGGGTTTATTCTTGATAATATTGGGGTGAAATCGGTGAAAATGTTTTAGTAAGGCTGCTTTATCTGAATTGTCCTTGCAATCAAAGCTGTTCCAGTTGTGTCGGTGACCTGTCCATCTTACGGAAAAGGGTTTTTTTGTTTGGCCAACGTACTGATTTTTGCAGATCCTGCAAGTTGCGACGTAAATTCCAAAATTTTTGCAGGTTAAGTTTTGTTTCAGGTTAATTTTTTTTCCAGAGCATGCAGTTAGAAATGTGGTAGAAGGCACCATACTCGTTTGATGATTTTTTCTGTTCCCGCAAAGTGCACATTGTCCACAAGGTTGCGATGTCCCTGTTTCAGGTTTAAGATTTGTGCTTAGGGAAATAGATTTATAGTTCGTTAAGTGGTTTGCAAGTGTTGCTGGGCGTTTAAAAACGACTGCTGCATTGGGTTTTAGTTTTGCTTCCTTGGTGGTAACTTTCAAAAGGTGTGGAAAAGAAGTGGCCCAAATAATTTTTTTAAAATTTTGATTTCGTTTAGTAATGCTAGGTCCAAGACGCGATTTCCATGTTTTTGCCAAGGTGATCATTTCTTTCGTGATAGTTTTGTTGAAACCCGAGTCTATGCATTTTTTATAGAGTTTTTCCAAACTGGCCAGGTAATAATCCTCACGTTCATTAAGTCGGCGCATGCGAATTGCCTCTCCATAGATGATTGACTTGAAAACATGTGTGGGATGATGAGAACTTCCGTGTAAAAATTTTGAGTTAATTGCAGTAGGTTTCACAAAATTGGTTGTAAAGAATTTTGCTGGGGCTTTCTGGTCAATAATATGATGGACATCTAAAAATTCTACTCCTGTGCCATCTTTTTCTGTTGAGACCACCCTGAACTGTAGCTTTAAATCCCAATTTTCAAAGACTTGCCTTAATTTTTCTTGAATGTCGTTTGTCAAATCTGCACCGAATGATATAAACATTATGTCGTCTATAAATCTCTTGAAAATTTCTGCCCGGTTGATAGTAGTAGCGACTGATCTAATAATGTAATGCATACAGATGTTTGCAATTGATACCGAATTGTTGTTTTTATATTTCGCTCATTATGTAGCGAAATATATATTCTTTTTAAACATGAGGCTGGTTGAACTTTATTTTAATAATTCTCAAACAAAATACAATTAATATCTAAACACTTAACGCACGTCATTGTATTGTTTACAAGTTGGTATGCAACATCGACTCACTATTACAACTTCGTCTAGCAAATGAGTAACAAACTTGTTTTAGGATATTAAATACGCCAGAAAAATCTTAGTTACTACTTTGCAGCAAAATACTACAAAGCAATTTGCGACACTGTCTGGAAGGACCTTGATTCCTGATTGCTGCGAAACCAGTATAACTCTACGAACAAGAGTTCTACCATTTGTTCACAGTGCTGCATAATGCGTAGCTGCTATCTAGTGTCGAAATACTCACACCAAGAAACGCCATAAACAATCACAATGTAGCAAGTTTGGATAAATGACCAGCATACCTTCAGGCTACTTCGAATAGCAACCGAAGCTGGAGCGACAATATCTTTGGATCCTTCAAAGATCACTTGCTTGTTAAGTTTGTCAACATTGACTACTACGTTTTCATCGACATAAGCTGAAGCTTCTTCAACAATTCCACAATCCATAAGAATTCTAATAACACAAGTGTCAGCGCTCCATTAATTAAAAAATTTTTGAAAAGGATAGAATATTGCAAGATTTTTGCAAATCAAAAATTAGGCTATATTAACAGTTGTCGCTTGTGCAAAGTTAAAGTGCCCCTGACAGGTTGGATCCAAGTATAGTAACTTTTTAAAGCATTTCCTAGCGCAGAATTACACTTAGCGAACTTTTTAATCTTAACCTCGTAGCTCAACTGGTTAGGGCGTAATTTAATAAAACGACTGCTCCGCAGCGCCACCACAGGCGAAACTCCATATTTCACTGCTCTGGGACGACTTTGGTGGTATTGTAGCGATCCAATATTTCATCATATAAATTCCCTTTCTTTAACTAAAATGAACCATTTCAAACCATGCGTAATTTCCTAAAGAATTGTAATTTTCCATTTAATCTGCTCCCGAAGTCAATAAGAAAAAGGGAACTGATGATTATAAAATGACTTGTTTGCATTTGGCGAGAGCTCAGTTAGACCAGTTCAGTTCTCAGAAAAACATTAAATTGATTGTTTAATTAAAATGTAATAACTCGTGATAATGTTTCACTATCCTGTAATTTCATTATTCTGTACTGTTTAAATTCAAATTGTGTTATAGACCTACAACATTATACGAACACCTTATGATAACTTAAAATTATAATTCGAATAAAAATTGTGTGGAAATTAGATAATGGAGTCAGATAGCCAAACTAGCTAAATTAGATAAATAGAAATTTCATCAGGCAGTTAGACAGCCTTCATCTTAATTCAATTTATAAACAAACCATTCTCATACTTAAACTTATACTTAAATATAATAATAATAAAATGCTACCACATTGGTGACCCCGCACGTCAGTAGGTTTTACAAAAGAAAACGTCAGAATATTGGTAAGTACTTGTATTCCTTATTTTTGTATTACGATCGCAGCAATATCTCTTGTTGTAGATCTCACAATTTAATTGTAGTTTTAGCCTTGTATAATCTATTATGGCCCCAAGAAAATCTCGACCCGAAAGCGAATATCGCGAACCCTCTACTCAAATTAAAATCTCTCCTGGCGAAAAGTTTTGCGACACCTTTTGGAAAGATACCCCTAAGTTGTGGTTCACCATCTTAGAAAATAGATTCATCACTTATCAGATTGATTGCCAACGTCTGAAAACAGACAAACTTGTATCGTGTCTGCCTTACGATATTATTGTAAACATACAAGACTTATTCAGCGCCGGGGCAGACTATGATAAATTAAAGGAACGCTTACTTCAGCGTTTCGAACCGACGTTGAACGAACGTATCGCTGACGTCATGTCACTGTCTGAAATCGGCGATCGACTGCCCTCCGAAGTGCTGGCCGAGATGCGAGCAAAACTTCCTCAAAATGTCGCATCGACGGAATTAATTCGGGAATTGTTTGTAAATAAACTCCCGAATCAAATCAAACTTGTTTTGGCTGGCAACCTCGAAATGTCATTAAACGAATTAGCAAAAGCTGCCGATCAAATGTCAAAACTAACAAACGTTTCCCATGCCACAGTAAACGCAGTGCAGCATACTACAGAACAAAATCCCAATGCCCAACTAATGCAACAGATTGATCGCTTACAACATCAAATGGAACACTTATCGGCAAGTGTGTCGAATCTTCAGTCTGACCGAAGCCGTCAACCTGTTAATTCCTTCCCAAACCGATATCGCACATCATTTCAGACGCCCAGATCCAACGTTCCCCAAAGACAACAACCTACTTGCTTTTATCATCAAAGGTTTGGCCACGCCGCCTTTAAGTGTCAATGGCCATGCTCATGGAACACAGCACGGCCTAACAACCCTCATTCAACGCAAAATAACAGACAGAAGCCAAAAAACGAGGTGTCGGCCCTAAGGTAGGTATATCACACTTAGGGCCAGGTTTCAATAACAACATGCTATTTCTTGAAGATCTAAATTCCCAACAGCTATTTCTTTGCGACACCGGTGCTGCTGTGAGCTGCGTTCAACCTACTCGATTAGAAAAAAATTCTATTTCATTTTCCAACGACATCTTGTATGCTGCCAATAATACTAAAATACCGACTTACGGCAGACGTACCATGGACATCAAAATTGGGTACGATCAAATAAAGACTTGGACATTTATAATCGCCGATGTAAAACAAAATATTATTGGTCTAGATTTTTTACAGCATTTCAATTTGTCAATTAACCAGAAGAATAAATGCATTATTGATGAAACCACGAAACAGCGTCACGCACTGCAACATTTACGCAAACAAGCTAGTATCGCACCTATATCACTGACAAAGTACAACGAGTTTTCAGCAATATTGGACAAGTTCCCCGAGCTGACAGCACCACGAACCGCTGAATATGCCGCACGCGTTTCGGTGAAGCACAAAATTGTGACGTCGGGATATCCATGCTTTGCGAAGTATCGACCGCTACCGCCGGAAAAGTACAATTGGGTGAAGTCAGAAATCAACAAATGGATTACAGATGGAATACTGGAGGTAAGTGAATCAAACTATAGCAGTGCACTTCACCTCGTTGCTAAACCAGCTGGTAGCGCTGATCCTTACAGATTATGCTGTGATCTACGCAATTTAAACAGGCAAACTGTCCCCGATCGCTACCCTATTCCAAAAATAGAAAATCTACTTCACCGTCTTGGAGGTTCAAACTATTTTTCTAAATTAGACTTTTCCAAGGGTTACTGGCAGATCCCACTCGACGAAGAAAGTAAAAAGTACACTGCCATGATTTCACCTTTGGGGTTGCATCAATTTAAAGTGATGTGCATGGGTTTAAAAAATGCTTCGGCTACTTTTCAACGTTTCATGGATTTCATTGTTCAACCTCTACCCCACTGTATGGCCTATTTAGACGACATTATTGTGTTCTCAAAGTTTAAACAAGAACACGCTCATCATTTGCGTGAACTTTTCGCTCGGCTGAGCAAGTATGGTGTTACCCTGAATCAAAGCAAATGTGTCCTAGGCGAGTCTGAAATTCAATTTTTGGGTCATAAAATAACACCAGGCGGCATTTATCCACTGAGTGAGAAAATTGATGCTATAAACAAGTTTCCCTTACCGAAATCCATCAAACAACTTCGAGGTTATTTAGGATTGATCAATTATTATCATGCCCACATACCTAAATTAGCGGAATGCCTTGCTTCATTGACAAAATTTTTAACGAAACAGTTCAGTAAAATCAGGAAAATTTCATGGGATGCCGTATCTATTAAAGCATTCCAAGACAGCAAGCGCATCGCGGCTGATGCTACCAAGCTCAATTACCCTCAAGCGGGGGCACGACTGATTTTACAAACTGATGCGAGCGATTTTGCTATTGGGAGTTGTCTTTTTCAAGACATCAACGGTGAGCTACAACCACTTGCTTACCACTCAAAAAAATTCGACTTGTGTCAAACTAAAAAGCCCACCTTTGACAAAGAGTTATTTGCTATATTCGATTCCGTAAAAAAATTCAGGCATTATTTGGAACTTCGTGACGTCACCATTTTCACCGATCATAAGCCACTTGTTGCACGTTTTCATTCCCAGCATCAATCTCTCATCCCACGCCGAGCTCGTCAATTATATCGTTCATCAGCGAGTTTACCAATGACTTACGGCACATCGACGGCAAAAACAACAGTGTGGCAGACACCCTGTCTCGTATAGAAATCAACAATGTACAGTACGTACCAGGGTTTGACTATGCTGAGATGGCAAAAGCTCAGCCGAACCCAACTATCTTCAAGGTCGTGCCAGTCAAAGTATGGTCTGGTGACCCGGGCAACTGTGTTTTTACCTATGCCTTCATCGATGAGGGGTCCAGTGTGAACATGTGTTCTGCCAGATTAGCAGAAAAGCTTGGTGTTCCAGTTGCGGAGACGAATGTTGAACTCGTCACGACTAATGCATCAACAGTTGTAAATAAAAAGGTAAAATGTATAGGTATACAAGGTTTCGCAGAGTCAGCGGCCTTTGTGGTACGTGATGCATTAGTCCTTGACGAAATCGTTGACGTCAGTGCAAGCATTCCCACAGAAGATCTTGTACGTCCTTATCCACACTTAAAGGATTTAGATTTTCCCCACTTGCAGGATAGGAAAATTGACCTCTTGCTGGGAAGTGACCTTCACTAAGCATATTTGTTGCAGGATATTAAAAAGGGTGCACCTGGTGAGCCATGTGGCTTGCACACTGCACTTGGATGGACCATCTACGGTAAGAATGTAAGTGATCAGGAAATACAAGGTGGGTGCCGACGTGTGATGGTTAACATTGTTCATCACAATGATGTTGAAGACAATTCTTGTAGAGATATTCTACAAATACTTGATCAAGATTTTAAGGATGTAGAGCTCCCCCAAGTAGAATGCCCATCTCTTGAGGACAAACGTGCCTTGGGTATTATTGAACAAACTATCAAAAAGGTAGATGGCCATTACTCGGTTGGGCTTTTGTGGAAAGAGGAAAAGCCCTCTCTACCCAATAATCGTTTTATGGCATTAAAGAGACTAAACAACCTGAAAAAGCGGTTTATTGCAGACCCAAGCTTGTTTGAAAAGTACTGCGCCAAAATGTCGGACTATATTGATTCAGGTTATGCCATTCGTGTTCCTGAAGACTCTCCTGGTTATGAGGGAAGAGTTTGTTATGTGCCGCATCATTGTACGGCCATTCACACAAAGTTCAGGGTTGTGTTCGATTGTAGCGCAAAATGCAATGGTCAATCCCTGAATGACATGCTCTTACAGGGACCAGATTTAATGAATAATCTGGTAGGAGTGTTGCTGCGTTTTAGACAGCATCCTATTGCAGTAATCGGTGACATAAAGGCAACGTTTTCACAGGTTCGGGTTGATGAGAAGGACTAAGATGCCTTTCGGTTCTTATGGTCCCCAAACAACGATGTCCATGCAGAGCCGGTTGATTATCGCATGCGTACACATGTATTCGGAGCAAAGTCATCTCCAACCTGTGCGGCATATGCTCTTCGGACAACAGCATCGAATAATGCGACTGGAGCAGATGCTGAGACTCTCAACACGGTAATGCGTAATATCTATGTTGACGATTTGTGCAAATCATGTGTTTCCATTGATGCAGCAATTAACCTAGTTGATCAACTACGTACTTTGTTAATGACTGGTGGTTTTTACTTAACAAAATTTTGCTCCAATGAGAAACAGGTACTCCGTTCATTGCCTAAGAAGGACCTTGCTTCAAATGTGGAGTTGGAGTGTCCCCAGTTACCAGTGCAGAAGACCCTTGGAGTCTTCTGGGAACCTAAATCCGATGAAATGAGAGTACGTGTGAACGTCACCCAAAAATCGTGCTCTCGGAGAGGTTTGGCTTCCATGATAGGACAAACTTATGACCCCCTTGGTCTGCTTCAACCATTTTTACTGCCAGCTAAGCAGCTGCTGCAGAAGGCCTGTTCTGCCGCTTTAGGCTGGGATGACGACATAACATCAATTCCTGGGGTTGGGGTAGAATGGGATAAGTGGGCTCAAGCTCTGCCACATTTAGAACATGTGAAGCTGCAGAGAAGTTTTACTAAATTGGGAAAGAAGGTGCTAAATTTCGAACTGCACACCTTCTCTGATGCGAGCACCAGTGGTTGTGGAGCGTGTTCGTATTTACGTGTTTTGCATGCTAATTTCACTGTATCTTGTGCGTTTGTAATGGGGAAGGCTCATGTTGCCCCCATAAAGCCTGTAAGTGTGCCACGGCTTGAGCTTGTTGCTGCCGTTTTGGCGGCTTAACTAAGTAATTTCGTTGTTCGTGAAATCGAACTTAATTTATCAAAAATTGTTTTTTGGACTGATGCCACTGTGGTTCTGCGGTATTTGAACAATACGTCAACACGGTTCACCACGTTTGTTGCTAATCGTTTGGAGGTGCTGCACACGCTCTCCTCTGTCGAACAATGGCATTACGTGCCATCGGCCGAAAACCCTGCTGATCTTGCATCCAGGGGTGTGTGGCCGGATCAGGCCGCCTCAGCGAACTTGTGGTTTTGCGGCCCTGAATTTTTGAGAAAGAAGAAGGTTGAGTGGCCTAAGCAACCGGACTTCGTAGAAGAATTCGTTGAAGATCCAGAGGTAAAGAAAATCAAGACATGTTCTGCCCAAATGCACCGGTCGGGTGATGTGTTGTATCGGCTTTTCTCTCGGCATTCAGACTTCTACGCAGCGGTCAGTAGCCTGGTTACTTCGCTATATGCAGTTTCAAAATTGGAAATTTAGGACAGTTTTTTCTGCTCCTCGCGTTGGTCCCCTTCTTGCAGAAGAATTGAAAGAAGCTCGACTCGCCATAGTGAAGGTTACCCAGCACCAGTCTTATCCTGCGCCATTCAGTTCGTTAGTGGATCACCTTGGTTTCGATGAGCCTGTGTCACTGCTAACGGAGCAGCAACTGCGCGTGACACCAGCTCTAAAAGAGCTACAAACATAAAACCTTACTTCACAGTGTAGATTCAAACGATCTGTTATAGCCTGATGCTGCGGGTTCTTTTTGGCAATATCAAATTACACTAGCTTTCGGAACACAGTTCCCTAGTCATGTGCTATGACGAATGGTGTTGAAGTCACCCTTATCTTGTCAAAGGTGTGCTTAGAGTTGGGGGCCGGCTGGAAGCCTCGTCATTATCAGCTGAATCTAAGCACCCCATCGTACTTCCTCCACAGCATCCAGTAACAGATCTCCTAATCATGTCCTTTCACGAAAAAGAGGGACACATGGGCTGTTCACAAGTCCTAGCAGCAATGAACCACCAGTATTGGATCATCAAAGGAAGATCGGTTGTGAGAAGAGTTGTGCAATCATGTGTAAGTTGTCGCTATTGGAAAGCACATGTCGGCAGACAACAGATGGGAAATCTGCCAGCGGAGCGTGTCAACAAGAAGCCTGCCTTTTCAGCTGTCGGTACCGATCTGATGGGACCTCTGTCTATTAGAAGTGGACGCAATTCGTTGAAGCGATACGTGTGTATCTTCAGTTGCCTTTCGACTAGAGCCGTCCATTTTGAAGTTGTCCAGTCATTGGAAGCTTCCGCCTTTTTGCAAGCCTTTCGGAGGTTTTGCAACCGTAGGAATGTAAAACCTACTACCGTCTATAGTGATAACGGTGGCAACTTTGTCGCCGCTGATCGTGAACTTCGTGAAGGTATCCGAAATTTAAACAGCAAAACTGTCAGTGAAGCCTTGGTCAAGGACGAGATTACTTGGCGCTTTAATCCTCCGAGAGCATCTCACCAAGGAGGATTTTATGAACGTTTCTTTCGCATTGTACGCCAATTGACAAGATCTTTAGTCGGCGATACTACGCTGGACGAGTACGACTTACTAACCCTTGTGACAGAAATTGAACGAATTTTAAATGATCGACCAATAACAGACTTTCCTTCTTCGCCTGATGATTTGGCTGCGCTAACACCGAGCATGATTCTCACAGGCTCCATAGCAGACGCGTGTGCGATTGATGAATTTGCTAAGGCCGACGGATATCGTAAATCTTGGAGAAAGACCCAGTTCTTGGCAGACATTTTCTGGGAACGCTGGTTGAAACAGTATCTCCCGCTGCTCCAACGACGTCAAAAATGGTTTGCCACGGCGCCCAATCTCAAGACTGGAGACTTGGTGCTTGTGGCAGATGAAGCAACAAAACGAGGACAATGGCCCAAAGCTATTGTTGTAGAGGCAATGCCTGACCGTAACGGGCTGGTGAGACGAGTGCGCTTGAGAACTGCCGATGCTACGACTTTGGTGCGAGATATTCGAAAGATTTGCCTGCTTGAGGGCAGTGTCGATGAACAAAAGGACTCTTGAAGGACTGTTTACAGACTGTTATTACTCCACGCGAACTTATTCAGGGATTCGCGCGCCCTCGATTTATTTAATTTTTATTTTAGTTTGTGATTTGTATCTTGATGCCATCATCGTGCCGTCGTAATCGCGGTACGATGTCGTAATCGCGTGCCGTAGATGCCGTGTGCCGTGCCGCGTGCCGTGCCGATGTCGTAATTGTGTGCCGTCGTAATCGCGTGCCGTCGTAATCGCGTAACTCTAATAAATGCAGATGGCTTATGTCTAATAATGAAAATCTGTTTTAGTGTTAGTTAATTAAATAAACCTTTGCTTGTTCACTCATAGTCGAAGCGGCCAGCCGCAGTAAGTGGTGATCGATTTGCATGCTTGGTTGCCTTGTGTTACATTTCTTTTAATATTTGCTGGAGTGAATTATATTGTGTGTTTGTATTATTTGCTCCACAAACCACTGGTCCCAATTTTTTTTGCTTATTGTTTTGTGTACGTCAGTAGATATGGTTTCATGACAACAGATGTCGCTGCTGTAATGCGTTGTCCAATTTGTTGCCTTCGCGACATGCACATGAATGAGAGTGTCCGTAATGTGTGTGCAATTTAGTTAATGCTTGTACGGCACTAATGTTTGTAAGACTGTGCAGTACCAACTTTGCTTTAATTAACTTGGTGCTCCTTTTGTTGTGCGCACGATATCGTGCGAAATCTATTATTTGTGTTATCTGTTGCTTGCGGTTTATACCGATCACCGCTATTGTGTATTTGACTTCATTTTTTTTTCCGTAGGTGAGAAAATTAAGTAGGTTTGTTTTATTATTAAAGGCTCCCGTTATTTGACTGTCGCCTTTGGGGGTGGGTGTGTAACAAACGATAATATGTCCCCGTTTTATTTAAATTGTAATGCGACTGCCTCGAGTCTAAATTTATCATTGAACCGTAGCGCTCTTTAAATTTCGTTTTTTTGGAATGTGTGCGCGACTCGACCGGCAGAAATTTGCTGTGAGGGAAAATATTTTTTACAAATGGTGCGTTGTATGTGGACTCTAATTCTGGATTATGTTTTAACCAGTTGGTAAGTTTTGTAATCAAGGTGTGGTAAGTGCTCTCTTATTTGTTTGTGTTGCATGCTGTTGTTAGTGTTTAAACTCAGTGCATTACAAGTCATTTGGACATAATATTGTTGTGCTGAAGTTGTAGTGCCTGACAGTGTGAACAGTTAGACAGAGCTTTACCCTACTTGGTCTGAGTTAGAGTCTAATACCTAAGCCCATCAGTAAGTGTTTTCTCATACACACATTCCTTAAGCTACAATGCATGACGGCATCACAATCCGATTGTTGCTTCCGAGAGCATCACCTTGTAGTATACACTCCAACATATGCCTGTAGGCATTTTTACTTGAGTGGTAGGCCTATTAACAAAATCATCTTCAGTGAAGTGAACATATACGACTAGTTTTGTATGGCCCATCCCACTTTCGAACACTTGAAGAAAACTTTGACCATTTTCTTCCCAGTAGCCTACCTTGTTTTGTGGGAAAGTGGGAAAAGAAAGCACACGGTCTTTGTCACTGACAATGTCACATAAACAGCAATTTGTAGGCATTGCCTCAATCATAAATTTAAGGTACTGTTTGTGAAATACTGTTGTTACACTGCAAATGGCTATAGCCAGATTAGGACCAATAAAAAAGTATGAAAATTGTAGCCCTATGAAACTGCAATTTCAATTGAATTGAGATGCTGTTTGATAAAAGTAAACTCAACCTATTTGATCGAAACCTGATAGTAATAATAAATTCACTTTTTCATTTCGATAATTCTAAATTTGCACATGCTTTAGACCAACAGAGCCCCACACATTCACGTTTTGCAGTAGCTGTACCATACTTTACCAAGTCATCACAGAGAAAGAATGTATCCTTCCCGCTTACTGTGACGTCACAGCGGTGTTGCCGTTTTTATTTTCGCAATTGAATGAGTGCCAGATTCGCCGATGTCAACAAAAGTTTGCAAGCGTGTAACTTAGTAGCCTGTTGATATTTTTTACGATTTGTTGGTCAGGGAAGTTTGTTAGTGTCATCTTTTTGGTATCTTAGGTAAATTTAGCGCATTTATTTACCTGTCAGAGGCACTTTAAATAGCAATCGAAATCGTTTATAACTATAGAATATAGATGCTTTGATTTATGCAAACATGATGTCGCCAAAAAATGTTTTGATTATATAAACAGAGCGAGAGATGTAATTTCAGAAATGAACTTGAATTAACTTTGATAATATTTATACCTTGATTGAGAATAAAAAAATGTATATTTATTTAATCTCAACAAAATTGATCATAAAGTTTTACTGGAAGTCTTCGTCACTGAATATTTCCACCTCTCGGACAAAGTTGCACTTTTCTTCGAACCAATCCAGAAATGTTGATACATGCTTTGGATTTCCTGTGACCTTTATTCCATCTTCGTCTTTAGGCTCCCATCTGACGTAAAAATAGCATGGAAATTACTTTACCGTCGCAGAAGACGTTGCACAGAAACAGAAAGCGAAATACTGCAACCTATGCAGCTCTGGACAACATGAATGTTTCAACTCACCTTATCAACATGCTTTTAAAAGTTATGCTTTTAAAAGTTTAAGCTGTTCAAGCTATTTAGGATATACAGTAGCTTGAAAAAAATTAATTTTAGCCTAAATTTATCAAATTCATTAGGTTGATAAGTTACTTTTTTTTTTTTTATTTAGGCTGACACCTAGCCTACTTGATGAGTGGATAAAAGGCCACTTTAAATTAATTTGTATAACTTTTACAAATTTTGAGTTACATTGGTTTATTTTTAAGTTATTTAAACTGGTTGTTAAAAAACACCTCTACCCAGGATGTAACAAATTGGAAAAGCATTGCTGAAAGAAAGACCATCCAGAGAAAGAAACTGGCCATTCAACTCTCGAATGCCAAAGGCTTAGTTAATGACGACCTTATCATCTCATCTCCAAATCTTGGTTCCAGTATGGGAATCACCTTTGCCTTTACCCTACTCTCAAAATCAACATGGCGTAGGCTACGTTGCGCTTACCAGTACATGTTAATATCCTTGTCGTCAGTGAGGCACTTTACAATTTTCCTACACAGCCAGTTTACATATGGGTGATATTAATGGAAATAAGGCATGATTTTCAGAATTTCTACCACGTTTCGACACGAATTAATTTATATTCATTCACAGGACAAGAAAGTTACTAACTATTGGTATAAAACGCATCAAACTAGTACGAAAATAACTTTCATTCAAAGACGCAAACACGTTTAGTACTACAGACTTACCTGACAAACACAGAAATGACATCATTTTGTTTCACTGATACTTCTACTATTCCATCATCTTGTTCGTCCCAGTGTTGCTCCTTTCTCACTCTGTCACAGCTTTCATCTTCATACTTTCGACACTTAGACTTAAACTTGGAACAAAACTTTTGAATGCAACTTTTGCATTTGTTTTCAAAGTTGTCTTGCTCCATGTTCTGACTTTCTTCCTAAAAATTCGATATATGTTATACTACCAATCTACAAACCTCGAACATACATTGATCACACCACCTTTTGTATTAAAACTAAAAAGCTAATAAATGACCTGTTTAAAAGATTTAGTACAATTTTGGTAAAGAGGTGACTTTCTTCAACCATAGCACATCACATCACAGTGTGCCTTTCTCCTCCGCTTTGCCGTTTCATTCTTATGCATTTCGTTTTCAATTTAGTGAGGAGATCAGTTATTTATTTCAATGTAGATGTAAAATCAGTTATTTTTTCGTTACTTGAAAAGGGCTAACATGTGTATGGCCGAAAACGTTCGTAGTTTATAGTTTATGTTCAGTTTAATATATTATGTTAAATGCCGTGTGCTGGTTGCTTGGTTTCATCTGTTTATTGTTAAAAGATTTAGATTTCAGAAAATTCAATGTCTTCACAAAGAAGGTGATTGAGTCAATTGTAACACATTTTAGTTGGTGTCAATTTTTCGCTATTCATCAAAGTAAAGTGCCAAAATTAAAATCATGCTCCTTGGTGCCATCCAACCAAACTCTGATTAGAAAGTTTCGGCAATCTGTTAAAGAGCAACACCACAACGTGGCATTTTCAGAATGTGAGAGATTCAACTGAGTTAAAAACTTACTTCTGACAAAAGAGGCTTTAGCTTAGCAGAAAACTTTGATTCTTCAGCTGAGCCTTCTTTAAACTCAACCTCAGCAAGATCTCCCATTGCTTTGCAAAGTTCATGCTGAAGGGTTCTGGACTTTTGGATGAATCTAATCACATCACCATCCACTTCCAGTTCATACCGGAACTGTCTGATTGTGTACGAGAAAAAATCTATAGAACCTAAAAAAAAAACAAGTATAACCTTTCATTTGTTTAAGTTGTAAGCTGACAACAAGATTTAGTTCTCGGTTCTTAGTTTATTTCTCTTCCAATGCATTGCCCCATTACTCACCCTTTATCCCAGGACAGTACAGCGACACTTCCACTGGTTTCTTCGCCACTTTTATTTCCATTTTCTTTGACCTTTCAACAATTTTTTCGGCATCTGATTAATAATAATTAGTGTAATGAGTGACAAATAATTTTCGTTTAGAAAGCAATTTTAACGGTTAGGAAATGGCACCATGTTTTCTGGTATCTACAGTGTTTGTTTCTACGCCAAGTGTTCGTACTTCCATTCGATTAGGTGTTGCTAGGTGATATCTGCTGGCAATGCGCATCTTTGCGTCTTTCTGCTAATTTGAAAAAAAAATGAATAATATAAAACAATAATTTCATACGTAAAATTTATTGACTAAGATTATACTATTCACATTACAATCATATACATTCACTTTAAATTTGCGTAATGTGTTGATGAGTTGTGTAAAGAGCTGTGTGAAATAAAATTACATAATCACAACGAGAAACGCTTGATTTGAGATTGCGTAGAATATTAGCCTTGCGTCTCATAGGATGCAACCAATGTGTACAAAAACTGTGCATGATGTTGGCAAAGATGTAAACTCTTGAAACGATGCAATAAGCAAACCTCTAATAGACGTTTGTAATGACATAAGATGCAATCCATTAATACTAATATCACATCTAACCAAAGCTTGTTAACTAACCTTTGTAACTGCTGAAATAAACCAAAGCTGTGTTTCTTGCAGCAGCTTGCTGAACTAAAGTTATGTCGCCACTGTTTAACTTTTTGTTCATAAAAGCAAGTTTAATGGACTTATCAGAAGCTCCTTTCTTGACGTTCTCCACTTTGACGCAATCTGATCGACATAACTTGATTGTCTGCAAATGACAAAATACCATATTAACTGGTAAAAATAAGCAAACTTCTTTCGCAATCATGGTGACAGTGGTGTCATGGTTATCACCAAGTGCATATTTCAATAAAATATGGCACTTTGTTTTCTTGATGATGGCGTATGAGCGATCTTTCCAGGCTAGATTGGAGGGCAGGAAATCTTCAGCCACTCAGCAGTTTTGTCGTCCAGGACCCTCAGATCATGCGCACCCTGTGGAGGCCGGTGGGTTAGGCAGTGGTGGATGACATGGTCTGCGGTCTGTTCCGTGGCACCACACTCGCAATCTGATGAAGGAGCCAAGCCCCACTTGTGCATGTCCGAACGAAAGCGGCCGACGCCAGTTCGCAGGCGGTTAAGCTTGACCCACGCAAGCCTTGCGAGGGACATCCCTGGTGGACGGGGATCAGCGTCGGGTATGAAGTCACGGAGCGTGGAGGTGTGATTTTGCCACTCCGTGTTTCACATGTGGTTCGTCCAGTGTGCCGCACTTAAACCAAGTTCTTCTGCGTTCTTAAGTAGTTGTTGTGCGGCAGGCACAAAGGGGCGTCTTGATTTCAGCCGCTGCTTTATAGGTGGTGGTCGCATGAATGTTGCATGGAGGAGATGTTCGGGGTCCAAAGCGCGGCGAGCGAGAGAAATCGTGGCTCTTTAGCTCAGCGGGTTGGATGCCTGCTAGGATGGGTAGGCAGTCCGTTGGAGTGGGACGCAGGCATCCAGTCACAGTACGCAGTGCGTCGTTGATGGCGGTATCAATCTGGTGGGTGTGAGAACTACGACACCAGACCGGCGAGCAGTACTCAGCGGTGGAATGAACAAGGGTTAGGGTAGCTGTACGAAGAGTTTTAGCACCAGCTCCCCAGCCGGAACCCGCCAATCGCCTCAAAAGTGCGACGCGTGTAAATAGTTTTTTGCGCAGTGACTTCAAGTGCCGGCGGTACGTGAGTGACCTGTCCAGGGTTATGCCGAGGTATGTAGGTTCGGCACAGTAGGGCAGGCGTTCCCCATCAATGTTGATGTTTATCTCACGCTGTGCCTCCCGGTTGTTCAGGTGGAAGGCCGCCGACACTGTCTTTGACTTGCTGAGCTGTAGCTTCCATTTCTGGAGGTATGCTGATAGTGTTTGCATGTCTTGGCTGAGGTTCCTCTCCACTGACTGCCAGTTTCCTGCTGAGTGCAGGAGTGCCAGGTCGTCTGCGTAAGCATATTTCCTGGAGATGGTGGGGGGCAAGTCGTAGGTGTATATGTTGAACAGGAGAGGAGCCAAGACTGAGCCCTGTTGGACGCCGTTTTTAAGTCGGCGTAGTCTGCTTTGACCACCGCTACCGGTTGTGAGGGTAAAACTGCGGTTTCGCACAAGTTCCATCATCATATGGACCATGTGTCTGTCAGGGAGCAGACGGAGTAACTTGCAGGTAATGCCGCTATGCCATACGGTATCATAGGCAGCCGTGAGATCAACAAACACGGCGCCAGCCTTCTTCTTAGCCGAGAAGCTGTCCTCAATGTCTTGGGTCATAAGTGTGACCTGATCTATGGTTGATCGTCCGTGTCGGAAACCAGCTTGTTCACGGGGGAGCTGCGGATCTATTATTGGTTCGACACGGGCGTAGATGAGTCTCTCGAGGATCTTGAAAGGGATGCAGAGCAGTGAGATTGGACGGTAGCTCTTCGGGTCCCTTGGGGGGCTTCTTCGGCTTAGGAACTGCAACCACAAGGGCTCTTCTCCAGATTCTTGGAATTCTCAGGTGGCGCATACAGCAGGAAAGGAAGTCTTTTAACCAGGACTTTATGGAGGCAGCAGCATGGAGTATCAACTCCGGGCATAGGTGGTCAGGGCCCGGGGCTTTACCTGGCTTTATGTGCTGGAGGGCGGCGGAAAATTCTTCCGGGGTGAACTCACCCGAAATGTTGTCCCCATCTGGGGTTGTTACCCTCCAGAGGTCCGTCATTTCTTGGAAGACGGATCTACCTCATTCACGGTCTCTCGATTTGTATTTCCCGTTCTCTACAAGTTGTGAGGCGATAGAATTTGCTGAAACGGGACATTCTTGACGAGAGGCACGTGATCTGCCAGTTAGGTTGTTCAGTGTACTCCATGCTATGCGGCTGGAGTGCGTGAAGTCGATTGATTCAACGGCTTCTGTCCAGCGCTCCTTCCTCTTTGAGTCCAGCTTTGCCAGCAGAGCTGTGGCTGAACTGTTGGTGTCATTGCCCTGAAGGGCGTGGAGGAAATCGGAGTAGAGGCTTTCGCATTTCTTATCCCAGCACGGTATGTAGGTCTTTCGTCGGCCGCGGGGGATGGATTGTTTTGCCGCTGATGTTATTGCATCACAAAAGTCCTGGTAGGCTTCTTCCACGTTGTTGGTGTGAGGGGATGGGAGATACTGTGTGGCTTCATTGGTGAGGAGGCTATAGTACTCCCAGTTAGCCATTCTGAAGTTCCATCGCTTAACAGGCTTGCTCGGGACAGGCATTATGAGCGTTGGAGCCGTGATAATCGAGGGTCGATGTTGCGCCCTTGGGAACTTCTCTAGCACACGTCTGTCCGGTTGGCAATTATCGGGGTCATCACTTGCAAAAGCCAGATCGGGGTTTGTACCAGTGTTCCAACGTCCGGAGAAGAAGCTCGCTGCACCCTTGGGATCGTGCAGTAGGGTGAGGTTATTATTGGCTGACCATGAGGCCAGGCTTTCTCCGTCGGTGTTGGTGATGTTGTAGCCCCAGTCAACGTGGTGGCAATTAAAATCGCCAGCATAGAGGCTGGGTTGGGGGAACACTGGGATGGCTGTTGGTGTTAAGCGTGAGGGTGGTGGCTTATAGACATTGATGATGTGATAGCCTGATATGTCTATGCATAGCCACTATCTCCGATTGGGCACTGGATTGGTCTATTGGCGTCCAGCTCAGTTGCTCATGGACAAACGTGGCGAGGCCATGTTTCCTGCTGATGGTTGCGCCTGCGAGTGTGAAGTTGGGTAATACCAACTTATCCACTGATGTGCAGTGGGTCTCCTGGAGGAGAATAACGAGGGCCTGACTTTGTTTTCTTGTCTTGACACAGATCACATGGAATCGCAGCACCATTTTAAAAGACAATTTAAAATTACTTTAAATAAATCGTTTAGATAACATGTCACGAGGAAGAACTAATTACGTTTATAAAAAAGGAAATAAAATACGCAATAACCTTCAATTATAGATCCAGAGCAAAATATCTTGCAAAGTAAGATAGCCTACTTTATATTAATGAAAACATCACTCACGATTAGTTTCCGAAATTTGAAATACACTACACAAAGTGGCTAAGTTTTGACTAAACACTGTGTGAAGCATTTAACATCTGCCAATCCTAATCTGCAACTGACGAGAAAACTGAATATGCAAATAGTAAAAAGCGTTACACTTAGTCAAGGCATGACGACATTGTCAGAACAATTTTATCAATTAGAATTGAAGCACAGCGAAAGCGAAGCGGGACGGCAACCTTCCATCACAACAACCAGGAGGCAAAACTTAATTTGGGCCAAGCAGTGATCACAGACGACAAGACTTTGTCGTCCTGCCGTAAGTATACAGATCGTAACTTAACACCAAACAGATTACTCAAATACTATCACCATCTACAGAAGATTTTAAGACAGATCGATGTGCCACAATCTCAAATGTTAGGCTATGAAGCCCATAATGAGCTGTCATCTGTACATCAATGCGTCGTTAGTTGGATGGTTATTGGTTATTGAAGTGGAAACATGCACCGGAGTACAAGACTGGTGTGATGGGGTAGTCAAGTGGACAGTGGTGCCGAAGTAGGGGGTATGGGGGGATATATCTCCCCAATGTTTTGGCAGCATCCGCTCCAATAATTTAGAACAAATTATTTGCTATGAAGTTGTTTACTTCGATTTAGTTGTCTGCAAGCATCTCAAATTGCTGTTGTTTTTCTTTTATTGATGTTTGATCACAGTTCTAAATTGTCTTGGATTTGACGCTAAGCAATGAAGGATCTTCATTGAAGGTATTAAGGACGAGTTAAACCAGGCCACTGGCCACGGCACTGCAGTACTGCTTACGAGGGGACTCATTGTATTAATCTCCTGTGCAGGCTTTGTGTCTCTGATATTCAATGGATTAATCTCCTGCGTTTATTCGAAGCTCGTAACTATAGTGTCTGCTGTTCTACAGAGAAAAAAGTATGACGTTGACTCTTGTGAAGAGCTGTTTCAGACCCTGAAAATCAGTAGAGAAATATCGTGATTTGGAGTTAGAAAACAATTACAAAAATGCAGTTTCACTTCCGGAAAAATTTGCTGCTAATTTGCAAAGCACCACGGCAAAGAAGAATCCTTGAAAGATTGAGTGGAGACTCGATGGCAGCTACTGCAGACACTCAAATGCATTATAAAATAATTTACAATCAGTTCATGGACAGAGCTATTTCTGAACTGACCGAACGGTTTGAAAGTAGCCTGAATTCCGATTCGGCAAAGTATAAAGAACTTGCAAGAATTTTCAAGACCGGCTTAGTTCCTGAAATGGTCAAAAATTATCCAGAGCTGAATAGACAATTGATGAGTTATCAAACTGATTCATTCAGAAAGGCAACAGGAGAAAAATCTCTGTACGATGCTAAAAGAGCTTACCAGGCATTGTCTGAGTTGGAATAATCTCTCTACTCTCAAATGCTCCAGCTGATTAAGATCCTCTTAGTCTGCCCAGTAAGCTCTGCTGCTTGTGAGAGGTCGTTTTCCAATCTTGGTAGATTGAAAATCTGGCTGAGAGATACTTTGGGACAGGAAAAGTTGAATGCTAGCATTGTTTACAACATTCACCAAAATATTCTTAATGACATCAGCATAAATAACATTGCTAATGAGTTTTCAATGCGTACTATCGTAAGACGCAATATGTTCGGTTGTAACAAGTTCTTGTGATGTGTTTGAAAGTTATTATTTTTGTCATAAATTTGCCGATGTTCTTCTGTAGCTTCGATTGTTTTCAGTCTCCTGAATAATGACTTATCCTATAGTGCACTCAGGGCCGGATTTAGCTGATGGGGGACCCGGGGCACTTTTAGATCGGGGGGCCCCCTTGCAAAAATTTTTTTCAAGCCTTTGGCGCGAAAAACCACCTCTGCGTCTACAGTAGCATCCATCCAGCACTGCACAGCATTTTGCAGAAAATTCAAAGGTTGAAAGGAAGAAAAAATAACACAAAATCACATCTTTTCCACGTAGGGGCCCTTCAAAAGTCGGGGGGCCCGGGGCACCTGCCTCCTCTGCCCCCTAAATCCGGGCCTGAGTGCACTAAGTGTATTGATTCTAATGAAGGAGAGAACAAGAAGAAAAGTATAACTTCTGTTTTCTTTTTGGAAAAACTAAGTATTCATTGGAAGGTCATAGGTTCGAATCCCGCTGGAGGTACCAATTTTTCTTTGCTTGTTTCTTAATCTTGCAGCAGTCATTTACAAGAGCACTGGTAGCACTTTTATCTCCATGATTTCTTATCTGTATATTATGCTGTTTGCAGCCGATTAACCGAGGTCCGGTAATTGTTTAATAAACTTAATACCAGTACCACTAAAATTGTGTATAAAAATATGCATCTCCCCCCAATGTTCAAACTCGTCTAAAATTTGAAAAAATGTTGATGTATCTCCCCCAATCCTCAACTAACTTTGGCACCACTGCAAGTGGACACATCTTGGGTTGTGCACAAAGTCTCAATGAAAGCCTGACATTTCGGTGACGTCCCTGACGTGACGTACCCTGAGCTGCCGGGTCCACTCCAACGTGTCGCAATCGCTTTTACACCCTGCCTCCACATCGACATGGCCAAACCGTTCACTCTTGCCAAGCTGACATTACTGCTTTCCTCCTCAACTTGCTTTTTCCATTTTTATTTAGTATTTCAGTTTCCTTTGACCATCCACTCGCAACTCCAGTGCTCTTTTTGAAACATCAACTTCTTCATCTTCCTCCCTTCTCAAAACATTCCCATACCACCTCACTACATTTGCTTTAGTTAACTTATCAACATTCTCGTTCAACCCAAGCAAGTTCTGTTTGATGTCTGCATTGTTAAAAAAAAAATTAACAAACAAAACAACCATAGCCTATATTTGCTTTGATTGATGGCATTTTTCCATGCCACCTTGTCCTGAGTGTCGACCGAAACGAGATCTTCCAATCGAAAATTTTATTTCAGTTTGATAAACTAACATATACTAATGGTGTCGCAATTGTGCTTTTAATTGCACACTGATTACATAATATACGCTATTTTATTTCATGATTGCTTGATATCAAACATATTAGTAGAGTTCATTACGTCACAGTGTCAACACATGAATTTAAATACTAAACCTTAGAATTTAGTGACGTAGCCTTACTTGTGGATGCATTTCTTCCTGAGGTAGTTCAGACATTGTTGATGCAATATCATTGACATCTGAGTGAAAAGAGGTTGTCTTTTGAGTTTCTAATATATGGCATCACGCTATGGTTACCATATGTAGTCGTTGATAATGCGACAGCAGCAATAAAGTTGTGTAATTAGTGAATTAAATTGTTATAATTGTATAAAACAATAATTTAAATATTTTTACAACTTGGTGGGTGCACTTCATTGGAGCCCTTAACCAGTCCCAGAAGGGCGAAAATTGGTACTTCAATTAAAAGCCAGAGGGATAAAATGCTAAACCCAATTCACTTATAACACGAAACCTGGTTTTTAAGGCAAAGCACAAGGCTAACAAACATGTGTTGAAAACCAAAAGATTAAAGGAAAACCGAACAATTAAGGCTGAATTTTTCAAAAAATCCTCTAAGGCGATCACTTGTAATATTTTAACAGCTTGCTGTGTCAATGTATTTTGATCAATAGCGCACGAGTACAAAATAATTGACGCGGCGAGAAGAACACAATAAACATAGTCAGGTTAGAGACTTTAAAGAACCGGCCTGCCACGCCCCGCGGCGGCGGGAAGCGGCGTCATTATGGGGTGGCGTTGCACCTGGAAGGGAAGTCCACCAGCTTAGATCGTGGGGGCCTGGCTGGGGAGTCTAAGCACCTGTGGAAGAAAAGTGTGGATCGAAAATTTTGTGCGACTCGTCCGACAAATTTAGAATGGCGCAACCGCCCAGAGAGACGGGCTTAGCTTTCCGCAAACGCAAAAAGGTCGGCTCACGTCTGGTACCGACAGAAGTATTGAAGCCGGACAGCGCCCATGTCTCCATTACGTGACCGTAACACAGGTTCGTTTGACTCCTATACCAGGTCCGCCCGTAGGCAGAGCAGATAAATTTTAGGGTCGCCCACGAGGAAGAGAAGCTTAGCTACAAGGAAAATTTAAATACTCGTGGGAGACAAATATTAATTAAATCTGGAGCGAAGGCTCAATT
Source organism: Aplidium turbinatum (assembly GCF_918807975.1). Lineage (NCBI taxonomy): Eukaryota > Metazoa > Chordata > Ascidiacea > Aplousobranchia > Polyclinidae > Aplidium > Aplidium turbinatum. The sequence continues at coordinate 13,858,732 of NC_137477.1, read as the reverse complement.
AATTGGTGTGAAGCAGGGGTTCCCAACCTGTGGTACGCGAATCTTCCGTTTTTTTTCACAAAAACGAGGATTCACAACTTTATATTTTGTTTATCTGATTTTAAAGAAATAAAACAAAGTAACTTCAGCGGGTTTAACATGATGTATTACATACACAAATATAACATAATTAAAAATAAACTCTAACGTTTTCGACACGTACGTGTGTCCTCATCAGGAATTACATATCTGCAATATACATAAAATGAAAATTGTTCGGTAAGTTTGAACTTGCACTATAACCGTAACTGTATACTAACGACACTCCACAATGAAAAGCACAAACTGAACGAGTGACACAGGAATGATTACAAGTAAATTATACGGTGGTAAACAGATCACATGAGGTGTAAACTACAAGCATTTGACAAACAATTAGAACACACACAAGAGGAACGATGAGCCACAGGCGAATAACTTCCGGTTGAGAGACGGATTATTACGTTTTATTCTTAAGGCTATCATGATCTTAGTCTGAAATTCAGATCTGCCTCGAGAGATGATTTTAAATTGGTCGATCGAGACATTGTCAGTGCACGTTTCACAAGAGACAATGTGCTCTTTAATTGCACTTTTGGTTGTTAAGTTTGGGTTTAAGTGCTTCCCGGCCCTTGTCAACAAATGTCTGGTTGACATACCAATGTATGTCTGGTTTGCGTCAAGCAAACAACTAAATTTATGCAAAACATTCGAAGAAAGAGCAAAGAGAGTAGGCGGCGTCAGTTGGAAATATTGGTGCACTTTAAATGTTTTATATACAGAATGAATGTCACATGAATATTTCTTTTTTATAAGTTTGGATAGTTTTTTTTGCAAAGCTTGTTGAATCTTTTCCTAAAAAGGGTATACTAGTAAAATAAAATCTACTTCTTCAGGCGTGTCTTTTGGTTCATCAGCCATGAAGGTGTTTAAGACTTGTTGTAACCGTTATTTGGCTTTATTAAACTTAAAACTCGAATCTGCAAAATAAATAATCATTCTATAACACAACTCAAGTTAACAGCAGACCAGCTGAATCAACACCCTTCACTCCAACTTGCACAAACTAAAACTGCGAACAGAAATACAATTTCACCAACAGTGAACAGTGAATCAACACGTCGGCTTCAGGCACTAGCTTTAGGCATCAGAGCACTTGTTCAATTACAGCTCATGCTCCCCCATATAAAATTGAACAACACCAAAAGTTGAAAAAAAGGGCAATTGGAACTTAAAATTACAATTGAAGGTACACCGTTATTACAACACCTAATATTTACAGGTGCCATAGCATGAAGTTGAACACAAATTGTATCAAACGTAAGGCACAGCACCGTAGTAATCGACAGGTTTGCGTCTCCGTTAGCGGCGCAGCTTTGGAGAGACAACGCTATTCTCATTAGTTTCGCTTGGTCCATCATCAGGCTGCATCGTTTCTGAAGACGACAGCTCGGAACTGTTACTTTCTCGAGGTACGATGAACAAGAATTCTGGAGTAGTAGCATCAGGTTCGGCGAAAGATTCGCTTTCAGAATTACACGCCGGATTTACAGCAGCGTCGTTGGCAGACCTGTTGCATGGTGAGAGATCTCTAATAGACACGGTGGTTTCATTTCCATTGCTTAAACGAACGTGAGCATAACCTGGGTTTGCTTCAAGCAGTTCCGCTTCGTCCACTAAAAGATCATTCTTATTACGCACGTGTCTTTTGACGTAAATTGGACCTGGTTTAAGCCACGACGGAATAGTAGTTCCGTTGACCGAACGTCGAGCATGCTGGAAGAATCGTTGATGAGGTGTGCAGTTGATCGAGGTGCATAATAATGAACGGATTGAATGCAGGGCATCGGTCAAAACGTCTTCCCAATGGGAAGGTGGCAACTGACGAGATTTTAACGCACATTGGACCGCTTTCCATATAATTCCTTTGTATCTTTCACACTGTCCATTTCCTCTAGGATTGTAGCTGGTCGTTCGACTGGCAGCTACCCCATGAGAGTGCAGCCAAGATTTTAATTCTTGAGATTGAAAGGAAGACCAACGATCGGAGTGAATATATGAACACATTCCAAAGGTGGCAAACAGTTCCGTTAAACACTTGATTACTGTTGTTGGCGTCATGTCGGCACATGGGAAAGCAAATGGAAATCGGGAATATTCATCGACGATGGTCAAAATATATTTATTTTTCGTTGCGTTGGGAAGAGGTCCTTTAAAATCCAAGTTGAGTCTTTCGAAAACTTGGGTAGCCTTTATTAATTGAGATTGGTCCGACCTGACAAAGCGTGGTTTGACTTCAGCACATACAGAGCACTTGGAAACCATGTCTCGTATTTCTGCTACGGAATAAGGAAGATTCTTGTTTCGCACGAAGTGAGTCATTCTAGTAATGCCGGGATGACACAGAGCGACATGAAGCTCACGCAAATTGTCTTTACTAATTGCACCACAGAATGCACGTGTAAGTGCATCAGGACTTACATTTTCCTTCCCTGGTCTGTGTAAGACCGTGTAACTAAATTGAGAGAGTTCAATTCGCCATCTAGTTATCTTTTCGTTTTTTATTTTACTTGCGTGTTTGACATCGAACATATACGATACGCCCTTTTGGTCTGTGATTAATGTGAAGTGACGTCCGATTAATAGGTGTCTCCATTTGCGCAAAGCCTCCACGATAGCATATGCCTCCTTCTCCACAGCAGAATGACGCTGTTCACCCGTCGACAAGGTTCGTGAGTGAAAGGCAACCGGGAGTCCATCTTGATTAAGAGTCGCAGCAATAGCAAAATTGGAAGTGTCAGTTTCCACGGTCAAGGGTAGGGAGTTGTCGTTAGGATGCAACAAAGCTGTAGCCAGCAATGACTTGATTTCTTGAATGGCTTGATTGGCGCTTTCTGGCAGAGGCAATGAAGCTTTGATAAGCGGATGTATTCTGTCCGAATAGTTAGGAATCCAGCGTGCATAATAAGCAAATAGTCCAACCAGGCGCTAGAGCTCTTTGTGCGCTTTGGGTACTGGTAAATCGAGAAGTGGTTGCACTCTGTCTGGATCTGGTTTGATTGACTGATGTTCGATTTGATATCCTAATAAAGAAACCTTTGATTGAGAGTGCTGTGTCTTCTTCTCGTTTATAGTTAAGTTGGCTTTCGACGCTGCTTTAAAAAATTCTTCCAAGTTCCGATCGTGATCAGCTTGGTTCTTCCCAGCAATCGTGATGTCATCGAGGTAAGGAAAGCAGCCCTTTAAATTGTTGCTTTTGATGAACCAGTCAATGACTCGTTGAAATTCGGGAACGGCATTGGTTAAACCGAACGGCAACCGTCGCCATTGATACAAGCCAGAGCCCGCCAATGTATGTCTGGTTTGCGTCACGCAAACAACTAAATTTATGCAAAACATTCGAAGAAAGAGCAAAGAGAGTAGGCGACGTCAGTTGGAAATATTGGTGCACTTTAAATGTTTTATATACAGAATGAATGTCACATGAAAATTTCTTTTTTATAAGTTTAGATAGTTTTTTTGCAAAGCTTATTGAATCTTTTCCTAAAAAGGGTATACTAGTAAAATAAAATCTACTTCTTCAGGCGTGTCTTTTGGTTCATCAGCCATGAAGGTGTTTAAGACTTTATTGAAAAAGTAGGAAGGATATTCATTTAAATAAAAGATGTTTTTCATTTTCTTGATTTCTTTCTGAAACAACTGATTAGGCTACACTATAGTCACCAACAAAAAAAATGTTGTCGTACCGAAGATATTTCAACTGTTTATAGCTAATTTGTGGTCGCTGATTTCGAAAATGCAGTCAGTTTTTTTTTCTATCAGGTCTAGGTTTCTAGTTACGGTGATTCCAGTGCATGAGTGCGCATATACATAATTGCTCATGTGAAATCTATTCAGGAGTCAAATATATTGTCAAAAGACATAAATCAATTTCAACAAGCCAACAAAGAACTTAAAAACCTACTGTACACACAAACATAGGATTTCTGATTCTTCACCTTATATCTCCCTTGATATCTGCCTTCCATCTCACTAATGTCTTGATGAAACAGCCTCCCTTGCTCGTCACTCAAATCGCCAAGATTATCAGAAAAGTAGTCTAGATCAGGGGTCACCAAACTTTTTTCTCTGAGGGCCGGATTGCTGCGAGATTAACAGCTGCGGGCCGGATGCAAATTGCGGAAAGATATACAACTATTTAGAATCTCCACTGACTTGAATTGAGCACAATAAATAACAAAGTCAGCTGTGGAATAGCAAAGTTGTGATGAAAATCGAAAGGTTGCTGGAAAAGTTATCTCCTGCTGTGAGAAATCACAAGGCATCGTGCTCTTGAAAAAACATTACATCTTTCAAAATTTGGCCTAGGCTGTCCCCATTTGTGGTGGCCTAATGATAAACAGCAACGTCAGTCCTTTACAAAAGTTTGGTAACTTTTTTCCTTAACAGTTGTAGTGCAGCTGTTATTTCTGCAGCACGTGGCGGGCGGGATCCGCGGGCAGTGGCGTAGCCAGAAAAAAAATTGGAGGGGGGGCAAATATTTGATGAATTGAAAAGAACGACAAAGTGTTTAATTTAAGACATCTGCAGTGGCGTTTCCTGGTGGGTTAAGAAAGGGAAGCAATAAAGCTGATGGGGGGTTAGAGCGTGCCAAAGGCACGCGTATACTAGGGGGGTCCGGGGGCATGCTCCCCCAGAAAATTTTTGCAAAATACACTTAAATAATGGATTATAGCGCTTTCTGGAAACACTTTCAGGAAATATTTGTATGAAATTTATAGACAGATAAACAGCTATTAACTTATTAAAGGTAGCTGTTACACACAAACGGGCAAAAATTGCGGCTAAAATTAGAGAACACAAAAAAACTTAGCTACACAAAATCTACAAAAAAACCCAACAGAGTAAGCGATCCTGAAGTTGCTTCCACAGATTAGTTAAAAGAAGCGTAAATCGCGTAAACTTTGCACGATTTACGATTTGCAAAACTCATTGGTGTCTTTCTGTGTGTTAACAAGTCCTGGAGGGTGTTAATAGCCAAATGTCTTGAAAAATAATATAAATTTATACAAATTATATTATATTTTCAACAAAGGGTTCAACTTCGGAATCCAAACTTTGAAAATTTGGGGGGGGGGGGCATGGCCCCTTTCGCCCCCCCTGGCTACGCCTATGTCCGCGGGCCGTAGTTTGGTGACCCCTGGTCTAGATGATTGTGTAGAAAATGAAGTTTGATGCTCATGTTAACCCTTTGCTTTTCAACCTTTTTTTGGAATTTAACTGCTCAAGGGGGGCCGTTTTTTGATCACATTCAATCAGCTGTTACGTGTTATCCGCTGGTGCTATTTCAACAGAAGATGCACTGGTGTGAAAAAAATCATTTGTCTATAAGTTTGATAAGTCATTATTCTAAAATTTTATATGGTAAACTTGACATTTTAATTTTTGCAAAGGTCCCCAAAAACGACAATTTTGATTTATCTTGCCGCTGTTTAATTACCGCGCTAATTCGATTTCATGCAAAGTTCTGAATAAAAAAGAGCTTGATCAACCGCACGAAGTGTGTGTGCGGTGTGCCGAATCATTGCATTGATAAAGATTTACGATTTGCGAGCAAATCTTATTGTAGGCTACCGGTACTCATTGATTCTAAAATAGTTACAATCAGAGTAATATTGTTACACGAAATTGAAAAAAAAAAAAAATGCGTTTGTTGTTTTACATTTTTGTCCTAAACTAATGCTTTACGAAACTCATGGCTAGCTTCTAGTTTTATGGAACCAAACTTCTCATAAGTAACACCTTAGCCTGCTTGAATAGCTGTTTACATTTTCGTTTGTGTATTTTAGGTCTACAATTGAGTTTGTAGTATGAATATTTTTAGGAGAGAGAAGACAATTGAACAAGTTGTTGAAATTATCTGAAACTTGTAAGTTCAAATTAGGTGCTTTTGAAATTGTGGATTTGTTTCAAGTCGCATCACAAATATCATGCAGGCTACATCATATGTCATTTCGATTACGGGTGTTTATAAACATGACTCATGAATTACATCCACAAAAAATACAGCATTTACATCAACAGAGCTAAGTTCGAAGCTCACTTTTTATTGAAGATTGTGTCAATCAATTTGAAAATACATTCTTAGTCCGCCAGCGTCGAAACAATGCAACAGCGAATTGAGGAACATGCGTAAATAAAGGAAATGTGAAATAACCCACAGTCAGCAAATCTACATAAATTTAACGTTTACAAATGTTGAATCAATGTAAAAGGACTGAATTGCTGACTGGGTCCTTATTGTTTGAAGCACAAAAATACGCGTAAAGGCGACATAAGGCGAAAAAATTAACTTTTTACTTCAAAGATAAAAATGATTATAACAAAGCTTCAAAGTTTGTCGTAAAAATATTGCAGAGATACAATAAACATAATCATTTTGTGCCAGATTGTGAGAAGACTTCCTAGATTCTTTCCAAACATTTGCATGATTGCAAATTATTTTCTATAACTTTATATTGCCAAAAAATGGTTTCTTTGTTGAAACAACGTGGTTACAATTCTATAAAAAATTCTTAGGCCTACTACATTGAAGTAATGAAATGTTTTTTTTTGTGGTTTTGCTGATGACGTTTTACAACATCCAAGAAGTAAAAAATAATAATGATGAATTATTTTACAAAACCGTGGTTTGCAAGCGCTTCACAAAAATTGTTGGGGAAAATTTACTATTAGATGTAAAACGTTTGTAAAAGAAAATTGTCGGTTTACCTATTTATAATGTCTATTGCGCTGTTATCGAATTATAAACTGCCTGTATTGTGTATCTTTGTGGTTGCCGGCCAGCTCAGAGCAGCATGCAAACTACGTGTTTATGGTATTTGCATCGTGTTATGATTCTCGAAAATTTCCCACAAGGTCTTTATTTTAATCGTGATATTTTTGTGCTTTTTCTGTCCTAAACTGGAAGTCATTGTGCAGCACAATCCACATTGGTTTGTAGACTCAGTCTTCATTGAAAATATTTTGTGTGGTGCATTATTTCAAGTAGTGTCTTCCTCTAAACTGTTACACAAACCGCCCAGAACCAGGTTGATTATGTATTTTACAGCCGTTGAGAGCCCGTTATTGTAGGTGTGGAATTATTAGATGTCTAACTAAATTCATGCCAAAGTCGAGCAAATTCTGCTTTCGGGATCCTTGCCGTTATTTACGGTATTTTTTGTTGATAAGTTTAGGCAGCATTTTTCCAAGATAAATGAATACATCGGTATTGTTCGTCACTTAGATTTAGTTTTCTCAGCATTGTTTATTCATTCTTTGATCCACTAGTTTGTCCCACTTTTGGTATGATCGGATCGTTTATAAATGGCGGGTCTTCACAATAGCCGGCCTCTCATACATTGGCGCAACGTATTCAAATGTTGAATCAATGATCAAGAAAGCTGATTTGTTGTTTGTTTTATATGACGCCTAGCTTTATGCCTCGTCTACATTACAAAATATTTTGTAGTGTAGACGAGATATTATCATCTTTATTTTGCGCTCTTGGACCAACACACAGTGCACTGTGAAACAAAAGTGCAGGACATAACAACAAGTAGGCGACATAAAGCAGGGAAGGGACATATAGCCATCGAGTTAGCTGCTACGTGTAAATGGAGCCTATCTCATAATTTTGAGTATGTCTCACAATTACTGTTTGCAAAAACGCTATTTCTCCGGCTTCTCCCAAAAGCATTTGCAATGCAGTAACTCAGAAGATTCCTTTGATAAATTTAAATCCCTCGCCAAGTCATTGAGTTCTCCCTGAGAAAAAAGTTGACAAGGTAAAATAGCAGGAAGAAATTCGATTTCAGCAAGGGTGGAATCGCAGTCAGTGGAAGCTTGCTCGTCTTCCCTGTCAGAAAGTAAATCCAATTGTGGCAACCCTTCAAAATCAGGAAGTTCTTTTCTGTGTAGCACTGGCCTGATTGCTGAAGCTAGGTTTGGATATTGCAAGGAAGTCCTATTTTTCCTGTTTATGCCTTTTATGTTTACTGCACAAAAATAGCAGTCGCTATTATGATCTTTTGGTTCACGCCACACCATTAGAATAGCAAACGTTAATCCTTTTCTTCTTTTGTTTGTTCATTGACGTAAATGTTCTTTGCAAGTTTTGGAAACAATGTGGGGAGCCCAAGACTTATCTTGATCCCCCAGCTTCACTTTAAAGTAAGCAAGATAAGCACGTTATGCAAAATCATCGATTGGTTTTCTGTTAGGCTCTAATGTGTAATCAACACAGATGTAGCAGAAAATAGTGTTATTGAGCAAAGTCCCCTAGATGTTGTAGCCATAAGCGCGCTAGATTCCCCCCACCCCCCTCCCAAACAAAAGCACTATTATGCTGTCTTGATTTGCACCTACTAGAATTTAACACAGAAGACAATTGTCTTGGCTTTGTCTGCTTTCATTGTTTGTTTTGGAATGTAATGCAAGAGTAATAACAAAGGCTGTAATCCCATAATGACAGCAATAACCCTTAAACGCCTATGTGGGTCTCTAGTGACCCGAGCTGTCTTTACTTCCCCCATATCTCTTGGAACATCTGGCTATATTCAGTGTGACTTCCAGTATTCTCAAAGCATTTATTCTTCTCCCATTTCACATTTATAATTTTAAAAATATTCCGCTCGTAAAATAGTTACTGCTGTTTTAGCAGAAAAAATTTATAGGGTCTCTAGACCCATGTTAGGTAATAGTGCAACTTTTTTTGAATTACAGTTTATTTTGCCAGCAGTAACTCTTTAAAGTAGGCCACCACAAACATTAAACTTAATTCGTATAATAAATAAACCATAAAGCAACTTCCTATCTTTTCAATAGTTGGTGAAAGTTTGGTATAGTTGAAAATAGGCGAAAACTTCCCGTTGAATTTGCAACAAGAAAGACGAAAAGGGTTGGATCAAGCTTGTTTGGTTTTAGTGACAGGCAAACGTTAGTAGGCTATCGTATGCGCCAAGGAAAAACAAAGTTGTAGTTTTACTATCAACTATGCATAAGATAGCCAGAGCCGGATTTAGCTGATGGGGGGCCCGGGGCACTTTTAGATCGGGAGGGCCCCGCGCAAAACAAAACCCCTCTACGTCTACAGTAGCATTAATCCAGCACTGCACTGCACAGCATTTTGAAGAAACTTCAAAGGCTGAAAGAAAAAAAAATAATAACATAAAATCACATTTTTTCCACGTAGGGGGGCCCTTCAAACGTCTGGGGGCCCGGGGCACCTGCACCCTCTGCCCCCCAAATAAATCCGGGCCTGATGATAGCAAAGTTGATGCAGATAAAGGTTTACTTGACATGATACAAGACTATAATGCTACTAAAGCAGCTGTTGACAAAGTTGACTAACTTTGTCACAACTACAGTGTGCAGAAAAGGACAAATCGCTAGCCACTTGCCTACTTCTACAACTGCCTTAATATTGCGGGTATCAATAGCATGGTGGTCTTCTGAGCTAAATTTCCAGGAAGGGAAAAAGAAGCAAGTCATCGACGCCGAATATTTCTGGCAAACTTAGGTATAAGTTTGCTTCATCCATGGCTACAACGTCGAGTGCAAGTAAAATAGCTTCCAAGAGCTGCTAAACTATCGCTGCAAAAATGTGGATACAAAATTGACATCGACTCTTCTCAATCATCAGCTACACATGAGGGTGGAAAGCGTAAAAGACGGCAGTGCCACATCTGTCCATCTTCTCTGGATCGTAAAACACCTCATGTGTGCGAGGAATGTAACGAGCCGTGTTGTATCGATCACCTACAAGTCACGGTTTTATGCCTCTATTGTGCAGCATGATTCTTGTGCTTAGCGTCATTATGGCTAGGCTACCACATTAGAGCACCTAGTAGCCTAGTAGAAAATTGCAATTTGTTGCTTTTCTTTCATTAACTTTAGAATTTGTTGAGTTTTGAAGTTACACATTATTTCAATTCTTTTCTGTTGTTAACAGTTTGCAGTGTTGATCTTAAATTCGGTTACTTTTGCACAAAAAAAAATTGTTACTTTTGCAATTATTGCAAATTTTCGTTTCTAGCACTAGTTGCTACGTTCATCTGATGAAATTTAAAGTAAAATTAACAACAAACAAAATGGTTTATTGCTTTACTAACGTTTCGCGCACCATGACAATGCGCATCCTCAGAGCGAATAACATACAAAATAAAATTTCACCAGGTTATATACTGCAGTGCGATTGAAGGCAAGAAAAAATAAAACACGCAATATTTTAAAAATTGGCCAATGATGTGTGAGCGGTTACTTTCCACGTTAAATTACGTAAAAACTTCCAACAATAGACATAAAAATTCGAAGCGGTGACGACCAACAGAAAAAGTGGGATTGAAAGCAAGAGAAATAGAACACAATGTTTTAAAGATTGGCTAATGATGTGCGGTTACTTTCGACGTTAAATTACGTTTCAATTTCATCAGATGAACACAGCAACTATAGTGCTAGAAACGATAATTGTCCTGATGAACACCCAAACTTTTCAGTATTGCAAATTTTGTTAGTTTTTTTTGAAGTATTATGCTTTGGAGTGTATAATAGTGAAATTGCAACACAGTGATTTGTTTCATAACCATATTTAAGAAAGATGTACAGATTGAAAGATAAAGCAATACCCTTTAACAGGCCGGGTCATTTGAGACCCAGATAGGTAATAACGGTTGGTGAAACACATAGGCGTTTAAGGGTTAAAACTATTGTGTTTGTGCTACTTTGTAGGGCAATTGTAAAACAGTCAAAATCACTGTGATTTAAAAAGTTAACCTGATGGAGAAAAACTGATTGCATTTTAGGAATCAGCGCCCCAAAGTTAGTCTAAATCAGTTCAAAAACTGCCGGCACCAAAAATTGTATCGGCTAGTGTTATCAGAACACACCAAACGAGCACGAGACAACAGACACAAAAGTAAACCAGATTTCCATTTGTTAGGGCATAGAGCGTTATAATTTAAAAGCAAGCCAGTGTTGGTAGGTTTTCGCCAAATCCAGTTGTCAAAAGAATTGTGTTTAATTTTAATTTTGACATCTACAGTATAACAGCGATGGTAGCCTATCATTAGATTTACTGCTCATATACGTTGAAATGTTGAGGTGACTTATCCAGTGGCGCGGAAACTATTTTTCTCTAGGGGGGCTGAAGCTGCTGTAGTATTGTCAGCTTCTGGGGGCTTCGCCTCCAGACCCCTTGATGTGGGAGAACATGTGAAACTGGTAGTAAGTTTTCGGTTCCCTCTAGTGTCAAAAACGACGCCAAATCACACACTTTGTAAATTGTAACAAATGAAGAACGGTAACAACAAAGCAGCAGCTGTTCAGGTAATCAAAATGAAAACGAACAAGTTAGAAAGTGATGTGAAAACGACAGTTTGTGGAAATGAGTTCTCACACGCTTCCGAAGATTGCTTTTCGCTCAGGTGTTTTCTCTATAAACTGTGTCATGAGTTCTTTGACATCGATGGTGTTTTGGTGGACATGTATCAACGCAAGATGAGTAAGTCTTTTTTGTGTCATTGAGCTTCTCAAGCATGTTTTCAGGCGTCTTAGAGCAAAAAAACGTTCTGATGATGCAGCTGAAACCGGGAGGCAAAGGCAGAGCTCCACGAATTTTTGCGTTTCTTTGAAAAGGTCTGATGTTTGGGGGGTTAGTTGCGATAGTATCTCAGCAACCTTTTGAACGGAGTTTGCGGTTTTTCCACTTACAACATCGCTGAGCAAGGTAAGTTCCGTTTTTAGGCAATCTTTCTGATGGCATCGGGTAAGATAATCTCAGTATCAGATCTTTCCTCACCGTTTACACAGCTCAGAAGGGCTTTCTCTCTGTTGGCTGCTGTAAGCAGATCCGCCTGGATCTGGTCGAATCTTCAATTAAGCTCAGCTTAAACCAAATTAAGAGCTTCGGTGTATTACCGTTTCCACGTTTCTTCTCCCGTAGACGACAAAGCATCCGATTCCTCTGCGTTTCGAAATCTTACTGGAATTTTGCTCTCTCGGAGATCCTTTGGCGTCTTTAGGTTATTGGCAGACGTAAAGACGTTCGCTGCTTCCATAAGCTTGGAAACGGATTCATTTTTTCTGAGATTTTTGATCGGTTTGTGGAGAATGGTGATGGATTCTAAAGCTGTAGAAGCAGAGATCTTCTTGTTTTGGAGCTATCTTGCGACGGCTTCTGCAGGCTGAAAAACTTCACCGGCCGCTGCAGGTAATCGCAAAATAAAGTCGCATCGTGCGTGCTCGTTTTACCAAGCCGAATATCTTTGTACGTGCGTCTCCTCTCATTGCACTATCTTCCGTCGTGTCGGTCAGACATTGCAACAGGGTAGAGTACCACTTAACAACACGAGCGAGGGCAGAAGCACAAACGCACCAACGAATATGACACAAACCCACAAATTGCAGGCAACTTCATCAGAACCAAAAAGCGACATGAATAAAGATTTACGTTTAAACTATTCACCAATTACAGCTGCAACTCTTTGAACGAAGTAGGCATCGGCAATAAGCCTCACCTCCTTTACAACTTCATGTACCTTAAATTGTCAGAAATTTTTAGGAGGGGCTGAAGCAATTATCGAAAATTCCAAGGGGGGCTGAATTAGCTCTAGTGTGGGCTGCAGCCCCTTGAGCACCCCTACTTCCCGCGCCCCTGCTTATGACTGTAATTGTAACGTGAGTTAACACATTATGTTTTGGTAGAGTAATGAAGAACATGCATTGCAATGTTGTGATTAAAATTTTTTTACATGATTTTACATACAGCCAATTCCCTTCACGCTGTGAAACAGTTAGGAGGGCCAAATTAATTACTTTCATCCAGCTGGTGGGAAAATTTTGAATAATAGAATATGAAATATTTCAGAGGATGTGCTGAGAAGTGTTTAAATATATCTCTCACTTCATAACCTTTATTCGCTCAAAAGTTCAGCTCAATAGAGGTGAATAAAAGTTAGGAAAAGTCAAGAAATCTCGTAGTCGCAGCCTCAGTGGTTTTAGAGATACAACTGTTGATACAAAAAAGTTGAATTGACAGCCCCCTTCCTCACCCCCAACCTTCAAAGGGTTAAAAGGTTTAAAAATTCTGAACACGATTTATCATCATCAAAAATGGCAAAAATATCATCGACATAACGTAAATACAGTTTGGGATAAAAACTGCGATAGAATTCAAATAGGCTATATTGGTTTCGATGTGTGGATGTGTGTGTGTGTGTGATAGATGGGCAACACATGGTGACGCCATCTATCTGTTGAAACAAACTATTGTTGTACAAGAACATGCCTTCTGTGGCTAAATGTATTAATTTTATGAAATATTTTTTCTCAATGGGCGATCGATTCGGTTGGTTTTCATTAAAAATATGGTCAGCAATTATAGTAATAGTTTGTTTCAGAGGCACGTTGGTAAACAGAGATACAACATCAAAACTCACCATGCGACTATTGGGTGGACACTTAAAATCTTTTAACTTTTCCATAAATTGATTAGTTGAATTAAGCATGTAGTTATTAGGCATAGGCATGTACGGTTTTATAATTTTGTCTAAAAATTTAGCCAGTTTGTATTTCAGAGTGTCAATCATGGAAACGACTCGTCTCGCAGGATTGCCTGGGTTGTGTACTTTTATTAATCCATATAATTTACCAGGACAGCTGCCGGTTGGAATAAGAGATTTTACAACACTTTGATCAAATTCTTTTAGATACTTTCAAATGTAATATTAACCCTATTCGGACTAACAGGTGGACGGGTTCCGTCCATACCTAAAACTTTCATCGATTACATAAAAGTTACTGGCTCAAATTAGCTGAAGTTTTATGACTTTTCCTAAAAATTATTCATCTTTGTTTTAGTAATAAAATGACATTTTTATGTGGTATAGTTTTTTAGTTATCAGCAGTTTTTGACACCCTACTCCTAAAATTGCCAGTTCATCTGAAAAACTTTATCATCTTGTACAAGCAAGTTAGCAAACATTTGTATTGTTTTGTGCCTTCCAAGATTTACTGCGTGACCTACATGACTACTGACCATTTCGGATTACATGCATGACTGAACCGTGTGCCTTTTACGAAGATATTAACGATTTCAGGAGATTATGACGGAGACATCAGAAAAATTAAAAAAAAAATGACTACTTTTAGCAAAAAAGCAATAGCAAATAACAGATAGAGTATGTGTGTCCACTTAAAATTTTTAACCAGTTTGTCAATAATTTTGCTTTAACTTTGCGAAAAAAGCAACCTCGTAACGTTTTTATATCAAAAGTTATTAGCAAATGAAAGTGTGGATGGAATAAGTCCACACGTCAGGCCATTACCTCACAAAAATAGCTTAGTCCGAATAAGGTTAAATTGACCTCTCTTTAGAAATAATTGGGTGCACTTTTTTATTGTCATTAATTTTAATAAATTTTGTATTAACATTAAAAATTTGTCCAGTTATTCGAAGTAGTCTTCAGTGTTCAGTATTGCTGTGCCTTTACCTTTATCAAACTTGCATACCTTAACATTCTGGTTTTTTGAATGGCAGGTCAAGGTGCGGTGAAGCGCTTGGTTTCGTTGTGTAGAAGTAGAGCACACTCGGTTGGCATCAGACATAAACCGTCGGACGAGAAACATGACCTGGTCTTTTGTGTCGTCATCGATGGGTGTATCTGTCTTTCGCTTTATTGATGCTACCAGCTGCTTTATATTGCATTTTACTTCGTCCAGTTTTACTTTGTTTTGCAGGATGTGGTGGTTTACGCCGTAACGTAGGGCGTTCTCTTCTTCTAGGCTTAAGGCATTTCTGCTTAGATTGATAATGCAGTTTGGGCTTTTTTGTCTTTGTTGTCTCCATAAATTTGTGAGTTTCTTATGATGTTTTTGAAGGGTTTTTGTTGCCATCTTCTTGTAGTGATCAGTAAACAAAGAGATCAAGCAAGTTCTTTCCAGAAAAGAGAGAAGTGGAAGAGTTCGTTTTTTCATATCTTGCTAACGCAATTCAGCAGTACCTAGATCTCTATTAACTTCTTTCAACTTTTTTCTGAGGACCAGTTGGAAACTGTCGTCAGATTTCTTGAACACCGTTAGATTCGGAAATTTACATTTTAAAAATTCGGGGCGTATGCTCAGATTGATACAAGTTTCGAAATATTGTCGGTCCAGTCTCAGTTTTGAAACTTTCTTTCCGAATTTTTTTCCTGCGTGACCAGTCGTTTCCATGATTGGCACTCCGGAATACAAACTGGCTAAATTTTTAGACAAAATTATAAAACCGTACATGCCTAATAACTACATGCTTAATTCAACTAATCAATTTATGGAAAAGTTAAAAGATTTTAAATGTCCACCCAATAGTCGCATGGTGATTTTTGATGTTGTATCTCTGTTTACCAACGTGCCTCTAAAACAAACTATTACTATAATTGCTGACCATATTTTTAATGAAAACCAACCGAATCGATCGCCCATTGAGAAAAAATATTTCATAAAATTAATACATTTAGCCATAGAAGGCATGTTCTTGTACAACAATAGTTTGTTTCAAAAGATAGATGGCGTCACCATGGGTTCCCCATTGGGCCCAACACTGGCAAACTTCTTCTTGGCACACATCGAAACCAATTTATTTGAATTTTATCGTGACTTTTATCCCAAACTGTATTTACGTTATGTCGATGATATTTTTGCCATTTTTGGTGATGATGAATCATGCTCAAAATTTTTAATCCTCTTAAATTCGCAGCATAAAAATATCGAATTTACACTTGAAAAATCTAATGATAGGCTACCATCGCTTTTATAGATGTTGGAATTGAAATTAAACACAATTCTGGTGACACTTAGATTAGGCGAAAACCTACCAACGCTGGTTTGCTTTTAAATTATAACGCTCTATGTCCTAACAAATGAAAGTCTGGTTTAATTTTGTGTCTGTTGTCTCGTGCTCGTTTGGTGTGTTCTCATAATCAGTTGTTTCAGAAAGAAATCAAGAAAATGAAAAACATCTTTTATTTAAATGGATATCCTTCCTACTTTTTCAATAAAGTCTTAAACACCTTCATGGCTGATGAACCAAAAGACTCGCCTGAAGAAGTAGATTTTATTTTATTAGTATACCCTTTTTAGGAAAAGATTCAACAAGCTTTGCAAAAAAGAACTATCCAAACTTATAAAAAAGAAATTTTCATGAGACATTCATCCTGTATATAAAACAATTAAAGTGCACCAATATTTTTAACTGACGTCGCCTTCTCCCTTTGCTCTTTCTTCGAATGTTGTGTATAAATTTAGTTGTTTGCGTGACGCAAACCAGACATACATTGGTATGTCAACCAGACATTTGTTGACAAGGGCCGGGGAGCACTTAAACCCAAACTTAACAACCAAAATGTAATAATGCGTCTCTCAACCGGCAGTTATTCGCCTGTGGCTCATCGTTCCTCTTGTGTGTGTTCAAATTGTTTGTCAAATGCCTATAGTTTACACCTCATGTGATCTGTTTACCACCGTATAATTTACTTGTAATCATTCCTGTGTCACTCGTTCAGTTTGTGCTTTTCATTCTGGAGTGTCGTTAGTGTGCTATACAGTTGTAGTGCAAAGTCAAATTTACCGTACAATTTTCACTTTATGTATATTGCAGATATGTAATTCCTGATGAGGACACACGTACGTGTCGAAAACGTTAGAGTTTATTTTTAATTATGTTATATTTGTGTATGTAATACATCATGTTAAACCCGCTGAAGTTACTTTGTTTTATTTCTCTATGGTTCAACTAAGCAAACTCTCTACCAAAGCTTTATCTGATTTTGTCTACAAAATAAAAAATCCGAAGCCTATTGTTATTGTTACGTAACTATTCTTGTTGTTTCGTATCATTACGATCTTCAAAATACAGGTCATGTCAATTGTCAACAAAGAGCACAGTTGCTTAGAAAAGTCGTACAACCCTGTTGGACAGTAGTCAGTAGGCGTTAATTATGTCAAATGATTGCTCTTGATAGATATCATTTACTGTTTTATAGCTTAAGCTACAAATAGGGTTGAATAATGGTAGTTACAAGCTATAAAATGTTCAATATCAGTTATAAGGAATAATATGATCTATTCTACTGGTGCAAGTTAAGCTAAATAGTTTAAGTTCCACCAGTAGAACGCATCATGTTATTTAACTAAATGCTTGGCGAACAGCCTCATTCAATTTTCAGTTACAAGGAATGTTCGCTAATAAACTTCTGGCTCAGTATGGCTTCTTCATATTCAACGCTAACTTCTCATGCTGTACCACAGCTACTGTCTTGTGCGCTCGGATGCTTACTGCAAAGCTTTTGCTGTTTGGGATTTGAGCTTCTGATCGCTGGAGTCGTCTTTTCTATGACGTAGCCCCTCTACGCATAGACACCTTAAATAGAAGGACTCATATCTCGCAATCTCGGGTTTTCAAACTTGAGTGCCAAAATCTTAAGACTACTATGCGCATAAATGACTATGACCTAGGCTGCTGTAGGCTACTAACTGTTGCTGAATCTATTGAATATTTCCACAACAATTGCAGATAAAGAGAAAGCAATGCTTGCCAAAATTTAATTGTGACATGACAATGCAAGTGGGGTTTTGCAACAGTCCATTATTATTTACTCTACTTTGAGTTGAGCTTCATTGCAATTTGCAGTGCAATTGGTTTGAGCGGAGGTTAGAAAATACAGGTATGCCTTTTGATTGCTTGCCGTTGTAGGTTAGCCTGGCCGTAGATCACGCTGCTGGGGAATTTCAAGTAGCCCAGTTGCAAATATTGAGATCTTGTGAATGTAGCCTAGTAGTCGATTGGAATGTTAGTTATTTATAAAATAAATGTCGATGGGCAAAAAAGATCGAGAACCTGTTATAAATTATGTTTATTTAAGGTACTTGAAATGACTGCATAAAAAGATGCCGAAAGCATGTAATGTTTATGTATGTCGTGGTAATTACAAGGGTGAGCCTTATAGCCTACCAAAGTTGTAAAGTTTCTAACTGAAGAAGCAGAACGAAACCGATCGATTGATGCTCTGCCAAATGAACGTTCCAGTTTGCTAAAGCTGAAGCAGATCTATGCTTGTAGACATAGATCAATCATTTTGATTACAATCATTTTGTTAATACAATCATTTTGATTGTAATTGGATAAAAGCAAAGGGGGGAACAAGACCGAATGGACCACCTTCGATCTTTCCTGGAGTGGTTCGATCATGCTTGAAGCAGGCCTCCTCAGTGCCGAGAAGTACACAAGTTTCAGCTGAGGCTCGAGCAGCAAAGGAACAATTTCGAGCAGAAACACTGGATAAAATAGCGAGCTTTTCATCATTTTGTAATGTCATCATGAAGCGATTCTCAAAAAATCATCATGTTATTCGCAATGATGATGATATTTACATATCCAAAACTGATGCTAAAGGACGCTCTGTCATCCAGTTCCTTCATTTCCAAGAAGTGAATTCAGCATTTGGATTTTTACATCTCAAATGTGTGGAGAAAAATGGCATAGAAATACCTAAAATGTACTTTTCGAAAACCGATTGTCTGCAAAAGAACAGCCTGGTTAGTAAATGGTCACAACTTGACAAAATCTTTCCATGCGTATCAGAGTACGAGTTAAGAGATATTGATTAATTATCTTAACTCCTCTTTAGAGATGCTAAATAGCATGAGATGTTCCGATTCCCCTCATTATCAGTTTCTTTACTCCCAGTTACAATTATTACTTTGTTCTCCGAAAAGACGTCGTTTTGATAGAAATATGTACGTTTTTGCCGCAGAACTTCATAATATTTCACCGGCTACGAATAGAATGCTACGAATAGAATGCTACGAATTCTGGCTCAATTGTTTTGCCAAGAGTAGAACTGATTAAAAAACTACTCTCTGGTAGCCTTCAAGATGAAAATTTGAAGCAACTCTTCCAACAACTTCAACCACAACAGCGTCTTGTCAACGTTCTATTCGATGAAGTGAAGCTTACAAAAACACTTAGATACTCAGGTGGCCGCGTAGTTGGTTATGCTCGAAACGTGTCTGGTGAAGATATAGCCTAGGCTGTCATTGATATACCACGCACCAATTTGCTGTTTTAAATCTTGCTGTTTAATAATTTTTGCCGTTTTAACTAATCACTTTTACTGAATGTTGATTTAAATTCTTGTTCCATTGACTTAAGTGAAAAAACACCTATTTTTGCCAAAATTGTGATATTTTTGCAACAAATAAGCTTCAGAAGCCCTTTCATTGACATTTTAGAGAAAAACAAGTGTGAAAAATGGAATCCTTGCGCCTCAAAACCCTATAACAGACGCCGAAAACAAAGTTTTATGAATAATTTATACCACATTTTAGATAGGGGAAACTTGGGAGAGTTGAGCCACAGGGAGAGTTGAGCCACCCCGACTTTTTCAAAATATACTTGTTATAGAAATGAATTACCGCCACCTATTGGAAGAACTTGTAGTTAAGTTGCTTCTGACCTAAAATGCTTAACAGGTTTAGGCTCGTTGTACAACTTTTTTTACGAATAAGCATATTTACACTAAAAAAGTAAAAGTTGGACTTGAAGGTAAAAGTTTTTATATTATCGAAGTATGTTTACCAGTTTGATTTTAATACATTTTGTCATGTAGCCAGTGCGCTACTCTTTCATTGTGGCTGCTAAGGAAAACCATGCGTCTAGCTTTACAGCTACAAAGTTGCAAAAAGTTAAGATGACTGGATATGGGGAGACTTGGGACACCAATGGTTGGGAGAGTTGAGCCGTGTCCCAACTCTCCCTCTATTAAAGCGATGGCAAAAATAACCTAATTTTGACTTATTTATTGGGGGCCTAGTGAATATTGTAACTAACAAAAACACTTTTAGTAGCGGTATTTATAAGTTCTTTGCTTTTAAGCTTAAATTAAATGTTTTATAGGCTAGTTACATCAGGCCAGACACAAAAAGGTTAAATTTTACATTAATTAACCCGCCTTTGTGCTGAATAAATATTGCACACTCATTGGCTGTTTTACAGATGCCACGAAAATACGTCCGAAAGACTAATCGTGGAGCGACAGAAGAAGATTTAAGCATAGCTAGAGATCACGTCAGAGAAGGAATTAGTATACGCAGTGCTGCTGATGAATTGAACATAGCTCGAATGACATTAAAAAGATATAGAAAGAAATGTAATGAAATAAACGACGAGCAAAACAAAACCTTTGGGTACAAAAATTGTATGACAAAAAATATGATATTTTCGTTAGAGATGGAGACAGAACTTTCGATCCACATAAAAATATTAGCAGAGAAGTTTCACGGACTCACGCGAAATAAATCCCTTGAGTTGATAGTGGAATATGCATTAAGAAACCATGTGAAAAAAGTGGAACGCAAAGCCAAACAAGCGTTATTTCAAGCTCGAGCAAGAAAAGAAAAAAACACCTAGTTCATCAGAGGAAAGTGATATTGCTATGGTATTTGCAGAAAGTGGTGACAGTGATGTTAACGAAGAAGAAGAATTTATAGAAGTTGATTTCGTTGTTGTGAAACTGGCGTCAGCCAAATCGAGGATTGCCCAATGCCCATTACATAGCACGAATTGATGTGGTTGATGAGAACGAGTATGAAGGTGTGTTTCTCAAACGGGAAAGCAGTCTTGTTCAATTAAAGTGCATCCCATTTTGTCATCAATGAAAATGACAAAGCGTCATTTCGTTTCTAGCACTAGTTGCAACGTTCATCTGATGAAATTGAAAGTAAAATCAACAACAAACAAGATGGTTTATTGCTTCACTGACGTTTCGCGCACCATGACAATGCGCATCCTCAGAGCGAATAACATACAAAATAAAATTTCACCAGGTTATATACTGCAGTGCGATTGAAGGCACGAAAAAATATAAAACATGCAATATTTCAAAAAATTGGCCAATGATGTGTGAGCGGTTACTTTCCACGTTAAATTACGTAAAAACTTCCAACAATAAACATAAACATTCGAAGCAGTGACGACCAACAGAAAAAAGTGCGTTGGTTGTCACTGCTTCGAATGTTTATGTTAATTGTTGGAAGTTTTTACGTAATTTAACGTGGAAAGTAACCGCTCACACATTATTGGCCAATTTTTTAAAAAATTTGCGTGTTTTATATTTTTTCTTGCCTTCAATCGCACTGCAGTATATAACCTGGTGAAATTTTATTTTGTATGTTATTCGCTCTGAGGATGCGCATTGTCATGGTGCGCGAAACGTCAGTGAAGCAATAAACCATCTTGTTTGTTGTTAATTTTACTTTCAATTTTATCAGATGAACGTTGCAACTAGTGCTAGAAACGATAATTGTCCTGATGAACACCCAAACTTTTCAGTAGTCTATAAAGCGTCATTTTCTAATCACGACATTGTTATGAAGCTTCCTGCTCTTTGTCAAGTCAGTGGTACAGCTAGAAGGGCAGAAAAATTTACATTTTTATGTGACTTTTCAAGATGGGATTTTTTCTCATCATTCTATTAAGCATCCGGATTTGAAACTTTTTGATGACAATGACAATTGTTTTGGCTGTTTGCAGCCCTCGCATCGAATTTACGAATTTGAGTTTGCCAGTCCAAAGTGCTAACGACTACGCCATATTTCGATTTCCTAGTGTGATTTTCTCCTGAATGATATGGGTATGGCAATAAGAAGCCCGGTAGTTTTTAGTCATCTTCGTGTATGATCTGTAGGCCAATAGCTTTGATATTAACATTTTTTTCCATGTTTCAGCGAGTCAGTTCTCTTCATTCTTTCGTATTTCGAGTTTGCGTATTTTGCTGAAATACAGATTGGCGCAAAATATAACGATTTTCGTGAACATGTATGTGTTTCATCTATAGAAAATGTCACTGTCCCAAGTCTCCCCTACATGTCCCAACTCACCCAATAGCATGGCTCAACTCTCCCCACTGCGTGGGAGAGTTGGGTCAAATCATTGCCTTTAGAAAATTTATTCTCGTTGTATTAATTTACATTGTCTTGTAACAACATCCCTGCTATATAAGCGCTATAGGTCTGTGTATGTTACAAGCTAGGAAAAAATTCTCTCTTGTGAACAAAGATTCTGTTACATGTTCAAATGCAAAAAATGACCCAACTCTCCCAAGCTTCCCCTACACCCAAGTTTGGATTTAACACCCAAGTTCCAAATACCGAGCATAGCAGATACTAGTCCTTCTATTTAAGGTGTCTATGCCTCTACGTATGAGCCAGGCGTTTCAAGCATTCCAGACATGGAGGGAACCTTCGATTGAGAGGGCCACTTTTCTGACCACCTCTGCTATCCCACGAGCAGGAACACAAGGCCGTCAGAGCAGGAGAGCTCAACGGAGCATAGCTCCCGAGGGAGCCTACGACAAACGGAAGTGACAGGACGTCCCTGCAAGGGCGCTTTCTGTCTTCCTTTATGTTGACACATAACTCGCCGTACTTGACGTCAGCATCTTGAAGGCCTGGGCTATGGAAAGCATGACGCTTTCACGACGCAGATTCAACACATCAAAGCCCTTTATGCAGGCTTACAGTAAAAGAAAGAGCTGCACGCCCACTTGGCAGACGCCATGCCACTTTTAAACACTGCAATACCAGTCGATCGAACTTCTGAAGCTCATACTGCCTGAAGCGACGCACTCGCAGATGGTATGACGCGGACGGAAGAATAATGGAAGTAAGTGCCAGAAGTTTCTGGCTTGGAGTGAAGAAAGATTTCATCAAAGAGGAAATGTGTTTCTCCAGTGTGGAGATGAAAGGTAAGGGACGCATCCGAGGCGGAACCAGTTCGAGCGCCAAGATATTTGTACGTTTCGCCTTTGGAGATGACTCGAATTTCCTCCCCGACTAGGGAGAAAGGTTCCGGGTCGACCCGCAGACGGAACGCCGACGCTTTCCCATAGGATAAGGTGCCACGCTTGCATGGATTGAACCGTAGCCCGGTCCAGGAAGAGAAGGGATCAGTAGATAAGAAGAAGATCATCTGCTCGCTTTCGGAAGAAACGAGACAGATGTCGTCCGCATAGGCCATACAACGCACTTTGATGTCTTCTTTGGCAGGAAGATTGTAGCCGTAATCCGTTTTGTCACCCGACGCCTCTGAGGAGCACCTCGATGACCAAATTGAATAGCAGCCCTGACGGACCCTGACCCACAGGTACACGATCAGTTTCACCGTTACCGCAATGGACGCTGCAGGTGTTGCCGATGCATATATCAGAGATGCACTCAATAAGATCTGTAAGGGCGTCGGAATGGCTCAGGATCTCGGCTATGCGTTTATGCCGGACACTGCCAAAGGCGTTTTGGATGTCTAGAAACGCAACCGACACAGCATTTTTGCGCGACTGTGCATCCGAAA
Organism: Aplidium turbinatum; assembly: GCF_918807975.1. Classification (NCBI taxonomy): domain Eukaryota; kingdom Metazoa; phylum Chordata; class Ascidiacea; order Aplousobranchia; family Polyclinidae; genus Aplidium; species Aplidium turbinatum. Next base: position 13,835,292 of record NC_137477.1, on the reverse strand, counting down.
GAATGATGTCGAACATGAACACATGCTCATAGACGCCTTCTTTGGGCATAAATCCCTTTTATTCTCGGCTGACAATATTCCCGTCCACCGCCCATCTTGCAGGCGCCGCGCCAATACGGCAACATAATTTTTTTAAACATTTCGGCAGATGGAGACGGGTGGCCAGTTGCTGATGTTATGCAGATCACCGTCAGGGTCTTTGCATATGAGTGTGATTCTGCTGGTTCTCCACTGGTCCGGTACGCAGCGGTTGATGCTGCAGATCTCAAAAAGGCTGGCCAGAAGTCCCCCTCTTAGGTCCAGGGTCTTCCAAAAACCGTAGGACAATCCGTCAAAACCAGGAGCGAAGCCGACATCAAGCGACTGGACAACCGCCTCCACCTCCCGGGCCGTAATGGGACCTTCACTGCCATCGACGAAGGAGAGGTTTGCACATGCTCGTAACGGTGGGTGTTCATCCACTCAGGCATCTGTGAGCAACTCCCAGCTTTAGGAGCGGTCATGTCACGTCGAAATCTCTCCTCAATTTCTTGAGGCGAAATGTCGCAGTGACGGTCTCAGTTCTTTCCTTCAATGATCCGATGGACCGTTCCCTTCGCGTCCCGCGAGAAGGCGGCTCGCAACTCCACTCCTCTACGATATCGGGCTCCGTTCCCGCGCGAACTCCGCCATCAGACCGACGAGAACGATTTCGAACGACTGCGAGCCGCACGAACCACGATTAAAGCATGGTTTGCGAGGACGAGTCCTCTTGAGTGGCGAAGCGCCAGCGGTCCACAATCCACACTTCCAATTCACTGCAGAACCGATCAAAATTTATCCCACCCGCTAAGGAAAGGTTCACTAAACTGCAAAGAGCTCGCCTGAAACTCTTTGTCTTAGGCTACTTTCCCTGACCGGTTCAACAAGGCATTGAATGGATCGTTGAGAATTCAGGTTCGTTGACATGCCTGAAGTAGTCTGTGGGAGTACAAGGTCATTGGTGGCTTGGTTGCATGCCATAGCGTCATTTTTGGGAGCGAGTCAGTGTTGTGGTAGGAGTAGAAGGTAGAGAAGTTGGAAGATTAGAACTGGAGGGAGTGAAAGTTTGGGCCTAGGCAGACAGCGCCGATCTTTGGACAGATGACGCTACAATCAGAAAAAGAAGAAGAGCACGGGATCATTGGATGGAGAGGGTGTAGGGCAGCTGAGGTCGCCGCCTTGGCTATACAAAACTTGAGATCTGACAATCTCGAAAGGAGGAGGTAGGGAAGAAGACCCCTTAACCGATGTGCCTGCGGTCCAAGGCCGGCGCTTCCCATGCTCGACAGCAGCGGCACAAGAAAGCCCATGGTTGGTCTTCCTGTGGGAACATGTTCGGCTCTCCGAGGATGTCGGGTCATCGCTTGGCCAGTGAAGGCAGGTTGGCAATTGAATGCCCTCAGGACAGGATTGCCAGTGCTCTTGGGTCCCTGACAGCTTGTAAGCTGGAAGGAAAACGCGGCTGCACCTGCTGCAAGTGATCAGGAACTCGGCACGCGAACGATGACACGCTCGCAAGTGTCCCTGGTAAGCTTGCACATCTCGGTAAAGTTGAGATGCCTTCCTGCAAGAAGTGAAAGTACAGAGAAGGGAGTAGAGATTGGGGAGTGTGAAGCGAATAGGGCACACAAACTAGAGTCTTTTCGAACTTAAATATAGTGAAGCTGACACGTGGTATGCGATAGGTAAACCAGTGTGTGGTGTGGGATCACTCATCGGACACTCGTCGCCATGACGAAGCAACGAGTTCGTGAAAACATCAAGGTCTACCGGTGAGGCTTCACTATCTGGGTTGAGTGGGACTGGGTGCCCACTCACAGGAACCTGCTTCTTCGTCGGCCAGCCTATACTAGTGGACTCAGCAGATGGAGAGGTAAAATCAACACCGGCCAGGTTATCTTGAAAAGTCTTTGAACCTGTACGACTTAAAGGGCGTGACATAGTCAGTAGAATTATAAAGGTATAAATATAAAGTTGGTTAAGTTGAAAATGTTTTCAGAGTTTACGCGACAGCTCAAAGTTTGGAAATTGAAAGCAACGGATTACAAAAAAAGAACTACAAGAGGGTTAAATCAGAGGTTACTACTGAAAAATTTGTAATTATTTTTTTTTACATATACTCAACTTTACTAAATGCAATTAGGCTTTGAATATTAGTAAATTACTTCAAATAAATTTGATGATGAGCTAGAAGTGAGATTAAAAAAACGCTTTGAGAACAATAAATTGATTTTAAAGTAAATTATGACGTCACTGCTGAAAACTTTAACCAGCAAGCAGGCTGAGGCTGACCCTTTGATGCAAAATACGGATACTTAGAAGTGATATAATTACACGAGAATACACAAAGATCACTTCTACAGGTATCAAAAGCAGCCATGTTATTAATAATAAACTGGATATGCAGAAATGTGTACTTGACAATATTATTAGTAACGACGAGGTTGAACGTGCAATAAGGAAGGAGGCTAAGTCAATGGGATGGGTAAAAGACTTCAAAGATATAGAAAGGATAATTGCTCAACTTTATGGTACAAAATGTTAACAAGGTAACGTTATGATTCGAGTGAACACTTCAAGGAGAAAGAAAGTTATGAAAGATGCGTGTTTCAGATGTAAGAAAAGGAAGATTTGAATGGATTTGGCAGACAACTGGCAACACTAGATTACCAATGTTGGAGTTTGAATGCCGAAATTTCGAAAATAACCAAACAAAACTTAAAAATGAAACAAAAAGGTAAAATAGAAAAATAGGCTAATAATTAATTAATTTAAAACTTGACAAAGCTGAATTTAGGTTGAACATATGGTAATTAGTACACAATCAACACGATAAAAATAATTACAGTTTTGTATGCTTCCTTTCTTCTGAAACTTTGGAAATACCTATACCTTGTTCTCCAGTGAAAAAGATAAGAACACCAAGCCCGAGTTCGAATTGCGGATCCCAGGGCTTGATTGGGGTGGGGGCAAAAAAAGACGTCAGATGGTAAAGTATCGGGCTCCTTTCTTGGTACCAGGCCTACTTTAGTTCTCGGGTAATTAGCCACTTCAGCCACCAAACAGTACAATAAGAATTTAGTTTAGTCTACAACATAGCATCTTTTCACAAATTGGGACTAGGTGGGCAAATTTTCAAAAAAGGGCATTTCTAGCGCGAGAGTTATGTTAAAAAGGGCACTTTTTGTGCGTAAATGATTGGAAAAAGGGCATTTTTTCCGAGCGTAAAACAAGTAAAAATGTAGATTTCTCAGGAAAATTTTGGGTAAAAAGACGTATTCTACTTAGGCTAAACTTTTGAGACCCATAATTGATTCCAAAATTCATCCCCACCCACAATACTTCATAAATATTAATAATGTAATAAAGTTTAATATAGCAACATTTAGTTGCAGAGGTCTCTTGAACTAAAGAAAAAGAAAGAACTATGATAATATATGACACACAACTGCTAAGATATTATAGTGAGTTGAATCTTTGCAGAATTAGATAATTCTAAAGAACTGGTATTTCATTTTGATAAAAATCAGGCAACAAACTTCGGTAATTCAGACTTTTAAAATCTCACACAAAATTTGAGGTAGCCTATACACAACACACATTGATAATCTGCTTGAATGGAACATTAACGATATTATAAGTAAGGTCAAAAGCAGGGCCGGATTTAGACCATGAGAGGCCCTAGGCTACTCCATTTGTGAGGGCCCTCCCTATTTTTGAGCTCAGAACTTTTCTCTAAACAACATCACATGTCATTGCTTAATGTTAAAAATATGAGTGCATGAAACTCTTCGTTCTTTTCATTTTCCACATTCATGGGTGCAAATTTTTAACTAAAAGAATAAAAATTTAGTTAAGGCAGTTTTGTTTTTAATTTTAATTTCTTTGATCAAACAACCGTTACAATAATTGTAAAGTTTATTTACGAGGACATAAGGAATAGTTACAGCCATCAAATAGAGTAAGACTAGGCTACCAAATTTTTTTCTAGCTTTCGTCAAAGCAAAATCATGCAAAAGTTCATCTAAATTTATCTGTTTAAGTTTGTCATTCTCAATGCACATATTGCTCAGTACGGACAACCTTTCTTGAGACATTGTCGATCTCAGTTTATTTTTGATGCTTTTGAGCCTTGAGAAAGATCTCTCTCCTGAGCAGTTAGTGACCATTAGGGTGGCTCGTTTTTGAACTTTTTTTTTAAATTCTCTCGGGGTAGTGGGGAAATGGTGCCAATGAGTGAGAAAACAATCATGACAAATTTGAGATTCGTAACAAATTGTCTTCAGCCTCCTCATGGGGCCCAAAAATCAAAAAATGGGGTCAAAAAAGAAATTTTTTCCAAAAATATTTTTAGTTTGGGTTGATGCAATATTGTTTAGATATATCTAACTTAATTAACCTAAGAATAAAAATTGGAGTCATTTGAACTATTCCTTCAGCTTCCTCACAGCTTCTGAAAATTTCCATTTTCCTGAAAATTTTGCATTTTTGTTTGTGGTTACATAATACATAATTGCGTTAGACATTTTGCCAACTATAAAACGTCACTGTTTTCTCTTTGTAGACCTGCCCTGAGCTGTTGAGTCATTTTTTTAATGAAGTTGGGTTAATATAGTAGGAAAAAGTTACGTCTTTTATTTGAATTTATGTCACTGACGAAGTTTGTAGTTATGTAGGCCTAACCACAAACAAAAATGCGAAATTTTTAGCAAAATGGAAATTTTCAGAAGCTGTGAGGAAGCTGAAGGAATAGTTCAAATGACTCCAATTTTTTTTCTTAGGTTAATTAGATATATCTAAACAATATTGCATCTACCCAAACTAAAAATATTTTTGGAAAAAATTTCGTTTTTGACTCCATTTTTCGATTTTTGGGCCCCATGAGGAGGCTGAAGACAATTTGTTACGAATCTCAAATTTTGTCATGATTGTTTTCTCACTCATTGGCACCATTTCCCCACTACCCCGAGAGAATTAAAAAAAAAGTTTAAAAACGAGCCACCCTAGTGACCATTAAGCTTAGAAACAGTCTTAATATTGTTTCCACATTAGGAAAGGCAGTGTTATTATTTTCCTTGCACATAATTTCATAAAGGTCTCTATGAGACAAGGAAATATATTGCTCTTCTGTGCCGCCAAGCCCTTGGTTTTGTGTTTGTCTCACGTACCAATGAAAATGTAGAAGTTCATCAATAAGTTTCCGGTCAACATCTCCCGGATTCGCTTCCTTTAAAAGTTCTACGCCTCGTACAATTTCTACCTTAGTTGCTTTCAGATTAGCAAGAAAGAGGAACATTTCTGCAATGTCACTGTGGGCCTACACATTAGCGCTTCTTCTTAAATTGGCTTCAAGTGCTTGTCGAGCATAGGGATAAAGGAATTTATTTTAGACCTTTCCGTTGAAGAGAGTTCATTTAAAGCGTCAGGTGCATTTCTTTGTCTCCGAGTGACAGCTCTGTAGTTAATATTCGGCAAGGTTGCTTTTGCTTGCTGATTAAACTCGTCAAACTCATCTCTAATTTCGCTTAGAAAGTCTGTCAAACCAGTTGTGTATAAAATTTTCTACTCTGAAAAGCTTGATATATATATATATACTTTAGGTAGGGTTTAAACTTGTCAATCTTTTAAAAGAATTGCAAACTTTGAAACCAAATTTCGAGGCCCCTTTGGACGTTGAGGCCCTAGGCTTCAGCCTGCTTAGCCTATTGGTAAATCCCGCCCTGGTCAAAGGTATACCTTTATATACCTACGCGTAGGCTCATAAGTTCTAGAGATGTATGCTAATTGCTGAAGCTTTCCATTTAGCTGTTCATTTTTTAACTGCCAAAGAAACGTTCAAAATGTGAAGAGTATCAAAAACGTTACTTGATTACTTTTATAACCTAAAAAGTTCAATCCAAAAAAGCTGCAAAGTTTTCGCCCAACTGTTAGGCTATGCCTAACAAAAAAATATTTTTGAAATAAAAAATAGTGCAGAATCTGTTATGTAGGCCTAGCTTGTGCTATCACTTTTCTTGTTCTTTTGCTATTGATGACTAAGGTTTTTGGGTACCTGGCTGTTGTTTAGTCTTGCAAATCCTTCTCCATGTCTTTTGGAAATTTAGAAGATCATGTAGCAGTTTATTCAAACTTCAGAGCAGTTCGCACATATCATACAATAAAAATACTGAATAGCCTAAAGGCCCTAACTAGCAGCGAGACATCAACAAGCTGATAAAACATTATTGCACAATAAGGCATAACCTGATAATTCTAATGCATCATTACACATAGCCTACCTAGAAAAAACAAGAAAATTCAGTTGCTATAAGCCAGAAAGAAGTAAATTAACAGAGTTACAAAACGAAATCTACTTAAAGGGAAACTGTAGCCTACTCAATTTTTGCCCTAGCCAGTTAATTTTTTTTTTAAATTATAGGGAATATGTTTTGGTGTGATGTTAATCGTCGTATCTTCATACTTAAATATAAAAATACGACGATTCCCATCGTACCAAAACATATTCCCTATAGTTTTTCGTTAAGAATCAATTGCCAAATCACTTTTATCAAAATAGGAAAGGACTATTTTGATGACATAGGGGTGAGGTTACACTCTCAAGTCAGCTTCCTATCCTGGGTCTAAGAGTCACTACTGGGAAAAGCTATGAGAATGACGTAGTAGTTGCGTTGGCGGGCAGGTTTCGTTCGTAAGAAATGATATAGGCATTTAGTGATGCCACCCTATGTTGCTATAGCATAAATAGGCTATATAAAAATAACTGCAATGAAATACAACGAATTCCCATGTTCGGTAGCGCTGATAGGTCGCAAAAGTAAAGTGTTCCATAAGAATGCAAAAAAACTAGATTTGCTGTTTTAAGAAAAAACTAGGATCAAACTTAAACAAAAATTACGTCTTAAAAATTGCCCACCTAGTTTCAAACTAGGGGAGCAAAGAAAGGGCTAGGGGGGCAAGCGAAGGGACTAGGTGGGCAATTGCCCACCTAGCTTATAGCTATGTGAAAAGATGCTATGGTCTACAGAAGTATGTAAAAACAAAATATGGTATAGGCTATCATGTTTTTGACAGTTTGAGCGTAGACATTACATTCATCGATACAATACATTGAAATAAAATATATTTTTCTTGTATTAGAAATAAGCACAATATCTGTGATCCCTCTTACAAATGGTTAGTCAATGGTCGGGCAACCAATTTCATATGCAGTAGCCTACCTACCTACTGGCATACGCTTCGAAAAAACAAATTTTGGTTTCTAAGCAATAGTCTGCTTTGCTGGATAAATTACTAGTGTTAACTTTGCTGTAAATTCTCTTCTGGTGAACCTAGAATGATCAGTGAAACATCAATGGAATCAGGAAGTAATACTCTAGCGCCATGTAACAAATAAAATTTCATAAAAGCAACCGCTAGATAGAGATAGTAAGTTTTGCGGTTGGGGAAATTTTAAGATTGCACAAGATTTGTTAAATGACCATACTTTTGGCATATCAGGTTTGATCGAGCACAGAATAACAAAAAGCTCTACATCTGACAAGACTGACACTACAAACAAGAGCATGCTACTGCATTACAGGCTACCAGAAGCCCCCAAGATTGTGATAAGCACATAGTGGTATGTAGAAAAATGTTAATGCCCTTGAGAATATAATAATATATATTATATTTGAATTCTATTATATATAACGTCTTAAAAATATATTATATATATAATATAGAATTATATAATTTGATTCTATTTGAATAAGACCTTCTGATGATCCGTTAGGTGAAACAATTTGTAAAGGTTTCAGATAGTAATAACTATATTTGATTTAATTTGCTCTGCTTTGCTTTTTTGCTTAGCATTGATAACTTTTTTGTAGTATTAATAGGTTTCATTGTTTTAATAATATAGCCTATATATAAATGATATTTCTCTTAATTTTCTACTTTGAATGGCATACGTGTCATCCTCATTTTAACGGCACATCAATAAAAGTTTGTACACAATCTTTATATTCATAACATTGTCGATGAAGGGGGCCCGAAAATAAATTGGTACCGGGCCCGAGAAATTCTGTCAACGGCACTGCACGGATGTGCACTGGCCAGACGTTGGGGCAGATTCGCCCAGCTGGGTCGGGGGACTAGCTATCGAAGCGTAGATATGACTAGGCTACGTTACCAGGAAAAATATAGAATAATGGGATGGAACTTTGGAGGTTGCATCAAGTTGATCGGAAAATCATGTTTATCGATGTGTTAAAAGCAACACGAGGTTGATCCGAGCCGGCAATAGCAACATATTATAAGGACAAGGTAGGCCTAGTCTGTGATATTCAAAAATATTGAAAGATAAGAATACAGATCCAGTGTTGTTAAAGATATTACGTACGGTACCGTAATTGATAGATGATACGAGTCCATTCACAATATGCAATAAATACTTAATTTATTTGTTAAGCTACTATATAGCCCAGGGCTACTCAACTAATATTAGCAAAGGTCCATTTTGTCAAGTTGAATATTTTTGCGGTGCGGTGAATATTTCATAATGCATTATGCAACCACGAAACTTAAACAACCAGTAGCCTACGTGCACCGAAGCACTTTTCAGGTAGTATGTAACACGTCTTTGGATTTTTGTCTGACACAAACAAAGAAATGAAAAAGAAAAATTGTATTGTGTTTCTTTGTAGTGTGGATCGCACATCAGAGAAGCGTTGGGGGCAAAGCGTTGGAGGTCTGGGAGCGAAGCCCCCAGCTCCTTGAATAATCACAAAAAAATGCTTTTCCCTAATGGAAGTCTGTTTAAAGAGGCCCTAAAGTATGGCAATGAGGTTATGTTTCCAGAAGCCCGAGGTCCACCTTCAACAGTTTATAGACAATAGTTTATAGATAGCCTAAATTGATAATGGAACAATGGATTTAACATACCATGACACCACACAATTACTGGCAGGTTTTGAAGTTTGCTGTCTTGCGCGCTCAAACACTTATTGCAAAGCTTTTGCTGTTGGGAAAATGAGCTTCTGATCGCTGGAGTCGTCTTTTTCTATGACGTAGCCCCTTTACGAATGAGCCAGGCGTTCCAAGCTTCCCAGACATGGAGGGAACCTTCGATTGAGAGGGAAGCCACTTTTCTAGCCACCTCTGCTACCCCACGAGCAGGTACACCCATGGCCGTCAGAGCTCGTCGGGGCATAGCTCCCGAGGGAGCCTACGACAAGCGAAAGTGACAGGACGTCCCTGCAAGGGTGCGTCCTTTCTTCCCTTACGTTTACACATAACTCGCCGTACTTGTCGGATTTCCTGTCGGCGGCTTTTCGAAGGAAATCCGCGCAGTAGTCGAACGGGCAAGTGACGTCACATACAACCGTACCGTGACACGGGCGTTGCAGGATAATGTCAGGACGCAGATCAGCACCGCCCGCTTCCACGTGTTGTGGAACCGTACTATCTATGGTAAGCAAGGGATGCCATTCGGCAGGTACATGCTTCACGATCTCCCCCAATGTTGAATTGTGTCGTTCCGTGACAACAGGCATCACGGTAGGGCAGTGGTTCAATATATGGGGAGAGTCTCTTCTGCTTTCCCACACGCGCGACATATGGCAGGTTTATAAGGGCGGCCATGGCTTGGTTTGGATTTCAAGGCAGTAGGTTTAGACGGGCTTTGTAGGTAAATGCACCTTTCGCGTGATCCAGGAGCTTCGGGCGCCGAGTTCAACAATTTGAAAATCCGGACAGGCACTGACCGTCTTGCCTTGGTCAGGTTTGGATTCCCACTGTCTCCTCTACCACAAGTCATTAGGTTGGTGGAGGGTCAGCACCACTTCTTAGAGAAGGGGTGATTTTAAAGCTCCCCGGGGTCAACTCGAGACCGCCATCCGGGCGTGCAGACCAACGTACGTTTAAACGACTGGTGGCCGCCGGGACGCGGCCTCACAAGCGTTCGCCTGTTGGGCACGGTCGAGAACGAGTACCTTCAGAAAGGGGGCCCTTATTAAAGTAACTGGCCAGGTGGCTAGGGGTAGGATTTGGAGTGCCGAGCTTCAGACTAGCACGACACCTAAGCTGCCCGAACGCCATGGTCGGCAGGAGACGTCAGCATCTTGAAGGCCTGGGCTATCGAAAGCGTGTCGCTTTCACAACAGAGATTCTCCACGCCAAAGCCCCCCAATGTAGGCTTGCAGTAAAAGAAAGCGCTGCACGCCCACCTGGGAAGACGCCACCTTCAAACACTGCAATAGGCTACCAGTCGATCGAGCTTTAGAAGCTCATACTGTCTGAAGCGCCGCACCCGCAGATGGTATGACGAGGACGGAAGAATGATGGAAGTAAGTGCCAGAAGTTTCTGGGAGTAAAAAAATATTTCTTCAAAGAGGAAACGTGTTTATCCAGGGTAGAGATGAAAGGTTAGGGTTAGTGCAGTAGATACATTGGGTGTGACCACAGAGCTATAAACCCCACATAGCAATTTTCCAATTTGCGGTCCCTAAAGAAGCCACAAAATTGGTACTTTATTAATATCAAGAAAAGAAATAATGATGCGATCTAACCAAAGTAACTTACTGACATTCTCCACAAAGGAAACTAAAAACATGTCTATTTGAGGAAGTTTTTTCACTTTAAACTCTGTTACAGTACAGCATTCCAACGTCTCTTCAATCTCCTCTTTATCCTTCCCTTTGAAATTGCCCTGAAATGAAACCAACCATTTGTTTGTTGTTCTTTCGGTTCCAACTAACAGAAGAAAAAGGGCACTTTTAACAAACAACAAACTAACAGTCGCATCATCTACGCCTAGAGTGTAACCAGATAAATATTGATGCCACTGCAACAGTGGCCAGCATTGGAACATTGTTCCAATGAGCAATAAGATAACAAAAAGTAATATTTTTCGCCGATTTCAAGTGAGATAAGCGATCACCTTAACAAGGATTCGATCATCAAACACTGAAGGAACTAGTTTCCAATAAACTTGTAGTTTAGTTCCTTTGATATCAAGATACTTGTTCCTGACCAATTTGCTTGCAGCTGCAAAACATGAAAGAAACAAAAGTTTGTTGCAAAAAATTTTCGAAAATTTCTTTCAGATATGAAGTCTGCTCTTTCATATAAGTTATGTTTTAAGTCTAAGGGTAGGCTTAGGCTATATGCTATAGAATAGATCAGCGGTTCTTAACCGGGGCCAGCGGACCACAAGGAGTCTGTGGAAAGTTTCCAGATTTGTTGCACGATTGATAAGCGACCACATACAAAAATTGATTGTGCTTTATATGTGTATTACAGTGATTATTAAAACTGTGCTTCGTGACGCCCTGGTGCGTCGTTTGAAATTCCATGGCTACCTAAAGATACGGCTACCTAAAGATACATGGCTACCTAAAGATTGATTTGTCACATTTTGCAGAAATTTCCAGATTTTGCTAACTTTGGGCGAATGTTTAAATAAAATTTTCTAAAAATTATATTTTACACTTTCTTTACTGTTTTCCCCAGATGACACAATAGGTTTTAACATCCTCAATTGTTGAAAAACAAAGGAAATTTTAGTCAGACTGTTAATTATTTTTCAATAACTGATCAGCGTTTTTCAACTTACTTTTTCTCATTTTCTACTGCTTCCCAAAGGCAATAAAAAGCTTTTATATCATTAGTAGACAGCAAAAAGTAAAAACATTGCAGAAAATGTCAGTCAAACACTCGCAGTAGCTCTGCCATGATTTTGGTAAACCTAATATCCGCCATGTTGCCAAAAATAACTTTTTTGCATTTTTCTACGTTTAAAGACTTCATGCATCTCCTGACAAAAATTTGTGCCAAAATGTAGTATGGTTTTTGAGATAATTGGTGTGTAAAACCTAACATATTCTAATCTGTGCAAGAATAATTTTCTGAAACCTAACATAATATTCATCTACTCCAATCACGTAACAGGATACCGTCACGTGGCAGGCAAAATTTCAGCAGCGTTTCAGCAGGCTACTTCACCACATCTTACATCTCTTGAGTTGCGTAAAGCGGATTTAAAAGCGTTCGATAAAGTAGATTGGGATAAAATTTTGTTAAGCACTAAGTAGCCTAAGCTTAATTATGTAGACTAGCCTAAAAATGTCCGTCCGAACACATTAGCTTTTCTTTTCATTAAATGCCGTATCATGTACGTCTCGCCGATCAGTTTGATTTTTCGTAGCCTACTGGTGTACTGATGGCTTAGTTGTCTTTACGGTACGCTAAATAACTTAGCTTGCATACGATTATTAAGATTTTAAAGCAGAGGCCCGGGAGTACGCTACTCAGTGTGTTTGGTCATTTGTAATCAACCGTAGCCTACCAGATGCTGTGTAGCCAATGCAGTACGGTAGCCTTAAATGAAGGCATGGTTATCAAGAAGGCTACCAGCAACTGATTTTAAGTCGGCGATAGTTTTTAAACTAGCAGGTTTCTGTGATATCAGTAAAGTTATCTACAGATTACAGTGACGAAATGATACACAGTTCAAGAAGAAATCAAGAAGCTTACCTGTACTTTAGGTTTGATTTAGGCTTACAAAGCCAACATAGTGGGGTCAAAGCCAACGTTTAGCTTATATTAGGCTTTATCATACAAAATCATAACATCAAATAAGCCAATAAGGCAGTTAAAGTCAACATCGAGAGTATATATTAGGTTTTATCATTCAAACCTAATACATTTTTTATAACTAGTTATCTGGCAAAACCAAATACACGCCATGTTTTAATAAACAAACAAAAACCTGGCTCAAGTTTCATTCTTAAAAATTTTGTTTGGTTGTCCGTTCCAGCTTTACAAAAGTCAACTTCGAGTGTTTTACCTTGGTAATTTTACAGCTATGAACACAAAAAGTTGTTTATCTAGAAAACTTGAAAATGGCGGATATTAGGTTCTGCCAAATCACAGCAGAGCTGTAATAAAAATCTGCAAAATGTGACAAATCAGGCCGCATCTCCAGGTGGTCATGGAAATTCCAAAGGGCAAGGGGTAGCACAAAGGTTTGGTCTCTTAAATACAAAAATTTCATATAAAAAATTAACTCTTTTCATAAGGATATGTATGTTCAACTTAGTTCTTTTGAGATGTCAGATTATTGATCAATGCTTTTATAAATGCAAACGTTAGTCAGCAACTGATTCGCATTCAAAATTTTGCCATAACGGTGATCACAACGAAATATTGATTGCAAAGGAAAAAAGGAAGAATTTTTTTGTAACAGTCGCAAAAATTCTATTAATTTTCGATAAATTTTATAGGAAAAGATTAAACGAGCGTATCGATTATTGAATGTTGATCCTGTATGACAACCTATAGCTCATAACAAAACTGTGTCAATGTGACCAATCGTCATAAGTGAGTTGTGACTTGCGAATTCAGCAGATTCTTAAGAATATTATTTTTAGGGGTCCGCGACCGCTTCGAGAGCACCAAAAGGGGTCCGCCAAAACAAAAAGGTTGAGAACTACTGCTCTACATGTTGGTGTTTCTATGTGTTCCTTATGTTTCATATTATAAAACATTTTTAATTGTTGTAGAAATATTTTTAAAGTTTTTGTTGCAAATAGAAAAGCATAAAACACGATTTCCTTCATCTTGTATTGGAAATAAATTTGTAAAACAAAAGAATCTTAATTTGGGCCATATCGAAGTTTGGTCTATATCATGAATGTGGTAAATATATTGGGCTATTTTAGTTAGTTTAAGAAAAATAACTACTGTAAGTTGAAGCAAGACAGCTTAATTATTGTTATTAAAACTATGAAAATGAAGAATTTACAGTCGTTTAAGAATTTACGTTCAACTTTTTATAACTTAATTGATATTTAATAAAATCACGTACTTTTGTTGTCCTGGAATACAACCAAGATTCCATCATGAAGACGAGCAATTTTTTTTATTTCATTTGCAGACGAGTTTGTTTGTAACTCCAAGGAAGACAGCAGTTGTTTTGAGGTAATGGTATCCAGAGAATCTTGCACCATAACACACCTAAATTTCGAAACATATTTGCGAATGTCACATAATTATACACAGTTCTTCCAGCCGATGAGGAAATAAAATTGAAGTATGCTAGTCAATTCAACTTTGCACACACGCAAGACATTATGAAAACGCGCCTTTTGCTACTTCCAATGTCGCCCATTACTAACAAAACTGCAAATCTATAGTGAAAAAAAATAGGAAAAGAACTCACCTGTCGCAATAGTTTTCGAATAAGTCGGGATCACTTTGAAGAAGATGGAACCAGTCGATAGGTGCTTTAGAAAGCTTAGTGGTAGAGGTATTCAATGGTCGTTTTACTTTTAGAAAAAAATGCGTATAATTACTAAGAGACTACTTTTTATAAGAAAGAAAGCTTATACTCGACAGAAACACCAAATGTCCCAATGTATGGGCGTTATAAGCAGGACTGTAGAATTGGACGATCTTGATCGGAGGGATTTGGGGGAGTCCGGAATCGGCCAGTTATAAAACGAGGAGTTGAAGTCGTATATTTTTCGCCCTACTCCATAACCCTGGTTATAAGTCGATATATCGCAAAAACAAGAAGCTGTACTTTCACTGCTGATTAAATTTACCTTCAGTGTCTTCACGAATCTTGGAGAACTGCTGTACTTCTTGTTTACTTTTCGAAAGACGAACATCTGCAAAATTAAAAAAATGTAAAGTAAGCATATAGTTTGACCAAATAGGGAAGATGAAGACAGCCTCCACGTGGCCTTCCCTACAAGTAACTTCGACCAGAGCTAACAAGCACCAGAAGTGAAATCAATGTCTTCACGACGTCAAACGACAACCGTGCCCACTCTAGCGCCTAGCCAGCCTTCTTCAGGGCTTGCTCTAATGGCGATCTCGGCTAATATCGAAGGATTTTCTTCAGCAAAATCAACCATCCTTGCTGAACTCTGCCAGCAACATCAATGCGATGCTCTCTGCCTATAGGAAACCCACCGAAGTGCTACACACCATAGGCCAAGAATACCCGGAATGGACCTCGTCAACGAAATCCCCAATTGGAAACATGGCAGTGCTATCTACGTAAGGTCTGGATTACATATTAATTCAGTTTCGTCCGATGATAGCAATAACACTTAATGCCTGACTCTCCACCTCGATGGAATAGACGTAACATCTGTTTATAAGCCCCCAAATGAACCCTTCATACCAAACGATCTGATGGTGCTAAATGGCAGTACAACTGGCCTGTTTATTGGTGATTTTAACAGCCACTGCTCGAGCTGGGGCTAATAAAAACACCACTAAGGATGCAGAAGCTCTTAAAAAATGGGCTGACGATAATAACCTGCACCTCATACATGACCCCAAGCTGCCTCCTTCCTTTAACAGCGGAAGATGGAAACGAGGTTAAAACCTGGACCGCATCTTTGAAAGTGACTCCATCACCATGAGCTGTGTGAAGTACATATTGGATCTAATCCCACATACTCAACATCGCCCAATCCGTTTTCGAATCATGGCAGTTGTCACTCCAAAGGATGTCCCATATCAACGACGATACAACTTTCGAAAAACTAACTGGAAGGGATTTACTTCAGATCTGGACTTCCACATCGCCAATTTACATATGTCATCAGATAAATACCCTGACTTTTATAGAAGCTGTACGAAGAGCGTCAAGAAAAAACATTCTTAGAGTCTGTAGGACACGTTACACCCCTAGTATAAACTCAGACTCAACAGACCTCTATGAAGACTATAAAGAAAAGTTCCAATCTGATCCTTTCTCTCACTCTACAGTTGAAGCAGAAGAAAACGTGATGGCAGCTATTGCCAGCGAAATGTGGCAAGATATGATCGAATCCATAGATCCTGTCTCATAGCAGTCAGAAAGCCTGGAAAACAACCAAATTGCTGTTGGCCGACTGACTACACAAATCCAGACCTTCTTACACTGCATCTACCAATCAAA
This sequence comes from Aplidium turbinatum, assembly GCF_918807975.1. Lineage (NCBI taxonomy): Eukaryota > Metazoa > Chordata > Ascidiacea > Aplousobranchia > Polyclinidae > Aplidium > Aplidium turbinatum. The sequence continues at coordinate 13,819,334 of NC_137477.1, read as the reverse complement.
TTGCTCATCAACTTCTTCTAAATGGCAAAAGCAAAAATAGCATGAAAAAGCAGTCTAAACCCTTGCTAATAAGACCTCAAAATAAACGCAACCCCTGTCTAACATCTCCTATCTCGATTGAAGAACTAAAGAAGAGCATTGAACTTCTGAAACAAGGTAAATCTGCTGGATTAGATGGGATTCGAACTGAACAAATTAAACATTTTGGTTCAATTGCTCTCAGATGGCTGCTAAAGGTTTACAACAACTGCCTCAGCTCTTACCAAATTCCTAAGCAAAATTATTGCCTTGTTGAAACCAGGAAAAAAACCAACTGACCCTAAAAGCTTTTGCCCTATATTTTTGCTGTGTCATTTGTTCAAGTTGTTTGAAAGGCTGATATTAAACCGATTGCAATCTTTCACAAAAGACCAACTCATTAATGAACAAGCAGGTTTCCGACGTGGTAAATCCTGCACAGGACAACTCTTGAATCTAACACAGCACATAAAGAATAGGTTTGAAGAGGGTTCCGTCACTGGAGCTGTCTTTGTAGATCTATCTGCAGCGTATGACACTGTCAACCATCGTATCCTTATATCAAAGATCCTCAATATCACCGAGAACTTTCGATTCACTAAGCTGATACAATCATTGCTTAGCAATCGCCGTTTCTATGTTTATTTTAATTTATTTTTTGTGGCAAATATATCAGATGGAGACAGCAGAATAATGGTCTATCACAAAGGAGTGTTTTAGCCCCGATCTTGTACAACATTTATACCAACGACCAAACAATCCATCCTGGTACAAGAAGCTTCCTACACGCTGAGGATTTCTGTATAACAACGCAACACAAACACTTCACTTCCACGGAGAGAGTACTCAGCGATGCTCTGGATGGGCTGAGAACATACTACACGGCAACCACCTGCGTGCCAACCCCAATGAAACCAAAGTCTGTGCATTCCACCTTAGATCCTGGGATGCATTACCCCAACTAAACATTTCCTGGAATGGAACCAAACTGACACACTGTATCAATCCCACATACCCGGGCGTCAAACTAGATAGGTCCCTTACATACAAACCTATATCGAAAAAGTAAGAGCTAAGGTGGCTTCTACTGTAGAAATAATATTTTACAGAAACTCGGAAACTCTGATTGGGGTGCCCTCCCTGATACAATACCATCAACTGCTTCAGCCTTATGCTATTCGGTTGCAGAATATGCTTGCCCAGCGTGGGAACGCTCAGCACATGCCAAGAAAATTGACTCCATATTGAACCAAAGCTGCCGTTTCATTACAGGTTGTCTCAAACCAACTAACATCACCTCGTTGCACATTCTGTCTGGAATCGCTCCCCTCAACATTAGAAGAAGCAACATTAGAAGCAGAAAGGAAAGCTTTTGCCAGGACATGGATTTGAGACACTCACTGTATGGCCAGACTCCAGCACACAGGCGTCTGAAGTCAAGAAAAAGTTTCCTTGCCTCAGTTGTCCTGAAATTTATTCAGAAAACTAGCTTCTTACTCTACAATTTATCAACTCTCGAAGCTATATTTGTAACAGACCAACTCGCAAATCATAGTCCACAGTAAGTTTTGACCTGTATTTTGTTTTCGTATCAATCTTCTTCTTCTTTCGTATGAGAGGTTGTTTTTGGACTACATTTTATTGGGGTCAAATGTCCGGGCATTCTTCGAGCAGCCACTTGATTGTAGAGTTCTCCAGCGTTGACAAGCCAACTGCCCTTGGAGGAGTGAACGTCGGGCAGTGGTATAGGATGTGATCTGCTATCTGTTCCTCTGCACCACAGTTGCATGCCGCAGATGTTGATAGGCCCCATTTGTGCATCAAGGAAGCGAAGCGCTCAACACCCGTGCAGAGGCGATTCAACCGTACCCAGGCAGGTTGGCTAAGCTCCTTTCCTGGTGGCATGGGTCCAGCGTCGGAACAAAGGTGTGGAGTCTGGAGGTGTTGTTTGTCCACTCCTCTTGCCAGGTATTGGCGATCCAGGATGAGGCACTGGTGTTGTGCTCCAGCAAGGATTTTGCTTGAGCGACAAAGGGGCTTCTCGATTTGAGGCGTTTCTTTATTACCGATCTGGTGATGTAGCTGTGGAGCGCGTGGTGTGGCTCCAGTAACCGGCGAGCCAGGGAGAGTGTGGCAGCTTTGCGGCGAAGCTCCGCAGGGGCGATGCCTGAAAGAACTGGTAAAAATTCAGTAGGTGTAGGTTTCAGGCATCCCGATAAAATACGCAAGGCGTCGTTGATGGGTTTGTCGAGCAAGTGAGTATGGGTACTGCGACACCATACAGGGGCGCAGTACTCCACGGTGGAATGGACAAGAGCCAGGGTAGTGGTGCGCAGAGTTGTTGCTGTCGCACCCCAGCTCGTACCTGCCAGTCGATGAATAAGGGCAACGCGTGATGTTACTTTCTTGCAAAGTGATTCCAAGTGGTGTCGGTACGTGAGAGTCTTGTCCAAACTAACACCAAGATAGACTGGAGTGGGGTTAAAGGGCAGAATGTTTCCATCGATGTTGATGGTCAGCTCACGCTTTGCTTCCTTATTGTTTAGATGGAAAGCAGTCGACACCGTTTTAGATTTACTGAGCTTGAGTCTCCACTTGTGGAGGTAGTCGGACATATTAGCCATATCTTGAGTTAGGGTCCTTTTCAGTGGAGACCATTCCGAAGCGTTATGCACCATAGCCAGATCGTTCAGCATAGGCATACAGCTTAGATGTTGTTGGTGGAAGGTCATGGATGTAAACATTAAAAAGGAGTGGAGCCAGGATAGATCCCTGGGGGAACACCGTTTTTGAGGGGTCTTGGCCTGCTTCTTCGTCCGCGTCCGGTGGTGAGGGTGAAACTGCGGTTGTAGACAAGCTCCATAATCATTCTGACCATGTGCCGGTCGGGAAGAAGGTGAAGAAGTTTGCAGGCGAGGCCGCGGTGCCACACTGTGTCATATGCTGCAGTGAGATCAATGAATACGGCACCAGCCTTTTTCTTTTCCTCAAAACAATCCTCTATGTCTTGGCTCATGCGAATGACCTGTTCTACAGTTGATCGGCCACGGCGAAAACTTGCTTGCTCTGGTGGTAAGAGTGGGTCGATGATTGGATCGACTCGGGTGTGGATGAGCCTTTCGAGGATTTTATAGGGGATGCATAGGAGTGAGATAGGACGGTAGCTCCTAGCGTCATCCAGGGGCTTGTTGGGCTTTGGAATGGCTATGACGTCAGCTCGTCTCCAAGTTTTGAATATTTTTAGGTGGTGCAGGCAGGAAGAGAGGAAATCGTGCAGCCAAGATTTTAGTGCTTTGCTCAGGTAGTGTTGGAATCTTCCACAGTTCAGACACTTCCTTAGCCACTTGGAGAGCCGTGCTTTAACCCCTAACCTAAGGGGTATACCCCATTATTCATAAGTTGTGATGCAATAGAGCTGGGTTGTCTGGACCTGCCAGTTAGCCTGTTTATCGTGGACCATGCTTTACGGCTTGAGTGGGTGAAGTCGATGTTTTGGACCGTCTCTTCCCATCGTTCTCGTCTGTTGTTATCAAGCCTTGTGATCAGCTTGCTGGCCGCTAAATCTGATGCGTTGCCAGTGGAGGTTTGTGTGGTGAGGAAGAGTGTTTCACATTCATTATCCCAGCACGGTATGTAGAATTTTCTGCAGCCACGAGGAATGCACTTTTTTGCAGCGTAGATGGTTAGGTCGCAGAAGTCCTGGTAGGCTTTGTCCGCGTTAGTAGCGTCTGGAGAAGGAAGCTCCTTAGCAAACTGGTTGGTAATTGTGCCGTAGCGCTTCCAGTCAGCCTTGCAAAAGTTCCATCGCTTTACTGGCTTGCTGGTTATTGGTGTTACATGACGAGTGGAGGTAATAAGAGAGGGTCGATGTTGTGACCGGGGGAGCTTTCCTAGTACTTGTCTGTCAGGGAGTTGGCAGTTATTGTTGGTTCTCGCATATGCTAAATCTGGGTTGGTACCAGTGTTCCATCGTCCTGAAAGAAAAGTTGGTGAGCCTTTTGGATCTTGAAGAAGGATCAGGTCGTTGTTAGAAGCCCAGGTTGCTAAGCATTATCCATTCGCACTGGTGTTACTGTACCCCCAGTCAGTATGCTGACAATTGAAATCTCCAGCATAGATGCAAGGGGTGGGGAACACAGGTAGTGATGTAACAGACATTTTCGTATCAATAAAGTTGAAAACGTTGTCTCATACATACAATACAATTTCAATTGATATTTGTGAGAGCAAAGGATAGTCGCCCACTGCACTAACTACAAAGATACAAACGCTGTTTGTTGAAAGTACATTCTTAAATTGCGTTTGAGATGAATTAGGCTAATTCTTAAACGTAAATGCTAAAACAAAATACGCTAGAGTAGAGTTGTCCGCGAACTTGCACTGCACAGTGTTTTCCGCTTAAGTGACTTTCTCATTATTTTCTGTTTTCAACCATAGCCCACAACTAGTTGAGATGCTAGCTTACATGAAAGACAATTTCAAAACGAAGGAATGCGAGATTTTTAAGCAACGTTTCGAGTGCCATGCTATAACAGTATAGCGCAACAATTTGGACGGAATGAACAACAAGTGGCTCCCCGTGCCCCATCCTGTAAGTAACATCTGCTTTCAAATAGATGAGAAACGAAACTTGTCAACCAAGAGCCTTCACCGGGACGGCACAGCTGCAGGGGACAATGGGCAAGTTCAGACCACCCACCATTCTGCAGATCAACATTGAAGGCTACACAACAAGCAAGATCAAAGATGTGTAGAAGCTTGCCCACCCCAAATGGGTGCTTGGCCACCCACTCGTCATTCCCCTCCAAGAGACCCACTACACCTCTACAGATAGGCTAGCTACTCCAAACTACACGTTAGCCTGGTCTACCTTAAGCAGGAAGCACGACATTGCCACGTTTGTGCATGAGAGCCTGAAGTGGACCTTTGTCGATCAACCTCTAGCTAATGCCGAGATTGGGTGGGTGTGCAATGTTCATATGTAGGTATCTCAGAATACAACATCGTCAATATCTACAAGCAGTGTTGTACGTTGACGCCGTCAATTTGACGGCGCCATTAGACGGCGTCAACTTTTTGTTAACGCTGAGGCTAGCGCAGTAAATTTATTTTTTAGTTGACGGAAGTGATAGCGCCGTCAACTATTTTGCCGATTTTAAGCGTCAAGCGCTATGCGTCATTTTTTGTTTTCATGGAAAATTTCGTTTCACAATGAAGGTTTCACAATGTATTCTGGCCAGGGCGACTCATCTGAATTACCGGTTTTCGCGTGGATTGGAATGGCTCCCTGGAATACAAACGGAAGAAATTCGCCAAATGGTAATAACTCATATTGTGAGCAGTATCGAGAACGAGGAATCAGAGAGAGAAAGCAAAAAATCAATGAATATCATCGCGGAGGTTGAATAATGAAGATACTTTGTTTCGAGAGATCTATGCCCCTGAAAAGAGCGATGTTGGTGCAGTGGACCTCGTTAAAAGATTTACATTATGCTGCACCATCACAGCACGCTTGGAACAGTGATACCTTTCCGAGTAAACGTTTTCAAGGCTTGTTTTTGAAATACAACACACCAATACCATCCAGCACTGCTGTGGAACGCATGTTTTAACTTGGAAGGACATTATGCGTCCCAAACGCAGCAGAATGTCGGAGACATTTTGAAATGCTTGTGTTTCTACAAGGAAATAACTACAATAGGCTAAGCAGCCAATTACAATACAGTCTCAAAACATAATACCTGCTCTTTATTCATAGCTATTGTTAGCCTAAACTTGGTTGAAATACTTCTGCTTTGTGAGACCCTGGCTAAAAGAGCGCTGACGCCGTCAATTTTTTTAAGAGCTAACGCAGTAGGCTACTTCGTTAAATTCGCACTAACGCTAACGCGGTCAAATTTTTTAAGAGCTGACGCAGTAGGCTACTTTGCACCGTGAAGTTTTTCGGCAATTTGCGCTGACGCTGACAATTTATTTCATTGACGCGTACAACACTGTCTACAAGTATCCACCCTCGCAAATGTTACTATCATCCCTTGTAACGTTCCTCTCCCCAGTCTCTACGCTAGCGATTTCAACTGCCAGCACACCGACTGGGGCTACAAAAACACAAGCAGCGACAGAGAGTTGCTGGCTGACTGGGCCTCTACTGTACAAACCATTTTGCCCTCCTATTCAACCCAACACAACCAGCCAGTTTCCACTCCGGTTGCTGGGGAACAGGACAAACCCTGACTTGGCCTTTGCAAGTGTCGGCAGCTCTCATCCAGACAGACAACGCAACAATGTAGATTCGCAATAACTGTAAAAGCATACGAAATCATTTAACTCGACCTGTTATCAGACGTGGCCAAATGGCCACGCCCATCACTAGTTTTGAAATTTTATATAGAGGGAACATTCCTAAGACGATGATATTTCTTGACTTTTACTTTTTATTATTTGAGCATCGTTTTAACTTGATTTGGTTATTTTTGGAACATTATGTGGTTCACAATAGCTTAACTGTTTGAAGGTTGGGGGGGGGGGCTGTCAATTCAACTTTTTTGCATCAACAGTTGTATCTCTAAAACCACTGAGGCTGCGACTATGAGATTTCTTGACTTTTCCTAACTTTCATTCACCTCTATTGAGCTGAAATTTTGAGCGAATAAAGGTTATAAATTGAGAGATATAAGGCATTTCTCAGCACATCCTCTGAAATATTTCATATTCTATTGTTCAAAATTTTCCCACCAGCTGGATGAAAGTAATTAATTTGGCCCATGTCTCGTTAATCCTAACTGCTTCACAGCGTGAAGGAAATTGACAGTATGCGTGGACCTTTTGTTCTCACCACGGCTTATAAGCGACGTCGATACAAGAAAAGCTTCAACTTTGATACGATGAGTTACCGTCGCTTGCGGTTGAAATTGCGTAAAATTAAACATAAGACTTGGTGCCAATGCATCTAGAGCGAGAATAGTTTTTCGCAGACAATTATGTCCTTTCAATCAAACAAAGCATAGGCTACAACGTTATTGCCTACTATAGAAGCTGCTCTGTAACATATTATGATTTTGGTTTCAAATCTTTCTTTTTGTCCGACACACTATCAAAAGCAGAAAAGGCGTCGATGTTCCCAAAGCTTCTCACATATACTTGTAAACATTTATTTCCAAGTCGACATGTAAAGATTTGAAATGCAATACGCTTCTCATTTGTGTAGGATAAACCAGAACATCACGCTTTTGTGAAAAGGACGATCGTTCCACCACGTTTATACGTGATGCAGCTTAGTTGAATCAATATATTCGAGGCTTCTTGTACCAGGTTCACTGTCACTGATAAACTAAACCGCGATGCAGTACCTCGCAAAGCAATTGTAGCGTAACATTTCCATGTGCTATAACTCGTCATAAATTGTGAAAACTTGTGTATTTACTTGTCAAGTTGTCTCATGTGAAATATAAGTTTGCATAGCAATGTCACAATGAAATCTTATCTCCGTTTACCAAACTAAAGATATGAACTTATGCGACGTCTTGCAACGTTGAATCGACGGAAAGGCGGGTAACTGCCAAACTGAACTGAGAATGCATGAAAGAAATCGTTTATTATCGAATGGACGTGACGTCAGAAAACGATGAATCGACATAGGCTAGCGGCGAGAGATATTTTAGTTAGATAATGACACGCGGCAGCGCGTTTACATTGAATAAAAATACCTTTATTTTATCCATTTCTATTTCCATTCTTCCTAGTTTCGTCTCACAATAACAAACAAATGAAGTTACGCATATTTACTAAATTATTCAATAAACAATAATGCATCATCCAGCATTATGTCAGCGCTGATTGACTAGACATATTTACGAGTTGTGTGAGAATTGTATTCGATTAATCGCATTATTTATTGTAGGTAACACCTGCAAAAATTCAAGCAATTGCAGACTCTGCCTTCATAAGTGTAGTTTAGAAGTAGCCATCTCATATTGAGCCAATCCAATCAATGTAAAATAGAACGCTTTTACTTGATAGCGCGTGTGATATATAGGTTTTATCTAACAACTACTTTCAGTTACATTGAAAGTGAATGAGTAAGCATTATGCAGTCTGTGACAAGGACTGGAAATGTATAATCAGAAAATATAATATCATAAAGTATATTGCGTTATGTACATCTAGTAACTTTTATGAACATGGTATCATTTTGCAGGCAGGCGTTTTTATAGAGATACAAACTTAATCCATAGTTTGATTTATGGCACTTATCCAACTGTTTCATAATGCGAATAGCTGTTTTAGTTGAATTTAGAAAAAAATATAACTTATAACCGCAGACAGATGCAACTTTTTTCATGCTTTAGGCAATCGGCAGTACGGTGAACTATAGTGGTACATAACATAACCCATATGCGGGGTAATCGCAAGGGTCAACCCAAGTAATGGAAAGGTTCTTTTTGAATTATGGTGATGGAATTCTTGTAATGCTATTGAACTTCATCTTTTTATGAAAAACTTATATTGTTTGCATTTGCAAGAAATATCAAACTTTTGGATTTTTTTTATCACTGAACTGTCCGTTAGTAGAATGTTTCTTTATTACCTTAGTTAGGCCTATTGGTAAGTCAGGAAAGTATTTGTTGATGTGACATATGAGGATATTGTAAGAGACCGAGTTATTTTGTAAATAGTATTTGATTTTTGGACACCATCAAAATTTTCTCACAATACACAAATGCGCATCGAGATATAGTGCTCACAGTTTGGAAAAGTTAGATTGTGATAACTACAACTTGCCTGAGTAGGCCTACAGCAAGGGACAATCAAAATAGATGAAACCGCATTCATGGTAATATAGACGTTTTGCAAACTGCTCTTTTCGTTTTCAATATAATAACAAGAATGACAGCTTATTTTCACTAAACATATAAACAAATATCAAAAATTATGAATGAACAACGCATCTATATTTTTCGGTTTAGGTTCAACAATGCATTCTAGCCGTCAAAATGATGGAATATTTGGTAATTTTGTTGAGACATACCATTGCCCAATCGTTGAATTTACATCAGAGATAATTTTATTAGATAGATTATCAGTTTCATGCACATGGTTTCATTCAGCGTTATAATGTTGTTTTTCAAGCCACGTGGCGTTCATGGTCATAACGCAACATTGCAGAAACAGCCAATATTGATACCAGGTAGGCCTACTAATTATTACGCCGCTTTCGTCGAATCTACGTCGCTAAACGACGATATTGTGCAAACGCCTGTTGGATTTCCCTTCTACGTGTAGTTTATCATAAACGTGAAGCATTGCTCAAAAAGCTAATCTGAATCACCATAGATAACCATAGCATTCATATAGTTTCATCATCAGTAAATATGTAAAGTGCACTTCACAATTTTTAACAACGGTCTGACAATTTATTATATTGCAAAGTTTTGATTTATTCTCGATTTTTATAATTCTGTGTAACAGTTTTTTTCTAACTAGTTTCTATGGGACTAACAATTTGTTTCATTATACATTTTCTTTAGTATTTCAACGCCATTATTAAAAAAATTACGTCCTTTTCACTTTTAAATAAAACATGGCAAGGATTCAGTGCTGAAGAAATATTGCAACATGTTTTACTGGATTCTGACGACGAAAGCCAGGCGGATGATTTGGAGGATTTATGGCACTCCGATTCAGATGAAGAAGCGGATTCTTCTCCGTCAACTTCCGCAACAGCGATTCCGATCGAGATTGACGACCAGTTACCTTCCATGGGCGATGTTCAACCGGAGTTTGCGCCATCAGGACGGATTATAACATCGAAAAGACTGGTGAACAGCATAGATTCCTATCTCGACATGAACAACTACGATGCTGTTGAGTTTTCCTGACACACTGAAGTCTTATACAACTTTTGTAGAAAAGCCAAAGAACAGACAAGAGGGCGGCGTCAGCATTACTTGGTCTAATGCGAGACCGGTGCACAATGGGAGAAGGGGCCGGGCTAACATTATATCTGGCCCGATTGGTGTTAGAGGAGAAGCCAAAGAAGCCAAGACCCCTCGGCAAGCATGGGAACCATTTTTTTCTTTAAACATTTTGAACATTATTGTTCAAAAAACAAATAGAAAAATTGCCACACTCATTTCTCAATTGCCAGAGAGAATTTTAGATGACAGCAGGTACTGCTATTTTGGCCCAACCAACAACGAGGAGATGCTGGCCTTTGTTGAATTGGAGTATTTTCGGGGGCTTTTAGGACAGGCTGGTCATTACACGGATGTATTGTTCAATCAACTGCAAGGACATCCCGTGTTTAGTGCAACAATGAGCAAGAACCGCTTTAAATTTTTATTTTCGAACATTTCGTTCGACGACCAAAATACTAGGCCGCAACGTTGGAAGAATGACCGGTTTGCCGCATTTCGAGTCGTTTTCGAAATGTTTAACGAAAACTGCGGCAAACATGTCATTCCAGGTGACTACTTGTCGTTGGACGAAACGCTATACCCCATGAGGACACAAATTGCCTTCAAGCAATATAATCCAAACAAGCCTGCGAAATATGGCCTTCTGTTCAAGTCGGTAAACGCCAGCAGATTCCCATACACATTTGCGGCATCGGTCTATTCAGGTAAACCGAAGGAAAAGCCATTTAATTTTTACGTTCGTGGAACAGAAGAACTGGTAAAAGGAATGGTGATGAGCCTGGAACAACACGGTGACCTTCAAGGTCGGAATATTTTGTATGACCGCTTTTACACCTCCATACCACTCGCGCAGTGGTTGCTTGAGAGGGGTATAACGTCAGCTGGAACCCTCAACGCTATACGTAGAGGAATACCCCTGGAAGTGAAGCAAGTGAGTGGTAGGGAGAAATCTTCGTACGAAATTTATTGGCAGACGAGTGAGGCTGATCTCTGCCTACATTCTTATGTAGTAAAAACGAAGAATTCTGGCATGCGGAATGTGTTGATGTTGACGACCATGCAACCTCTATTGGGGATTACCAAGGATGACGGCAAAAAGAAGCCAGGCTTGTATAAGCCTTACGACTTCACAAAGGGTGGCACCGATATCATCGACCAAAGGATGGGTTGGTTCATTCACGTGCAAAGCGAAGTCCCCACGGTGGACAACTACTGCGTTTGCTTATTGAGAAGGTGCCAAAGCCACAAAAAATAAACTACCAAAAAACCGTGGCCAATGTCAATGCTGTGAAAAGCCTTTATGCCCTGCACATTCCATACGAGTATGTCAAGTTTGCTTTTGCGCAGAATAAACTATTTGAATGATTGCGGTTTTATAAACTTTGGCTTCAACCACAGCCTAAATAAAACGCGGAGCTCAATGAGAGATTTTCCTTTTTTCCTTTTATTAGACAGATAGCTATTTTTACGTTGATTCAACATATCAAGACGTTGAATACTTGTAAACATGTGCGGTAGGGCGGTCCCCAAAATCGAATTTTTGAAATTGCTATGTCTTACCCTTTGAAAAGTCTCTAAATGACTTAAAACTAAACCTATAAAAAGTTGTGACCCATTGGGCTACGTTTAGGGGTGCCACAATGAACTTGAAAATCGAGCAGGGGAGTTGCGGGGAATTTTTGCTCAAATTTACATAACTCCAGAACCAGAGGAGATAGAGAACTGTGCTTGGTGTCAAAAGATGCAAAGCAACCATATTCCTATCTGTACTCAAGAGGAAAGTATGCTCTAACTGCTTTAATTTTTGAAAAAATGCAAAAAAACTGAAAATAGGGTTAAAATCAAACTTTTTGCCCTATGTTGCTTCAGTGAATTCTCTATGCTTTACTGCAGGCAGCCTGTGCCTGTCTGCATGTGGCTGTTGTTGTCTTCATTTATTTAATTGCACCTTTAAAGAAGCGGTTTCAAAAAATTTATCCTTTTTGTGTTAAAAGTACGGTATACCTAAAATCTTGGTTTACTGCTTCTCAAACAACGTGAGCCCCACGGAATGATCTGCAATTGTTAAAAAGACTAAAGGAATATCAGCAACATGATTCAGTGGTAGCCAAGGAAGCAATGAAAACATTCTCAAGGACCTTATGGTACATAAGTGAAGAACTCATTGGCCTTGCATTTTTTATGATGGTGTTTTGAGTATTGAAAAAGAAGCTATGGTTTTTGTCTTGACCCATAACAGTATGAGTAGTCCACCATTAAAGCGTATTTCTTCATTGCAAGATGAATGCAGATGTCTCTCCAGAGATTTATCAGACTTTGTCACGTCCAACACCATGCGATTGTTCCAGATTCTGGATTTGCCATCTAACTTTCTAAAGCTAGAAGTTGTAGCATGGGATGTGGATGAAAGTTATAAGAAAGCAAAAAGCATTGTTAGTAGTCTTCATGCGATCAACAATTTTGCTGAAAGAGGTGTTGCATTACTGCAAAATTTTAATAATTTGCTGACAAAAGATCAAGATCCAATGCAGTATATTCTGTAAGTTGTAGAGCAGCACCGACATGATCTTCCAAATGGCAATAAAAAATATTGAGAAACACTTAAAGTCCACAGATTGAACTATATTTTGATATATGGGACCTGTAAATGTGTCCACACTAGGTGGGTGCGATCTAACTTATAAACATATTCAGTGTATCATTACAGCATGCTTTATAGCCAACTACAGACTGGAGTACCATAGTTGCTATTGCCGGATTTGACAAGATTGTTGCCTATTTTTCTTCGTTTTTATCTGCAGTGCAATGTATATTGTTGAGGTCTTGTTTTTAAGACGTAGCCTATAGTTAGGTGGTTTACCTATTTTGACTAAATTCTTGTCTTTTTGTCAATTTTCACTGGTCATGTGGCACCTCTAAACCTTTATCAAAATACTTTAAACTTTTAGTGAACTGTTTTTTAGTGAAAAGGAACCAAATGAGAGGGTAAGAACCAAACTTTTCCAACTTTAAAATTTTACCATACATTTGAGGACCACCCTAATGTGCGGTTTTGCAATTAGATTGCTTATCAAAATCATCTATCCTTTTTTGTATAAAAAGTGGGTCATAAAACTAATCGTAATACTCGATGTAAAATTCAGCATTTTTATATGCTGAAACAGTATTGTATTCATATTTTATAAATCCATTTTCTATTTAGAAAATATCAATATAATGCGGTTTGAGCATAGCTTAATTTTAGCACGGATACAACGACTGATTTTATGACTTTTATACAAACAAGGACAGAAGAGAAGTAATCTAATTGCAAACCCGCGCATGTTTACATCGTCTTGCAATGTTGAATCCACGTCGAAATGATTGTATTAGCGTTGTATTCAATTTCTCGTATTATCGAACTGTAAATGTGCAGCCACTTGTAATTTCGATGTGCCTCATTGCATATTCTTAAATATTTCTGAATTTGTGTGTACATAACCTGACAGAACACAGGTTGCTTTACCATTGAATCAAGTTGAAAAACGTTGCTGCAAGAGCCTTGTGCCAATTGCTGCAGTCCGGTATTGCTGTAACCAAATCAAAATACTTATCAATATTTTGCTGCCAAACTGACATTTTTATCGCATAAACGCCCATTAGGCAAAAAAAAAAGGCAGCTAATTCTTTGTAAAGTATTTCTCCAGGTTCACAATGATTTGACGCATAATAAATACTACTTTGAATAAATCTAAATATTGTTTGGATTTTAGTGTGTGGCATATGAATCTTAGAGAGCTTATTGAATCCACAAGAAAATGACCCGAGGCATTACAGATTTTCCTTTTGATGAAAAGCGTTGTGACGTTCTGTTAATTAATGAACCGTAACTGTTTTATTTTGAATTTTTTTCTGACTTCTGTTTATGTAAAGCATCATCGACTTTATCGGGTAATCTTACTCCTAGTACTAGCCTTGTATGTAGCCGAGTTCACATTGAACTTACATTGAGAGACGCTGTTGCAACTACAATACATTGCATTTAAACCGCTTTTTTTGTTGCATGATCTTCCATTCGTTTCGTGGATTACATAATAGTATTTGATAAACGCCACCCTGCTTCTTCAGCTGGTCTACATTTGTTAATAAAGCGTAGGAGTTGCTGTTCTTGGAACCGAGGTCACAAGATCATAATCCAAATTGGTGTGACACGCGTTCAGAAATCTCATTACTGCATGTAATTGATGAAGCATTGTTCTTTTAGTCAAGAAGCAAGCTTTATTTTGAGCGTGGGAAAAGTTATTATTTTGCATGAAAAATATAGATTCAAATTGAGATTATGTAAAAAAAATTTAATCACAACATGGCAATGCATGTTCTTCATTACTCTACCAAAAAATAATGTGTAAACTCACGCTACAATTGCTTTAATCGCAAAATAATCCAAAAGTCATAAGTCACCTCAACATTTCAACGTCTATGAGCAGTTCTAAAATTCACATAGGTTTAATTTTCGGATATGCTCAGCGTGAATAATTTTACAAAGTGAATCCCAAAGTTTGAAGCCGTACCTTAAAAAATAACAGAGATATCACTCCTAAAGCATAAGAAGAATCGACAGCCCCCCCCCAAACTGAGCAAGACTCCAGGGAGCCCAACCTCGTAAGGGTTAAGCATTTTGTCACAGATTTGTTCAGAAATTTTATCTAAATTCCTATATTTTGGCAATCGGCCTCGAAATAACTCATTTTGCTTTTGCTATCGTGTACACAGTGGCCGCAATCAACCGCGAGTCAAGTCATCAATCACACATCTGGACTAGTAAAGTTGACCAGTTTTTACAAAAATTCGACGTATTCAAAGCATGAAAAGCAAACTTTAGCAACTAGGAATGATCCGTTACTTTAGTATTAATTTACATTTTGCTACTTCTGAAAAGAAAAACAGGGCTAATCACAACCGAATCATCAACCACAGCCATCCAAAAAGCGTTGTGCCATATGTGTAGACATCAGAGAAACGGGTTATTTCAAAAAAAGAAATAATCCCGGCAAACTTGCTCATTGTTGCTCCAAATGCAATATGCCTTTGTGCACAAAGCACATGTTGAAACTATGTATGTCATGCCATTCATGACATGTACGGTTGAGAAGGAGCGATCTTCCTGGCGTCAGCACTATACCTGACTACTCACTACAGAACAGCGAGCATTGTGTTTCGCTAAATGCTTGTAAACTGGATTTTTCATAACTCCACGATCCTACGATGTGTGTTGATCCAGAATTGTGGTACATTTCATTTTGAATCTTGAAAAGTAAAATTAACTTTTCTTACATTGTCTCGACATTACAAGACTCAAATTTTAAAAAAAGCAGCAGCCCAGGCAGAAAAGTTGGCTTTTATATCGTTTCAACGTTTAGCTATTTGAAAAGTATCACAAAGAAGATTTTTTTCTGATTCTTAAAGATTTTGGCAGGTTGAAATGAAAGCTACACACTACAGTATGAAATGAAACGCCTGACAAAACAGCTGACTGGAAATCGTGTTAACTATACTTCTAACCCAGCCAGTAAATCAACCACTTTCAACAATGATTCGACGTTTGCAGACGTCAAAGAAATGTAAAAAGGACCAATTTTGCTGGCTTGGAAAGAATGTGATAAACTAGAGTTTTTTCAACCAGAAAATCTATCTGCGAACGTTGAAACAATGCAAAAAAACTGATTTGCTTGCAGGGATCGCAACAACTAATTTATGTTTTCATTCATTTTGATTTGTCATGAGAGATACTACGATGCCAAGCAGCCATCACCCCCCCGCGGAGAACCAATTCTTCACAATAATCTCAAAACCGCTTGATATAGTATGAATATGTAAAATACTGCATTTATTGTTGGAAAAAATATTTTGTTTCAAAGTATTTTTGTGAATGTTCGCAAATTATCTAAATTAAAATTCGAACGAACAAAATCGGACATAAAATGACTAAATGCCAGCAAAATTTGCGCTTTTAGAGATTTTTTGAAACATATGTTTTCAGATTACACAAACTAAGCATTAATTTTGAAAACAAATGATTACAATACAAAATAAAAGCATTTGACTCAGTAGCGCACCCAGAAATTTTTTTAGGGGGGGGCTAATTCAGAAATGTCGGCCGAGTGATTTGCGACAATAGTGACAGTAGGCCAATGCCCATCACCGGCCATCAGTGCCGGTCTTTGGGGTGTGCAAACCGTGTGATCGCACAGGGCCCGCAATTTACTCAGAAAATGCAGTAATTTTGTTATTTCCAATGGAAAAATTCAACAAAGTGAATTCAACAAAGGAATTAGCAACAAGAAAACATAGAGACTCAACGGGTGCAACCTATTTTGTCCCCTGAACATTTCGTACCCTGAAAAGATCGAGAAAAAAAACAACAGAGCCGAAGTCGCTGATCGGAGTTGCAGCAAACATTTCAAAATTGTTCTCGATCTTTTCAGGGGACGAATTTGGTCGAAATTTAATTTTGTTACTCCAATTTCAGGGTACGGAATCGGGGTAAGAGTTTTTTAGGGGATGAAATAAGTTGCATCCAAATCAACATAGAGACATAGCTTTATATTTCCGAAAAGTGCTGAGGAAAGCATGATCTTATCCTTTTGCTATGCCACCGGACAGCACCATATTACAGTAATATTCATACCTAAATTTTTGTTGAACATGCTCTCAAAATGCCCCAAATTTAAAGCAATTTTTCAAGATTTTCGTTCCCTCAAATCAGATTAGAAGTTGGCCTAGTGAACCCCAAGCTATTAGAACCATCAACACTCTCATCCCTACGTCCACTCTCGCAATCTTCTATAGATCTCGACTTTTCGTCATGTAGGCCTATGACAAGATAAAATTAGCTTTCCGTTTGCCAACACAGATAAGTGCGAAACCAACAACTAGCACGAAAACAGTTTGAAATAAAACACTAATTTTGTAAAGAGTAGACTAAATTTGATGTGGACGTTTTTGCTATTTACAAAACATTCAAAATTAGTTCGTATTTTCAATTAAAGTCCCAGATGCTTTCGTTTCTCTGCTCAAATGTCGTAGGCCTATACAGTTTTACATGTCCGGGTGATTCGGCATTGACGTATGACGGTATGGTACATCGGTATGTCCAGTTGTCCACCAGACATTTGACCACGAGAGTACGGGAGCATCTGAACTTTATAGGGAGTTAAAGAAAGGTGCCATCAAAGACCATATCATGGAGCGTTTTTTTTGCACAGATCAAAAATTCTCTGCTGATTCATTTATAATTTTACACAAAAGCCATCCCAATTTGACACCAAAATTCAGGAAGCACTGTTAACGCTATACGCTACAACCCAAATTTAAACAAATAATTATTTGCTGGAGGTGCGTCCATTCTCCTCAACATTTACTTGATGTATCACGTTCCCTGTGGTGCAAATTTTTTTGTAGTTATTTATGTAGTTGCTTTTTCCTAATGTAAATTTACCTTCAAGAAGTTAAAATTTATTGCATTTATTAATTATTTTCTGATTCTTGGTTAGGGCTTAAAATTAAGCCGAAAACGTTCGACTGTGAAAACTATTTGTAATTATGTAAAATATATTGTTATAATGCTCATCCCTGTTGTGTTGTTGTGTTTTATTCATATCTAACCTGTAAGCAAAAGGTATACATAGGGAACATACAAAAATTTCATTTTTTGTGGCGAGTTTGGGGGGGGCTTGAGCCCCCTTAGCCCCATGCTGGGTGCGCTACTGATTTGACTACAGTATGTGGATGTCAATTTTCTCAAATGTGCGATATTTAACGGCTGAGTTATAAGCCATTAATCAGAGAGGGCTTAAATGGCCACTTCTCGTGCTTTTCGAGCATCTTTGAAACGAATACCAGATAGGGTTAAATTACGAATCACAGCACGGCTATCACCTTTGACAGTTTACACACTGTGTAATGTTCATACTGTATATGACTTGTTTGTGATATCGTCACTGATCATTAACCCAGATTTTGTGCTTTCCTGAAAGATGGCTATGGAGTTTGGTCTACATAAAAGCTGATAAAACTTTATTGGCGACAGAAAGAGAGAGAGTAAAACACCTATAGGCTCACCAGATTTGATGTCGTCTTCCGAAGTGGTATCATCATCAGAAGAAGTTTCAGCTGCAGATTTTCCTTCGAACTTACCAAATCCAGATTTCAATTCTGAAATGAAGATATGAGCATAAAGCTGAAGCACAAAAGTTGTCCAGCTATTGCAAACAGATTGGTGGGATAAAATACAACCAACATTAAAAATTATATACAAACTACATAAAAACACATTAATCCACTTTGAAAGATTGCATTGAAACTAAGTTTTGGGATTTGCAAGCTGATTATATTGTACCTACAAATAGTTGAATAGGAGCAAAAGAAAACATTTACTCACTTGTATACTAAAGGAGCACAATCAGTAAACCCAATATTTTAAACTTAATATAGCCAAATAAAATTTAAGAATACACTCAGTTACATTGCCATCTGTAAAGAGCTAATGATATAAGGAAACCAGAAACGAATTACTGGTTTTTTTTTTTAATTGCCAATTTTCGGAGTGAATGAAGCCATATAAAATTTACTTGTTTTTTTTATGTCTTCCTCGGAGCTGCTGGTATCACCTGAGGATTCTGAATTTGCATCAATAGTTTTAGATTTGTGCGGTGAAACTTTCAAGTGCTTTTCTAAAATGAACAAGTAAAAGTGACAGCAAAACTACAAGTTATCATTAAATGATCAAACAGTTTCGTTACATTTGTGACTTCATTTTATGCAGACAAGAAGTTATTTGGTCCCAACTTGTGCGGTAGACTACACATATGCTATCAAAAAACATAGTAAGTTAGGCTAATCTTAAAATGCGAAACACAAACTTTACAAATTGTTTTAACGAAAGATTTTCAACATATGCAAGAATGCAGTAGCCTACTCTTCAAAGATTTTGTCGTTACCCATAGCACGTGGACTTTGAACCAAACCTTTTTTTTTGAGAGAAGGAGCATTTAAACTAGTTCCAGGTCTAGACCTGGTAACTTTCAGTGAATACAAAGTGTCATTATCTTCATAATCGATCACAGCTTGTTGAAGCAGTTTCTGCAGGTCTAAAATATTTTTTGCGTTATTCACATAAAATTGACCCATATCACCAAAAAACAACCATTAGGTGTCATGCAAATGTGATGTTGTTGAGTAAAATAGACTGTCAAAACTGTTCTATCAAAGTTTTGCAGAAGCCTATGGAAGAGCGAAGATCAAAGCAATATGTTTTTTTTTAACTGCGCCATTGTATTTTAACCACTTTTTGATGTAGGCCTACCACTTTTTCACTCCTCACTTAGGCTACAAGTTAAAAAAATTTATTATAAGTCATAAGAATATAGGAGATGAAGAAATATATAAAGAGACTAGATATGTGTGAATGTACGATTAGCCTTGAGTGCATCATAAATAAAAATAGCCTACACTTAAAAACCACTCTATTGTACTATCAAAATGAGATTTTAAATATAATCATCCTGTATGGTATTTACCCTTTATGGGCATAGTTTGTAGTATTGATAAGGAGTTAGATAAATGCCATTACTAAAAAAAAATTTTCTCACCATTTTCAGATTTGAGCACAACTTCAAGTTTTCCTGAAATGACATTCCCTTTCAGATCCTTACAGCGCTTTATTGTTGTCACAGATTCCTTCATTTCCAGAATCTCCACAATCACTAACTTCACCTTTTTTAGACTACATTTGTCTGGAGTTCCATGCAAGGTCGCCAATACACCTGGACTTGCTTGGGCCATCTTACATAGAAGATATTGCTAAACTTTTGAAGTTTTTTGATGTGTTAATTCAATATTCAAACTCAATGTTGTTGCTTCACTTAAGACTACAACTTTACAACTGCAATAATGTAATGGCACAATAAATTTACATAACAATGCAAAAAAAGTAATTGTCTTTATTGTGCTATGTCAGTGGTTCCCAAAGTAGGCGCTAGCGCCCCTTTGGGGGCTTTTGCGGCCATGAATGGGGGCGCTGGCTATAAAATGGGCGATTGGGGGGCGCTGAGAGTAAATCGAAGCAGTTACAAGAAGAGGATGGCAAAGCATTTTTTATCATGTTTCGCTTCATAGAAATACAAAAGAAGACGGTGACTATAAGAGCTCTGTGGCAAATATTGTGGCAATTATGTTGGCAACGTCGCTTCGCAGTGCCTAACGGGTTAGTTGAGGTCGTAACGCATGACTTACTTTGAAGCACTGCGACTACCCAAACCCGATCTTACAATCCGAGAGTATTTTGTTCTAGCGTTCGTCTTAATCTGTCTATGTCAGTGGTTCCCAAACTTTTTTACTCCGTGGCCTAAATTTTGATTCAAAAAAAGTTCGTGGCCCACCCAAAATATTTTATACACTTGTATATGGGCGAGCACTATAGGCTCTAGCAATTTTCTAAGTGGCGACGCTGTGCCTGATTTGACTGGCCCGAGGATCGAAGCCCAGACCTCCAGCACAGATAGCGATGTTTCTTACCACTACGCTAATCGGCCAAGTTCTACTACCTAATTACTGTACTATATGACATGTAACACAAAAACAAACAAAATGGCTTTTTGCAATTTATTTTTTAATGGGAAGGGTGCTCTTGCGCTTTAGCAACAAGCTTAGAAATTCTTGGCTCAGTTGTCGAAAGAGCACAGCAAATGTCATGTTCAACTTCAAGGCGGTTGCGTTGCTTGGACTTCATACATACTAGCGCTGAAAAGGCAGATTCACATAACCATGTAGAAGTGAAAGGCAATAACTGTTTAAGTACAGTTTTGCTTATTTCTGGATATGATGATGCCATGCTTAGCCAGAATTCCGTGAGTGGCAAAGTTTCGAATAGATCTCGGCAACTGGAGTCGTTTTTCAATTCAATCAATTGGTCTTGCAATTCATCTTCCACATTTTCAGGGGAAAGTCGAAACGGATTTCTTGCAAGTGATAGGTCATCAGCACTAACTTCAAAAAAATATGACTTGAATTCGCTTTCCAGCTCTTTCAGATGTTGAACAATATTGGTCTTTAGTTCATCGTTTAACTCGTAAATATCAGACAGGTTGTTAAACATGGCAAAATTGCCGTTTTGAGCTTTTCGTCTCCAGTTTGCCAATTTTTCAACAAACGCATTGATCAAGTCCATGTTCTGAATAATGTTTTTTTCTTTTCCTTGCATTTTCAGGTTAAGGGTGCTTAAAGAATGAAAAATATCTACCAAGTATGCCAAACAAGCAATAAATTTTGCATTGGTAAAGTGAAATGCTAACTCAGGTTTTACATCAGTTAAATAGATTTCCAACTCATCGCGGAGCTCAAACACTCTGCATAAAACGTTTCCTTTAGAGAGCCACTGAACTTTTGTGTAAAACAAAAGGTTTTCATGATCAGATTCCATGTCTTCACAAAGTTTTCTGAATAGACGAGTGTGCAAAGCGCTGCTCTTCACAAAATTTACTATTTTAATAGTAACGTTAAGCACATCTTGGAGACCACTTGGTAAAGTTTTAGAAGCCAGAGCTTCCCGGTGAATGAAGCAATGAGTAAACATAACGCCAGTAGCCTTTCTTTGCACAAGTGCCTTAAATCCACTTTTGGAACCAAGCATCGCAGGTGCACCGTCAGTGCACACGCCACACAGATTGTCCCAGGATATTCCGTTTTCATTAAAAAAATGGTTGACTTTTTCCATTACATCTGATGCTTTTGTGCTGGTGTGTTCAAAGCACAGCAGAAGAGTAATTCTTCCTTTACAGAGGTGTCAACTGCATAGCGAACGAAAACCATAAGTTGAGAAACTGAAGATACATCGACAGACTCATCCAGCTGGATGGCGAATAGACCAAAAGCAGATTTATTTATTTCAGTTATTACTTGTTCCTTAATGTTTTCTGACATTGCTGCAATTCGTCTCTTTACTGTGTTATTGGATAAAGGAATAGCTTTGAGACTTTTCTCATGTTTATCACCCAGGACAATTCTCGTCATGGCCAGTGCAGACGGTTTAACAACAGTTTCAGCGATATTATGAGCTTTTTTCTGCTTAGCTATAATTTGGCTAACAACGAAAGATGCTTCTGTAAGTTTCTGATCAGTTTGTTGAAAGTTTCCAGTTTTGTCAAGTCGTTGACGTTTACAGCTAGATTCTAGTCGTTTAAAATACTCAATGCTTTTATTCTTCAACTCAGGATGATTTTTTTCCAGGTGATTTCTCAATTAACTCGGTCTCAATGACTCATTGCTTAAGACGCGGTAGCATACTACGCACTGTCCCTTTTCGACTCCATGATCATTTAACGAAGTAAATCCAAATTTAACGTAACTATCATCATACTTTCTTTTGTTTGCCATTGAATAATTTAGTATTTAGTAATTTAGTTTAGCATGTCTCGATTTGCAAATTTTTATTCAATCTCTTCTTCGCTCTGCACCTCACAACTATCAGTCCACGACATAAAGAACGCTTGTTTTTAAGTACGATTTCTGGCACATGCAAGCTTAAAAACTCATTGTTACGTAACAATTCCTCCCCGTGGCAGACAGTTTTAAGAATGGCAGTTAAAATTTTTCGGTAAAAAATCTAGAAATTGTTAACAATACAGGAACAGTATAAGTTCAATTACAAATAACTCTGTGGCTCACTGAAACTGTCTTCGTGGCCCACTAGTAGGCCATGGCCCACAGTTTGGGAACCACTGGTCTATGTAGACTGTCATCAAAGCAGAGAATAAAATTAAAGCGCTCGTTCAGAATACACGCTTATTCAAACAATTGTGCAATGAGAATGATGAAGCTTTTGAGCGCTTACTACTTCACACCGTGACACTGAAGTACGATGGCTTTCCAAGAGAAATTCCCTTGCACAATTTTATTCCGTGTCCCGGTTGTGAGAAATGATATCGCCTACTTGTCAGACATATTTTCCAAATTTAATGAATTTAATTTATCCCTTCAGGGTAACGAAATAAGCTCTCATGTTGTAGGCTATCAGCGAAATTTAATTAGACAAAAATTTTTCCAATTCTCAAACTTACATCAACTTGATACCAGTGACAAAGGCATATCTGATGTTGATGTAAAGACATACAGCAATCAACTTCAAGAAGTACACTAAGCATAGGAGTTCTATTCCAGGATGTAGTCTAGTTAGAAATCCCTTACTGGATAATCGACCCATTCTGTGATATTTCCGAACATGAAATTCTTGAGGAGGAATTGATAACATTCCAAAGCGATTTTGCACTCAAACCGAAGTTCAATATCTCGTATCAATCGTTTTGGCTACCTACACAACACAACGTGTGGAATCGGGTCAAAGATTTTCTCATTGCCTTTCCCAGTTCATACTTGATGGAGCGTGCTTTCAGTGACGTGAAAACGCTGCTAGACAACAAAAGAAACCGTCTTAACATAATTAGACGGGGAGACTTAAGATTGTTCCTATCCAAACTGGAACCCGATATCAAGAAGCTGATGACATTGCACCAACCTCATCCGTCTCATTAGAGTTGGACTTTAAGTTGTGATGAATGGAAAATAACTTTGGTTTTACTTTTTTGTCGAAGGAGGCGTTGGATGCTCTGTTCGTCTTCCAGGAGGGCGCTATTAAAAAAAGTTGGGAAACACTGTGCTATGTGATAGCCTACCTGCCAGTAGATGATAGCTATGGTTCGACGTAAAAATGGCCGCCGGTTTGAGTTCGACTACGCTCAAGAGCATGTGGTAGTGTGTTTGGCAAGACATTTAAAGGCATGCCGTCGATTTCGAAGTGGAGCTCCTTTGACTATAGCCCGTGATTTCTCTCATGATTATAAACAGCAGTCAGCAAGCTGCTTTTGATAGAAAGGCCTACGGCTAGATAGAAAGGCCTTCTTAGGGCTATCGCTAAAAGATCTTTACTGTTGTAAACCGACAATAAATAAAACCATAACATTATTAGGTGGTGAATCACTAGCTCAGTGGCCAAAGGGTTTCGCCTTCGCTTTCGACTCTGATGCAGGTAGATTTGAGATCGATTGCAGGTTAGATCAAACCAAAGACTTCAAAAACAGTAGCCTACCTATTGAGTTGTTTCTTGCATAACGTAGTGAGAATAAGTCGGATAATAAAGTGATAACATCGTAGCCTAATATAAACTTGAATCAAAATTGAAAATGAGCCCTGTCGCTAATAGACCGTAGATATTGTAGAACTACAATAAACAAAACCATAATATTATTATTAGATGGTGAGTCTTTCACTTTTAATGTAGTGTAATCAACTATATAAGCTTACTATATTTCACTTCGCTTTATTTTGCTTGTCTTTCACTTATTGTCTTTTGTTGAAAATAAGTCTATTCAAAATACAACAAACTTTTACTACTCAGTGTTTAAAGAAGTTGAAACAAACAATTATCATGTATTGTAGACTAATGGTAAAGCGTATAAGTTACTGTACATTATGGGCAAATTTGATACACCACAATTGGAAATTGACTAGTTAAAAGATCACAACACACTTTTTTACTTTATATGTTGGGATGAATAGTCCTTTGACTTTTTTTGCAAAAGGGCTAAAATTTTATAAACCCAACTCTTACTTGCAACCAAAGCAGTTTAGGCGGGTTGTTGAGTTGAATTCATTGATAGACCAATTGACAATCAGCGGTGTGTTGGCATGAGATTTATATGCCAAAGAAAAATGGGAGAAGCTGACTAAATGATTGTAGCCTATAGTCTCAAATCAAGCTTAGCCTACTTGACATAGGCATACTGGCTGGTATGGCAGTGACACAGTCATTACGCCACCAAAAGCAGAAGTTACTTGATTCTAGTTGTAGCCTATAGTTCACTTGAGCATCAGAGCGGTCTATTTAGGCTACACCTGATGATTGTGGGCAAACATCAAACAATACCAGACTAAACAAGCCTTCTGTTTATTTGGGATAATATTTCATTTGCGTTGGCAACCATATATTAGAACAATTCAATTCAATTCAATTCGATTCATTTTTTCTTTGTCAGAAAACAACAGCAATGATAAAGTTACAAATAGTGAACAGGAACAAAACCAACAAAAGGAAAAAGGACTATATCGAGATCTTGCTTGTTAAAACTTGCTGAAGGCTGAAGCATATAAGTATAAGTGCAACTTTAGAAACATGTAATTTATGTCTCTGAATGTACTTTACGGATAAAACAATATACTCAACTGGATACAACAGGTGACACGTCCATAAAGAGGAACCAAATGCTATCCTATTCAAGCGACATACACAAACGGCACCGTATGATCCAATAAGGAAAACACCCACCAGAAAAACTTAAGTTTTGAAACACTGTAGGCTACCTACGCAGCCAAGTAGGCTACGAAACTCTTTGTTGCTACAACCCATGGCGCCGCAAACCTATAAATCTTTATCTATGATAGCTTCCGTGGTGCCACTCCTAGTGTTTTTCCACTAGATCTAGTGTTTTTTGATTGCATGCAGTGTTCTAGTGTTTTTTTTTTGCTATCTAGTGTTTTTTTTAGCGATTTACCGCAATGTTGGCGTACATAAGTTTGGACAGTGTTCAAAGTTAGCTTTCCCTATTTTTTGTTTGGCTGCATCAATGTGTTTGTAGTGCTTTTCAAAGTGGACAGCGAGTTTTTTTGTCTGGTTACACCTAATAATGACCAAATTTGAGATATTTAGCATAAATACTTTAAAAAATACATACAAATGTCAGTGAAAAGTGTTCAAAGTAGACTAAAGTAGGCTAGGTAGCGTCAGTGGCGTAGAAACGCAATATAACGCCCTTGGATTTTTCCACAAAATGCCTCCCCCCCCACCCTCGTAAAAGATGATTAAAATTTCACACAACAGAAGAATTAAAGCATTGTTTGTTTAATTTTAATGACAGTTCAAAATAAAACCACTTCTTATTCAGAAAGCTTAAGGATTCTTTCTCTTTGTCTCCTTTAATTACTCTAATCGCTGGCTTGAACGTTTCTTCTTTATTCTGAAATCTTTCGGGCCCTACAATTTGATCATCTCAACTCTTATGTTGTTATAGTCGTCATTTTATTTACGTTGATATTATGTAACTTGTGACCTGTCTCACTACATAATTACATTCAGCGTTTTCTGGTACAGACGCTGGAAGTGATTGCCACCGCACTGCGCGTGTAATCAAGCGTTCTGTACCAAGTTCCTCAGTTGATTGTTTTTCGTTTCTTTCTTACTATATATTACGTTGCTTTTGTACACTAAATCAGTAAGTACAAGACCAGCTAAGTGGCCGAGTGGTTTCGCCTTCGGCTCTGGCGCTGGTAGATCTGAGATCGATTTCAGGTCGGGTCAAACCGAAGACTTTAAAAACGGTACCGATTGTGTTCTATCCTGCAAATCGCAGTGAGAATGAGTCGGGTAATAATGTGATAACATCGTAAACCTGATATAAATTAAAAATGAGCCCTGTCGCTAAAAGACCTTAGCTGTTGTAGAGCGACAATAAATAAAACCATAACATTATTATTATTAGTAAGTACAAGAACCAGCTCAGTGGCCGAGTGGTTTCGCCTTCGGCTTTGGTGCAGCTAGATCTGAGATCGATTCCAGGTCGGGTCAAACCGAAGACTTTAAAAACGGTACCAATTGTGTTCTATCCTGCATAGCGCAGTGAGAATGAGTCGGATGGTGATGTGATAACATCGTAAACCTGATATAAATTAAAAATGAGCCCTGTCGCTAAAAGACCTGAGCTGTTGTAGAGCGACAATAAATAAAACCATAACATGATTATTAGTAAGTACAAGAGGTAAATGGTTTTCCTACTTGGTTGGCTACTACTGTTATTATTGTTTATTTTATATCAAACGTCTGGAAATACAACAGACATTTAACCCATTTGTGCCGAAAGTGAAAGTACTTAAAAAAAATTTTTGAAAATTTAAATATTGCATAATCATGACCTAAAAAACATTTCACAATTAATTTTTTCTTAATTATGTTAGTACCGGTCAAGAAAAAGACCGTCCTACATATAGGACGCTAGGCAAATCCGCTATCAAGTTTCACAAGTTTCTTGTGCGTAATGCGTAGGCCTAGTCGTTATCGCTCAAAGTGGTAAATGGGAAATGCGTTGTCATCAAGCATTTCATTGAAATGAAAGTTCACAAAATACGAAGATGAAAAGCGGCAAAGCAACACATCACTGAAACAAGTCATTGGGAAATATGATATTGCTTGAAGCATTTGACATGCAGACCGACATCACATTTTTCGCATCTTGTAGTAGTTATTGCATGGCAATAGGCGCATCGAGTTTGTCCTGGGCTAGCACCCAATGCTCATAGCCTAGGCATGGTAACGTTCATCGGATAAAACCTTTTGTGGTCTGCCCCACTTTCCTTGTTGAGGTGGCTTTCGATGTTGTGACAAGTAGCCTATACTCTGACAAGATATCTTTGAAAAGAAAGAAAATCCATTGAATTGCCTCTATTGCGAATTTCTTGCAGTTGCCATGCATTGTTGACAGAAATATCGAGCACGTATGAAATCAAGGACGAATAACATTTTTTACCTCTCATTGCGATGCGATAGTTCGAAATGTTTTAGTCCATTCTATCAACGCCCCCGCCCCCCATATGTTCTTTATAGAGCTTGATCAATCAAGGTTGTTCAATTTGCACACGCTTCTTTTCAGAGGATGAATATCGAGAGGCTGTAGAAGTTGGGTAAACTCCAACCGTATTCGAGCATAAATTTACCACAGTGTTGTCATTCCATTTGCAAACTAGCACGCCGTTGTCGGTATCGGTTCTGAAATTGAACTTGTCTCTTCCTTGTTTTTTCAGAGCATCTTTAGCAATCAGCGGACATTTTTCGGTGCTGTTTTCACGATTTGTAGCTGTTGCTTTCACTAATTTTGCCCTCCAGCGTCGTAGCCAATTTCACACTACTAAAAAAGTTGTCGTAGCACAAGTGGAAAAACTTTCTGCCGCAGCTGGCGAGAACATCAGCAAAATTGTTGACAAGGTTTCCTCCAAGGCCTAAACTACTTCGTACTTACCAGACCCTTACTTACTTCGCTTACGTCACGATGCGCATGTAAAAACGCCAACAAAAACTAAAAATGTATCAAAAAATTTTAGTATATTACGATAAATATGTTATTGTCCTAAAAAAAAACACAACTACTTTGTTATACAGCGTAGAAATCGTAGGGAATCGCTGTTTGATACCGCTTGATGCGTGGGAATTGCTTAGCGCTTTTGCTAACACGTGTGCCTAGCGACCTATATATAGGACACCAATCTTTTGAACCAATTTTCTCAAAAATTTTCCTGCCGATTAAATTTAAACATTTGTTCTAAAATATATTGATACATAACGAATAAAGACAATGACAAATATTTTCGGAAGCTTATTTGCATATGCGGATTTATTATCATAATTCGACATGTACCTTCAAAATTTCAGACTTAGCAAAATCGGGAAAATTGAAAATGATGTTAAGCCTCAACCAAAAAAGCAATTTTTGAAAAAAGTGGTGATATATGCTGCAAAAATACTCATAAATGTATTTTGACTTCGTCTAAATCTAAAAACTGAACGTGCGAAGAAAATTTTTAATTTGAGTAGGTGTCCTACATATAGGACGCTAGGCATAAATGAGTTAACTGGCGTCGCCGGCAGTATTTTTTACAAAATTTCTACAGGAGTTTAGAAAACATGAAGAAACTGATCGAAGTCCTGCAACAACAAATTGCCAACCAAGAGCGCCAGACGAAGGAGCAAATTGCCAGACAAGAAGAACGTCACCAAGAACAAGTACGTCACCAAGAACAAGAACAACGTCACCAAGACTCGTTGCCAAGACCAGACGAAACTACTCATGGAAGGCAACTACGAGAAATGCGAGCCCAAACTTCAAGACCACAACCAACAACAATACAACAGCAGATATCTTCACCTAAGTTCGTAATGTTCGATACCGGCACTGAACTGTGGGCAGACTATTGGAAGAGATTTAACACCTTTGTAGCTGCACATTCAGTCGCACAAGACAAAATGCCGCAGGTTTTCCTCACCAATCAATCACCTACAATCTACAAAATGTTAACAAATTTGGCTGCGCAGGAAACAAACCCAAAGGAAGTCAACGATCTCACCATGACGGAAATTACAAATTACATGGCTCAACAATTCGACCCAAAACGCTTCATCGTGAGGGAGCGATTCCGTTTCTGGAGCGAAATGAAGCGCAAGCCCGGTGAAACAGCTCAAGAACTAGCAGTCCACATACGCCAAGCAGCTGCCACCTGTGACTTCTCGTCCATTTCAAATCCATTGGACGAAGCTTTACGTACTCGTTTTATTTGTTCAATAGGTAATGAGGCAGTGCTTAAGGCGTTATTCAAAATCAGAGCTGATGAACTTACTTTCAAACGTGCAGTGGAGGTAGCATCAGAAACCGAAGAGGCAGCCAAGGTGGCCATAGAAACTGTTTACGGCACTCCACCAGCACCAGTTGGGAAAGTAAGGACCATCAACAAATCTCCAAAAACTAGGCAGCTTACAGGTACTTTCTTTACTTCTAAAAACAAAGAATTCTATCGTTGTGGTAATTCCAACCACAACGCCAATGACTGTAGGTTTAAGAAAGCCACCTGCCATTTCTGCAATATTACGGGACACTTACAGAGTGTTTGCCGAAAGAAAGCTAGACAGTTCAAACCTAAGGTAAATTGTATTGAGGAAATTAACATGCTCTCTAGTTCTTGCAGAAAACCTCGAAATCCAAAATTGGAAGTACCGATCTCCATTAATTCGGTAATCCCACACCTAGAACTGGACACTGCTAACACTGCTACAAATGGAAATTTCCTTTCCAGCGACGTCTGGACTCGCGGGTAGGCGCACCTCAACTGCAAGCACCAGTGTCGCAGTTCCAATCTGCTAACAAGCATCTAGTACCAACCACGGGTTCTTTCACGGCCCAGGTAACTTTTCCTTCCACAGGAAGGTCAGATAATATTCCTTTTGTAGTCACGACAGTCAAAGGTCTAAACTTGCTAGGTCGTGATGCAATTTCTTCTTTAGGAACTTCTATCGATAAGTTCCTTCTGTCTAACTATTCTACTTTACAGAGTATCCAGTCATGCGACAAGCCTGATAAGAGTCTGGAGAAAGCATGCTCCCTCTTATGTGACGAGTTTACAGATGTTTTTAAGCCTGAACTTGGGTGCTTACGAGATTATGAACTAGACGTAGATTTTAAGTCTGATGCTAAACCTGTTTTTCTCAAACCTAGGCCTGTACCTTTCGCGCTAAAAGAGGACTTAGCACAAGCCTATGACTCGAGTATTGCACGTGGTGTATGGAAACCAGTTCAGTTTTGCGATTGGGGCACACCGGTTGTTCCAGTCTGTAAGCCTTCAAAGTTCAAACTCTTCAGAAGCGAAGGCCAAGTTACGCATATGTGGCGATTATTCAGTCACAGTGCACCCTTCCCTGGAGACTCATCGTCACCCGTTACCCTTACCAGAAGACTTAATGCAAAAGTTGGGTGGTGGGTATGGTTTCAGCAAGATAGATTTGTCTGCTGCCTACAATCAGATTCGACTTTGGTCCTGACAGTCGAAAACGACTCGCATTAAGCACTCACCGTGGCGTGCTTTTACAAAATGTTTTACCGTTTGGCATATCTTCTGCTACAGGTTATTTTCAGAAGATCATGGACGACCTTACAGCCAACCTTCCAGAGGTCGCAGTTTACCTAGACGACATTCTTGTCAGTGGCACTACTGCTGAGGAGCATCCCCAGAGTCTTAGGCGGCTCCTCGATCGACTTCACTCAAGAGGCCTGAGGTGTAGAAAGGACAAGTGTAAGTTTGCACAACCTCAAGTAGAGTACCTCGGACACATTTTGTCCAGGCAGGGCATCTCCAAAGGTCCTAAGGTTAACGCCATACAGGAGATGTCTGCCCCACTGACGTATCTTCTCTTCGTTCGTTTTTAGGTTCCTTACAATTTTATTTGAAGTTTCTACCGATGAACGCTTCCACGGTAGCAGAACCGCTATACCATCTCACAAAAAAGGACATTCCTTGGAGATGGGGAAAACAAGAGGAAAACTCTTTTGTTTAGCTTAGACATTATCTTTCTACTAATAAGGTTATTACACATTTAAATGCGTCACTTCCGGTAGGTATCACATGTGATGCTTCTAGTGTGGGCATCGGTGCTACTTTGTTTCACCGTTACCCAGATGGCACAGAACGGCCTATAGCGAACATTTCAAAGATATTAACAGCCTCTCAGAGAAACTATAGCCAAATTCAAAAAGAAGCAGCTTTGTCGATAATTTTTGCGCTAAAGAAATTCTATCAATATCTTTTTGGTAGATCATTCATTTTGGTCACTGATCATAAACCATTGCTTAGTCTTTTTGGCCCGACCAAATCGACACCTTCTTTGGCAGCAAATCGTTTGGCTCGTTGGGCACTCTTTTTGTCGCAATTTACATACACTATTGAGTACAGGAAGACGAAGGATCATCAAAACGCTGATGCTTTGAGTCGCTTACCAGCAGGAGGGGATAAAGTCTTCGATGAAGAGGAAAGTGCGGATGACATTGATATCGTCTGCGCTATCGATGCTTTGGGTTTGCAGGTCGGACCCCAAATGCTGCCTCACTACGTAAAGAATCTTCTAAAGATCCTATCATTTCCACGGTAATGCGTTTCATTCATGAAGGATGGCCGGCCAAGTCTTCTCCACAAGACCCGGTCGAACCATTTTGTAAGTACGCAGACTCTTTTTCTACTTGTTACGGATGTCTACTTTACGGTTCCAGAGTGGTCATCCCGTCCAAACTTCGTCCTTCCGTCCTTCAGTGCTTCATGAAGGACATTTCGGCATTGAGAGAATGAAGCAGTTGGCAAGAACTTCCGTCTACTGGCCAAACATCGATCGATACATAACGGAACTTTGTCACAAGTGTAGTACCTGTGGCGAATACCAACCACAATCTTAAACCCAGGTCCAATCATGGACGGTTCCAGAAGCACCGTGGAGTCGCCTACACATAGATCATGTGGTAGAATTCATGGGTTACCATTGGTTACTCAACATTGATGCTTTTTCCAAATACCCATGTATCCATGCTACTACTTCCTTATCTTCAACAACTACTATCAACCTGCTACAAGAAGATTTTGCTCATTTCGGTTATTCTCATACTATAGTTACCGACAATACTACTACTTTTAACCCTTTGCTTTTCAACCTTTTTTTGGAAGTTAATTGCTCAAGGGGGGCCGTTTTTGGATCAAATTCAATCAGCTGTTACGTGTTATTCGCTGGTGCTATTTCAACAGAAGTTGCACTGGTGTGAAAACAAATCATTTGTCTATAAGTTTGAAAAGTCATTATTTTTTTATATGTTAAACTTGATATTTCAATTTTTGCAAAGGTAGCCTACCCAAAAACGACAATTTTTTGATTTATCTTGCCGCTGTTTAATTACCGTGCTAATCCTATTTCATGCAAAGTTCTGAAAAACAAAGAGCTCGATCGAAGGCACGAAGTGTGTGTGCGGTGTGCCGAATCATTGCATTGATAAAGATTTACGACTTACGAGCAAATCTTCTTGTAAGCTACTCACTGATTCTAAAATAGTTACAATCAGAGTAATATTGTTACACGAATTTGAAAATAAACAAAACTGTGTTTGTTGTCTTACATTTTTGTCCTAAACTAATGCATTTCCAAACTCATGGCTAGCTTCTAGTTTTATGGAACCAAATTTCTCATAAGTAACACCTTAGCCTGCAAGACAATTGAACAAGTTGTTGAAATTATCTGAAATTTCTAAGTTCAAATTAGGTGCTTTTAAATTTGAGTCAAGTCGCATCACAAATATCATGCAGGCTACATCATAAGTCATTTTGCTTACGGGTGTTTATAAACATGACTCATAAATTACATCCACAAAAAATACAGCATTTACATCAACAAAGCTAAGTTCGAAGCTCACTTTTTATTGAAGATTGTGTCAATCAATTTGAAAAACATTTTTAGTCCGCCAGCGTCGAAACAATGCAACAGCGAATTGAGGAACATGCGTAAACAAAGGAAATGTGAAATAACCCACAGTCAGCAAATCTACATAAATTTAACGTTTACAAATGTTGAATCAATGTAAAAGGACTGAATTGCTGACTGGGTCGTCATTGTTTGAAACACAAAAAATACGCGTAAAGGCGACAACATCAGCAAGGCAGCGATTATGTTTCTGGCCAAAAAAAAATTAACTCTTGACTTCAAAGATAAAAATGATTATAACGAAGCTTCAAAGTTTGTCGTAAAAAATATTGCACAGATACAATAAACATAATCATTTTGTGCCAGACGGTGAGAAGACTTCCTAAATTTTTTCCAAACATTTGCAGGATTGCAAATTATTTTCTATAACAATATCAATATCCGAGAAGTAAAAAATAATAATGATGAATTATTTTACAAAACCGTGGTTTGCAAGCGCTTCACAAAAAATTGTTGGGGAAAATTTACTATTAGATGTAAAACCTTTGTAAAAAAAAATTGTCGGTTTACGTATTTATAATGTTTATTGCGCTGTTATCGAATTATAAACTGCCTGTATTGTCTACCTTTGTGGTTGCCGGCCAGCCTAGAGCAGCATGCAAACTACGCGTTTATGGTATTTGCATCGTGTTATGATTCTCGAAAATTTCCCACAAGGTCTTTATTTTTATCGTGATAATTTTGTGCCTTTTCTGTCCTAAACTTGAAGTCATTGTGCAGCATAATCCACATCGGTTTTTAGACTCAGTCTTCATTGAAAATATTTTGTGTGGTGCATCATTTCAAGTAGTGTCTTCCCCTAAGCTGTTACACAAACCGCCCAGAACCAGGTTGATTATTATGTATCTTACAGCCGTTGAGAGCCCGTTATTGTATGTGTGGAATTATTACTGTAGATGTCTGACTAAATTCATGTCAAAGTCGAGCAAATTCTGCTTTCGGAATCCTTGCCGTTATTTACGGTGTTCTTTGTTGATAAATTTAGGCAGCATTTTTCAAAGATAAATGAAGACATCGGTATTGTTCGTCACTTAGATTTAGTTTTCTCAGCATTGTTTGTTCATTCTTGGATCCACTAGTTTGTCCCACTTTTGGTATAATCGAATCGTTTATGAATGGCGGGTCTTCACAATAGCCGGCCTCTTATACATTGGCGCAACGTATTCAGATGTTGAATCAATGATGAAAAAAGCTGATTTGTTGTTTGTCTTATGTGACGCCTAACTTTATGCCTCTTCTACATTACAAAATATTTAGTAATGTAGACGAGGCATTATCATCTTTATTTTGCGCTTTTTGGAACAACACACAGTGCACTGTGAAACAAAAATGCAGGACATAACAACAAGTAGGCGACATAAAGCAGGGAAGGGACACCATCGAGTTAGCTGCTACGTGTAAATGGAGCCTAGCTATCTCATAATTTTGAGTATATCTCACAATTACTGTTTGCCAAAACGCTATTTCTCCGGCTTCTCCCAAAAGCATTTGCAGTGATACATTTCCTCAATTGCAAGTTTTGTCAATGAGAGCATTTCCATAGAACGTTTATTTCGAAACCAGGTTTTTCGTGCATTTACCCAAGAGAAGATTTCTTATTATTGCAACGTTTTTTATTCGTCAATGAATATTATCTGCTTGAAACAACTGTTTTGAATAGTTTGTGGCCTACATAGCCTACTATTTTGATCGTGGATTGCTATTCTTTGTAGAGCTAATAACGCAAAAAACGTTTGCTTTTATTATTTCTAATTAACTGCTTTGTGATCACTGGCTTTTCTTTTGTAGCATAAGAAATAACGCGCTTTGTATTATTGAGGTCAAACCAAACAAAGGAAAACAAGAGGATGTTTCTCTCTGCTCGCGCATATCGATGCACGAAGCAATTATGAGCTTATGGCTTGTTATCGCAATGTAATCCATTTCACGCTTTGCTGGAAGTGAGCTAGAAATAGGAAAAATTCACCAAAATCTTGAATTTACTAAAAAACTACACAACTTTTAGCATCAAATTTAATATCATCAGATCCGCCTGGCAGTTTTAGGAAAAGTCAAGAAAAACCAAGTGCATGGCGTTACTGTGCTTCAAATAATCAAAGGAAATATGAGGGGGGGCCAAATCTGGCCTCCCTTTGAGAAGCAAAGTGTTAAATCCGCAGAATTCCAAACTTTCTGTTAGGAGAGGGGTATAGTACACATCACAGGTGCCCCTTACCATCGGGAAACCAATGGAGCGGCGGAGCGCCTTGTACGTACGTTCAAACAAGCACTTCGCAAATCTTCCCTACCCCCGAAGCAGGCCGTCTTGGAGTTTCTACAGCAGTATCGACGCACGCCCACTTCAAGTGGCTACTCTCCAAGCCAATTACTCAACAATCGTCAGATTCAAACCAAGATCGACACGCTTCTCCCCACGTCATCTCAAGTGGTACCAAGACAAAACATACGCAACACGGACGCCTCCGAAGGTACGAAACGACATTTTAAACCAGGAGACCCCTGTTACGCGCTATCTTTCACTTCACGACGGAGCCAGGACCCTCGTTGGATTCCAGCCGAGGTAATCAAGCGATAGGGCAGCCGAATCTTCCTGGTACATCTACTACCACATGGTCCGACGTGTAGGCGCCATATAAATCAACTTCAACCTCGCTATGCATCATCGGAAGACCAAGAGCCGGGAGAAACTCCTACACCAACGGTTGACTCTTCCGCTGTTTCCTCTTTAGCTCGACCGGATTCGGACGAGACACCGATAGTACCGGAATTCGGCCCACACAATCCACGAAGGTCGAGCCGTCGCCGTAGACCTCCGGCTCGTTTCCGACTTTGAGTTTTATTGTTTAATTCGGTGTCTTGGTCATTTTTTATGTTTGTGTATAAAAATTATCGGGGAGGTGTTACTTATAGTCGTCATTTTACTTACGTTGATATTATGTAACTTGTGACCTGCCTCACTACATAATTACATTCAACGTTTTCTGGTACAGCCGCTGGAATTGATTACCACCGCACTGCGCGTGTAATCAAGCGTTCTGTACCACGTTCCTCAGTTGATTGTTTTGCGTTTTTTTCTTACTATATATTGCGTTGCTTTTATACACTAAATCAGCAAGTACAAGAGGTAAATGGTTTTCTCACTTCGTTGGCTACTACTGTTATTATTGTTTATTTTATATTAAATGTCTGGAAATACAACATATGTTATGAGTTAATATTTCTGGCCAAGTAGCCACATCGTTATGAGAGTAATAGATATCATCAGTTTTATGTTTATCTAACAGCGTTTTCTTCATAGGCTGACTTCTTTCCATGATCACTTTGTTATTGTTTTGCTCTAGGTACACTTCTTCCGTCCCAACGAGGTAGCGATTTAGCCTACTGTGACTGCTAACCTCTTCTGTTTCTTTAGCAGAGGCAATTTTCACAAACTTTAAAATGGCTCCTTCATTCTTTTTTAGTTCCTCTTCTCTGTCTTTCTAAAAAAAAGCTTCACTTTCTCTTCATACGCAAAAATTTCAACTTAAATCTTGTTCTGGAATCTGCAGCACGATAGTTAAAAACAATAACCGTAATTGCAAATTTGCTGAGTGATCTATTTCAGACCTGAAACTTAAACCTTTCACATACCTAACCTTAACCCAACTTCACACATGAGGATAGAGAAATCGCGTCTATCTACCACAGACAGATGGTAAAGGTGGCAATTGACTAAAAGACCCTTCCTGTCTCCTCTCGAAAGTGAAATTAACTGAAAACTAATCTAAACCTACCAAAGCTAAATTGACTGAACAATACTATAGCTTATAACAATCGCCATTCTATTATGACTTCAACAGCATGAGTATCACTATACCGTCACAAATACCACATAGTGAGTCATAATCTCAAAAAGTTGCAAATTAGTTTAGAGTCATAACTTGTGTATTTTTTCGCTTCACTTAGATCAGTTTTAACTTAGATTGTTTAAGTCTGAGTCTCTCTGAGAATAAATTAGTGTGACTTCCTTTGTTCGTTTAAAACGTTATCACATTTTTCCGCCTTCCAGCAACGTGCCGCCCCTGGATCTATCTACAAGATCCAATGGGTAGTTAGCCTACGCCACTGGGTAGCGTAGCCTACCATATGGTAGGCTAGGCTTACATTTCGTCGGCTTACATTTGATGAGTTTGGAGTTCTTACTGTAGACTAGCCTACACTATCTCAGAGATGATTGTGACTAATATTGCGTTTTTGACAATATATTTGCAAAGGCCAAATTTGGGGAAAATTTGAAAAATTTTGTTCGCCCCCCACAAAATGTTTTACTCTCCTACGGCTATGACTTCAGGGCTCTCACTTTCAAGGAAATTCAGTGCTATTTTGAACTTTTAAAGACTTTTAATACTCACTAACGCCATTGGCTGTCATTTTTGTACATTGTGCATGTAAATGATCGTGTATTTATGAAACTAGTGTTTTTTTTGTAAATCTAGTGTTTTTTTCAGTCAAATCTAGTACTTTTCCATGACAAGAGAGTGGCAACATTGGATAGCTTATTCTGTTGGAATTGAAAAAAGAAATGAAACTATCTCCAATTTTTTGGATTTTCTATTCAGTTGTGAGTAAGTCAGGGGCTCCGAGAGGGGAGGAAGTCGGAAAACTTCCCCCTAGCATAGCATTGTAAAGAAAAAACGAGTAGTTTTTCTTTTTTTCACGTTTGAGGGGACCCATTTTTGCCACTAAAATGATAATGTACCAACTTAGAAAATAAACAGATTTTTGAATAAAATAGGCAGTTCCAAGCATTTTTCGATGGTGGTAGATGCTACTTCAGATGTTTCTCATCAAGAACAGATCATTCTCGTATTAAGATAAGCGATGTTAAACGGCTTCAAGACGTAAAATGTGATGCTGTTAAGCCTACTGATTTCTGCATCATTAAAGGGTTTCTATTATTTAAACTTGAAAACTGGTGCTGCTGGGTTTAGCTAAGTGCGTACTGTAGCCTAGGCTACTATTTTTGCTTGACCAACTGAACCTTGACTTCAAAGACTGCGTTGGCCAGGCTTATTGACCCAACATGTCTGGAAAGATCAAAAATGTTCAAGCAAGATTCAATTTACAGTAAGGGAAGTAAACCGTTTTTGGATATTGTCTGCTTATGGATATCATTGCTTAAATCTGTTTGGAGTTCATGGTGTTGTCCAGATTGTGATAAGTTAAAATTTTTGGAATAATTGATCGACTGTAGGCTAAGCTTGTGTCATTTTCAATTGTAACCCGGCCAGATAGGAAATTCTAAAGAAAGCTGTCTCATCCAAGCAGCCTAGCCTACTTGAACAGTTTCAAATCTATGCTTCTCTGCATTTTGTGGATTACAGTTCTAAACAATATTCACTCGACTAACCTATTCATACAGCGATAAAGAACTGTTCAAATAGATGTCCGCCCCGATAGCTCAGTGGGTTAGCGCGTGTGACTGCGTGAACGAAGAATCTTCAAGATCAAGCGCCGCTAGTCCGACTCTCTGAGTGTGCTCTTGAGCAACGCATTCTAAGAACTGCTCTCAATTCAGCGGCATCTAATGGATGGAATAATTCCCCGGTAACAGCATTTCGATAATCGAAAACTTCACTCTGTCAATTTCGATAATCGGCCCTTCGTCAAAAGCCTCCACTTCCACAAGTGTTTTGAAACTACAAGATAGGCTATAACCTATTCAAGGCTTTGTCAGTCCAAGGATAAAGATTCAAAACCTAATGTTAGGGCACAAAAATTTGTAAAATATTGTTGATGATTCACCATGACTCAAAACCGTGGCCACGCTCAAAACCGATTAAGCAACACATGATTTGCATTAAATCGGATGTTGCAAAATCTTTATTACTTGACGCTATGACCCTCAACTTTGCATTGAAAAAGGTCCAGAATGGATTGAATGCTCTTTTGAGCTATTTTCATTGCCTGTATTGTGTGCTTATAATTTTTTCTCCACTTATACTAAAATTCCCAGCTACAATAAGTTCGATTTGCATTATGATTGGAATAAATAGGCTACTGGTACGCACATTTGTCAAGAAGAGTAGTTGACATCATCAACCCAACAACGGCTCTTCCAAGATTCCACTGAACAAACATACAAAAGTGGATAACAGGTTCATCAGAAAACACGCCGCGCTGCCCAAACACTACATAGGCACTAGGCAGGGTACTTTCAGCAGTCCTGGATGCCCACACTGCGAATACATAATTCAGGACGTCGATCACCTGGTCAAGGATTGCCCAGTCACCAAAATCAGTGTCGGATCCTGAGCAGTATGTGTAGATGTTGTACAATCGTTTCTCAAATGAAACGTCACATAAAACCGTTAAGGTCTCTTACGTATTGGAATATTACTAAAAAATGAGCAGAGATTGCACAATCTTTTGTAACACTTGTAACACATTGCACAAATCATTTCAACACCTGTGGGAATTGCTTCACAACTTTTATCACTGTTACGTCACAGAAGCTGGTTACGTGCGTTTGAAATATCCCAAGTCAGTTTCGTCATTTTAGACTTTTCATTTGAAAGGTTGGTCGAATATTAAAACTGTTTAGCTTGTGCTTACCAACTAGAGGAAATTTCCTTCTTTTATCCTAGTAATTTGCATTGTGGTGAGAAGTTTGAGTGCGTACGTGTTGCGCCCCATTTTGACATCCTATGGCTATTTTTTCTTAAAATACAATTCGTGAAAAGACGTTTTCAAAAGAGTATTTTTTCGGTGTCATCGCAACCAGACGAAAGGATTCGGGAAATTTATGTTACAACTTTCCCACGAAGATATTATGGTTTTCCACTGTGACCATAAAAAATAAAAGACGGTCATCTGGCTAGTGTTTGTACGGAAGCACAAGAAAAAAATACGTGTTTATGTCAGTTGAGACAGAAGCATATCAAGAAAGAAAAAGAAAAGACGTGTTCTTGTCAGTTGGGACCGAAGAACTTCAAGCTAAAAATTAAAGACGTTTCTTTGTTGGTTCGTGGCAAGAAAGAAAATTGAAGACTATCGATCTGTGCTTGGATTCAACTGGAAGAATCCAAGCAAGTTGTGTGGAACTTTCAATAGCCGAGATTGGAAGACTCCAGAAGGGGTTGGACTTGATATACCCCTACCAGCGACCCCTACAAATACAGTACTGTGCATTTGAATTATTTTTTATATTTTTACGGTCATTGCAGTTAAGTTTTTATAACTACTGTAATTGTTTGTGTGTTTGCAACTTAATTTTAATTGTTAAACCCAATGTTCAATATGTTTACACTCGGTGGCGACAGGGACTCGACCGCCGTCGACTCCATTGGGTTTGAACCTGATGCCGTTACTACGGTATTTTTTGTTGATAGATTTAGGCAGCATTTTTCCAAGATAAATGAAGACATCGGTATTGTTCGTCACTTAGATTTAGTTTTCTCAACATTATTTATTCATTCTTTGATCCACTAGTTTGTCCCACTTTTGGTATGATCGGATCGTTTATAAATGGCGGATCTTCACAATAGCCGGCCTCTTATACATTGGCGCAATGTAGGCTATTCAGATGTTGAATTAATAATCAAGAAAGCTGATTTGTTGTTTGTCTTATGTGACGCCTAGCTTTATGCCTCGTCTACATTACAAAATATTTTGTAATGTAGACGAGGCAATATCATTTTTATTTTGCGCTCGTTGGAACAACACACAGTGCACTGTGAAACAAAAATGCAGGACATAACAACAAGTAGGCGACATAAAGCAGGGAAGGGACATATAGCCATCGAGTTAGCTACCTGAAAATGGAGCCTATCTCATAATTTTGAGTATATCTCACAATTACTGAATGCCAAAACGCTATTTCTCCGGCATCTTCCAAAAGCATTTGCAGTGATACATTTCCTCAATTGCAAGTTTTGTCAATGAGAGCATTTCAATAGAACGTTTATTTCAAAACCAGGTTTTTCGTGTCTTTACCCAAGGGAAGATTTCTTATTGTAACGTTTTTTATTCGTCAATGAATATTATCT
Organism: Aplidium turbinatum; assembly: GCF_918807975.1. Lineage (NCBI taxonomy): Eukaryota > Metazoa > Chordata > Ascidiacea > Aplousobranchia > Polyclinidae > Aplidium > Aplidium turbinatum. The sequence continues at coordinate 13,778,238 of NC_137477.1, read as the reverse complement.
GCTTGAAACAACTGTTTTGAATAGTTTGTGGCCTACATAGCCTACTATTTTGATCGTGGATTGCTATTCTTTGTAGAGCTGATAACGCAAAAAACGTTTGCTATTATTGTTTCCATCTCCAGGTGGCCATGGTGTTTCTAATTAACAGCTGTGTGATCACTGGCTTTTCTTTTGTAGCATAAGCAATAACGCGCTTTGTATTATTGATGTCAAACCAAACAAAGGAAAACAAGAGGATGTTTCTCTCTGCTCGCGCATATCGATGCACGAAGCAATTATGAGCTTATGGCTTGTTATCGCAATGTAATCCATTTCACGCTTTGCTGGAAGTGAGCTAGAAATAGCAAAAATTCACCAAAATCTTAAATTTACAAGAAAACTACACAACTTTTAGCATCAAATTTAATATCATCGGATCCGCCTGGCAGTTTTAGGAAAAGTCAAGAAAAACCAAGTGCATGGCGTTACTTGCTTCAAGTAATCAAAGGAAATATGAGGGAGGAGGCCAAATCTGGCCTCCCTTTGAGAAACAAAGTGTTAAATCTAATGGTTATATTGAACGTGCTGGTGAAGTAGGAAATGTAAAGGGATTTGAGTGGTATTTACCATACTTTGTGATGTCACAATTAAAGAAAGCGCATTCTTTACGATGGCAAGTCTGAATTCGGAGGAACTTGTGTTAATGATGTAATGTTTTCGGGTCCTAACTGTTAAACCCTCTGGTAGATGTCTTGGCCAGATTTCGACTTGATAGGTTTGGTTTCATGGCCTTCTTCTTCTTGCATTTGAGGCCGCCACAGATCATGTTGATACATCCAGGCGCAGCAGCCAATGGATTGTGTATTCATCGAGCGTTGTTAGGTCCACATGTCTATCTTGTGGTCGGTATACAGGACATTGATAGATAATGTGGTGTGCAGTTTGAAAATCTGAGCCACACGCACAAGATGGTGAATCGGTGAGGCCCCACTGGAACATGTTGCTGCTAAAACGGCCCACTCCAGTCCGCAGGCGATTGAGCTTCACCCATTCCTTCTGGGGTAGTTCTGCTCCAGGTGAGGTGTTGGTATTGGGAAGGACTGTGAATTGGGTTGGTCTCGCAACTTCTCTCCATTCACGGTTCCAAACTTCGGAAATGTGGAAGTTCGATTTGCACATAGCTGCAGCATGTCGGGTGAACGGGCGTCGAGATTTCAAGCGCTGGGGCTTTTGGGAGTGCGAGTTTAGAACAATCTGGTTGAGGAGGTGGCCATCCCTTGACATAGCTTGTAGGACCAGACTACGTACGTGGTTTTCCCTACGAAGTCTACCTGGGGCGATGCCGGATAGTACCGGCAAAAAGTCAGTGGGAGTTGGAAGCAGGCAATTAGTGATTATTCTCGTGGTGGTGTTGAGGGCAGTGTCAATTTTGGAAGTGTGTACGCTGCGGCACCAAGTGGGGGAAGCATATTCGGAGGTGCTGTAAACAAGTGCAAGAGCCTTTGTACGGAGTGTGGATGTACTAGCACCCCAGGATGTTCCAGCTAAGCATCTCAGCAAGTTGTTGCGTGCTGATAGCTTAGCATGGAGGGCTTCAGCATAGTGTTTGTAGGTTATTTGTCGGTCGAGCTTCACTCCTAGGTAGGTGGGACACGGGTTGTGTGGGAGTGAGTTTCCGTTGAGAGAGACTGACAATTGGCGCGTAGATTCCATGTTGCAAAGGTGAAAAGGTGTGACGGTGGTCTTTGCGAGGCTCAGTTTCAGCATCCACAGCTTCAGGTAGTCTGCGATTTGGGCTATGTCATCTGTAAGTGATTCCTCTACCACATGCCAGGACTTGTCAGAATTGAGTAGTGCCAGATCATCAGCATAGCCGTACTGGCGTAACGTAGTCTCTGGCATGTCACTAATGTAGATGTTAAATAGTAGGGGTGATAAGCATGATCCATGCGGAACACCGTTGCTTAGGTGGCTGGGCCGGCTGCACTGCCCGTCACTTGTCTTAAACAAAAAGGTCTGATTTGCAAGAATATTTGCGAGAAATCGCACTACCTTTTTTTCTAGGATCATGCGGAGGAGCTTTAGGGTTAGCCCTTGGTGCCACACAGTGTCATAGGCAGCAGTGAGGTCCACCAAGATTACTCCTGCTTTGTTGCCCTTCTCGAAACTCTCCTCAATATCCTCGGTCAGCTTGACTGCTTGATGGGTCGTACAGCGTCGTGCCGAAATCCAGATTGTTCTTTTGGTAGCTGGGGATCAACAACTGGCTCGAGTATAGTTAGCAAGAGCCGTTCCAGGTTCTTGTATGGAACGCAGAGTAGTGATATTGGACGATAGCTCTTGGGATCATCAGCTGGCTTGTTTGGTTTAGGTACTGCCACTACAGTTGCTTTTTGCCTGATTTTAGGTATGGCCTGGAGGGTCAGGCAAGAAGAATAGAACATTTTCAACCATGCCATACATTTGGAGCCACAGTGCCGCAAGAATTCTGGAGGGATGGAGGGATGCGTTTCATGGCCGATGTAATTAAATACTTTTTCACTTTTTGGACTCTTCAATACGTAAGCCCAATTTTATTGAACTGCTTACGTACACAGGCAGTACCGTTCGGATCGTGAACGAACGCCTTTTGGTACCCTTGAGTGACGACCCTAGGGATTTTACTGTCATCACCCCTGCCTCACTTTTGACCCCATATTCGGACCCATATTGTTCTGTTTGGCAACCACATGATCGTGACCAACTAAGAAGAGATTATCGGTTCAATTTGTCACTTTCTCAGCAGTTTTGGAGCAAATGGACAAATTTTTACTTACCAGGGCTTCAGGGCTGGAAAAAATGGTTAGAAATGGCCGAGAATTTGGAGCCAGGTCAACTTGTAGTGGTGGGTTCTCTCCAAGACATTGGTAAACGTGGGAAGTATCAACTTGGGAGGGTGCATGAGGTGGTCCCACAAATTAGGAAAGGGAAGCCTGTGGTTCGTAGAGCCAAAGTTGCCGTTTGCAACTATGATGAGAGTACGTGGAAAGTGAAAGTAGACTACGTGTTGAGGGATATTTCGTGCCTCACCCCCGTAAAGAACACCTAATAGTTAGGGTTTGAGCCTGGTTCTGTCTGCGGTGGCCGATACTTGTCTGAGCCCAGAACAGTCGGTTATTATTACAACCATTGTATATAGCGTGTACCTATGGTACAAATTTCATATATCGTCGTGTATTATTCTTATTGCTGTTCATTGTTTGCATGCCTTTTGTATTTGCGTACCTAAACGTAAGTATTTTAAAGAATTTGTGTATCGCGTGTCTTTCATTTATTGGCTCACGATTGTCGTCAATTCTTTTTTAGTTAAGACAGCCTGACATGGTCACAATGTTATGGACAATCGTTCCCCAAATGAAACGTCACATAAAACCGTTAAGGTCTCTTACTTAATGGAATATTACTAAAAAATGAGCAGAGATTGCACAATCTTTTGTAACACCTGTAAAACATTGCACAAACCATTTCAACACCTGTGGAAATTGCATAACAATGTTTATCACTGTTACGTCACAGAAGCTGGTAACGTGCGTTTGGAATATCTCAAGTCAGTTTTGTCATTTAGAATCGTCGTTGGAAAGGTTGGTCGAATATTAAAACTGTTTAGCTTGTGCTTACCAACTAGACGAAATTTCCGTCTTCTACCCTAGTAATTTGTATTGTGGTGAGAAGTTTTAGTGGCGTACCGCGTTGCGTTGCCTTTTCGACATCCTTTGGTTATTTTTTCTTGAAATAAAATTCGTGAAAAGACGTTTTCAGAAGAGTATTTTTTCGGTGTCATCGCATACAGGCGAAAGGATTCGGGAATTTTATGTTACAACTTTCTCACGAAGATATTATGGTTTTTCGCTGTGACCAAGCGTACGTATACTACCAAGTCAACGTATACTTTTTAATGTCTTTTTTTTGCTACAACACGCCAATGCCTTCCAGTGCTACAGTTGAAAGAATGTTTTCAATAGGCAAAGGCATATTGAAACCAAAACGCAGCAAAATATCAAATGAACACTTCCAGATGCTTGTGTTTTTTCGTGGAGTTTCAAAATAAAACTTGTTTGTTTCGAGTGGTTTATACAGTACCGTGTGAATGTTTGGCACCTAGCAAACAATATGAGTTTACGCTAGTGTATGCGTTGACGCTGACGCCGCCAACTTTTTTACAAGTTACGTTGACGCAAACGGAGTATGGTTTTTCGAACGTTTGCGTTTATGCTAACGTCGTCAATATTTTTTGTATACGCGTACATCACTGGATTTCAGCCGGAACGCCACTCCGGAAGCTCGATCAAAAAGTTGACTTGTCCGAAACGGCGTTCCGGAAGCTCAAACATTTTATTTTATGCTCTTATTATGCTTTGCCCTGTTCAGAGTATCGTTACGATGAATAGTGTTTGTAATTTGTATCATTTATTTGAACCGTTATTGTGCAACCTTGAGGCAGCTTGACTGTCCAAGCGTTACACCCTAACGTCTCCGATATTTTATTGAGCCACCTTTACGTCACAATTAGTTTTTAATGTATTTTTCCACTTTTACTGACTGTTTCCCGCTGCTTAGCACCACTCTTGGTATGTCTTTACCTATGCAGAATAGCCTTGTATGTCTGAGCAGTCGTGATACCAACTGGAAAGAGTAGAAATAAGAAGAGTCTTAATCCGCGATCTATTGGTCTAGATCATCACAGAAGCACACCGTGGAAGTTCAGTGCTGTCAAAGTCTTGAACCTGAGAACAAAGTCTTTGAGATATGTCCAGTGTCGAAAGTCTTACGGTTTGACTTCGGCTTCTTATAAAACTTTCAATGCTGGACGGCTAAGTGTTGTCCTAAAAGTAGCAGGAAATTCGGTGAATGTGCACTAGGGTGGGCCGTTTTTGACTTTTTTTCGAAATTCAAAAACGGCTAGTCATAAAAAGTGGCACATGCATGAAAAAATTACTTGTGCAAAATTTCATCAGTTTGGGGGTGCATCTGCCCCCGCAGGGGGGGGCAAACTTTCAATTTTTTGAAAAAAAAGGAGAAATTTCACTTTCTGTTTTAACATATTTCTTTTTATAATTTTTCTATTGGCTAGTTATAAATTGTAAGTGGGATGTACCCAGAACTTTCCTATGTAAAGGCATGTTCGAAGCTTAAGGTTTACTGCCCCCGCATTGACGACCAAAATGCTGAATTTTCACCAATTTGAGATGCTATTTTGGCATTGCTCAATAAAAAAACTTGTCGCAAAAGGGCGAGATGGTGTTAACGCTGTACGCTCATTTATGTTCTGTCCACTACCTTTGCAGGATGATACGAACTGACAAATTATAAGACGTAATCTTGCTTAAATTAAAAGCAATAGTAGGCTACGTTTGATCAGTTGCAGCTATAAAACGCAATCCTATAATTTACTTCAGAATAAAAGCGATATGATCTGCAGGTTCCGTAAATGGAATGTACTGTGCAGTTCTACGTGAATTGTTATCATGATTTTGTTGACACAAATTTGTCATTTACAAAACAAAAGTAAACGTTCACTTGATAGGCTACTACAGAACCACATACAAGAGTAAACTTTGTTTGACAGCAATGTAACGATAAAAAAGAACTTGTGTTAACAAAAAAAAACGAAATTGTGTCAAAAATACAACAAACAACAAGGTCTTTTAGCCAGTTCCCCAGATTTTGATCAAATTTAGTTCTGGCTGAAGTGTAATGAATCATAAAATTTTGTTTCGACTAGAACCTAGGAATTTTTGTTTCCTTGATTGTAATGTTGCTTTAATGTAGGCTACTCATCTCTTTCAACGCTGTCCACCACATGTGATGAGCATCTGTTGTGTGTGGCAGAAAAAACGTAGAAAACAACTGTTGTGAAGGCATCTTTGTTTTGATGTGCTCTTTTATCACATTGCTGTCAACACCACGCATCGCTGGGGGTTCTGTAACTGAAATATTTTGCTAGTCTATAATCTCAAAGTAACGTTCGGAACTGAACTGCAATATTGACAGGGTGAATTTTTGCTGACGAGTGCTGTGAGGTGATAATATTCTTGAATTGAAAATTCTTCTCCATCCTAGTTTTTCTTACATACTCTTTGGTATAACATATAATTGCAATCAAAATGTTTTCAGGATGAGAATAAAACACATTCCTCTATATTACTTTGTTGAGGATATTGCGAGCTTTATTCGATAGCTTCTGAGCAGAGTGTAGAATTTTAAAGAAATGTTTTTGGCCAATTAGTGAAATTGCTTTCCTTTATAATGGCAAACCATACTGGAATATAAACATTCATAATATAGTCCACACGTTCCACCAATACAGCTGACGCGTTAGATGCAACATATAAACGTAGAATTCTATTGGCTGTGTTCAACCATCTTGAGTGGTTCATCATACCTGGACTCCTATATGCAAAATGAATTGATATATCTCCACTTTTCACTGCTCTGTGCATGTGTAGAAGATATTTTTGGTCAGTGCTGAGGTCATTTTCATCAATTTCAATCTCTGGTGCCGGAACTGCTTTATATTTTACAACATCTAGTTGTGTGACAGTGGCTAGCTGCTTTATAATGGGCCCAGTGAAGCTATAAGGTCTGCTAATATTGTCATATCTTTTATAAGATGCCTGAGGCAATTGATTACTATGGAGTAGGCATATTAACCGTTAAAGTGGCTTTTGGAAATGATCTTCCAGGAGCTTTATCACGACGCCTTTTTGATCTGTGTTTACTGCAGTTCCATCGCCATCCAATTGCCATTACATTATCGTAGCTAATTTTATTGGATCCAAGATATTCAAGAATCCCGGTAGCTATTGACACATTAGATCAGTTGGCTGCAGTAAAATGACCAATAAAATGAGAACTTGGCTCCTCAAGTAAAGTATTGTGCTCTTCAACTGCGAAATGTTTTTGAAGTCGCCCAGCAATTTCATTTTGTTTGATGGTTTAATCTTTTCGGCCATCAAAATATATGCTTTGCAAATTTATGCACATGATAAGCCTACTTTCCATTTGAGTTGTAAACCTCATTTTTTTCTCACTCTTCTCACTTTGCTTTTATCTATGACTGATTGAGATTCGCTATCCGTTACAACTCCCGCATCTTGTAGAAATGATGAAGCAATAAGTGCTGCAGACCTATCGGAAATACCAGTGCGATCGCATGATTCAGCAAATACTACTATTAAACTTGAAGTAACCTTGCTTTTTCTGGGGTTTTCCGAGGCAAAACTGGGTTGATAATCAAAATCTTCGCAACGTTCTTCATTGGATGACAAAGTTTCTGAGCTTCAATAAGAAGTTAAAGGTGTTTTAACCAAAGCGCTACTTGTGCCTGCTCCTGGGTCTTCACAAAAAGGACGGAATTGTTCTGATCTTGCGACTCTCTTCGGAAAACGTTTAAAATTAGATTTTGTGGCCTATGTATCATGTTTATCAATCACCATTATGCGAGTTGTTCTTTGATCAAGAAGGAACTGTTGTTCTCTAACAGGGACACGATTTTCCTGCAGACAAGTACATTGCAGAAAATTGGAACACTCAGGCTACAACAACCGATTTTAAATATTTTTGCTTTGCAGATTCTTTCATTTGGTCCAAATTTTGCTGAAATTTAGGCAGGCCTACCTCTAGAATTTGACTTCAAAAGGTTATTCTTTTTTTTTTGTAACTCTTTATCATAAATATGTACTGATGTTCGTACCTCATTCGTATCATACTGCAAAGTTAATGAACAGAACATAAATGAGCGTACAGCGTTCACACATCTCGCCCTTTTGCGACAATGCGAAATTCTGGAACTTCATAACTAATGTTTTATGTTATTGTTTCACTAAAATACGAATCTTTGCATGGAACAACGTTGTATCATCTATAGAGTATGTGGTTACAAGCGTGCACGGACATTTTGCCGAAAGGACATTTTGCCAAAAGACATTTTGCCGAAAGGACATTTTGCCGAAAGGACATTTTGCCGAAAGGACATTTTGCCGAAAGGACATTTTGCCGAAAGACATTTTGCCGATGGACAAATTGCCGAAAGGACTAAGGTTGTAAACGATAGACTAAAACACACTGTGGAGTATATCGATACATATAACACGAAAAGGAGTTTCGGCAAAATGTCCATTCAGCAAAATGTCTTTCGGCAAAATGTACTTTCGGCAAAATGTCTTTCGGCAAAATGTCTCTCGGCAAAATGTCCTTTCGGCAAAATGTCCGGGTACCGGTTACAAGAGTAGGGACTCAATGCTTTCCTACAATCCCTCCTCATTCTGCCTCAACCATGCTTGCAATCGTTTCTTGTATTTTTATTTATTGCGTATGACTTGATTTAGTGAGTTGGGATAAAAAGCTGAATTTTTGTACACACTTATAATTCTTAACGATTTAACTTAAATCCGAAATCACACACTCCTCTAGCTTGCTTTACCAATACTGAAACCCAACACAAAGGCAAATGGTGTCCAAAAACAACAGCTCCCGGCATGTGGCAAAAAGCGACAATCAGAGGCGAAGTGTCTTGGTAGTCAGGCAAGCCACGTCACGTAGAACACAGGAACAACGCAAATTCAACGTTTACAAATTCATCACAATTATAATCAAGAGGGAAACTGACCCGCCGGAACACTATGGTAATTACTTGAGCAATGTTTTAAACACGTACATCAAGTGTGTTTTTTCAAACTCTTATAAGTGCATATTTCTGAAACTCTTCTACGGCACCTACCGCATTTGAAAAATAAAAAACTAACGTTCCGGAAGCTAATCTTTTGGAAATCTACCACTGGGTATACCCATGGTTTGGCGAGAACCTAAAGATCATTACACAGACTGTTACTTTTGCTTGGTGCAAACTTCAGGGTATAACAAGAAAAACAAACGTAAAATTGAGTATCCACGTCTTCTATCAGCTATACGTCCAGTGCCTCATGCAGCTGAAATCCCAGTTCCAGTTTTCGTTCAAAAACCTACGTTCGAAGATTTGGATCATGATGAATGTCTTAGTGATGGCAGGCCTAATGATGAAGATTCTGAGATTGAAGATGATTCAGACAGGCCCGTAACTAGCTTGGAGCACCAAGGGGGCAATAAGTATTCTATAGGGGCCCAAATTTTACCTTGGGCATCATCTACAAAAACGACATTTGTACACAATGTGGGTATATTTACGAAAAAACATTAATCGTATTACAGTGTTTATATTAACTTAGCATAGATTACACTGGTCAACACAAATTTTTTGGCAGATAAAGTTAGAGTGTTTTTGGGGGTTTTGAAGGGCGCTGATTCCGAATATGGCCTTAGTTTTCCCGAATTGGCTCTAGTTTTGGAGATATCGCATAGGGTCATTTTTTCCAAAATCCCATATCGTCAGACTAATAAAATAATGGCGTAACTCATTTTTTCTGGTTTTGAGATAATCGAAAAAAACTGTCTACACAGTTGTTTTTATCATATTTATTCTACAGGTAAACGAAAATAGCATGTCGACACAAGTACAATGAGTATGTATACTTTGATTTGCTTCATTTTGCATCCCATAATGTGCTGGGGTGACTTAGGCCATTTTCCGAATGCACAGACATGACTTAGGCCATTTGATATTTTGAGTTTATCAATATGAGTTTTCAAACGGTGACATAATAACAGTAATAATACGACTAGAATTAACAGGAAAATCCCTAATAGCAACTCCAATCTAACGATAGGAGTTGTATTTCTTGCTTGACTGCATATTTCACCCAAAAACAGTTCAGAGTTGGCAAGACAAGCTGAATAAATTTTATCAGTGATGAGGCAAATTATCAAAAAAGGAGTGGCACCCTGTTGGCACAACATGTTTCATAGATTGGAAATCATTGTGTTTCCTCAATTTGATTGGAAGATGGCTTGAAAAAATAGGAATCCATGTAGTGTCGCCTAAGTTTGTTTGTGACCGCTGTGGAAGATCCTCCCACTGTGCAGCCTCACATAATGGGACCTTGTATAATACCTTTCCACTGCTTCCATGATTCAGGCCTCTAAGATCATGAACCGTGGGATCTCCAGCTTTCTTTCCAGGTCTGATACTCAACAAGCATCATCCATCGCTTTTCATAAAATCACTGTTTTGCATCCTCTGTACATTGTTGGGATGTGGTCTGATCCAGGCATTCTGGATGATAATTTCGTAATCTCTTGTCGTAAAAATGTCGTATGCCAATTTTCGCTCGATAGTAGGCTACTGTGCATGCTATCGCACTCAATTTGAGTGTGACCAGCCACGAGGTACTTCTGAGTAATAGTGATGCCATGCTTCCATGCAAGGGCACAGTAGGCACTAGAAACATTAGAGTTTCTATTTTGATATCCACACCCATCACTCCAAATAACTATCTCCTCCAGACCGGGGCTTCCACAAATTATTCGTTCGAAATGATTAAACTGCAAGAAAGCGAATACTTCACTGCGTAAATCACCTTCTGTTTCATTCCAAATAGAGCAATAAGCATTTTTTGATTCAAGATTGAATAGTGTAAAATTGTGTACCTGCAGCTTGGTTTTATAGTACATACTGCTTGCCTTAGTTTTGGGACACAGATGTACAGCCTGTGAATCCATTGTCCATACGGATTTTACTATGCTAGCGGACTTTTTATCTTTCGTCTTCTCATCTCAAGCTTCATTCTTCAACTTGATATGGTCATCGTATTGTTCCTTGGTAATATTACTGTGTTTGAATGAAGCAAACACGTCACACTGATCCTTACGTGGTATGAACAGAGCACCCGGCAGTCCGTTGCAACTAGTTCCCCTGAAGCTGCACGTTTCAATCTTATTGGACCGCAGTGGACATGGAGCTGGCCAAGAGTGTGTGCGTAGCTCTCGCGTAGTTACGACCACCTTAAACAATCATACAAGCGAATGGCCTTTGTCTCAATTTAGACCTGGGCCAAACAAAGCCCAATGGCGATGATATCACGGGTAACGGGGGCAAGCTTGAAAGAGTTGGAAGCCTCCAGCCTGGTTTCACACATTGGCGGCGGATCTATGATGATCGTCTCCCAGTGCCTTTTGCCCACGTCTTTCCCATCATCACACTGGGCCTCCAAAGCCACATACGACATCACCATCCAAAGCCAAATTCAATTTGAAGACAAACCAATGCTCTGACACGAGCTGGAGCCGACGATGAAGACGGAGGAGCTCTCATCATAAAATACTTCACTAAAATAGGCTGTGCTCAATGATCGTAGTCCTGATGATTCAGCAAGCTCTTTGTCTTGCCGATGAAGTTGGATTATGGTAGTTCCAGGGTACAAGAATTTCTTCGTTCTGTGCGTTGTGACCTTTCTACAGTAATGGGAATCTACAGTAGGCAAGTCATTAAGAAATTTCGCCAAAAAGTGATTTTCCTCTTTTCCCATTTTAGCACATTTAACTACACATAAAAGTCAATTCAAACGCTTTGAAATCTATATTTTCCTACTCCCATCAGTGAAACTCAAGAATGATGGCGAAGAACCAGCAACGAGCTTATAAAGTTGCTAAGTGTGATATTAAGTTGAGAATTAATTAAGTATCCAATAATGGCTTTCTACAAAAACCTGCCATGGGTGCAAAAAGACTCCGAGAAACGGTGCATTGAGAAGATCTGACCTGTATCACAGTGTGAAGTGATAAGTCGCGCTACCAGAGTGCTAGGAAAATAAAGCTTTTCAAGGGAACAGAAAAATAAAACAGATTGATTTAAGTAGAGTACCGGTAGTTTCTTGAAAATGTCCAAGATTACGATACATAAAATAGTAAAAACATAATTATTTTGTGCTAAATTAATCGTCTAGACTTGTGATAAGGTGGAAGCTCTATTTCTGTATAATTAAGATCGTCGTCTTCTGACCATCTGCTCTGTTGGAGGAAAGATTTATTTCCAGCAAACGATTAAAAAGATTTGTAAAATGGCCTAAGTCATGCGTTTGAGTTAGGCCATTTGACATTTTTACGAAAATACCACTTTCTCGTTAACGTAGGTCTTAGAAAATTATATGGCAGATGCGCTACATTCTAGGGACCCACAAAACACTAATATCTCATTTTCGTCAAAAAGTGAGTTACGCCATTATTTTATTAGTCTGACGATATTTGAGCCTTATGCGCTAGATAAAAAAAAAAACAGTTTAACCATATTAGATATTTCAGAAATGCAATTTAATGGTCAATTGTGAACAATAAAGACGTTTTAAGTTTAAATACAGCAACATTACGAAATTTTTAGGGATATTAGATTTGTCATACTTCAAAACTTGATGTTACCGATGTCATGTACACAAAATACACAATCATATACAGTAGTGTAAGTACATAAAACACTACAAAATGTTGCGTTAAATCAGTCAATCAACCTTGTATCATAAAATTTAGATAAAAGGAACCACATTATCTTTTTCATTGTAAATTGAAAACAATGGCATGAAATACAATAAGATTAAAAGTATTAACTAATTTGCGCCAAAAAAATGTATCTTGTAAGATTTTCGCTTGTGAGAAACTTTTGGGCAGTTTCTCAACAGGTTCCAGCAATAGTCTGCCATCATGTGCTCATTCCATCTGCCCTGATATATTTCTTTTATTTTCTTGATGTCGTGGTGGAACTTTTCCCCCTGCTCCTCACTGTAATCACCAACATTGTCAGGAAATCTGTCACGGTGGCTGAATAGGAAGTGAACTTTAATGCTCATGTTAGCTCCAAGTTTTCCAAATACAGATAACATCTTCCGAACTAATTCTCTGTAATTAGGTGCTTTGTGATTCCCCAAGAAGTTTTGTACTACATCCTTGAAGGAGTTCCATGCAGTGAGTTCATTGCTGTTCATGTGACTGGTGAGATCCGAATCTTTCATCAACGTTCGAATCTGAGGTCCATCAAAGACACCAGCTTTAAGCTTTTCATTGGAGAGTCTTGGAAATTGACAACAAACTACTTGAAGCAATCCCCCTCCTTGTTTAATGCTTTGACGAACTGCTTCATTAACCTTGATTTGATGTGCAGAGGAGGAAATACAATTCTGTCCTTGGGAACTAAAAGTTCATTTATTACATTGTCATTGGCTGTCCCAACTTGAAGACTGGTGCGTTCTGGCCAGTTTTTCTTGCGCCAGTGCTGGGTTCTCGCCTTGCTGTCCCACAAACACAGGAAGCAAGGATACTTGGTATATCCCTTTGTTGACCAATTAGAAAATTGACCATTTTTATGTCAACACAGCCACTTATGGGTAATGGGTATTGTAATCAAGCTTTTCAAGAACAAGTTTGATGGCACCATACTTCTCTTTCATCTTAGTAGAATGTCCAATACAGGAGCAAATTTGTTTCCGTTGTGCAATAGTACAATTTTTAGGCTTGTTTTAAAGTTTAGAGCTATCTATAAAGAGCCGCCAATCCTCACAGCGATACGGTGATACCCCCATAAGACCAAGAAGTCTAACAACATCATTGCAGTAAACAAGATCATCTTCTTTGGAAAAGAACTTAAGCAAGCTGCTTATCGTGTCCTGTAAATTGTTACTTTAGTACCAGAATCTTGCATGTTTTTTTTCTTGGAGTCGCGATGCAAGAACTTCAGACTGCTCTTTTGACAAGCAAAGATCTCGGACTAAGTCATTAAGTTCAGATTGATTGAATAACTGAGGACCAAATGAAGGTTCTTCATAATCGCTGCAGTTATCATCACTAAATACTGCATGTTAATCTGACGAAGGAATCTCCTCTTCTATTACAATTGCTTCTATTACTCCTCTTCTAATGTAGGACATTACAGTAATTTTTAAATTAGCTTTCGTTACTAATTATTATGTTATATCAAACAAAATTGATAAGATTTACGTCCTTCTTGGTGAGATGTTTAGGGGGTAAATACAGGTAAATACACTAATTTAGGCTAATCTAGGGGTATAGGTATCTTCTAAACTAGAGTCAATCTGGCAAAACCAATGTCATATTCGTAATCAGCGACCTTGAAAACCCCAGAAAGCACTTTTAGATGTCCTGCCAATAAATTTTTTTCTCATTTTGTTGACCAGTGTTATCGTAGAAACAGCAGCCTGAACTGACATTATATAGTCAATTCCATGCTGTAGCTTAAACAGTTATAATGACGACAGCATAGAAATTGAGATTAAAAATCATTTTTAAAACATCCGACCATTAACTTGTGATAAACTGGTCAAAAATTGGCATAAAAACAGTAGTGAAATTTATGATTTTGTCGCTGATTCTTTTGTTAGTTAATCCATTGCCTTTCATGGACTGCGAGTTTGTTTTAGTTTATTTACATTTTCCTCAAATGCGCTGCATAAATCATACAAAATATACTAGGCCTATACAGGCCGTAACCACCCGGAGGCCAAGGGGCTCAGCCCCCCCTGAAAAAAAATCGCCCCCTGGCAAAACCCCAACATTCTCGAGCAACAGCTACAATTATAATGATTCAATTTTTTCAGCGCCCCCTAAAAAAAGTTGCCCCCCCTTGCTCTGCGGTCTGGCTACGGCCTTGGGCCTATAGGTTACACAGAAAATAGGCGTTTAAGTATGATCAAATAGAGCTGCAGCCACTGCACCTGTCACTTATCGTTTTGTAAATAATAATTGTAGCCTACAATGTGTACAAACTGTACAATGCACCTCATTTTACCAAGTGCAGAATCAACAATCATCTCTTCCAGATCAATCCTTTAATGATACAGTAATAGTGAGAATGTATTTCACACCATCAGTGAAATGTTTTCCTCGCCATAGATAGGTTAGGTCCAGATAGGATAGATGGGTTAACAAAAGGCTACACTGGATGGACTTCACTAAATCTATTAACAAAAACGTCCAGATCCATTTTCTCGGTCATTTCCTTTTTAAAACCCAACAGAACCAAGTTCGCTTGTTTCGTCTGGAACATGGACTACGTGTAGGCTTTTCTCCGCGACTTAGTAAAGTCCCGAGCTTGTCTATCCGAGATAAGACCGGGAAGCCACTCTCACAAACTGCACTACTGGACCCGAATGGTGCCACAGTAGCGGCAAGTTTATATGGATTCGGGAATGCCAGTCGTTGATTGTACACTACAGTTCTTTCAGTACTATATCGGAATTCTGGTGTTGTGCAAATTGCACATGGTCATGTAGGAACTGTTTTGCGACTTGTAATTCCGCCTCTGATGGAATATCTATCTTCAGTTGCGTAGGCCTATATCAGTGGTTCCCAACTTTTTTGACCTTGCGGCACCCTATCAAAGAGATAAATAGTTTGCGGCACCCTGGCAAAACTGGATCAATTTTATGAGGTTTCTGTATTTCAAATAACTGTATGAAATAACACAGAATGAGTTGTACAATGTACAGTATAGCACGCGTAATTAAATGTAGCCTATTTATTCAATAGTCAGTGTGAAATTTTGGCTTGACTTCTTGCACAAAGTCCCATAATATCTGGGGGCACATTCGATAAAGCCACCCGCATTTCTTCCTCGACTATAAGCACTATAAGCAGTCGTTCCCGTTTTTTAGTTTTTATGTTTGTTAATACGGAAAATCTCTCACATAGGTATGACGTAGAAAACTGCAGCAAAAGCACAATAGCCTTCTTTCCAACGCAAGGATATTCATTTTGATTATTTATCCAGAACTCGTCGAGAAGCATCTGCTTGTACATAAGATTAAAATTTCCATCGTTACGAATGTCAATTAATTTGTCTTCTTTAAGATTCAAAACAATATGAGAGTCCAGTAAAAATGGATTTCTTACCCATGCATTAATCCCCCCAGTGCTGGCGTGTGAATAGATTGGTTTACAACGTTTCGCAAACAATCGTGCAATTTTATAATCGTGCTGGGTCACGCAATCCGATAAACCATCACTGAAATTTACGCCGTGAACGCAAAATAAAATCATGAAACCTGGCAATAATGATGCGTTTCAAACGTGCTGGGTCACGCAATCCGATAAACCATCACTGAAATTTACGCCGTGAACGCAAAATAAAATCATGAAACCTGGCAATAATGATGCGTTTCAAACGTTTTTATTGAAGAACAGCAAGAGTCAAATCTCTTTCACGCTGTTTTTCCTGGGAGAGAAAACAAAGGCTTATACTGTTAGCGACTTCCCCACTACGCGACTCTCCAGAAAGGAGCCGGGAATAACTGCAAGACGCGAAACTTAATACACTCTGAAACTCGGTTTGAAATAAATAAATTCGGCACTTAACGGGCTAAAGTTAAAATAAAGAATGGGCCGCAGTATTGCAATATCTCAATATCTCGCGGCACCCTTGAGCATTGCAATTGGCACCCCAGGGTGCCGCGGCACCCCGGTTGGGAACCATTGGCCTATATAGTGGCATGAGCGATTCACGGTCTAAGAAGTGTTCATTTTTTCTTGAGTGGGCAGGAACAGATGTGTAAAACCATAAATTGTCTGCAAATCTGAGTTTCATGTCCAAAACTATTTTGTCTATCACAGTATACATCAGTAACTTTCTCAGATCCCTTTCCTCCTCCCTTCCTCCAGAAACTGGTAACTCTTCCATCACCAGGAAATCTTCTAAGGCTTGTATTTAAAGTACGCTTAGGTTTAGGTCATAGCAGTGCTTCACCAGTTTCAATTTCATGATCATGTTCTTCTTTAGCTATCTGATCATGCAACTTGTTGCATTCCTGCAGAAGCGCATCATATCCATCATCACTACGTTAACGTTACTACGTAGTAACTGAATCACGTTTCATAAGGAAGCGTAAAGGCAGAATACGCAAAGTAAGGGGCGAAAACAGCAGTTATAAACTGCAAGTATAGAAGCATAGCCTAACTAGAACGCAAATGCCAAAGTGGTTGTCAGGTACTTTAATAACGCTTAGTGGCAGTCAACTACACAGTAGGCTACTCTGGAGACTGATCGGCTATCACACTGCTCAGCTCAATTGGATACTGGTGTAGGCTACCCAGGCCCGGATTTAGGGGGGGGGGGGGCAGAGGGGGCAGGTGCCCCGGGCCCCCCGACTTTTGAAGGGCCCCCTACGTGGAAAAAAATGTGATTTTGTGTTAATTTTTCTTCCTTTCAGTCTTTGAAGTATCTGCAAAATGCTATGCAGTGCAGGATTGATGCTACTGTAGACGCAGAGGTGGTTTTTTGCGCCGTAGGCGCAAAAATTGTTTTTGCAGGGGGGCCCCCCGATCTAAAAGTGCCCCGGGCCCCCCATCAGCTAAATCCGGCCCTGAGGCTACCAACTCTGGATCTAACCAGCAATAAATCTTGAGTATTTCTGTTTACCACAATATTCGACCACACCATTAATCACACAATGTTTACAATTAAACAACACAAGAAAATCGGGTATAAAACTAAAAAGTCAGCGAACAGAGCAAATGAACATCATTTTTCCCAGAGGGGGGGGTTCGCCCCCTGCGCCCCACCTAGTTACTGGCCTGGATTCAGAACGTGGAGTTTTCCATCAACATCAATTGAATGATTTAGCACGAGATTTTGAGACTAGATAAAAGCTTCGGAACTCTGAGCATCCAGACTAAATGAGAAAAATTTACTTGGAAAAAGAGCGAAGGTATCGTACTGGGCGAGTTGGCTCAAAATCTCCACTCTTGGAAGCAAATAAGCCATGTTGATGCGCAATCTGCCACAGGCGGAGATAACGACTGATGATGATTGACAGTTATATGGTTATGCTGTTTTATGTCGTAGGTACGATTGTTCCTCTTGGTAATAGCAAATACAGATGGAAGCTTTATTTAGTATAGTATTCATCTAGAAATTAAAAATACCTTCAATAATTGCAACAGAGTAGGATAGGACGTTTAGCTGTTAAGCCAGCAGAATTAACGTTTCCAGTTCACGCCACGTGGAGGTAGTCCTACAGGCAGGCCCGGATTAAGGTCAAATGGGGCCCCTGTGCTAATGAATTTTATGGAGGCACTTACCAGCTTACGTGGAGCGTAATGGAAGTAAGCTGGTTTCGCTTGCAGAGGAAACCGAGCCTTGCTTAGGTAAGTTAGATAACTTTGAAATAGCACGTGGTCGATGATTAACTAAGCATGTGCAAATTAACTCAACAATGTTTACGTTATAATGGATGCAAAATCACACACATTAAATCAACGAAACCGTGCAAGGGAAAACATTGTAGCAAGGGACCACTGTTAGTACTGCACACTACACTGCAAATTGCAATGAAAGGTTATTCTGAATTTCTATTCTAAACTGCTCTTTCATTCACTACTAACTACCAATAGAATTTAGAAAACTAACATGAAATTCAGTCGAACGACTTTTTTCTGGCTTTCTTTGCTGCAAAGTCTGTAAGGATAGCATCAAAATTGAGAAGTCGCAGTTTATCACAGTCTATGCTGAGAAGGCTCAGATTAGCCAACCGCTCTTGTTTCATTGTAGACCGAAGTACGTTTTTGATTCTTTTCAGCTTAGAGAATGATCTTTCTCCAGAACAGTTAGTGACCATCATACAAAGAAACAATCTAAGAATTGTTTCTACATTAGGGAAAGCAGCTTCTACTTTGTCATTCTTTATTATCAGGTACATGTTTTCATGACCAAAACTTGCTTTATTTCTATAAGCCTTTTTAAGATACAGGTAGAAATTCAAAAGTTCATCAACAAGATAGAGATCAACATCAGTAGGAAATTCTTTCGCTAAATTCATGACACTCTGTAAAATCTGTTCCTTTGATGCATGAAGATTAGGGTGGGCCGTTTTTGACTTTTTTTCGAAATTCAAAAACGGCTAGTCATAAAAAGTGGCACATGCATGAAAAAATTACGTGTGCAAAATTTCATCAGTTTGGGGGTGCATCTTCTGCCCCCGCAGGGGGGTCAAACTTTCAAGTTTTTGAAAAAAAAGGAGAAATTTCACTTTCCGTTTTAACATAATTTTCTTTATAATTTTTCTACTGGCTAGTTATAAATTGTAAGTGGGATGTACCCAGAACTTTCCTATGTAAAGGCATGTTCGAAGCTTAAGGTTTACTGCCCCCGCATCGACGACCAAAATGCTGAATTTTCACCAATTTGAGATGCTATTTGTCATTGCTCAATAAACAAACTTGTCGCAAAAGGGCGAGATGGTGTTAACGCTGTACGCTCATTTATGTTCTGTCCACTAACTTTGCAGGATGATACGAACTGACAAACTGTAAGACGTAGTCTTGCTTAAACTAAAAGCAATAGTAGGCTACGTTTGATCAGTTGCAGCTATAAAACACAACCTATAATTTACTTCAGAATAAAAGCAATATGATCTGCAGGTTCCGTAAATGGAATGTACTATACAGTTCCAGATGAATTGTTATCATGATTTTGATTACACAAATTTGTCATTTACAAACATTTACAAATGTTTTCAGGATGGGCATAAAACGCATTCAGGGGCGTTGACAGGGGGGTCTAGGTGGTACTTTTGAACCCGGGCTCGGAATATTTAGGGGGCCCGGATTTAAAAGATTCTCCGCGACTTCAAACATTTTCAAGATCTTAATATAATCAGATCTAAAGGAATTGCCATCAGAGGTTAAAACAGCCACTTCAGCCGTCAGATGGTAAAGTACCGGGCCCCCTTCCGGGTATAGTGATTTCTCTAACCACAATTTTTTTTTAAAAAAACACAAAATATTTTTCTTCACCCACTCTTTAATTCTGAATATATATATTTTTGGTGGTAATCACTTGTAGAAAATTGCATCTATATCATAGCCGTAGGAAATGGGGGGCAGGGGGGCGGTCGCTACCTCGCTGGGAAAAAAATGTTGCAAATTTGGGCAAAAGTGTCCAGTTATTTGGGAAAATCAAACTTACCACAATGTTTCGACGCCTCACCAGTTTAGAAACCTTACATATGATAATTGTTGTAATTTATGAGATACATTAATATTTTCCAATGAATATTAATTTGTATTATCATCGACTTTGAGAACTGTTGCATGTGGTATTGCAATCTGGGTAGAATGATAAGTTTCGATTCGACAACTGCAAAATAGAACTGTAAAAAAGCACAGTTGGGAAACACAGGTAAGCTTATTACTGATATTCACTAACATGTAGGCTGCATTTCTTCAAAGCCTACTGGGAACTGGAAACTTTATGAGGTTTTTTGTGTTTTCTTAACATCCTACTAATGTACTTGATTATAAAAGTCATTTGGGCACAAATGTCTAGTTATTTGGACAAATCAATTCTGACCATAAGTTTTCAACATTCTACCAGTTTAGTAACTTTATAGCGTTGCATTTTGTATAAAAAACATTTTGCTTTGAATGTAAAACAGAGTGTCGACAATTTTGAAAACTTTTATATATGGTATTAAAATAATTTTGGCAGAATGTTAAGTTTCGATTCAATATTTGCAGAAAAAAATGCAAAATAATGCTTCGACAAGCTGAGATAAGCTTATTACAGATGTTCATTAGAATATCACACTAGCCTACATTCCTTCAATGGTAGAATTTTGAAACTCTGCTGGGTTCTGGTGAGCTTATAAAGTTTTTGTTTTTTCTCTATATCCCACTAACGTAGTTGTTTGTAAAAATATTTGGGCAAAAATATCCAATTATTGGATAAGTCAATTTTATCATGAGTTATGATATGCTCGCAAAACTTGACTTAATACTACAAAGATAGCTTATCATTTTTTGATATGGTCTAACAAAATAAGCATTTGTTACAAACTTTAATAATCAACAGTTGTGAGGCCACATATACACCACTTTTGTGAGCGTTGATCCTGGCCACTAACTATAGTTATGTACAAAGTGAAAAAGTATATTAAATAAAAACAACTTGTGAATTTTCCTGCATTTAATTTCATGTTTTTGTGAGCTGTGGTTTAACTGCTTTCTATATTAATTTTTTTTCTATAAACTGCTGTTTGCTTTGCCAGTCCCAGGGTTGATATGCTCAGCTATTCACTATCTATGACACAGTATTAGAGCAACAACAATCAAATATAAAGACACAAGTTATGTTGTTTTGTCATCCAATTCATGCAGTTAATATATCAGGCAATGCAAACAGTGCTATTTTTGTGTCATGGTAATGTGGTCTGTATTTTGTGGCAACGATTGAGTTTGAAGTTATTATCTGGGAGTCATTTTTCTTCAGCGCTTGTGATTTGAGTAAACCTAGCTGCTTCATTGTAAAGTAAGATTATCTTTGTAATGATCTTCTGAAAAAACATTGACTTTGATTTTAATGTAATATAATATCAATATTTTGGTATCAAAAGTAGTTTTGTTCAAGGTAGAAGTTTGATGGACATAGCATGGTAAGCTGTCAAATTCTTTTCAGGCTGTAGGATTTGAAGCAGCATGGATTAAGTAATGTTACTGGTTTGATAAGTAAACGGATTGTCATTTTAGTTTTTTTCAATGCAAATTTACAAATATTGAATCTTTGGACTATCCTTGAATTGAAAAGATTGAGCTACTTTTAGACAGGCCTTTTATTGAAGTTGGGCTGGAGATTTTCATATAATCTGGTGACATGAATATTCAACAACTATTGTTATCCAGTTATTGGCGAAGTCTCAGTTCAAATTTTTTTGAATCCAGTTAGGCTTAATATACTGTATGATATATATATTTTTTTGTGATACACAAGAATGTTTTAATTTGATGGCTTATTTAATTGGGACACAGACAGGTTTATGAACGTAGATTAAAATAAGTTCAGCCTTGTGTTGCTGTTGTACGTGTTTTTTTGGCTGTGGCTATATTTACACTATATAATGTAAGAATAGCTTCAATGGTGTTGCCAGATAAGGAATTCTGCACTAATTTGAGCAAAGTTTAAAGCTGTTGAAAACAAAAACTTGCATGATATTTGGAAATTTTTTTAGTCCTCGGCAAAAATCAAAAACCTAAACTTATTCCTAACTCTAGCCCTTACCTTAACTTTAATCCCAACTCTGGAAATACCTCATTGTGTAAAAATAGCCACTTCCTTTTTTTTGCTTGTGTTTTGTACATGGCCAAGTTGATGACTCTCAGAGATTGTGAGTAATTTTGTATTTTTGAAAATATATACGCAAAGACAAAATTTGAGCAACTTATGTTCGCCCTCCCAAAATGTTTTACTCTCCTACGGCTACTCTACTTTACAAAGAATTAATTTCAGCCGAAAAATCCAACAATTTTAAACATACCGACAAAGATCGCGATTGAGAGCAAGGATTTTGCGGTTTACGGAGAAATCCCTAAATGCGTAATTTGCACAGTTGGGGAAATTCGTGGATACAACAAATCTTTGAGAATGTATAAATGATATTCCTCTTAATTTTCTACTTTGAACGGCATGTGTCATCCTCATTTTAACAGCACATCAATAAAAGTTTGTACACATCCTTTATATTCATAACAAAAAAAATTGTCGATGAAGGGAGCCCGAAAATAAATGGGTACCGGGCCCGAGAAATCCTGTCAACGGCCCTGAACGCATTCCTCCATATTACTTTGTTGAGGATATTGGGGGTTTGTTCAATAGCTTCTGAGCAGAGTGTAGAATTTTAAAGAAATGTTTTTGGCCAATTAGTGAAATTGCTTTCCTTTATAATGGCAAACCATACTGGAATATAAACATTCATAATATAGTCCACACGTTCCACCAATACAGCTGACGCGTTAGATGCAACAGATAAACGTAGAATTCTATTGGCTGTGTTCAACCATCTTGAGTGGTTCATCATACCTGGACTCCTATATGCGAAATGAATTGATATATCTTCAATTTTCACTGCTCTGTGCATGTGTAGAAGGTATTTTTGGTCAGTGCTGAGGTCATTTTTATCAATTTCAATCTCTGGTGCAGGAACTGCTTTATATTTTACAACATCTAGTTGTGTGACAGTGGCTAGCTGCTTTATAATGGGCCCAGTGAAGCTATCAGGTCTGCTAGTATTGCCATATCTTTTATAAGATGCCTAAGAGGCAATTCATTTCTATGGATTAGGCATATTAACCATTGAAGTTGCTGTTGGAAATGATCTTCCAGGAGCTTTATCACGACGCCTTTTTGACCTGTGTTTATTGCGGTTCCATCGCATCAAATTGCCATTACATTATCGTAGCTAATTTCATTGAATCCAAGATATTCAAGAATCCCTGTAGCTATTGACACATTAGATCAGTTGGCTGCAGTAAAATGACCAATGAAATGATAACTTGGCTCCTCAAGTAAAGTAATGTGTTCTTCAACTGCGAAATGTTTTCGAAGTCGCCCAGCAATTTCATTTTGTTTGATGGTTTAAGCTTTTCGGCCATCAAAATATATGCTTTGCAAATTTATGCACATGATAGGCCTACTTTCCATTTGAGTTGTAAACCTCATTTTTTCTTCTCGCTCTTCTCACCTTGCTTTTATCTATGACTGATTCAGATTCGTTATCCGTTACAACTCCCGCATCTTGTAGAAATGATGAAGCAATAAGTGCTGCAGACCTATCTGAAATACCAGTACGATCGCATGATTCAGCAACTACTAAACTGAAAGTAACCTTGCTTTTTCTGGGGTTTCCGAGGCCAAACTAGGTTGATAATCAAAATCTTCGCAGCGTTCTTCATTGGATGACAAAGTTGCTGAGCTTGAATAAGTTAAAGGTGTTTTAACCAAAGCGCTACTTGTGCCTTCTCCTGGGTCTTCACGTAAAGAACGGAATTGTTCTGATCTTGCGACTCTCCTCGGAAAACGTTTAAAATTAGATTTTGTGGCCGATTTATCATGTTTATCAATCACCATTATGCGAGTTGTTCTTTGATTAAGAAGGAACTGTTGTTCTGTAACAGGGACACGATTTTCCTGCAGGCAAGTACATTGCAGAAAATTGGAACACTTAGGCTACAACAACCGATTTCAAATACTTTGACTTTGCAGATTCTTTCATTTGGTCCAAATTTTGCTGAAATTTAGGCAGGCCCACCTCTAGAATTTGACTTCAAAAGGTTATACATTTTTTTTGTAACTCTTTATCATAAATATGTACTGATGTTCGTACCTCATTCGTATCATCCTGCAAAGTTAATGGACAGAACATAAATGAGCGTACAGCGTTAACACCATCTCGCCCTTTTGCGACAAATTTGTTTATTGAGCAATGACAAAATAGCATCTCAAATTGGTGAAAATTCAGCATTTTGGTCGTCGATGCGGGGGCAGCAAACCTTAAGCTTCGAACATGCCTTTACATAGGAAAGTTCTGGGTACATCCCACTTACAATTTATAACTAGCCAGTAGAAAAATGATAAAAAAATTATCTTAAAACGGAAAGTGAAATTTCCCTTTTTTTTCAAAAACTTGAAAGTTTGCCCCCCCTGCGGGGGCAGAAGATGCACCCCTAAACTGATGAAATTTTGCACACGTAATTTTTTCATGCATGTGCCACTTTTTATGACTAGCCGTTTTTGAATTTCGAAAAAAAGTCAAAAACGGCCCACCCTAATTAAGATCAATTAAAAACGAGAAATTCTCAGCAACTCTTTTGTAAATTATTGTTATTTGTTATTCAAAATTTGTTATTTTATTTTATTTATTTCAATTTTAGGAAAAGTGGGGCCCTCTGTCTGCGGGGCCCCTGTGCTTTAGCACACCCTAGCACAATGGTTAATCCAGGCCTGCCTACAGGCTACAGGTGAACCTTTTAGGGGACAAACCGTTGATGGAATGCGTTTGTCGCCCAAGGGCATTCTGAGAAGTCCAAGGGATATGAATTTCACCCCAGAATGACCTGTTCAATGTAACCTTCATTGAAATTCTAAACTTTGAAATCAGCCTTGCTGTCAAACTTTGACATTTTGAGCCTGCTCTCTAATCGAGCCCTGATGAAACCATCTCTGTTATTTCCTCCACAAACGGAGCCTGAAGCCTCTGTCATAAGCTTAACATGGCGTTCCACAGCCTGGTTATGACAGGGGAAACTTTCAACTGTGAGAGGACTCATCGTGAATGGATTTGTTTTGATCATATTAATCAAATCTTCATTGCTAAGTTGGTGTGCGGACGGGGAGGTTCAGTGATATCTTCATGCCAGTTCAGTGCCAGTCAAATACTTCTATATAATTCCTAGAGTGAAGGCTCAAAGTTGGCACTCTGAAAACTCGCACTGTACTGCTTCTCTTGCGTTCTCTGGACTTCAGTATTCGCCTGAGAGCCAGTTCTCTGATAGTGATGTTGTCGTCTGCCAACATTGCCAGCAGAAAGTTTTCAGGGTGCGCAAAAAAGGCATTTTTTTGGATAGCATTCATAACAACTTCCTTAAGCTCATCCTCAAGATATCTGGCCTTGTCTACCATGTGGACATGTTTTGCTCCATCTGTACACAAAGATGCCTTTTTAATAGAGAACCACATCGGTGCATACACTTTCAAAATAAAGGTGACAACAGTCTTCAATTCTATGGACGGTGCTTCTGTTGAAATATGCAACCGCAATACGCGATTTGTTAAAGTCAGCCATCTTGCTTGATTAATTGTACCAGGGCATTTGAGTGAAAGGTCCAAGGAGCAACAACCTTTGCTAATAGCCAGATAGATTTCAAACAGATACTTCTGATCGGTGCTTAAGTCTTTGGGTTGCAGTATGTGCTCTAATTCACAAGGTATTTTGTCAAAATTTACCAGTGGTTGACGGTCACAGGTATGAACGGCTTTGCCGATTGGTCCTGCAAATCCATGGGGGCCAGTAATTGGACCATTTATCTTTTGAAAAAGATACCTGAGAGGAATCTCATTGGCATGCAACAGGCAGATACACCATTATGGTTTACCTAGTGACTCTTCAATTAATCCAATGACTCACTTCTTTACAGCAGTATTGACACCTGTTCAATCAGTAGGCTACCAATTACATTGAGTTCATTTGTATCTACCCCCCTTTTTCTAAATAATCTAACAACTTTGAAGCTATTTCAGCCCCTGTCCCGTTACTTGCAAAAACATACCCGAAGTAAAATGATCCTGGTTCTGCTATAATTGTCATGTGTTCCTCTGATATTATTTTACGATGAAATTTGTCATCAATCTCTTTTCCAACATTGTCTTATCTTTTCGGCCATCAAAATATAAACCTGTAATCTTTGTGCTGGCTTCACCTGACAAAGCTGCGCGTTTCTTCATCCTTTCCTGCGAACTTTGCTTCTGTCGATCACCAAGGAGTTGCCGCCTTGAACATCAGCATGAACAAAACTCGCTATGGCTTCTGCTGCCCTATCTGAGACTCCATATCTGTCACAAATGGTTGACATTGTTTGCAAAGATTTGGGGAAGACCTTTCTCTTCTTTGGACAGGAAGCATCTATATATGTACCACTATTGTTAGGACATTCTGTGTCACTGTTACTGTCACTGTGATAAACCTGAGATGATGCAGACGACTAAGTTGCACAACTCCTTGTGGTCATTTCACAATGCTTTAACAATGTTCTTCTTTTGTTTCTTTTTTCTAGCTTTTGTGTTTCTGCTTTATCAATACTACCAATAATCATTTGCCTGGTATTTCTTTGATTTATCAGAAATTCTACGACACATTGCAATATAGGCTAACTGAAAAACATGGCTTGAGTCAATTAATGTGGACTGTACTATTTCTGGTACGACACGACTGTAACTATTTCTGGTATAAGATGAACACTTTTGAACAGGTCTGCAATACGCAATCATACGTAGAGAACGTAGCCTATATATCTATAAAAAATGAAAGAAGAAATAGTAGAAATGGAAACAATGCAAAAAACATAATTTGGCGGCCATATTGGATTTGGTGACGTCATAATTTGCTCACGCTGTCATCATATGGTATTTGTAGTGTTTTATGACATGAACGAGGAAAGCTTGTTGAAATATGATGAACATTGGGCAAGTATTGGCAAAGTTATGGTGAATTTAGTGTATTTTCAAGCAAAGTTGGCGGCCATCTTTGATTTGTGGATTGAGATTCATCAAGACATTATTTTTTTATTTTATTTTTTCACAAATGTGTTTTTCATGAACAAAAGCAACTTTTTAGGGGGCTATGTTTTTGAATTTCGCGAAAAAGTTATTTTCACTCCACCCTACTTCCCACAGCTTGAACATGCCAGGAAAAGCTACAAGCGTAAATTTTTGCCCTAAAACTCGCACCTTTATTTGCCCCGCAGAAGCAATATCTATAATAGGGCTGTACAAATGTTTATTTGAAAACCAAGGAGTTACTTTCGGTTGCTTGTAGTTCTTAAAACGTTTTATACAATAAACGCAGCTGTCTTAAATGTTGTAGCCTACTTTTTCGTGGGTTATGAGCCAAAGTGGTGGGTGCCTAGATCAAAAACTTGACGTGATAGAGAAAAACTGATGTCATTTTTAGATTCAAGCGCCAAAAAGTTAATCAAAAGCAATCGTTACATCGAAGTCAACAAAAATTTGTACCCTTGTGATTGTTCAAACGTATTTGCAAGGATCTTCAACGGTTCGCATTGTTTTTTCTTCGATTCTTCTTCTTCTTCTTGCGTTTGAGGCCGCCACAGATCACGTTGTTACATCCAGGCGCATCAGCCAATGGATTGTGTATTCATCGAGCGTTGTTAGGTCCACATGTCTATCTTGTGGTCGGTATACAGGACATTGATAGATAATGTGGTGTGCAGTTTGAAAATCTGAGCCACACGCACAAGATGGTGAATCGGTGAGGCCCCACTGGAACATGTTGCTGCTAAAACGGCCCACTCCAGTCCGCAGGCGATTGAGCTTCACCCATTCCTTCTGGGGTAGTTCTGCTCCAGGTGGGGTGTTGGTATTGGGAAGGACTGTGAATTGGGTTGGTCTCGCAACTTCTCTCCATTCACGGTTCCAAACTTCGGAAATGTGGAAGTTCGATTTGCACATAGCTGCAGCATGTCGGGTGACCGGGCATCGAGATTTCAAGCGCTGGGGCTTTTGGGAGTGCGAGTTTAGAACAATCTGGTTGAGGAGGTGGTCATCCCTTGACATAGCTTGTAGGACCAGACTACGTACGTGGTTTTCCCTACGAAGTCTACCTGGGGCGATGCCTGATAGTACCGGCAGAAAGTCAGTGGGAGTTGGAATGATATTTCTTCGATTGATATTGGGGCTCGTGCTCAATTTTAGTCTCGATCACATCCAGCCCTCGTTTTAACTGACGCTGCTCTTGGATAATTACAACTATTTATAGTTTAATATATAATAATTTCAAGGTATGTTATAACGGTTTCTTCTTGAAAAACAATGAGTAAATCGTTAGCTAGAATTAACCGTACCTGTTACTGGCGTAGACCCTATGGTCTCGCCCTCTGCTAATTCAGCAATTTCACATAGAAGCAGTGACGCTAAAAACCTGAGATTTCTTGACTTTTAGTTTTTTTTCTTGCCCCAACTTTTAATCCCGATTATGTTGGTATCGGATAATTGTGAAGTTCACAAGAAACCTTTTGTCACAGCCAGTTATGAAATGAAAGGAATTTGCTGATATTCAATAGCTTGATTGACAGTTTATTATTAACGTGCGGTTTCATTTTGTGTTTGTCGGCGGCGCTAAAATTCCATTCTGTGCCCAAGCAGCAAAATCCGTCATTTTTACATTGATTCAATGTCGATTTTGCTGTCTGGGTAGGGAGTCGCGATCTGACGCAATATGAGTCATTCTTTGCTGGCAGACAATAATTAGGAAGGTAATTTGTTATTTGCGCAAATTGCTTTATAGTGTAAAAAGTGCATGGAATACTTTTTGCACGGAAACTAAAAAAAACATTGATGAAATTCTGTGTTCAACGCAAGAAGACTTTCAAAATAAAATGTGAATTGAGAAATTTGACCAAGAAATGGCGAAAATAGGTCAAAAACCGAGTCTTTATCACCTTTTCTACCTAAAATACACAATCACGAATATAATTTGCGAAATAAATTGATTGAAGTGATAGATAAGGCTTTTGACCAACCGCATACTTTTTCCTGTTGTTATTTGATATAAGCCGACGGAGTAATTAGCAATAAGAGAGACGTAGACCTGATGGTCTCGGCCAGTAACTCTTGCCGCCAAAAGGAAGCAGTAACAGATATGGTTAAACAGACCGTTTTTTACAACTCAGTATCCTACTCACATGATAAAAAACCTACATCGCAAGACTAAACTTGAGCAACTTCTCTGTTTTGACCCACTCGTCTTTTTGAATATCACAAAAATTAAAAACAACTACAGCATTTTACTAAATGATGTTACAAAGGCCTCCACCATATTTCAATCCAGAACCATACCGAATTTCCGTATAACAGTATGACACAACTACGGCTGCGGTAATGCGTTATCAATTTGATTGATTGAATCTTTATTCTCGGACTGGGAAAGCTTCTTGCAAAGCTTAATCCTGGCAGTTTCGCATACTTCTAGAGGCTTTGAATCACTGACGCAGGCCCGGTCACCGAGATTGTTGGAGTCTTGTTGCCGGGGAACTATTCCATCCATTAGATGCCGCTGAATGGAGAGCAGTGCGTAGTGCTACACGTACGTTGCTCAAGCACACACCCCGACAGTCGAACCAGTGTTGCTTGATCTTGAAGCTTCTTCGTTCCAGAAGTGACGCGCTAACCAAACGAGCTATCGGGACGGACGATTTGCCAGTAAACTTGTAACTTACATTCATTATTTTTTGGCACATCATCGCCAATTCGTTTTCTTTTTCAAATAATTTTAGAGGCTATGCAATATGCATCTGTAAGTTTAGAAGTTTTCAACCCTCAAAATGTAGCCTACGCCTAATTTTTCATGCAGCATGTTTTTACTTAAAGTTCTGGAAATTAATCATGGCAAATTTGTATAACTTACCTCATGATTGGGAACCACTCACACAGGTTTGGTCAGATATAGTCTCATTTATAATTGGACTGATTATTTGTAAACACTATTTGTGCATTTTATTGACAAATAAACCCCAACAACCACGGCCATACTCATGTGAGCCCTTTGCAAGTAACCAATTGACTGATGTGCCAGTGCTACATAAATTGAAATTGCAAAACTGATCTACATAGGCTACACAGAAATCGAAAAAAAGAAATGCATAAGAATAAAATGGAAAGGCAGAGGAGAGGCAAAATCACATAACGCTTAATTTCGTAAGGAAAAAAACACACAACAATGAAGCAAAATTACGTGAAGACATATAGCAGAGAGGAGGGACCTGTGGAAAACAACTGTCTATTGAGGCGAGAGTTGCAGGATTTTATGAGCAAAATCTCGTAGATTTTAGTATCGAATTCGGTATAGGCAAGTTCAGTGATGTACGCACATATAAAAAATATTGACGCCGTCAGCGTAAACGCAAACGTTTGAAAAACCATACGCCGTATGCGTCAACGTAACTTGTAAAAAAAGTTGGCGGCGTCAGCGTCAACGCATACACTAGCGTAAACTCATTTTGTTTGCTAGGTGCCAAGCATTCACACGGTACTGTGTAAACCACTCGAAACAAACAAGTTTTATTTTGAATTTCCACGAAAAAACACAAGCATCTGAATGTGTTCATTTGACCTTTTGCTGCGTTTTAGTTTCAATATGCACGCATTCTAGCTTTGCCCATTGAAAACATTCTTTCAACTACAGCGATGGAAGGTATTGGCGTGTTGTAGCGAATAAAAACATTTTGCAGTTTGAGAAAAAAAATGCAAATGACAGCTAAGACATCGAAAAGTATACGCTGATGCTATACGCTAAAAAACGCGAAAACTTTACGGCGTAGCCTCAAGCGACAACTATCCAGAAAAATTTGGCCGTAGGCTAAGCGTTAGCGTAAACAAAAAGTCTACGCCGCAAGTTTACGGCGTAGAATTTACGGCGTATACGTATATCTCTGGGCAAGTTACACTTATCGATTAGGCTACTTGTTATTGTTCCAGACAATTGTTCACCTAATCAAACGTCATATAAAAACCGTTCAGGTCTACTGAATCTTAGCGTATTACGTCATGAAATTTTTCCTAAAAATGTGCCAAAATTGCACTATCGTTCATAAGACTTGTGTCAAACCTGTTTAAAGCTAAACCCTCAATTGCTAAGGTAACAGGGATCAGTTGTCAGTAGATGTTACAGAAAATATATTTCGCACTTATTCAGTGCATCTTCAGTTCTGAACCTGTTTAAACCTGTTTAAACCTGTTTCAGTTTGAAACCTGTTTAAACATGAAACATTGGATCACCAGCTTTGAACACCTGTTTGAATTGCGTGACAATGTCTTTCACTATTGCGTCACAGTACTGCATATGTGAGTTTGAGATATTGATATCTATTCTGGTCATTCGTGAAATGGTCGCTTGAGAGTTAATCGCACATTTAACTGTTTGCTTAGTGCTTGCTAGCTGGACAAAAATTCCGTCTTTATCTAAGTAGTTTGTATTGTAGTGACAGTTTTTAGAGGTGTACGGCGTTGCATCTCAATTTCGATAGCCGCGGGCTAATTTTACAGGAATACACTTTTTGAATAGACGTTTCAAAGAGTGTTTCTTTTTTGGTCATTACATACAGACGAACGAATTCGGGAATCTTACGTTACAATTTTCCCACAAAGAGATTATGGTTTACCGCTGTGACCAGTTATCCAATGAATGTTCAAATCACAAACAGCTGTTGTTGCAGTCTACAAATAAAACTTAGGCTAATCCCCAGATTCATCATGTTTTTTTCACCAATTGTTGGAAAACATGGCGTTCAAAAGGCAGTGAAAGTTTTCTAAAAGGAGCCTATATTGAATCTTTATCCTCGGACTGAGAAAGATTTTTTGATGGCTTAATCTTGGCAGTTTTACACAGCCCACTTGTAGACGGTTTGAACCACTGATGCAGGGCCGGTCACCAAGTTTGAGTGTAGTTTTGGTTTGTTTATGAGCTATTCTATCTACCAGATGCAGCTGAATGGAAAGCAGTCTTTGAAATACGTTGCTCAAGCGCACATCACGAGAGTCCAATTAGAGTTGCTTTATTTTGCAGTTTCTTCGTTTGTAGGCTAAAGGTTAACTGAGCTATTGGGGCTGATTCTGTTCATTACATTTCCAGCTTACGCAATAAAAATCACCTTTTCTATAGCTTCTCATGGTTTCCTTGTAGTGATGGGCGTTATGGCGATAATTTACCGGCGATAATTATCGGCGATGAATTTTTATGGCCTATCGTTATCGCTCAATTATTTTTTCAGTTATCGTTTATCGTTATCGCCAAAAACAGTAGGCTATTTCATTATCGCCGATAAATTTTATTTCGGATCAACACACAAGTCGAATAACCTTGAAAAGTAATATTTTTACTAGCCACCTAGTAAACTAAAATTGAAACCAGCTCTTCTTCAGTGCCTGAAGTGTGTGCACAGGTCGTTGTCAGGGGAAGGGAGCACGCCCCCCTGCTACGACGGCCCTGACAACACAATAATTTTTAGAGTTGCAGATTGCAATGCAATGAAATGCATGCAACAATTCTCTTGTTGTTTTGCTGCAATCGGCAATCGCGAGTGAATTTTACAATTAAAATGTAAGCGCACAGGTGCCACAGCTTTCTTTGAAGCGAAGCGAAAGAAATTGGCAAGTGGTTTGTGAAAGTGTCGCAATACGAGGCCGCTTTCAAATAAGCATTGCAGCAGAAAGAGAACTCTGATTGCCGCATCGTGCATTTTACCGCACTTTTCAAGATCAAGACTATGGAGAGTGGAATTTTATTGCATAGGCTTAGATTAGGGGTGTAGCAAGTTAAAAGTTGTTCATGTTTAAAGTTAAAGACAATTAGCCATGCAGTAGCCTAAGTATGAAGTAGATAGGCTATGTATGACCGTCGAGAAAAGATGCAAGAACAATACAGTAGGCCTATAATTCAGTGCTCTCGCCACAGCGAAAAAAGTAGGGAGAGAGGAGGGCACCTGCCCAAAGTGAGTCTAACAACCGAATTTGCTGGGTCTTTAACAGACCCTGCATCTAACAGTTGTGCTTTACTTTGTCCGACAAGAACGGCTACCAGGTTAGGCCTCAATTCATTACAATACTGACTCAAGCTGACTAAAAGTTTATTCAAGTACACACGAAGACACTTACTTGCAATCCACACGCGAATAGTCAACCGTCATCAGTAAGAATTATTGATAAATGTGACCGTACACCGCTCAAGTCGAAACACAAAAAAGTGCTTTAAGATAAATGAAACACAAAGATTCAAACTCATGCAGCTGGAGGTCACTAAAGCGTGAGCGCAAAACAAGAACATTAAAAATAAAAAAGGGATCTCATAAATCGTTTCTACATGCCCGCACCCAAAACTGGAGCAAGCCTACGAGGGTTTCTAAATTCAAAGGAAACGATTAGGTACAAACACATATCGTACAGCGTCAATGAATGAGCAGGAGTAAAAAACGTAACTACCATAATGATAGGCTACTGCCTCTGAGCTAGAATCAAAGATGTGGGAAATGTTGAGCAGCGCCTAACAGACGCTGCAAAGCGAAACTTAAAGATGCTGCACTCACAAAGATGCGATGGAAGATACCATTCGTAGACATATCAACACGTAGTAACTAAACAAACCAATTAGGCTTACAAAAAAATTGTCGCACATAAAGTACAGAATGAATCAAGCAATTGAAAATCGTAATGTTAACCTAACATTTCGATAACGAAAACATACATAACATAACAATTCAATAACGAGAACATACATGATAACCTGACAATTCAATAACGATAACATACATGCTAACCTAAACAATTTAATAACGATAACATACATGCCAACCTAAACGATCATCATAACCTCAGCAGCTCTGACCGGAGTAATGGAATAACACGAAATGTTTCATTAATGAAAGCTGCTCGTAACAAATTAATGAACAATACAAACAAATACTACAAATCAAACTGAACAGAAAAATCATGCACACCTAGTGAGATTTATTGTTCGTTAACGAAACCCTCTAACAAACAAAGTTTACGAATATCTCTTGAGGGTTGAGTGAGCCATTCGAACTCTTACTCTTCTAACCAAATTGTTACTATCAGGCATTACGGCCTCGACCACACCCTTCGGCCAACAACCACGCTTGGCTGATTCGTTTATGACTAAGACAAGATCACCAGAGCCCAAATTACGAGATGTACCAAACCATTTTTGACGTGGCTGCAGCAGTGGCAAATAGTCCCCTAACCAATGATCCCAAAATGTATCTGCTAAGTACTGTGTCTTTTTCCACGATTTGCGGTACGCATCAGTCTTCATGAACACACTTGGCGCAACTCCATCACGTAGCGATCCAGTAAGGATCATACTGGGGGTCAAGGCTGCTGAATCATCTGGGGTCGCGGCAAGCTTGGTATTTGGTCTGTCGTTCAAGATTCTCTCCACTTCTGTTACCAAGGTTAGCAAGTCGAATTCTTCCAACGTAGCTTCTCCGACAACCGAACGAAAGATTTTTCGGACTATTCTAAAAAAGGCTTCAGTAAAGCCGTTTTGATGTGACGCCAGAGGAGGCCCGAAATGCCAGTTGATGCCTTCTTGCAACATGGCATCTTGAAAATTTTTGCTTTTCCAGAGCTTGATGCACTGGTTCAACTCACGGTTAGCTGCGACGAAATTGCCACCATTATCGCTGTAGATGTCACGAACCTTTTACTATTCTTCTGTTGCAAAATCGTCGAAACGCTTGTATGAATGCAGACATGTCCAACGATTGAACAATTTCAAGGTGAACGGCTCTGCTGGCTAAGCAGTTAAAGATACAAACATATCGATTTACGTAACTTCTTCCTATTTTTACGTGCAACGGACCCATTAAATCAGTCCCACAAGCGCTGAAAGGAGGGCTTGGTGTTACCCTATGAGTAGACAGATTTCCCATTTGTTGCTGACCTGCCTTTGCAGCCCAAAACTTGCAATTTAAACACGAATGAAGCACTTTCTTCACTGTAGATCTTCCTTTCAGAATCCAGTAAGTTTTGTCTAACGTAGACAGCACATGAGCGGTTCCCATGTGTCCTTCTCTTTGATGACACATTAAGATCAAGAGAGCAGTAACTGGATGATTATTTGGGAGCAGAATCGGATGTTTCTCTTCGTCTATCAGGGGGGACCTTTGCAGACGACCATCAACGCGAAGCACCCCATTCACTAGATAAGGATTGAACGACTGAACAGTTCGCAGATTGGCACACTTCTTTAGCTGATCTTCTTCTACCGGAACAAACGGGGCATCAAAACTTGGGTGATCGTGAAGCGTCTTCATCACGTCACAAAAGGCTTCAACCTGAACAGCTTTGATGATCACAGACGTAGCTTCTGTTAGTTCATGCATGCTCAACAGACCACACTTGGGAGCATCACGAGTTAATCCAGCTTTCCACAACAGAAACCTTTTAAAACGCAATAACCAGGCACACGTGCGTCGAAGACGACTGAAGTCCGAATAGTACCACAGCAATCGATGGATTGAGTCACTTGCAGGAACAGACAGTTGAGTGGAACTAACTTTCACTTCTGGATCACATTGTTCGATATCGGTCAAAAATTCTGGCTGTCCTGGCCAGTCGTTTTCACGCGCGCGTAAAAATTCGGGACCACGAAACCACAAGTCTGCATTGGACACCTTAGAAGGCGCCATACCACGGGAAGCTATATCAGCAGGGTTTTGGTCGGTGGGCACGTAACGACATTGCTGCACTGACGTAAGGGTGTGCAATAATTCCAGTCTGTCAGCTACAAACGTTTGAAAGCGACTGGTAGTATTATGCAAATACCTTAAAACTACAGTGGCATCAGTCCAAAACACAACACTACTCAATGAATACTCTAATTCACCACAAATCATTTTACCGAGTTTAGCACCAAGAACAGCAGCAGTAAGCTCCAATCGGGGAACACTAACAGCCTTTAAGGGAGCTATCCTGGACTTCTTCATCACAAAAACACAATCAATAAAATTGTCAACATAAACAATGCGTAAACAAGCACACGCTCCGTAACCATCAACTGAAGCATCAGAAAATAGATGCAATTCGATTTTGTCAGTTTTCTGGTTAGGGAGCTTAAAGCTTCTTGCAAGAGATACTTCCTTCAAATTTGGTAATGCCTGCACGCATTCTACCCAGGCCCTCTTCAAACCCCCCAATGGACGGAAGTGGTTCATCCCAAGAAAGACCTAAACGGCAAGTCTCTTGCAAGATTTTTCTAGCAGGTAGGACAAATGGCTGTAGCAGCCCTAGGGGGTCATATGTTTAAGCAATAACTGATAACAGCCCTCTTCTAGTACAAGGTTTTGCATTGAGGTTTACTTTAACCTCCAAACAAACGGAATCCGCATTCCAAAACACGCCCAGTGCCTTCTGAGTAAGCAGTTCTCGTTGCTGCAGGTCAACTACACTCGAAGCATGATCCTTTTCTGGAATAAGACTAAGAACATCCTTATTGTTTGAAAGGAACTTAGTTAATTTAAATCCGCCACTATCAAGAAGTTTGCACAGCTCCTTTATTAAACATGAGGCTTGATTAGGTGTAGCTCATGATTTACACAGATCGTCCACATAAAAAATTTTTAGCACAGTGCTTACCGTTTCAGGAAAAGCTTCGCTCAAGTTTTCCTCTGCTGTTCGGCGAAGAGCAAAGGCTGCCACGGAAGGTGACGAGGTGGCCCCAAATAGATGCGCGTGGCCCAAATAGTTTGCACATTGGCCGAGTGGTTAGCGCGTTGGGCTCGCAGTCGAGAGCCTGCATGTTCGACTCCAGCCACCCGCACTTGCTGTTGTTTCTCTGGGCAAGAAACTTTACGATAATTGCCTCTACTCAGTGATCGATTTCGAGTAATGGGTAGTAGCAAATTTAAGTCATAAGTAAAGTAGACAACCGGAAACAGACATTGCCGTCGGCTGCATCGTGGGTCAGGTGTACGTCGGAAAGCGTACACCGATGCATAGCGCTCAAGTCCGCTTTCCCGCAATGCAGGGTAAAGATATAACAAACAAACAAACAAACACGTTCATCCGAAAGGCTGCGGGGGTGCGAGTTAGATCATTGTCCGGGTACCAGAGAAACCTAAAAACATCACGATCCTTCTCTTCCACAAGTACCTGGTAAAACATACTTTTTATGTCTGCCACCACTGCAATAGGCTCTTGTCTAAAGCGCATTAAGACACCCACAAGACTATTGATTAGATCAGGTCCTTGGAGCAGCTTGTCATTCAGCGACACGCCATTGGCCTTAGCACTGCAGTCGAAGACCACCCTAAATTTAGTCAGAACTGACGTGCAGTGATGCGGTACATACCAAGTCTTACCTTCTGGTCCAACAGCTCCATCCAGTACTTGACAGCATAAACCGTTAGCTACCAGCTCCGTCATTTTCTCACTGTACTTTCTGCATAAGTCAGGATTTGCTATTAGCTTCTTCGTCAGATCTCGAAGGCGTTTCTCGGCTACGTGAAAGTTATTCGGCAAGTCAAAATTGTCTTTCTTCCATGGACGACTAATTTGGTGATGGTTACCAACCTTTAAGGCAGACCTTTCCATAGATCTCAATGGCGCGCCTGTCTTCTTTTGACATACACGGCAGTTGCGGCGCATCAAGATCATGGAAATCCTGGTCAAGAATACGTAGTAACTCCTTACACCCTTGTTTATCTACACCAATCTCGACAAAGTTAACACGTACCTCGTTGTTATCAAGCTCATCACGTTGTTATCAAGCTCATCAGACGTAATCCATCCCCACAACGTCCATCCCAGGGCAGTGTGCAAGCCAAACGGTTGGTTATTTAACCCATACTTACTCTCACTAACTCGGAATGCATTGTGGACATTTTGCCCCAGCAATAAGTCTACTGTATTGGTTTCTAATTTTGGGAAGGACAGATCTTGAAGATGTGGAAATAGGCTCGCTAATTCATTTGTAGGGATGCTGTGTGCACATCGACTATGGAATCCTGCATCAAAACATCGTTAACAGCAAAAACTCGGCTCTCACCAACTCCTTGAATGTAAAAATGTTCAATTTTCGAAGAGACCTTTGTTACGGCATTGCTGGTGTGCATTTTTACGTTGGCTTTTGCCAAATCTGCACCAATTCGCTTAGCAAGGGCCGTTGTACACAAAGTGGTCTCAGACCCATCATCCATGTAAGCGTATGTGTTCACATAATTATCAAGATTTGATACCCACACCTTGACTGGGACTACTTTATGCAATTTCTTGCTGCGTTCAATCCTTTTATCATTGTAAGAACTACATGCGACAAGAACATTGCTGTCATTTTGTGCAGTTTTTGTCCGAGGCACAGACTTGTCAAAATGAAGCAAGGAATTATGACGCTTGCCACATTCTCGACAGGCCAGCTCAGAAGAACACTCACGTACGCTGTGCTCAGACTGGAGACAGTTGAAACACAGCCCATGTAACTTAACAAATTGGTGTCGTTTATCAACAAGTCTCTCTTTAAAGGTAGGACATTGCCATAGCCAGTGCACACGTTTACACAAGTCACAACTCCTTTGAACGCTTGAAAGCGTAGC
This sequence comes from Aplidium turbinatum, assembly GCF_918807975.1. Taxonomy (NCBI): domain Eukaryota; kingdom Metazoa; phylum Chordata; class Ascidiacea; order Aplousobranchia; family Polyclinidae; genus Aplidium; species Aplidium turbinatum. The sequence goes on along the minus strand of NC_137477.1, from coordinate 13,739,685 downwards.
AGAGCTCTCTTTCACGGCATTTACCTTGACCTGACTACGCGATCGCGAGTATTTAGACCCTGTAAACGTTTTTAATTGACTTGCAAACATATCCTGGCCTAATGCACAATCCGCATCAGCCACAGCATTGTCTGCAAGAGTCCTTAACTCCTTAAACTTTCCACAGCCTGTGCGAGACATAGACACAAAATCTCTTTTTATTTTTTCGGAAGGCGATTAAATATTTTATGAATCACTTCAGGTGAGTTTAACTCTGCAGAACGTCCTAGAGACAGATACGTCTGCTCACATTCAAACATTTTGTCTCTGAGGCAGTTTAAAGCAGATGAGTCGAACTCCTTTATGGGGGAACCATTTAACATTCCCTCTCGTAGTTTTGATGCCAAAAGGTTCTGATTACCAAACCGCTGGTCCAATCTTTCCCAAGCAGTTTGATAAGCCAGAGTCCTGTTTGAGTGCCCTCCAAGACCACGAATAGCTCTTCCTGCCTCACCTGTGCATAAAGATTGCAGATGCAACATTTTTACATCGTCATCTGGATATATACACGCCACAAATTTAAAGAAGTTACGCTTAAAGTCTGCATATTCCAAGATATTACCATTCAATTTCTCAAGTGTCACAGGTGGAACCACACCATGTGCGCTCTGCCTGAAACTGGGCGTCAAAACATTAACTGGCGCCACCGATGGTCCAGTTAAACCGAAGCCTTGTGGCTGCATTGTATTCGACAGTCTACTCAGCACAATAGGGGACGATGACAAACTACCGACATATGCCTGTCCTACTTGTGAATTTTCATATACAGCCGCATTTACGCTCACACCCGGGTAGACGCTAGTCTGAGCACCAGAAATAAAGGGATTGTCTACACTATTGGTTAACAATGAAGTTGTGGTACTTAATGAAGACGTTGTGCCAATTGGCACATGAGCAAGCGACGTTGCTACAGCAGCACTAGCATTCACTGCACTGGTGTTTGTTATCATAGAAGAGCTAGACATCGCTCTAGACACATAACTAGGAGACGCCCCAGACGCGACATTTGTATTAGCCGAAGTCTGGCACTGCTCCCTGATAAAGTCCATAGCACGTCCAAGATCAAACCACCTGTGCCTTACAAGCTGCTTACTTGAATCTGAGAGCCAGACATTCGACATTATCTTGTCAAAGGAAATTTTAACATCTTGCAGTTCCATTCCGCAACACTATATTAGATTATTCATTTTGTCGACACTCTGCTTTTGTAATAAATACCAAATAATTGCTTTTGCATCGCACAAACTCCTTTTTGCATGCGAGAGATTCTCCAAAAACGATGCAAACTCTGCTGAAGGGTTCGAATGACTACTACTCACTAACATGGGAGATTGTGATGCAACAGTGTCAGTTAAAGTTGTTTTTACATTAAATTTGCTGTTTATGGTAATTAAAGATTGATCTCCAAACGACATCAGAGGCGATGATTGAGTAGCAATTACAGTGACGTCGGAAGCATCTATCTGCGATGATATCAAGGTTACGTTACTTTCACTCGATGAAACTTCAGTCATATTTAAAGGGTTCTTGGTTACACTTGATCTAAGGAAATAGTGACTCATTTGCACAACAGCAAAGTAAATCAACAGCTTAGATTTTAGAAGCAAAATACGAGACTATAATGAAACAATGTAACTTACAATGAAATACCTTTTTAACTTTTACAACAATAGTGCCTACAGGCTACAATACGAGCACGAACAACAATATGGTATGCTTCCACGTGAAGCAATTAACCAAAAACAACAGATTCACTGACCTAGAGCAACTAAAGACGCACACAAGAATGCCGATTGCCACTAAATTCACGCGCGATGACAAACTACGTCACCGTGCCACTAGGTCCGAGTGAATGAAAGAAAACTAAGCAAACTTCTAGTCAAAGCACTAGACAAAAACACAAGGTGACCAGCTCACTACACTGTTACTGAAACCAACAAAAAATAAGAGGATTAAACCACAAAGCCTGACCAAAATGGTACAGATAAAATTTATCAATAATATAAAGTAACAACCGAATTTTCTGGGCCTTTAACGCACCCTGCATCCAACAGTTGTGCTTTATTTTGTCCGACAAGAACGGCTACCAGGTTAGGCCTCAATTCATTACAATACTGACTCAAGCTGACTAAAAGTTTATTCAAGTACACACGAAGACACTTACTTGCAATCCACACGCGAATAGTCAACCGTCATGAGTAAGAATTATTGATAAATGTGACCGTACACCGCTCAAGTCGAAACACAAAAAAGTGCTTTACGATAAATGAAACACAAAGATTCAAACTCATGCAGCTGGAGGTCACTAAAGCGTGAGCGCAAAACAAGAACATTAAAAATAAAAAAGGGATCTCATAAATCGTTTCTACAGTGAGAGAGCACCAAAATGTTAACCTAATGAACAAGTCATAAAAAAGCCGGTCACATTATAAACGCCATAAGTTTTCGTGGGCAACAATATTATGGATGCTGAATGGTAATTTTGCAAATCAGCATTGACAAATAACTAATCAACATAATAAGAAATCTGTTTATAAGGAGAGGCCACAGAGACAAAAACGTAACAAATAATAGCCTATAGTGAATTTGAATAAAAAATCATTTAAAATTCAGCTAGACAACTGGGGAAGCGTTGCAAACTCACTCAGTGGAATCCGAGTTCCGAAGATCGAAAGCTCAGGGAGTTTATCAAAGAGTTTTTGGCATTAAATGGCTAATTTTAACATTGAAAAATCCAATATTGTTGTTCCGATATAAATTTTGTTTGGTTTGGAGGATTTTTTTTATGAATTCAAGATAGGATCTATCCAATATCACCATTGAACTGCCAAGGTTATGTCCAACTGGTATCTGAAGGTATAATTATAAGCACGGCGGTTATCTAAGTGGTTTGATTCTGGATCAAGAGGCTGAAGATGCGATACCCACTGCCGCTGTTGCGATTCTATTCATGCATAACTTACAAAAAGTGTTGTCCCTTTACAGTACCTATATTATGTTCGATTTTTCGTCATGTTGATGAAAAGAGTTCGTGCTGCATGGGATAGGGCAGCGCTAATCAAGAAAAAAAATATCGTTATCATCGGACATTATCGGCGATAATTTTATCGTTTATCGTTATCGCTTAACTTTTTTTTGATTTATTGTTTATTGTTATCTCTTTAGGCATTATTCGTTTATCGATTATCGTTATCGCTTAACTGAAAAATGAGTTATCGCGCCCAACACTGTTTCCTTGTCATTATGAAACTTCATTACATGAAAATTTAGTATTAGGAGGGAGTTAAATTTAATTTCAACTTAGCCCTGATTTTAGGATAAAACTTACAACAAAAGGGCACGTTTGTAATAGATAATAGTGGTGTGGAAATGAACATAGTTGATGTGGTTTCGAAAACAAAAAATTGAACTTTCTTCCTTGTTGTATGGTCATGTGTCTGCTAATGGTTTACCTTCAGAAACGATAAAAAACAGGTGCTTGATAAAAAATGCACAAACATTAAAAATGCAAAAGCACCGGAGAATCACGCAGCAGTAATAAAAATGACTTTGAAAACGAATGATATCACCTTTCAGCACTAGGCTACATTTGTCTACAATGCCATTTTCATGCCGTTATGGAATAAAAAATGAGTTCTGTTCTGGGTAATATTTTATTATTCTCATTCTCCAATGTTTTTATTAGAGATATCATATCTAATATAGCGTAGGCTATTGGTAATCTATTACGGTATTATCTAATATAGGCCTACCATATTATCATCGCCTAAAAAAAGGGCCATATTTCGCCAGCAAGTAGAATTTTACGCTTGAAGAATCATTTACAATTTACATGTTTTTAGATCGTTACAGTACCGTTGTTACGGACAATTTTCATATCAAACGTCACATAGAACCGTTGTCTACAAAACCTGACGTCTTACGTCATGGACTGTTGCTAGAAAAGAGCAAAGATTACATCATCGTTAAATCTTGAATTGCACAATCGTTTGCAGCTGCAGCATAACATTACATCATCGTTAAATCTTGAGTTGCACAACCGTTTGCAGCTGCAGCATAACATTACATCATCGTTAAATCTTTAATTACTTGAACTGGTGTAAGCCAAACTAGAGCAGGTGTGAGCCAGGCTTGAACAGGTGTGCGCCAAACTTGATCAGGTGCTTGAATAACTTATCATTGCTTATCATTATTACGTCACAGTAACTGCTTACGTGCGTTTGAAATATCGTAATTTATTCTCGTCATTTTAAAATTGTTGCTTGAAGAAGTTGGTCGCAAATTTAACTGTTTTGCTTAGTGCTTGCCAGCTGGACAAAATTTCCGTCTTTTATCCAAGTAATTTGCACTGTAGTGACAAGTTTATTGGTGTATCGCGTTGCAACCCAATTTCGACAGCCGTGAGCTATTTTTACAGAAATACAATTCTCGAATAGACGTTTCCAGAAGAGTGTTTCTTTCGGTCATTACATACAGACGAACGGATTCGAGAATCTTATGTTACAATTTTCCCACCAAGAGATTATGGTTTACCGCTGTGACCATAAATAATAAAAGACGTGACTTGTTAGTTGGTAGGCCAAGAAGCACTTAAAGCACAGAAATAATAAAAGACGTGTTGTTGTCAGTTTCGGAAGCACAAAAGAAAATTAAAGAAGTTTCTTTTCAGTTGGTACTGAAGAATTTCAAGCTAAAAATTAAAGACGTTTCTTTGTTGGTTATCAAGAAAAACAACATTGACATTCATTGGCAAGAAAAAATAAAATCAAAGACAATCGATCTGTGGTTGAAGATTCAAGTGGACGAATCCAAGCAAGTTTTGTGGAACTTTAGCACTTCATATATATACTCCTACAACTACAGTATTGTGCATTTAAATTCTTTTTGTATTTTTACGGTCTTTGCAGTTAAGTTTTTTATAACTTAATAATTTGTGTGTTTGTGTAACTTAATTTTTAATTGTTAAATTTAGCCCCAACATTTTATATGTCTAAACTCGGCGGCGACAGGGACTCGACCGCCGTCGACTCGACTGAGTTTAAGCCTGATGATGTTCCTTGCGGTCGGGCAGGCCATTCTGGGGAGGGACCCAGTAACGATGAGGCTAAGTCAGTTCGAGAGGCCCGGCATCTTAGAAGGGATATTTTGACTCAAAATTGGGGAACTTTCTGTAGCCCTAGGTTCTTTGAGTGATAAGCAGGAACTGTTAATTTTTTAGTCTAAGTTATCTACTTTAGAAGAGGAATTACTGCATTTCCATGCTCTTTTGAGTAAAATTTTTAACTCTGTAATTTTGGCAGAATTTCGTGATAGGGTAGATCCCGAATTTAACTCGTTAAAAAATAACTTCGAACAAAAAGAAAGTTAGTTCTCAGATATGTTGGATGCTGACATACATCCTGAGGATAGCGCCTCAAATGTAAGCACTAGGATGTCTAAGAGCTCGTCACGGATAGTTGCACAAATTAACCTACAGCTAAGACGAGAGGAGCTCCAAATACAAGCTGAGGCCGAAGCAAGAGCTGCTGAGGCCATCGCGAGAGCTGAGGCCATACGAGCTGAGGCTGCCGCGAAAGCTGAGGCCGAAGCGAGAGCTGCTGAGTTCGCACTCAAAGACGCCCAGCTGAGGGCTGAACAACGTAAGGAGGTAGCTTTAGCTGAATATCGATCAGAGGTGGGCTCCCGGCGTAGCTCTAAGAAGGGATCTTCTAGGCATTCCAGAAGTGAACATCAATCGCAGTTAAATTTACATAACCTTTTCCAGACACCTGTTCAATCCGTAAGTGGACCAGTACAATCCACATCTTTTCAAGCTGTTTCAGGAGGTTTCGGGGCCGCAGCTAAGGATCTTCCGAAGGCTGTAGAGCCAAGGCCAACGAATTTTAGCCGAACTCCTCCCCCAGAGCGTGCAGGTCACGGGGCCGCTATGAGAAGTAATGTTTGCCCCCTTCACAGTTTCTGCGCCGCTAGGTTTTGATTGCTCAGCTACACGTAATTTGAGTGGTTGTGAGAGGCCTGTCACGTCTACTGATTTTAACGTTCGTGAGGATCGTGATCGGGCTGTGCATGTGACTGAGCCCACTCAGCCCCTTAAGGGATATAGCTTGTCTTCTCCCGCTAAATCGAGTTCTCAACAACAGGATTGCTTTTTTGAATACCAAAATAGTAGGACGTTTTTCGATAAGGCGGCCTTGATTGGTTACGATGGTAATAATATGCCAGTTATCTTCTTTAAAAATCGTGTTACGGCCTTAATGGCAGCTTCGCCCTTTAAAGGAATCCGTTTGACTTTGTTACAAGCAGCTTGTGTTAGAACAGCTGCGCAAACGATTGCTAATTTGGTTTCCGACATTCCTGGCTTGTCAGAGGAAGACAGGATAGAAATGTCGTTAGATCGCTTGTCCCAACGTTTTGGAGTTCGTGGTGGTCTTTTCGCCGAACCAGAAATTACAAAGTATCGCTATGGTAGCAAATTGACTTCGATCTCTTCCAGTGATTTGAAAGAGTTTAAAGATGAATTGTCGCAGTGTCTGCTTTACGCGCAAGCTTATGGTCAGCGCGACAAATTGGAAAGACCTTTTTTTTTGGATTTGGATAAGCGACTCCCGTTTGACGCTAAGCAGCGTTATCTTGTTTTTTAGGTGATCAGTATGGTGGCACTAATGAGCCTACTTTTCAGAGTTTGTTCGATTTTGTAGTACGGGAGGAAACGCGCAAGTCGACTGATTTTAGCATTATGCTAATGGGCGACTCTGGTGAGTCACAGCATTTTAAAAAGTTTGGCAAAGGAAAATTTCCTTCTTGTCCGGTTAGGCAGACGTCGGTAAAACCCCATCATAATGTGATTTCAGGGAGTTCGCAGTACTCGACTGCTGTTGGCGCACCGCGCGGTGGTGTGGCCAGATGTAGAGACATGCCGGCAGGTATTTATTGTTCGTCACGTGGTCAAGTTGAATATCATTTTTTGTCTAATTGTAAAGATTTTTTGCGCTTGACACCTAAAGATCGGAGAGATGTTATTGTAAAAGCTGGAAAATGTTTGAATTGTTTGCGCCGGAATATGGTTAGGGACTGTAATCATGCAAACAACTGTCGTCAATGTGGGCCTAACAACGATAGGAAATACTTTTTTCTTCTGCATGATTTTTATGTGACGTCACGTGATTCTCTGGATTCGATCGGCAAAGATGATGCTGGTGCCAGAGTTCCTGTGCGTAATGTTAAGATTGGAAATGTTAAAGCAGCCTTTAACCGCGTTACTGCTGCTCGTGTTTTGAATCCAATGACTGGCAAATCGAAGTTGGTGTATTGTCAGCATGATCCTGGTTCGCAGTTGACTTTTGTTTCGAGTGATTTGATGTGCGAACTTGGCGTTAAACCGTATGATAAAGCGTCGTTTAAAATGGATACTCTGGCTGGTCAGAAACCTACTTGTGCTAACCTTGTTAAACTCAACATCCAGTCGTTAGAGACGAACGAACTGTTTTGTGATATAACTTCGGTGGTTAACCCAGCTTGGGCTGACGATGTTAAAACTTTATCGCATAAGCAGGATTTAAGTGGTTTTCGTCATTTTCATGACGTGAATATGTTTCATTTGAATGATTGTAGTACTGTAGATGAACTGATTGGCAACGACAACGCTTATTTGATGTGGGCTAAAGAAGAGCGTGTTGGTGAAAATCGTAGTGAACCGCATGCTTTACTCACTCTTCTCGGTTGGTTGGCTTGTGGTGGTAAGTCACCCTTAGATGAAAGCGTTGCTAATGTGTGCAGAGTGCAGACGTCTTCAGAGTCGGATGTCATCTCTGGCTTTCAGCGTAAAATTGAGTCTCTTGATATGGAAATAGCAGACCTGAATAAAGTCATTCAGGATTTTACCTTGCAAAATGAAACCTGTGAATTGTCTCGCAATGCCATTTTGGCTAGAGAACTTGTTGAACCGAATATTGAGTTGAAAGATGGTCGATTTGACATACCTGTACCGTTGAAGAAAGATATTGATTTACCTAATAATTTTGTGTTGGCGTCTAATAATAAAGGAAGAAGGCTTTAAAACAACCTGAACATCGTGATTTCCTTATTGACACCATGAAGGACCTTAAATCTAAAGGCTATATTGAGCGTGCAGGTGAAGCAGAAAATGTAAAGGGATTTGAATGGTATTTACCATACTTTGTGACGTCACAATTAAAAAAGCGTATTGTTTACGATGGCAAGTCTGAATTTCGAGGAGCTTCTGTTAATGATGTAATGTTTTCGGGTCCTGACTTGTTAAACCCTCTGGTAGATGTCTTGGCTAGATTTCGGCTTAGTGGATTTGGTTTCGTGGCCGATATGACTAAGTACTTTTTTCACATTTTGGACACTTCAATACGTAAGCCCAATTTTATTGAACTGCTTACGTACACAGGCAGTGCCATTCGGATCGTGAACGAACGCCCTTTGGTACCTTTGAGTGACGACCCTAGGGATTTTACTGTCATCACCCCTGCCTCACTTTTGACCCCATACTTAGACCCATACTGTGCTGTTGGGCAACCACATGATCGTGACCTATTAAGAAGGGATTATCGGTTCAATTTGTCACTTTCTCAGCAGTTTTGGTGCAGATGGATCGATTTTTACTTGCCAGGGATTCAGGGCTGGAAAAAATGGCTAAAAATGGCCGAGTATTTGGAGCCAGGTCAACTTGTAGTGGTGGGTTCTCTCCAAGACATTGGTAAACATGGGAAGTATCAACTTGGGAGGGTGCACGAGGTAGTTCCACAAACTAGGAAAGGGAAGCCTGTGGTTCGTAGAGCCAAAGTTGCCGTTTGCAACTATGATGAGAGTACGGGGAAAGTGAAAGTGGACTACGTGTTGAGGGATATTTCGTGCCTCGCCCCCGTAAACAACACTTAAGTGTTAGGGTTTGAGCCTGGTTCTGTCTGCGGTGGCTGACCCTTGTCTGAGCCCAGAACAGTTGGTTATTATCGCAAAAATTGTATATAGCGTCATTTTAGTATGTACCTATGGTACCAATTTCATGTATTGTCGTGTATTATTCTTATTGCTGTTCACTCTTTGCATGCCCTTTGTATTTGCATATTAACTTAAACGTGAGTGATTCAAACAATTTGTGTATCATGTGTTTTTATTCATTGGCTCACAATTGTCCTTAAATTCTTTTTTAGTTATGCCATGTTAGACTGTCATAACTAGGGGCGCTATGTTACGGACAATTTTTATAGCAAATGTCACATAAAACCGTTGTCTACTAAACCTGACGTCTTACGTCATGGACTGTTGCTAGAAAATAGCAAAGATTACATCATCGTTCAATCTTGAAATGCACAACCGTTTGCAGCTGCAGCATAACATTACATCATCGTTAAATCTTGAATTGCTTGAACTGGTGTAAGCCAAACTAGAGCAGGTGTGAGCCAGGCTTGAACAGGTGTGCGCCAAACTTGATCAGGTGCTTGAATAACTTATCATTGCTTATCATTATTACGTCACAGTAACTGCTTACGTGCGTTTGAAATATCGTAATTTATTCTCGTCATTTTAAAATTGTTGCTTGAAGAAGTTGGTCGCAAATTTAACTGTTTTGCTTAGTGCTTGCCAGCTGGACAAAATTCCGTCTTTTATCCAAGTAATTTGCACTGTAGTGACAAGTTTATTGGTGTATCGCGTTGCAACCCAATTTCGACAGCCATGGGCTATTTTTACAGAAATACAATTCTCGAATAGACGTTTTCAGAGGAGTGTTTCTTTCGGTCATTACATACAGACAAACAGATTCGAGAATCTTATGTTACAATTTTCCCACCAAGAGATTATGGTTTACCGCTGTGACTAACCGTATAGGCCAGGGCTACAGAACTGGCGAACTGCGGTCCGAATTCGGACCTTCTGGGTGTAGATGGTGGACCTTGAGCTTTTGGAAGAATAACCTCATTGCTACATTTCAGGGCTTCTGTAAACAGATTTATACTAGGAGGAAGCAATTTTTACTGTGAGTACCCTTGTTGCTGGGGGGCTTCGACTCCCAGACTTCCCAACACTTTCTCAGAAATCCAATTCAAGTTACATTTTACCAGTAGCGCACCCATAAAAACAAATTAGGAGGGGGCTAATTCAGAAATGTCAGCCGAGTGATTTGCGACAATAGTGACAGAGACAATAGACCAATGCCCATCCCTTTGATTAATAGTTAAAGGCACTCACGGCCAACAAACCACCGGCTGCCGATGCACCCGTATTCGTTCTCTCAATCAGATTAGAAGTTGGCCCAGTGAACCCCATGCTAGCCTACTAGCACCATCAGTATGCTCATCCCTACGTTCACTTTCGCAGTCTTCTATAGATTTCGACTTTTTCGTCATGTATGAAAGAATAGAATCAGCTTTCCGTTTGCCAACACAAATAACTGCGAAAACAACAACTAGCACAAAAACAGTTTGAAACAAAGCACTAATTTTGTAAATAGTAAATTTGTTGTGGACGTTTTTCCTACTTATAAAACATTCAAATTTAGTTCGTATTTTCAATTAAAGTTCCAGACGCCTTCGTCTCTCTGCTCAAATGTCGTATACACTTTTACATGTCCGTGTGATTCGGCATTGACGTACGGTACATTGGTATGTCCACCAGACATTTGACCACGAGAGTACAGGAGCATCTGAACTTTAGGGAGGTAAAGAAAAGTGCCATCGAAGACCATATCACTGAGTGTTCTTTTTGCACAGATCGAAAATTCTATAGCCTACCGATTCATTTAAAATTTTACGCAAAGGAAAATCCCAATTTGACACCAAAATTTAGAAAGTACTGTTAATCAAACGCTACAACCCAAATTTAAACAAACAATTATTTGCTGGATGGGCGTCCATTCTCTTCAACATTTGCTTGATGTATCACGTTCCCTGTGATTCAAATTTTTTTGTAGTTATTTATGTAGTTGCCTTTTCTTAATGTAATTTTACCTTCAAGAAGTTGAAATTTATTGCATTTTTATAATTGTCATTATATGTCTTGCCTGTCTTTGGTACAAGTGGTCACAGCGGTAAACCATAATCTCTTGGTGGGAAAATTGTAACATAAAGTTCCCAGATCCGTTCGTCTGTATGTAATGATCGAAAAGAAACACTCTTCCGAAAACGTCTATTCGAGAATTGTATTTCTATAAAAAATAGCCCACTGGCTGTCGAAATTGGAGTGCAACGCGATTCACTAAACTTGTCACTACAACGCAAATTACTTGGATAAAGACGGAAATTTCGTCCAGCTGGCAAGCACTAAGAAGAACAGTTAAATATGCGACCTATTCTCAAGTAACAATTTTAAGAATGACCAGAATACATTGCAATATCTCAACGCACGTAGGCAGCTAATGTGACGTAATAATGATAAGCAATGATAAGTTATTCAAGCATCTCTTCAAGTTTGGCTTACACCTGTTCAAGTTTGGCTTACACCTGTTCAAGTTTGGCTTACACCAATTCAAGTAATTAAAGATTTAACGATGATGTAATGTTATGCTGCAGCTGCAATGTCCCACAGGTCCTACAAACGATCGTGCAATCTGCTCACCTTTTAGAAATATTCCATTACGTAATACGCTAAGATTCAGTAGACCTGAACGGTTTTATATGACGTTTGATTTGGTGAACAATTGTCTGGAACAACAAGAAAGCTAACTCTCTCCCGAAACTATATTTTTATAAATATTTTCAGCTTCCTGAAGGGGGCTTAACCCTACGTTAGTACCCTGGGATGTAGGAACACCGTTAGTATTTCGGGATGTTTCAACACCCCATCTCAAAAATTAGTGTTTATTACAAACAAAATGAACATATTGGTCTCCAACATTTATTTAATGAAAAAAGGTACACAACAAGACATCATGAAAGGTAAATCAAAGCTAAAAAGGACAGTTTTTTCTGTCCCTATATCCAAAGAAATAGTCATTACTCTGATCCATCATCATTTGATGCAGAATCTCGGCAGGTAACGCAAAGCACAAACAACTTGCTGTGGTTGCCACAATTGGTACAATTGGTACACACTGTTTTGACTTTACGGTCTCGTGACCTCAAACATAATGCACATCTCTTTGCACCTCCTGATGATGTCGGTGTCTGTGAAGGTGTTACGGATTCTACTGTCTCTGGCAACATTCTTCTGATTCCACTTCTGAGATCCCTGTGTAGATGAATGTTCGAATGTTCTGCAGTCTCCTCTTTAGAGCATCTTCGATGAGCTGCATACATATGCCTTTGATAAAAATGCGGCGCTTTAGCTTGTTTTCAGGGTTATGACAGTAAATTATGTATGCATTTATGGTTGAAATGTTCAGCAAAGAGTAGAAAATCGTCAAGGGCCAGCGCCGGTTATTTCTTGTAATGTCGTATTTTCCTGACATTTGATCAACCGTATCAACTCCTCCTTTGGTCGAGTTGTGAAAAGTTATAATTTCAGGCTTCTTCATGTCACCAGACTCCGATTCAATTTTGTTATCATGATGCATACTACTGAAAAGTACAACGTTTTTCTTTTTCTTACTTTGAGGCACGTAGAAGACTAGTGTCAAGTCATCTCCAAATCTAAACATACTGTCACATGTAACCCTGTCCTTGACTGATAAAAATTCTTGGGAGATCTCACGTTTGTTTTTGCGAAGTGTTCCCACAGCAGACAATATATGGTCCTGAAGTAGACTTACAACTAGTGGGTAAGTGGTATACCAATTATCAAATGTAACATTTCTACCTGATCCTGAGATTTCCGAGATAAGTCTTGTAACTACAGCGAAAGATGAATTTTCAACTTTGAATGGTCCATCAGGTTGTTTTCCTGCATAAACTTCCATTTTGCAAATATAATAAGTTTTAGCATCCGTCATTGCTTGTATCTTTATTCCATACTTTGCTGGTTTATTTGGGATATATTGTCTGAAGGGACATCTGCCCTTGAAGGCCACAAGCATCTCATCAATTGTCACAAACTCCGATGGTGAATAGTTCCTCAAACAATTTTCAACAAACATCTCAAAAAGGTCTCTTATTGGGGCAAGCTTATCCAATAGTCTTCTTGAAGGCCTGGTAGCTTTGTCATCAAACCGTATGCAACACAGTAAAAATCGGAAGCAGTGGAGTGACATTGTCTGTCGAAACACTTCTATGCCAGTGCCATCACTTTTCCACAAATCATCAAGGTTCATTCTGTTGCTATGATAGGTACCAGCTAATAGTATTAGACCAAGAAAAGATTTTATTTCTACAGTATCAGTGTCCGGTGGGATGGCGCAACGAAGCGGTGGGATGGCGCAACGGATAAGGCGTTGGCTTTCCAATTATGCAAACCTGGTTCGACTCCCGGCTTCAGCTGGTGGTTGAAAACACCGCTTACCTCTACCCAGGGTGTAATAAATTGGGTGGGCGTAGTTGCTGAAGTAAAAGCGTCCGAGAGAAAAGAACTAGCCACCCTACTCTGCTTAGTGCCAAAGGCTTAGTACAATGAGAACCTTATCTTCTCATACCCGACACTTGAATCAAGTATGGGACCCCCTTTACCTTTTTATCAGTGTCCCTTTCTTTACTTTTTTAGTGGATTTCTCTCTCTTTTCACCGATAAACAAGTTGGTCTTTTCAACTAATAATTCAATCATTTCAGGAGTGATAAATAGTTCCCAAAAATCAAAAGGCACCTTTGCATTTAGGGCTGATCCTTTAGGTCCTACTCTTCCACGGAAGATATTCTGAGGTCGGGTACTGGTCACAGCGGTAAACCATAATCTCTTCGTGGGAAAATTGTAACGTAAGATTCCCGAATCCGTTCGTCTGTATGTAATGACCGAAAAAGGAACACTCTTTGAAACGTCTATTCAAAAAGTGTATTCCTGTAAAATTAGCCACCTGGCTGTCGAAATCGAGATGCAACGCCGTACACCACTAAAACTGTCACTACAATACAAACTACTTAGATAAAGACGGAATTTTTGTCCAGCTAGCAATCACTAAGCAAACAGTTAAATGTGCGACTAACTCTCAAGCAACCATTTCACGAATGACCAGAATAGATATCAATATCTCAAACTCACATATGCAGTACTGTGACGCAATAGTGAAAGACATTGTCACGCAATTCAAACAGGTGTTCAAAGCTGGTGATCCAATGTTTCATGTTTAAACAGGTTTCAAACTGAAACAGGTTTAAACAGGTTTAAACAGGTTCAGAACTGAAGATGCACTGAATAAGTGCGAAATATATTTTCTGTAACATCTACTGACAACTGATCCCTGTTACCTTAGCAATTGAGGTTTTAGCTTTAAACAGGTTTGACACAAGTCTTATGAACGATGGTGCAATTTTGGCACATTTTTAGGAAAAATTCCATGACGTAATACGCTAAGATTCAGTAGACCTGAACGGTTTTTATATGACGTTTGATTAGGTGAACAATTGTCTGGAACATAGCGGCCCCTAGTTATGACAGTCTGACATGGCATAACTAAAAAAGAATTGACGCAATTGTGAGCCAATGAATAAAAACACATGATACACAAATTGTTTGAAGCACTCACATTCAAGTTAATACGTAAATACAAAGGGCATGCAAACAATGAACATCAATAAGAATAATACACGATGATACATGAAATTGGTACCATAGGTACACACTAAAATGACGCTATATACAATAGTTGCGATAATAACCGACTGTTCCGGGCTCAGACAAGTGTCGGCCACCGCAGACAAACCCAGGCTCAAACCCTAACACTTAGGTGTTCTTTACGGGGGCGAGGCACAAAATATCCCTCAACACGTAGTCTACTTTCACTTTCCCCGTACTCTCATCATAGTTGCAGACGGCAACTTTGGCTCTACGAACCACAGGCTTCCTTTTCCTAGTTTGTGGAACTACCTCGTGCACCCTTCCAAGTTGATACTTCCCACGTTTACCAATGTCTTGGAGAGAACCCACCACTACAAGTTGACCAGGCTCCAAATTCTCGGCCATTTTTAGCAATTTTTTCCGGCCCTGAATCCCTGGTAAGTAAAAATCGATCCATTTACTCCAAAACTGCTAAGAAAGTGACAAATTGAACCGATAATCCCTTCTTAATTGGTCACGATCATGTGGTTGCCCAACAGCACAGTATGGGTCTAAGTATGGGGTCAAAAGTGAGGCAGGGGTGATGACAGTAAAATCCCTAGGGTCGTCACTCAAAGGTACCAAAGGGCGTTCGTTCACGATCCGAACGGCACTGCCTGTGTACGTAAGCAGTTCAATAAAATTGGGCTTACGTATTGAAGAGTCCAAAATGTGAAAAAATACAATTTTAAATTGTTTTACCATTGCCTCCCAGGCGCCACCTTGCGCCGGAGCATACGGAGGTATAAATTCCCAGTTTATCTCTCTCTGTCTCAGGGCGTTGTGAAATTCAGCTGATTCTATCAACTCGGGTTACTTCTTAGATGCTGCCTGAAAGGTACTTCCATTATCGGAATAGATAGCATTAACCTGCCCACGTAAATCTGTAAACCTCGTAAAGGCAAGTAAAAATTCACTCAGCGACAATGACGTAACCAGCTCAACATGAATAGCGCGAGATGCCATACATGTGAACAAGAGTCCCCAAGCTTTTTCGTGACTTCTACCTTCAACAAAGGTTAAAGGTCCAAGATAGTCTAAGCCGCAATCAAAAAAGGGTTTCTTATGGGCAGTTGTGCGAGACAAAGGTAAATCAGACATAAGCTGCCTTATAGGCCGAGCTTTCTCAATCGCACATACACCACAATCATTAAGATACCTCTTCACGGAGGCATTACCATTAGCGATCCAAAACTTCTGTCGCGTAGACAACAAAGTGTGCTGTACTCCACAGTGCGCATTTCGATTATGATGCGACAGTACACAAGCCTAGTGAAGGGGTGTTTCGAAGGCAAAACAATCGGATGCTTTGTTTCTAGAGAGATCTCGGGAGAATTACTTAAGCGCCCTTCAATGCGGATTACACCAGCGTCATCTACACAAGATCTGTACTTTTTAAGTGAACACAATTCTTTCAAGCGTTCCTTCTCACGTTGCGAAGCGCCAACATTACCCCGCTTTATCACTTCCTCAAGTGCATCCGGCGATCGTTTGGTCATTAAATGTACCACATCGCCATACACGCTTTTCTGAACAAACTTCACAGTCAAGTCTAGGGCTCTATTAAGATAAGAGGCGTCCAGTTTTGGCTTCACAAAGCTACGCTTTCTCATTTTACAGCACAAAAATTCAACAAAAGCAACCAAATAAGCGATTCTCTTTTTCATAACATATAAAGAAGGTGCGGCCTCGATCAATCCGTGAAGGCCACCCTGTCCAACGTCAAGCGACTCCTCTTCGTCACGAAGATATAGGCTATGGACAGGTACTGAAGTGGCATTTTCTACAGATGGAATTTCTTCACACTGATAGAGAAGACTAGAACCATTCAACCACAACTCTCGAAATTCTTTCTTTGTAATAAGATTTGGCCTTGTGCCAACATCAGCTGGGTTCATGTTGGTAGGGCAAAAACGCCAATCCTGGGCTCCAGACAACAATAAAATATGCTCAACTCGACGCGTGATAAATTTATTCAAACGTAAATCAGGGTTTTTAACCCACTGCAACACAGTACGAGAATCACACCAAAAATACTTAAGGCAGTCGGGCATCTTCAATGCCTCGTAGGCCTGCTTCACGAGTCTTGCTGTATTCAAAGCGGCAACAAGCTCTTTCCTAGCTATCGGCTAAGAAAACTGATTTTTTACAACAATGGTAGATTTACCCAGAACGAAAGACACACTCGGAACTCCGTTAACCAATCTACGTAAGTAAACAACAGAAGAGAAAGCTTGATTCGAAGCATCACTAAACCCATGCAATTGATATGAAACAATATCATCCGGACTGCACACACCAGAGTTTGCAAAATACCATCTCGGTAACGAAAAATCCTTAAGCAGGTCCAAAGAGCGAAGCCACGACTCCCACTCTTTAACAAAGCTATCAGGGACCTCGGTGTCCCAATCAAACTTGTCTATCGCCAATTGCTGAAGTATCAGGCGTGCTTTTAGAAAAAAATGGCGCTCCAAAGCCTAGCGGGTCAAAATTTCGTCCAAGCTGACTGAGCATACTTCGGCGCGTGTGTTTAGCTAAGGGCTTTAAGGAACATGCGATACGCATCTCGTCAGACTCGGTTTGCCACACACAACCCAATGTCTTCGCTGATGGCAAACTCATATTTTCAGTCTGAAAGTCAATGTCACGAATCAAAGGTGAAAGCATCTCATTATCCAAATTTGACAAGACAATCATAGCCTCCTTGTTAGCACTCCACTTAACAAGTTTAAACCCACGGCTATCAAACAAAGCAATTGATTCATGAGTGATTTGCTGAGCTTCCTCTAAGCTATCAGCCGAAAATATAAAATCATCCATGTACATATTATCTGCAATATTGCAGAGAGTTAGTTCACCAGCACCGCTGGGATTCTGCTCGATCATTTTCTTTATAGCCAAGCAAGCGATATATGGGCTACTCTTTATTCCCCAAGGGTGTACACAAAAACGAAAGAGTACCATCCTACCAACTCTCAAGGTCATCATCTTCAAACCACAATATACGAAACAAATCCCTCTGCGACTCAGGTAACTTTATTTGAAAGAAGCATTTAGTCACATCAGCCATGAGACCAAATCTACTCAGCCGAAATCTAGCCAAGACATCTACCAGAGGGTTAACAAGTCAGGACCCGAAAACATTACATCATTAACACAAGTTCCTCGAAATTCAGACTTGCCATCGTAAACAATACGCTTTTTTAATTGTGACGTCACACAGTATGGTAAATACCATTCAAATCCCTTTACATTTTCTGCTTCACCTGCACGCTCAATATAGCCTTTAGATTTAAGATCCTTCATGGTGTCAGTAAGGAAATCATGAAGTTCAGGTTGTCTTAAAGCCTTCTTCCTTAAAGCAGCAGCTCTATCTGACGCCAACACAAAATTGTTAGGTAGATCAATATCTTCCTTCAACGGAACAGGTATGTCAAATCGACCATCTTTCAACTTAATATTCGGTTCAACAAGTTCTCTAGCCAAAATGTCATTGCGAGATAATTCACAGGTTTCATTTTGCAAGGTAAAATCCTGAATGACTTTATTCAGGTCTGCTATTTCCATATCACGAGACTCAATTTTACGCTGAAAGCCAGAGATGACATCCGACTCTGAAGACGTCTACACTCTGCACACGTTAGCAACGCTTTCATCTAAGGGTGACTTACCACCACAAGCCAACCAACCAAGAGGAGTGAGCAAAGCATGCGGTTCACTACGATTTTCACCAACACGCTCTTCTTTTGTACACATCAAATAAGCGTTGTCGTTGCCAATCAGTACATCTACAGTACTACAATCATTCAAATGAAACATATTCACGTCATGAAAATGACGGAAACCATTTAAATCTTGTTTATGCGATAAAGTTTTAACATCGTCAGCCCAAGCTGGGTTAACCACCGAAGTTATATCACAAAACAGTTCATTCGTCTCTAACGACTGGATGTTGAGTTTAACAAGGTTAGCACAAGTAGGTTTCTGACCAGCCAGAGTATCTATTTTAAACGACGCTTTATCGTACGATTTAAGACCAAGTTCGCACACCAAATCACTCGAAACAAACGTCAACTGCGAACCAGGATCATGCTGACAATACACCAACTTCGATTTGCCAGTCATTGGATTCAAAACACGAGCAGCAGTAACGCGGTTAAAAGCTACTTTAACATTTCCAATCTTAACATTACGCACAGGAACTCTGGCACGAGCATCATCTTTCCCAACCGAATCCAGAGAATCACGTGACGTCACATAAAAATCATGCAGAAGAAAATAGTGTTTCCTATCGTTGTTAGGCCTACACTTACGACAGTTGTTTGCATGAACGCAATCCCTAACCATATGCTGGCGCAAACAATTCAAGCATTTGCCAGCTTTCACAATGACATCTCTCCGATCTTTAGGTGTCAAGCGCAAAAAATCTTTACAATTAGACAAAAAATGATATTCAACTTGACCACGTGACGAACAATAAAAACATGCCGGTATGTCACTACGTCTGGCCACACCACCGCGCGGTGTGCCAACAGCAGTCGAGTACTGCGAACTCCCTGAAATCACATTATGATGGGGTTTTACCGACGTCTGCCTAACCGGACAAGAAGGAAATTTTCCTTTGTCAAACTTTTTAAAATGCTGCGACTCACCAGAATCGCCCATTAGCATAATGCTAAAATCAGTCGACTTGCGCGTTTCCTCCCGTACTACAAAATCGAACAAACTCTGAAAAGTAGGCTCATTAGTGCCACCATACTGATCACCTAAAAAGTCAAGATAACGCTGCTTAGCGTCAAACGGGAGTTGCTTATCCAAATCCAAAACAAAACGTCCTTCCAATTTGTCACGCTGACCATAAGCTTGCGCATAAAGCAGACACTGCGACAATTCATCTTTAAACTCTTTCAAATCACTGGAAGAGATCGAAGTCAATTTGCTACCATAGCGGTACTTTCTAATTTCCGGTTCTGCGAAAAGACCTCCACAAACCCCAAAACGTTGGGACAAGCGAGCTAACGACATTTCTATCCTGTCTTCCTCTGACAAGCCAGGAGTGTCGGAAACCAAATTAGCAATCGTTTGCGCAGCTGTTCTAATACAAGCTGCTTGTAACAAAGTCAAACGGATTCCTTTAAAGGGCGAAGCTGCCATTAAGGCCGTAACACGACTTTTAAAGAGGATAAATGGCATATTATTACCATCGTAACCAATCAAGGCCGCCTTATCGAAAAACGTCCTACTATTTTGGTATTCAAAAAAGCAATCCTGTTGTTGAGAACTCGATTTAGCGGGAGAAGACAAGCTATATCCCTTAAGGGGCTGAGTGGGCTCAGTCACATGCACAGCCCGATCACGATCCTCACGAACGTTAAAATCAGGAAACGCGATACGCCTCTCACAACCACCCAAATTACGTGTAGCTGAGCGATCAAAAACTAGCGGCGCAGAAACCTGTGAAGGGGGAAAAACGTTACTTTTGATGGCGGCCCCGTGACCTGTACGCTCTGGGGGAGGATTTCGGCTAAAATTCGCTGGCCTTGGCTTTAGATCCTTCGGAAGATCCTTAGCTGCGGCCCCGAGACTTCCTGAAACAGCTGGAAACCGTGTGGATTGGACTGGACCACTTGGGGATTGAACAGGTGTCTGGAATAGGTTATCTAAATTTAACCGAGATTGATGTTCACTTCTGGAATGCCTAGAAGATCCCTTCTTAGAGCTACGCCGGGAGCCCAACTCTGATCGATATTCAGCTAAAACTACGTCTTTACGTTGTTCAGCCCTCAACTGAGCGTCTTTGAGTCCAAACTCAGCAGCTCTAGCTTCGGCTCTCGCGGCGGCCTCAGCAGCTCTCGCTTCGGCTTCAGCTCTCGCGGCTGCCTCTGCTCGTGCGGCCTCAACTCTTATGGTCTCAGCTCTCGCGGCGGCCTCTGCTCGTGCGGCCCCAGCTCTGACGGCAGCCTCAGCTCGTATGGCCTCAGCTCTTGCGATGGCCTCAGCAGCTCTTGCTTCGGCCTCAGCTTGGATCTGGAGCTCCTCTCTTCTGAGCTGTAGGTTAATTTGTGCAACTATCCGTGACGAGCTCTCAGACATCCTAGTGCTTACATTTGAAGCGCTATCCTCAGGATGTATGTCAGCGTCCAACATATCTGAGAACTAACTTTCTTTTTGTTCGAAGTTATTTTTTAACGAGTTAAATTCGGGATCTACCCTATCACGAAGTTCTGCCAAGATTGCAGAGTTAAAAATTTTAGTCAAAAGAGCATGGAAATACAGTAATTCCTCTTCTAAAGTAGATAACTTAGATCTAAAAATTAACAGTTCCTGCTTATCACTCAAAGAACCTAGGGCTACAGAAAGTTCCCCAATTTGAGTTAAAATATCCCTTCTAAGATGCCGGGCCTCTCGAACTGACTTAGCCTCATCGTTACTGGGTCCCTCCCCAGAATGGCCTGCCCGACCGCAAAGAACATCATCAGGCTTAAACTCAGTCGAGTCGACGGCGGTCGAGTCCCTGTCGCCACCGTGTGTAGACATATTAAATGTTGGGGCTAAATTTAACAATTAAAAATTAAGTTTCTCGGCAGCCGATTTGTAGCAAGAATTGACAGCGACAGACACGTGTTTCGCCCATGAGGCTGGGCTCATCAGTATCGCACCGTATTCTGCCACAAATTTATTCGACCACCGCTTTACCAGTCAGTTTAACTCTTATCTTTGTGGAAACAAAGAAAGAGCCAACAAAAAAATTAAGTTACACAAACACACAAATTATTACAGTAGTTACAAAAAACTTAACTGCAAAGACCGTAAAATACAAAAAAGAATTTAAATGCATGATACCGTAGCTGTACGAGTATATGAAGTCCAAAAGTCCACAAAACTTGCTTGGATTCGTCCACTTGAATCTTCAAGCACAGATGGATTGTCTTTAATCTTCTTTCTTGCCAATGAATGTCAAAGTTATTTTTCTTCAGTACCAAACTGAGCAGAAATGTCTTTACTTTTTAGCTTAAAGTTCTTCAGTAGCCTACCAACCGAGAAGAAATGTCTCCAATTTTCTTTGCTTCTATAGACTACCAAACAACAAGATCTTCTTTATTATTCTTTGTGCTTCTAAGTTCCAACTGACAACAATGTCTTTATTATTTTATGCTTCTAAGTGCTTCTTGGCCTACCAGCTAACAAGCCACGTCTTTTTTATGTGCTTCTAGTGCTTCTTGGCCTACCAGCTAACAAGTCACGTCTTTATTTTTTATGGTCACAGCGGTAAACCATAATCTCTTCGTGGGAAAATTGTAACGTAAGATTCCCGAATCCGTTCGTCTGTATGTAATGACCGAAAAAGGAACACTCTTTGAAACGTCTATTCAAAAAGTGTATTCCTGTAAAATTAGCCACCTGGCTGTCGAAATCGAGATGCAACGCCGTTCACCACTAAAACTGTCACTACAATACAAACTACTTAGATAAAGACGGAATTTTTGTCCAGCTAGCAAGCACTAAGCAAACAGTTAAATGTGCGACTAATTCTCAAGCAACCATTTCACGAATGACCAGAATAGATATCAATATCTCAAACTCACATATGCAGTACTGTGACGCAATAGTGAAAGACATTGTCACGCAATTCAAACAGGTGTTCAAAGCTGGTGATCCAATGTTTCATGTTTAAACAGGTTTCAAACTGAAACAGGTTTAAACAGGTTCAGAACTGAAGATGCACTGAATAAGTGCGAAATATATTTTCTGTAACATCTACTGACAACTGATCCCTGTTACCTTAGCAATTGAGGTTTTAGCTTTAAACAGGTTTGACACAAGTCTTATGAACGATGGTGCAATTTTGGCACATTTTTAGGAAAAATTCCATGACGTAATACGCTAAGATTCAGTAGACCTGAACGGTTTTTATATGACGTTTGATTAAGTGAACAATTGTCTGGAACAGGTACGAACTGCTGAATTAGGCATTTCCTCCTGCCACCATGTTTTCTTGTCTTTTCCCAGCCATCCGTCACACTTTGGTTGTTTCTGGCATGGCTGTTGATCTGGTTCATCAGATTCTGATTCATGGCAATCAGAATCAGAAACAACTTCATCTTCTGATACAAAATCTGATTCTCCTTCACTATCATCTTCAGCATCACTTAGAATGTCACATTCTTGCAACATGCTTTGTATCCTCTCTATATTCCTACTGTGACTATCCATTTTATATCTGAAAAGATAAGAAGAACAAGGCCTAGGACTGTAAAATTTTCTGATTTTTTCCTCCTCTAATATTTAGGAAGGTACTGAAAAGAAGAAGAATGTAAGTGCTGCCAACTCAAAACAGCAAACAAATTTATTACCCTGGGGTGCTGAAACACCCCAGGGTACTAACGTAGGGTTAAGTTAAACCGAAAACGTTCGATTGTTAAAACTATTTGTAAATATGTAAAATATAGTGTCATAATGCTCAGCCCTGTTGTATTGTTGTGTCCAGTGGCGGCTCGTCATAAGGGACTGCGGGACTGCAGCCCCCCCAACATTTTTGTGCATATGTGAATTATATTACATATAGATAGTTTTGCCATGTTTTTTTTTAATTTAGTTCGCTTGAAAAATTAAAAAAACTTTTAATATTAATTTTTTTTTAAACTGTAAAAAAAAAGTTTGTGTTACAAAATTAATTGGCAACTCTAAGTCTGCAAATTCTGCAGGTCCGGTGTTGCTTGTTCTTTTTTTTTATGACGTAGGTTTTTCAGAAAAAAGTTTTCTAGCGTCACTGAACCAGTGAACCAGCGCTGTAGGGACTGCAAATAGAACAGACCTTGGTCAGGGATTCCAACTTTGGTTCTCGTAAATCTTTAGGGTAAGCGTGTGGAAGCTATCGGTGATTAGGTGAAGGGATCGTAGGTTACTGTACTTGATCTGTGTTTTGAGAAGTCACTGAGACAGACTAGTTTTGATGTGAAGTAAAGCCAATTACTGTAATTATTGGTGCTCTTTCACAATTCGTTCTTTTGGGATGATGAGGTCATGAGACGTCACACAGGTTGGAATGGACTATTATAAAGGAGGAAGTACGGGGTGGAAATGCACTGAAAAACACCTGAAGGAAATTGTCTCCCATTTATTCATTTGTTGTTCAATTTTAACAAACTTGCTATTGTTGGAAAGCACAAGCATAGATCTAACTAACTAAGTTAATACCAAGTCCCAAAATAGTACTAGCTCCATCTGGTGACCACCTAAACTTGACCAAATTCAAGCCATTATCAAAAGTTTACTTTAAATTATAAAAACATTAAACGACAGCCAATTAAAAGAACATGTTACTGTGTTACTAACCCTAACTCAGTGCATTTATAACTCAGTCCAGTACAGGTTTATAATTATTTATATTAGGTTAGCCTACTGGTTGATGCAGCCCCCCCATGTTTTGAGACCACGAGCCGCCACTGGTTGTGTCTTATTCATATCTAAACTGTAAGCAAAATGTATAGCCTAAATGGGGAACATACAAAAACTTCATTTTTGGTAGCGGGTTTGGGGGGCTTGAGCTCCCTTAGCCCCATGCTGGGTGCGATACAGCATTTTACCTAAAAAGTGGTTTGGTACAGATAATTTAACTTTCGTGGTTGCGTGGAAAATAACTTGTTTATCGGACCCCTAAAAATATTCAACTTGTCAAACTGGACCTTTGTTAACATTAGTTGAGTAGCCCTGGTATATGCCTACGCAGCAAAAGTTACCAAAATAAAAACAAAAAACAAGAAAACAGATTGTCTGAACGTTTAACTTATTTTTTCTCATTTCTAGTGCTTCCTTAAGACAACAAATGATTTTATATTTTTAAAAGTCAACAAAAAGTGAAAAAAATACCTAATTTTTAGACAGTTTCAGTCAGACAGCAATGATCGCAAAAATCTGCATCAAATCAGGCACGACCTCCAGGTCAAGCCTTAACTTTTTTCAACAAGGAATGGTCAGCCTTAACGAAATTGTTAAATTATTTGCAAGAAATATGTTTAAAACAGTAAGCTGCACTGTTAGTCTAAGCGTAAAACGTATTGACCTGGAATAAATTGCGACCTTAACAAATTAGATATCGTTGGAAAGCTTAACTCCTCTAGATTAGGATTTTCACTCTCCTCCAATCAGAGACCCTTGGCAAAAAAAGTTATGGCCGTTTTTGAAGCAGCACCTTGCGCCGCTAGTGGCGAAACTGTATTTTTCCTTTTGCACTAGTTTTTAGGCTCATTTTTAACTTTTTTCCCTATGTGTATAAGAAAGAGACAACTCACATTTGATAAAATATTATTTATATTTAAATGACGTCACTCTGACGTCATCAAATTAAAATTGCTTACCTATTACTCTCAGCCCATTGATAATTGCAGATCCAATACATTTGTTCTAAAAAATCGTTTTTAGACATAACGGAGCTTCATATAATGATTCAAGGGGGCATTTTGACCCCAGGTCCGGTTTAATGACGAAACTAAACGCTACAAGTGGCTAGAGTATATTATGGGCATTATACAAAAAATGCAAAAATTTTTAAAACTTTACTTCAATAATTATGCCGTGGAGTGTTTTTGTTTTATTATCTTTATCCTGCATTGCGGGAAAGCGGACTTGAGCGCTATGCATCGGTGTACGCCTTCCGACGTACACCTGACCCACGCTGCAGCCGACTGCAAGGTCTGTTTCCGGTTGTCTACTCTACTTATGACTTAAATTTGGTACTACCCATCACTCGAAATCCATCACTGGGTAGAGATAATTATCGTAAAGTTTCTTGCCCAGAGAAACAACAGCACGTGCGGGTGGCTGGAGTCGAACATGCAGGCTCTCGACTGCGGGCCCAACGCGCTAACCACTCGGTCACTGCTGCCAGTGCCCAAGGCGTGTAACTATTGTTCTTGTCGACGGTGAAAATTCGACTCACACTGCTAGTGGATATGCCATGTCTGAGGAGTAGGCTACAGCTCAACTATCCAGTGGAATCTTTCGGGTAGCTCAAATTTGGGCAATAGGCTACACAAATAATAATATTTATTTGCATCAGACAAAGCTGTCAATACACAAAACAAAGAAATAATACACAAACTGCAAATGCACAAATAACGAACAACAACAACGAAATAATACACAAACTGCAAATGCACAAAATCTCACTAAATAGGCTATCTAATGTTACAAGTTTACAGACAATGGTACGGTAGTGTTGCAAGTTAGAAGAACTGAAAGTATTCAGAACGATAAAAACAATCAGATGACATGGCAGCCATCAAAACTAGATATCAGCATACATAGAATTATTATAATGAAGACGATAATTTGATATACGATGGCAATCGGACCTCATCAGGGAGGCAACATAGAGTTTGTTTGTTTGTTTATCTTTATCCTGCATTGCGGGAAAGCGGACTTGAGCGCTATGCATCGGTGTACGCCTTCCGACATACACCTGACCCACGCTGCAGCCGACGGCAATGTTTGTTTCCGGTTGTCTACTCTACTTATGACTTAAATTTGGTACTACCCATTACTCGAAATCGATCACTGGGTAGAGGCAATTATCGTAAAGTTTCTTGCCCAGAGAAACAACAGCAAGTGCGAGTGGCTGGAGTCGAACATGCAGGCTCTCGAATGCGAGCCCAACGCGCTAACCACACGGATACTTCGCATCTTCCAACAAAAGAAAAAACATATTTCCGACGTAATGCATCAAATGTTATAATGTTGCACAAGACTTGATGTTCACGTACGCTATAATGTTTAGGCAAATTGTGTATAATTCTAAATGCATTATTGAAGGCAACACGCAGGCGATTAATGTTACGTTGATGATAATTTTCCCACAGATGACATGTATACATTGGAGTACAATATGAACGGAATAGAACATTTTTAATATCACTGAAGCACTTGTAAAATTTTGATTTTAATTTGTTGGCAGAACAGATCATTTATTGAAACATGGTGAAACCGTCGCAATCCTCAGGGCAGTCTTTTTGTACACAACTGAGATTGCAACAAGTTTCCCCACGACACTCTCCACATGCTGTTACGCACTTTAAGCCATGTTTTCTGCAGCTGCAAGACATTGTACCACATTGATTTTTTGTTCCTTCTTTGCATTTGCATCGTACAACGTTCAAAGCCATTCTGGTGAGTAGTAAGGAAATGTAAGATCGAAGCCTTGAATGTATTAACCCTCGGTATTAACCAGCAATAGGACAATATTGTGAGCACATTTTTCTGCCTATTTGAGCGGGCATATTTTTGAAGTCCTCACACATTGAACATTTGAACTTCCTGCGCATTGTGATCACATATATTTCGGCTGATGACGCTATATCAAAGGTAACACATATGCATAACGGTTGATTTGAATCAGGAAGTTTTTATGTGATAGTTTGGAAAACATGGAGAAACAAATCTCACCAATCTATGTGCCACAACCGTATGATTATAAACCATTCTATGACGCTGAACAAGGCTTAGCTAAAGAATCAAAACTTAAACGTGCTACAGCAAAAGTTGTTGACATCGCCAGGACTTTCAATGTGAAGCATGAAATTGGATTTAATCCTCACTTAAGACGAGCTTCATTATCTGTTCGCGTCGGAAGAAAAGCGTTTCATCCTGAACAACTTTGCAAAGTCGCGAAAAAGCTAATTGTGAAACAACCGTTTTTTGCTTTTTCCTCCACAAAAAACATCTTGCAAATTTTATACTGGAGCAAAGAAGAAGATTCAAATTCTTATCCTCATAGCCAACACATCCAGCGTGTGAAAGAGGAGCTCCTACCTCAACAAATTGATTTGAATTTTACCAGTGGGAAAGTTTACGCGCCAGCTGCCTATCTCTCTTATATTATCGATGGTAAAGTGAATGTGAAGGTTTATCATGAAGCGTATCCCTTGCCAACTCCAGAAGACTAACACCAACTACAAGAAATTTTGAAATATTTAAAAGTCCTAAAGGATCAATCACCAAACACTTTTCGACCTCAAAAACGTATTAAATTAGATTCTATTCTGTGATTGTTTTGTATGATTTGTCAATAAAATATGATTGAAACTACACTATCTTGTTTCTTTTGTTTATTGATATAATAAAAAACAATATAACAAAGGTGTTGTTCTGAATTTTGGAGCGTTAATAAATCGTGTAAATAAATATTATACCGTCGGTGTTGTTTTCTGTATTATCGAAATATACCACACACAAATTGTAAACAGTTTGTTTTATTGGACTGCACGAGCAAAGAAATTGTAAGCGGAGTTACACAGCAATTAAATCACAGCAAATTATCAAAATTAATACACAGCAATATCCTTCATATTTTATTTTCGTTTGGTAAGTAGGTATCATCTTGCAGGTATTTCTTTTGAAGAGATTGTTTTTGTTAGGTTATTAAAATATCAATACTGTTGGATCTTGACTTTTCTTGTTCAACCAACACAAAAATATCAATCTCACAAAATAACCAATGTAGTGTTGTTGATTTAAACTGCAGATCTTTTGGTTCTAGGCATATGGAACATCACGATTTGAAATACCAACGCAAAATATATCAAAATCATGGACACAGTAATATTGCCAACATTAACATACAGAGCAGAAACATGGTCATTCACAAAACAACAAACAAGAAAACTGGCAGCACGCAAAGGAACATGGAAAGAATAATATTAAACATAAATAGAAAAGACAAGATTAGGCGAACCTTATCGCCAACCTGAAATTCGGAACCTTTAAGGGGTCGTTGCTTTCCATCTTCGTTTCGGTTTATGTTGGTTTCGAATATTATTCTAAAATATGTACCAAATATGTAAAAACGAAGAAAACCTAAGAGGTGGTGGTGTAAAATTTCTTCAAAATTTGTTGAATTTTAATGGAATGACTCAAATATAACGTACCTGGAAATTAAATTTTGGTTGTATGATGTCATTTAAAGCTTATAAGAATAATATATTGTTCCGTTTAGATCTGTGTAGCTTGTCAGGTTCATAATTTAGCTAAGCATTTGTTTGATAAAGATCATTGAAACAGTGGTTTTAGATAATCATTGATAGCAATTTTGATAAATATAACTTACCTGGAAATTAAATTTGTTGGTATGATGTCATTTAAAGCTTATAAGAATAATAGATTTTTCAAAACAACGTTACTCTAAGTTTGTTATTGTTTGTTTGTACGAATTAATTTTACATTTTTATTTTAGATGATGCTAATACCAGCTAAACAATCAACATTCCCTTTATGCAATGAGAACACCCAAATTAACAGCTATAGAACAAATTGTTGCAACATATACTTCTACAATCTGACAACTAGAAAAAAAAATCCACAAACCTAACGCAAACTTCATCACAAATTGTTACCTAAACTTAAGACAAGCATGAAAAAATGCAAACTCTCGCAGAATGCGAGCACAAATTTTGCAACACGCAATGACACCTGATGATAAAAACACACAAACAAACTTCCGAACATTGATTTTAACGTTACAAATTATGCAACAGAAACTTGTGCTATTTTGTTGTAGTTTCTTAAGCTTGTAAAAATAAAATTGTAATTTGCTGAAAATATTTTTAAGTTTGTAAAAGAAAATTTAAGTTAGTGACTTAAAATAATTTTTCATGTGCATGTTTTTCAGAGGTAAACTTTCAAATTACAATTTTTTGAAACTATTTTTTTTATCTTCAGTTTGTAAGTTATGGAACTTATAAGTTTGTTGTTTGTTAAAACTATTTTTTTCAGTTGTAAATTATGGAACTTAAAAGTTTGTACCTAGTCAGTTAATTTTTGTTTTGATTTGTCAATCATACAACTTAAAAAGTTTGTAGTTTGTTAAAAAACATTTTTAGCTGTTGATTTTTACAATAAAAGCTTTGTGATTTATTAAAATTATTTTTTCATTTTTGAAAGTAACAGAACTAACATTTTCAATTTCTTAAAATAGTTTTTTCGTGTCAATAATTTTAGAGCAAAACTTTCAGTTTACAGTTTGTTGAAATAATTCTTTTATTTCTCTCAAGGATAATACATCTGCTTATTTATTTATTTATTTGCTTATTTTTTATATGCTACCCAATTCAGTTTGTAACGTTTTTGCATAAAAAATCAAGATGACGTATTTACAACAACTTAAAGCACACTTATGATTTGCAAACCCCTAAACTGTTTTTATAATCTTCATCTAGAAATAATAAAACACTTTGAATGTGTCACATTAGACTTTTAAACGCCAACATCGTTTACTTAGGGTTTCACCTCCATTCTGTTCTGAAACTTTTATTGTTGAGCTGTTGGATCCGTGATCGATCCCACGCTTGCATTTGTAAAAAGGATTAGTGTCAAGTATTTTTTTCACATTTTCAACCCTTGTTATTTATGTTAAACACACGCATGGTTTACTTTGTAGATGCTAAAATTTTTGTACTGGTAGTTTTATGAAGCATATTACTTAAAGTTATTTATAGTTTCTACCTGCTGCAATTGCAATTTAATTTCACATTCATTCTTAGCCATTCAGAGATTACTTAAAACAATGAAAGATATTAATATAGGCTACTACAAAAAGTGCTCAATGCCAAGCAAAAAAGCAAAGCAGAGCGAATCAAATATAGTTATTACTATCTAAACCCTTGACAGCCTGTTTCACCTAAACGTATCATCAAAAGGTTCTTATTCAAATAGAATGATTACTTATGTATATTCTTCCTATTCCACAAGCACAATTCATCTGTAAAGATAATGATTACCTATAACTTACTGTTTTGAAATAACAACACAACATTTTTAAATCGTGGTAAGTTGTATTGTATAAATCAGTTTTAAAGCTGTTTTATTAAAAAAACGTCTTTGGTAGGCTACATATGCGTTGCATCTTGCAAACTCCAGAACCAGATTGTGTAAGAAACAGAAGAAGTCACGAAGTTGCATTGTTTTGATCAAATGCTTTGAAGGGTAAGACGTTTGTAGTATTGACGTAAATTTACCATTCAAGGGTTGGTAGCTTATAAGTTTATAACACGAGATTCACTTTCTCACATAAAAGCATAGAAATCTAAATATTTACAATAAGTCACCTTTCCTTTGCTCAGGTTCCAACATCAATGGAAAGAAAATCTCTTTACCTTTGATCTATTTGACTATTTTCTGGCAAGCATTCAGGTTTTGGCAACACTTTTGCAACAACTTATTAGATTTTTACGTGTGTTCTAGCTACAATCTACTTATCACAAGTTTACTTATAATAAAAATGGCGGATAAAAATGAAGAAACTCAACTTAGAATTGTAAACCTTCGTGATTTTCAATAAATTTGTGCCTACAACATGTCAATTTTGAAACTGAACCAAAGTTAAGCATATACAGTATAACAATCACATTTTACTTGTTTTTATACAACAATACCAAAATTATTATTTCCAACCATATAACACCAGCCATTCTGTTAGAATCGACATAACCCCATTATTCTTTGACAAGTCTGAACACGATTTATATGAAATTAGCGGTTTATTTTAAATCGATCACGGCAGCGTTTCAAATTTATTTTGTGGCAATTAAGGTTTTTTTTTTAGTTTTTGGTAAATGTTCATTTATATACATCATGTAAAGGTACGTCTTTTTTTTCATTTCACTGTGTTATTGTTTGGTAATTTGTTTTGTAAATATCTCCGTCTTTTGTGTAACTTTAAGTGTTTTGTCAGATCTAAACAAAAATCATGATACTTTCATGGTAGCTTTTGAACATGTCTAAACCGATTTTGACGAAAATATGCTTGAAAACACATTATATGACCCACATGTCAACCTCGAACCAAACCAATTACAATAATTTTGTTTCACAACCTCAGAAAACTTTGTGTTCGTAGATTTAAATAATTGTTTGGTCTGTAATCGACTTAACCGGTTTATTTACCATCAACTTACGTTTAAACGTAAGAAAATTACTTGAACACTCTGCTTGGTTACATAGTACCGTAGCATTTACGCCTGATGATTTCTTGTAACAACTACAAACCAATGACACCAATTTATTCAACAGATCCATTAAGTGAAGATTTGTTTATCGTTACCCGCAACTATTTCTATTGTCTTTTCACCATTGAATCCGTTCCTCAGACTTTCTTTTGTCATGTGTTATGTAATGTTTAATTCTTAAAAATATGTTATTTGAACAATTTTCCGCTTTTATGTTTACCCTCATCTCAAATAGATTGCCTGTGAAGACCTATATTTTAATAGTTTTCACATTTTAGTGAAGATGTCCATGTTTCATTTAACTCTTTTATCTTGCTCCTACATCTAAACTTATTGTTTGGTTCCTCTTGAAGTATCTTTTGGTCACATGTTCCTGGTGCTTCATCTTTATATCTCACTTAGGATACACTGGTTTGTGGTTAGTCTATGTAATACTGATGTATACAGTACACTTTGTACTGGTTTTTACTTCCAGACATTAGATTCATCCTCTTTATCTTCACTTAATCTTACAGTACAACGGCTTTAATCTCTTCCAAACTCCTCTTCTTTAGTCTTTCTCTGATCTTATTGGCTCAAAACGTAATAAGTTTACCAACTAGTCTTTCTGTCTTTACATATCCATGGTATTTCACCGCCACTCGTGTGTTTTTCAGATATAAATCCAAAGATAAAGCTTTAATTTTGTGTAACATTTTCAAAATAACGTCAAACGATTTTTTAAGACATGTACAAAATATCATAAAATTGTGTTTGAACCTAGAAACAAATAGAAAAAAAAATGTATATCTACGTAATACTTTTCACTAAACACAGATGCAAAATTGTTAAATCACTTAGTTTTGATGATCACTGTCTGTTACACAATAACAATCTATCTTTTGCTTGAGTAAACGTTTTTTTTCTTTTAGATTAGTCACAATATCTGTACACACCTTTTCCACAGTGATTGTCTACCAAAGTGGTGCTCCTTCCACAACACTTGTTCGAAATGTTTGTGGTGACGTACTTGTATTTAATATGATTGTGATTTGCTAACTGTAAGCTATCAAACAAAATCTAAGACACTGTGAAGTATATACCAAAGAGCATTTATCAAGAAAAACTAGACTATACTCTAATAGAAAACTACTTTAACATATTCTATATAATTTTTAATAGGTATAATATGATATATATATAATAAAAATATAATATAATTTTATAGGTTAATCTAGTTATAATATGTTTTTCTGCAAATGCTCTTTGGTATATACTTCACAGTGTCTTAGATTTTGTTTGATAGCTTACAGTTAGCAAATCACAATCATATTAAATACAAGTACGTCACCACAAACATTTCGAACAAGTGTTGTGGAAGGAGCACCACTTTGGTAGACAATCACTGTGGAAAAGGTGTGTACAGATATTGTGACTAATCTAAAAGAAAAAAAACGTTTACTCAAGCAAAAGATAGATTGTTATTGTGTAACAGACAGTGATCATCAAAACTAAGTGATTTAACAATTTTGCATCTGTGTTTAGTGAAAAGTATTACGTAGATATACATTTTTTTTTCTATTTGTTTCTAGGTTCAAACACAATTTTATGATATTTTGTACATGTCTTAAAAAATCGTTTGACGTTATTTTGAAAATGTTACACAAAATTAAAGCTTTATCTTTGGATTTATATCTGAAAAACACACGAGTGGCGGTGAAATACCATGGATATGTAAAGACAGAAAGACTAGTTGGTAAACTTATTACGTTTTGAGCCAATAAGATCAGAGAAAGACTAAAGAAGAGGAGTTTGGAAGAGATTAAAGCCGTTGTACTGTAAGATTAAGTGAAGATAAAGAGGATGAATCTAATGTCTGGAAGTAAAAACCAGTACAAAGTGTACTGTATACATCAGTATTACATAGACTAACCACAAACCAGTGTATTCTAAGTGAGATATAAAGATGAAGCACCAGGAACATGTGACCAAAAGATACTTCAAGAGGAACCAAACAATAAGTTTAGATGTAGGAGCAAGATAAAAGAGTTAAATGAAACATGGACATCTTCACTAAAATGTGAAAACTATTAAAATATAGGTCTTCACAGGCAATCTATTTGAGATGAGGGTAAACATAAAAGCGGAAAATTGTTCAAATAACATATTTTTAAGAATTAAACATTACATAACACATGACAAAAGAAAGTCTGAGGAACGGATTCAATGGTGAAAAGACAATAGAAATAGTTGCGGGTAACGATAAACAAATCTTCACTTAATGGATCTGTTGAATAAATTGGTGTCATTGGTTTGTAGTTGTTACAAGAAATCATCAGGCGTAAATGCTACGGTACTATGTAACCAAGCAGAGTGTTCAAGTAATTTTCTTACGTTTAAACGTAAGTTGATGGTAAATAAACCGGTTAAGTCGATTACAGACCAAACAATTATTTAAATCTACGAACACAAAGTTTTCTGAGGTTGTGAAACAAAATTATTGTAATTGGTTTGGTTCGAGGTTGACATGTGGGTCATATAATGTGTTTTCAAGCATATTTTCGTCAAAATCGGTTTAGACATGTTCAAAAGCTACCATGAAAGTATCATGATTTTTGTTTAGATCTGACAAAACACTTAAAGTTACACAAAAGACGGAGATATTTACAAAACAAATTACCAAACAATAACACAGTGAAATGAAAAAAAAGACGTACCTTTACATGATGTATATAAATGAACATTTACCAAAAACTAAAAAAAAAACCTTAATTGCCACAAAATAAATTTGAAACGCTGCCGTGATCGATTTAAAATAAACCGCTAATTTCATATAAATCGTGTTCAGACTTGTCAAAGAATAATGGGGTTATGTCGATTCTAACAGAATGGCTGGTGTTATATGGTTGGAAATAATAATTTTGGTATTGTTGTATAAAAACAAGTAAAATGTGATTGTTATACTGTATATGCTTAACTTTGGTTCAGTTTCAAAATTGACATGTTGTAGGCACAAATTTATTGAAAATCACGAAGGTTTACAATTCTAAGTTGAGTTTCTTCATTTTTATCCGCCATTTTTATTATAAGTAGATTGTAGCTAGAACACACGTAAAAATCTAATAAGTTGTTGCAAAAGTGTTGCCAAAACCTGAATGCTTGCCAGAAAATAGTCAAATAGATCAAAGGTAAAGAGATTTTCTTTCCATTGATGTTGGAACCTGAGCAAAGGAAAGGTGACTTATTGTAAATATTTAGATTTCTATGCTTTTATGTGAGAAAGTGAATCTCGTGTTATAAACTTATAAGCTACCAACCCTTGAATGGTAAATTTACGTCAATACTACAAACGTCTTACCCTTCAAAGCATTTGATCAAAACAATGCAACTTCGTGACTTCTTCTGTTTCTTACACAATCTGGTTCTGGAGTTTGCAAGATGCAACGCATATGTAGCCTACCAAAGACGTTTTTTTAATAAAACAGCTTTAAAACTGATTTATACAATACAACTTACCACGATTTAAAAATGTTGTGTTGTTATTTCAAAACAGTAAGTTATAGGTAATCATTATCTTTACAGATGAATTGTGCTTGTGGAATAGGAAGAATATACATAAGTAATCATTCTATTTGAATAAGAACCTTTTGATGATACGTTTAGGTGAAACAGGCTGTCAAGGGTTTAGATAGTAATAACTATATTTGATTCGCTCTGCTTTGCTTTTTTGCTTGGCATTGAGCACTTTTTGTAGTAGCCTATATTAATATCTTTCATTGTTTTAAGTAATCTCTGAATGGCTAAGAATGAATGTGAAATTAAATTGCAATTGCAGCAGGTAGAAACTATAAATAACTTTAAGTAATATGCTTCATAAAACTACCAGTACAAAAATTTTAGCATCTACAAAGTAAACCATGCGTGTGTTTAACATAAATAACAAGGGTTGAAAATGTGAAAAAAATACTTGACACTAATCCTTTTTACAAATGCAAGCGTGGGATCGATCACGGATCCAACAGCTCAACAATAAAAGTTTCAGAACAGAATGGAGGTGAAACCCTAAGTAAACGATGTTGGCGTTTAAAAGTCTAATGTGACACATTCAAAGTGTTTTATTATTTCTAGATGAAGATTATAAAAACAGTTTAGGGGTTTGCAAATCATAAGTGTGCTTTAAGTTGTTGTAAATACGTCATCTTGATTTTTTATGCAAAAACGTTACAAACTGAATTGGGTAGCATATAAAAAATAAGCAAATAAATAAATAAATAAGCAGATGTATTATCCTTGAGAGAAATAAAAGAATTATTTCAACAAACTGTAAACTGAAAGTTTTGCTCTAAAATTATTGACACGAAAAAACTATTTTAAGAAATTGAAAATGTTAGTTCTGTTACTTTCAAAAATGAAAAAATAATTTTAATAAATCACAAAGCTTTTATTGTAAAAATCAACAGCTAAAAATGTTTTTTAACAAACTACAAACTTTTTAAGTTGTATGATTGACAAATCAAAACAAAAATTAACTGACTAGGTACAAACTTTTAAGTTCCATAATTTACAACTGAAAAAAATAGTTTTAACAAACAACAAACTTATAAGTTCCATAACTTACAAACTGAAGATAAAAAAAATAGTTTCAAAAAATTGTAATTTGAAAGTTTACCTCTGAAAAACATGCACATGAAAAATTATTTTAAGTCACTAACTTAAATTTTCTTTTACAAACTTAAAAATATTTTCAGCAAATTACAATTTTATTTTTACAAGCTTAAGAAACTACAACAAAATAGCACAAGTTTCTGTTGCATAATTTGTAACGTTAAAATCAATGTTCGGAAGTTTGTTTGTGTGTTTTTATCATCAGGTGTCATTGCGTGTTGCAAAATTTGTGCTCGCATTCTGCGAGAGTTTGCATTTTTTCATGCTTGTCTTAAGTTTAGGTAACAATTTGTGATGAAGTTTGCGTTAGGTTTGTGGATTTTTTTTTCTAGTTGTCAGATTGTAGAAGTATATGTTGCAACAATTTGTTCTATAGCTGTTAATTTGGGTGTTCTCATTGCATAAAGGGAATGTTGATTGTTTAGCTGGTATTAGCATCATCTAAAATAAAAATGTAAAATTAATTCGTACAAACAAACAATAACAAACTTAGAGTAACGTTGTTTTGAAAAATCTATTATTCTTATAAGCTTTAAATGACATCATACCAACAAATTTAATTTCCAGGTAAGTTATATTTATCAAAATTGCTATCAATGATTATCTAAAACCACTGTTTCAATGATCTTTATCAAACAAATGCTTAGCTAAATTATGAACCTGACAAGCTACACAGATCTAAACGGAACAATATATTATTCTTATAAGCTTTAAATGACATCATACAACCAAAATTTAATTTCCAGGTACGTTATATTTGAGTCATTCCATTAAAATTCAACAAATTTTGAAGAAATTTTACAC
Organism: Aplidium turbinatum; assembly: GCF_918807975.1. Taxonomy (NCBI): domain Eukaryota; kingdom Metazoa; phylum Chordata; class Ascidiacea; order Aplousobranchia; family Polyclinidae; genus Aplidium; species Aplidium turbinatum. The sequence goes on along the minus strand of NC_137477.1, from coordinate 13,702,560 downwards.
CACCACCTCTTAGGTTTTCTTCGTTTTTACATATTTGGTACATATTTTAGAATAATATTCGAAACCAACATAAACCGAAACGAAGATGGAAAGCAACGACCCCTTAAAGGTTCCGAATTTCAGGTTGGCGATAAGGTTCGCCTAATCTTGTCTTTTCTATTTATGTTTAATATTATTCTTTCCATGTTCCTTTGCGTGCTGCCAGTTTTCTTGTTTGTTGTTTTGTGAATGACCATGTTTCTGCTCTGTATGTTAATGTTGGCAATATTACTGTGTCCATGATTTTGATATATTTTGCGTTGGTATTTCAAATCGTGATGTTCCATATGCCTAGAACCAAAAGATCTGCAGTTTAAATCAACAACACTACATTGGTTATTTTGTGAGATTGATATTTTTGTGTTGGTTGAACAAGAAAAGTCAAGATCCAACAGTATTGATATTTTAATAACCTAACAAAAACAATCTCTTCAAAAGAAATACCTGCAAGATGATACCTACTTACCAAACGAAAATAAAATATGAAGGATATTGCTGTGTATTAATTTTGATAATTTGCTGTGATTTAATTGCTGTGTAACTCCGCTTACAATTTCTTTGCTCGTGCAGTCCAATAAAACAAACTGTTTACAATTTGTGTGTGGTATATTTCGATAATACAGAAAACAACACCGACGGTATAATATTTATTTACACGATTTATTAACGCTCCAAAATTCAGAACAACACCTTTGTTATATTGTTTTTTATTATATCAATAAACAAAAGAAACAAGATAGTGTAGTTTCAATCATATTTTATTGACAAATCATACAAAACAATCACAGAATAGAATCTAATTTAATACGTTTTTGAGGTCGAAAAGTGTTTGGTGATTGATCCTTTAGGACTTTTAAATATTTCAAAATTTCTTGTAGTTGGTGTTGGTCTTCTGGAGTTGGCAAGGGATACGCTTCATGATAAACCTTCACATTCACTTTACCATCGATAATATAAGAGAGATAGGCAGCTGGCGCGTAAACTTTCCCACTGGTAAAATTCAAATCAATTTGTTGAGGTAGGAGCTCCTCTTTCACACGCTGGATGTGTTGGCTATGAGGATAAGAATTTGAATCTTCTTCTTTGCTCCAGTATAAAATTTGTAAGATGTTTTTCGTGGAGGAAAAAGCAAAAAACGGTTGTTTCACAACTAGCTTTTTCGCGACTTTGCAAAGTTGTTCAGGATGAAACGCTTTTCTTCCGACGCGAACAGATAATGAAGCTCGTCTTAAGTGAGGATTAAATCCAATTTCATGCTTCACATTGAAAGTCCTGGCGATGTCAACAACTTTTGCTGTAGCACGTTTAAGTTTTGATTCTTTAGCTAAGCCTTGTTCAGCGTCATAGAATGGTTTATAATCATACAGTTGTGGCACATAGATTGGTGAGATTTGTTTCTCCATGTTTTCCAAACTATCACATAAAAACTTCCTGATTCAAATCAACCGTTATGCATATGTGTTACCTTTGATATAGCGTCATCAGCCGAAATATATGTGATCACAATGCGCAGGAAGTTCAAATGTCCAATGTGTGAGGACTTCAAAAATATGCCCGCTCAAATAGGCAGAAAAATGTGCTCACAATATTGTCCTATTGCTGGTTAATACCGAGGGTTAATACATTCAAGGCTTCGATCTTACATTTCCTTACTACTCTGGTGCCGGATCTAAATTGGCCTTTATTGGCATAACTGCACCTGCTGCGTCAGCTTTCCACCCACATTGTGCGAGATTCAAGATTTCAGTGTCAAGATGCTTCCACTGACATACCTGAAGCAACAGTTTTATATCAACTTAGATAAATCAAGTCTTGCTGCCATAAAATTTTTGATTTGTAGTACACCACATGTTTATGCTAGTCATATTATAACGCAACTTGTTTTGCTATAACTTGCATCTTTTCCTTACCGCAGTTTAATAGCGCAATTTGTTGTAATATTTTGAAGTTACCGACAATAAACAATTCTTGAAAAATATCTTCAAGTGGTATAATCTATAGAGCAAAGACGCTTTATACTAAATGATTACGGGTATTGTGTTACAATACCATTAGGCTACGCACTATTATTTCACCTGCAAATGTACTCTGAAGGAATGAAAACGAATTGCAGCTTCGGTGGGTGGCAATCTTTCAGGATGAACAGTGGAAGCTGTTGCAACCATCTGCATGTACTAATTGTACTTGACGTACCGTAGTTGGCCAAGTGAATCGGCAGGTTTTGCACTAAAGCTTGATGGATCAACAAAATATAGCATTACTATCGGTGAATCTCATTCAGACTGGTAGGCTACTCAGTACTCAGCAACATTTTCATTTCTTCTTATTTAATTAACTGTGCACCAATACAGTCCCAGTAACTAACCTTTTCAATAACAAATCTCTTCTAGCATCAGCTATTTGCTCACGTGTAGAATCTAATCTCCCAAATACATCAGCAGATTGTTGAAATTCTTCCTTCTTCAGGTATATAATTGAACATCTTTAGCTTTCCTAAGCAACAAGACAGATGACATAATTAATCATTGTCACCAAATAATGTGTGCATACACTCCATACATTGGCATTCCAAATAAAAGTATTACAATATTAGAATAATATTGAGTGGATTTGGTAATGACTGCCATCTGAATTCTTGCATAATCTTTTAAAAGCTGATCAGAAAATGGTAAAAATGTACTTTCAGACAAGCATGGTAATGGTAAGCAGTTCAGAAATATATAAAACACTGTAACAAACACTATATATAAAACACTGAAAGCAAGATTAAAATGTACTGCTACCAAAGCTGATTAATTATATTGGTACCTTGTTGATATATATATTGCAGAAGTTGTATCACATCCACTCCAAGCATGAGCAAACAGCAAGTAATGTTTGACACACCTCATGCACCTTACAACTACTTTCGCTCTCTTCTTTTTCTTTTAGATATTGATAAAGATGACTGTCACCAATGTTTTGTGCATAGCTGATTAATGTCTTCAGTCCACCTCGTTTCACTTCTTGTAGCTTTGATAAATTATGAGATTGGCATTTGATGCATAAACTTTCATTATAAAAAGCTTGATTCTGATTTTCCATTATTCAATTATCTCCATAACATCTGAAAACTAGTCTATCAATTCTAACTGTTTAATAAACTAAGCTATACAACTTAGAAATCATTACCGGTATTTCATAAAAATCTTTAAAGCTGTAAAGAGAGAAAACTAACATCAGACCTAGGAAAAAAATGGCCACACAGAACATTTGCTCTTTCAAACTTAATCTATATCTGAATATGTTATAGCCTTTACAGGTGGTCTCAGAAGTAACAAGAACCATAGCTCCTACTGGTAGGCTGGCCTCCTTATTTAACTGATAGTGTGTGCAATTACCAGAAAACGTATTGTTGCATGGATATCACTAGAAGCTACCAGGTCTCAATAAACACCCTTCCTTTGTCATTTTGTGCACCAGTACACTGGTAACAGTGGCCAACTACTACTACCATACTGCATTCATCGGTACAAATACTTCACACCTGCATGCAATGCCATTTAAAATCCAAGATGTTAAATGAAAGAGAACTCAACTAAAAGAACAACAGAAAATTCAAAAATGTAACATAAGCTAGAGATGATAAGACATGCTGCATGTAAAAAACGTTTAGACCTGTTTCCTTTAACTTTCATCATAGCCCAGCATACCGTACTGTACACTGTTATAGGCCTAGTGCACCTGTGTAATGTGTATCGCCTGCTGCCCGGTACCCTATCTAACGTTTTGACTTCTGTTGCAAACCGAATAACCTGACATAACTTACGGTACCGATAATGATGTTCTTGCAAACAGTTCCCAAAACAAATTAAACTACGGTAGGCTTGCCTGGTACGGTACTCAGTTCTGTGATATTTAGGCTAGTACTGCAGCCAGTGGAGAGTGGTAGATCAAGAATCTTTGCTGTCCCAAACCTACTCAGTACTGCCTAGTTACTTACAAACCTCATGGCTATTTTTTTTTCTTTTTGCGCAACGCTCAGAGTTCAAGATGGATACCACTACATGGCTAATAAGCTGGTCAGTGGTCACCGGAGCAACTTCGACTGCCAGAATTTTACACGGCTTGCTGTTTCTGCTGAAAACATAGCTAGATTAGCTGCGCCACTAGCGGCGCAAGGTGTTGCTTAAAAAACGGCCACAACTTTTTTTGCCAAGGGTCCCTGGTTGGAGGAGAGTGATAATCCTAAACTAGAGGAATTAAGCTTTCCAACGATACCAAATTAGTTAAGATCGCAATTTATTCCAGGCGGCCCTATATTTTCGCATTTTACGCTCAGACTATGTGTGGAGGCCTTGAACAACTGACACAGACCCGGTCACTGAGGTTGACAGAGTTAAGTTTCTGCTTGTAGAAATGGAGGGGTCTGCAATTTTGTTCACTCATGAGTTGCTCCTGAACGAACAGTGTTGGAGTGGAGCACTTTTAGACATTCGTTTTGATTTGTTTCAAGTAACAAACGAGCTAAACTCAGTTGGTAATCAACAACGTCTACAAGCGTTGTATCAATATAAAACGTATGTAGGTAAAAGAATAATTTTTTTGTGAAAGTGTGAGCATGGTCTTAATGTCGTTTAATATCTTACAATGTAGAATTTATAAATCAGCATGTTGCATTGGTATACACATTACACAATGTTCAGAAAACAAATAGCCTACAAGCCGTCGCCGAAACGTCATAAAGCAATATAATCCCGTTGAGAATATAAGCATGAAAACGCAAACTGTCAAAAAAGAGGACATTTAAGCATTTTTTAGTGTCCTCGGGGGTCAATTTTTTTTTTTTTAAAGAGGACAAATCCTCTTAAAAGAGGACGTATGGTAGCCCTATACAAGGTAGACTACAAGGTATTGGCCTGCATTGGTTGGACTACCACTGGGCCCTGCCTATATTCAACATCATCGTCATTTCACAATCGTTTAATTGATTGAATCTTTATCATCGGTCAGGAAACGCTTCTTTTACAACTTATAATCCGTTGTAAAAAGCTTGTTGTGGCATACTTTCTCCAGGGTCACCGAGAGAAATCAGGACTGGTTGGGAAACAATCTAAAACGAGCCCCAAAAAACTTTTTTCAGCAAACATAAAAGCAACGAATTTGTATCATGCGTTACATCATATGTTTTAAGCTAAACTTGGTATACTTTCCTCAGCGTGAAATTGAATTCATTTTAAGTTTAGATTTTAACAACATATCAATATGAAAAAAAACTTCTTTCAATGTGAAAATCAACAAAAAGCACACGATAGTTTACACTTGCAGCACAATTGCTGAGGTTGTTCATTATTTTGTCTTGAAAAGATTGTAGAGTCGTATGGTTTGCACATATCATACGCGGTACCTTTGGCACATTCAACCAGTCTTTAAAAATGTTGTCACATATCAACATCTACACATACTGCTCCGGATTCAACACTGATTTTGGTGACTGGGCAATCCTTGACCAGGCGATCGACGTCCTGAATGATGTATTCGCAGTGTGGGCATCCAGGACTGCTGAAGGTACCCTGCCTATGTAGTGTTTGGGCAGCGCGGGCGTATTTGCTGATGATCCTGTTATCCACTTTTGTATGTTCGTTCAGTGGAATCTTGGAAGAGCCGTTGTTGGGTTGATGATGTCGTCTCCTCTTTTTGACAAGTGTGCGTACCAGTAGCCTATTTATTCCAATCATGATGCAAATCGAACTTATTGTAGCTGGGAATTTTAGTATAAGTGGAGAAAAAATTATAAGCACACAATACAGGCAATGAAAATAGCTCAAAAGAGCATTCAATCCATTCTGGATCTTTTGCAATGCAAAGTTGAGGATCATAGCGTTAAGTAATAAAGATTTTGCAACATCCGATTTCATGCACATCATGCATACGTCGCTTAATCGGTTTTGAGCGTGGCCACGGTTTTGAGTCATGGTGAATCATAAACAATTCTTTACAAATTTTTGTGCCCTAACATTAGGTTTTGAATCTTTATCCTTGGACTGACAAAGCCTTGAATAGGTTATATCTTGTAGTTTCAAAACACTTGTGGAAGTGGAGGCTTTTGACGAAGGGCCGATAATCGAAATTGACAGAGTGAAGTTTCCGATTATTGAAATGCTGTTACCGGGGAATTATTCCATCCATTAGGTGCCGCTGAAATGAGAGCAATTCTTAGAATGCGTTGCTCAAGAGCACACTCAGAGAGTCGGACTAGCGGCGCTTGATCTTGAAGATTCTTCGTTCACGAAGTCACACGCGCTAACCTACTGAGCTATCGGGGCGGACATCTATCCATTGGATATCTTGCTATCCATTGAACAATTCTTTATCGCTGTATGAATAGGTTAGTCGAGTGAATATTGTTTAGAACTGTAATCCACAAAATGCAGAGAAGCATAGATTTGAAACTGTTCAAGTAGGCTTCTTGGATGAGACAGATTTCTTTAGAATTTCCTATCTGGCCGGGTTACAATTGAAAATGACACAAGCTTAGCCTACAGTCGATCAATTAAGTTACTCCAAAAATTATATCACATCTGGACAACACTATGAACTCCAAACAGATTTAAGCGATGATATCTATAAGCAGGCAATATGCAAAAACGGTTTACTTCCCTTAATGTAAATTGAATCTTGCTTGAACATTTTTGATCTTTCCAGACATGTTGGATCAATAAGCCTGGCCAACGCAGTTTTTGAAGTCAAGGTTCAGTTGGTCAAGCAAAAATAGTTGGCTACGCACTTAGCTAAACGCAACAGCACCAGTTTTCAAGTTTAAATAATAGAAATCCTTTAATGATGCAGAAATCAGTAAGCTTAACAGCATCAAATTTTATGTCTTAAGAAGCAGTTTAACCCTTAGAAGGTTGGGCTCCTTGGAGTCTTGCTCAGTTTTGGGGGGGGGGGGGCTGTCGATTCTTCTTATGCTTTAGGAGTGATATCTCTGTTATTTTTTAAGGCACGGTTTCAAAATTTGGGATTCACTTTGTAAAATGATTCACGCTGAGCATATCCAAAAATTAAAACTATGTGAATTTTAGAACTGCTCATATACGTTGAAATGTTGAGGTGACTTATGACTTTTGGATTATTTTGCGATTGCGTGAGTTTACACATTATTTTTTGGTAGAGTAATGAAGAACATGCATTGCAATGTTGTGATTAATTTTTTTTTTACATAAACTCAATTTGAATCTACATTTTTCATGCAAAATAATATAATAATGCAAAATAACATATAATAATGCAAAATAACATATAATTAGAATATGAAATATTTCAGAGGATGTGCTGAGAAATGCCTTATATCTCTTAATTTGTAACTTTTTATCGCTCAAAACTTCAGCTCAATAGAGGTGAATAAAAGTTAGGAAAAGTCAAGAAATCTCGTAGTCGCAGCCTCAGTGGTTTTAGAGATACAACTGTTCATACAAAAAGTTGAATTGACAGCCCCCCCCAACCTTCAAAGGGTTATCATCGCTTATCTTAATACGAGAATGATCTGTTATTGATGAGAAACATCTGAAGTAGCATCTACCATGATCGAAAAATGCTTGGAACTGCCTATTTTATTCAAAAATTTGTTTATTTTCTAAGTTGGTAGGCTACATTATCAATTTAGTGGCAAAAATGGGCCCCCTAAAACGTGAAAAAACGAAAAACTACTCGTGTTTCCTTTACAATGCTATGACAGGGGGGAAGTTTCCCGACTTCTCCCCCTTTCGGAGCCCCTGACTTACTCACAACTGAATAGAAAATCCAAAAAATTGGAGATAGTTTCATTTCTTCTTTCAATTCCAACAGAATAAGTTATCCAATGTTGCCAAAAACACTAGATTCACAAAAAAATATTAGTAGGCCTATCATGAATACACGATCATTTACATGCACAATGTACAAAAATGACAGCCAATGGCGTTAGTGAGGGGGCTCTTACTTTCAAGGAATAGAACTGAATTTCCTTGAAAGTGAGAGCCCTGAATTCATAGCCGTAGGAGTGTAAAACATTTTGGGGGCGAACAAAATTTTTCAAATTTTCCCCAAATTTGGCCTTTGCAAATATATTGTCAAAAACGCAATATTACTCACAATCATCTCTGAGGTAGTGTAGGCTAGTCTAAGAACTCCACACTCATCAAATGGAAGCCTAGCCTACCATATGGTAGACTACGCTAAGTAGCCTACTTCGGTCTAGCCTACTTTGAACACTTTTCACTGACATTTGTGTGCATTTTTTAAAGCATTTATGCTAAATGTCTCAAATTTAGTCATCATTGGGTGTAACCAGACAAAAACTCGCTGTCAACTTTGAAAAGCACTACAAACACATAGATGCAGCCAAACAAAAAATAGGTGAGGCTAACTTTGAACACTGTCCAAACAAACACACCAACATTGCGGTAAATCGCTAAAAAAACACTAGAACACTAGATGCAATCCAAAAACACCAGATCTAGTGGTAAAACACTAGGAGTGGCACCACGGTAGCTATCATAGATAAAGATTTATAGGTTTGTGGCGCCATGGGTTGTTGTGGCAACAAAAGTTTTGTAGCCTATTTGGCTGCGTAGGTAGCCTACAGTGTTTCAAAACGTTTTTCTGGTGGGTGTTTTCCTTATTGGAACATACGGTGCCGCTTGTGCGTGTCGCTTGAATAGGATAGCATTTGCCATTTGGTTCCTCTTTATAGTCCAGTCGTCGTCGTCTGAGCTTCTGGGGCCGAGGGTCTATCCTTTTACCACCCCAGATTCACGATGTTCCCGGACTACACTGGAAGGCTGCTAGAGAGCAGCCAGTCTTAAGTTTCATCATCCATGACGCGCAGACCTTGCACTCCGTTAGGTGGCTTGAAGATGGTACAGTCATTGATGATGTGGTCTGCGGTCTGTTCCTCGGCACCACATTCACAGGAGGAGGAAGAAGCCATTCCCCATTGGTGCATGGTTGAGCGGAAAAGGCCGACGCCCGTACGGAGACGGTTGAGGCGCACCCACGCCTGTCTCTGTAGTGTCAGGCCGATTGGGCGTGTGTCGGCGTCGGGGATGAATGAATGGAGTCTGGTGGTGCTTGACCTCCATTCAGAATTCCATTTATGGTCCGCCCAAGTAGCCGCAGAGATGTCTTGTTCATCAGCTTCGTTGATAAAAAGCCGAGCGGCTGGCACGAATGGGTGTCTTGATTTCAGTCGGCGGGGGTGCCCGTTTGGGAAGGCAGAGATCCCGCGGTGGAGAAGATGATTAGGCTCCAGTGCCCGTCGACCGAGGGACAAAGTGGCTTCTTCGCGACGAAGCTCAGCAGGTTGGATGCCAGCGAGAATGGGGAGATTGTCCAATGGTGTGGGACGCAGGCATCCGGTCACTGTGCGCAGGGCGCTGTTTATGGCAGTGTCGATGTTGTGGCAGTGAGCACTGCGGCACCAGGCAGGTGCACAGTACTCTGCTGAAGAGTAGACAAGGGCTAAGGCTGCTATTCGCAAAGTGTCAGCCCTCGCCCCCCAGCTAGAGCCTGCCAGGCGCTTCAGTAATGCAGCGCGGGATGTCAGTTTCTTGCGCAGTGACACCAAATGGTGGCGGTATGTGAGCGATCTGTCTAGTGTCACCCCAAGGTACCTTGGCTCGGGGCAGAAGGACAGAGGTTTTCCGTTGTTGTGGACATGTAGCTCACGATCAGCTTCCCGATTGTGTAGGTGGAAAGCTGCCGCCACAGTTTTGGTTTCGCTGAGTTTCAGTCGCCAGTTCTGGAGATAAGCTGAGATGGTTTGCATGTCCTGGCTCAAGGTGTCTTCTAGATTTTCCCACGACTTTGTGGAGTGGAGAATTGCCAGATCGTCCGCATAAGCATATTTTGCGGAGACCGTGGTTGGCAGGTCGTGGGTATAGATGTTGAAAAGAAGTGGAGCCAGGACCGATCCCTGTGGGACGCCGTTTTTCAGGCGTCTCAGTCTGCTTCGCCGTGGGTTGCCGGTGGTAAGGGTGAAGCTTCGATTCCTGACAAGTTCCATAATCATATGGACCATATGTCGGTCAGGAAGCAGGCGAAGCAGCTTGTAAGTAAGGCCGCGATGCCATACGGTATCGTAGGCAGCTGTGAGATCTAGAAAGACAGCGCCGGCCTTCTTTTTTGCCTCAAAGCAGTCCTCGATGTCTTGGGTCAACAGTGTGACCTGATCTACAGTGGATTTTCCGCGCCGAAACCCAGCTTGCTCTTTTGGAAGGAGCGGGTCGATGATTGGGTTGACGCGGGCATAGATCAGTCTTTCGAGGATCTTGAAAGGAACACAGAGGAGGGATATCGGACGATAACTCCTTGGGTCCTCTGGTGGCTTGTGAGGCTTAGGGATCGCAACTACTAAAGCTCTTCTCCAGATTTTTGGGATTGTGAGGTGGTGCAGGCAGGAAGAGAGGAATCTACGTAACCAGGACTTTAGGGCATGGCCAGCATGGAGCACAAGCTCAGGGCAGATCTTATCGGGCCCTGGAGACTTGTGTGGTTTCACTAGGCGGAGGGCGGTGGCGAATTCCTCTGGAGTGAAGTCTCCAGAGATTGTTTCTTCTGGTGGTGTTTCCACTCGCCATAGGGCAGACACTTCCTTGGCAACAAGGCGGGATGCCTTGCGGTCCTTTGTCTTGTACACCCCGTTCTGCACTAGCTGGGAAGCGATGGCATTAGCAGAAACGGGGCACTGACGAGGGGAGTTTGCTGAGCGCCCAGTGAGGTTGTTGATGATGCTCCATGCTTTGCGGCTTGAGTGTGAGAAGTCGATGGTTTGGACAGCTTCGTTCCACCGCTCAAGCTTCTTTGTGTCCAGCCGCTCAAGTAGTCTGGTGGCGGCGGTGTTTGAAGCAGCACCACTTGTGGCGGCTAGGTATGAGCGGTAGAGAGTTTCACACTCAGAGTCCCAGCATGGTTTATAGCTGGTTCGATGGCCACGTGGTATTGTGGCCTTTGCCGCAGTTATTATGGCATTGCAGAAGTCCTGGTATGCCTCGTCTGCGTTGCATGTTTCAGTCGGTGGTAACTTTGCAGCAGACTCATTGGTCAGGAGGCTGTATTGATTCCAATCGGCTTTTTTGAAGTTCCATCGCTTCACCGGTGAACTCGGGACAGGAGCCACAAGTTTTGGGGCGGTGATGAGGGACGGCGGGTGTTGGGACCGCGGGAACTTCTCAAGCACACGTCTGTCTGGAAGAGAGCTGTCGACACTCGCGAAGGCCAAGTCAGGGTTTGTCCCTGTTCCCCAGCGGCCGGAGTGAAAACTGGCTGGTTCCTTTGGATTGAATAGGAGGGCAAGATGGTTTGTAGAGGCCCAGTCAGCCAGCAATTCTCCGTCGCTGCTTGTGTTGTTGTAGCCCCAGTCGATGTGCTGGCAGTTGAAGTCGCCAGCGTAGAGACTGGGGGAGGGGAACGTTGGAAGGGATGATGGCAACATTCGCGAGGGTGGGGGCTTGTAGATGTTGACGATGTTGTAGTCTGAGATACATATGCACACCCACTCAATCTCGGCAATAGTCCAGTCAAAATACGGTTTGACCCTGAACAAATTCCAAGAAAGCGTTTTATGATTTTTTTTATTACTATTATATGTGGGGAACAACATACTAAAAGTTTACCAAAAGTTGATTACCACAAAGGTTCTAAATATGACGTCATAACACGATGACAGCCATCGCACTAAAAACAACCAATATTTCCTTATTTCAAAGCTGTAGCTGTAGGTTACAGAAGAGTTTGCATTTTTTATACTATATATTTTGATTTAACAATTTTTATACAAAGTTTTATACTAACTACATGGAAAGGCGAGGTCATGGCGTCATCAATGACGTCATGACATAAATGTACATTTCTAAAAATTATACAATACACAGTGCATTTTAATGGTCACTATTTTCATCATCAGACACTGCTTCCTCACTCATATTGTCACAATGCCCTTCTTGACATGGTCCGCATACCCGTGAACAGATAAGTCCGTGTCTTTTGCAAGTGCACCGAACTGTACTACAACCACGAGAACAATTGCAGTGAATTATTTTCAGAAGTGTTTCTGGCGCAGGTGAAGTATCCATCATCACTGGAACTAGACTGTTGTTCTGCAATTCCCATCCCCATTCAGTAGTGTCCATGGCCTCACCATTGTCCATCCAAAGCATTACTTGGAGGTACCTCCGAAGGGCATGATACTTCGTTGCAGAGGAGGTTGGTGGCAGTCGTTCAGGTGTAACAAAGCTTTTGGCTGAACCAACTTTTTGGCAGAGACTAGAATACCTCATTGCAGACAGATTGTCTCCAGGTTTGCCCCCGAACAATGCCACCATCGCTTTACACCCAGCATCTTCAATCTCAGCTAATCTTTTCCTTAATACTGAAATAGTGCCTCAGGATTGTTCTTGTCTTTTCACGGAACGTTACAATGTTAGGCAACCCTTCACACTCTGCTATGAATAGCGAATCGCCATACTTCTCCTCCAGCTTATACCTCAGCCATTTATTACTATAGGTAGCACTGTCTCCTTCTACAAGATACTCCGTCATTTTCTTTGCAAGATCTGTGACAGTCAGTTGCTCTTTATTGTTGTCCTCGAGAAAGACACACATTCTCAAGAACGCTTGCTCTTGGTCCATGTTCATCGGCCTCCCTACCTTCCGCGGTTTCTTTGTAGTAGATCCACCACCATGACGCATAGGAATTCCGTAATTTGTCCGAAAGTTAATGTCACATGAACGATGATACAGACAGTCTGCAGCATGTAAGTCCTTCTCAAAGTACGCGATTCTCCCTTGAATGGTGATTGCCCAGTCATCATTACGCTGTTTGCAATGTGACAAGATGGACCTTACAAATCCATCCGTTTTAACAAAGCTATAGTCATCGAAATTAGCACTAGACCTTGTCTTCACCACTTCATGTCCACAGAAGAAACACTGCGTCGTGCTATCATAGGATCCAGTAGACACCCGTGTACCTCTCTTGGCAGGTGAACGTTGAACGGAAGTAGCTTTCTTATCCAAGTCTATTTGCTTCTTGTTTATGTACTTCATACGACATCTCTTGTGCACCACTGCTCCAGCAGCTACCACAGTGCTAACGCCCCTCTCAATACTGGCTTTATTGATCCCTTCAGCTCCTTTCGCACCAATCACCACTCTTTCTCCGTCATCTTCTACTTCATGGCTGCATAAGGGGCAGGTTTCTTGACTTTCCATCATTATTATATAATGTGATGTGATGATATTATATAATTATTATATAAGTTTTCTTATATACATTTAAGTTATACACATTCTCAGCTTTGTAAGAAAAAAAAAATCAATTGTTAGAACCGACAGAAACATTACTGCAATCTATTTATTACAGTCATCAATGAAATTATACACAGAAAACTATACAAAATATGATAGACACTGAAAGGCGAGTCGCCTAAAACACTTTCACTGCCAGCGTTTTGAAAAAATAGGAGAAGTTTTCCTCCTCCTCCTGTTACCATGGTAATGAAAAAATATGTTGCCAAACTATTGAAACGCACTTTGGAATTTTGGAGCAAATCGGTGTTGCAATTGATCATCGAAATGACCATTGCCTTTTCAAGCGCGCCAGTCAGCAAAAGTTTTTTTTGCATTGAATCAACCTGTTCAGACGTGAAATCACTGTAAAGAAAAACGATAGGCCAACTGAGTGATTCAACGTATTCAGACATTGAATCAATATGTTTAGGCTAAATACGAACTGCTAGGCTAATTCAGTTCTTTGAACAAATTGAATGGCTTTTGTAAATGTTTCTCAATTGCAACCTATACCTAGTCAGCAAAAGTTCCCTTTTTACACGATTTCAACCTCTGGCGACGTTGAAACGATTTAAAAATGACAAGTTTTGCTAGCCGGTAGCTAGGCTATTGTACCGAAGTTTAACTTACCAATTAGGCGGTTGCAAACATATTTCCATTCGATGAAACCTATACGCTACCACGTTTGGTTTGCCTTTACATTACATTCAAAAGTTTTGTTGACATCACAGCATGATCATGGCCTATTTCATAAGAAAATGTTTGCTTTAGCGTTTTTTTATTAATAAATACTTTTTTAGCGACTAGGTTTAGGTAGCCTACAGGACTTCTAGCTAGTACCGGTAAGCAGTCTAGTGACCCTAAATGAATAGGTAAATTAGTCTAAAGTCTAAACCTTAAAAAATAATAGAATATTTCAATTACCTTGCTACATAAAAAGTAAGCGCTTTTACATGACCTATGTGCAGGCGCGGATTTATGGGGGGGCCCAGGGGGCCCGGGCCCCCCCGAAATTTTGTGAAAAATTGTATGTTTTCGCATCAAATGGTTTGATATGCTTCTAAACAGCTGATAGCCTATTAGTCCCTCGGCATCACAATTGATGAAAATGGTTGTTTTAATGTCTATTTTCTAGCATATCGTATATGTCGTAGTATCATTGTTCATATCTGTTTAGCTTTTTCTTTCTTTTTAATTGATTTTCAAATTTTCTGGCCCCCCCCGAAAAAAACTCTTAGATTCGCGCCTGCCTATGTGCATTGATCAATACACTTTGTTTGACTAGTAGCCTGACTTTGTACTATGCAGTAGTAGCCTGGTATCATAGCTTTGGCATCAGACCTAGAAGCCATTGCTGAATTTCAAGCTTTTTTCACACTGATTGGTGTTTTGATTTCTATTTAATTTTAAAAATTTGACAGAGAAATGGGTTAAAAATCGTTTTTTTTGGGTTTCAAATTGAAGCAACCAGTCAGGCCCCCAGATTGGCAACACATTAGGATTTTTGGGGCATTGTGACGTTAAATTACATCACAATAGCACGAGCCAATTCATTTACGGCAGCAGAACTGTTAACATTTTATAGCTTGGCGGCCATATTCTTTGACGTCACATTTGGACCCTTTGTGGTAACCCTATTTTGGTAAACTTTTAGTATGTTTTTCCCTACATGTTGTACTACCAAAAAAAACAATAAAACGCTTTCTTGGAATTTGTTCAGGGTAAAGGTTTTTTTTTCGTATTTTGACTGTACTATTATGGACGTGTCACCTGTTGTATCCAGTTGAGTATATTGTTTTATCCGTAAAGTACATTCAGAGACAAAAATTACATGTTTCTATAGCTGCACTTATAAGCTTGAGCCTTCAGCAAGTTTTAACAAGCAAGATCTCGATATAGTCCTTTTTCCTTTTGTTGGTTTTGTTCCTGTTCACTATTTGTAACTTTATCATTGCTGTTGTTTTCTGACAAAGAAAAAATAAATTGAATTGAATTGTTCTAATATACGGTTGCCAACGCAAATGAAATATTATCCCAAATAAACAGAAGTCTTGTTTAATTTGGTATTGTTTGATGTTTGCCCACAATCATCAGGTGCAGCCTAAATAGACCGCTCTGATGCTCAAGTGAACTATAGGCTACAACTGGAATCACGTAACTTCTGCTTTTGGTGGCGTAATGATTGTGTCACCGCCATACCAGCCAGTATGCCTTTGTTAAGTAGGCTAGGCTTTGATTTAAGACTATAGGCTACAATCATTGAGTCAGCTTCTCCCATTTTTCTTTGGCATATGAATCTCATGCCAACACACCGCTGATTGTCAATTGGTCTATCAATGAATTCAAGTCAACAACCTGCCTAAACTGCTTTGGTTACAAGTAAGAGTTGGGTTTATAAAATTTTAACCCTTTTGCAAAAAAATGTCAAAGGACTATTCATCCCAACATAAATATAAAGTAAAAAAGTGTGTTGTGATCTTTTAACTAACCAATTTCCAAATGTACTGGTGTATCAAATTTGCCCATAATGTAACTTAGCCTATACGCTTTACCATTAGTCTACAATACATGATAGTTGTTGTTTCAACTTCTTTAGACACTGGGTAGTAATAGTTCGTTGTATTTTGACTAGACTTATTTTCATCAAAAGACAATAAGTGAAAGACAAGTAAAATAAAGCGAAGTGAAATATAGTAAGCTTGTATAGCCTAGTTGATTGCACTACATTAGAAGTGAAAGACTCACCATCTAATAATAATATTATGGTTTTGTTTATTGTCGTTCTACATGTACAATATCTACGGTCTATTAGCAACAGGGCTCATTTTCAATTTTAATTGCGTTATGCAAGAAACAACTCAATAGGTAGGCTACTGTTTTTGAAGTCTTTGGTTTGATCTAACCTGCAATCGATCTCAAATCTACCTGCATCAGAGTCGAAAGCGAAACCTTTCGGCCACTGAGCTATTGATTCACCACCAAATAATGTTATGGTTTTTTTTTTTTATTGTCGGTTTACAACAGTTAAGATCTTTTAGCGATAGCCCTAAGAAGGGCCGTAGGTCTTTCTATCTAAAGCAGCTTGCTTACTGCTGTTCATAATCATGCAGTGATGTAGCATACGCGCATATAAAAATATTGACGCCGTCAGCGTAAACGCAAACGTTCGAAAAGCCATACGCCGTATGCGTCAACGTAATTTGTAAAAAAAGTTGGCGGCGTCAGCATCAGCGCATACACTAGCGTAAACTCACTGTGTTTGCTAGGTGCCAAACATTCACACCGTATAAACCACTCGAAACAAAGAAGTTTTATTTTGAATTTCCACGAAGAAACACAAGCATCTAAAAGTGTTCATCTGACGTTTTGCTGCGTTTTGGTTTTAATATGTCTTTGCCCATTGAAACCATTCTTTCAACTTATTCAAAATTTGGAAAGTTTGATAAAAAAAATGCAAACAACAGCTGAGACATTAAAAAGTATGCGTTGACGCTATGAGCTAAAAATCCGCGAAAACTTTACGGCGTAGCCTCAAGTGACAACTATCCAAAAAAATGTGGCCGCAAGCGTTAGCGCAAACAAAAAGTCTACGCCACAAGTCTATGGCGTAGAATTTGCGGCGTATACTTACAACTCTGTAATCATGAGAGAAATCACGGGCTATAGTCAAAGGAGTTCCACTTCGAAATCGACTGCATGCCTTTAGATGTCCTGCCAAAAACACTACCACATGCTCTTGAGCGTAGTCGAACTCGAACCTGCGGCCATTTTTACGTCGAACCATAGCTATCATCTACTGGCAGGTAGGCTATCACATAGCACAGTGCTTCCCAAACTTTTTTTTAATAACGCCCTCCTGGACGACGAACAGAGTATCAAACGCCTCCTTCGACAAAAAAGTAAAACCAAAGTTACTTTCCGTTCATCACAACTTAAAGTCCAACTCTAATGAGACGGATGAAGTTGGTGCAATGTCATCAGCTTCTTGATATCGGGTTCCAGTTTGGATAGGAACAATCTTAAGTCTCCCCGTCTAATTATGTTAAGACGGTTTCTTTTGTTATCTAGCAGCGTTTTCACGGCATTGAAAGCACGCTCCACTAAGTATGAGCTGGGAAAGGCAATGAGAAAATCTTTGACCCGATTCCACACGTGAGGGTATTTCTCTTTGATTTGGTTCTGTAGCCAAAACGATTAATAAGCTACGAGATATTGAACTTCGGTTTGAGTGCAAAATCGCTTTGCAATGTTGTCAATTCCTCCTCAAGAATTCCATGTTCGGAAATATCACAGAATGGGTCGATTATCCAGTCAGGGATTTCTAACTGGACTACATCCTGGAATCGAACTCCCATGTCTTTATGTACTTCTTGAAGTTGATTGCTGTATGTCTTTACACCAACATCAGATATGCCTTTGTCACTGGTATCAAGTTGATGTAAGTTTGAGAATTGGAAAAATTTTCGTCTAATTAAATTTCGCTGATAGGCTACAACATGAGAGCTTATTTCGTTACCCTGAAGGGATAAATTAAATTCATTAAACTTGGAAAATATGTCTGACAAGTAGGCGATATCATTTCTCACAACCGGGACATCGAATAAAATCGTGCAAGGGAATTTCTGTTGGAAAGCCATTGTACTTCGGTGTTACGGTGTGGAGTAGTAAGCGCTCAAACGCTTCATCATTCTCATTGCACAATTTTTTGAATAAGCGTGTATTCTGAACGTGCGCTTTAATTTTATTCGCTGCTTTGATGACAGTCTATGAAGACGAACGCTAGATCAAAATACTCTCGGATTTGGGTAGTCGCAGTGCTTCAAAGTAAGTCATGCGTTACGACCTCAACTAACTTGTAAGGCACTGCGAAGCGACGTTGCCAATATAATTGCCACAATATTTGCCGCAGAGCTCTTATAGTCACCGTCTTCTTTTGTATTTCTTTGAAGCGAAACATGATAAAAAATGCTTTGCCATCCTCTTCTTGTAACTTCCTTGATTTACTCTCAGCGTCCCCCAATCGCCCACTTTATAGCGAGCGCCGCCTTCGTGGTCGCAAGCGACCCCAGGGGGGCGATGGCGCCTACTTTGGGAACCACTGACATAGCACAAAGAAGACAATTACTTTTTTGCATTGTTATGTAAATTTATTGTGCTATTACATTGCAGTTGTAAAGTTGAAGTCTTGTGAAACAACCACATTAAATTTGAAAATTGAATTAATACACCAAAAAACTTTCAAAAGTTTAGCAATATCTTCTATGTAAGATGGCCCAAGCAAGTCCAGGTGTATTGGCAACCTTGCATGGAACTCCAGACAAATGCAGTTTAAAAAAGGTGAAGTTGGTGATTGTGGAGATTCTGGAAATGAAAGAATCTGTGACAACAATAAAGCGCTGTAAGGATCTGAAAGGGAATATCATTTCAGGAAAACTTGAAGTTGTGCTCAAATCTGAAAATGGTAAAAAAATCCTAGTAATAGCGTTTATCTAACTTCTTATCAATACTACAAACTATGCCCAAAAATGATAAATACCATACAGGATGATTATATTTAAAATATAAATAAAATACAATAGAGTGGTTTTAAGTGTAGACTATTTTTATTTATGATGCACTCAAGGCTAATCGTACATTCACACATATCTAGTCTCTTTATATCAAATATAGTTATTACTATTTGAATCCTTAACAGCCTGTTTCACCTATGCGGATCATCAGAAGTTCTTATTCAAATATAATTGTTTTTTGGTGATATGTGTCAATTTTATGTGAATAACGCAAAAAATATTTTAGACCTGCAGAAACTGCTTCAACAAGATGTGATCGATTATGAAGATAATGACAATTTGTATTCACTGAAAGTTACCAGGTCTAGACCTGGAACTAGTTTAAATGCTCCTTCCTTCGAAAAAAAAGGTTTGGTTCAAAGTCCACGTGCTATGGGTAAGGACAGAATCTTTGAAGAGTAGGCTACTGCATTTCTGCATATGTTGAAAATCTTTCGTTAAAAAAATTTGTAAAGTTTGTGTTTCACGTTTTAAGAGTAGCCAAACTTACTATGTTTTTTGATAGCATTATGAGTAGTCTACCGCACAACAAGTTGGGACCAAATAACTTCTTGTCTACATAAAATGAAGTCATAAATGTAATGAAATTGTTTGATCATTTAATGATAACTTGTAGTTTTGTTGTCACTTTTATTTGCTCATTTTAGAAAAGCATTTCAAAGTTTCACCGCACAAATCTAAAACTATTGATGCAAATTCAGAATCCTCAGGTGATACCAGCAGTTCCGAGGAAGACATAAAAAAAACAAGTAAATTTTATATGGTTTCATTCACTCCGAAAATTGGCAATTAAAAAAAAAAATCCAGTAATTCGTTTCTGGTTTCCTTATATCATTAGCTCCTTACAGATGGCAATGTAACTGAGCGTATTCTTAAATTTTATTTGACTATGTTTAAAATATTAGGTTTACTGATTGTGCTTCTTTAGTATACAAGTGAGTAAATGTTTTCTTTTGTTCCAATTCAACTGTTTGTAGGTACATCAGCTTGCAAAGCCCAATTTTAAAATAGTTTCAATGCAATCTTCTAAAGTGGATTAATGTGTTTTTATGTAGTTTGTATATAGTTTTTAATGTTAGTTGTATTTTATCCCACCAATCTGTTTGCAATAGCTAGACAACTTTTGTGCTTCAGCTTTATGCTCATATCTTCATTTCAGAATTGAAATCTGGATTTGGTAAGTTCAAAGGAAAATCTGCAGCTGAAACTTCTTCTGATGATGACACCACTTCGGAAGACGACATCAAATCTGGTGAGCCTATAGGTTAGGGTGCATCATCTGCCCTTTTTCGTTTAAATTTTGTTCTGCAGTTGTCAGAAGTGTTCCTTTTGTCAAAGTAAACACACCTGTGAAGTTTTATGCGAAATGATTTGGATCTAGGGGTACAACATCGCGAATGAATTTTTAACATATAGACGTCGAGCGAAAAATGAGAAAACCCTAGTTTCAGATGGCATGTCTGTGGTACACATATGTACCGTTAGTCCAAAAGCGTTAAATCACTCATTTTAGGGTTTTTCTATCTAAACTGCACACCTTTTGATCATTTTATTGCAAAAAAATATTCGTTGAACTTTATCTAAACTTTAGCATTCACTGTTTTGGTCACAAAACACCAATAAATGCACATTGTTTTGCCGAATTTGCAAAATTCTGTATTTTCCGAATTGAAATAACACAGTTCGAAAAGGCACAGTTTCCTGTTCAACTAAATATGCAGTATCCATTGAACATTGTTGTTTATTTCCTTCTTCCGTAAATTCGGCACTGCCGATAGCTGCCTTCAACAGTCTGCAGAACAGTTTGGAATCTCTGTTCAGACTTTGCCGATGAAAGATAGTCGCCTCCAAGCTTGACGCCCCGTTCAGCTACATCATTCACTACTCTCAGCTGCCTTACAACTGTGCAGCAAGCTGCATATGAAGGACATCTGTCTCACTGAAGAACATCTTCGTCCATGAAACTTGTACAATGGCCAAGCTTTAGTGCTGCAAAAAGGAACCAGGAATCTTCATTGATTAGATCAGCCAACTTCGTGGCTGGCAACACTGGAATCAACCTTGGCTTTCCAAAACCTTCTCCAAATCTTTTTAATGGCTGTCTGAAACTTTTCATTTTCTTTAATATTGCTCTTACAATTGCTGCTTTCTCAGCTGGCAGTGTCTTGAAGCTGAAAAGGGCAAAGGGAGCAAGTTAACCCAGACAAGTACCATGTGTGTAGCATGAAATACTTGAGCGCTACTTCTGCTACTAGCTTGTCTTCTTCTTTGTATTGGTGTAAGACTTCAATAAAGCGCAAGTCATTTGTTGGTGCATTGACTTGGCAGTTTGGCACGGTGCTAAAAAACCAGTACCAGCCATAGCACGACAAGATAAATTTGACAAGACGTTTAAACTTTGCAATTTGAATGTAATACACCATTTGCACGTCATGAACCAGTATGTCTGATAGAAAGCAAAGGGATAAGTGTTCAACCATGTCGGAGTCGGTGTTTTTGTAATAGCAAAGTACTAGATGCATAGTTGCTTGGGGGTGTGTCCAGTGAAAGCCCTGGATTTCATTTTGCACACGAAAGAAATAATTCTCTGAAAAGTCCATTGCAATCAAAACTTCACCTTCTTGCAAATTTTCTTTTCTGGACTTGTAATATTTTGATTGTGCTTTGGACACATAACTATGTGGAAGAAGTTAGACCAGCATCTCAATCAAGCTTTCTATGAAATCCGAAACACTCGTGGTCATCGTAACAATTTCTGCTCTATCAACTGTCGTTCACTGTTCAAAAGTGATGTCTTCATAATGATCCTCAAACAGCGAGTTAAGGTAGCTTCTCAAAACTTCTAAAGATGGACATTGGTCACACTTGCAAAACATGCATTCTCTTGAGGTAATATCACAGACCATTAAAGAAAGCAAGTCTTTGTAAGATTCTGCCAAGTTTCCCGCCTCTATCAGTAATTTAGGATTCTCATGAATTAGACAAACACAAACTAAATGGGTTCCGGAAGTTTCTGCCAAAACGCACCATTTTGGTCTTAATGTGCAAAATTTTGACAAACCAATTTTCATATCTGGTTGTCTCTTTTTAAACTCCTGATACAACTCATTTAGTGTCACCAAAACCAATCTTTTTTGTTGATAGCATTTTTTGCCCACACACACTTTATCCTTTTGACCTGGCAGTAACCTATTAAATTCATCATCTTCATGGAACTTCAAAACAGAATCAATAATGTGGTTGAGGTTTTGGTGACACTAAATGAGTTGCATCAGAAGTTTAAAAAGAGACAACCAGATATGAAGATTGGTTTGTCAAAATTTTGCACATTAAGACCAAAATGGTGCGTTTTGGGAGGAGCTTCCGGAACCCATTCAGTTTGTGTTTGTCTAATTTATGAGAATCCCAATTAACGTTGTAACTGTACTGTTGTATAAGACGTTGTAACCGGTCACGGAATTGGTTTTACCGTCTCCCCTCAGTCAGTTGTTTAAACTGTGCTACCTATCCTTCCTTCACTTTATAAAATACATGGTACACTTACTATAGCAAACTACATCATTTCTACTCAAATATCCCACTTCATATTTGGAAGCTAGAAAGCCAAAAAAATTACCTTTCATTTAAGCCAAGTTGCAGAAAAATTGAAGTAGACTGTTTTTTGCTATAGGCGATCAAAGTTTCATCATGCATGACTGATCACAAATAGTCATGTGTGAAACTAGCCACTTGGTGGCCTATAGTGATATAAAAACAAATAAACAATATATCTTTTCAGAATCTCATTACTTTGGATAACTCATATGCATTGGAATTTTCAAGTTACCATTTGAAACACCTTCATAATAGGTCAAACGAAATTTGCAGTTAAATTTTATGCATGGCGATCACGAAAAGGGCCAATTTTCAATCGCCGATATCTCAAAAAGTAGTGGGCCGATTTTGGTAAAATTGGTATCACTTTTCTCAGAATTGCACTAAAATTCCACATATGAAATTTCATAAACATCTACGGCATATGGTTCAACAACTGTACCAGTAGCCATGGAATTACCCCAAAATAACAAAAAATGACATAATTTAATTCAATTGTGGTACCCCTAGATGTTAATGAATTCTTCTGAAAAGTTTCACATTTTCAACAATCATAAAAAGGAACATTTTAATCCACTGCAGAAAACCAAACAAAAAATGAGGGGCAGATGATGCACCCTACTATAGGTGTTTACCTTCTCTCTTTCTGTCGCCAATAAAGTTTTATCAGTTTTTATCCACACCAAACTCCCTCAATAGCCATCCTTCAGGAAAGCACAAAATCTAGGTCAATGATCAATGACGATATCACAAACAAGTCATATACAGTGTGAACATTACACAGTGTGTAAACTGTCAAAGGTGATAGCCATGCTGTGATTCGTAATTTAACCCTATCTGGTATTCGTTCCAAAGATGCTCGAAAAGCACGAGACGTGGCCATTTAAGCCCTCCCTGATTAATGGCTTATAACTCAGCCGTTAAATATCGCACATTTGAGAAAATTGACATCCACATACTGTAGTCAAATGCTTTTATTTTGTATTGCAATTATTTGTTTTCGAAATTAATGCTTAGTCTGTGTATTCTGAAAACATATGTTGCAAAAAATCTCTAAAAGCGCAAATTTTGCTGGCATTTAGTCATTTTATGTCCGATTTTGTTCGTTCGAATTTTAATTTAGATGATTTGTAAACATTCAAAAAAACACTTTGAAACAAATTATTTTTTCCAACAATAAATGCAGTATTTTTCATGCTCATACTATATCAAGCGGTTTTGAGATTATTGTGAAGAATTGGTTCTCCGCGGGGGGGTGATGGCTGCTTGGCATCGTAGTATCTCTCATGACAAATCAAGATAAATGAAAACATAAATTAGTTGTCGCGATCCCAGCCAGCAAATCAGTTTTTTTTGCACTTATTCAACGTTCGCAGATAGATTTTCTGGTTGAAAAAACTCTAGTTTATCACATTCTTTCCCAGCCAACAAAATTGGTCCTTTTTACATTTTTTTGACGTCTGCAAACGTCGAATGATTGTTGAAAGTGGTTGATTTAGTGGCTGGGTTAGAAGTATAGTTAACACGATTTCCAGTCAGTTGTTTTGTCAGGCGTTTCATTTCATACTGTAGTGTGTAGCTTTCATTTCAACCTGCCAATATCTTTAAGAATCAGAAAAAATAAGCTTTTTTTTGTTACTTTTCAAATAGCTAAACGTTGAAACCATATAAAAGCCAACTTTTCTGCCTGGGCTGCTGCTTTTTTCTAAATTTGAGTCTGGCAATGTCGAGACAATGTAAGAAAAGTTAATTTTACTTTTCAAGATTCAAAATGAAATGTACCTCAAGTCTGGATCAACACATATCGAATGATCGTGGAGTTATGAAAAATTCAGTTTACAAGCATTTAGCGAAACACAATGCTCGCTATTCTGTATAGTGAGTACTGAGTAGTCAGGTATAGTGCTGACGCCAGGAAGATCGCTCCTTCTAAACCAGGGCTTCCCGATTGGAGGTGCCCGCACCCTCTGGGGGTGCGAGTAGCTGTTGCTATACCGTATATAGAGATGGATTTTGTTTAACGAAGGAGGTTGTGATTACCTCTCAGAGCATTCTATGTTGACCTATACACTACAGCACAATGCACAACAACAAGAAAATACCACCCACAAGTTGCTGATAACAAAAAGGCTGTGGTCAGAACGTTACGTGATTGGTGGCGGGATAATGCGATTATATTGTGTCAGCAATTTGCTCATTGATTGCAATTGTTGCTCGTATTGTTTTTCTTATCGTAGACATTGAGAAAGAGCGCGTTTTAAGCGAGAACGAAGTTTTTCACGTTGTAATTGACTTACCAAAAGGAAAGTGTCAGCTACTAGTCGAACAGATAATTACAAAGAGGCAGGAGAAAAGTCAAAGGTCTTGATTAACACTTTGCTCCTCAAAGGGAGGCCAGATTTGGCCCCCCCCTCATATTTCCTTTAATTATTTGAAGCACAGTAACGCCATGCACTTGGTTTTTCTTGACTTTTCCTAAAATTGCCAGGCGGATCTGATGATATTAAATTTGATGCTAAAAGTTGTGTAGTTTTCTTGTAAATTCAAGATTTTGGTGAATTTTTACTATTTCTAGCTAACTTCCAGCAAAGCGTGAAATGGATTACATTGCGATGACAAGCCATAAGCTCATAATTGCTTCGTGTATCGATATGCGCGAGCAGAGAGAAGCATCCTCTTGCTTTCTTTTGTTTGGTTTGACCTCAATAATACAAAGCGCGTTATTTCTTATGCTACAAAGAAAAGCCAGTGATCGCAAAGCTGTTAATTAGAAACAATAATAGCAAGCTTTTTTGCGTTATCAGCTCTACAAAGAAGAATAGCAATCCACGATCAAAATAGTAGGCTATGGAGGCCACAAACTATTCAAAACAGTTGTTTCAAGCAGATAATATTCATTGACGAATAAAAAACGTTACAATAAGAAATCTTCTCTTGGATAAAGACACGAAAACCTGGTTTCGAAATAAACGTTCTATGGAAATGCTCTCATTGACAAAACTTGCAATTGAGGAAATGTATCACTGCAAATGCTTTTGGGAGAAGCCGGAGAAATAGCGTTTTTGCAAACAGTAATTGTGAGATACACTCAAAATTATGAGATAGGCTCCCTTTACACGTAGCAGCTAACTCGATGGCGTCCCTTCACTGCTTTATGTCGCCTACTTGTTGTTATGTCCTGTATTTTTGTTTCACAGTGCACTGTGTTTTGTTCCAAAGAGCGCAAAATAAAGATGATAATGCCTCATCTACATTACAAAATATTTTGTAATGTAGGCCTACAAACAAAATGTACAATGTACACAATGTACATTACAAAATATTTTGTACTGTAGACGAGGCATAAATTTAGGCGTCACATAAGACAAACAACAAATCAGCTTTCTTCATCATTGATTCAACATCTGAATACGTTGCGCCAATGTATAAGAGGCCGGCTATTGTGAAGACCCGCCATTTATAAACGATCCGATTATACCAAAAGTGGGACAAACTAGTGGATCAAAGAATGAATAAATAATGCTGAGAAAACTAAATCTAAGTGACGAACAATACCGATGTCTTCATTTATCTTGGAAAAATGCTGCCTAAACTTATCAACAAAAAATACAGTAAATAACGGCAAGGATCCCGAAAGCAGAATTTGCTCGACTTTGGCATGAATTTAGTCAGACATCTACAGTAATAATTCCACACATGATACATAATAATCAACCTGGTTCAAGGCGATTTGTGTAACAGTTTAGGGGAAGACACTACTTGAAATGATGCACCACACAAAAGATTTTCAATGAAGACTGAGTCTAAAAACCGATGTGGATAGTGCTGCACAATAACTTCAAGTTTAGGACAGAAGAGGCACAAAATATCACGATAAAAATAAAGACCTTGTGGGAAATTTTCGAGAATCATAACACGATGCAAATACCATAAACGCTTAGTTTGCATGCTGCTCTAAGCTGGCCGGCAACCACAAAGGTAGACAATAGCCTACAGGCAGTTTATAATTCGATAACAGCGCAATAAACATTATAAATACGTAAACCGACAATTTTCTTTTACAAACGTTTTACGTCTAATAGTAAATTTTCCCCCAACAATTTTTTGTGAAGCACTTGCAAACCACGGTTTTGTAAAATAATTCATCATTATTATTTTTTACTTCTCGGATATTGTAAAACGTCATCAGCAAAATCACAAAAAAAATTTCATTACTTCAATGTAGTAGGCCTAAGAATTTTTTATAGAATTGTAGCCACGTTGTTTCAACAAAGAAGACATTTTTTAGCAATGTAAAGTTATAGAAAATAATTTGCAATCATGCAAATGGTTGGAAAGAATCTAGGAAGTCTTCTCACAATCTGGCACAAAATGATTATGTTTATTGTATCTCAGTAAAATGTTTTTTTTTGGCCAGAAACATAATCACTGCCTTGCTGACGTTGTCACTTTTACGCGTATTTTTAGTGCTTCAAACAATAAGGACCCAGTCAGCAATCCAGTTCTTTTACATTGATTCAACATTTGTAAACGTTAAATTTATGTAGATTTGCTGACTGTGGGTTATTTCACATTTCCTTTGTTTACGCATGTTCCTCAATTCGCTGTTGCATTATTTCGACGCTGGCTGACTAAAAATGTATTTTCAAATTGATTGACACAATCTTCAATAAAAAGTGAGCTTCGAACTTAGCTTTGTTGATGTAAATGCTGTATTTTTTGTGGATGTAATTTATGAGTCATGTTTATAAACACCCGTAAGCGAAATGACTTATGATGTGGCCTGCATGATATTTGTGTTGCGACTTGACACAAATCCACAATTTCAAAAGCACCTAATTTGAACTTAGAAATTTCAGATTATTTCAACAACTTGTTCAATTATCTTCTTTCTACTAAAAATATTCATTCTACAAACTCAATTGTAGACCTAAAATACACAAACGAAGATGTAAACAGCTATTCAAGCAGGCTAAGGTGTTACTTATGAGAAATTTGGTTCCATAAAACTAGAAGCTAGCCATGAGTTTCGGAATGCATTAGTTTAGGATAAAAATGTAAGACAACAAACGCAGTTTTGTTTTTTCAAATTCGTGTAACAATATTACTCTGATTGTAACTATTTTAGAATCAGTGAGTAGCTTACAATAAGATTTGCTCGCAAGTCGTAAATTCTAATCAATGCAATGATTCGGCACACCGCACACACACTTCGTGCGTTCGATCGAGCTCTTTGTTATTTAGAAGTTTGCATGAAATCGGATTAGCACGGTAATTAAATAGCGGCGAGTTAAATCAAAATTGTCGTTTTTGGGTACCTTTGCAAAAATTGAAATATCAAGTTTAACATATAAAATTTTAAAATAATGAGTTTTCAAACTTATAGACAAATGATTTGTTTTCACACCAGTGCAACTTCTGTTGAAATAGCATCAGCGGATAACTCGTAACAGCTGATTGAATTTGATCCAAAAACGGCCCCCCCTTGAGCAGTTAACTTCCAAAAAAACGTTGAAAAGCAAAGGGTTAACGCCATTGTGTTCTCAGTTTGTGTTATTTCTTTATTTATTCGCTTTTGCATTTTGTGTGATTGCGTTGTTGAAGGCTGCCCCTTTTCCTATTCGTTAGCCATATAAAGGCCGGTGAACTGCTTTTCTGCGTTTTTTTTCGTACGTATTTTGAATTTTTTTCAGAACCACTCCGCTTCAATCAGGGGGTGCGAGATTGGCTTTATCAATCCCATGGGGTGTGGGGTCATAAACGAATCGGGAAGCCCTGTTCTAAACGGTACATGTCATGAATGGCATGACATACATAGTTTCAACATGTGGTTTGTGCACAAAGGCATATTGCATTTGCAGCAACGATGAGCATTGAGCAACTTTGCCGGGATTATTTCTTTTTTTGAAATAACCCGTTCCTCTGATGTCTGCACGTATGGCACAACGCTTTTTGGATGGCTGTGGTTGATGATTCGGTTGTGATTAGCCCTGTTTTTCTTTTCAGAAGTAGCAAAGTGTAAATTAATACTAAAGTAACGGATCATTCCTAGTTGCTAAAGTTTGCTTTTTATCTTTTGAATACGTCAAATTTTTGTAAAAACTGGTCAACTTTACTAGTCCAAATGTGTGACTGATGACTTGACTCGCGGTTGGCTGCGGCCACTATGTACACAATAGCAAAAGCAAAATGAGTCATTTCGAGGCCGATTGCCACAATATAGGAATTTAGACAAAATTTTTGAACAACCTGTGACAAAATGCTTATTGTGAACCACATAATGTTCCAAAAATAACCAAATCAGGTTGCGAAAAACGCTGTGCAGTGCAAGTTCGTGGACAACTCTACTCTAGCGTATTTTGTTTTAGCATTTACGTTTAAGAATTAGCATAATTCATCTCAAACGCAATTTAAGAATGTACTTTCAACAAACAGCGTTTGCATCTTTGTAGTTAGTGCAGTGGGCAACTATCCTTTGCTCTCACAAATATCAATTAAAATTGTATTGTATATATGAGACAACGTTTTCAACTTTTATTGAGACGAAGACAAAATACAGGTCAAAACTTACTGTGGACTATGATTTGCGAGTTGGTCTGTCACAAATATAGCTTCGAGAGTTGATAAATTGTAGAGTAAGAAGCTAGTTTTCTGAATAAATTCCAGGACAACTGAGGCAAGGAAACTTTTTCTTGACTTCAGACGCCTGTGCGCTAGAGTCTGGCCATACAGTGGGTGTCTCAAATCCATGTCCTGGCAAAAGCTTTCCTCCTTGCTGGTCACGCTTCTTCTAATGTTGGGGGGAGCGATTCCAGACAGAATGTGCAACGACGTGATGTTGGTTGATTTGAGACAACCTGTAATCAAACAGCAGCTTTGGTTCAATATGGGGTCAATTTTCTTGGCATGTGCTGAGCGTTCCCATACTGGGCAAGCATATTCTGCAACCGAATAGCATAAGGCTAAAGCAGTTGATCGTATGGTATCAGAGAGGGCACCCCAATCAGAGTTTCCGAGTTTCTGTACAATATTATTTCTAGAAGCCACCTTGGATCTTACTTTTTCGATGCGGGTTTGAATGTAAGGGACCTATCTAGTTTGACACCCACGTAGGCTATGTGGGATTGACACAGTGTGCCAGTTGGGTTCCACTCCAGGAAATGTTTAGTTGGCGTGATGCATCCCAGGATCTAAGTTGGAATGCGCAGACTTTGGTTTTATTGGGGTTGGCACGCAGGTGGTTGTCCGTGTAATATGTTGTCAGCCCACCCAGAGCAGGCCTAGGTTGGATCGATTTAAGTGGGTAAAACACTTTTTTTCTCATTTTGCTTAGCTTGGGGTTGGAAAACTTGCCATAGGGTGTATAGCACATAGTGTAAAAAATTTTTTTCGATCGAACAAATTTTTGATCTGCCACCAGCCACTTGAAAATTTACTATTTTCTACATTAGTGTGGATCAATTTAAGGGGGTGTAAAACTTTTTTCCTCATTTTACTCAGCTTGGGTGGCCAAAACTTGCCAATGGGTACGGTATATGGAACACTGTGCTAAAACTATATTTCAATCAAACAAATTTTTGCTCCTGCAAAAATACGTGCAAATGTATTTGAATTTGACATTAGCATAGAGTTTTATTGCAATGCAATGGAAATGATGATATGCATCAAACTTCCTCGCTTTAGATGAAATAGTCAAGTTTCGATTCGAACTTGGGCATTTCTTGTCGTGATTCAATGCGTGAGCGTATAAGTCCATCTCGCGAATTAACCCCTCACACCGCCGCTGAAGCTTCTGTCACCAACTTGACGCACCTTTCCACCACTTGCGTGTGACACAGAAATCGAGGAAATAAAAGCTCTGGAGTGTCCTTAGCTGCAATCATGTCTCCTAGTTTTTGGTCTCTCATATTTCTTGTCACAGGAGGCTCGGTGAGATCGAGAACCTGACAGTCAACCATATCGTAGTATTCGTTGGCGTCAAACTTTATGGGCGGAATGCAGAATCGTCGCATTGTTCTCTATTCGCGATGTCTTGATCGAGCATTCTGAATTCACTTAAGTCCAAGCTCACGGATTATCTGCCTCTCATCTGTGATCATGGCCAACGTAATGTTTTCTGAGTGTGCAAAGTATTCATTTCTCTGGAGAACAGTATCGTGTATTTGCATTAGACATGTACTTGCACATCTGGATGGACTAACAGCTGGACCACGTGAATTTTCCTGTCCCCTTGGATAAGCTCCTGCTTTGTGTATGGAGCATCTTCCCAAAAAGTTCGAGAATATTCGTCTTCTTGCGTTTGAGACCGCCGCAGATCACGTTGTTACATAATTACATATGCAGGACATTGGTAGATAATGTGTTATGCAGTCTGAGATTCTGAGGCACATGCACAAGATGGTGAGTCGGTGAGGCCCCATTGAAACATGTTGCTGTTGAAATGGCCCACCCCAGTCAGCAAGCAATTGACCTTCACCCATTCCTTCCGAGGTTGTTCTGCTCCGCCTGGAGTGTTGGTATTGGGAGGAACTGTGAATTGTGTTGGTCTCGCAACTTCTCTCCATTCACTGTTCCAAACTTCGGTAATGTGGAAGTTGGACTTGCAGATATCTGCAGCATGTCCGGAAAAGGGGCGTCAAGATTTCAAGCGCTGGGGTTTTTGAGGGTGCGAATTTAGGACAATCTGGTTGAGGAGGGGGTCATCCCTTGACATAGCTTCTAAAAATAGACTGCGTACGTGATTTTCCCTACGCAGTCTACCTAGGGCGATGCCGGATAGCACAGGCAAAAAGTCGGTGGGAGTTGGAAGCAGGCAACCAGTGATTATTCTCATGGTGGTGTGTGCGCTGCGGCACCAAGTGGGGGAAGCATATTCGGAGGTGCTGTAAACAAGTGCAAGAGCACTTGTACGGAGTGCAGATGTACTAGAACCCCAGGATGTTCCAGCTAAGCATCTCAGAAAGTTGTTGCGTGCTGATAGCTTAGCATGTAGGGCTTCAGCATGGTGTTTGTATATTAATTGTCGATCGAGATTCACTCCTAGGAAGGTGGGGCACGGGTTGTGTAGGAGTGGGTTTCCGTTGAAACTGACAATGGGCGCGTATCTTCCATGTTGCAAAGGTGAAAAGGTGTGACAGTGATCTTGCCAGGCTCAGTTTCAGCATCCAAAGCTTCAGATAGTCTGCGATTTGGGCCATGTCATCTGTAAGTGCTTCCTCTACCACATGCCAGTACTTGTCAGAATGGAGTAGTGCCAGATCATCAGCATAGCCGTACTGGTGTGACGTAGTCTCTGGCATGTCACTGATGTAGATGTTAAATATAGTATAGGGGATAACCATCATCCTTGCGGAACACCGTTTCTTAAGCGGCTGGGCCGGCTGCACTGCCCATCACTCGTCTTCAGCAAAAAGGTCCGATTTGCCAGAATGTTGGCAAGAAATCGCACTACCTTTTTGCCTGGGATCATGCGGAGGAGCTTTAGGGTTAGCCCTTGGTGACACACAGAATCATAGGCAGCAGTGAGGTCTACCAAGATTACTCCTGCTTTGTTGCCCTTCTCGAAACTTTTCTCTATATCCTCGGTCAGCTTGACTGCTTGATGAGTCGTAATCGTACAGCGTCCGTGCCGAAACCTAACTTGTTCTTTTGGTAGTTGGAGATCGACAACTGTCTCGACTCTAGTTAGCAGGAGCCGTACCACGATCTTGTATGGGACGCAGAGTAGTGATATTGGACGATAGCTCTTGAATCATCAGCTGGCTTGTTTGGTTTAAGTAGTGCCACTGCAGTTGCTTTTCGACAGATTTTAGGTATGGCCTGGAGGGTCAGGCAAGCAGAATAGAAGCTTTTCAACCATGTCAAACATTTGGGACCATAGTGCCTTAAGAATTCTGGAGGGATATTATCGGGCCCTTGTGCTTTCCCACTTTTAACTTGACTGATGCAAGTTCTCTGGTGCTGAAGGGGGCTGACAAATGGCCATCTGAGCTTGGGGAGTTCCAGAGCCAGCTGCATTCCTGCTTCACTGCAAGGGCGTGCTTCTTATTTGCCACTTTACATTTGCCATTGGTAGTGATAATCCGTGAGCTTGGACTTAAGCTAATTCAGAATGCTCGATCAAGCCATCGTGAATAGAGAACAATGCGACGATTCTGCATTCCGCTCATAAAGTTTGACGCCAACGAATCCTACGATATAGTTGACTGTCAGGCTCTCAATCTTACGGAGGCTCCTGTAACAAGAAACATGGGAAACAAAGAACTGCGAGACACGATTGCAGCTAAGGACACTCCAGAGCTTGTATTTCCTCGATTTCTGTGTCACACGCAAGTGGTGGAAAGGTGCGTCAAGTTGGTGACAGAAGCTTCAGCGGCGGTGTGAGGGGTTAATTTGCAAAATGGATTTATATGCTCACGCATTGAATCACGACAAGAAATGCCCAAGTTCGAATCGAAACGTGACTGTTTCATCTAAAGCGAGGAAGTTTGATGCATATTATCATTTCCATTGCATTACAATAAATCTCTATGCTAATGTCAAATTCAAATATACATTTGCATGTATTTTTGCATTTTAATCGATAAGTAATGGTCTGTTCTGGTTACAGATCAAAAATTTGTTCCATCGAAATATAGTTTTAGCACAGTGTTTTATATGCCCAATGGAAAGTTTTGGCTACCCAAGCTAAGCAAAATGAGGAAAAAAGTTTTACACTCCCCTAAATTGATCCACCCAAATGTAGAAGGAAATAGCAAATTTTCAAGTGGCTGGTGGCAGATCAAGATGTCGTCAGATTACATTCTAATTTTGCACAACTGTTTTTGGTAGTAATTGGCAAGTTTTCCAACCCCAAGCCAATAAAATTTTTATAAAAGGTGTTTTCACTCCACTCTACTCTACGTGAGTACACTCTCTGTGGAAGTGAAGTGTTTGTGTTGCGTTGTTATACACAAAACCTCAGCGTGTAGGAAGCTTCCTGTACCAAGATGGATTGGTTAGTCGTTGGTATAAATGTTGTACAAGATCGGGGCTAAAACACTTCCTTGTGATAGACCATTATTCTGCTGTCTCCATCTGATATATTTGCCACAAAAAGTAAAATAAAATAAACATAGAAACGGCGATTGCTAAGCAATGATTGTATCAGCTCAGTGAATCGAAAGTTCTCGGTGATATTGAGGATCTTTGATATAAAGATACGATGGTTGACAGTGCAATACGCTGCAGATAGATCAACAAAGACAGCTCCAGTGACGGAACCCTCTTCAAACCTATTCTTTATGTGCTGTGTTAGATTCAATAGTTGTCCTGTGCAGGATTTACCAGATCGGAAACCTGCTTGTTCATTAATGGTCTTTTGTGAGAGGTTGCAATCGGTTAAATATCAGCCTTTCAAACAACTTGAACAAATGACACAGCAAAGATATAGAACAAAAGTTTTTAGGGTCAGTTGGTTTTTTTCCTGATTTCAACAATGAAATAATTTTGGATTTTCTCTACAGCTTAGGAATTTGGTAAGAGCTGAGGCAGTTGTTGTAAACCTTTAGCAGCCATCCGAGAGCAATTGAACCAAAATGTTTAATTTGTTCAGTTCGAATCCCATCTAATCCAGCAGATTTACCTTGTTTCAGAAATTCAATGCCCTTCTTTAGTTCTTCAATAGAGAAAGGAGATGTTAGACAGGGGTCGCGTTCATTTTGAGGTCTTATTAGCAAGGGTTTAGACTGCTTTTTCATGCTATTTTTGCTTTGCCATTTAGAAGAAGTTGATGGGCAATTTGATTGGCATATACAGTGTAACAGTGGTCTGGTTTAGTGTAGTCAGTCGGCCAACAGCAATTTTATTGTTTTCCAGGCTTTCCGACTGCTATGAGACAGGATCTGTGGATTCGATCATATCTTGCCACATTTCGCTGGCGATAGCTGCCATCACGTTTTCTCCTGCTTCAACTGTAGAGTGAGAGAAAGGATCAGATTGGAACTTTTCTTTATAGTCTTCATAGAGGTCTGCTAAGTCTGAGTTCATACTAGGGATGTAACGTGTCCTACAGACTCTAAGAATGTTTTTTCTTGACGCTCTTTGTACAGCTTCTATAAAAGTTAGGGTATTTATCTGATGACGTATGTAAACTGGCGATGTGGAAGTCCAGATCTGAAGTAAATCCCTTCCAGTTAGTTTTTCGAAAGTTGTATCGTCGTTGATATGGGACATCTTTGGAGTGACAACTGCCTTGATTCGAAGACGGATTGGGCGATGTTGAGTATGTGGGATTAGATCTAATATGTACTTCACACAGCCCATAGTGATGGAGTCACTTGCAAAGATGAGGTCCGGGTTTGAACCTTGTTTCCATCTTCCGCTGTTAAAGGAAGGAGGCAGCTTGGGGTCATGTATGAGGTGCAGGTTATTATCTTCAGCCCATTTTTCAACAGCTTCTCCATCCTTAGTGGTGTTTCTATAGGCCCAGCTCGAGCTGTGGCTGTTGAAATCACCAATAAACAGGCCAGTTGTACTGCCATTTAGCAACATCAGATCGTTTGGTATGAAGGGTTCATTTGGGGGCTTATAGACAGATGTTACGTCTATTCCATCGAGGTGGAGCGTCAGGCATTATGTGTTATTGCTATCATCGGACGAAACTGAATTAATACGTAATCCAGATCTTACGTAGATAGCACTGCCATGTTTCCCAATGAGGGATTTCGTTGACGAGGTCTATTCCGGGTATTCTTGGCCTGTGGTGTATAGCACTTCAGTGGGTTTCCTATAGGCAGAGAGCATCGCTGATGTTGCTGGCAGAGTTCAGCAAAGATGGCTGATTTTGCTGAAGAAAATTCTTCAATATTAGCCGAAATCGCCATTAGAGCAAGCCCTGAAGAAGGCTGGCTAGGCGCTAGAGTGGGCACGGTTGTCGTGTGATGTGGTGAAGACATTGATTTCACTTCTAGTGCTTGTTAGCTCTGGTCGAAGTTACTTGTAGGAAAGGCCACGTGGAAGCTGTCTTCATCTTCCCTATTTGGTCAAACTACAGCATATGTTTACTTTACATTTTTTAATTTTGTAGATGTTCATCTTTCGAAAAGTAAACAAGAAGTACAGCAGTTCTCCAAGATTCGTAAAGGCACTGAAGGTAAATTTAATCGGCAGTCAAAGTATAGCTTCTTGTTTTTGCGATATATCGACTTATAACCAGGGTTATGGAGTAGGGCGAAAAATATACAACTTCAACTCCTCGTTTTATAACTGGCCGATTCCGGACACCCCAAAATCCCTCCGATCAAGATCGTCCAATTCTACAGCCCTGCTTATAACGCCCATACATTGGGACATTTGGTGTTTCTGTCGAGTAAAAGCTTTCTTTCTTATAAAAAGTAGTCTCTTAGTAATTATACGCATTTTTTTCTAAAAGTAAAACGACCATTGAATACCTCTACCACTAAGCTTTCTAAAGCACCTACCGACTGGTTTCATCTTCTTCAAAGTGATCCCGACTTATTCGAAAACTATTGCGACAGGTGAGTTCTTTTCCTCTTTTCTTTTACTATAAATTTGCAGTTTTGTTAGTAATGTGCGACATTGCAAGTAGCAAAAGGCGTGTTTTTATAATGCCTTGCGTGTGTGCAAAGTTGAATTGACTAGCATACTTCAATTTTATTTCCTCATCGACTGGAAGAACTGTGTATAATTATGTAACATACGCAAATATGTTTCGAAATTTAGGTGTGTTATGGTGCAAGATTCTCTGGACACCATTACCTCAAAACAACTGCTGTCTTCCTTGGAGTTACAAACAAACTCGTCTGCAAATGAAATAAAAAAAATTGCTCGTCTTCATGATGGAATCTTGGTTGTATTCCAGGACAACAAAAGTACGTGATTTTATTAAATATCACTTAAGTTATAAAAAGTTGAACGTAAATTCTTAAACGACTGTAAATTCTTTATTTTCATAGTTTTAATAACAATAATATTTAAGCTGTCTTGCTTCAACTTACAGTAGTTATTTTTCTTAAACTAACTAAAATAGCCCGATATATTTACCACATTCATTATATAGACCAAACCTCGATATGGCCCAAATTAAGATTCTTTTGTTTTACAAATTTATTTGCAATACAAGATGAAGGAAATCGTGTTTTATGCTTTTCCATTTGCAACAAAAACTTTAATAATATTTCTACAACAATTAAAAATGTTTTATAATATGAAACATAAGGAACACATAGAAACACCAACATGTAGAGCAGTAGTTTTCAACCTTTTTGTTTTGGCGGACCCCTTTTGGTGCTCTCGAAGCGGTCGCGGACTCCTAAAAATAATATTCTTAAGAATCTGCTGAATTCGCAAGTCACAACTCACTTATGACAATTGGTCACATTGACACAGTTTTGTTATCGGCTATAGGTTGTCATACAGGATCAATGTTCAATAATCGATACGTTCGTTTAATGTTTTCCTATAAAATTTATCGAAAATTAATAAAATTTTTGCGACTGTACACAAAGAAATTCTTCCTTTTTTTCTTTGTAATCAATATTTCGTTGTGATCACCGTCAGGGCAAAATTTTGAATGCAAATCAGTTGCTGACTAACGTTTGAATTTATAAAAGCATTGATCAACAATCTGACATCTCAAAAGAATTAAAGTTGAACATACATATCCTTATGAAAAGAGTTAATTTTTTATATGAAATTTTTGTATTTAGGAGACCAAACCTTTGTGCTACCCCCCGCCCTTTGGAATTTCCATGGCCACCTGGAGATGCGGCCTGATTTGTCACATTTTGCAGATTTTTATTACAGCACTGCTGTGATTTGCCAGAACCTAATATCCACCATTTTCAAGTTTTCTAAATAAACGACTTTTTGTGTTTATAGCTATAAAATTACCAAGGTAAAACACTCGAAGTTGACTTTTGTAAGGCTGGAACGGCCAACTAAACAAAATTTTTAAGAATGATACTTGAGCCAGGTTTTTGTTTGTTTATTTCATGGCGTGTATTTGGTTTTGCCAGATAACTAGTTATAAAAAATGTATTAGGTTTGTATGATAAAACCTAATATATACTCTCGATGTTGACTTTAACTGCCTTATTGGCTTATTTGATGTTATGATTTTGTATGATAAAGCCTAATATAAGCTAAACGTTGGCTTTGACCACCCTATGTTGGCTCTTTGTAAGCCTAAATCAAACCGAAAGTAGAGGTAAGCCTCTGGATTTCTCCTTGAACTGTGTATCATTTCGTCACTGTAATCTGTAGATAACTTTACTAATATCACAGAAGCCTGCTAGGTTAAAAGCTGTCGCCGATTTAACATCAGTTGCTGGTAGCCTTCTTGATAACCATGCCTTCATTTAAGGCTACCGTACTGCATTGGCTACACAGCATCTGGTAGGCTACGGTTGATTAGAAATGACCAAACACACTGAGTAGCGTAGCCTACTCCCGGGCCTCTGCTTTAAAATCTGAATAATCGTATGCAAGCTACGTTATTTAGGGTACCGTAAAGTCAACTAAGCCATCAGTACACCAGTAGGCTACGAAAAATCAAACTGATCGGCGAGACGTACATGATACGGCATTTAATGAAAAGAAAAGCTAGTGTGTTCGGGCCGACATTTTTAGGCTAGTCTACATAATTAAGCTTACTTAGTGCTTAACAACATTTTATCCCAATCTACTTTATCGAACGCTTTTAAATCCGCTTCACGCGACTCAAAAGATGTAAGATGTGGTGAAGTAGCCTGCTGAAACGCTGCTAAAATTTTGCCTGTCACGTGACGGTATCCTGTTACGTGATTGGAGTAGGTGGATATGTTAGGTTTCAGAAAATTATTCTTGCACAGATTAGAATATGCTAGGTTTTACACACCAATTATCTCAAAAACCGTACTACAGTTTGGTACAAATTTTTGTCAGGAGATGCATGAAGTCTTTCAACGTAGAAAAATGCAAAAAAGTTATTTTTGGCAACATGGCGGATATTAGGTTTACTAAAATCATGGCAGAGCTACTGCGAGTGTTTGACTGACATTTTCTGCGATGTATTTACTTTTTGCTGTCTACTAATGATATAAAAGCTTTTTATTGCCTTTGAGAAGCAGTAGAAAATGAGAAAAAGTAAGTTGAAAAACGTTGATCAGTTATTGAAAAATTAACAGTCTGACTAAAATTTCCTTTGTTTTTCAACAATTGAGGATGTTAAAACCTATTGTGTCATCTGGGGAAAACAGTAAAGAAAGTGTAAAATATAATTTTTAGAAAAATTTATTTAAACATTCGCCCAAAGTTAGCAAAATCTGGAAATTTCTGCAAAATGTGACAAATCAGGCCGTATCTTTAGGTAGCCATGGAATTTCAAACGACGCACCAGGGTGTCACGACGCACAGTTTTAATAATCACTGTAATACACAAATAAAGCACAATCAATTTTTGCATGTGGTCGCTTATCAATCATGCTACAAATCTGGAAACTTCCACAGACTCCCTGTGGTCCGCTGGCCCCGGTTAAGAACCGCTGATTTAGTCTATAGCATATAGCCTACCCTTAGACTTAAAACATAACTTATATGAAAGAGCAGACTTCATAACTGAAAGAAATTTTCGAAAATTCTTTGCAACAAACGCTTGTTTCTCTCATGTTTTGCAGCTGCAAGCAAATTGGTCAGGAACAAGTATCTTGATATCAAAGGAACTAAACTACAAGTTTATTTGAAACTAGTTCCTTCAGTGTTTGATGATCGAATCCTTGTTAAGGTGATCGCTTATCTCACTTGAAATCGGCGAAAAATATTACCTTTTATTATCTTATTGCTCATTGACACAATAGTTCCAATGCTGGCCACTGTTGCAGTGGCATCAATATTTTTCTGGTTACACTCTAGGCGTAGATGATGCGACTGTTAGTTTGTTGTTTGTTAGAAGTGCCCTTTTTCTTCTGTTAGATGGAACCGAAAGAACAACAAACGAATGGTTGGTTTCATTTCAGGGCAATTTCAAAGGGAAGGATAAAGAGGAGATTGAAGAGACGTTGAAATGCTGTACTGTAACAGAGTTTAAAGTGAAAAAACTTCCTCAAATAGACATGTTTTTAGTTTCCTTTGCGGAGAATGTCAGTAAGTTACTTTGGTTAGATCGCATCATTATTTCTTTTCTTGATATTAATAAAGTACCAATTTTGTGGCCTCTTTAGGGACCACAAATTGGAAAAATGCTATGCGGGGTTTATAGCTCTGTGGTCACACCCAATGTATCTACTGCACTAACCCTAACCTTTCATCTCTACCCTAGATAAACACGTTTCCTCTTTGATGAAATCTTGTCTTACTCCCAGAAACCTCTGGCACTTACTTCCATCATTCTTCCGTCCGCGTCATACCATCTGCGAGTGCGGCGCTTCAGACAGTATAAGCTCGATCGACTGGTATTGCAGTGTTTGATGGTGGCGTGGCGTCTTCCCAGGTGGGCGTGCAGCGCTTTCTTTTACTGCAACCCTACATTGGGGGGCTTTGGCGTGTAGAATCTCTGTTGTGAAAGCGACACGCTTTCCATAGCCCAGGCCTTCAAGATGCTGACGTCTCCTGACG
Source organism: Aplidium turbinatum (assembly GCF_918807975.1). Lineage (NCBI taxonomy): Eukaryota > Metazoa > Chordata > Ascidiacea > Aplousobranchia > Polyclinidae > Aplidium > Aplidium turbinatum. Next base: position 13,662,457 of record NC_137477.1, on the reverse strand, counting down.
ACCATGGCGTTCGGGCAGCTTAGGTGTCGTGCTAGTCTGAAGCTCGGCACTCCAATCCTACCCCTAGCCACCTGGCCAGTTACTTTAATAAGGACCCCCTTCCTGAAGGTACCCGTTCTCGACCGTGCCCATCAGGCGAACGCTTGTGAAGCCGCGTCCCGGCGGCCACCAGTCGTTTAAACGTACGTTGGTCTGCACACCCGGATGGCGGTCTCGAGTTGACCCCGGGGAGCTTCAAAATCACCCCTTCCCTAAGAAGTGGTGCTGAACCTCCACCAACATAATGACTTGTGGTAGAGGAGACAGTCGGAATCCAAACCTGACCAAGGCAAGACGGTCAGTGCCTGTCCGGATTTTCAAATTGTTGAACTCGACGCCCGAAGCTCGTGGATCACGCAAACCGTGCATTTACCTACAAAGCCCGCCAAAACCTACTGCCTTGAAATCCATACCAAGCCATGGCCGCTCTTATAAACCTGCCATATGTCGCGCGTGTGGGAAAGCAGAAGAGACTCTCCCCCATATATTGAACCACTGCCCTACCGTGATGCCTGTTGTCACGGAACGACACAATTCAACATTGGGGGAGATCGTAAAGCATGTACCTCCCGAATTGCAACCCTTGCTTACCATAGATAGTACGGTTCCACAACACGTGGAAGCGGGCGGTGCTGATCGGCGCCCTGACATTGTCCTGCAACGCCCTGACGGTGTCACGGTTGTATGTGACGTCACTTGCCCGTTCGACGAATTCCCTTCGAAAAGCCGCCGACAGGAAACCCGGCGAGTTATGTGTAAACGTAAGGGAAGAAAGGACGCACCCTTGCAGGGACGTCCTGTCACTTTCGCTCGTCATAGGCTCCCTCGGGAGCTATGCCCCGACGAGCTCTGACGGCCATAAGTGTACCTGCTAGTGGGGTAGCAGAGGTGGCTAGAAAAGTGACCTCCCTCTCAATCGAAGGTTCCCTCCTTGTCTGGGAAGCTTGGAACGCCTGGCTCATTCGTAGAGGGGCTACGTCATAGAAAAAGACGACTCCAGCGATCAGAAGCTCATTTTCCCAACAGCAAAAGCTCTGCAATAAGTGTTTGAGCGCGCAAGACAGCAAACTTCATAACCTGCCAGTAATTGTGTGGTGTCATGGTATGTTAAATCCATTGTTCCATTATCAATTTAGGCTATCTATAAACAATTGTCGTTTCATCAGCAAGCTGCAGCGCAATGGAGAATACAATCATCTTCAAGAAAAAAAATCTAAAGGCAAAATCAGGGCTACTCAACTGGCGGACCGCGGTCCGAATCCGGACCTTTCGGGTGTTGAAGGTGGACCTCGGGTTTCTGGAAATATAACCTCATTGCCACACTTTAGGGCCTCTTTAAACAGATTTCCATTAGGGAAAAGCAATTTTTTGTGATTATTCAAGGAGCTGGGGGCTTCGCCCCCAGACCCCTAACGCTTTGCCGTCTTCTCTGATGTGCGATCCACACTACAAAGAAACACAATACATTTTTTCTTTTTCATTTCTTTGTTTGTGTCAGACAAAAATCCAAAGACGTGTTACATAACTTACTAGCCTACCTGAAAAGTGTTTCGGTGCTCGTAGGCTACTAAGTTAGTTGTTTAAGTTTCGTGGTTGCATAATGCATTATGAAATATTCACCGCACCGCAAAAATATTCAACTTGACAAAATGGACCTTTGCTAACATTAGTTGAGTAGCCCTGGGCTATATAGTAACAAATGAATTAAGTATATTTATTGCATATTGTGAATTGACTCGTATCATCTATCAATTACGGTACCGTACGTAATATCTTTAACAACACTGGATCTGTATTCTTATCTTTCAATATTTTTGAATATCACAGACTAGGCCTACCTTGTCCTTATAATATGTTGCTATTGCCGGCTCGGATCAACCTCGTGTTGCTTTTAACACATCGATAAACATGATTTTCCGATCAACTCGATGCAACCTCCAAAGTTTCATCCCATTATTCTATATGTTTCCTGGTAACGTAGCCTAGTCATATCTACGCTTCGATAGCTAGTCCCCCGACCCAGCTGGACGAATCTGCCCCAACGTCTGGCCAGTGCACATCCGCGCAGTGCCGTTGACAGGATTTCTCGGGCCCGGTACCAATTTTTTTCGAGCCCCCTTCATCGACAATGATATGAATATAAAGATTGTGTACAAACTTTTATTGATGTGCCATTAAAATGAGGATGACACGTATGCCATTCTAAGTAGAAAATTAAGAGGAATATCATTTATATATATATTGTGAAGAAAGGGGCGTTCTTCCCGGCTATCAGCACAAGGCTGAGCACTCACTAGTACAGCGAGCAGTTCCGATTCGCTAACCATAACGGTGTAGCTTCCCCGCTAGCCATTCAGAACATCCAATCAACAATATGTTTTTCGGCAACCGGTTTGTACCAAGAATTGACAGCGATAGACACCGTGTTTCGCCCATGAGGCTGGGCTCGTCAGTATCACACCACTAGTGTTGAACTGTTTTATTCGCATCAGTAGCTCACGGTACAAAAGATTGACACTGCGAGAGAGTACAAACAAACATAGCCCGGTCGAAGACTTTAGGAAACCGGCCTGCCACACCCCGCGGCGGCGGGGAGCGGCGTGATTTATGGGGTGACGATGCACCCGGAGGGTTAAGTCCACCAGCTTAGGTCGCGAGGGCAGGCTGGGGAGTCGAGGTACCTGTGGAGGGAGAGTGTGGATCGAAACACTATATGGCCAGTCCGCAAATTTAGAATGGCGGAGCGGGCCAGGGAGACAGGCTCTTTCTGCATAGCCCAGAAAGAAGCCCTGCGACGGACCGGGCAACCCGTCGCGTGTGGACGCTGGAACCGGCAGTAATTGACCGCCGGGCAGCGCCCACGTCTCCTTCACGCGTCCTCGCGCAGGTACTTTGACTCTTATACCCGGTCTGCCAGTAGGCAGAGCGGATAAAATTGGGGTCTCCCACGAGGAAGAGAGTCGAACCATTTAAGGATAATTTGGCTCTCGTGGCAGACGAATATTCAATAAAAATGTGGAGCAGAGGCTCGATGAATCAATATACTGTAATCGAAAAAAAAAAATATATATATATACAGGATGCGGCAAAAGTCCTTAGACAACTTAAAAATTGAATAATTCTTTTAAAAGTTAATGAAACAAGATAAAATTTTAAGATGCATTAGAGAAGACAGTTTGCAACATATTTACAAAATTTCATTCAATATGACGTCCTCTTGCTTGAATAACAAGTTCAAGTCTCTTACGGAAACTCTTAGCAGCGTTACACAGGGTTTCCTGGAATATTTTGAGCCATGCTTTTTCCAAGGAGCGCTTCAGAGCATCCACTGACCCATGAGACGAAGCACAAGCATTTGCCTCCAAAATGGACCAAACAGAATAATCCATGGGGTTGAGATCTGGTGATGAGGGTGGCCAAAGTTCCTTGCTCCAGAAACTTGAAAAATTGTCCTGACACCATTTCTGGGTTTTGTTTGACGTGTGTGACGGCGCTCCATCTTGCTAGAACGTGAATGGTCTTTCTTTGAAGTGTTTCTTGTCCCCTTGAAGTGCCGGAGTCAAAATCAAATCAATGTAAGAATTTGTATTCACTTTTGCACCTTGAGGGACAAAAATGAGAGGAGATTTCCATGTCTTGGATATTGCGGCCCAAACCATGACGGATGAGGGCTTTTGACGTCTGAAAACCCGCTTTACGGAATCATGAATGTCTGCTAATGATTTTGCAAGAATTCGATCATTTTGTCGATTGCAAATTGCCTCAACTGTGAACAATTTCTCATCAGAAAAAATGATTTCATCTGTGTGTGTACCATCTTTCAGTTTGTTGAGGAGAATCTTCGCTCGAGTCAATCGTTTTTCTTTTTGGAGATCCGTGAGGTGCTGGCAGGTTTGCATTTTGAGAAGCGACAACTTCAATTCACTGTTAACAATTCTTCTCATGTTTTTTTCACTCACATCCATGTCATGAGCGATTCTCTTCATGGATCTGTTTGGGTTGCGCCTAACACGAGCTTTGACAGCTTTGATGAGCTTTGGAGTCCTAGCAGTTTGTGGTCTTCCACTGCGAGGTCGATCTGCAGCATTTCCAAGTTCCTCAAATCTCTTCACAGTGTGATAAACTGTTGATCTGGGAGCTTTATTCAGCTTTACAATCTCAGAGTTTGTCTTTCCCGCGCGGTGGAGTTCAATAATGGCTTCACGTTTAGCCTTCATACTATTAAGTTCAATTAAATTTTATCACCCAAGTACTGAAATCTTAAAAATAGGGTTTATTACACTCCATATTGAATAATAGCAATGAGGTAAACAGATTAAAACCTACTGTCACAATCAAGGTGCAATGCCTCGCCATGGCTTGCTTTGTATCTTCAACGAGCGTGTTGTTTTGGTTGTAGAATTCTGGTGCGATGTGTTATTATCGGTTATGACCTGAAGTAACCTCTGATTACAAGATCTGTATTATGTAAAATGTGTTTTCTGGAATCATTTTCCCTACGTGACATTCTAGAGACTTCTGTTGTTTACATTTAAATGCTGCTTGATAGAACAATGGTTCTTTATGATGTAACCTTACGTAACCTTCTCGAAGTTACTGGACTGAACAACCAACTATAAATAGTGGTGTAGTTTGTGTAATGATGATTATTATATTGAGTTGATTATGTGATTATGAGAGTTGTGCTATGAGTTGTGGATTGGTAGTTGATGCAGAAATTATTGGTGATTAAGATTTGAAGTAATTGAATACAAGTAGATGAGAATTGGTGCTGATATAAATTGTGCTCGAAATTAGAGTTATTTGAGAAGGCGTTCGTTAAAGTTCTTCAAGAAGTCAGATTATCATTTCACTAGTAGAATTATTCGACATTTAATTGGCTGCTTTTCGGTTTGACCCATTAAACTACGTCATTGAACCTTTCCAAGTCTTTTTCCTGGTAAGAGATAGAAAGAAATCGTGACATTCTGGGGGCTCGTCCGGGATAAACCAAAAAAAACCGAAGAGTACCGAAGGATTTATTGAAAGAATAATAAATTAACAACAAGTTGTCAAAATGTCGGATACCGTCAAACATGAGATGATTGAAGACTTACGGAGCATGGCTGAACGAATGGGGCTGAGTGACAATGATAAGTCTCAGTTTGTGATGGAAGAGTATCACAAGATAATGGCCCAGAAAGCTCAGCGAGAAGCTGACGAAAGAGAAGATAGAAGAGCTGCTCGTAAAATAAGGAAAGCAGAACTTGAAGCTGAAGAAAAACGAGCACAGCGTGAAGCTGAAGCTGAAGAAAAGCGAGCACAACTTGAAGCTGAAGAAAAGCGAGCACAACTTGAAGCTGAAGAAAAGCGAGCACAACTTGAAGCTGAAGAAAAACGAGCACAGCGTGAAGCTGAAGCAGAAGAGAAGCGGGCGCAGCGCGAAGCCAAAGAGAAGCGGGCACAGCGCGAAGCCGAAGAGAATCGGGCGCAACGCGAAGCAGAAGAAAGAAGAGCGCAATATGAATTGGAAAAGATAAGACTTTATTTAGAAAGACAAAAGCTGGACATTGGTGAGCGATCTAATTCTACTAATGATAATGCTCGAGATGTTATTGTGGCGCAAGTTAAACGTCCAAATTTGCCATCATTTGTTGAAGAAAAAGATGAGTTGGATAGTTATTTGTTAAGATTTGAAAGATATGCTACAATAGCCAAATTGGAGAAGTCGACGTGGGCTACCCAGCTAAGCATGTTATTATCGGGACAAGCTCTTGATGTATATTCAAGACTTTCGCAAGAAGAAGCCATGAATTACGACAGATTGAAGTTAGCTTTGTTAAAGCGATACAATTTTACCGAGCATGGATACCGTCAAAGATTCCGTGAGGCAAAGCCTGAACAACACGAAAGCCCAGGTCAATTTATTGAACGTTTAAGAAACCTTTTGTTAAAATGGTTTGAACTTTCGGGGGCCGATCAATCATTGGACGGATTGGCAAACCTTATAGTTAAGGAACAATTCACAGATTCATGTTCAAAAGATCTGTCAGTTTATTTAATGGAAAGAAGTCCAAAGACTCTAGAAGAAATAGCCAGTGTGGCAGAACAATACTTAGTTGCTCATGATGAGAAGTTGTCGACTGAAGAGACGTTGTCATGCGATGATGACGAGGAGCAAACAAATAATTTTAAAGGAAGTGCGGTTCCAAGAGAAGTACGTTGTTTTAATTGTAATGGCTTAGGTCATAAGGCTGTTAACTGCCGGAAGAAGACTTATAGAAATCATCAGGAATCGAGGAAGTGGTGCAATCGTTGCAATAGGCAAGGACACGAAGCGAAGGAATGCAAGGACAAGTCGTTTTCCCTATCCAATCAGTCTGGAAAAGATAAAGACACGGACGTTTATCGAGGCGGTTGTGCGGATTCCTGAACCCACGCTTGGGGAGGAGAAACCGGATGAAGATGTTTGCGAAAAAATAATACCTGAAGATTACCTGCCAGTAGTAGATGGAAAAGTTGGAAACAAAAAGGTAAAAGTTTTACGTGATTCTGGTTCTACGGGTATAATGGTGAGGAGAGATTTGGTTAATAACAGTCAGTTAACGGGAAAAACTGGAATTGTGATGTCGATAAATAACACTTCAATCCAAGGACCGTTAGCGAAGATATATATCGAAACTCCATATTGTAGTGGGACTGTGAAAGCGTTATGTTTACAAAACTCTTTAGTTGATCTTATAATCGGAAATGTTATTGAGAGAAATTCTGAAGTTACTTGTTATTCTTGTGGCAAGAATGGTCACTTTGCTCGAGATTGTTCTGCAGATAATCAGCAACGATCTCACGATGACGGATATTACGAGCGCGATGAACCGAGGAGAAGAAGCAGGCGACGACCATTTGGAGTTTGCTATAGATGCGGTAGACGCGGAAATTTCGCCAGGGAGTGCGTTGCTGACGGCGAACATTCGGAAAACAGACGTTGCCGTGACAACCACTGCTACCGATGTGGAGAGATTGGACACATAGCCAGGAGCTGCTCTTTTGATGAAAAGGCTTGCTACAACTGTCACAGAGAAGGTCATCTCGCCAAGGACTGTCCGGAGAGGAGGTGTTTCCAATGTAAGAAGATGGGTCATCTTGCTCGCCAGTGCACTGAAGTTGTTGAGGACGATGGAAACTTTCGCAGTAAACGTGACTATTGTTTAGAGAAAAGCTATCGTTGGTAGATCATGCAACGATGGACTTATGAGAACTGTTTTATTGAGTAACTAATTGTTTGGTGGTGTGTTTTGTATTGATTGTGTTGTTATATTATTTGCAACAATATTCTAAGGGGCGTATGTCACAATCAAGGTGCAATGCCTCGCGATGGCTTGCTTTGTATCTTCAACGAGCGTGTTGTTTTGGTTGTAGAATTCTAGTGCGATGTGTTGTTATCGGTTATGACCTGAAGTAACCTCTGATTACGAAATCTGTATTATGTAAAATGTGTTTTCTGGAATCATTTTCCATACGTGACATTCTAGAGACTTCTGTTGTTTACATTTAAATGCTGCTTGATAGAACAATGGTTCTTTATGATGTAACCTTACGTAACCTTCTCGAAGTTACTGGACTGAACAACCAACTATAAATAGTGGTGTAGTTTGTGTAATGATGATTATTATATTGAGTTGATTATGTGATTATGAGAGTTGTGCTATGAGTTGTGGATTGGTAGTTGATGCAGAAATTATTGTTGATTTGAGATTTGAAGTAATTGAATACAAGTAGATGAGAATTGATGCTGATATAAATTGTGTTCGAAATTAGAGTTATTTGAGAAGGCGTTCGTTAAAGTTCTTCAAGAAGTCAGATTATCATTTCACTAGTAGAATTATTCGACATTTAATTGACTGCTTTTCGGTTTGACCCATTAAACTACGTCATTGAACCTTTCCAAGTCTTTTTCCTGGTAAGAGATAGAAAGAAATCGTGACACCTACTTTAAATTAATTTACAAAATATGTCCAAGGACTTTCGCCGCACCCTGTATATATAATATAGGTGGGAGTGTAATTAATACTTACTGGAGAAGAGTAAGCTTTCATTCGGCGAGCACGGATGTGCACTGGCCAGACGTTGAGGCAGGTTCGCCCAGCTGGGTCGGGGAGGCTAGCGATCGAAACCAGAGGCACTGATAGGCTACATTACCGGTAAAAATAGAAAATTGGGGTAGAAGTTTTGAGGCTGCATCGAGTTGATCAGGGGATCGTGTTGATCAATGCATTGAAAGCGGAGCGATGTTGATCCGAGCGGGCAAGAACAGCGTTACAAGGCGAAAGCAGCGTATGACAATTCGAAACAATTGATTGATTAGTACATAGAGAATCTAGTGATGATTGAAATTGCTTAATTGCTATTAAACCAGTATCAAGTCACAATGTACATGAGATATTTTATTTCCTTTCTTTTTACTTTAGAATGATTGTTTTTGAAAAGACTGGAGTATCATATAAAAGAAATGGCGCAGGATTATAGAAATAAGGTGATGACATAAGGTGATCAATTTTAAGCCAATATTGTTATAAGGTTATAACGTCTAAACGGTTTGCTGTCTTGCGCGCTCGGATACTTACTACAACGTTATTAGGGAATAAGTTTCTGATCGCTGATGTTGTCTTTTCTATGACGTAGCCCCTCCACAAGTGAGCCCGGCGTTCCAAGCTTTCCAGACGCGGAAGGATCCTTCGATTGAGAGGGAAGCCACTTTTCTAGCCACCTCTGCTACCCCACGAGCAGGAACGCCCAAGGCCGTCAGAGCTCGAGAGCTCGACGGAGCATAGCTCCCGAGGGAGCCTACGACGAACGGAAGTGACAGGACGTCCCTGCAAGGGCGCTTCCTGTCTTCCTTTATGTTGACATATAACTTGTCGTGTTTTCTGTCGGCGGCTTTTCGAAGAGAATCCGCGCAGTTGTCGAACGGACATGTGACGTCACATACGACCGTGACACCGTCAGGGCGTTGCAAGACGATGTCAGGACGCAGATCGGCACCGCCCGCTTCCACGTGCTGTGGAACCGTACTATCTATGGAAAGCCCGGGTTGCCATTCGGCAGGCACGTGCCCCACGATCTCCCTTAATACTGAATTGTGTCGTTCCGTGATGACAGTCATCACGGTAGGGCAGTGGTTCAATATATTGGGGAGAGTCTCTTCCGCTTTCCCACACGCACAACACATGGACGGTAGGTAACGGCGGCCATGGCTTGGTTTTGATTCAAGTGGCATTAGATTCAATCTAGCTTTGTATGCAAATACTCGGTCCGCGTGATCCAGGAGCTCCGGGCGCCGGGTCCAGAAATTTGAAAATCCGGACAAGCAATGGGCACTGACCGTCTTGCCTTGGTCAGGTTTGGATTCCCACTGTCTCCTCCACCACAAGTCATTGTGTTGATGGAGGGTCGGCACCACTTTTTTCCTTATAGGAGGGGTGATTGTGGAGCTCCCCGCGGCCAACTCAAGGCCGCCATACGGGCGGGCGGACCAACGTACGTTCAGGCGACGGGTGGCCGCCGGGACACGGCCCCACAGGCTCTCGCCTGTAGGGCACGGTCTAGAACGGGCGCCGTCAGGAGGGGGTCACTATTCAGATAACTGGCCAGGTGGTCAGTCGTGGGATCTGGAGTGCCGAACCTCAGACAGGCATGACGCCTAAGCTGCCCGAGAGCGACGGCAGAGACAATGCTGTCAGGTGACGTCAGCATCTTGCATCGTCTCATAAGCAAGAAGAAGAAGAAGCATCTTGAAAGCATGAGCTAGCGAAAGCGTGTCACTTTCGCGACACAAGTTCGTGATGCCCAAACCTCCCAATGCAGGCTTACAGTAAAAGAACGCGCTGCAGGCCCACCTGGGAAGACGCCACGCCACCTTCAAACACCGCAAAACCAGTCGGTCAAGCTTCAGAAGCTCATACTGTCTAAAGCGCCGCACTCGCAGATGGTATGACGCGGACGGAGAATGATGGAAGTGAGTGCCAGAAGTTTCTGGCTTGGGGTAAGAAAGGATTTCATCAATAAAGAAATGTGCTTCTCCAGAGTGGAGATGAAGGGTTGGGTTAGGGATGCGTCCGAGGCGTAACCGGTTCGAGCGCCGAGGTATTTGTACGTCTCGCCTTTGGAGATGACTCGAATTTCCTCCCCGGCAAGGGAGAAAGGTTTCGGGTCTACCCGTAGACGGGACGCTGACACTTTCCCATAGGAAAGGGTGCCACACTTGCGTGGGTTGAACCGTAGCCCGAACCAGGAAGAGAAGGGTTGAGTAGCAGAAAGAAGAGAGATTATCTGCTAGGTATTCGACCACCGCTTTACCAGTCAGTTTAACTCTTATCTTTGTGGAAAGAAAAGAGTGGTGCGATACTGACGAGCCCAGCCTCATGGGCAAAACACGGTGTCTATCGCTGTCAATTCTTGCTACAAATCGGCTGCCGAAAAACATATATATATATTATTATATTCTCAAGGGCATTAACATTTTTCTACATACCACTATGTGCTTATCACAATCTTGGGGGCTGCTGGTAGCCTGTAATGCAGTAGCTTGCTCTTGTTTGTAGTGTCAGTCTTGTCAGATGTAGAGCTTTTTGTTATTCTGTGCTCGTTCAAACCTGATATGCCAAAAGTATGGTCGTTTAACAAATCTTGCTCAATTTTAAAATTTCTCCAAACGCAAAACTTACTATTTCTACCTAGCCGGTTGCTTTTTTGGAATTTTATTTGTTACATGTCGCTAGAGTATTACTTCCTGATTCCATTGATGTTTCACTGATCATTCTAGGTTCACCAGAAGAGAATTTACAGAAAAGTTAGTGCAGACGGTCAGAAAGTTTTCAATTTGATTTGGGCAAGATTTTTGGGCCTAGGTCAAACATTTTGCTGATTGCTGAAATCTGAAAAGCAGTTATAGTCTAATTTTTACTGCAGGAATAGGGATAGTACTTTTATCACCTGTGCCATTTCAGTTTTTGAGTTTAAACAAACTTTAGCTCGTTTATTTTGAAATTCGTGTTTCGGATTATTTTACTAAATATTCGTGGTTAGGGAAATCACTATTACGGCAAACTAAACACTAGTAGCCTAATTTATCCAGCAAAGCAGACTATTGCTTAGAAACCAAAATTTGTTTTTCGAAGCGTATGCCAGTAGGTAGGTAGGCTACTGCATAATTATGAAGTTGGTTGCCTGACCATTGACTAACCATTTGTAAGAGGGATCACGGATATTGTGCTTATTTCTAATACAAGAAAAATATATTTTATTACAATGTATTGTATCGATGAATGTAATGTCTAAGCTCAAACTGTCAAAAACATGATAGCCTACCATATTTTGTTTTTACATACTACTGTAGACTAAACTAAATTCTTATTGTACTGTTTGGTGGCTGAAGTGGCTAATTACCCGAGAGCTAAAGTGGGCCCGGTACCAAGAAGGGAGCCCGATACTTTACCATCTGACGTCTTTTTTTGCCCCCACCCCAATCAAGCCCTGGGATCCGCAATTCGAGCCCGGGCTTGGTGTCCCTATCTTTTTCACTGGAGAACAAGGTATAGGTATTTCCAAAGTTTCAGAAGAAAGGAAGCATATAAAACTATAATTATTTTTATCGTGTTGATTGTGTACTAATTACCATATGTTCAACCTAAATTCAGCTTTGTCAAGTTTTAAATTAATTAATTATTAGCCTATTTTTCTATTTTACCTTGTTGTTTCATTTTTAAGCATAATTCTAATCAGTTAGTATATTGCTACTTAAACTAATTAATTCGTAGACTTGTGCCTTTATTGCAATAATAAATCCATCCTAAAACCTTGTTTCACCCAAATTAAGCCCCTTTGTTCGGTTATTTTCGAAATTTCGGCATTCAAACTCCAACATTATTAATCTAGTGTTGCCAGTTGTCTGCCAAATCCATTCAAATCATCCTTTTCTTACATCTGAAACACGCATCTTTCATAACTTTCTTTCTCCTTGAAGTGTTCACTCGAATCATAACGTTACCTTGTTAACCCTTAGGAGGTTGGGTTCTTGGAGCCTTGCTCAGTTTGGGGGGGGGGGGGGCTGTCGATTCTTCTTATGCTTTTGGAGTGATATCTCTATTATTTTTTAAGGCACGGTTTCAAAATTTGGGATTCACTTTGTAAAACTATTCACGCTGAGCATATCCGAAAATTAAAACTATGTGAATTTTAGAACTGCTTATATACGTTGAAATGTTGATATGACGTTTGAATTATTTGGTCTTTTTTGATAGAGTAATGAAGAACATGCATTGCAATGTTGTGATTAAGTTTTTTTTACATAATCTCAATTTAAATCATTTGATTAACGAGACATGGGCCAAATTAATTACTTTCATCCAGCTGGTGGGAAAATTTTGAACAATAGAATATGAAATATTTCAGAGGATGTGCTGAGAAATGCCTTATATCTCTCAATTTATAAACTTTATTCGCTCAAAATTTCAGCTGAATAGAGGTGAATAAAAGTTAGGAAAAGTCAAGAAATCTCGTAGTCGCAGCCTGAGTGTTTTTAGAGATACAAGTGTTGATACAAAAAAGTTGAATTGACAGCCCCACCCCCCAACCTTCAAGGGGTTAACATTTTGTACCATAAAATTGAACAATTATCCTTTCTATATCTTTGAAGTCTTTTACGCATCCCATTGACTTAGCCTCCTTCCTTATTGCACGTTCAACCTCGTCGTTACTAACATTATTGTCAAGCACACATTTCTGCATATCAAGTTTATTATTAATAACATGGCTGCTTTTGATACCTGTAGAAGTGATCTTTGTGTATTCTCGTGTAATTATATTACTTCTAAGTATCCGTATTTTGCATCAAAGGGTCAGCCTCAGCCTGCTTGCTGGTTAAAGTTTTCAGCAGTGACGTCATAATTTACTTTAAAATCAATTTATTGTTCTCAAAGCGTTTTTTTAATCTCACTCCTAGCTCATCATCAAATTTATTTGCAGTAATTTACTAATATTCAAAGCCTAATTGCATTTAGTAAAGTTGAGTCTATGTAATAAAAAAATAATTACTAATTTTTCAGTAGTAACCTCTGATTTAACCCTCTTGTAATCCGCCAGCAGTACTTTTTTTGTAATCCGTTGCTTTCAATTTTCAAACTTTGAGCTGTCGCGTAAACTCCGAAACATTTTCAACTTAACCAACTTTATATTTATACCTTTATAATTCTACTGACTATGTCACGCCCTTTAAGTCGTACAGGTTCAAAGACTTTTCAAGATAACCTGGCCGGTGTTGATTTTACCTCTCCGTCTGCTGAGTCCACTAGTATAGACTGGCCGACGAAGAAGCAGGTTCCTGTGAGTGGGCACCCAGTCCCACTCAACCCAGATAGTGAAGCCTCACCGGTAGATCTTGATGTTTTCACGAACTCGTTGCTTCGTCATGGCGACGAGTGTTCAATCCCTGATCCCACACTACACACTGATTTACCTAGCGCATGCCACAAGTCAGCTCCACTATATTTGAGTTCGAAAAGACTCTAGTTTGTGTGCCCTATTCGCTTCACACTCCCCCAATCTCTACTCCCTTCTTTGTACTTTCACTTCTTGCAGAAGGGCATCTCAACTTTACCGAGGTGTGCAAGCTTACCAGGGCCACTTGCGAGCATTTCATCGTTCGCGTGCCGAGTTCCTGATCACTTGCAGCAGGTGCAGCCGCGTTCTCCTTCCAGCTTACAAGCTGTCAGGGACCCAAGAGCACTGGCAATCCTGTCCTGAGGGCATTCAATTGCCAACCTGCCTTCACTGGCCAAGCAATGACCCGACATCCTCGGAGAGCCGAACATGTTCCCACAGGAAGACCAACCATGGGCTTTCTTGTGCCGCTGCTGTCGAGCATGGGAAGCGCCGGCCCTGGACCGCAGGCACATCGGTTGAGGGGTCTTCCTCCCTACCTCCTCCTTTCGAGATTATCAGATCTCAAGTTTTGCATAGCCAAGGCGGCGACCTCAGCTGCCCTACACCCTCTCCATCCAATGATCCAACACCATGCCGAAAGCTGTCCTTACTCGTTCATCTTCTTCTCGAGCGGCAATGAGTTCACCATGCTCCGTTTCTGGTGATAACTTACCCGATCGAAATGCTTTATTCTTGCCCCGCCAGACGTCGGCCGGACATGGGTCGGAAAGTGGAGACTCTTCTGACATAAAAACCGTCAATTTGAAGATTTTCTTCTTCTAACTCTCCCTCGCTTGCCAGCCATGACTCAGACGGTCATGGCCCTTCTTCTGCTGGCATGACGAACCTCCTTCCACTAGCCTCCATTCGCAAGTAGTCCTCCACCGAAGTTGTGGCAGTTAACTCGCTCAATTTTTCCAGGTCAACTTCACCTTCTGCTGCTTTACTCCTTCCCCTGCAACCGGAGACTACCACCGGAGCTGAAGCTAAGTACTCCTTCAGCTTATGCAAGCTGCTCAAACAGAATTCTCTCCCTAGACCATTTCGGTCGTCCTTCCCGTGCTCCTCTCCTTTTTCTGATTGTAGTGTCATCTGTCCCACGCAACGTCAAAGATCGGCGCTGTCTGCCTAGGCCCAACCTTTCACTCCCTCCAGTTCTAATCTTCCAACTTCTCTACCTTCTACTCCTACCACAACACTGACTCGCTCCCAAAAATGACGCTATGGCATGCAACCAAGCCACCAATGACCTTGTACTCCCACAGACTACCTCAGGCATGTCAACGCACCTGAATTCTCAACGATCCATTCAATGCCTTGTTGAACCGGTCAGGGAAAGTAGCCTAAGACAAAGAGTTACAGGCGAGCCCTTTGCAGTTTAGTGAACCTTTCCTTAGCGGGTGGGATAAATTTTGATCGGTGCTGCAGTGAATTGGAAGTGTGGATTGTGGACCGCTGGCGCTTCACCACCCAAGAGGACTCGTCCTCGCAAACCACGCTCCAATCGTGGTTCGTGCAGCTCGCCGTCGTTTGAAATCGTTGTCGTCGGTCTGATGGCGGAGTTCGCGCGGGAACGGAGCCCGATATCGTAGGGGAGTGGAGTTGTGAGCCGCCTTCTCGCGGGACGCGAAGGGAACGGTTCGTCGGATCATTGAAGGAAAGAACTGAGACCGTCACTGCGAAATTTCGCCTCAATAATCGAGAAGAGATTTCGACGTAACATGACCGCTCCTAAAGCTGGGAGTTGCTCACAGATGCCTGAGTGGATGAACACCCACCGTTACGAGCATGTGTAAACCTCTCCTTCGTCGATGGCAGTGAAGGTCCCATTACGGCCCGGGAGGTGGAGGCGGTTGTCCAGTCGCTTGATGTCGGTTTTGCTCCTGGTTTTGACGGATTGTCCTACGGTTTTTGGAAGACCCTGGACCCAAGAGGGGGACTCCTGGCCAGCTTTTTTGAGATCTGCAGGATCAACCGCTGCGTACCGGACCAGTGGAGAACCAGCAGAATCACACTCACATGCATAGACCCTGACGGTGATCTGCATAACATCAGCAACTGGCCACCCATCTCATCTGCCGAAATGTTCAAAAAAATTATACCGTCGTATTGGCGCGGCGCCTGCAGCGATGGGCGGTGGACGGGAATATTGTCAGCCGAGAATAAAAGGGATTCATGCCCACAGAAGGCGTTTATGAGCATGTGTTCATGCTCGACATCATTCTTTCGGATGCACAGTCGCGCAAAAGGGCTGTGTCGGTTGCGTTTCTAGACATCCAAAACGCCTTTGGCAGTGTCCGGCATAAACGCATAGCCGAGATCCTGAGCCATTTCGACGCCCTTACAGATCTTATTGAGTGCATCTCTGATATATGCATCGGCAACACCTGCAGCGTCCATTGCGGTAACGGTGAAACCGATCGTGTACCTGTGGGTCAGGGTCCGTCAGGGCTGCTATTCAATTTGGTCATCGAGGTGCTCCTCAGAGGCGTCGGGTGACAAAACGGATTACGGCTACAATCTTCCTGCCAAAGAAGACATCAAAGTGCGTTGTATGGCCTATGCGGACGACATCTGTCTCGTTTCTTCCGAACGCGAGCAGATAATCTTCTTCTCATCTACTGATCCCTTCTTTTCCTGGACCGGGCTACGGTTCAATCCACGCAAGCGTGGCACCCTATCCTATGGGAAAGCGTCGGCGTTCCATCTGCGGGTCGACCCGGAACCTTTCTCTCTAGCCGGGGAGGAAATCCGAGTCATCTCCAAAGGCGAAACGTACAAATATCTTGGCGCTCGAACTGGTTCCGCCTCGGATGCGTCCCTTACCTTTCATCTCCACCCTGGAGAAACACATTTCCTCTTTGATGAAATCTTTCTTCACTCCAAGCCAGAAACTTCTGGCACTTACTTCCATTATTCTTCCGTCCGCGTCATACCATCTGCGAGTGCGTCGCTTCAGGCAGTATGAGCTTCAGAAATTCGATCGACTGGTATTGCAGTGTTTAAAAGTGGCATGGCGTCTGCCAAGTGGGCGTGCAGCTCTTTCTTTTACTGTAAGCCTGCATAAAGGGCTTTGATGTGTTGAATCTGCGTCGTGAAAGCGTCATGCTTTCCATAGCCCAGGCCTTCAAGATGCTGACGTCAAATACGGCGAGTTATGTGTCAACATAAAGGAAGACAGGAAGCGCCCTTGCAGGGACGTACTGTCACTTCCGTTTGTCGTAGGCTCCCTCGGGAGCTATGCTCCGTTGAGCTCTCCTGCTCTGACGGCCTTGTGTGTTCCTGCTCGTGGGATAGCAGAGGTGGTCAGAAAAGTGGCCCTCTCAATCGAAGGTTCCCTCCATGTCTGGAATGCTTGGAACGCCTGGCTCATACGTAGAGGGGCTACGTCATAGAAAAGACGACTTCAGCGATCAGAAGCTCAACTCCCTAACAGCAGAAGCTTTGCAGTAAGCATCCGAGCGCACAAGACAGCAGCTGTGGTACAGCATGGGAAGCTAGCGTTGAATATGAAGAAGCCATACTGAGCCAGAAGTTTATTAGCGAACATTCCTTGTAACTGAAAATTGAATGAGGCTGTTCACCAAGCATTTAGTTAAATAACATGATGCGTTTTACTGGTGGAACTTAAGCTATTTAGCTTAACTTGCACCAGTAGAACGGATCATATTATTCCTTGTAACTGACATTGAACATTTTATAGCTTGTATAACTACCATTATTCAACCCTATTTGTAGCTTAAGCTATAAAACAGTAAATGATATCTATCAAGAGCAATCATTTGACTTAATTAACGCCTACTGTCCAACAGCGTTGTACGACTTTTCTAAGCAACTGTGCTCTTTGTTGACAATTGACATGACCTGTATTTTGAAGATCGTAATGATACGAAACAACAAGAATAGTTACGTAACAATAAGAATGGGCTTCGGATTTTTTATTATGTAAACAAAAATCAGATAAAGCTTTGGTAGAGAGTTTGCTTAGTTGAACCATAGAGAAATAAAACAAAGTAACTTCAGCGGGTTTAACATGATGTATTACATACACAAATATAGCATAATTAAAAATTAATTACATATCTGCAATAATATACATAAAATGAAAATTGTAAAGTAAATTTGACTTTGCACTACAACTGTATAGTAGGCTATACTAACGACACTCCACAATGAAAAGCACAAACTGAACGAGTGACACAGGAATGATTACAAGTAAATTATACGGTGGTAAACAGATCACATGAGGTGTAAACTGCAGGCATTTGACAAACAATTTGAACACACACAAGAGGAACGATGAGCCACAGGCGAATAACTGCCGGTTAAAAGACGCATTATTACGTTTTGGTTGTTACGTTTGGGTTTAAGTGCTCCCCGGCCCTTTTCAACAAATGTCTGATTGACATACCAATGTATGTCTGGTTAGCGTCACGCAAACAACTAAATTTGTACACAACATTCGAAGAAAGAGAAAAGAGGGTAGGCGACGTCAGTTAAAAATATTGGTGCACTTTAAATGTTTTATATACAGGATGAATGTCACATGAAAATTTCTTTTTTATAAGTTTAGATAGTTTTTTGCAAAGCTTGTGGAATCTTTTCCTAAAAAGAGTATACTAATAAAATAAAATCTACTTCTTCTGGCGTGTCTTTTGGTTCATCAGCCATGAAGGTGTTTAAGACTTTATTGAAAAAGTGGGAAGAATATCCATTTAAATAAAAGATGTTTTTCAATTTCTTGATTTCTTTCTGAAACAACTGATTCTCAGAACACACCAAACGAGCACGAGACAACAGACACAAAATTAAACCAGATTTCCATCTGTTAGGGCAGTGGTTCCCAACCTCGGGTTCGCGGGCCCCTTGGGGGTCCCTGAGAAAGCATTTGGGAGTCCGTGATTACCTTGATGGATTTTGGAAAAAAAAACTTTGTTCTATATGCACGGATGGAGCACCAGCTATGCTCGGGAACAAATCCGGATTTGCTGCTTTATTAAAAAAACGAAGCTCCTCGCGTGGTTGTTACCCATTGCTTCTTGCACAGGTACGCCTTAGCTGCAAAAACTTTACTAGCAAGTCTCAAAGAAATTCTGACAAACTGCGTGAAAGTCGTTAATTTCATCAAAAGCAGAGCTGTAAACCACTGTACTTTTAAAGCGCTCTGTCAAGAAGTAGGGTCAGATTACGGAGTACTTTTGTATCATTCTGAGGTACGTTGGTTATCTAGAGAAATTTCAAAACAACTGCAGCAGCTAAAAAATGAGGTATCAACTCTTTTGAAAGCAAGAGGAAGTCCCCTCTCAAAATTGTTCGAGAGGAAAAGTTTTCTATACGGCATGGCCTACTTAGCCAATATTTTCGGTCATATTGATAATGTTAATAGTGGCATTTGTCGTGAACTAATACATACTTTATTACGCAAGCTTATATTAGCTTTAACAAACTAAATGGAACATCTAAATAAGTATAAACAAATGCATTAAGCTTAGTACTTCAGACAATAAGATTATCAACCTGAACCGCACCTCAACATAACAAGCAAGTAAACAGAGTGGGAGCGCCAACTGAACAGTTGCGTTGGCCAAAGGCATTATGCGTGGAACGCGGCAAGAGTTTCTACTGCAGCATACAACGCAAATTACACGACATTCACCCCTTCATAAAAATTATAGTACAATAAATACGCAAACGCTCAATTATAGTTCAGCCTTTTTGGCGGGTTTTTTATACGAACAGAACGCCAGTTTTTCTGTGTTTGCAATTCAACATTAGGATCAATTGGTTGAGTGTTAATAACCGCACCATCGTCTGCAGAGCTCCTCTCACAGGTAATTTCACGTTCGACGTCATCAGAAACATTTCTAATTCTGGAGTTCACTTCATTCGATTTCTCCACTTCAGCAGGGTTGACGGGGTCGGCAAAGTCTCGTCCTGGCGCTGCCAAGTCTCTGGCAGATACAGTTGCTTCCCTTCCATTTGGGAACTTTACCACAGCATAGTTTGGATTTGCATTCACAAGTTGAACCTCGTCCACTAGTGGATCGTACTTGTTACGTACAAAACGTTTTACCAGTACCTTGTCTTCTTCAGTCATCCACGAAGGTACACATAACCCAAAAGTTGAGCGTCGTGGAAAATTAAAAAGTCTTTCGTGAGGCGTTTCATTTGTGGATGTGCACAATAACGATCGAAGTGAATGCAATACCTCAGGAACAACTAATTCCCATTGTGAAATTTCTAAATTTTTAGTTCGAAGAGCTAACTTAATTGCATTCCAAACAACACCATTATAACGTTCACACTGTGAATTGCCACGCGGATTATACACTGACGAATGTGTTGTGGATATGCCTCTCTCACTTAAGAACTGTTTTATATCTTTGAATATAAAGCATTTTGCATTATCACTATGCACTACGGCTGGCATACCAAACATGTTGAACAAAGATTTCAAACAAATAATTACGGTATGAGAAGTAGTGTTACTACAAGGAAAAACAAAAGGAACAGTTGCGTTGGCCAAAGGCATTATGCGTGGAACGCGGCAAGAGTTTCTACTGCAGCATACAACGCAAATTACACGACAGCATTCAAGGACCAAGTGTGACAATAATTGATGCAGCTGAAAAACTGAAAGCGTTTTTAGCCAAGTTGCCGGTTTGGAAACGCAGATTGGAAGCAGATAATTACGCTAACTTTCCAATGTTAGAAGATCTTATCTTGATGGATGAAACTCAAAGAGAATGTAGTCTACTCTTTTGATCTCTATGAGCGAAAATTTTTGTGCACACTTGAAACCCTGCAAATCTCATTTCAACGTTATTTTAATTTAGAACACCTGCCGAACGAAGTTGAAACATGGATTCAAAATCCTTTTCTTTTTGACTTGAACAACATTAGCGATGACAATCTCGGTAAAGATGACCTAATTGATTTGACATTAAAAGAGTTATTACGCATTGAGTTTCATTCAAAAACTGTGGAAGAATTTTGGTGCTCATAATTGCAAACCTACCCATTCTTAGCAAAGCAAGCAGTTATTGTTTTGTTACCATTCATAACCACTTAACCTTTGCGAGGCAGGATTCTCAGCTCTTGTTACAATAAAAACAACATCGAAATCGCATGGACGTTGAAGATGACATGCGTGTTGCATTGTCAAAAACTCAACCGCAGTTCAGTCGTTTAGTTCAAGAAAGGCAACAACAACCATCTCTTTAAATTTGCTTACGTTGAAAAAGTTTCGGCATGGCACTTTGGGTCACCTTAATATTCAAATACTGCTGACATTTCTTGAACAAACCATTCATTTTCTTATTTGAGCAACTGTTTAACCTGTTATTTGCCCAAGGAGTCACAGCGGCAATGCAATATGACACCGCACAGTGGTTGAGTAGCCCAGCATAATTATTACAAAAGTCAATTATAGTACTGTGATTGAACTGACTCGTGTGAAAATAAATTTCCTTGCAATAGTCAATAGTATGTTAATTGAGTTTCAGGCAAAATTTAGGTAGGGGTCCGCAGAATTAATTATTTGTCTAAAGGGGTCCGTGACAAAAAAAGGTTGAGAACCACTGTGTTAGGGCATAGAGCGTTATAATTTAAAAGCAAGCCAGTGTTGGTAGGTTTTCGCCAAATCCAGTTGTCAAAAGAATTGTGTTTAATTTTAATTTTGACATCTACAGTATAACAGCGATGGTAGCCTATCATTAGATTTTTCGAGTGTAAATTCGATATTTTTATGCTGCGAGTTTAACTCTTAGAAGGTTGGGCTCCTGAAGTCTTGCTCAGTTTGGGGGGGGGGGCTGTCGATTCTTCTTATGCTTTAGGAGTGATATCTCTGTTGTTTTTTAAGGCACGGTTTCAAAATTTGGGATTTACTTGTAAAATTATTCACGCTGAGCATATCCAAAAATTAAAACTATGTGAATTTTAGAACTGCTCATATACGTTGAAATGTTGAGGTGACTTATGACCAGTGGCGCGGGAACTATTTTTCTCTAGGGAGGCTGAAGCTGCCGTAGTATTGTCAGCTTCTGGGGGCTTCGCCCCCAGTCCCCTTATGTGGGAGAACATGTGAAACTGGTAGTAAGTTTTCGGTTCCCTCCAGTGTCAAAAACGACGCCAAATCACACACTTTGTAAATTGTAACAAATGAAGAACGGTAACAACAAAGCAGCAGCTATTCAGGTAATCAAAATGAAAACGAACAAGTTACAAAGTGATATGAAAACGACAGTTTGTGGAAATGAGTTCTCACACGCTTCCGAAGATTGCTTTTCGCTCAGGTGTTTTCTTTATGAACTGTGTCATGAGTTTTTTGACATTGATAGTGTTTTGGTGGCCATGTATCAACGCAAGATGAGTAAGTCTTTTTTGTGTCATTGAGCTTCTCAAGCATGTTTTCAGGCGTCTTAGAGAAGAAAAAAACGTTCTGATGATGCGGTTGAAACCGGGAGGCAAAGGCAGAGCTCCACAAATTTTCGCGTTTCTTTGAAAAGGTCTAGTGTTTGGGGGGTTAGTTGCGATAGTATCTCAGCAACCTTTTGAACGGAGTTTGCGGTTTTTCCACTTACAACATCGCTGAGCAAGGTAAGTTCTGTTTTTAAGCAATCTTTCTGATGGCATCGGGTAAGATGATCTCAGTATCAGATCTTTCCTCACCGTTTACACAGCTCAGAAGGGCTTTCTCTCTGTTAGCTGCTGTAAGCAGATCCACCTGGACCTGGTCGAATCTTCTATAAAAGTGATGGTAGCCTATCATTAGATTTTTCAAGTGTAAATTCGATATTTTTATGCTGCGAATTTATGAGGATTAAAAATTTTGAGCATGATTCATCATCACCAAAAATGGCAAAAATATCATCGACATAACGTAAATACAGTTTATGATAAAAGTCACGATAAAATTCAAATTTATTGGTTTCGATGTGTGCCAAGAAGAAGTTTGCCAGTGTTGGGCCCAATGGGGAACCTATGGTGACGCCATCTATCTGTTGAAACAAACTATTGTTGTACAAGAACATGCCTTCTGTGGCTAAATGTATTAATTTTATGAAATATTTTTTTCTTAATGTGCGGTCGATTCGGTTGGTTTTCGTTAAAAATATGATCAGCAATTATAGTAATAGTTTCTTTCAGAGGCACGTTGGTAAACAGAGATACAACATCAAAACTCACCATGCGACTATTGGGTGGACACTTGAAATCTTTTAACTTTTCCATAAATTGATTAGTTGAATTAAGCATGTAGTTATTAGGCATAGGCATGTACGGTTTTATAATTTTGTCTAAAAATTTAGCCAGTTTGTATTCCGGAGTGCCAATCATGGAAACGACTGGTCTCACAAGAAAAAATTTCGGAAAGAAAGTTTCAAAACTGAGACTGGACCGACGATATTTCGAAACCTGTATCAATCTGAGCATATGCCCCGAATTTTTAAAATGTAAATTTCCGAATCTAACAGTGTACAAGAAATCTGACGACATTTTCCAACTGGTCCTCAGAAAAAAGTTGAAAGAAGTTAATAGAGATCTAGGTACTGCTGAATTGCGTTAGCAAGATATGAAAAAACGAACTCTTCCACTTCTCTCTTTTCTAGAAAGAACTTGCTTGATCTCTTTGCTTACTAATCATTACAAGCAGATGGCAACAAAAACCCTTCAAAAACATCATAAGAAACTCACAAATTTATGGAGACAACAAATACAAAAAAGCCCAAACTGCATTATCAATCTAAGCAGAAATGCCTTAAACCTAGAAGAAGAGAACGCCCTACGTTACGGCTTAGACCACCACATCCTGCAAAACAAAGTAAAACTGGACGAAGTAAAACGCAATATAAAGCAGCTGGTAGCATCAATAAAGCGCAAGACAGATACACCCATCGATGACGACACAAAAGACCAGGTCATGTTTCTCGTCCGACGGTTTATGTCTGATGCCAACCGAGTGTGCTCTACTTCTACACGACGAAACCAAGCGCTTCACCGCACCTTGACCTGCCATTCAAACAACCAGAATGTTAAGGTATGCATGTTTGATAAAGGTAAAGGCACAGCAATACTGAACACTGAAGACTACTTCGAAAAACTGGACAAATTTTTAATGTTAATACAAAATTTATTAAAATTGATGACAATAAAAAAGTGCACCCAAATATTTCTAAAGAGAGGTCAATTCAATATTACATTTGAAAGTATCTAAAAGAATCTGATCAAAGTGTTGTAAAATCTCTTATTCCAACCGGCAGCTGTCCTGGTAAATTATGAGGATTAATAAAAGTACACAAGCCAAGCAATCCTGCGAGACGAGTCGTTTCCATGATTGACACTCCGGAATACAAACTGGCTAAATTTTTAGACAAAATTATAAAACCGTACATGCCTATGCCTAGAAACTACATGCTTAACTCAACTAATCAATTTATGGAAAAGTTAAAAGATTTTAAGTGTCCACCCAATAGTCGCATGGTGATTTTTGATGTTGTATCTCTGTTTACCAACGTGCCTCTGAAAGAAACTATTAATATAATTGCTGACCATATTTTTAATGAAAACCAACCGAATCGACCGCCCATTGAGAAAAAAATATTTCATAAAATTAATACATTTAGCCACAGAAGACAATGTCACGATTTCTTTCTATCTCTTACCAGGAAAAAGACTTGGAAAGATTCAATGACGTAGTTTAATAGGTTATAACCGAAAAGCAGTCAATTAAATGTCGAATAATTCTACTAGTGGAATGATAATCTAACTTCTTGAAGGACTTTAACGAACGGCTTCTCAAATAACTCTAATTTTGATAAGAAATTATATCAGCATCAATTCTCATCTACTTGTATTCGATTACTTCAACTCTCAATCAACAATAATTTCTGCATCAACTACCAATCCACAACTCATAACACAACTCTCATAACAAACTCAATAATAATCATCATTACGCAAATTACACCACTATTTATAAAAGGTTTGTTTGGTCTAGTAACTTCGAGAAGGTTACGTAGTGTTGCATCACACGAACTCATCGTCGGTCACGTAGCATTGAGCGGCATAAACAAGCAAGTTTAAAGAAGTCTAAAGAATGTCACGTAGGAGTAGAGGACTGTTACATAATACAGATTTCGTAATCAAAGGTCCATTCGTAAACAACCTTGTGACATCATGACAAACGATATTGGCAATTGTGAAAACAACAGAACGTTCCAGATACAGAATGATCTAGAATTATCTTGCAGAACAACGACTTCACAATTAGAGGTTACTACTGGTCATTGACCGATAATAACACATCGCACCAGAATTCTACAACCAAAACAACTCGCTCGTTAAAGATACAAAGCAAGCCATCGCGAGGCATTGCACCTTGATTGTGACATACGCCCCCCCTTAGAATATTGTTGCAAACAATATAACAACACAATCAATACAAAACACACCACAAAACAATTAATTACTCAATAATCAATTTTCATAAGTCCATCGTTGCATGATCTACCAACGATAGCTTTTCTCAAAACAATAGTCACGTTTTCTGCGAAAGTTTCCAACGTCCTCAATAACTTCAGTGCATCGGCGAGCGAGATGACCCATCTTCTTACATCGGAAACACCTCCTCTCCGGACAGTCCTTGGCGAGATGACCTTCTTTATGACAGTTGTAGCAAGCCTTTTCATCAAAAGAGCAGCTCCTGGCTATGTGTCCAATCTCTCCACATCGGTAGCAGTGGTTGTCACGGCAACGTCTGTTTTCCGAATGTCCGCCGTCAGCAACGCACTCCCTGGCGAAGTGTCCGCGTCTACCGCATCTATAGCAAACTCCAAATGGTCGTCGCCTGCCCCTTCTCCTCGGTTCTTCGCGCTCATTGTATCCGTCATCGTGAGATCGTTGCTGATTATCTGCAGAACACTCTCGAGCAAAGTGACCATTCTTGCCACAAGAATAACAAGTTACTTCAGAATCTCTCTCAATAACTTTTCCGATTATAAGATCAACTAAAGAGTTTTGTAAACATAACGCTTTCGCAGTCCCGCTACAATATGGAGTTTCGATATATATCTTCGCTAACGGTCCTTGGATTGAAGTGTTATTTATCGACATCACAATTCCAGTTTTTCCCGTTAACTGACTGTTATTCAACAAATCTCTCCTCACCATTATACCCGTAGAACCAGAATCACGTAAAACTTTTACCTTTTTGTTTCCAACTTTTCCATCCACTACTGGCAGGTGATCTTCAGGTATTATTTTTTCGCAAACATCTTCATCCGGTCTCTCCTCCTCAAGCGTGGGTTCAGGAATCATTAACGCACAACCACCTCGATAAACGTCCGTGTCTTTATCTTTTCCAGACTGATTGGATAGGGAAAACGACTTGTCCTTGCATTCCTTCGCTTCGTGTCCTTGCCTATTGCAACGATTGCACCACTTCCTCGATTCCTGATGATTTCTGTTAGTCTTCCTCCGGCAGTTAACAGACTTATGACCTAAGCCATTACAATTAAAACAACGTACTTCTCTTGGAACCGCACTTCCTTTAAAATTATTTGTTTGCTCTTCGTCATTATCGCATGACAACGTTTCTTCAGTCGACAACTTCTCATCATGAGCAACTAAGTATTGTTCTGCCACACTGGCTATTTCTTCTAGAGTCTTTGGACTTCTCTCCATTAAATAAACTGACAGATCTTTTGAACATGAATCTGTGAATTGTTCCTTAACTATAAGGTTTGCCAATCCGTCCAATGATTGTTCGGCCCCCGAAAGTTCAAACCATTTTAACAAAAGGTTTCTTAAACGTTCAATAAATTGACCTGGGCTTTCGTGTCGTTCAGGCTTTGCCTCACGGAATCTTTGACGGTATCCATGCTCGGTAAAATTGTATCGTTTTAACAGAGCTAACTTCAATCTGTCGTAGTTCATGGCCTCTTCTTGCGAAAGTCTTGAATATACATCAAGAGCTTGTCCCGATAATAACATGCTTAGCTGGGTAGCCCACGTCGACTTCTCCAATTTGGCTATTGTAGCATATCTTTCAAATCTTAACAAATAACTATCCAACTCATCTTTTTCTTCAACAAATGATGGCAAATCTGGACGTTTAACTTGCGCCACAATAACATCTCGAGCATTATCATTAGTAGAATTAGATCGCTCACCAATGTCCAGCTTTTGTCTTTCTAATTCAAGTTTTAACTTTTCCAATTCATATTGCGCTCTTCTTTCTTCAGCTTCTGCTTCGCGTTGCGCCCGATTCTCTTCGGCTTCTGCTTCGCGCTGTGCCCGCTTCTCTTCGGCTTCGCGCTGCGCCCGCTTCTCTTCTGCTTCAGCTTCAAATTGTGCTCGCTTTTCTTCAGCTTCAAGTTCACGCTGTGCTCGTTTTTCTTCAGCTTCAAGTTCTGCTTTCCTTATTTCACGAACAGCTCTTTTATCTTCTCTTTCGTCAGCTTCTCGCTGAGCTTTCTGGTCCATTATCTTGTGATACTCTTCCATCACAAACTGAGACTTCTCATTACCAGTCAGCCCCATTCGTTCAGCCATGCTCCCTAAGTCTTCAATCATCTCATGTTTGACAGTATCCGCCATGTTGACATTAATTTATTATTCTTTCAATAAATCTTCGGTTTTTCGGTTAATTCCCGGACGAGCCCCCAGAATGTCACGATTTCTTTCTATCTCTTATCAGGAAAAAGACTTGGAAAGATTCAATGACGTAGTTTAATAGGTTATAACCGAAAAGCAGTCAATTAAATGTCGAATAATTCTACTAGTGAAATGATAATCTAACTTCTTGAAGGACTTTAACGAACGGCTTCTCAAATAACTCTAATTTTGATAAGAAATTATATCAGCATCAGTTCTCATCTACTTGTATTCGATTACTTCAACTCTCAATCAGCAATAATTTCTGCATCAACTACCAATCCACAACTCATAACACAACTCTCATAACAAACTCAATAATAATCATCATTACGCAAATTACACCACTATTTATAAAAGGTTTGTTTGGTCTAGTAACTTCGAGAAGGTTACGTAGTGTTGCATCACACGAACTCATCGTCGGTCACGTAGCATTGAGCGGCATAAACAAGCAAGTTTAAAGAAGTCTAAAGAATGTCACGTAGGAGTAGAGGACTGTTACATAATACAGATTTCGTAATCAAAGGTCCATTCGTAAACAACCTTGTGACATCATGACAAACGATATTGGCAATTGTGAAAACAACAGAACGTTCCAGATACAGAATAATCTAGAGTTACGTTGCAGAACAACGACTTCACAGTTAGAGGTTACTACTGGTCATTGACCGATAATAACACATCGCACCAGAATTCTACAACCAAAACAACACGCTCGTTGAAGATACAAAGCAAGCCATCGCGAGGCATTGCACCTTGATTGTGACATACTTGTACAACAATAATTTGTTTCAACAGATAGGTGGCGTCACCATGGGTTGCCCATCTATCACACACACACACACATCCACACATCGAAACCAATATATTTGAATTCTATCGTAATTTTTATCCCAAACTGTATTTACGTTATGTCGATGATATTTTTGCCATTTTTGATGATGATGAATCGTGCTCAAAATTTTTAAACATTTTAACCCTTTGAAGGTTGTGGGGGGTAGGGGGCTGTCAATTCAACTTTTTTGTATCAACAGTTGTATCTCTAAAACCACTGAGGCTGCGACTACGAGATTTCTTGACTTTTTCTGACTTTTATTCACCCCTATTGAGCTGAACTTTTGAGCGAATAAAGGTTATAAATTGAAAGATATATTTAAACACTTCTCAGCACATCCTCTGAAATATTTCATATTCTATTATTCGAAATTTTCCCACCAGCTGGACGAAAGTAATTAATTTGGCCCTCCTAACTGTTTCACAGCGTGAAGGGAATTGGCTGTATGTAAAATCATGTAAAAAAATTTTAATCACAACATTGCAATGCATGTTCTTCATTACTCTATCAAAAAATAATGTGTAAACTCACGCTACAGTTACAGTCATAAAGTCACCTCAACATTTCAACGTATATGAGCAGTTCTAAAATTCACATAGTTTTAATTTTTGGATATGCTCAGCGTGAATAATTTTACAAGTGAATCCCAAATTTTGAAACCGTGCCTTAAAAAACAACAGAGATATCACTCCTAAAGCATAAGAAGAATCGACAGCCCCCCCCCCCCCCCAAACTGAGCAAGACTCCAGGAGCCCAACTTTCTAAGGGTTAAACTCTCAGCATAAAAATATCGAATTTACACTCGAGAAGTCTAATGATAGGCTACCATCGCTTTTATAGATGTTAAAATTAAAATTAAACACAATTCTTTTGACAACTGGATTTGGCGAAAACCTACCAACACTGGCTTGTTTTTAAATTATAACGCTCTATGCTCTAACAAATGGAAATCTGGTTTAATTTTGTGTCTGTTGTCTCGTGCTCGTTTGGTGTGTTCTGATAACACTAGCCGGTACAATTTTTGGTGCCGGCAGTTTTTGAACTGATGTAGAGTAACTTTGGGGCGCTGATTCCGAAAATGCAATCAGTTTTTCTCCATCAGGTCAACTTTTTAAATCACATTGATTTTGACTTTTTTACAATTGCCCTACAAAGTAGCACAAACACAATAGTTTTAATGCTGTCATTATGGGATTACAGCCTTTGTTATTGCTCTTGCATTACATTCCAAAACAAACAATGAAAGGAGACAAAGCCAAGACAATTGTCTTCTGTGTTAAATGCTAGTAGAAGCAAATCAAGACAGCATAATTGTGCTTTTGTTTGGGAGGGAGGGGGGTGGGGGGGGGGAATCTAGCGCGCTTATGGCTACAACATCTAGGGGACTTTGCTCAATAACACTATTTTCTGCTACATCTGTGTTGATTACACATTACCTCATAAGAGCCTAACAGAAAACCAATCGATGATTTTGCAAAACGTGCTTATCTTGCTTACTTTAAAGTGAAGCTGGGGGGTCAAGATAAGTCTTGGGCTCCCCACATTGTTTGCAAAACTTGCAAAGAACATTTACGTCAATGAACGAACAAAAGAAGAAAAGGATTAAGGTTTGCTATTCTAACGGTGTGGCGTGAACTAAAAGATCATAATAGCAACTGCTTATTTTGTGCAGTAAACATAAAAGGCATAAACAGGAAAAATAGGACTTCCTTGCAATATCCAAACCTAGCTTCAGCAATCAGGCCAGTGCTACACAGAAAAGAACTTCCTGTTCCTGATTTTGAAGGGTTGCCACAATTGGATATACTTCCTGACAGGGAAGACGAGCAAGCTTCCACTGACTGCGATTCCACCCTTGCTGAAATCGAATTTCTTCCTGCTATTTTACCTTGTCAACTTTTTTCTCAGGGAGAACTCAATAACTTGGCGAGGGATTTAAATTTATCAAAGGAATCTTCTGAGTTACTGACTTCAAGTCTCAAAGAAAAAAATATTTTTGAACCAGGTAGCCTACTGTAATCACTTTTCATCGGAAACACCATGTCAAATTTTTGCCCCATTTTTCCCAGAAAAATGATATTGTACCGATGTGGAAGGTCTTCTTAAAACGTTTGGTGTACCGGTAGCAGAATAGAATCCTCAAGATTGATGACTTTGTATTGACAGCTGTAAACGAAGTGTAAAATGTGTTTTACTGCATAATGGAAATGTTTATGAATCTGTGCCACTTGGACATTCAACAACTCTCAAAGAAAAGTATAACGAAGTCAAATTTGTTTTGGTAAAAAATTATGAACACCATTGGACTTTTGGGTTGATTTGAAAATGGTTGGATTTCTGCTTGGAATGCAAGGTGGATATAAGGCATCTGCAGCTAATAAGGCCCGGCTGGTAATAAGGCCCACCCCCGAGATCTCCGTTGTTACAAATCTTTTAAACAAAAGTGAAATCTCTGGTTGCTGCCATGGTGAATTGAGACTGACTGGTAAAGTTTCACAGCCTAAAGTTTACAACTTTTTCAGTTACGGAAAGTTGAAGTTTGGGGGGACTGAAATTGAGTGGTTTTCTTAATTTTCACATATTTTAGACTGCTCTGGAGTTAACAAACGGCTTTGACTTCGGTTTTTTTGCATTTTATGTGAAAGATATGTGCATGCTGATGCAGTAAAACTAATAAATTTGAACTTTTTTCTAATTAAAGCAAGACTGATAATGATGATCACGACTAGTCTAGGCTAATGTTGGTAATAAGGCTCATAGGCACATGAGGTAGGAAAATTGTACCGCTGTGCACCCCTAGTTAAGAAAGTGACGGTTAAAGACTTGAGTAACCCAAAAAATTCTTGTTAAACCATTAATCCAATGTTTTAGTGCAATGGAAATATCATAATTTCAGTATCAAAATACTTTAGTATCCCTAACACATGTAAAAACACCATGTCGCTTTGAAAAAAATGGAGCATGGGAAAGGAGGGAATAGTTGTCTCTGTGTATTTACTTATTAGTTCTGTGCCTGTGTTGCCGATTAGAAGTTGTTTTGTGGTGTTGTTATTGTGAAAATCACTTTTGAAAATATACCTTTTCTATCACTTGTGGTGCAAATTCAAACCGGGCCTTATTCACAACGTTCATATTGTATTTACTTATTCATAACTCCTTTTACTTAGAAGCTTGTTTCACAGATATATTGTTTAGATAGACCTAAAGTATCCTCATTCCAAGTTTCGTTCAAAATTATGCAGTATTTAGAAAAATATTGAGGTTTGAAAATTAGCGGGCCTTATTAGCTGCAGGTGCCTTACAACGTTTTCTCGTTTTCTCTGTTTGTGGGACAGCAAGGCAAGAGATCAGGATTGGAAGAGGAAACATTGGCTTATGAGAAGTGAAATGACTCCTGGCGAGAAAAATGTTCAAGCTCATTCTCTGGTGGAACGATCAAAAATTGTGTTACCTCCTTTTCGCATTAATATACTGTAATATTAATGATGGTGTTGAAAGCACAGTAAAGCTTTTTCACCTTCATGATAACTTACGTAGCAAAGTTGGGTATAATGAAGCAATTTGTAAAAGCACTCGATAAAGATGGAAATTGTTTCATGGGCCTTAACCAGAAAATTAATCAATGATCCAAACTTTCCATCTTCCGTGAATGAAAAAGAACTGAGCGCCTGAGATGCTTTTGTGAAAGTTGTTAAGAATGTGTTGGGATATAAAAAGGCATCCAATTACAAAGAGCTCTTGTCTAATTTACTCAGAAGCCTCCAGGATATTGATGTTAACACTTTGCTCCTCAAAGGGAGGCCAGATTTGGCCTCCTCCTCATATTTCCTTTGATTACTTGAAGCACAGTAACGCCATGCACTTCGTTTTTCTGGACTTTTCCTAAAATTGCCAGGCGGATCTGATGATATTAAATTTGATGCTAAAAGTTGTGTAGTTTTCTTGTAAATTCAAGATTTTGGTGAATTTTTGCTATTTCTAGCTAACTTCCAGCAAAGCGTGAAATGAATTACATTGCGATAACAAGCCATAAGCTCATAATTGCTTCATGCATCGATATGCGCGAGCAGAGAGAAACATCCTCTTGTTTTGCTTTGTTTGGTTTGACCTCAATAATACAAAGCGTGTTATTTCTTATGCTACAAAAGAAAAGCCAGTGATCACAAAGCTGTTAATTAGAAACACCATGGCCACCTGGAGATGGAAACAATAATAGCAAACGTTTTTTGCGTTATCAGCTCTACGAAGAATAGCAATCCACGATCAAAATAGTAGGCTATGTAGTAGGGTGGGCCGTTTTTGACTTTTTTTCGAAATTCAAAAGCGGCTAGTCATAAAAAGTGGCACATGCATGAAAAAATTACGTGTGCAAAATTTCATCAGTTTGGGGGTGCATCTTCTGCCCCCGCAAGGGGGTCAAACTTTCAATTTTTTGAAAAAAAAAAGGGAAATTTCACTTTCCATTTTAACATAATTTTTTTTTAGAATTTTTCTACTAGCTAGTTATAAATTGTAAGTGGGATGTACCCAGAACTTTCCTATGTAAAAGCATGTTCGAAGCTTAAGGTTTACTGCCCCCGCATCGACGACCAAAATGCTGAATTTTCACCAATTTGAAATGCTATTTTGTCATTGCTCAATAAACAAACTTGTCGCAAAAGGGCGAGATGGTGTTAACGTTGTAGCCTACGCTCATTTATGTTCTGTCCATTAACTTTGCAGGATGATACGAATGAGGTACGAACATCAGTACATATTTATGATAAAGAGTCACAAAAAAAATGAATAACCTTTTGAAGTTAAATTCTAGAGATGGGCCTAAATTTCAGTAAAATTTGGACCAAATGAAAGAATCAGCAAAGTAAAAATACTTGAAATCGGTTGTTGTAGCCTAAGTGTTCCAATTTTCTGCAATGTACTTGCCCGCAGGAAAATCGTGTCCCTGTTACAGAACAACAGTTCCTTCTTGTTCAAAGAACAACTCGCATAATGGTGATTGATAAACATGATAAATCGGCCACAACATGTAATTTTAAACGTTTTCCGAGAAGAGTCGCAAGATCAGAACAATTCCGTTCTTTACGTGAAGACCCAGGAGAAGGCACAAGTAGCGCTTTGGTTAAAACACCTTTAACTTATTCAAGCTCAGAAACTTTGTCATCCAATGAAGAACGCTGCGAAGATTTTGATTATCAACCCAGTTTTGCCTTGGAAAATCCCCAGAAAAAGCAAGGTTATTTCCAGTTTAGTAGTATTTGCTGAATCATGCGATCGTACTGGTATTTCAGATAGGTCTGCAGCACTTATTGCTTCATCATTTTTACAAGATGCAGGAGTTGTAACGGATAGCGTGTCTCAATCAGTCATAGATAAAAGCAAAGTGAGAAGATCGAGAAGAAAAAATGAGGTTTACAACTCAAATGGAAAGTAGGCCTATCATGTGCATAAATTTGCAAAGCATATATTTCGATGGCCGAAAAGATTAAACCATCAAACAAAATGAAATTGCTAGGCGACTTCGAAAACACTTCGCAGTTGAAGAACACATTACTTTACTTGAGGAGCCAAGTTCTCATTTTATTGGTCATTTTACTGCAGCCAACTGATCTAATGTGGCAATAGCTACCGGGATTCTTAAATATCTTGGATCCAATAAAATTAGCTATCGATAATGCTATGGCAATTGGATGCAATGGAACCGCAATAAATACAGGTCAAAAAGGCGTCGGGATAAAGCTCCTATAGAAGATCATTTCCAAAATCCACTTCAATGGTTAATATTATTGAGCAATGACAAAATAGCATTTCAAATTGGTGAAAATTCAGCATTTTGGTCGTCGATGCGGGGGCAGTAAACGTTAAGCTTCGAACATGCCTTTACATAGGAAAGTTCTGGGTACATCCCACTTACAATTTATAACTAGCCAGTAGAAAAATGATAAAAAAATTATGTTAAAACGGAAAGTGAAATTTCCCCTTTTTTTTCAAAAATTGAAAGTTTGACCCCCCTGCGTGGGCAAAAGATGCACCCCAAACTGATGAAATTTTGCACACGTATTTTTTTCATGCATGTGCCACTTTTTATGACTAGCCGCTTTTGAATTTAGAAAAAAAGTCAAAAACGGCCCACCCTACTATGTAGGCCACAAACTATTCAAAACAGTTATTTCAAGCAGATAATATTCATTGACGAATAAAAAACGTTACAATAAGAAATCTTCCCTTGGGTAAATACACGAATAACCTGGTTTCGAAATAAACGTTCTATGGAAATGTTCTCATTGACAAAACTTGCAATTGAGGAAACGTATCACTGCAAATGCTTTTGGGAGAAGCCGGAGAAGTAGCGTTTTTGCAAACAGTAATTGTGAGATATACTCAACACATGTAGCAGCTAACTCGATGGCTACATGTCCCTTCCCTGCTTTATGTCGCCTACTTGTTGTTATGTCCTGCATTTTTGTTTCACAGTGCACTGTGTGTTGATCCAAGAGCGCAAAATAAAGATGATAATATCTCGTCTACACTACAAAATATTTTGTAATGTAGACGAGGCATAAAGCTAGGCGTCATATAAGACAAACAACAAATCAGCTTTCTTGATCATTGATTCAACATCTGAATACGTTGCGCCAATGTATGAGAGGCCGGCTATTGTGAAGACCCGCCATTTATAAACGATCCGATCATACCAAAAGTGGGACAAACTAGTGGATCAAAGAACGAATAAACAATGCTGAGAAAACTAAATCTAAGTGACGAACAATACCGATGTCTTCATTTATCTTGGAAAAATACTGCCTAAACTTATCAACAAAACTACCGTAAATAACGGCAAGGATCCCGAAAGCAGAATTTGCTTGACTTTGGCATGAATTTAGTTAGACATCTAATAATTCCACACCTACAATAACGGGCTCTCAACGGCTGTAAAATACATAATCAACCTGGTTCTGGGCAGTTTGTGTAACAGTTTAGAGGAAGACACTACTTGAAATGATGCACCACACAAAATATTTTCAATGAAGACTGAGTCTACAAACCAATGTGGATTGTGCTGCACAATGACTTCAAGTTTAGGACAGAAAAGGCACAGAAATCTCACGATTAAAATAAAGACCTTGTGGGAAATTTTCGAGAATCATAACACGATGCAAATACCATAAACGCGTAGTTTGCATGCTGCTCTGAGCTGGCCGGCAACCACAAAGATAGACAATACAGGCAGTTTATAATTCGATAACAGCGCAATAAACATTATAAATACGTAAACCGACAACTTTCTTTTACAAACGTTTTACATCTAATAGCAAATTTTCCCCAACAATTTTTTGTGAAGCGCTTGCAAACCACGGTTTTTTAAAATAATTCATCATTATTATTTTTTACTTCTCGGATGTTGTAAAACGTCATCAGCAAAACCACAAAAAAACATTTCATTACTTCAATGTAGTAGGCCTAAGAATTTTTTATAGAATTGTAGCCACGTTGTTTCAACAAAGAAGCCATTTTTTGGCAATATAAAGTTATAGAAAATAATTTGCAATCATGCAGATGTTTGGAAAGAATCTAGGAAGTCTTCTCACAATCTGGCACAAAATGATTATGTTTATTGTATCTCTGCAATATTTTTACGACAAACTTTGAAGCTTCGTTATAATCATTTTTATCTTTGAAGTATAAAGTTAATTTTTTCGCCTTATGTCGCCTTTACGCGTATTTTTGTGCTTCAAACAATAAGGACCCAGTCAGCAATTCAGTCCTTTTACATTGATTCAACATTTGTAAACGTTAAATTTATGTAGATTTGCTGACTGCGGGTTATTTCACATTTCCTTTATTTACGCATGTTCCTCAATTCGCTGTTGCATTGTTTCGACGCTGGCGGACTAAGAATGTATTTTCAAATTGATTGACACAATTTTCAATAAAAAGTGAGCTTCGAACTTAGCTTTGTTGATGTAAATGCTGTATTTTTTGTGGATGTAATTTATGAGTCATGTTTATAAACACCCGTAATCGAAATGACATATGATGTAGCCTGCATGATATTTGTGATGCGACTTGACACAAATCCACAATTTCAAAAGCACCTAATTTGAACTTATAAATTTCAGATAATTTCAACAACTTGTTCAATTGTCTTCTCTCTCCTAAAAATATTCATACTACAAACTCAATTGTAGACCTAAAATACACAAACGAAGATGTAAACAGCCATTCAAGCAGGCTAAGGTGTTACTTATGCGAAGTTTGGTTCCATAAAACTACTGTAGAAGCTGGCCATGAGTTTCGTAAAGCATTAGTTTAGGACATGATTGTAACTATTTTAGAATCAATGAGTACCGGTAGCCTACAATAAGATTTGCTCGCAAGTCGTAAATCTTTATCAATGCAATGATTCGGCACACCGCACATACACTTCGTGCAGTTGATCGAGCTCTTTATTATTCAGAACTTTGCATGAAATCGGATTAGCACGGTAATTAAACAGCGGCAAGATAAATCAAAATTGTTGTTTTTGGGTACCTTTGCAAAAATTAAAATATCAAGTTTAACATATAAAATTTAAAAAAAATGACTTATCAAACTTATAGACAAATGATTTTTTTTCACACCAGTGCAACTTCTGTTGAAATAGCACCAGCAGATAACACGTAACAGCTGATTGAATTTGATCCAAAAACGGCCCCCCCTGAGCAGTTAAATTCCAAAAAAAGGTTGAAAAGCAAAAGGTTAACATGAGCATCAAACTTCATTTTCTACACAATCATCTAGACCAGGGGTCACCAAACAACGGCTCGCGGATCCGGCCCGCCACGTGCTGCGGAAATAACAGCTGCACTACAACTGTTAAAGGAAAAAGTTACCAAACTTTTTGCAAAGGACTGACGTTGCTGTTTATCATTAGGCCACCACAAATGGGGACAGCCTAGGCCAAATTTGGAAAGATGTAATGTTTTTTCAAGAGCACGATGCCCTGTGATTTATCACAGCAGGGGATAACTTTTCCAGCAATCTTTCGATTTTCATCACAACTTTGCTATTCTACAGCTGACTTTGTTATTTAATGTGCTCAATTCAAGTCAGTGGAGATTCTAAATAGTTGTATATCTTTCCGCAATTTGCATCCGGCCCGCAGCTGTTAATCTCGCAGCAATCCGGTCTTCAGAGAAAAAAGTTTGGTGACCCCTGATCTAGACTACTTTTCTGATAATCTTGGCGATTTGAGTGACGAGCAAAGGGGGCTGTTTCACCAAGGCATTAGTGAGATGGAAGTCAGATATCAAGGGAGATATAAGGTCAAGAATCAGAAATCCTATGTTTGTATGTAGGTTTTTAAGTTCTTTGTTGGCTTGCTGAAATTGATTTATGTCTTTTGACAATATATTTGACTCCTGAATAGATTTCACATTAGCAATTATGTATATGTGCACTCATGCACTGGAATCACCGTAACTAGAAACCTAGACCTGATAGAAACAAACTGACTGCATTTTCGACATCAGCGACCACAAATTAGTTATAAACAGTTGGAATATCTTCGGTACGACAACATTTTTTTTTGTTGACTATAGTGTAATCAGTTGTTTCAGAAAGAAATCAAGAAATTGAAAAACATCTTTTATTTAAATGGATATCCTTCCCACTTTTTTAATAAAGTCTTAAACACCTTCATGGCTGATGAACCAAAAGACACGCCAGAAGAAGTAGATTTTATTTTATTAGTATACTCTTTTTAGGAAAAGATTCAACAAGCTTTGCAAAAAAAAACTATCTAAACTTATAAAAAAGAAATTTTCATGTGACATTCATCCTGTATATAAAACATTTAAAGTGCACCAATATTTTCAACTGACGTCGCCTACTCCTTTGCTCTTTCTTCGAATATTGTGCATAAATTTAGTGGTTTGCGTGACGCTAACCAGACATACATTGGTATGTCAACCAGACATTTGTTGACAAGGGCCGGGGAGCACTTAAACCCAAACTTAACAACCAAAAGTGCAATTAAAGAGCACATTGTCTCTTGTGAAACGTGCACTGACAATGTCTCGATCGACCAATTTAAAATCATCTCTCGAGGCAGATCTGAATTTCAGACTAAGATCATGATAGCCTTAACCCTTTGCTTTTCAACGTTTTTTTGGAAGTTAACTGCTCAAGGGGGGGCCGTTTTTGGATCAAATTCAATCAGCTGTTACGTGTTATCCGCTGATGCTTCTTCAACAGAAGTTGCACTGGTGTGAAAGCAAATCATTTGTCTATAAGTTTGAAAAGTCATTATTTTAAAATTTTATATGTTAAACTTGATATTTCAATTTTTGCAAAGGTACCCAAAAACGACAATTTTGATTTAACTTGCCGCTATTTAATTACCGTGCTAATCCGATTTCATGCAAACTTCTAAATAACAAAGAGCTCGATCGAACGCACGAAGTGTGTGTGCGGTGTGCCGAATCATTGCATTGATTAGAATTTACGACTTGCGACCAAATCTTATTGTAAGCTACTCACTGATTCTAAAATAGTTACAATCAGAGTAACATTGTTACACGAATTTGAAAAAAAATCAAAACTGCGTTTGTTGTCTTACATTTTTATCCTAAACTAATGCATTCCGAAACTCATGGCTAGCTTCTAGTTTTATGGAACCAAATTTTTCATAAGTAACAGCTTAGCCTGCTTGAATAGCTGTTTACATCTTCGTTTGTGTATTTTAGGTCTACAATTGAGTTTGTAGTATGAATATTTTTAGTAGAGAGAAGACAATTGAACATGTTGTTGAAATTATCTGAAATTTCTAAGTTCAAATTAGGTGCTTTTGAAATTGTGGATTTGTGTCAAGTCGCATCACCAATATCATGCAGGCCACATCATAAGTCATTTCGCTTACGGGTGTTTATAAACATGACTCATAAATTACATCAACAAAAAATACAGCATTTACATCAACAAAGCTAAGTTCGAAGCTCACTTTTTATTGAAGATTGTGTCAATCAATTTGAAAATACATTTTTAGTCCGCCAGCGTCGAAATAATGCAACAGCGAATTGAGGAACATGCGTAAACAAAGGAAATGTGAAATTACCCACAGTCAGCAAATCTACATAAATTTAACGTTTACAAATGTTGAATCAATGTAAAAGGACTGGATTGCTGACTGGGTCCTTATTGTTTGAAGCACTAAAAATACGCGTAAAAGCGACAACATCAGCAAGGCAGTGATTATGTTTCTGGCCAAAAAAAAAAAAATAACTTTTGACTTCAAAGATAAAAATGATTATAATGAAGCTTCAAAGTTTGTCGTAAAAAATTTTACAGAGATACAATAAACATAATCATTTTGTGCCAGATTGTGAGAAAATTTCCTAGATTCTTTCCAACCATTTGCAGGATTGCAAATTATTTTCCATAACTTTATATTACTAAAAAATGGCTTCTTTGTTGAAACGACCGGCTACAATTCTATAAAAAATTCTTAGGCCTACTACATTGAAGTAATGAAATTTTTTTTGTGATTTTGCTGATGACGTTTTACAATATCCGAGAAGTAAAAAATAATAATGATGAATGATTTTACAAAACCGTGGTTTGCAAGTGCTTCACAAAAAATTGTTGGGGGAAAATTTACTATTAGACGTAAAACGTTTGTAAAAGAAAATTGTCGATTTACGTATTT
Organism: Aplidium turbinatum; assembly: GCF_918807975.1. NCBI lineage: Eukaryota > Metazoa > Chordata > Ascidiacea > Aplousobranchia > Polyclinidae > Aplidium > Aplidium turbinatum. Next base: position 13,622,789 of record NC_137477.1, on the reverse strand, counting down.
ATAATGTTTATTGCGCTGTTATCGAATTATAAACTGCCTGTAGGCTATTGTCTACCTTTGCAGTTGCCGGCCAGCTTAGAGCAGCATGCAAACTAAGCGTTTATGGTATTTGCATCGTGTTATGATTCTCGAAAATTTCCCACAAGGTCTTTATTTTTATCGTGATATTTTCTGCCTCTTCTGTCCTAAACTTGAAGTTATTGTGCAGCACAATCCACATCGGTTTTTAGACTCAGTCTTCATTGAAAATCTTTTGTGTGGTGCATCATTTCAAGTAGTGTCTTCCCCTAAACTGTTACACAAATTGCCCAGAACCAGGTTGATTATTATGTATCTTACAGCAGTTGAGAGCCCGTTTATTGTATGTGTGGAATTATTACTGTAGATGTCTGACTAAATTCATGCCAAAGTCGAGCAAATTCTGCTTTCGGGATCCTTGCCGTTATTTACGGTATTTTTTGTTGATAAGTTTAGGCAGCATTTTTCCAAGATAAATGAAGACATCGGTATTGTTCGTCACTTAGATTTAGTTTTCTCAGCATTGTTTATTCATTCTTTGATCCACTAGTTTCTCCCACTTTTGGTATAATTGGATCGTTTATAAATGGCGGGTCTTCACAATAGCCGGCCTCTTATACATTGGCGCAACGTATTCAGATGTTGAATCAATGATGAAGAAAGCTGATTTGTTGTTTGTCTTATGTGACGCCTAACTTTATGCCTCGTCTACAGTACAAAATATTTTGTAATGTACGTTGTGTACATTGTACATTTTGTTTGTAGGCCTACATTACAAAATATTTTGTAATGTAGATGAGGCATTATCATCTTTATTTTGCGCTTTTTGGAACAAAACACAGTGCACTGTGAAACAAAAATACAGGACATAACAACAAGTAGGCGACATAAAGCATTGAAGGGACGCCATCGAGTTAGCTGATATGTGTAAATGGAGCCTATCTCATACTTTTGAGTGTATCTCACAATTACTGTTTGCAAAAACGCCATTTCTCCGGCTTCTCCCAAAAGCATTTGCAGTGATACATTTCCTCAATTGCAAGTTTTGTCAATGAGAGCATTTCCATAGAACGTTTATTTCGAAACCAGGTTTTCGTGTCTTTATCCAAGAGAAGATTTCTTATTGTAACGTTTTTTATTCGTCAATGAATATTATCTGCTTGAAACAACTGTTTTGAATAGTTTGTGGCCTCCATAGCCTACTATTTTGATCGTGGATTGCTATTCTTCTTTGTAGAGCTGATAACGCAAAAAACGTTTGCTATTATTGTTTCTAATTAACAGCTTTGCGATCACTGGCTTTTCTTTGTAGCATAAGAAATAACGCGCTTTGTATTATTGAGGTCAAACCAAACAAAAGAAAGCAAGAGGATGCTTCTCTCTGCTCGCGCATATCGATGCACGAAGCAATTATGAGCTTATGGCTTGTCATCGCAATGTAATCCATTTCACGCTTTGCTGGAAGTGAGCTAGAAATAGCAAAAATTCACCAAAATCTTGAATTTACAAGAAAACTACACAACTTTTAGCATCAAATTTAATATCATCAGATCCGCCTGGCAATTTTAGGAAAAGTCAAGAAAAACCAAGTGCATGGCGTTACTGTGCTTCAAATAATTAAAGGAAATATGAGGGGGGGGCCAAATCTGGCCTCCCTTTGAGGAGCAAAGTGTTAAGAATCAAACGTAATAATCCGTCTCTCAACCGGCAGGTATTCGCCTGTGGCTCATCGTTCCTCTTGCGTGTGTTCAAATTGTTTGTCAAATGCCTGTAGTTTACATCTCATGTGATCTGTTTTCCACCGTATAATTTACTTGTAATCATTCCTGTGTCACTCGTTCAGTTTGTGCTTTTCATTGTGGAGTGTCGTTAGTATACAGTTACAGTTATAGTGCAAAGTCAAACTTACTTTACAATTTTCATTTTATGTATAGTTACTTTTCTTTGAAGTTACTTTACTTTTCGCTGAAGTTACTTTGTTTTATTTCTTTAAAATCAGATAAACAAAATATAAAGTTGTAAATCCTCGTTTTTGTGAGAAAAAAAACGAAAGCTTCGCGTACCACAGGTTGGGAACCCCTGCTTCACACCAATTAATTGAGCCTTCGCTCCAGATTTTGTTTAATATTTGTCTCCGACGAGTATTTAAATTTTCCTTATAGCTAAGCTTCTCTTCCTCGTGGGAGACCCCAAAGTTTATCCGCTCTGCCTACGGGCGGACCTGGTAGAGGAGTCAAACGTACCAGTGTTACGGTCACGTAAAGGAGACATGGGCGCTGTCCGGCTTCAATACTTCTGTCGGTACCAGACGTGAGCCGACCTTTTTGCGTTGCGGAAAGCTAAGGCCGTCTCTCTGGGCGGTTGCGCCATTCTAAATTTGTCGGACGAGTCGCACAAAATTTTCGATCCACACTTTTCTTCCACAGGTGCTTAGACTCCCCAGGCTGGCCCCCACGACCTAAGCTGGTGGACTTCCCTTCCAGGTGCATCGCCACCCCATAATGACGCCGCTTCCCGCCGCCGCGGGGCGTGGCAGGCCGGTTCTTTAAAGTCTCTAACCTGACTATGTTTATTGTGTTCTTCTCGCCGCGTCAATTATTTTGTACTCGTGCGCTATTGATCAAAATACATTGACACAGCAAGCTGTTAAAATATTACAAGTGATCGCCTTAGAGGATTTTTTGAAAAATTCAGCCTTAATTGTTCGGTTTTCCTTTAATCTTTTGGTTTTCAACACATGTTTGTTAGCCTTGTGCTTTGCCTTAAAAACCAGGTTTCGTGTTATAAGTGAATTGGGTTTAGCATTTTATCCCTCTGGCTTTTAATTGGGGTAACAATTTTTCGCCCTTCTGGGACTGGTTGAGGGCTCCAATGAAGTGCACCCACCAAGTTGTAAAAATATTTAAATTATTATTTCATACAATTATAGTAATTTAATTCACTAATTACACAACTTTATTGCTGCTGTCGCATTATCAACGACTACATATGGTAACCATAGCGTGATGCCATATATTAGAAACTCAAAAGATAACCTCTTTTCACTCAGATGTCAATGATATTGCATCAACAATGTCTGAACTACCTCTGGAAGAAATGCATCCACAAGTAAGGCTACGTCACTAAATTCTAAGGTTTAGTATTTAAATTCATGTGTTGACACTGTGACGTAATGAACTCTACTAATATGTTTGATATCAAGCAATCATGAAATAAAATAGCGTATATTATGTAATCAGTGTGCAATTAAAAGCACAATTGCGACACCATTAGTATATGTTAGTTTATCAAACTGAAATAAAATCTGCGATTGGAAGATCTCGTTTCGGTCGACACTCAGGACAAGGTGGCATGGAAAAATGCCATCAATCAAAGCAAATATAGGCTATGGTTGTTTTGTTTGTTAATTTTTTTTTTAACAATACAGACATCAAACAGAACTTGCTTGGGTTGAACGAGAATGTTGATAAGTTAACTAAAGCAAATGTAGTGAGGTGGTATGGGAATGTTTTGAGGAGGGAGGAAGATGAAGAAGTTGATGTTTCAAAAAGAGCACTGGAGTTGCGAGTGGATGGTCAAAGGAAACTGAAATACTAAATAAAAATGGAAAAAGCAAGTTGAGGAGGAAAGCAGTAAGATCGGCTTGGCAAGAGTGAACGGTTTGGCCATGTCGATGTGGAGGCAGAGTGTAAAAGCGATTGTGACACGTTGGAGTGGATCCGCAGCTCTCGGTAACGTGGACGTCACCGAGGTGTCAGGCTTTCATTGAGAGTTTGTGCACAACCCAAGATGTGTCCACTTGCAGTGGTGCCGAAGTTAGTTGAGGATTGGGGGAGATACATCAACATTTTATCAAATTTTAGACGATTTTGAACGTTGGGGAGGAGATGCATATTTTTATACACAATTTTAGTGGTACCGGTATTAAGTTTATTAAACAATCACCGGACCTCGGTTAATCGGCTGCAACCAGCATAATATACAGATAAGAAATCATGGAGATAAAAGTGCTACTAGTGCTCTTGTAAATGACTGCTGCAAGATTAAGAAACAAACAAAGAAAAATTGGTACCTCCAGCGGGATTCGAACCTATGACCTTCCAATGAATACTTAGTTTTTCCAAAAAGAAAACAGAAGTTATACTTTTTTTCTTGTCCTCTCCTTCATTAGAATCAATACACTTAGTGCACTCAGGCCCGGATTTAGGGGGGCAGAGGAGGCAGGTGCCCCGGGCCCCCCGACTTTTGAAGGCCCCCCTACGTGGAAAAAATGTGATTTTGTGTTATTTTTTCTTCCTTTCAGCCTTTGAACTTTCTGCAAAATGCTGTGCAGTGCTGGATTGATGCTCCTGTAGACGCAGAGGTGGTTTTTGCAGGGGGGCCCCCAATCTAAAAGTGCCCCGGGCCCCCCATCAGCTAAATCCGGCCCTGAGTGCACTATAGGATAAAGTCACTATTCAGGAGACTGAAAAAAAATCGAAGCTACAGAAGAACATCGGCAAATTTATCACAAAAATAATAACTTTCAAACACATCACAAGAACTTGTTACAACCGAACATATTGCGTCTTAAGATAGTGCGCATTGAAAACTCATTAGCAATGTTATTTATGCTGATGTCATTAAGAATATTTTGGTGAATGTTGTAAACAATGCTAGCATTCAACTTTTCCTGTCCCAAAGTATCTCTCAGCCAGGTTTTCAATCTACCAAGATTGGAAAACGACCTCTTACAAGCAGCAGAGCTTACTGGGCAAACTAAGAGGATCTTAATCAGCTGGAGTATTTGAGAGTAGAGAGATTATTCCAACTCAGACAATGCCTGGTAAGCTCTTTTAGCATCGTACAGAGATTTTTCTCCTGTTGCTTTTCTGAATGAATCAGTTTGATAACTCATCAATTGTCTATTCAGCTCTGGATAATTTTTGACTATTTCAGGAACTAAGCCGGTCTTGAAAATTCTTGCAAGTTCTTTGTACTTTGCAGAATCGGAATTCAGGCTACTTTCAAACCGTTCGGTCAGTTCAGAAATAGCTCTGTCCATGAACTGATTGTAAATTATTTTATAATGCAGTTGAGTGTCTGCAGTAGCTGCCATCGAGTCTCCACTCAATCTTTCAAGGATTCTTCTTTGCCGTGGTGCTTTGCAAATTAGCAGCAAATTTTTCCGGAAGTGAAACTGCGTTTTTGTAATTGTTTTCAAACTCCAAATCACGACATTTCTCTACTGATTTTCAGGGTCTGAAACAGCTCTTCACAAAAGTCAATGTCATACTTTTTTCTCTGTAGAACAGCAGACACTATAGTTACGAGCTTCGAATAAACGCAGGAGATTAACCCATTGAATACCAGAGACACAAAGCCTGCACAGGAGATTAATACAATGAGTCCTCTCGTAAGCAGTACTGCAGTGCCGTGGCCAGTGGCCTGGTTTAACTCGTCCTTAATACCTTCAATGAACATCCTTCATTGCTTAGCGTCAAATCCAAGACAATTTAGAACCGTGATCAAACATCAATAAAAGAAAAACAACAGCAATTTGAGATGCTTGCAAACAACTAAATCGAAGTATAACTTCATAGCAAATAATTTGTTCTAAATTATTGTGGCGGATGCTGCCAAAACATTGGAGAGATATATCCCACCATACCCCCTACTTCAGCACCACTGTCCACTTGACTACCCCATCACACTAGTCTGGCACTCCGGTGCATGTATCCACTTCAATAACCAATAACCATCCAACTAACGACACATTGATGTACAGATGACAGCTCATTATGGGCTTCATAGCCTAACATTTGAGATTGTGGCACATAGATGTGTCTTAAAATCTTCTGTAGATGGTGATAGTATTTGAGTAATCTGTTTGGTGTTAAGTTACTATTAGTATACTTACGGTAGGACGACAAAGTCCTACCGTAAGTATACTAAGTAGGACGACAAAGTTGCCAAGGAAGTATCTGCCCTATGGCGAGTGGAAACACCACCAGAAGAAACAATCTCTGGAGACTTCACTCCAAAGGAATTCGCCACCGCCCTCCGCCTAGTGAAACCACACAAGTCTCCAGGGCCCGATAAGATCTGCCCTGAGCTTGTGCTCCATGCTGGCCATGCCCTAAAGTCCTGGTTACGTAGATTCCTCTCTTCCTGCCTGCACCACCTCACAATCCCAAAAATCTGGAAAAGAGCTTTAGTAGTTGCGATCCCTAAGCCTCACAAGCCACCAGAGGACCCAAAGAGCTATCGTCCGATATCCCTCCTCTGTGTTCCTTTCAAGATCCTCGAAAGACTGATCTATGCCCGCGTCAACCCAATCATCGACCCGCTCCTTCCAAAAGAGCAAGCTGGGTTTCGGCGCGGAAAATCCACTGTAGATCAGGTCACACTGTTGACCCAGGACATCGAGGACTGCTTTGAGGCAAAAAAGAAGGCCGGCGCTGTCTTTCTAGATCTCACAGCTGCCTACGATACTGTATGGCATCGCGGCCTTACTTACAAGCTGCTTCGCCTGCTTCCTGACCGACATATGGTCCATATGATCATGGAACTTGTCAGGAATCGAAGCTCACCCTCACCACCGGCAACCCACGGCGGAGCAGACTGAGACGCCTGAAAAACGGCGTCCCACAGGGATCGGTCCTGGCTCCACTTCTTTTCAACATCTACACCCACGACCTGCCAACCACGGTCTCCGCAAAATACGCTTATGCGGACGATCTGGCAATTCTCCACTCCACAAAGTCGTGGGAAAATCTAGAAGACACCTTGAGCCAGGACATGCAAACCATCTCAGCTTATCTCCAGAACTGGCGACTGAAACTCAGCGAAACCAAAACTGTGGCGGCAGCTTTCCACCTACACAATCGGGAAGCTGATCGTGAGCTACATGTCCACAACAACGGAAAACCTCTGTCCTTCTGCCCCGAGCCAAGGTATCTTGGGGTGACATTAGACAGATCGCTCACATACCGCCACCATTTGGTGTCACTGCGCAAGAAACTGACATCCCGCGCTGCATTACTGAAGCGCCTGGCAGGCTCTAGCTGGGGGGCGAGGGCTGACACTTTGCGAATAGCAGCCTTAGCCCTTGTCTACTCTTCAGCAGAGTACTGTGCACCTGTCTGGTGCCGCAGTGCTCACTGCCACAACATCGACACTGCCATAAACAGCGCCCTGCGCACAGTGACCGGATGCCTGCGTCCCACACCATTGGACAATCTCCCCATTCTCGCTGGCATCCAACCTGCTGAGCTTCGTCGCGAAGAAGCCACTCTGTCCCTCGGTCGACGGGCACTGGAGCCTAATCATCTTCTCCACCACAGGATCTCTGCCTTCCCAGACGGGCACCCCCGCCGACTGAAATCAAGACACCCATTCGTGCCAGCCGCTCGGCTTCTGATCAACGAAGCTGACGAACAAGACATCTCTGCGGCTACTTGGGCGGACCATAAATGGCATTCTGAATGGAGGTCAAGCACCACCAGACTCCATTCATTCATCCCCGACGCCGACACACGCCCCATCGGCCTGACACTACAGAGACAGGCATGGGTGCGCCTCAACCGTCTCCGTACGGGCGTCGGGCTTTTCCGCTCAACCATGCACCAATGGGGAATGGCTTCTTCCTCCTCCTGTGAATGTGGTGCAGAGGAACAGACCGCAGACCACATCATCAATGACTGTACCATCTTCAAGCCACCTAACGGAGTGGAAGGTCTGCGCGTCATGGATGATGAAACTAAAGACTGGCTGCTCTCTAGCAGCCTTCCAGTGTAGTCCGGGAACATCGTGAATCTGGGGTGGTAAAAGGATAGGCCCTCGGCCCCAGAAGCTCAGACGACGACGACGACGACGACAAAGTCTTGTCGTCTGTGATCACTGCTGGCCCAAATTAAGTTTTGCCTCCTGATTGTTGTGATGGAGGGTTGCCGTCCGCTTCGCTTTCGCTGTGCTTCAATTCTAATTGATAAAGTTGTTTTGACAGTGTCGTCATGCCTTGACTAAGTGTAACGCTTTTTACTATTTGCATATTCAGTTTTCTCGTCAGTTGCAGATTAGGATTGCCAGGTGTTAAATGCTTCACACAGTGTTTAGTCAAAACATAGCCACTTTGTGTAGTGTATTTTAAATTTCGGAAACTAATTGTGAGTGATGTTTTCATTAATATATAGTAGGCTATCTTATTTTGCAAGATATTTCGCTCTGGATCTACTGTACAATTGAAGGTTATTGCGTATTTTATTTCCTTTTTTTATAAACGTAATTAGTTCTTCCTCGTGACATGTTATCTAAACGATTTATTTAAAGTAATTTTAAATTGTCTTTTAAAAAGGTGCTGCGATTCCATGTGATCTGTGTCAAGAAAAGAAAACAAAGTGCCATATTTTATTGAAATGTGCACTTGGTGATAACCATGACACCACTGTCATCATGGATTGCGAAAGAGGTTTGCTTACTTTTACCAGTTAATATGGTATTTTGTCATTTGTAGACGATCAAGTTATGTCGATCAGATTGCGTCATAGTGGAGAACGTCAAGAAAGGAGCTTCTGATAAGTCCATTAAACTTGCTTTTATGAACAAAAAGTTAAACAGTGGCGACATAACTTTAATTCAGCAAGCTGCTGCAAGAAACACAGCTTTGGTTTATTTCAGCAGTTACAAAGGTTAGTTTACATGCTTTGGTTAGATGTGTGATATTAGTATTTATGGATTGCATCTTATGTCATTACAAACGTCTATTAGAGGTTTGCTTATTGCATCGTTTCAAGAGTTTACATCTTTGCCAACATCTTGCACAGTTTTTGTACACATTGGTTGCATCCTATGAGACGCAATGCTAATATTCTACGCAATCTCAAATCAAGCGTTTCCCGTTGTGATTATGTAATTTTATTTCACACAGCTCTTTACACAACTCATCAACACATTACGCAAATTTAAAGTGAATCTATATGATTGTAATGTGAATAGTATAATCTTAGTTAATAAATTTTACGTATGAAATTATTGTTTTAGATTATTCATTTTCTTTTCAAATTAGCAGAAAGACGCAAAGATGCGTATTTCCAGCAGATATCGCCTAGCAACACCTAATTGAATGGGCAGTACGAATACTTGGCGTAGAAACAAACAAATGTAGATACCAGAAAACATGGTGCCATTTCCTAACGGTTAAAATTGCTTTCTAAACGAAAATTATTTGTCACTCATTACACTAATTATTATAAATCAGATGCCGAAAAAATTGTTGAAAGGTCAAAGAAAATGGAAATAAAAGTGGCGAAGAAACCAGTGGAAGTGTCGCTGTACTGTCCTGGGATAATGGGTGAGTAATAGAGCAACGCATTGGAAGAGAAATAAAACAAAACAGTGGAATATGTTGATGTTTCGTAAGTCAATGTCTTGTTGTCAGCTTACAACTTAAACAAACGAAAGGTTATACTTGTTTTTTTAGGTTCTGTAGATTTTTCGTCGTACACAATCAGACAGTTCCGGTATGAACTGGAAGTGGATGGTGATGTGATTAGATTCATCCAAAAGTCCAGAACCCTTCAGCATGAGCTTTGCAAAGAAATGGGAGATCTTGCTGAGGTTGAGTTTGAAGAAGGCTCAGCTGAAGAATCAAAGTTTTCTGCTAAGCTAAAGCCTCTTTTGTCAGAAGTAAGCTTTTAACTCAGTTGAACCTCTCACATTCTGAAAATGCCACGTTGTGGTGTTGCTCTTTAACAGATTGCCGAAACTCTCTAATCAGAGTTTGGTTGGATGGCACCAAGGAGCATGATTTTAATTTTGGCACTTTACTTTGATGAATAGCGAAAAATTGACACCAACTAAAATGTGTTACAATTGACTCAATCACCTTCTTTGTGAAAACATTGAATTTTCTGAAATCTAAATCTTTTAAACCAAGTAATCACACGGCATTTAACATAATATATTAAACTGAGCATAAACTATAAACTACGAACGTTTTTGGCCATACACATGTTTGTCCTTTTCAAGTAACAAAAAAATAACTGATTTTACATCTACATTGAAATAAATAACTGATCTACACACTAAATTGAAAACGAAATGCATAAGAATAAAACGGCAAAGCAGAGGAGAAAGGCACACTGTGATGTGATGTGCTTTTCTCCTCTGCTTTGCCGTTTCATTCTTATGCATTTCGTTTTCAATTTAGTGTGTAGATCAGTTATTTAGTTCAATGTAGATGTAAAATCAGTTATTTTTTGTTACTTGAAAAGGGCTAACATGTGTATGGCCGAAAACGTTCGTAGTTTATAGTTTATGTTCAGTTTAATATATTATGTTAAATGCCGTGTGGTTACTTGGTTTCATCTGTTTATGGTTGAAGAAAGTCACCTCTTTACCAAAATTGTACTAAATCTTTTAAACAGATCATTTATTAGCTCTTTAGTTTGCAAAAGTGGTGTGATCAATGTATGTTCGAGGTTTGTAGATTGGTGGTATAATTTAAATCGAATTTTTAGGAAGAAAGTCAGAACATGGAGCAAGACAACTTTGAAAACAAATGCAAAAATTGCATTCAAAAGTTTTGTTCCAAGTTTAAGTCTAAGTGTCGAAAGTATGAAGATGAAAGCTGTGACAGAGTGAGAAAGGAGCAACACTGGGACGAACAAGACGATGGAATAGTAGAAGTTTCAGTGAAACAAAATGATGTCATTTCTGTGTTTGTCAGGTAAGTCTGTAGTACTAAACGTGTTTGTGTCTTTGAATGAAAGTTATTTTCGTGCTAGTTTGATGCGTTTTATACCAATAGTTAGTAACTTTTTAGTCCTGTGAATGAATAGAAATTATTTCGTGTCGAAACGACGTGGTAGAAATTCTGAAAAGCATGCCTTATTTCCATTAATATCACCTATGTGTAAACTGGCTGTGTAGGAGAATTGTAAAGTGCCTCACTGACGACAAGGAAATCAACATGTAGCCTACTAGTAAGCGCAACGTAGCTTACGCCATCTTGATTTTGAGAGTAGGGTAAAGGCAAAGGTGATTCCCATACTGGAACCAAGATTTGGAGGTGAGATGATAAGGTCTCATTAACTAAGCCTTCGGCATTCGAGAGTTGGATGGCCAGTTTCCTTCTCTGGATGGTCTTTCTTTCAGCAACGCTTTTCCAAATTGTTACACCCTGGGTAGAGGTGTTTTTCAACAACCACTTTAAATAACTTAAAAATAAAACAATGTAATTCAAAATTTGTAAAAGTTATACAAACTAATTTAAAGTCGCCTTTTATCCACTCATCAAGTAAGTGTCAGCCTAGGTAAGAAAAAGTAACTTATCAACCTAATGAGTTTGATGCTAAACTTAATTTTTTTCAAGCTACTTTATATCCTAAATAGTTTGAACAGCTTAAACTTTTAAAAGCATGTTGATTAGGTGAGTTGAAACAGTAATGTTGTCCAGAGCTGCATAGGTTTCAGTATTTCGCTTTCTGTTTCTGTGCAACGTCTTCTGTGACGGTAAAGTAACTTCCATGCTAATTTTTTTACTTCAGATGGGAGTCTAAAGACGGAGATAGAATAAAGGTCACAGGAAATCCAAAGCACGTATCAACATTTTTGGATTGGTTCGAAGAAAAGTGCAACTTTGTCCGAGAGGTGGAAAAATTCAGTGACGAAGACTTTCAGTAAAACTTTATGATCAATTTTGTTGAGATTAAATAAATCTAAATTTTTTATTGTCAATCAAAGTATAAATTATTAAAGTAAATTCAAGTTCATTTCTGAAATTACATCTCTCGCTCTGTCTATATAATCAAAACATTTTCTGGCGACATTATGTTTGAATAAGTCAGAGCATCTATATTCTATAGTTATAAACAATTCTAAATGCTATTTAACTTTGCACAAGTGACAACTGCTAATATAGCCTAATTTTTGATTTGCAAAATCTTGCAATATTCTATTCTTTTCAAAAACTTTTTAATTAATCGAGCGCTGACATTTGTGTTATTAGGATTCTTATGGATTGTGGAATTGTTGAAGAAGCTTCAGCTTATGTCGATGAAAATGTAGCAGTCAATGTTGACAAACTTAACAAGCAAGTGATCTTTGAAGGATCCAAAGATATTGTAGCTCCAGCTTTGGTTGCTATTCGAAGTAGCCTGAAGGTATGCTGGTCATTTATCCAAACTTGCTACATTGTGATTGTTTATGGCGTTTCTTGGTGTGAGTGTTTCGACACTAGATCGCAGCTACGCATTATGCAGCACTGTGAACAAATGGTAGAACTTTTGTTCGTAGAGTTGTAACATTTATCCACACTTGCTACATTGTGATTGTTTATGGCGTTTCTTGGTGTGAGTATTTCGACACTAGATCGCAGCTACGCATTATGCAGCACTGTGAACAAATGGTAGAACTCTTGTTCGTAGAGTTGTAACGGTTTTGCCCCATTTGAAATCAAAATCGGTCCAGACAGTGTAGGAAATTGTTTTGTAGTAGGCTACTTTGCTGCAAAGTAGTAGGCCTAACTGTAAGATTTTTCTGGCGTATTTAATATCCTAAAACAAGTTTGTTACTCATTTACTAGACGAAGTTGTAATAGTGAGTGAATGTTGCGTACCAACGTGTAAACAATGCAATGACGTGCTTTAGATACTAGTTGTATTACCTGTATAATTAAACGTTACATTTTCTTCAAGTCGTTGTTCTTCCTTTATTCCAAACATTTCACTTTTTCTAATTTTCTCCAAACTGCGCAGTAAAGGGTGTCGTGCTCTTGTCAATTTAGTTTAACTACATTTGTGGCTTGAGTGTGATCTTTTTATTGCTGCAGCGAGTTCAAGATTGTGATATGTCTTTCCTCCATGCCATTCAGAAGCGATTCTTGCAGTGCTCATTGCAGTCAAAAGACTCCAAGGATCAAATTGACATTGTGGACTATCTTCGAAGCAAGTTGAAAGTAGCTCAAATAAAAGGTGAAACGTGCTTCAAAAATTCTAATATTGTTTGCTGATTACGAGTGCTTGTACGCTCGACGAAGAGAATAACGGAGCTTCATTCCTTTCAATACACTTTTACGTCACAAAATATTTTGTTGTAGTCAGCACTTTCGAATAACCGGCACATCTGTCAGAAATTTTTGAAACAAAGCGAATTCTTTATCTAAGTTTTATAATTATGATACTGCATTGTATGAGAGCGTCTGCCTGATTTTCGAAAAGACGTGGGTTCGACACCACTCCAGAGCACGCGGCTGTGTCTCGGAAAAAACCCATGGAAGACACTTAACACTAGAACGGCCGACAAAAAAGTATACCTCCAACGGCCGCTGGTGTCGAAAACGACACTTTTCACAAAAAAAATTTTTTTCGCAAAATTAACAGTAAGAGTTCGTTTTATTTTACAGTAGTAAAACTATCTGAAGCACTTATTACTTTTGTCACCTATTTGCGCTGTTCATTTGTTGGTTTTAGACAAAAATTATGACGTATGCTACCAGGTTTTGATCAGTTCGAAGCTTGACTGTAGGCCTATCTGTATCTTGACTCTGTACGATGATCTAAAAATTCAACAGAACGAAGATATTATCATCAAAATAGCACAAAGTTTTCTTTTTCAGGAGAAAAAAATCAAACAAACCAATAAACATTTTACGCAGTGCAGCCTTTGCACTCTGTAACTTTCCAGTCAGAATTATCACACTTCACACTTTTCGACAGTGGCCGCAAATGGTAACTGTATTGTTTTTGCGTGAATATCCAGCACATTTTCTGCGTTTCCTAGATGGTCGTCCCTGCTCTTCTTTCTCTCTGCAGTGTCGGCTTTCGTTTCAGCACATGAGCAGTTCTCAAGCTCTCAATCTGGAGGATAAAATCACGTTGGCTGATGTTGCTGCCTGAACGTTTTCTAAATATAATCCAAGAGCTCAAAGCTGCAATGTCTAGCATATTTGTCCAAACTGCAAGAGGCCATCTTTTCCTTGCTGCATGTGTGATGTATTTTCTTGCCATTTGGTCAAACACATCAACTGCTAACTTGTTCTCGCTATAAAAATGGATTACAAAAGGTTTCTTTTTCTCTGTTGCATCAATACTGGGGCTGTCATGCATAGTGGAAAGGACACTTGCACTTTTTTTTGCACTGATAATTTACAAGCATGCAGCTGTTCATTGAATTGTAGAAGAATTTACTGGAAAATCCTTCTCCTCCACCCTTGGTCATCTTCTTTGTCAGTCCTTTACTGTTAGCTCGAACAGTTCCAACAATGGTTATATTTCTTTCCTGTAGTAAACCAGCAAGATTCACCCTAGTAAAGAAGTTAACTGCTGTGACGTTGCACCCGCCTTGTCTGTGTAAATTGGTGGTGATATTGATTGATCACTACATCCTCGAGGAGAAGCCTTCCATTTCGTTGCTTTTTTTCAATAGTTCCGAGGTACGATAAGTATACGGTACGGTATTGCATAAGCATTTGGAATGAACCTCGGCTAATACCCAGAATTTCATGCCAAACTTGTCTGGTTTGTTTGGCATGAACACGATAAAAGGACATCTGTTTTCCATTGGAAATAGCTGTTCATCGATTGGTAGGCTCCAAGCCGGAGTGTAATTGTTGATGCAATTAGCAACAAGTCCTCCCAGTGGCTCTCGAATATGAATAAACTGATCTGTTGCAAATCGCGGATAGATTTGTGGAAGGTATTTGTAAACTCAGTAGGATGACCTAAAATCAAGCCGAGCGATAACACACATCAAGCCGAGCGTTGGACAATTACCATGAGAAACGCTATAAGTAATTGGGAAAACTATTGAAATAGTTTTTTTCACACAAAAAATCTTTTATACTTTAGAAATCTTATTAAGTTTGTATGAGGTGTCGATTTCGACACCTCGGCCGTTGGAGGTATATCCGCACATTGTAGATAACGTAAAAAGATTTTTTTTAAAAATAATACTGAACTATAAAATTTAAGCATAATTGGGAAGCTAATGAAAGTTTGAAAACGTTGCGATAACAATTAAGGCCCAAAATAGTGAACTAAATTTCTAAAAGTGTCGATTTCGACACCTCAGCCGTTCTAGTGTTAATGTCAAGCCAAAATATGGGAGCAGCTGACTCGAAGGCTATATGTCACTTTGCTGCTTCCTATCGTCTGTTATATCGCATCTGTGATCGCAGTGTACTGTATGTTATCGCAACGAGCGCAATAAATACACGATTATTATTATACAGTATACTGTATTAGAAACTTGACGAAACTACATTTGAAAGGATTTCTATTTTTGGAAAAAGGAGAACGTTGCTTTTTGACATCCTTTTGTGATATGTCAAAATAATGCTTCGCTCGTTTTTGTTTTATTCTTTAACCGATAGCTCTCCAACTATAAACGTAAGGTTTATAATTTCATACAGTTTGCTTGACACTGAAGGAAGACATGTTGAGATTAGTATACTCCAATCAAAAAAGAACCGAACTTAAACAAGCCAAAGAAAAGATCAGGGACTTCATTAAGTATGACCTAGTTTTCTGCCAAAGCAACTTTGATGATCTGATGCAAGAAGATGAGTGGAAAGAACTGAAGACTAAAGTGGAATCTTCTGGAACTCTTCTTATATTCAAAAATGTAATAATTGTTTTCTTTTAGTAATTTTGCTCTAGACAAACTGGCTTACCACTGATGGCACAAAACTTTAAACAATTTCATTAACTTTGTTTGAGCCTGAGTCAAGGTCTTTTGTTGTTAATCAAAAACATAAAAATAAGTTGTAACCTTGTTGATTACCTATTACCTTGGTTTTTACGTTGACGTGAAACTTGTTTGAGACTTTGAGAGTGTTGATGCAAAAAGTGCATCACATTAGTATCATGTTTACATTTATTTTGGTACGACTCTACGAATTATTGAATCTCGATTCTCCTTTCAACATTTCAAGCATTGTCCTAAAATCAGTAAACTTCTACTCACATAACATGGTAGTTTCATTTCACTTCCATATTTCGTGCGATCTGAAAGTATTTTCTGTGCCAACCTATGTCGTATTTTTTGACTTTGGATCCTTCCTGATCTAAAGTAGTTGATGTTTGAAGTCTACAGTCTGTGAAAGACTAGGTCCAACGTAATTTTTTTAATTATTATTTTAATACAGTAGTTCTTTATCTTCAGCCAAAGACTGCCGAAATTCAATTGGTGGGTCTTCCAGAAAGCTTTGATATAGAACTACAGCGTATTAAAGCTTTCTTCGAAGACAACGTTGAAATTGAAAAGCGAGTAGATCTGCCGTATCCAGAAACAATGTTTATTTGCTCATTTCCAACTGAAATTAATGCAAATGAACATTTCAACAAAACTGAATGGTATGAGGAACCTGGAGGTATTCATGTGAAAGGAAAAGCATGTCATGTCCGCAAAGGTGATTGTGTAGTTTATTTGTCATGGAGCTATTGTCCTTTAATTAAAACAGTTAGTTATGTTTGGTTAACGAAACGGTCATGAAAGGTTAAATGTCCAAACAAACGTATTAGCAACACTTGACGTATATTCCTTTTATATTGTGTTCATTCGTTCTTTAGCCGAAAATTGGATTGTAGAAACTTCTCATTCCATTAAAACAAGCACAAAAACGCTCTCTGTTCCTGGAGCAGCCGACTTCTTTCGAGGAAAAGGCGGTGATCAGTTTTTGAAAATAACATCTAAAGATACCCAGTGCGTTATACAACTTGATTCAGTGGAGTCCGAGAAATGGAACGAAGCTGCAAATGTGAGCTTTCGCTGAAAGGTTGCTGTTAACTCGTAATATGTGTCAAGCTTTCCCTTACCAAATATTTGTCGATGTCAATAGTATTCACCTATACGTATATTATGTCATATTTTGCTTAGCAGTGGCGGCTGATGCTGTTTGTGAGCAGTAGGGCTGCAAACGATTTCGCGGGGGTCTCCCCCCCAGAAAAATTTGAAAAATCACATTAAATTTGGTGCGTTCTGAGCATGCTTTTACCCCAAATTTTGAAAAAAATGCATGAAAACTTTGTTGAAAAGTTGATGTATTCCTAAGCTGTATTTAAAGAAAACTAACAGTAGCCTATTGCTCTGGAAACAAACTTTACTAGTATTGAGCTTAGTCTTGGCTAGGCTAGCCGTTGCATACAAGGTTCAAGTGATTTTGAGATGCCCTGGCACTTCCTATAACCTGTTGAATACCCTAACTCTACAGCTAACACTTCTACATTCATGGCTCATCGCTACTCTGCGCAATAAAAACTAACATTAAAAAGTCTGTAAAGTTATTCGGTTAGGTGGGACTGTTTTTCATGCAGCTCCAACAGATTCAAAAATTGCTGTAAAATACCAAAAGAGGTGGAGCTTCAAGGATAATTTTTAGCCAATCAGAGCGCGCTTGAAATTAAAAATCTCGGGCTGCAAAGAAGTTTGCCCAAAATCGGTGTTGCCAAACAAAACTTTTAATATTTGAATTTTCGATCCTCAAGTCTTAACTGAAAAAAGTAACCGGGTCGTACAAACACAGAGGAAAACATACTTTCTCTCTTCTTTTTCTTTCAGGTGGGGCTGCAGCCCTGCAGCCTCATGGCACGAGCCGCCGCTGTGGCTGAGGACACACATCATTATTTGTTCTCGTCATGTAGGATTTATGCGGATATTTTGCAGCATGAGTAGGCTACACATTGATAAATCAATATAATTATACACATTGATAAATTAATATAATAGATATAATTGATATATCAACATATATTATACAACCAAGCAACGTCACGGCATTTAACATAATATAAAACAATAAACTAAAAATTGCAAACAGTTCCAGCCATATAACATGTTACCCCATATCACGCATCTGAACAATTAAATTACTACAAATGAAATACCAAATGCCCAAGAGTAAACTAAACATGGCAAAGAGATTAAGGTACATTACATGAAAGTTTGAGAACACGAAGAAAACACATCGCCTGGCAAGTAAATACGTTGTCTCTATCTAACCCTATCTGTAGCGTCACGGGGCTTTATGAGGACGTCCCACAGTAGTAAAATATTTCACAGAAGGAAATATGCTTGAAATGTGAAATTTCTTGACTTTTAGTTTTTATTCTTTGCAAATTTTCTAAACCTAAACTGGTCGTTTTTCTACCTTCCTGCCCTTCACAATAGGCAATTCGTCTCAGGTGACTACACATTTTCGTGCAATGCTAGTAATATATAATATGTTAATGTTAGGTCAATATAAATGTTATCGCAATTACTTTGAAATGTAAAAACGCCTAAAAATGGCTTATATTTATGATCAAAAGTAATTTTTTGTTTAGTTTAGCATTACTTTATGTTATAATTCAAAAGTTTCAATTTTGAAGCTATTTTCGGAAAATTAGAATAAAAACCGACTTTCTGACGTTTTTTCATCTCAAACACTTTATTTCAATAATTTTTTTGGGTAAAAATTTAATTTCCATACGCACAATGCACAATGCTCTTCCATGGGCTCTGTGATTTTTATAGTCCCGTTATTAGCGATTAATTAGCACAAGGCCAAGATAGCCCGTGACGTGCTTTTCGCGTACGAAAACAGCTCGTATTAAGATTGGGTTAAACTATCATGCGATGTGTTTTCCCCGTATAATCTAATCGTTATGCAAAGTACCATCCTTTGCCATGTTTAGTACCCTCTTGTGCATTTTGTGTTTCATTCGTAGCCTAGTAATTCAGTTGTTCAGATGCTTGATAAAAGATAACATGTGATGTAGCCGAAAACGTTTGTAAAGTTTTGTTTATTGTTGTATATTATGTTAAATGCCGCGTCGTTGCTTGGTTTTATCTGCCTATTATTCAACAAAGTTACCTCTTTACTAAAATTACGTCAATTAATCTTGCGGAATTGAAAGCTGACCTGACATCATAAAAAAACAATCTATTTTTTGACTTGCTTTCTTTTTGGATTCAAGTGCAACTTCTTACTTTAGGACTCGATGAGCAAATCTTTGGTCTTGGAAAAGATGGAAAGGGAATATGTTGTTATTTTAGATGATGAAGAAGCAATTCAAGAGCAAACCAGCGATGGATGGTTTAAATCAGGCGTCAAGGTAGTATCTGAGTTCTAGATTTTTGAATATTATTATTCTATCCTACAACTTAAACTCACAGTGGTGATGCACTCGCAAAACAGATCTTTTGCTATTTTTTTTATACTTTTCAAAGGAACTTTTTCTTTCGTATGAGACAGAATTGTTTAGATTTCATGGCAGTTGATGGAAAGCCGGGTTAGTGTAGCTTCATCAAGTGCTGCTACACCATACATTCCATTTGGTGCCTTGTAAATGGAACATTCAACAGCGACATGGTCGGCAGTTTGTTTCTCCGTGCCGCATTCGCAGTAGTGATGCAAACCGTGCCGCGCAGCGTACGCGGCCGCTTTTGACTTCTTCGCTGCGTGCCGCGCCGCGTGGAAGGTTGCAATGACAAAGCCGCACCGCTTGCCTCGTAAAATTTTAAGAAATATCAGTTATGGTGCGCCATTGGGTGAGATATATATCACCAAATCGGATTGTAGAAACAAAAACTTCATGTTTCTTATTTTGCACGTGATTGTTCGAACCATGATACCTTGTTATAATCATTTACATTGTTTCAGGCAATCGAAAGTTTCTTAAGAATTTCCGAAAGTCCTCTTACACCAAAACAAGAAGCTTCAGTGGATGTCTCCGTCATCAATGGCGACATCTTGCAATCTGATTGTGATGTTGTCGTCAATACCACTGGCAAAAATTTCAATTTGAAAGGTGATGTGATTTAGAACTTAGCTTTTACATACCGTACATATACATACCATACATGTACATATACATACCATACATGTACATATACATACCATACATACATATAAGGTTGTATCCAGTGATGATGACATTTGTATTTAGTACATTTGTGCCTGTAATCACAGCCAAGGAAAACCTATATTTCTTTCATTGATTCTTTCTTTATTTTATCATGGGCATTGCATGGTAACTTGCATACCAAGCACTACCATTCTGAGCCTTATTTGCTCACTCTGTTCCTTTTCAATTATGCATAAACTCCGCTTGTGGTGACCGCCACGTAGGCTGCACCGGGTGAAGGATAACCGATTTATTTGAACCATTATCTGTGTTTTGTATCTCAATGATCTTCGTACCTGTAAGGCCAAAGCTGTTTCAATGACCTTGCTGGTAAGGACTCGCCAGTGTTTCCATCCCACATTTATCTGGAATTAATTACAAAGTGTGGATTGCAATTGCCTAAATGGTCACCCACCAATGCTTAGCTTCTTTAACATCTGAAACTTGCAGCTTTTTTAATGCAATCTGACGTATATGTTAATAGAATGGTTTTTTGACATAAATTGAAATTTTATCAAAACAGTAATTTAATTACAAAACCATAAAATTAATAATGCTTTGATTTCTTTACAGTGAGCAACCTGTCAGCCAAGCTCATCGCCAAGGCTGGAAAAGCGATGGAGGAGGAGTGCAAGTCCAAACCTATTTACGAGAGAAAAGACATTTACAGAGTGACCACTGCTCCAAACTTGCCTTTCCGCAATGTCATCCATCTTGTGAGTCCTAACAGCGCTGATGAGATATCAACTCACCTTTGCGACGTTTTTCTTCTGGTGGAAGATAAACTCAAGTTGTCATCAGTGGCGATTCCTGCTATTGGAACTGGTAAAAATTCTATGGCAACATAAAATTTGCTGAAGGTATATTGCATCTATTCATTCATCATCCGTTCAGTCAATTTCTACTCTTGGACACTCTATAAATCTTCTCCTTCCACAACTCTCGATTCCTCGCAACCTCCTTGAGCTCTTCCATGCCCATCCCGCTGTCATTCGCCACTGTATTGAGCCACCTCGTTTTGAGAAGACCTTTTCCTCTGCTGACCAAACCAAGCATGATGTCTTTTTCTAGTAATTTACTTCTTTTTATGTGGCCAAAATACAGTATGATAGTTTATGCTTGACTATTCTAGCTTTTGACTATTCTAGCTTATTCTAGTTAGTGCCAAAGGCTTAGTATAATGAGAACCTTATCTTCTCATCCCCCGATGCTTGGATCAAGTATGGGACTCACCTTTACTTTAGTATTCTAGCTTTTAGAGATACGTCCGGTTTAATTTGGTCTAAATCGGTTTATTTGTTGCTTTTGCTCTCCAAGGAACACGCAGCATCCTTCTCCACTAATGAATCTATTGCAAAGGGCAAATACCAGTAAACTACATATTCTTCTTTGTTTAACCTAAGCTTCTTGATACATAGCTGATTAGCTGTATATGTTTATCCTACATCCTACAGCGACATTCCGAGCGCGGTAGTGCGGCAGGAATGAACCGAGAACAATGTCTATACTTCTTGATTATACAGGGTGACCCAAAAAGATGCGTACCAATGTTTTATTCGATTTTTTCACATTTGGAACACATCTTGGGAAAGCCATAAATTGACTAAAATTGACAGAAAAAGCTGAAACTCTGGTCAATGGTCTTCCATAAACTGAATAATGTGTGGTTGTAATTTGAAATAAATAGCTTTTAAATCAAAGTCACAATTGAAATTTTCATGGGTACGCATCTTTTTGGGTCACCCTGTAAGTATAAATTTATTATAGAAATGAATTCATCGCAACTTCAGGTAAACTTGAAAGGTTGCAACCATCTTTCCAGGAATTGAACACAATTCAAATCATAAATTAAATTCGTCACCACAACTGACTTTTCCAAGAACAAAACATAATTCGAATCACAAATTAAACCTGTCACCACAACTAACTTTTTCGTTCCTTTCCTCCTACATGTTCTTCAATATGTACTGTTTTTTTTTCGACGCTAGACGCGTCTGTTTAAAGGTTTTCAAAGATGCTAGGAATGCCCAAAGCGGCGATCGCAATCGATATACAACAGCGCTGTGGCATTCAACATATGAGCTATGACGTTAAAGAGACGTAAAACTCTGTATAATAAATGGGTAAGCTAGCGCTTCACTTGTCTGAGCGACACAATGTTCTATTGTTCTAGACAGGTTTCATGACGGTAACAAGACATGGAAAACACGTAAGACCGCAGGACGCTACACTTCATTTGACAGTTTGAAGGGCTCTGTCTGTTGCCATCATTGACACTTTGGCGTTAACTAGACTTTAGTATTAATGTATTAAAAAGTGATTTTATTGCTTTGCCATTAAAATCAGTTATGCCCTTGCCTTGCCTTGTCTAGATCAATTTGCAATCTACAACTTCATGGTGTTCGCTGAACCGTAAAGTACACATTAGTGTGTTTTATTCTTGGTTATATGTTAACGGTTTGTTTTCATTATTATTCCACTATCTTACTGCACTAGGTCTGATATCTTCACATGGATAGCCTACTATTCTACAAGCTGTATCATGTTCTACTGATAAAAGAGTGACTACGACATTGCATTGCAGTAAAATTATAAAATGCTCAAAAAGTTGTTCTACCCTTTTTATTAGCCTTGTTTCTATAGAAAACAAATAGGCTGTATGTTACTGAAGGCCTACACTGAAATTTCTAATACCTTGATTAATCTACTTTGTTTTGGTATTGCAGGGATTTTTAACTGTATAATTCAGACTTTCCAGAAAAATTATTAGATATTATTAATCTAAATATCAGCCGCGTTGTCCCATTTATAGCCTACGCTAATTGTATTATTATAGAAAAACTACTTAAGAAAAAGCCGACCTGTCATTTTAACTTTTATTGTGTTGATGCAGGACAAATCGGTTTATCAAGCTGGGAAGTGGCAAAAAGCATCCGTAAAGCTACAGACGCTTTCAAGAAGACCGATCCAGTGCATTTGCAGAGGATTGATGTGGTTGTGTTTGAAAAAAGAATGGTTTTTGACTTCAAAAAAGCTGTATTAGGACCATCTCTTCCGTCCAAGTCAAAGAAATCCAAGTCCATCACATCAGCCGTTGACCCACAAACCTCTCATTCTCAACCAGCAAGCCCTGTTCAAGTCACAGTCACACCTGGCGACATATTGGCTTCCACGTGTGAGGTTATGATCAATACAACTGGCTCTGATTTCAACGTAACGGGTAAGCCGCAACTGATTTTTAATTTTCATCAGTGTATACGAAAGAACAAGTTGAGTGAGGAAGTGCTTGTTCTCGCAACAACATCTTTCAAATTATTAGTTTACAGTCGGTGTAAAGCGTGCGACCGCAAGTGTGTAATGTTAAGCGTTGATATCAAAATAGTCGGATTTAGAAAATGAAACTTTTTATTTGATTTCAAGCATTGTCTAAATTTAGTATTTTGAATGTTGCAGCCAGTCAGTTGTCCCAGATGCTTGTGCAAAAAGCAGGGCTAGGAATCGAAACTGAAACACCACTTCACCAAGCCGACATTTATAAAGTGACATCTGGAGGAAAGACTAAGTATCACAACATTGTTCATTTTTTGACACCAATTATTGTCGAAAGCATATCAAGTGGATTAGAACGTGTCCTCACTTTGGTAGATGCGACATTAAAGAAATCATCTCTGGCCATTCCTGCAATCGGAACAGGTAGATAGACATATGCATTAGTTGATTTGTTATTTGAAGGAACGCTTATTTTCCAAATGAGAAAGAAGATTGTAAGAAAGAATTTTTTATAGTTTAGGCTACAATTCTGAAGAAACTGTAAGGGTTTCGAGCCATTAGTTTATTTCTTGTCACCGTTAATCGCAATGTAAAATTTCCCTTTGGAGAGAAAATGTTACTCCATTCAAATAATTTGGTATTCTCAACGCTGTTGGATGGAGAGCAGTTCTGGGAGTTCTCATTTCAACAACACACGCACCAAGAATTGAACCAACGAGGCTTGACTTTGATTTGTGGCTTAGTCACAGAATCCAGTCTTTCGATTTAGCTAACGATGCTTGACAAAACAGTTGCTTGCTATCCCTCTTTTTCAAAAATAAAAATAAAACATAACAAGAATAAGAGATGGATGACCGGCCTCAGAAGTTCTAAACCTTGAAATGGCAACTTAAGAGCAGGGATATCTAAAGAAGGGGTTACGAAGGCTTTTATTACATCTGACAATAGAAGATCTTTTGTTTATCGTAAATAATCTGTGTTTATCGTAAAATGACAATTGGCACCGATTGTAGTTTAATAAATCTTGTTATGATGACTTGCATTGCGCTATTAACATCAGGCCTGAATATTCACAGCATGCTCGTGGTTGCTTGTTAATTTAACTACCCATATGCTTGCTTTGCATCCAGTGATGGGCATTATCGGCGATAATTTATCAGCGATAACTATCGGCGATAAATTTTTATCGCTTATCGTTATCGCTTAATTATTTTTTTAGTTATCGTTTATCGTTATCGCCAAAGGCAATATTTGATTATCGCCGATAATTAATCGCCGATAAATTTTATTTCGGATCAACACACAAGTGGAAAGAACATGAAAAGTAATATTTTTACTAGCCACCTAATTCATGAAACTAAAATTAAAACCAGTTCTTCTTCAGTGCCTGAAGTGTGTGTGCACAAGTCGTTGTCATGGGAGGGGCACCCCCCCTGCAGCGACGGCCCTGACAACACAATAATTTTTAGAGTTGCAAATTGCAATGCAATGAAATGCATGCAACAAGTCTCTTGTTGTTTTGCTGCAATCGGCAATCGCGAGTAAATTTTACAATTAAAATGTAAGCGCACAGGCGGTACAGATTCCTTTGAAGCGAAGCGAAAGAAATTGGCAAGTGGTTTATGAAAGTGTCGCAATACGAGGCCGCTTTTACATCGGAAACATGGTCTTTCGCGCCACCATCACTGAAACAAGTCATTGCAGAATATGATATTGCTTGAAGCATTTGACATGCAGACCGATATCACACTTTTTGCATCTTGTAGTAGTTTTTGCATGGCAATAGGCGCATCGAGTTGTGTGGTAAAATTATGCTAAATACAGTATTTGAAAAGCTCATTAATAACCTCATCAATAACCTTTCTCATTTACCTATGCTGCATAGCCGAGTGGTGAGAGCGCTGGAACGGCAATCGAAAGGGCGCCGGTTCGACACCGCTCATGAGCATCGAGTTGCGTGGTAAAATTATGCTAAATACAGTATAACCTTTCTCATTTACCTATGCTGCATAGCCGAGTGGTGAGATAGCCAATGCCCAATCAAATATTTTTATTCCCACTAATAATACAGTACATTGCCTATATTGTAATTCTTATCTCAACAACTCAGCGTTCTGCCATTGCTTTAATGATGGTGTTCACAAAGAAAACAGAAACATTTGTCTGAAATTATCAGTAAGTTACGATAATTATGTTATTGTTCTTGAACAAACACGACTAATTTGACAAGCTTGATGGATTTCACAGTATGCACATTTTTACTACCAATAACGCTTAAGATTACTGATAAATTTTCAAGCATTTTGCGTTTTTTGGAATTTTTTCAATTATTGCTGACTTTGCTGTAAACAGCCCGTAGAAAGCAAAATACAAAGTTTGGAATTTTTTATGATATTTTCATTTGATTTAATTATTTTGCCTACTGCACGTAAGCGGCAGTGTAACTCAATTGATAAAAGCATCCAACTGGTATCTGAAGGTATAATTATAAGCACGGCGGTTACCTCAGTGGTTTGATTCTGGATCAAGAGGTTGAAGATTCGATACCCACTGCCGCTGTTGCGATTCTATTCATGCATAACTTACAAAAAGTTTTGACCCTTTACAGCACATTATGTTCGATTTTTCGTCATGTTGATGAAAACAGTTCGTGCTGAATGGGGTGGGGCAGCGCTAATCAAGAAAAAAAAATTATCGTTATCGGACATTATCGGCGATAATTTATCGTTTATCGTTATCGCTTAACTTTTTTTTGATTTATCGTTTATCGTTATCGCTTTAGGCATTTTTCGTTTATCGATTATCGTTATCGCTTAACTGAAAAATGAGTTATCGCGCCCAACACTGTTTGCATCTAGCCTCCTGCAAAGGCTTTGTTATAAAAAACAGCTTACTGGTAACTTTTCAACTGTCTTTGTAAACAAGTATTCTTTAACCGTATCTGTTACTGGCGTAGACCTTATGGTCTCGCTCTCTGCTAATTCAGCAATTTCACATGGAAGCAGTGACTCTAAAAACCTGAGATTTCTTGATTTTTACTTTTTTTTCTTGCCCCAAATTTTAATCCCGATTATTTTGGTATCGGATAATTGTAAAGTTCACAATAAACCTTTTGTCACAGCCAGTTATGAAATGCAAGAAATTTGCTGATTTTCAATAGCTTGATTGACAGTTTACTATTTGTGTGCGGTTTCATTTTGTGTTAACGCGACGGCGCTAAAATGCCAGGCAGCAAAATCCGTCATTTTACATTAATTCAACGTCGATTTTGCTGTCTGGGTAGGGAGTCGGTCTCTGACGCAATATGAGTCATTCTTTACTGGCAGACAATAATTAGGAAGGTAATTCGTTATTTGCGCAAATTGCTTTGTAGTGCAACAAGTGCATGTAATACTGTTTGCACAGAAACGGAAAAACAAAATTGATGAAATTCTGTGTTCAATGCAAGAAGACTTTTAAAATGAAACGTCAACTGAAAAATTTGACCAAGAAATGGCGAAAATAGGTCAAAAACCGAGTCTTTATCACCTTTTCTACCTAAAATACACAATCACGAATATATTTTGCGAAATAAATTGATTGAAGTGATAGATAAGGCTTTTGACCAACGGCATACTTTTTCCGGGTGTTATTTGATATAAGCCGACGGAGTAATTAGCAATAAGAGAGACGTAGACCTGATGGTCTCGGCCAGTAACTCTTGCCGCCAAAAGGAAGCAGTGACAGATACGGTTAAGTTAGGGCTACCATAATTATGTCCTCTTTTAGGAGAATTTGTCTTCTTTTTTCATAAAAAATGAATTGTCCTCCGAGGACACTTGAAAATGCTCAAATGTCCTCTTTTTTGCATTGCTACAATTTTCAACAAGGTTTTTATTTTTATGTGACCCTGGCGAAAGCTAAATAAGGCTAAGCAACGATATCAAAAAGGAAAAGTATGTTTTCTGTGAGCTGTGGCAGAAGTAGGCTATCCTTGTTTAAGAAAAGTGTTTATTGACTTTGAAGTTGACAATACATTGCTTGCTCTGGTTATGGTGGATACATTTATTTCTGTGGCAAACGAAGGCAGTGTTACTCAATGACCATGTCAGATGTATTTCTATTGTTCGATTCTTGTGTTGCCTATTTGGATCAATAAACCACTAATTTCATTTTCCGAGTTCACATCCTTTGATTGGATGCTTATTGCTTATGCTGTCTTACACCAATGAATAGGATAACGCTTTTCAGCGCTGTGTGGAAGTATCTGTCAGAGAAAAATGTTGGCATTGATGATGTTAAACTGTTCGATCTAGGCTATAGCCTACCAAAGGTAGTGCAAAGGCGTTTAAACTTGATAGCTAGCTTGCATTAGCTTTGTTTAAATGATGGTAAATTAGAAAATGGACAGAATAGTTCAAATATTGCAGAACTATAGCCTAGATTTTTTTTAATGAATTGATAAAAATCGAGCACTTTTTCATCTGCAATAAGCTATGACTCAAAATGCAAATGTAAAACGCCTGTTTTCTGTGGAGAAAATCAAATGAATAGCAAAATGTTCATTAACTGAATCTGACAAATAAATATGTTACATTTTTTATTTGTCACTTTTGCTACATAGGCCTATAATCATCTAAGAAGATGTAAAAATTGTTCAAACGTAAAAGTCCACTGGCATTTTACTTGCCTACTAAACATGTCCTCTTTTTGTATGATGAAAATATGGTAGGCCTAGTTAAGTATACTCTATGTAACATTTGCTAACTGTCTTCTGTAGCTCATTGTACCAGCTGCACTACAAAAACTTCTACGATTTTAAAAAGAACCACATGTTTAAAGCACTACAAACTAGCCTGCGGCCCTGGTAGTGTCATGAGAATAAGGCAGTCGCTGCGAGTCTTCATATCCCCTTCTCTAGATATCCCGGACTTAGAGTTAGCTTCTTCAATCCTATGATAAATATTCCTCGATTGTAGCTATTTGCGGTCCGCAACTGGTGAGCCGTTGAAACATTCCTCGTTTTTGGTAAAAGAACTAAAGTTATCTAGAGTTCTTTGATTACATACTAATCGTCTCGTTAATTAATCTTTTCTCACTTGTAATTGATAATTTATTTCAATACGTGAAGTCAAAAAAAAACTCCATTTTTTTCAAATTTCACTTTTTGTGCTTTTCCTATTCCTTTCAGTGTCTTTATAATACCTGAAAAACGTCTAGATCTTTTAGCTCTAATAAACATGCAGAAAACCCTCCTCAATATTTTCATTGATTTTAAGAAAGGCCCAACTCCATCAATTGGGTTTCAACTTTTCCATACTTTCTCCACAGAATCTTCCTCGAGTGACATTTTCAGGCATAATATTTTTTAACGATATGTTGAAGCATATAATAATCATCGAAATTTCACCACAAAGTAAATAACCAAAATAATTACAACGTATTTATCTCAAAATCATCTCTGCGGAAATTGGATCCTTCTTGAATTCATGCAATTATTTTTTACTGTGTTTCGCAACAAAGGAACTAAAAGATCTCATTCATACAGCGACGTCAGTTCATACTTGTCAATAATTATTGTGCTGCAACATGCTTCCTTGTGTCGATGTGTCAAATCTTATAAAAAGTATTCCATTGTTGGTGATTGAAATATATATTTTTTGATTTTGAAATGAAACTATTACTTGCTACTTTACCCCACCAAAAATTGTAGAAATTGCACGTTAAAAAGTCATACAATTCATAGTGCATTTTCAATTTTAGTCTTAATGAACACTATCTTCTGGCTATTCTAGGTAACGCAAAGCTTTGCATTCCAAACGTTGCTAAAGCAATGCAAACAGCAATTGACAAATTCCTGTCTAAGAAACCCAAATTTTTATATCGAATTGATGTGGTAATTTTTGACCAAAAGATGCTGTCCGTATTTCAAAATACATTTTCCCAAAAGGTCAATCTGTGCCAACGGTAGCAGACTCCCCTTCTCCGAAAAATGAAAAGTCAAACGAAAACGACAGCAAAAGATCCTCCACCGAAAAAACGCCCGAATCCAAAAAATCCAAATCTGCATATTTTCCTAAAACGGATGAATCTGACACCAGACATTCAGTTGTGCTGTTTTTCACTTCCAACAGCAAATCCAGCATGACCAAGGTAGGATGTTTCATATTTTTACTTTTTGATTTTCAAAAAGCCTGAGGTGTGCTGTGAGGTTTGGGTAAAACCCGACACCCAATGACCTTATGACGTCATAAACATGTGGAACACGGCACCGAATACTCTAATTTTTAAGTATTTCGAAAACTACTTTTTGTAAACTGATAAAATTAGGATCAAAATACGCAGAAGAAACGGTTTCCTGTGACCACTTTTAAGAGTTCAACAAGTTAAACAGCCAATTTTAAAAAGTATAAAATTTTCTCTGAAAGAATAATGGTCCAAGACGAAAAGAAAGTGATAGACAATTGGTAAGACTGAAGGTCATTTAATAGTGAGTTTTCCAAGTAAATTATCACCGTTACAGATTCAGTAAGGGCATGTTTATCGTACTGCTTTTGACTTTCACTCTGAGCAAAGGTAAAGCTATGACTTGCCAAACCTGTGTTTGCTATGAGTTATACTCGGAAAGGCCCGTTTCGGCTAGTCCAATTCGGCTACAGTCCGATTCGCCTAGTCCGATTTGGCTCGTCCGATTCGGCTAGTTCCCTATGCGGCTACAGTTTTGAATTGTATTTTGTATTTTATTTCACATTATCGTTTCTTTTGCATTCTGACAAAGAAAAATAAATTGAAATGAAATTTAGCGCAAAGTGTTTGAACTATTAAATTGAAATGTTTGCTCACATAAAATCGACATGTATCTTACGTCACCGTCTGTATGCAAACTTCGAAAATATTAGAATCCTAAACTATTACAAAATTCTAAATCCAACGACGCCTTCTGTTTATTTAGAGAATTTTGTATTTTATTCCACATTATCGTTTCTTTTATAGTTGAAATTATCGAAGCTTTAGATGAGTGAGGTTTAGACCTAACCACTGAGATCTTAAATCATATTTATGACACCGGAAACATCCCTAGTGATATGGTACGTTCCATATTTATAACTTTACCAAAGAAAACCGGAGCAACAGAATGCTCACTCTACAGAACAATTAGGCGTGTGAATCATCTAACAAAGATCTTACTCCGAATCATGATGATGAGATTGAGACCAAAACTAAAATCGGAAATTTCAACAGCACAGTTTGGATTTGTTCCAGACAAAGGGACCACAAAAGGAATTTTTACATTAGAAATGATAACAGAGAGATGTATGTCCGATTCTTCTGTTTATTTAGAGAATTTTGTATTTTATTCCACAATATCGTTTCTTTTGCATTTTTGCATTTTATCCAGTGTTTTCCTTAGAGTGCCTTCCAGACGCCAAAATCCGTCATTTTTACATTGATTCAACAGATTACATTGACGTCTGCAGACGTTGAATCAATGTAAAAATGACGAAATTTGTTGTCTGGGTTATTTCAAAATAAGTGTTACTGTTTTACATCAAAACAACATTTTTCATGATCAACAATAGAGGTTAATGAGATGAAGTCTCAGCGAATACGTGTCAACGAAAAAAAGACAGTTGCTAAATAGCGTTTGACATAAAAGATGAAGTTAAAACCTAAGTGGCAGTTTAGAATAAACCTGGGTTTCGGCTTTACATGACCTGGAATTCCTTTGGTTACTTCCTTCGTTAGCCGAATAGGGAACTAGCCGAATTGGACTGTAGCCGAATAGGGAACTAGCCGAATCGGACTAGCCGAATAGTAGCAGACCCATTATACTTGTGTTGTTTTCTGCGTTGGGAACAGCAATGTAGTAATTTGCATCTTTTTGATTGTGCATTAGGGTGGCTCGTTTTTGAACTTTTTTTAAATTCTCTCATGGTAGTGGGGAAATGGTGCCAATGAGTGAGAAAACGCCCATGACAAAATTTGAGATTTGTAAAAAATTGTCTTCAGCCTCCTCATGGGGCCCAAAAATCGAAAAATGGGGTCAAAAATGCATTTTTTTTCAAAAATATTTTTAGTTTGGCTAGATACAATATTGTTTAGA
Source organism: Aplidium turbinatum (assembly GCF_918807975.1). Taxonomy (NCBI): domain Eukaryota; kingdom Metazoa; phylum Chordata; class Ascidiacea; order Aplousobranchia; family Polyclinidae; genus Aplidium; species Aplidium turbinatum. The sequence continues at coordinate 13,591,553 of NC_137477.1, read as the reverse complement.
TATATCTAATTAGCCTAAGAAAAAAAATTGGAGTCATTTGAACTATTCCTTCAACTTCTGAAAATTTCCATTTTCCTGAAAATTTCGCTTTTTTGTGGGTGGTTACATGATACATAATTGCCTTAGACATTTTTCCACCTATAAAACGTCACTGTATTTCTTTTTATAGACCTGCCCTGAGCTGTTGCGTCATTTTTTAATGGAATTGGGTTAATTTAGTAGCAAAAAGTGACGTCTTTTATTTGAACTTACGTCACTGACGAAGTTTGTAGTTATGTAACCACAAACAAAACTGCGAAATTTTCAGCAAAATAAAAATTTTCAGAAGCTGTGAGGAAGCTGAAGGAATAGTTCAAATAACTCCAATTTTTTTTCTTAGGCTAATTAGATATATCTAAACAATATTGTATCTACCCAAACTAAACATATTTTTGAAAAAAAATGAGTTCTTGACCCCATTTTTCGATTTTTGGGCCCCATGAGGAGGCTGAAGACAATTTTTTACGAATCTCAAATTTTGTCATGGGCGTTTTCTCACTCATTGGCACCTTTCCCCACTACCCCGAGAGAATTTAAAAAAAAAGTTCAAAAACGAGCCACCCTATTGTGCATTTACCACCACCTAGTGTGTTGATACTGTATTTTCATTCCTGTTTTAACATTTATGTTCTTTGCTCTGAGTGTATTTAGTATTCTTTTCAATTGGCGGTGTTAGGAGTGTTGTTCGGTCAATGATTGTTTTTGTAAATTGTTTGGTGCAAATGACTTGTACTTAGGGTTAATGCAGTGAAAATATGCACTATATTATCATAGGTCTTTTGGCCGTAAGGCCCACAAAGGGCTTAACACAGCACTGGCTACAGCAAAGTGAGATAATATCTTTTGTAAAATGTTAGTTGGCAACCGATAAGTAAAGAAACTTTGAATTGAATTATTTTGTGTCAAACAGGTTGTCCATGTTCATTATTTATGTTGTTTAGTAGTAATATGACTGCTCTAAGATACGAGAGAAATCAAGTTTTAATTTTGCCAGCCACATTGCTGTGATGAAATAGTTCATTAAGATCTGATTTTATTCAGGCCTGGAAAGCTGTTCGTGACAAAGCTGAGGACAAATGTACCGATAAGGTAATTGAAAATGAAATTTTGGAAAGTTTGGACAAGGATGATTGGGACGACATTATGGCGTTGGAAAGGGAATTCAATGTCACCATAAGGCCACCAGATGAAAACGATCCGTGAGTATTTTGCGCCATTTTATTCTACACTATAGTGTTGCTGTCGAGCAAAGGTATAAAAAGGAATAAATGGTTTTTAAAGAGAAAACTGGAATTCGTTCTACGCTTCTTTTAAAATGTTAACTCGTGGATTTACCATTTCTTATTTTTGTGCTTTTGAAAATGAAGTTGCAGTCAAAACAAAGTGATGTGGTTTCAGTAACCTTTGAAAATGAAGTTTTGTACAGCAACAATAAGTTACTTGTTGTTTCCTAAGTCCGATGATGAAATAAGAAGTTATATTCTCAGAATTAAAAAATAGAATTAATTAATCGCGTTCTTGTTCAAAAGTTGAAAATATCTTCTCGTGTCTTGTAATTAGGACAATGTGAAACAATAAGAAAAGAAAAAAACATTGCATAAACCTTTTGGTAATTTATTTCAGAGTGACCAACAAGTTTTCCATTCTTGGTTTGAAAAATAAAGTGTTTGAGGCTTACACGTACGCTTTGACTCTTTTGCAAAAGTTCCACAAAGCTGTAACATGCCAGGAGTTCATTAATTGGAAGTATGAGGACGAGCAAACAAAATCTTGGGAAAACTTTTCGCTTTTGACCAATTTGGAGATAGAGAATTCTTACAAGGCAAGTTGTAGGCCTATATACCTCAGCAGTAGCAGATCTAAAAAAAAACAGAACAGGACATCAGTCTCCCCAACGCAAAAATAGCATCAGAACATGACAATGTGACAGTTAAGTTTCAAAAAATAAAATATGTTGGTTCGGAATCAAGGAGAAAGTGTAGACAAAACGTTTTCTTGATTTGGTCGCACTTTGTTCCCAATAACGTTTTTTTTTTTCAAGACCCACAGTGTACAAATTTCTAAAGTTAACTTTTAAAACAGGGGTGTGCAACCTGCGGCCCGCAGGCCAAATGCGGCCCGCGAAGAAAAATTGTGTGGCCCGCAAAGATGTGCTAATTTTGAATTGTGTTCGGCCCGCAAAACGTGTTTATAATTTAGTTTAGTCTGGTACGTGCGAACAATTCATTATAGAGTGGATTATTGTACATTTCGCACCTTCTGTTAACTATTTTAGAAATCTCCCACCGGCCACCGCTCATCCGATTGTATTTAATTATTTGGAACGTCAGTAGATGAGAGGCACAGATTGCACAGAGAAAAGCTCAAACTATGAAACCGTATTCTGACTAATTTTGTGAAGCAGTGTCTTATCGATGTCGCAGAAGAAATGTGCCCTAAAATGAAGAGTGAGTTCGAGAAAATAAGTCTGTCACTGTGGACGATAGCGAGGCGTAGGCTATAGATGATTTTGCTTGTGATATTAGTGACACTCTCAGAGATAAGGTGAAGAACTTTGTTTCATGGAGTTTTGCGATCGATGAAAATACGGACCAGAAGGACAGCACAGTTGGCCATATTTGTAAAAGGAGTGGACAAAGACTTGAACGAAACGGAAGAGCTTCTGTCACTACAGTCAATGAATGGCACGACAAGTTACTGGTGCTGACATTTTTACTGAAGTAATTGATGGTGCTTGATCCATGTCCGGAACTAGCATTGGATTCATAGGTCTCTTGAAGTCTGCCTTGAGGGAGAGAAAAATCAATGATGACATAGCAATTTTTTATTGTAAGTTATCATTCACTAGAAAAACCTGTGCGCAAAATCCTTGAAGTTCAAACACATCTTGAGTCCGGTTATTACGGCAGTAATTTCATTCGAGCACGAGGGCTCAACCATCGTCAGTTTCAAAAGTTTCTGGATGATCTCAACACGGCACATAAAGATCTACTGTACTTTTCCGAGGTGCGTTGGTTAAGCAAGGGCTGCATGTTGCAACGATTTTACGAACAGAGGAAAGAAGTCGTGAATTTTTTAATTTTTACCGAAAACATCTCAACCAAGATGACTTTCCACATTTGAAAAAATTCATGACTTCAAAAATGGCTCTTTTGGCTCAACGTAGTCTATTTGTGCGAACAATTTTTTTCTAAAATGGGCGTCATAAAATATCCCTATCGATCGGTTCTGATAGGCGAACACCTGGAAAATGGACTTCGAATTGCGAGCACTTCCATTAAAGTAAATTTGAAAAAAGTCGTCGGGAAAAGAAACCAGCTGCAAATTTCTCACTGAACTCGTAGTCGGTGTGACAATAAATTTGAATAAGTTAGCAGTATTCTTCAGAAATTTATGCGTCTTATCTTATTATTTCTGCAAGGAATAACCTCTAATAATGCCATAAGAATAACATGAATAACAAACAAACTACTCTTTTGTGCCTGCAACTACTATAAAGCATAATATGTTAAAATGTTAAATAAATGTGCGGCCCACGGTTTCACCCAAATATTTATATATGGCCCTCCTGTAATAAAGGTTGCACACCCCTGTTTTAAAACCATTTTTTTCATAATCACAGGGACATTTCAATAATTTAGTTTTGGGAAAGTTTTGGGCAGTTTTTTTTTGTTGAGTTTTGTATTAGTTCTGAACTGAATTTAGAATATCCGTCTGAGGTGTTCACATCTCCACGTAAAGTTTTCAAGGCACAGTCTACCTCATACCTCTATTAACACTGAAATAGGTTAACTTAATTCTTAACTTGTTGAGTAAGTAATGTATTTACTTCTCAACATTGCATTATTTTTTCAGTGTATGAGGGGAACATGGCCAACTTCAACTTCTTAAATCCGCTGTTAATTTAAACATGCGCGCTCTATGCCAATGCCTAAGTTGATGTAATGTGATTGATCGATCAAAGGAGAAAAAAGTGCAACGACGCAGAATTTTGTTTGTTTTTCTCGCTTTTTGACCAATAGACCGAGAGCCTACGACAGAAGATTTCACCCCATAAGGTACAAAAGGTTTGACCCCTTGAAGTTACTGGGGTCAACCATGTCACTCACAAAAAGTATGGAAGATTGACCGCACCGGGTGGATCTGGACCCTAGAGCCCCTTAAAAAGCCCAAAAAGGGGGTTAATTTCACTCCATAAGGTACATGGACCAAACTTGGTGAATACGAAGTTTTATGTCAGGACATCACAAAAACATCAAATCTAACAATATTTTCGAGTGGAAAGGTGATGTAAGACCCCCCCGAAAGTGACCCCCCGGGAGGTTAATTTCACCCCATAAGGTACATGGACCAAAGTTGGTCAAAACGAAGTCTTATGTCAGGACATCACAAAAATATCAAATCTAACAATATTTTTGGGTGGAAAGGTGATGTAAGATGCCTTCAAAGTGACTTCCCTTAATGTGACCCCCTCGGAAGGTTTATTTCTCCCCATAAAGTACATGGACCAAACTTGGTCAAAATGAAGTCTTATGTCAGGACATCACAAAAATATCAAATCTAACAATATTTTCGGGTGGAAAGTTAATGTAAGATGACTTCAAAGTGACTTCCCATAATGTGACCCCCTCGGAAAGTGTATTTCACCCCATAAAGTACATGGACCAAACTTGGTCAAAACGAAGTCTTATGTCAGGACATCACAAAAATATCAAATCTAACAATAGTTTTGGGAGGAAAGATGATGTAAGACTCCCCTAAAGTGACATCCCAGTGGAATAATTGCACACCATAAGGTAGGCTACATGGACTAAAGTAGGTTAAATCGAAGTCTTATTTCACGGCATAACAAAAATATCAAATCTAACAATATTTTCGGGTGGAAAGGCGATGTAAGATATCATCAAAGTAACCCCCAGAGGGTTTATTTCATCATAGAGTACATGGACCAAACGTGGTCAAAACGAAGTCTTATAAGTCCTAGGACACCACAAAATATCAAATCTAACAATACTCTCAGTTGGGAAGATGATAAAAGACCTACCCAAAAGTGAATCTCCTCCTATAGTTTAATTTACTTCATTCCTTACTCGAACCAACCTTGGTGTAACGGAAGTGCTATGCCAGGACAGTACCAATGGATTAAATCTAAAAATATTTTTATATAGGTTTTGGTGAAATACATTCACAAGCTGTCCCATGATGCATGAAATGGAACTATAGCCTACTTTACAAAATGTTTTTTGTATAAATCATATTCAGTCAATCGAAAAAAGGCAACAGAACATGACAATACATGGCTTTGTAACACCAAAAGCAGAAAGTACATAAGAAGCATATAGGCTACAGTCATGGGCGCCGATCGCTCTCTAAGATTGGTGGGGACATTTACTAGGAAAGAAAGGGCAGACGAGCGAAGCGAGCTGAAAGATTGGGGTCTGTTCAACAAACAAACAAATAGCCCTACAGTAGATAGGCTACAAGTCTAATGCGATGTATTTTAATTGTCAGTGTCAGCATTGGACAGCAGAAGTCCAAACACTGCAACTCGACAACGAGTCTCCGGCGAATTAAAAACGAAGTCCGTGGTTGATCCTTGGCTTGTAATGAAGGTTGACCGCATTCAAAACTTTATTGTGCACATAGCAGACCATTTCATGATTTGGCCGTTTCTGTGTCATGGTAGATCGTAACAAAGTTTTGATACGTCGCAAAGTTGAAAATGAGCGTTCGGCTGAACACGAGCGGGCTGGTGATATGAGCAAAAGTTCCACTTGCGGAAACATTTGCCGAACAGCGGATGGTATCTTCTTGAATATCATTCGAAAATCTTGTGCAAGGGACTCTGTGTCAAAGAACTGAAGATAATCGTCTACCAAATGTGATTGTAGCTTTCCACTAAAGAGTGATTCTTGTAGAATTTTGTAGTGCTCAAGATTGGTCGACTTGAAATAGTCAGTAAGATTTTGCTGCGAGCTGTCAATGACTGCAAAATACTCTGACCGATCGATCTTGAAGTTTAGGAGGTTGACCATGGCCATGTCCATACTGAAGACGATTTGAAACGTGACAAGTCTCTTAAAAATTGGGTAGGGTAAGAGTTTTTTCAATTGAAAAAAAGCTGCCTGCCAGCCTTCCAACTGCTGATTTTCCTATATACAATTTTTTGCCAAACCGGTAAAGACATTTCAGCAGCTCTTAACCTCAATGTAATAATAACTGAAAAAACAGCTTTTTTCTTATACAAAAGTAACACAAGCTACACTTACTGCACTACATGCTTGTAGCCTACGACTCTTTCAAAGTAATTCTAAAACTCTGCACTGTGTGGCCCTGGCGTAACCAAATTAAATACAATTTGCGAGTTACACCAGGGTTTCTCTGCCTAATAAAACGTTTCTACTACGGTTGGGGCTTCCTCGCATAAAACAAAAATGTTGTCCCCTCCTTTCAATATATTTTAAACGTTTGACTGGTAAAATTGTGACATTCGGGTAATATTTTCCCTTTTACGTTACAAAAATAATGTAAAAAGATGATGGGGACATGTAAAAAGATGGTGGGGACATGTAAAAAGATGGTGGGGACATGTCCCCACTGTCCTATAGGGATCGGCGCCCGTGGCTACAGTAGCCAGAAAATTGATCCAAGATCTTGATACGACCACTAAATGTTGACTTAATTGAACAACTGACCATCCAAATAAGACGAAGAATAAGACGAAGAAAGTGAAAGCAACAGCAGTGACAATGAAGAATAAAGAAACGACCGTTTACATTTACACAAACAATCTCTGTTTATGAATGAACAGTTACAATAACTGATTAGAGACATGAAGCAAATGGCATTAAACAAAAATTTACTACATTGGGTTTATTGGGTTATTTATTGTAGCAGCTGGAAAATGTTCATTACTGCCTGAATTAACGTTCCAAATGATTCAATTTGAAACGTTTTGATTTGGATAGTCAGTTGTTCGATTAATTCAACATTTAGTGGTCGTATCAAGATCTTCAATCATTTTTCTGGCTACTGTAGCCTATATGCTTCTCATGTAGGCTACTTACTGTTTTTGGTGTTACAAAGCCATGTATTGTCATGTCCTGTTGCCTTTTTTCGATTGACTGAACATGATTTATACAAAAACTTTTTGTAAAGTAGGCTATAGTTCCATTTCATGCATCATGGGACAGCTTGTGAATGTATTTCACCAAAACCTATATAAAAATATTTTTAGATTTAATCCATTGGTACTGTCCTGGCATAGCACTTCCGTTACACCAAGGTTGGTTCGAGTAAGGGATGAAGTAAATTAAATTATAGGAGGAGATTCACTTTTGGGTAGGTCTTTTATCATCTTCCCAACTGAGAGTATTGTTAGATTTGATATTTTGTGGTGTCCTATAAGACTTCGTTTTGACCACGTTTGGTCCATATAGCCTACTCTATGGTGAAATAAACCCTCTTAGGGTTACTTTGATGACATCTTACATCCCCTTTCCACCCGAAAATATTGTTAGATTTGATATTTTTGTTATGCCGTGAAATAAGACTTCGATTTAACCTACTTTAGTCCATGTAGCCTACCTTATGGTGTGCAATTATTCCACTGGGGTGTCACTTTAGGGGAGTCTTACATCATCTTTCCTCCCAAAACTATTGTTAGATTTGATATTTTTGTGATGTCCTGACATAAGACTTCGTTTTGACCAAGTTTGGTCCATGTACTTTATGGGGTGAAATACACCTTCCGAGGGGGTCACATTAAGGGAAGTCACTTTGAAGTCATCTTACATTAACTTTCCACCCGAAAATATTGTTAGATTTGATATTTTTGTGATGTCCTGACATAAGACTTCATTTTGACCAAGTTTGGTCCATGTACTTTATGGGGTGAAATAAACCTTCCGAGGGGGTCACATTAAGGGAAGTCACTTTGAAGGCATCTTACATCACCTTTCCACCCGAAAATATTGTTAGCTTTGATATTTTTGTGATGTCCTGACATAAGACTTCGTTTTGACCAACTTTGGTCCATGTACCTTATGGGGTAAAATTAACCCCCCGGGGGGTCACTTTCGGGGGGGTCTTACATCACCTTTCCACTCGAAAATATTGTTAGATTTGATGTTTTTGTGATGTCCTGACATAGAACTTCGTTTTCACCAACTTTGGTCCATGTACCTTATGGAGTGAAATTAACCCCCTTTTTGGGCTTTTTAAGGGGCTCTAGGGACCAGATCCACCCGGCGCGGTCAATCTTCCATACTTTTTGTGAGTGACATGGTTGACCCCAGTAACTTCAAGGGGTCAAACCTTTTGTACCTTATGGGGTGAAATCTTCTGTCGTAAGCTCCCAGACTACAAGTGCTTTCTTGGGTCACAAAGTCTGTTACTGCGTCTTAGTTTATGATTGTATTAATTATCAATATGAAGCATAAAAACGATGGTTTGAGAGAGTGGGCGGATGGTTAAGATATTGAGAAGTAGCGTAGACGCAGTCTGAGATGAATGTGACATTGAATAGGTAGATGAGAACCTACCAAAGTGAGTTTAGAATGGGTTCATATTGGGAGAAATGATAGGTGCCTGCACATTTTGCCGAAACCCATTTTGTCGAAAGTAATTTTGCCGAATGGACATTTTGCCGAAAGGACTAATTGCCGAAATGACTAAATGCCAATTGGACAAATTGCCGAAATTATGCAAATGTAATATATGTATTAGCATAACCTAACAACACATAAATATCATTCACAAACAGATTTCACTCACAAATTATGTGCTACAGCGCGTAAGTATCCGACAGAAGTGTTATATGTATCGATAGCCTATTCTCCACAATAGGTTTTAGTCTATCGTTCACAACCTTATATTTTTTATTTGGCAAACAACAGTAGCAAAATAATTACTATTTCAAAGCCACTGCTTGCATAGTAACGAGACATGGTGTCACTTCAAAATAATTACCAGTTCAAAGGCACTGCTTGCATATAGTAACGAGACTTGGTGTCGCTTCACAGTAATTTTTATGCAAACAATAGTAGCAAAGTAATTATATTTCAAAGGCACTGCTCAGGGCCTCTGAGAGAAATTTTCACTAGGAGTACGAAGAGTCATTCCCGGCCCCCCTCTCACTCCGGGCCCCCTTTGTCTTGGGCAAAAAGTGTAATGTTTGCTTAAGCGCATTGCGCACCACACAACATTTTACTGCAGAATTGGACATCTGTGCGCAATAATAGTATCAGGCTGCAAAAAAACTATTATTTTGTGTTGTGCATATCATGTGATCTGTCCCTACTCCCTCGCCAATTTGTATACCCTGCATTGAATTCGTGTGTCAGTTGTTTATAGTGCTGTTGAGAAGGGTCGCTTATTGTACATCTTTAATGTAAAATTTTTAAATTCATTTTATATTTCTCTTAGATGTAGCTTATAATTATTTCTGAAGAGGACACTACCGGTATGTCATGTCGAAAACGTTGGATTTAGTAGGCTAGTTTTTTGTGTGTTTAATGTTAAATCCATTAACGTTACTGAGCGTTATATGTATCTGGTGCAAGCCAAGCTCTCTACCAAGGCTCAAACATAACATCTTGTTAAAACATAATCAAGTTAATCATCTGACCAATCCTAACCTTTCTTCATTAACTATTGCATTCACCACATGCCCAGCACTAGCAGAGGTGAACGAGAGAAGTCACGCTTTTTTGACTCCGGCTCCGGTCCTGCTCCGAAAGTATTTCCGGCTCCTGCTCTAACTCTGAAATTCATTTTGAAGTGAAATAAGCGTGAAACTACCTCTGTAAAATAGTTTTTAAAAACAAACAAAAAAAACACCCGGGCTTTTTGCCTGGGTTTTTCTCAAACCTGCTTTTGCTACACTATGCCCCCTCCCCCCCAGGATAGGAGAATAACTAACTTTTATGGTTTAATTTAGGGTGCTTTTAACAGAACATTTTTGCGCGTAAAGCATTAAATTACCACTTTGGGCCTCTAATTTGCTAGAAAGGCACTCGATTACTTTTCTGGGCCCTTTTGCTAGATTACGGGCCCCCAGGACTAAAAATAACAACTTTTATGCTTGAAATCAGTCGTTTAAGATGGTTTTCACCACCAAACATTGTTCCATTTTATCTTGTACAAGAGATCAGCTTTTACTTGTTTGGCCTTCATCAATTGTTGTAAAAGATTTCGATATTCAGGTTGGTGAGGCTTTCTTCATTTTTCATACAGAGAAGGCCTACACTACCTTAATGAGATGTAAACAACTGAACTTTGAAGATCGCATAGTGCGCTTTTTGGGGAGGGGTTGCTGTGTTTTTTTTTGTTTTTTTTTATGCAGTCTTTATTTTACAGGAAAACAACAAAGGCATTATGCAACTTTATTCAAAAATGAAAGGTTCCAAGGCATCACTGACGTTTGACTTCACTAAGATGACAGCAATTATTAACGATGATCCCAAATCAGAATGCAAAATCGATCGGGTTGTCATTACCGGTGTTAGCAGTACGTGAAATAAGCATTAATGAAAACTATATCATCATCCATGTGTCTCTTCTTAAGTAGATGACCGGTGATTGTGCTCAGTAGCAGGGGTTTGCTGTTTTTGCAGCTCTTTCACCATGCTTTCCGGTTATGGTTGATTCCATCCAGATTCCTCACACTGATGTCTTCTCTCACCAATTCTAGCCATCTCTTTTATTGGTTTCCCAATTTTCTTTCACTGGACAGAAATCTTGTTTGCCGTTACTGGAGCCTTGTCATTAGACATAAGTTCTACATGCTAACTGGCTACCATCGCAAACGGTGGCTTCTACGAAACTCGTTGATGCTTTTTATTTGTGTCATTTCTCAAATACTTTCATTTCTAATTCTATCTTTTAAGGTTCTTTTTGTACATCATTCGGAGCATTCTCATTTGTATTGTTTTCATCCTGCTCATATCTTCGATCATCGTGGCCTATCATGCAGCTCCGTAGCACATCGTACTAACGTATTGTGTCGTATTACGTACGCTCTTCAGAATAGAATCCCATACACATAATCACACACGCTTACACAGAATCCCAGACACTTTCTTGAAATTTTTCCAACCCGCTCTTATTCTTGATACTATTGAATCTTACGCTCTTCCATTCAAACTTAAAGCATCTCCTAGGTAGCAGAACGTTTCAACCACTTCCAGTTTATCCCCAGCCAAAGGGATTGTCTCTTCATGTCTTTCGTTTATCTTCTCTTGACAATGTTTGCGTTTAAAGTGTTAGCCTATTTATATCAGGTTTTGGCCAGCTGCTGTAAGTTTTTTATGAACCCATTTATTGTAGGCCTAGTAATTAGGCTACATCATCTGAAGTTACTTCCAACTCTTTTCTCGCATATTAAACAAGAATCAACCTTGGTTTTGTTTTGCTCACATTTATCTTCAAGTCTTTAGGTTTTAATACCTTTTTCCATTTAGCATTTCACTTCCAGCCAGTTGTCCCCATGAAGTACCAGATCATCCACCTACAAGCATTCCTGTGTTACTCCCTTTCTGACATCCTTTGTCACTTCGTCCAGCACAATAGCAAATAAGGAAGTGCTGACAAATGAGCCTTGGTGAACTCCCACGTTTACTTCAAACCGTTCTGACCTTCCATTTTCCAACTTTCTGGCTGTTGTGGCATATTCGTACATCTCCATCAAAGCCTGAATCTCCCTTTCCACCACACACTTTCTTCTTTATATGATATTTGAAATACATCATCACCGTCAGTCCCCAGCTCCACTCGCAATAGATTGCGTATCAACAGGGGGTAATTGTTTGCAAGAGTGGCGATTTTGAGCTAATTCGCCCAGTGTCGCCAAATTGAGACCGGTTCATCATTCATGCCTGAATGTTGACTTGGCAGCCATCGCTTTGGTTGTTTTTCACGTTTTCTCTTTCCTTAACTTTACGTTCTGTGCAAACTTTGCTGATTCCGAATTTTGATCTTTTAGTGTGGCCGAACAGTTTTACAACTTTTGATTTTGTTGTTGCCGCAATTGGATGTAGCTTTGTCATTGTCAATAGATCTTACATTTTGGTGTGGTCAAGTAGCCTTTTGTTGGTCATGCTTTTCATGATTTGACATTTATATGGGTGTTTAATTAAAATATTGTAAAATTTTAATTAAAAAAACGTTGATTATTCAAAACACGAAAACATGTATTTTTACTAAATTATTATTTCTTGACCCGTTATCATGTTAGACCTGTTGTATTATAATAGGCTTGTTATATTCTTGAAAATTTAAAGTATGTGGCCTCACTAATAAGGTTAGTGATTTGCGAACATCATCATCATTATGTTCCTTCTTTTTATTGAGGGTTAGATACAATGCCCCATTGTTTTCGACCATTGGCATTTACGAACACACGTTATTAAATCAGCTATTATCGATCGCCAACGTAAACTAAACCGAGTTGATCAAACAAAAGTTTATCAAAACAACAAATAATCGAAACTGTGTTGTTTGTTGTTAATCTATTCCATAAGAGCTGGCTCAATATCGCCTCGTTTCCGTAATAGTTTGTGGGGTAAAAAGCTCATTTTCTATCGCGTTGTTCATTTTGGTTTTTTTGTTTGCTCAGAGGCCGGTCTTGCTTTAATTATTTTCACAATCATCTGCGTCGCTCCTCTCCTTTTCAAGCTTCATTTATCTTTCCCCACGTCTTTTCTTTGTCGCGTGAAATTATCATTTTGAATGATATGACTTTTGATAAGTGTTGGGTCATAATTTCCTTTGGTATATTCACGAAGCAACGAAACTAACACTCTACCAAAGCTCTATCATTTACAAATGCTTTCGATAGGCCTGCTTACGATTTAAGGAAAAATTAGGGACACAACTATGAAGCTACAAATTCCCACTTTCTGTCTCGCTTCAAACGTTTGTATTTGTTTCAACAGATTTTCCATCCACTTGGAACAACACAAAGCATGTTCAGCTGGTTGCTTTGGATCCAACTAAGACTGAATACAGTACAGTATTGAAAAAGTTTAACAGCACTCGTGGAAACATTGTGTTTAACATTGTGAGGGTGTGTTGAATCGATTTAATATTTTTCTATTTGAATATCATCACAAAAGTTTAAATGTGTGCAACCATAGGAGAAGTAGGTTTTATTATCGTATTCTAAATTTAATAAGCTTAACCATAGGTTACAAGTCACACATATTTTTGTAATTAAGCCAAGACGATTTATGTGAGTGAAAGAAAGTAAGTGTTTTGTTAGCAAATCCACACTGTTGAAACCAGTTCCGACTTTGGTTTGACAATGTGATGTTGTATTCACTTAGATTGAACGTGTGGAAAACAGAAGACTTTATGCTCAATTCATGGCCCAAAAGAATGAAGTGGAAGACGGAATGAGAAAAAGCAACAAAACTTTGCCAGTCACTCAAGAACTATTCCATGGAACTCATCACGGTGTAGCAGAGCAAATCTACAAAGGAGGCTTCAATCGAAGTTATGCTGGGAGAAATGGTAGCCTGTCTTTGTAACATGTATTTTGTTGAGCGTAAATTTACACTTCTGGTTTTTTATACTGTATTTCAGAAGATCGCTACAAATTTAGATTTAGTTTTGAATTATTATTCTTGCTTTGCTTTTCATTGGTTATTTTTTATACTTTTTGATTAAGTTCCTAAAAAAGTGCATCACGCTACCTACTCCAGTAAAAACAAATTATTTTTCAGCAACTGCTTATGGAAATGGAGTATACTTCGCATTAAGTTCTCAATACTCGAATGGATATGCTGCTCCTAACAATCAGGGAGAGAAGAAAATGTTTCTTGCTGATGTGGTCACTGGAGAGTACGGCCAAGGTCAGCAAGGGATGATTGCCCCACCTCAACGATCAAAAGGAAATACGGCTGATTTGTATGACAGTGTAGTTGATAACCTCACTAGTCCAGGAATGTACGTGGTGTTCAAAGATGCCAGTGTCTACCCTCTGTACCTTCTCACCTACAGATAAACAAATACAACTTCCCGTAATTTCAAATCATTTAAATCTATTAGTTTGCTTGAGATGTTCTATCATGTCACTTTTCTAGATAGAACAACGTTTTTCTGTTTCTTTTTACATGTGATTGGTATTCCACTGAACATGAGGGTTATTTGATCTTTGCCCTTGCTGTACGTTTTCCTGCTTACATAGTTTCGAAGTTGCCTGACGATGAAAAGATGTCAAAATCGTAACTACTTATTGTGACTATTTACTGGGACTAAATTTAATATAATAAATTAATTACGACATTTCCTACAGTGAGGATGATTTTGCAAAAGGGTGTGCACTGTGCAGTGCTGTGCGCCCTTGTAGCCTACTGTAGTCTAAATTGCATGCAGCGTCTGTGAAAAAGTGAACAATAGGCTACATTTTTTTGTCGGTCTACCTCCATAAATCATTCGATTTTGCAACCAACTTTGTGGACAGATCTAACAAATTATAACTCAACTCTTGGAGTGTGCGTTTGAACAACAAACTTTAAGAACAGCTTTCCATTCTGCAGTAGCTTACCAAGATGAAATAATTCACAGACGCCAACAAAAGAAAAAGTTTGTTCTGTCAATGCAGTCAGTAGGTCAAAGTAGCCTACCTTATGCAGAATTGCCAGGATTGAGCTAAACACTAAACATCAGGCTTTCCCAGTCTTAGGAAAAAGATTTTCACAAACAATTGCCTGATTGAATATGGAGACTGACAACAGCATTTTTAATAATGTTGGTAGCCTAATAACCTATATTTAAGCTTGCATAGGAAAACAAATCAGTAAAATGTAACTGTTTGTTGCTTGTAAATGCGATGTGTTCGTCTATTCTATAGGCTAAGTCAATGGTTCTTAACTCTTTCGCAACCTCCGAGGTCAAGACGTTTAATCTAAATAACCAGACATTTTTCACAAAAATCTTTTGTATTTACGCCGTAATAACATCTGATATGAATGATGTAGGCGCACAATCTTGACATGAAATGAAAGCATACATCTTCAGCTACCGGAAGATGCAAAGCTTTGCCATAAAATTTAAAACATTCAATGTACAACTAGCAACTTCCCAAAAGTTTTTTTTTCTAATTTCAAAAAAAAAATTAAAAATTGGCAGAAAAGTATAGCCTACTTTATTATAATCTTTACTACCCAAGCATGATACAATAATATGAAAATATATGTAGTTTAATATAATGCAAAAACTAATCTGCCCATGAGAAAAATTTTACTTCGTTTCTGCGCGCAATGCTTTAGGAGATACAGCAGAATGAATATGGACAAATTGGGAAAATTTTAAGCAAAAAATTTACGTAATTTACAGTCTTTTTGATCGAAATATTTTACATTTTTTTTGCTTGAAACGCCTTTTTACCTTGGACGTATGGATACGTCCTTGGTCATCATGGCAAAATCTCAAGACGTGTGTATACGTCCGTGGTCGCGAAAGAGTTAACCAGGGTTCGACGAAGCTGTTTCAGGGGTTCGGCGCGAACGTTCTCTGAAACATTAACACAAGGCCTACTGAATGGCATATCAGTGAATATTTTTGGAAACTATTGTCCAGCCGAGATAGTAAATAAACATCTGTTGTTGAAACGGTCAATTTTGTGGGGTTGGGCTTTGAATCATCAAATATGTATATGCAGCTGTGTGAAACAGAGCCTCTGAGAGAAATTTTCACTAGGGGTACGAAGAGTTACTCCGGGCCCTCCCTCTCACTCCGGGCCCTCTTTGTCTTGGGCAAAACGATTTACTTTTGCTTAGGCGTACTACACATCATACAACATTTTACTGTTCATGTCTGTGCGCAATAATAGTATCAGGCGGCAAAAAACTATTATTTATTGTTTTGTGTTGTGCATATTATGTGATCTGTCCCTCGCCAATTTGTGTATCCTGCATTGAATTCGTGTGTCAGTTGTTGATGGTGCTATTGAGAGGTGTTGCTTGTACAGCTTTAATGTAAAATTTTCATATTCATTTATTTATTACTCTTAGATCTAGCCTATAATTATTTCTGAGGAGGACACTATGTGGTGTCGAAAACGTTGGATTTAAGCTTAGTGTTTTTTTTTCTTGTTTTTTTTTTGTGTGTTTGATCAAAAATGTTAAATCCGTTAACGCTACTGAGTGTACATTTATCTAGTACAAGTCAAGCTCTCTTCCAAGGCTTAAACATATCATCTTGTTGAAAATTAAAGTAACTTGTGTTCTTCTGGTGAGTATTTACTGGGTTACCTGCTGATGTTAAAGATGATCACTAGCGTTTTGTATTTCCGACGTTTCGTCAGTCCAGTATCTTGTTGAAACATAAACAAATTAATCATCTGACCAACAACCTTTCTTCATAAACTTTTGCATTCACCACATGCCTAGCAGAGGTGAACGAAGTCAGTTTTTTTTTACTCCGGCTCCGCTTTTGCTCCGAAAGTATTGACTCCGGCACCTGCTTCAACTCCAAAGTTTATTTGAAGTGAAATAAGCGTATAACTACCTTTGTTAAATAGTTTTTAAAAAACACAAAACACCCGGGCTTTTCTCAAAACTGCTTTTGCTACACTATACCCCTCCCCCCAGACAGGAAAATAACCAATTTTTATGATTTCATTTAGGGTGCTTTTAACAGGACATTTTTGCACATAAAGCATTAAATCACCACTTTGGGTTCCTTTTGCTCGCAATGCCCTCAATTACATTTCCGGGCGGCCCTTTTGCTACATTACGGGCCCCCCAGGACTAAAGAATAACAACTTTTATGCTTTAAATTAGTCGTTTAGAATGGTTTCAACCAAACATTTTTGCGCGTAAACTATAAAATCACAATTTCGGGCCCCCCAACAAACACAGGCTAGGGCCCTCAAGGGTATTGTAACGTACGAACACGCACACAGAGTGACGGTAAATGTATTCAGCTGTCGACGACAACGACAACGAACAAGCGACGGTGAAGTGAAGAAGGTTTCTGTGACAACACAGAAAAACAACGATTAGCAAACAAAACTTACGAATTAGGCCTAATGCGGAATTACAGATGACGAATTATAGGCCTAATGAATTCTTACCGACTATTTTGTGGCGCACGGAACAGCACAGGGAGAAACCCAACAATTGAAAATTCTACCGTTGTAGATCGAAACTGAACATATAAACGGTAAACAGTAAAATATTATGCTATAAATTTCACATCATAGGTGAGTCCCGTACTTGATTTTAAACATCGGGAAATGAGACGAGGTACTTATTACACTTAACCATTGACACTAAAATTCACATTGGCCTAGCCTATCACAAAGGTTGCAGTAGGATGTTAAGCTTACCGTGAACTGTGATAATCACTGATTTGGCCACATAGGCCAACGGCAACGACAGATGAAATTGCTGCACAGAGTTCAACTATGCTTCAACCACACAGTACATTAACGCAGTAGGCTAACTCTTATTCAACTAAAAAACAGCAGCACCGTTATGTCCGTTAATAGCTCGAATTAACTACCAGTCGCTAACTATAGTTGCTGTAAACGTTAAGCTGATCTTTACATGTAGCCTACTGCCACTTAGCAAAACTCAAAGCACAAAGAAACGTAGTAACGAACGCAAAGGCGCAAATGTAATTATGACGTAACGATCACACCTCGAGGTGAGACAGCAGGGGTTGCCAGGTGCTACTTAGGGAATCCGAATTTAGTTTTTAAACATAGAAAAGGAGGCGGACAAATACGACGTAACAGGTATGCCGTACCCTCCGTACCCCCCTCTCATAGACCTTGGTGTGAATAAATGGAGTCACAATTCGAAATCCTTCTCTGCCACACAGAAGTAGGCCTACGATGGCTACCGAGGGGGAAAGTGATGAATCGCGTTTTTGCTTTGCGTACTTAATTATTGGAGTTTTTAAAAGTCACAACCATCCGCATTCAAAACACTTTGTGGACTCAAGTTTTATCCTTACTTTGGCTATGTGGCTGACATCTTTGGTGCCCTCAATCAGCTGAATTTTTGTGCAACTACGTATTTTGAAACACGAAAATTTTAATTTTAACAAAATGTTTCACAAATAGTCAAAATTTCTCTTGAAAAATTGCACGAATAAAAAAAAATGATTGAAGTGTTTTTGACATAAAAAAATCTTCGTGTTTGTAGGTTTTGTATTTGGAGCGCAAAAGTTTGCTTACGAATAAAAAACGTCATTAGCCTACTAACAAGTAATTATGACAATACATTTAAAACAATGATTACTATTAGTAATAAATAACGCACTCAAGAACAAGCTTGCTTTCTAAAATTTTGCTATAACGTGTTGGATAAATTTGTCGTTGTTTTTCAGCCAGTTATTAGTGGTCATAAACGGCGAAAATCTCCTTAAGACGGTGTTCCGAAGAAATAAACGTAGTAGTCTATACTGATTAGTCTTATTGTTCAAAATTATGAGTTTTTGACTTGTGCGTATTTCTACATCGTAATATCACGAATATTCGTGTTCGCACGACGAGCATGGTATGTGGCCCTTGAGTTTAGTTTTTCCATTTTAGGCCTTTCACTTCTTATTCAGATTGTTTTTAGTTGTTGTACTGTGTGGTGAATCCGCTTCATAGTGTTTTCATTATGTGGCTTGCATACAGCTTTGTCTATTGTCAACTGGTGATACCTTGTTTAAAAACACGCAAACTTTCATTCAATCAAATCAACATAACCTGCTTTTTTGAGAGCCTTTTCACCTTATTTCCGAATAATTGTCATGGGTATTTCAGATCAGATGGTCTACTGTATTCGCTTCGAGAAAATGTATTTTTTAACTCTTGACTCATAAAAATAAGGTGCTCAGAGTTAGACAATATGTTGCAAGGTAGTCATTAGGCTACAGCTGCGTCATTATTGGCTAAAACGCTTCCCGGTTCGCCAAAGTATTTTTGTCGTTTTCATCTTCCTTTGTGCCAACACAAACAGTCCTGGATCAATGGACTGTCCAACCTCCCGACGTGCGTAACATGACAACCTCGTCAAAAATACCGTCGTTTTTACAATGATTAAAAAATGTTGCAGACGTTTCATCCGTGTAACATTGATGTTTGTTTGATCAATGTTATTTTACTGACCGGTAAGAATCAACAACTTTGTAATTTTTTGCCGGTCCTTTGTAGGCCACCTGCCGGTGAATCTCTGCTCTACCGTTTTATTTCACTGAAGCTCCGTTGCGTGAGAACGAAAGAATTTTTATCACAATGAGATATAGCCTACAGTTTTATTTCTTTGTGCATTACGTTATTTTTTTTGTAAAATTATCGATTCTTATGGTTTGATTTACCGCATTTGGTATTTTTATCAGACAAGATTTGTCATTTTCAGTTCGGACTTGCTATTTGAAATACTTTAAATTTTTCAACCAAGTGAATTCAAATTTTAACTGTCCACTGTTATTGTAGATTCTGCTGGTTTCAACATGTCTGGTGCGCCATCTAGTGGTTTAGTGACGTCATGGCACAGTTTTTAGTTAGTTGCATTGACTGTTTCATCCCGAATAGCAAAATCCGACTGCAGACGTTGAGTCAATGTAAAATTGACGGATTTTGCTGTCTGGTATGATTTCATTACTTATTGTGTGGCCGCAAACAGAATAAATTCGTGGAGAGCAGTGGGCTTTGTGCAGCGACTGGTTGGTGAAAAGAAATGCTTTCAGAAAACACCACACCCAAGTAGAGATGCGTTTAATATTTTTTCTGTTTGTGTTGTCCTACCGTGGTTGCGGTGATGTCGACTGCACATTAGCTGGAGCACTCGAAACACTGATATTGATGTAAAAAAGGAGTCTCGTTATAGGATACTGGTACCATTTGCAATACCAAACTTTAGATCCTGATTTTTTTGTTTAAAATAAACAATGTTAACCGGTTCCTTTACGTCTAATCGTACATAATGCTAAAGCAAGTTGCAGTCGCTAAAATTAATCAAGTCTCAAAAACAACCAAACATTTCAATGAAACTGTGTTGTATCAATACCAACTTTCAAAATGCATACCGATACACGGTTATCTGCATTCTTGTAACCACCGTAAGCAACTAAAATTTCACAAGTGTAGATACTATAGCCTACAAACGACTTGTTTTAGCCTGATTGAAACTTCAAGATCAAGCGGCGCTGGTTCGACTGTCGGGGTGTGCGCTTGAGCAACGCACGCTAAGGATTGCTCTCCATTCAGCGGCATCTAATGGATGGAATAATTCACCGGCAACAAGACTTCAACAATCGGAAACTTCACTCTGTCAATCTCGGTGACCGACTGACCGGGCCTGCGTCAGTGATTCAAAGCCTCTACAAGTATGCGAAACTGCCATGATTAAGCTCTGCAAGAAGCTTTCCCAGTCCGAGGATAAACATTCAATCAATCAACACAGTTTCCTAGTCGGGTGCCAACAACGATCATGCTGCTGAAAGCGAAACTCAATCTATTATATAAAATAATAATAAGTGGCTTGTAGTGTAATGAAGGTTCTTGAAATATCTACAGCTTGTTGACTATTGTTCTGATGTAAAGATTAATGCCATTTCTCTCTGCTCATAGGTCAGCTTAAAACATTTTCATAAGTAGCGGCCTGTTTTAGAAACAGAATACGTATCATCATAATTTTGAAGCAGGGTTGACAGACTCCGTCAGATGAATTTCTCCAATCGCGATTTCATCACATCAGTGGCTTTTACGCAAAGTGCCTTTGAGTGTTTTTCCACCAAAATTAAGGCGATTTATAAGAGAAAGGTCTTCAAATCCGTTTTGATAATGTTTTTTCGCAAATTTTTGTTTTATTTCTAAAAAAAAGTTTTTGGTTGTTCATATTCCTGTAAGCTTATTACCAGTTTTCTAGTTCAGGCCTCTTACTACGCTATTCCCAGAACCACAGAATATCCCCAATTAATTTCCCCATCTCGCAACACTGTTTCAAAACAATGAGTTTGTTGTTTGTGCCGTCGGGACTGTGGTAAAACAAAATAGCGAAAAATTGGAAGTCAACGCCATTGCTATTCTAAAATAGTCAAGTAAGATATCCATTTCTACTAAAAGTTTGAAATAAAAATCACCTCAAGCCAGAGATATTTTCCCAACACACTGATTGCACATCACTAACGGATTTTTTTACAATTGCGACAGCACCAACTTTTTGTAATGAACAATATGAAATAAAAAACGTTCTACTTTTGATGGAGGTTATGTTCCGTGAAGCCAGAATTGCTTGTTGCTGTGAACAATATTGCGAACAAAAGCACCTACCTGTAGGTCATGTCGGCTACAGTCATAAAAACAGCGTCAGATTGCAGATGATGCATGGGAAATAAGTGACTATGTTATCTCTTACATTGCATAAATTATCTGCGGTGTGTACTGGGGTTACATGTCAATATAATGGCGTAGAGTAAAAACCGTCGTGGCTTAAGCCTACACGTAGCACAAAAATTAACTGTGGTATAAAAACTTGATGCTATTTTTATCACATTATCCACGGCACCGGTAGCACAAGTACAACACATAGCCTTATAGAATAGACGAACATATCGCATTTGCAAGCAACAAACAGTTACATTTTACTGATTTGTTTTCCTATACAAGCCTAAATAGGTTATTATCAACGTTGTTAAAGATGCTCTTGTCAGTCTCCATATTCAAATTCAGTCAGTCATTTGTTTGTGAAAATCTTCATCCTAAGACTGGGAAAGCCTGTTTAGCTCAATCCTGGCAGTTCTGCATAGGGTAGGCTACTTTGACCCACTGACGCATTGACAGAATAAACTTTTTCTCCTGTTGGCGTCTGTGAATTACTTCATCTTGGTAAGCTACTGCAGAATGGAAAGCTGTTCTTAAAGTTTGTTGTTCAAGCGCACACTCCAAGAGTTGAGTCATAATTTGTTAGATCTTGTCCTACACAAAGTCGGTTACAAAATCGACTGATTTATCGGGGTGGACCGACAAAAAAATGTAGCCTATTGTTACACTTTTTCACAGACGCTGCATGCAAGCGTTCGTTAGTGCTGAATGCGAGCGAGATGATGGATCAAGCGAGTGAATATTGCATTATGGTGATGCATGAAAACATTTCAGCGAGAGGTTCACTATGATATTTAGCCTACAGTAGGCTACAAGGGTGCACACTGCACAGCATTGCAGACCCCCTTGCAAAATCATCCTAACTGTAGGAAATGTCGTAATTAATTTGTTACATTAAATTTAGTCCAGGAAATAGTCACAATAAGTAGTTACGATTTTGACATCTTTCCATCGTCAGGCAGCTTCGAAACGATGTAAGCAGGAAAACGTGCAGCAAGGGCAAAGATCACATAACCCTCATGTTCAGTGGAATACCAATCACACGTAAAAAGAAACAGAAAAACGTTGATCTATCTAGAAAGTGACATGATAGAACATCTCAAGCAAACTAATAGATTTAAATGATTTGAAATTACGGGAAGATGTGTTTGTTTATCTGTAGGTGAGAAGGTACAGAGGGTAGACACTGGCATCTTTGAACACCACGTACATTGCTGGACTGGCAAGGTTATCAACTACACTGTCATACAAATCAGCTGTAGTTCCATTTGGTCGTTGAGGTGGGGCAATCATCCCTTGCTGACCTTGGCCGTACTCTCCAGTGACCACATCAGCAAGAAACATTTTCTTCTCTCCCTGATTGTTAGGAGCGGCAAATCTATTCGAGTATTGAGAACTCAATGCAAAGTATACTCCATTTCCATAAACAGTTGCTGAAAAATAATTTGCTTTTACTAGAGTAGGTAGCGTGATACACTTATTTAGGAACACAATCAAAAAACCTAAAAAAATAACCTTAAAATAAAAACAAAGCGAGAAGAATTCAAAACTAAATCTAAATTTGTAGCGATCTTCTGAAATATATAAAACCAAAAGTGTAGATTTACACTCAACAAAATAACGATACCATTTCTCCCAGCATAACTTCGATTGAAGCCTCCTTTGTAGATTTGCTCTGCTACGTTGTGATGAGTTCCATGGAACAACTCTCGTGTTACTGGCAAAGTTTTGTTACTGTTTCTCATTCTGTCTTCCACTTCATTCTTTTGGGCCATGAATTGAGCATAAAGTCTTCTGTTTTCCACACGCTCAATCTAAGTGCATACAACATTACATTGTCAAATCAAAGTTGGAACCGGTGCCAAAAATGTGGATACAAAACACTTCTTTCTTTCAGTCAAATATTGAAAGCTACTTGGCTAGCAAAAAACATGTGTGCCCTGTAGCCTATGGCTAAGCTTTTTAAAAGCTTTATAATACAATAATAAAGCCTATTTCTCCTATGGTTGCACATATTTAAACTTTTGTGATGATATTCAAATAGAAAAATATTAAACCGATTCAACACTCACCCTCACAACGTTAAACACAACGTTTCCACGGGTGCTGTTAAACTTATTCAATACTGTACTGTATTCGGTCTTAGTTGGATCCAAAGCAACCAGCTGAACATGCTTTGTGTTGTTCCAAGTGGATGGAAAATCTGTTGAAACAAAAGATACAAACGTTTGAAGCGAGACAGAAAGTGGGAGTTTGTAGCTTCATAGTTGTGCCCCTAATTTTTTCCTTAAATCGTAAGCAGGCCAATCGAAAGCATTTGTAAATGATAGAGCTTTGGTAGAGTGTTAGTTTCGTTGCTTCGTGAATATATCAAAGGAAATTATGACCCAACACTTATCAAAAGTCATATCATTCAAAATGACAATTTCACACAATAAAACGTGGGGAAATTTATATGAAGCTTGAAACGGAGAGGAGCGACACAGATGATTGTGATTGGTAGAGAACAGTGATTAAAAGCAAGACCGTCCTCTGCGCAAACAAAACAAAAACAGAACAACGCGATGGAAAATAAGCTTTTTTCCCCACAAACTACTACCGAAACGAGGCTATATCGAACCAGCTCTTATGGAATAGATTAACAACAAACAACACAGTTTCGATTATTTGTTGTTTTGATAAACTTTTGTTTGATCAACTTGCTTTAGAACGTTGGCGTTCGATAAATTGATGATTTAATAACGTGTGTGCGTAAATCACCAACCTTATTACAGTGAGGCCACATACTTTGAATTTTCAAGACTATAACAGGCCTACTATCAATACAACAGGTTTAACATGATAACGGATCAAGAAATAATAATTTAGTAAAAATACACGCTTTCGGATTTTGAAAGCCCAAACAAATAATCAAAGCTTTTTTAGTTAAAATTTTACAATATTTCAATTAAATTCACATATACTGTATAATTGCTTAATTATGTAAAGTCAAAGGAAAGAGAAAATGTGGCAGACGACCAAAACGATGGCAAGACAACATTCAGTCATAAACCGGTCTCAGTTTGGCGACACTGGGCGAGTTAGCTCAAAATCACCGCTCTTGGAAACGATTAACCCATATTGATAGGCAATCTGCTGCGAGCGAAGCTGGCGACTGATGATAATGAATTTATATTTCAAATATCAAATAAAGAAGAAAGGGTGTGGTGGAAAGGGAGATTCAGGCTTTGATGGAGATGTACGAATATGCCACAACAGCCAGAAAGTTGGAAAATGAAAGATCAGAACGGTTTGAAGGAAATGTGGGAGTTCACCAAGGCTCATTTGTCAGCACTTCCTTATTTGTTATTGTGCTGGACGAAGTGACAAAGGATGTCAGAATAAAATTAACACAGGAATGCTTGTAAGCGGATGATCTGGTACTTCTTGCTGGGGACAGCTGGTTGGAAGTGGACGAGAGATACGCTAAATGGATAAAGGTATTAAAACCTAAAGACTTGAAGATAAATGTGAGCAAAACAAAAACATTTCATACTGCTAAAAACACCGTCAATTCAGCCAAGGTTGATTCTTGTTTAGTTTGCGAGAAAAGAGTTGGAAGCAACTTCAGATGATGTAATTACTAGGCGTACAATGAATGGGTTCATAAGAAATGCACAGCAATTGGCCAAAACCTGGTATAAATAAAACTTTAAACAAAACATTGTCAAGGGAAGATAGACGAAAGACAAAAGATAGTCTGCCCCGATAGCTCAATTGGTTAGCGCGTCACTTCTGGAACGAAGAAGCTTTAAGATCAAGTGGCGCTGGTTCGACTCTCGGGGCGTGTGCTTGAGCAACGCACGTTAAGGACTGCTCTCCATTCAGCGGCATCTAATGGATGGAATAATTCACCGGCAACAAGACTTCAACAATCGGAAACTTCACTTAGCCAATCTCGGTGACCGGGCCTGCGTCAGTGATTCAATGCCTCTACAAGTATGCAAAACTGCCAGGATTAAGCTCTGCCAGAAGCTTTCCCAGTCCGAGGATAAAGATTCTATCAATCAAGAGACAATCCCTTTGGCAATGGATAAACTGGAAGTGGTTGAAACGTGCTGCTACCTAGGAGATGCTTTAAGTATGAATAGAAGAGTGCAAGATTCAGTCGTATCAAGAATAAGAGCTGGTTGAAAAAATTTTCAAGAAAGAGTCTGGGAGTAAGCGTGTGTGATTATGTGTGTGAGATTCTATTCTGAAGAGCGTACGTAATACGTTACAATACGTGACTACAATATGCTACGGAGCTGCATGATGAGCCACGAGGATCGAAGATACGAGCAGGATGGAAACAACACAAATGAAAATGCTGCGAATAATGTATTAAAAAGAACCTTAAAAGATAGATATAGAAATGAAAGTGCTTGCGAAATGACACAAATAAAAAGCATCAACGAGTTTCGTAGAAGCCACGATTTGCAATGGTAGCCAATTAGCATGTGGAACTTATGTCTGATGACAAGGCTCCAGTAATGGCAAAGAAGATTTCTGTCCAGGGAAAGCGAATTGGGAGACCAAAAAAGAGATGGCTAGAGTTGGTGAGAAAAGACATCAGTGTAAGGAATCTGGATGGAATCAACCCTAACAACAGGGAAGCATGGCGAAAGGGCTGCAAAACTGGCGGACCCCTGCTAGCGAGGACAATCACTGGTCTCATCTACTAAAGAAGGGACAAATGGATGATGATATATTTTCCATTAATGCTTATTTCACGTACTGCTAACACCGGAAATGGCAACCCGATTGATTTTGCATTCTGATTTGGGATCATCGTTAATAATTGCTGTCATCTTAGTGAAATCAAACGTTAGTGATGCCTTGGAACCTTTCATTTTTGAATAAAATTGTTTATTTCCTGTGTTGTTTTCCTGTAAAATAAAGATTGTATAAAAAAAAGAAACACAGCAACCCCTCCCCAACAAAATAACACAATGCAATCTTCAAAGTTCAATTGTGTATATCTCATTAAGAAGGAGTAGGGCTGTAAGCCTTCACTGTATAAGAAATGAAGAAAGCCTTACCAAGCCTGAATACCGAAATCTTACAACAATTGATAAAGGCCAAGTAAGCAAACGCTTATATCCTGCACAAGATGAAATATGAAACATAAATATATTTTTCTCCCCATTTTGCTCCTATAAGAAATAACCGGTAGTCTACTCTACAACATCCCCCATATTTCTCTCTATCTTCGCATGTTTAATTTTAAGTTTTTTTCTCAGATCATTCTTCACCGCTTCTTCTCACGCTTTCTTTTCGTTTCCCCTTATCATTTCCCCCAATATTAACCCGTTCTGAACTCACTTCGGTAGCTTCTCATCTACCTATTCTATATGTCACATCCATCTCAGACTGCGTCCACGCAATTAGGTTACTTCTCAACATCCCGACCATCCACCCACTCTCTCAAACCATCGTTTTTATGCTTCATATTGATAACAATGGATACAATGATAAACTAAGGCGCAGTGACAAACTCTGTGACCCAAGAGAGCACTTGGTCAAAAAGCCCAAAAAGCGAGAAAAACAAACAAAATTCTGCGTTGTTGCACTTTTTTCTCTTTCTTTGATCGATCAATCACATTACATCAACCTAGCCATTGCCATAGAGCACGCGTGTTTAAATTAACAGCGAATTTCAGAAGTAGAAATTGGTCATGTTCCCCCTCAAACACTGAAAAAATAATGCAATATTAAGAAGTAAACACACTATTTACTCAACTAGAAATTAAGTTAACCTATTTCAGTGTTAATAGAGGTATGAGGTAAACTGCACCTTGAAAACTTTACGTGGAGATGTGGACACCTCAGACGGATTTCCAAAATTCAGTTCAGGACTAATACAAAACTCACTACAAAAAAAAAAAAAATACACAAAAACTTCGCCAAAACTAAATTATTGAAATCTCCCTGTGATTATGAAAAAAATGGTTTAAAGTTAACTTCAGTTTTAAACCAAATTTTGTAACACTGTGCGTCTTGAAAAAAAAAAAACATTAATGGAACAAAGTGCGACCAAATCAACAAACTGTTTTGTCTAAATTTTTTCCTAGATTCCAAACCAAGATAGTTTATTCTTCGGAACTCAACTGCCACATTGCCATGTTCTGATGCCATTTTTGCGCTGGGGAGACTGATGTTCTGTTCTATTTTTTTTTTAGATCCGCTACTGCTGAGGTATATACATTATACAACTTGCCTTGTAAGAATCCTCTATCTCCAAATTGGTCAAAAGCGAAAAGTTTTCCCAAGATTTTGTTTGTTCGTCCTCATACTTCCAGTTGATGAACTCCTGGCATGTTACAGCTTTGTGGAACTTTTGCAAAAGAGTCAAAGCGTACGTGTAAGCATCAATCACTTTATTTTTCAAACCAAGAATGAAAAACTTGTTGGTCACTCTGAAATAGATTACCGAAAGTTTTATGCAATGTTTGTTTTGTACTATTTTGTCTGAAAACGTAAAAATATGTGGCAACACCTTTTCATGACGTATCCTGTTTTCTTATTGTTTTCATCGTAATTACAAGACACGAAAAGCTGTTTTCAACTGTTGAACAAGAACGCGATTGATTATTTCTATTTTTCTATTCTGAGAATACAACTTCTTATTTCATAATCGGACTTAGGAAACAACACGTAACTTATTGTTGCTGTACAAAACTTCATTTTCAAAGGTTACTGAAACCACATCACTTTGTTTTGACTGCAACTTCATTTCCAAAGCTTAAAAACAAGAAATAGTAAATCTACGAGTTAAACATTTTAAAAGAAGCGTAGAACGAATTCCAGTTTTCTATTTAAAAACCACTTATTCCTTTTTATACATTTACTCGACAGCAACACTATGGTGCAGAATAAAACGGCGCAAAATACTCACGGATCGTCTTCATCTGGTGGCCTTATGGTGACATTGAATTCCCTTTCCAACGCCATAATGTCGTCCCAATCATCCTTGTCCAAACTTTCCAAAATGTCATTTTCAATTACCTTTTTGGCACATTTGTCCTCAGCTTTGTCACGAACAGCTTTCCAGGCCTGAATAATTTTCAAAATACGTGAATATTAGAGTATTTGGGGCCATGTTCCACATCTTTATGACGTCATATCGTCATTGGGTGTCGGGTTTTTACCCAAACCCCACATCACACCCCAGGTTTTTTGAAAATCAAAAAAGGTAAAAATATGAAACATCCTACCTTGGTCATGCTGGATTTGTTGTTCGAAGTGAAAAACAGAACAACTGAATGTCTGGTGTCAGATTCATCCGTTTTAGGAAAATATCCAGATCTGGATTTTTTGGACTCGGGCGTTTTGTTGCTGGAAGATCCTTTGTTGTCGTCTTCGTTCGACGTTTCATTTTTCTTAGGAGGGGAGGCTGATACCGTTGGCACAGATTGAACTTTGGGGGAAATGTGATTTTGAAATACGGACAGCATCTTTTGGTCAAAAATCACCACATCAATTCGATATAAAAACTTGGGTTTCTTAGACAGGAACTTGTCAATTGCTGTTTGCATTGCTTTAGCAACGTTTGGAATACCAAGCTTTGCGTTACCTAGAATCATGTTAGCCAGAAGTTAGTGTTCATTAAGACTAAAATTGATAATGCACCATGAGTTGTATAACTTTTTAACATGTAATTAATCAAGCACTCCCAGAACTGCTCTACATCCAACAGTATCAAGCATACCAAATTATTTAAAAGGAGTAAGATTCTCTCTCCAAAGGGAAATTTTACATTGCGATCAGCGGTGACAAGAAATAAACTAATGGCTCGAAACCCCTACAGTCACAGAATTGTAAATTATAAAAAAAATCTTTCTTACTTAAAAACTCCTTTCTCATTCAGAAAATAAGCGTTCCTTCAAGTAACAAATCAACTGTTGCATGTGTCTACTACTAATCTACCTGTCCCGATTGCAGGAATGGCCAGAGATGATTTCTTTAATGTCGCATCTACCAAAGTGAGGACACGTTCTAATCCACTGGATATGCTTTCGACAGTACTTGGTGTCACAAAATGAACAATGTTGTGAAAGTTAGTCTTTCCTCCAGATGTGACTCTATAAATGTCGGCTTGATGAAGTGGTTTTTCAGTTCCGATTCCTGGTCCTGCTTTTTGCACCAGCATCTGGGACAACTGACTGGCTGCAAAATTCAAAAACAAAATACTAAATTTAGACAATGCTTGAAATAAAATCAAATAAAAGTTTCCTGTTCATTTTCTAAATCCAACTATTTTGAATCAATGCTTATTACGCACTTGCGGTCGCACGCTTTACATGTAAAATAATAATTTGAAAAATGTTGTTGCTAGAGCAAGCACTCTCTTACTCAACTTGTTCTTTCCTATACTGATGTAAATAAAAAATCAATTACGGCTTACCCGTAACGTTGAAATCAGAGCCAGTTGTATTGATCATAACCTCACACGTGGAAGCCAATATGTCGCCACGTGTGACTGTGACTTGAACAGGGCCTGCTGGTTGAGAACGAGGAGTTTGTGGGTCAACGGCTGATGTGATGGACTTGGATTTCTTTGACTTAGACGGAGGAGATGGCCCTAATAGAGCCTTTTTGAAGTCAAAAACCATTCTTTTTTCAAACACAACCACATCAATCCTTTGCAAATGCACTGGATCGGTCTTCTTGAAAGCGTCTGTAGCTTTACGGATGCTTTTTGCCACTTCCAAGCTTGACAAGCCGATTTGTCCTGCATAAATATAATAAAAGTTAAAATGACAGGTCCGCTTTTTCTGTTTTAAGTGGTTTTTCTACTATAATAAAAAAAGCGTAGGTTATAAAATGCCCAACGCAGCTGATATTTGGATTAATAATATCTAATTTTTCTAGAAAGTCTGTATTATACAGTTGAAATCCCTGCAAAACCAAAACTATGTAGATTAATCAGGATATTAGAAATGTCAGTGTACACTTACATACACTCATACAGCCTATTTGTTTTCTAGAGAAACAAGGCTCAGAAAAAGGGTAGAATAACTTGTTGAGCATCTTATAATTCTACCGCAACGCAAAATCGTAGTCACTCTTTTAGCCGTAGAACATGATACAGCTTTTAAGTAGAACAGCATCCATGTGAAGATATCAGACCTAGTGCAGTGAGATAGTGGAATAATAATGAAAACAGAGCGTTATCATACAACCAAGAATAAAGCACTACAATGTAACTTGCCAGTTAGCGAACTCCATAAAAATTGCAGATTACAAATTGATCTAGACAATACTGTAGACATGCAAGGTAGGGCAGAAATGAACTTATTGGCAAAGCAATATAATCATTTTTTGATACATGTACTTAAGTCTAGTTACTGTCAAAGTGTCAATGATGATAAGACAGAGCCCTTCAGACTGTCAAATGAAGCTTAGGCTAAACAAAGAAGAATATGTAGTTTACGGGTATTTGCACTTGGCATTAGATTCATTGAATACTGAAAAGTTTGGGTGTTCATCAGGACAATTATCGTTTCTAGCACTAGTTGCTACGTTCATCTGATGAAATTGAAAGTAAAATTAACAACAAACAAGATGGTTTATTGCTTCACTGACGTTTCGCGCACCATGACAATGCGCATCCTCAGAGCGAATAACATACAAAATAAAATTTCACCAGGTTATATACTGCAGTGCGATTGAAGGCAAGAAAAAATAGAACACGCAATATTTAAAAAAATTGGCCAATGATGTGTGAGCGGTTACTTTCCTCGTTAAATTACGTAAAAACTTCCAACAATAGACATAAAAATTCGAGCGGTGACGACCAACAGAAAAAGTGCGATAGAAGGCAAGAGAAATAGAACACAATGTTTTAAAGATTGGCTAATGATGTGCGGTTACTTTCGACGTTAAATTACGTAAAAACTTTCAACAATAAACATAAATTCGAAGCACTGAAGACCACTAGAAATTCGAGACAAATTAGATTGCAATAACGTTTCCAACTGTGTTTAAGTGGGCTTGAAGCCTGCACGTCGAGACAATAATGATTTATAAGGTTTTGGTAAAAAGTTTCCGTCGTTCCGGTTGAGTACATTGCAATGTTTGGATGTGATGTTGATAAAGCAACTTTCTGCGGTGGTGCGTTGATAATAATTACTTTCATTTTTCAAAATTTTTGTTTCGGACCAGTTAATTTTGTGATCCTCTTCTAACATATGTGAGCAAAGGGCTGACTTTTCATGTTCCATATTTTTGACCGCTCTGCGATGTTCTTTGACCCGGGAATTTATACTACGTTCAGTTTGGCCAATATAAACTGCGTCACAATCATTACAAGGAATTTCATAAACAACACCACATTTATTGTCAAGAGGGGTGGGGTCTTTTGGTAGTGATAAAATATTGCCGATGGTTCGAAATGGTTTCATAGCGACTTTAACTCCGGCGCGATTCAATGCTCGTCTTATCGACTCAGAAACTCCCTGTATGTATGGAATGGTGGTGAAACTGTTATAAGTTGTGCTGTTGCTTTGTTTGACCTGACGTTTGGTCGAGAAATGAGTGTGCCGTTCTGCCATTTTCTTGGGAAATCCATTAAGTTTTAAAGTGTTATAAATTTGTTTGTTTTCGTTTTTCTTGTTCTTTGCAGAGGTGACCAAGTTATTGGCGCGGTTGTAAAGTGTTTTGGGAATAGATAATTTGTGTTGAAGAGGGTGGTGTGATGTGTATTGCATGTACCTGTTGGTATGTGTTGGTTTATTGTAAATCTCTGTGGCTAATGTACCGTTGGTTTGTCTGGTGACCTTCACATCAAGAAATGCTATGCTTTGGTTGTTTTCAACTTCTTTAGTGAATTGGATGGAGTCTGATATGGCGTTTAAGTGTTGATGAAATTGATCTACTGCGTGGTTTTGTAGTATACTAGTAGACTCCATCCAATTCACTAAAGAAGTTGAAAACAACCAAAGCATAGCATTTCTTGATGTGAAGGTCACCAGACAAACCAACGGTACATTAGCCACAGAGATTTACAAAAAACCAACACACACCAACAGGTACATGCAATACACATCACACCACCCTCTTCAACACAAATTATCTATTCCCAAAACACTTTACAACCGCGCCAATAACTTGGTCACCTCTGCAAAGAACAAGAAAAACGAAAACAAACAAATTTATAACACTTTAAAACTTAATGGATTTCCCAAGAAAATGGCAGAACGGCACACTCATTTCTCGACCAAACGTCAGGTCAAACAAAGCAACAGCACAACTTATAACAGTTTCACCACCATTCCATACATACAGGGAGTTTCTGAGTCGATAAGACGAGCATTGAATCGCGCCGGAGTTAAAGTCGCTATGAAACCATTTCGAACCATCGGCAATATTTTATCACTACCAAAAGACCCCACCCCTCTTGACAATAAATGTGGTGTTGTTTATGAAATTCCTTGTAATGATTGTGACGCAGTTTATATTGGCCAAACTGAACGTAGTATAAATTCCCGGGTCAAAGAACATCGCAGAGCGGTCAAAAATATGGAACATGAAAAGTCAGCCCTTTGCTCACATATGTTAGAAGAGGATCACAAAATTAACTGGTCCGAAACAAAAATTTTGAAAAATGAAAGTAATTATCAACGCACCACCGCAGAAAGTTGCTTTATCAACATCACATCCAAACATTGCAATGTACTCAACCGGAACGACGGAAACTTTTTACCAAAACCTTATAAATCATTATTGTCTCGACGTGCAGGCTTCAAGCCCACTTAAACACAGTTGGAAACGTTATTGCAATCTAATTTGTCTCGAATTTCTAGTGGTCTTCAGTGCTTCGAATTTATGTTTATTGTTGAAAGTTTTTACGTAATTTAACGTCGAAAGTAACCGCACATCATTAGCCAATCTTTAAAACATTGTGTTCTATTTCTCTTGCCTTCTATCGCACTTTTTCTGTTGGTCGTCACCGCTCGAATTTTTATGTCTATTGTTGGAAGTTTTTACGTAATTTAACGAGGAAAGTAACCGCTCACACATCATTGGCCAATTTTTTTAAATATTGCGTGTTCTATTTTTTCTTGCCTTCAATCGCACTGCAGTATATAACCTGGTGAAATTTTATTTTGTATGTTATTCGCTCTGAGGATGCGCATTGTCATGGTGCGCGAAACGTCAGTGAAGCAATATACCATCTTGTTTGTTGTTAATTTTACTTTCAATTTCATCAGATGAACGTAGCAACTAGTGCTAGAAACGATTAGATTCATTAGTGGAGAGGGATGCTGCTGCGTGTTCCTTGGAGAGCAAAAGCAACAAACAAACCGATTTAGACAAACTAAACCGGACATATCCCTAGATGCCAGAATAGTCGAGCAGAAACTATCATATTTTGGCCACATAAAGAGAAGAAAATCACTAGATAAAGACATCATGCTTGGTTTGGTCAGTAAAGAAAGAGGAAAGGGTCGTCTCAAAACTATATGGCTCAATACACTGACGAATGACAGCGGGATGGGCATGGAAGAGCTCAAAAAGGTTGCGAGGAATCGAGAGTTGTGGAAGGAGAAGATTTATAGAGTGACCGAGAGTAGAAATCGACTGAATAAATGGATGCAATATACCTTCAGCAAATTTTATGTTGCCATAGAATTCTTACCAGTTCCAATAGCAGGAATCGCAACTGATGACAACTTGAGATTATCTTCCACCAGAAAAAAAACTTCGGAAAGATGAGTTGATATCTCATCAGCGCTATTAGGACTCACAAGATGAATGACATTGCGGAAGGGCAGGTTTGGGGCAGTGGTCACTCTGTAAATGTCTTTTTTCCCGTAAATAGGTTTGAACTTGCATTCCTCCTCCATCGCTTTTCCAGCTTTGGCAATGAGCTTGGCTGACAGCTTGCTCTCTGTAAAGAAATCAAAGCATTATTAATTTTATGGTTTTGTTATGAAATTGCTGTCTTGATAAAATTTCAATTTATCAATCAATATCAATATCAAATATAAATATCAAATTTAAAATATCAATTTCAAAAAACCATTCCTATTAACCTACGTCAGATTGCATTACAAAAACGGCAAGTTTCATATTCTAAGGAAGCTAAGCATTGGTAGGTGACCACTGGTGGGTGACCATTTAGGCAATCGCAACCCACACTTGTTGATACCAATTTTTGTTATTTATTTCCAGGTAAATGTGGAATGGAAACACTAACGAGTCCTTACTAACAAGGTCTTTGAAACAGCTTTGGCCTTACAGGTACGAATATTATTGAGATACACAACACAGACAATGGTTCAAATAAATCGGTTATCCTTCACCCGGTGCAGCCTACCAGGCGGAGTCACCGCAAGTGCAGTTTAGTTTATGCATAATTGAAAAAAAAAACGAGTGAGCAAACAAGGCTCAGAGTGGCAGTGCTTGGTATGCAAGTTACCATGCAATGCCCATGATAAAACAAAGAAAGAATCAATGAAAGAAATATAGGTCTTCCTTGGCGGTGATTACATGGAATACAGGCACAAATGTACTAAACACAAATGTCATCATCACTGGATACAACCTTATATATGTAAAAGCTATGATCAGATCACAAGATTCTGAATTGTTTTGTTAATTTTTGTTCGTCCCGATAAGTTAATTGGTGGTTATACTGGTTAATCGCCCGTCTTTGTGGACGAAAAAAACAAGTCAAGCAGCGCTGCAGGCTCTGGGGATATGCGCTTGAGCAATGCATTTCAAGGACAGATTTCTATCCAGCGGCACCCAGTAAATGGAAAAATTCACAAACAGCAACACTTCGACAATCGGCAAGTTCACTTTGTCAATCTCGGTAAACCGAGATTGCGTCAGTGATTCATAGTCTCTGAAAGTATGTCCGACTCCAACGGTAAAAATTTAAAACCAAGCAACCAATCAATTTTAGTCTTTTCAAAAACTGAATTAAATTGCAATTAGGCTACTATGTATTGTATAGTATATCTCAAATTTATAATATTCTACAAGGCTACACCACCATCATCAGGTTCTTCTTCTACATTTCATTCATTGATATTCGTCATGCCAAAGAGTCGGAAGGCTCTGCCTTTTATCACCCTTGAGCAGTGGCGGTGAGTCGGGCTAGATGTTTGGGTAATTGTCGAGTAGCCATTAAATTGCTTGGTCATTCAGTTCACGCAGAATTTTCATCACATGCACTGAAATCTGAATAACGCTGTCTCTCGCACGAAAGAAGAATGTTTTCGTTAATATTAAATCAATACTAATATGTTTTTATGTGATGCTGTATTCATCGTAGACGTGCATGGCGTTTTACAAAAGCGGATAGTGTCAGCGCAGAGCAACTGATTCATAAAAAAAACTGAGTAAGCAAAGTAGCTCCTTTTAATTCTAAGTTACATTACTTTTCAAATTGTAATCATTGCCAGTGGTATTGACGACAACATCACAATCAGATTGCAAGATGTCGCCATTGATGACGGAGACATCCACTGAAGCTTCTTGTTTTGGTGTAGGAGGACTTTCGGAAATTCCTAAGAAACTTCCGATTGCCTGAAACAATGTAAATGATTATAACAAGGTATCATGGTTCGAACAATCACGTACAAAATGAGAAACATGAAGTTTTTCTTTCCACAATCCGATTTGGTGATTGATATATAATTCACCCAATGGCGAAACCCCCCACCCGGTATGGACCTGCCCCGGCCGACTTGGGTCCAGCTCAATAGAATTCGAACAAGAGTCGGCCTCTTTCACTCCAATATGCACAAGTTGGGTTTGGTTCCTTTGTTGGACTGCGAATGCGGCACGGAGAAACAAACTGCTGACCATGTCGCTACTAAATGTTCCATTTACAAAGCACCAAATGGAATGTATGGTGTAACAACAATTGATGAAGCTACACTAACCTGACTTCCCATCACCTGCCATAAAATCTGAACAATCCTGTTTCATGCGAAAGAAAAAGTTACTAGTGAGTGCACAGCCTTGTGCTGATAGCCGAGAAGAACGTTCCTTTCTTCACAAAGAAAAAGTTCCTTTGAAAAGTATAAAAAAATAGAAAAATACGTGTTTTGAGAGTGCATCACCACTGTGAGTTTAAGTTGCAGCAGGTGCGGATTTATGGGGGGGGCCCGGGCCCCCCCCGAAATTTTGTGAAAAATTGTATGTTTCCTCATGAAATGGTTTGATAAGCTTCTAAACAGCTGATATTAGTCCCTCGGCATCACAATTGATGAAAATAGTTCTTTTAATGTCTATTTTATAGCATATAGTGTATGTCGTAGTATCATTGTTCATATCTGTTTAGCCTTTTCTTTCTTTTTAATTGATTTTCAAATTTTCTGGCCCCCCCCGAAAAAAACTCTTAGATTCGCGCCTGAGTTGCAGGATAGGATAATAACATTCAAAATCTAGAACTCAAATACTACCTTGACACCTGATTTAAACCATCCAGCGCTGGCTTGCTCTTGAATTGCTTCTTCATCATCTAAAATAACAACATATTCCCTTTCCATCTTTTTCAAAACCAAAGATTCGCTCATCGAGTCCTAAATTAAGAAGTTACACTTGAAAATCCCCAAAAACAAACAAGTCAAAAAATAGATTGGTTTATGCTTCTATTTAAGAGATCAGGTCAGCTTTCAATTCTGCATTATTTATTAACTTAATTTTAGCAAAGAGTTAACTTTGTTGAATAACAAACAGATAAAGCCAAGCGACGACGCGCCATTTAACATAATATACTGTACAACAATAAACAAAAATTTACAAACGTTTTCGGCTACATCACATGTTAGTTTTTATCAAGCATTTGAACAACTGAATTACAACAAATGAAACACAAAATGCACAAGAGAGTACTAAACATGGCAAAGAATTTAAGGCACTTCGCATGACAATTTGATTATACGGGGAAAACACATCACATGATAGTTTCATTAAAGAGACAACGTATTTACTTGCCAGGCGATGTGTTTTCCTCGTGTTCTCAAACTGTCATGTAATGTACCTTAAATCCTTTGCCATGTTTAGTTTACTCTTGTAGATTTGGTATTTCATTTGCAGTAATGTAGTTGTTGAGATGCTTGATAAGAGGTAAAATGTTACATGGCTGAAACTGTTTGCAATTTTTAGCTTATTGTTGTATATTATGTTAAATGCCGTGACGTTGCTTGTTTTATCTGTTGATTTATCAATGTGTAGCCTACCTATGCTGTAAAATATCCGGCAAAAATCCTACATGACGAGAACAAATAATGAAGTGTGTCGTAAGCAGAATATGACATAATATATGTATAGGTGAATACTACTGACAACGACAAATATTTGAATAAGGGAAAGCTTGACAAATATTACGAGTTAACAGCAACCTTTGACCGAAAGCTCACATTTGCAGCTTCGTTCCATTCCTCGGACTCCACTGAATCAAGTTGTATAACGCACTGGGTATCTTTAGATGTTATTTTCAAAAACTGATCACCGCCTTTTCCTCGAAAGAAGTCGGCTGCCCCAGGAACAGAGAGCGTTTTTGTGCTTGTTTTAATGACATGAGAAATCTCTTCAATCCAATTTTCGGCTAAAGAATGAATGAACACAATATGAAAGGAATAGACGTCAAGTGTTGCTAATACGTTTGTTTGGACAATTAACCTTTCATGACTGTTTCGTTTACCAAACCTAACTAACTGTTTTAATTAAAGTACAATTGCTCCAGGACAAACAAACTACACAATCACCTTTGCGGACATGACATGCTTTTCCTTTCACATGAATACCTCCAGGTTCCTCATACCATTCAGTTTTGTTGAGATGTTCATTTGCATTAATTTCGGTTGGAAATGAGCAAATAAACATTGTTTCTGGATACGGAAGATCTACTCGCTTTTCAATTTCAACGTTGTCTTCAAAGAAAGCTTTAATGCGCTTTAGTTCTCTTTCAAAGCTTTGTGGAAGACCCACCAATTGAATTTCGGCAGTCTTTGGCTGAAGATAAAGAACTACTGTATTAAAATAATTATTCAAAAAATTACGTTGGACCTAGTCTTTCACAGGCTGTAGACTTCAAACATCAACTACTTTAGATCAAGAAGGATCCAACGTCAAAAAATACTACATAGGTTGGCACAGAAAATCATTTCAGATTGCACACAAAATATGTAAGTGAAAAAAAACTACCATGGTAACTATGTCTCAAACAAGTTTTAGGTCAACGTAAAACCAAAGTAATAGGTAATCAACAATGTTACAATCAAATCAAATTTGGGATCGTTTCAGAACAAGACTAGGTCAGAAAGCGAGGCAGACTCCGACTCAGCTCAGCAGCAGCCTAGAGCAGTTAGCTATCAAATTTTGTGTTTGAATTAACAACAAAAGACCTCGACTCAAGCTCAAACAAAGTTAACGACATTGTTTAAAGTTTTGTGCCCATCAGTGGTAAGCCAGTTTGTCTAGATCAAAATTACTAAAATAAAATAATTATTACATTTTTGAAAATAAGAAGAGTTCCAGAAGATTCCACTTTAGCCTTCAATTCTTTCCACTCATCTTCTTGCATCAGATCATCAAATTTGCTTTGGCAAGAAACTAGGTCATACTTAATCAAGTCCCTGATCTTTTCTTTCGCTTGTTTAAGTTCCGTTCTTTTTTGATTGGAGTATACTAACCTCAACATGTCTTCCTTCAGTGTCAAGCAAACTGTATGAAGTTATAAAGCTTACATAAATAGTTGGAAAGTTATCGGTTAAAGAATAAAACAAAAACAAGCGAAGCATTATTTTGAGACTTGTCACAAAAGGATGACAAAAAGCAACGCTCTTCTTTTTCCAAAAATAAAAATCCATTCAAATGTACAGTAGTTTAGTAAAGTTTCTAATACAGTACATAAAATTTAGATAAAGAATTTGCTTTGTTTCAAAAATTTCTGACAGATGTGCCGGTTATTCGAAAGTGCTGACTACAAGAAAATATTTTGTGACGTAAAACTGTATTGAAAGGAATGAAGCTCCGCTATTCCCTTCGTCGAGCACACAGTCCCAAATCAGCAAACAATATTAGAATTCTTGAAGCACGTTTCACCTTTTATTTGAGCTACTTTCAACTTGCTTCGAAGATAGTCTACAATATCAATTTGATCCTTGGAGTCTTTTGACTGCAGTGAGCATTGCAAAAATCGCTTCTGCATGGCATGGAGGAAAGACATATCACAATCTTGAACTCGCTGCAGCAATAAAATGATCACAATAAAGCCACAGATGTAGGTAAACTGACAAGACCACGACGCTCTTTACTGCGCAGTTTTGAGAGAATTAGAAAAACCCAAATGTTTGGAATAAAGGAAGAACAATGACTTGAAGAAAATGTAACGTTTAATTAGAGAGGTAATGCAACTAATATCTAAACATTTAACGCACGTCATTGCATTGTTTACAAGTTGGTACGCAACATTGACTCACTATTACAACTTCGTCTAGCAAATGAGTAACAAACTTGTTTTAGGATATTAAATACGCCAGAAAAATCTTAGTTACTACTTTGCAGCAAAATACTACAAAACAATCTGTGACACTTTCTGCAAGGATCTTGGTTCCTGATGGAGTAAAAATAGTACAACTCTACGAACAAAAGTTCTACCATTTGTTCACAGTGCTGCATAATGCGTAGCTGCGATCCAGTGTCGAAGTACTCACACCAAGAAACGCCATAAACGATCACAATGTAGCAAGTTTGGATAAATGACCAGCATACCTTCAGGCTACTTCGAATAGCAACCAAAGCTGGAGCGACAATATCTTTGGATCCTTCAAAGATCACTTGCTTGTTAGGTTTGTCAACATTGACTACTACGTTTTCATCGACATAAGCTGAAGCTTCTTCAACAATTCCACAATCCATAAGAATCCTAGTAACACAAACGTCAGCACTCCATTGACTAAGAATTTTTTGAAAAGAATAGAATATTGCAAGATTTTTGCAAATCAAAAATTAGGCTATATTAGCAGTTGTCGCTTATGCAAAGTTAAATAGCAATTGGGATCGTTTATAAGGATAGAATATAGATAGATGCTCTGATTTATTCAAAAATAATGTCGCCAGAAAATGCTTTGATTATATAGGCAGCGTGAGAGATGTAATTTCAGAAATGAACTTGAATTTACTTTAAATAATTTACAGTATACTTTGATTGACCATAAAAAATTTATATTTATTTAATCTCAACAAAATTAATCATAAAGTTTTACTGGAAGTCTTCGTCACTGAATATTTCCACCTCTCGGACAAAGTTGCACTTTTCTTCGAACCAATCCAGAAATGTTGATACGTCCTTTGGATTTCCTGTGATCTTTATTCCATCTCCGTCTTTAGGCTCCCATCTGAAGTAAAAAAATTAGCATGGAAATTACTTTACCGTCACAGAAGACGTTGCACAGAAACAGAAAGCGAAATACTGCAGCCCATGTAGCTCTGGACAACATGACTGTTTCAACTCACCAATGCAACAGGTTTTTAAAAGTTTAAGCTGTTCAAACTATTTAGGCTATACAGTAGCTTGAAAAAAAGTTAATTTTACCAAACAAGTTACTGTTGCATGAAAAAATGCATTACGGGGTGAGTCAAGTTTTTAGTAAAGTTTTGATTAAACTTGTGATGCTTTTTTAAGTAATATTTCTCAGGCTAATTATCCTAAAATTTTCTTACTTAGGATGACACTTACTTGATGAGTTGATAAAAGGCCACTTTAAATTAATTTGTATTACTTTTACAAACTTTGAGTTGCGTTGGTTTATTTTTAAGTTACTTGATTGAACATGACCTTTATGTACAGACGACTGGCAACACTCTTGCATAATGCACCCTACTCGCAGCGGACAAGGCGCTCGCTTTCCAATTTTGCCACGCTGGTTCGTTTCCCGGCTTAAACTGGTTGTTAAAAAACACCTCTACCCAGGGTGTAACAAATTGGGGGGGCGTTGCTGAAAGAAAGGTGATCGAGAGCAAGGAACTGGCCACCCACCTCTCGTTAATGCCGAAGGCTTAGTTAATGAGACTGTCACAATCACTGTGCAAGGCCTCGCGACAGGCTGCTTTGTATCTTGACCGAACGTGCTGTTTTGATTGTGGAATTCTTATGCTATATGTTATTATTGGTTACTGTCCTGTAGTAACCTCTGATTGCGAAATCTTTATTATGTGACGTATTTCTAGAACATTTTGTGGACGTGCGAGCCTGGAATGTTCTTTTGTTTTTCACAATTGCCAGATGTGGTTTGTTATGATGTAACATTACGTAACCTTCTCGAAGTTACTAGACCAAACAACCTGCTATAAATAGTGGTGTAATTTGCATGATTGTTATGAGTTGATTGTGAGAAATTATCGTTGTTGTAGTAGTTGGTAATAGGTGCAGAGATTATTGTTGATTGAGAGTTGAAGTAATTGAATAAAAGTAGATGAGAGTTGGTGCTGATATAAATTGTGATCGAAATTAGAGTTACATGAGAAGCTGTGAGTGAACTTCGTTAAAGTCCTTCAGGAATTTTCATTATCATTTCACTGGTAGAACTATCCGACCATTTAATTGACTGCTTTTCAGTGATATCCCATTAAACTACGTCATTGAACCTTTCCAAGTCTCTTTCCTGGTAAGAGATAGAAAGAAATTGTGACAGAGACCTTATCTTCTCGTCCCCGATTCTTGGTTCCTTTTGCCTTTACCCTACTCTCAGAACCAAGATGGCGTAAGTTGTGCTTACTACAGTAGTACCTGGTAATATCCCTGTGGTCAATGAGGCACTTTTACCATTCTGTTACACAGCCAGTTTTATACATGAGTGATATTACTAAACATAAGGCATGCTTTTCAAAATTTCTACCACGCTTCGACACGAAATAATTTATATTCATTCACTGCAAGGATAAAAAGTTACTAACTATTTATTGATATAAAACGCATCAAAATAGTACGAAAATAACTTTCATTCAAAGACGCAAACACGTTTAGTACTACAGACTTACCTGACAAACACAGAAATGACATCATTTTGTTTCACTGAAACTTCTACTATTCCATCGTCTTGTTCGTCCCATTGTTGCTCCTTTCTCACTCTGTCGCGGCTTTCATCTTCATACTTTCGACACCTGGATTTGAACTTGGAACAAAACTTTCGAATGCGACTTTTGCAGTCGTTTTCAAAGTTGTCTTGCTCCATGTTCTGACTTTCTTCCTAAAAGTTCAATTTAAGTTATACCACCAATCTACAAACCTCGAACAAACATCGATCACATCACTTTTGCGTTAAAAATAAAGAGCTAACTTAAGTAGACATTCAGAGACCTGTTTAAAAGATTTTGATTTCAGAAAATTGAATGTTTTTACAAAGTAGGTGATTGAGTCAATTGCAGCACATTTTAGTTGGTGTCCATTTTTCGCTATTCATCAAAGTAAAATACCAAAATTAAAATTATGCTTCCTGGTGCCATCCAATCAAACTTTGATTAGAGAGTTTCAGCAGTCTGTTAAAGGGAAACACCACAATGTGGCATTTTCAGAATGTGAGAGATTCAGCTGAGTTAAAAACTTACTTCTGACAAAAGAGGCTTCAGCTTAGCAGAAAACTTTGATTCTTCAGCTGAGTCTTCTTCAAACTCAACCTCAGCAAGATCTCCCATTTCTTTGCAAAGTTCATGCTGAAGGGTTCTGGACTTTTGGATGAATCTAATCACATCACCATCCACTCCCAGTTCATACCGGAACTGGCTGATTATGTAGGACGAAAAATCTACAGAACCTAAAAAAACCAAGTATGACCTTTCGTTTGTTTAAGTTGTAAGCTGACAACAAGACATTGACTTACGGAACATTAACATATTCCACTATTTTGTTTTATTTCTCTTCCAACGCGTTGCTCCACTACTCACCCTTTATCGCAGGACAGTACAGTGACACTTCCACTGGTTTCTTCGCCACTTTTATTTTCATTTTCTTTGACCTTTCAACGACTTTTTCAGCATCTGATTGATAATCACAGGTTAACAAAATTCGAAAAAAAATTTTAATCGAGAATGGGAGTAACTTTTCTTAGACCACAATTTGCTGCTGATTTCAAATCTGGCGCTAGTTTCGCTCTAGCACATCAGGTTTTAAAGTTATTGGTCTGAAAATTTTTGACCAGAAACGTCAATATTGCGTTCAAATACCGATTTTGTCGCTACAATTTTCAAATTTAGATTAGCTTCAGAGAGCAGAGTGTTTCAGATTTGTGCATTGCTTTCACAGATTCAACACTATTTAGTTGCATATGTATGCATAGACACTAGAGTGCAAAAAATGCCTCTTAAACCTTGTCTGAGGTACTGAATACTTGAGCTAGCACAATACTGAAGTGTCAGGTTTTTAAGCTCCCTGTATTATATTACAAAAACACAAGAAAAACGTTCAGCATGATACCAAAGATAGTGTTTAGAATGCAATGACACTTAGACATTGCTGCATCAAAATCGCTGGGCATAGGTGTACATGTTGGATCATCGTGATGCAGCATCCAGCAGTAATCACCCATCATCCTTTCGTTCCAGAACCCTTGATAGCGTGCTTCCATG
This sequence comes from Aplidium turbinatum, assembly GCF_918807975.1. Classification (NCBI taxonomy): domain Eukaryota; kingdom Metazoa; phylum Chordata; class Ascidiacea; order Aplousobranchia; family Polyclinidae; genus Aplidium; species Aplidium turbinatum. Next base: position 13,547,578 of record NC_137477.1, on the reverse strand, counting down.
TTTTGGATATCTTGGTGAAACCTTTCACCTTGTTCATCAATCACTGCACCAAGGTTCTCAGGGAAAAAGTCCAGGTGGGAATGAAGAAAATGAATCCTGAGGGACATGCGGCAGCCCATGTCATTGTAAGTTGAGAGCAACCTTTCAACACCTTTTTTGAAGGAAGCAGCCTTGAAATTTCCCAAAAAGTTAAAGCATAACCATTTGAAGGATTGCCATGCTCGACATTCTGATGAAGTGAGTGATTTTTCAAATCAGTATCTTTTAAAACTTCTCGAATCTGTGGACCAACAAATATTCCTTCTTTAAGCTTTGCATGACTTAGTTTTGGAAATTTCTTACAGAGGTACAGAAAACCGTTTGAATTTGATTTGCCCATTGCTTTCACAAAATTCTTCATCAAGCCGAGTATGATATGTTACGGCGGCAAAAGAATTTTGTCAGGATTAACTAGCGGGACATTTTGGACACTTTCTCTTCCAGGATTGTAGGAGCTTCTTGTTGGCCAATCCTTTTTCTGGTAGTGCTTAGTGGTAGCGCGACTATCCCACAGACACAAGAAACAACAGTACTTTGTAAATCCCCTTTGCATCCCCATTAAGATTCCAATCATTTTCAGATCTCCACAAATACTCTACTCATAATCCCTGTAATTAATAGCATTAAGAAGAATTTCGATGTTTTCATAAGATTCCTTTAGGTGCACCGAGTGTGCTATGGGAATGAATGGCTTTTCATTTCCGTTATGTAAAAGAACAGCTTTCAGGCTTCTTTTCGAGGAATCGATGAAAACTCGCCACTCATGAGGATTGTGAACTTCTCCCAATTTGTGAAAAAGTTTTTCAATATCATGACAAAAGCACAGGCCATCAACTTCAAACAAAGCAGCGAGGTCTTTGTTTCGTTTTCTGTAATGGCTCACTGCAACACCTTCCTCAACCAGATTTAACTCTTTTAATCTTGACGCAAGGATTTCTGACTTTTGCTTTGAAAGGCCAAGGTCTCTAATCAAATCATTGAGGTGCTCCTGGGAAAATAACTGTGGCCTGCCTTTTTCTTCTTCTTGATACTCAGAACTTGTTGATGAGAGTTCGCTTAATGAAGCGACGTCATCACCATCATTTTCAATGGAATCTAGGCCTCCCTGTGGAGGTAAAGGTGGCGACATGGTTTTATCACAAGGAACCGGCCGGCGAGCAGATTCCAAGTTTGGATAAGTTATTTTGTCCCTTTGCTTGATTATGACGTATCATTGTTTTATTGTTTATATCATTGTTTTATTATGACGTCACACTTAATTTGCAAATAAAAAAACTACTTTACTTGCCTGTAAATGTGGCATGTCTTCAAAATTTTAGAATTGGAATATCTAGAAAACATGATGTGCTAGGAAAAAAGTAAAGACATTTTTGAAATCAGCGCACAAAATGCTTCTAGAATCAATCAATCACGGGCTCGATTAAAATTTGCTGTTGACCAGTGTAATTAGTGTATATGAAGTAATGAGAGACAAACAGTTTTCGTTTAGAAAGCAATTTTAACCGTTAGGAAATGACACCATGTTTTCTGGTATCTACAATGTTTCTTCACCAAAATTTCGTACAGTCCATTCAATTAAGTGTTGCTAGGTGATATCTGCTGGAAATGCGCTTCTTTGTGTCTTTCTGCTCATTTGAAAATAGATGAATAATAGAAAACAATAATTTCATACGTAAAATTTATTAACTAAAATTATAGTATTCACATTACAATCACATACATTCACATTAAATTTGCGCAATGTGTAGCACTTGTAAAGAGCTGTGTGAAGTAAAATTACACAATCACAACGGGAAACGCTTGATTTGAGATTGTATAGACCGTTAGCCTTGCGACTCATAGGATGCAACCAATTGTGCATAACACTGTACAAGATGTTGGCATAAATTCTTAAAACGATGGAATAAGCAAACCTCTAATAGACGTTTGTAATGACAAAAGAGCAATCCATAAATACTAATACACATCTAACCAAAACATGTAAACTAACCTTTGTAACTGCCGAAATAAATGAAAGCTGTGTTTCTTGCAGCAGCTTGCTGAACTAAAGTTATGTCGCCATTGTTTAACTTTTTGTTCATGAAAGCAAGTTTAACGGAATCATCAGAAGCTCCTTTCTTGACGTTCTCCACTTTGATGCAATCTGATCGACACAACTTGATCGTCTACAAATGACAAAACACAAAGATATAAACTGATAAAATAAGCAACCTTTTTCGCAATCCATGGTCAGTGGTGTACGCATTCGGCCATGGTTATCACCAAGTGCACATTTTTAACAAAATACGTTACTTTTTTTTCTTTTCTTGACACACATCACATAGAATGGCAGCACCTTTTTAAAAGACAATTTAAAATTATTTTAAATAAATCGTTCAGACAACATGTCACGAAGAAGAACTAAGTATATACGTTTATCAAAAAAGGAAATAAAATACGCAATAACCTTCAATTTCAGATCAAAAGCGAAATATCTTGCAAAGTAAGATACTGTATATTAATGAAAACATCAGTCAAGATTAGTTTGCGAAATATAAAATACACCACACTAAGTGGCTATGTTCTGACTAAAGACTGTGAGAAGCATCTAACAACCCTAATCGGGACTGCAACCCTTAATCACAACAACCAGGAGGCAAAACATGAGATAAAGTACCGTAGTGATCACAAACAACAAGACTTTGTCGTCCTGCTGTAAGTATACTAATCGTAACTTAACACCAGACAGATTACTCAAATACTATCACCATCTACAGAAGAATTTAAGACAGGTTGATGTGCCACAATCTCAAATGTTAGGCTATAAAGCCACATAATGAGCTGTCATCGGTACATCAATGAGTCGTTAGTTGGATGGTTATTGAGGTGGACACATGTACCGCAGTACGAGACTAGTGCGATAGGGTAGTCAAGTGGACTAAGTTTGGGTTGTGCGCAAAGCCTGAATGAAAGCCTGTAAGGGCTGCCGGATCCACTCCAACATGCCGCAATCGCTTTCACACCCTGCCTCCACATCGACCTGTCCAAACAGTCGACTCTTGATAAACTAACATTTACTAATGGTGTCACAATTGTTCTTTTAATTGCACACTGATTACATGTGCGCTATTTTAATGTATGTTTGCGTCATATCAAACATATTAGTACAGTTCTTTACGTCACAGTGTCAACACATGAATTTAAATATTAAACCTTAGAATTTAGTGACGTAACCTTACTTGTGGATGCATTTCTTCCAGAGGTAGTTCAGACATTGTTGATGCAATATCATTGACATCTGAGTGAAAAGAGGTTATCTTTTGAGTTTCTAATATATGGCATCACGCTATGGTTACCATATGTAGTCGTTGATAATGCGACAGCAGCAATAAAGTTGTGTAATTAGTGAATTAAATTGTTATAATTGTATAAAACAATAATTTAAATATTTTTACAACTTGGTGGTTGCACATGATTGGAGCCCTTCAACCAGCCCCAGAAGGGTGAAAAATTATTACCCCAATTAAAGGCCAGAGGGATAAAATGCTAAGCTCTAATCAGATATAACACAAAACCTGGTTTTTAAGACAACGCCGACGCTAACAAATATGTTCGGAAAACCGAATAATTAAGGCTGAATTTAAAAAAAAATCCTGTAAGGTGATCACTTGTAATATTTTAACAGCTTGCTGTATCAATGTACAGTACTTTAGCAAATGCAATCTTAAAACTTTTGTACATAATGTTGGTTATTACCCTACTCATCATGCATTTTGCAAGAGAACATCAATAGATATCACTGCAGACAATGACACACCGTTTTGGCTTTACAGCCTCATCAGTGCAGTAGGTAGCCTGCACTGGGTATGACCACGGAGCTATAAACCCCGCATAGCAATTTTCCAATTTGTGGTCCATTTTCCAAAAGAGGCCACAAAATTGGTACTTTATTAATATCAAGCTAAAATAAATAATGATGCGGTCTAACCAAAGAAACTTACTGACATTCTCCGCAAAAGAAACTAAAAACATGTCTATCTGAGGAAGTTTTTTCACTTTAAACTCTGCTTCAGTACAGCATTCCAACATGTCTTCAATCTCCTCTTTATCATTCCCTTTGAAGTTGCCCTGAAATGAAACCAACCATTCGTTTGCTGTTCTTTCGGTTCCATCTAACAAAAAAAAAAAACGGGCACCGCTAACAAACAACAAACTAACAGTCGCATCATCTACGCCTAGAGTGTAACCAAATAAATATTGATGTCACTGCAACAGTGGCCAGCATTGGAACTATAGTTCCAAGGAACAACAAGATAACAGAAGGTAATGTTTTTCGCCGCTTTCAAATGGGATAAGCGATCACCTTAACAAGGATTCGGTCATCAAACACTGAAGGAACTAGTTTCAAATAAACTTGTAGTTTAGTTCCGTTGATCTCAAGATACTTGTTCTTGACCAATTTGCTTGCAACTGCGAAACATGATAAACAACAGTTAGTTGCAAAGAAATTTCTAAAATTTCTTTCAGATATGAAGTCGGCTCTTTCATATATCTTTTATGTCTAAGGGTATAATTATGTTCTAAATCAGGGGTTCTCAACCGGGGCCCGCGACCAAAAGGGGTTCGCCAAAATAAAAGGGTTGAGAACCACTGCTTTAGATGTTGGTGTTTCTATGTATGTTTCATAATATAAAAACATTTTTAATTATTGTACAAATATTTTTAAAGTTTTTGTTGTAAATAGAAAAGCATAAAACACGATTTCCTTCATCTTGTTATGGAAATTAATTTGTAAAACAAAAAGAATCTTACTTTGGGCCATACCGACTACCGAGGTTTGGTCTATCATGAATGTGGTAAACATAGTGGGCTATATCAGTTAGTTTAAAAAAAAAAAAATAACTACTGTAAGTTGAAGCAAGATAGCTTTAATATTATTATTAAAACTGTTAACATTAAGAATTTAATTTAAGATTTCAAATTCAACTTTTTATAATTCAGATAATATGAAAATAATAAATTATGAATAATGAATTATAATCACTGAAATCATATTGAATTGATATTAATAACAATACCGTCTATTAATTTTCAGTGCTTATCTAAGTACTGTAAATTAGTATACTTCGGTAGATGTTCATTGTGATGGCTTTTTTGCTTTGAACATTAAGTTTGTTTTAACAAAAAAAACCTTAAGCGAGTAATGTCGGTCTGGAATTGCATGCGGGAAGTGATTTTCTGATGTCTCTGGATTTATTAATATTCAATTAAACACTGAGAATATGTCCTTATAATGTTTGTAATGTATTGTATTGAGTTTAAATTTAACCGTTGTTATTGCGTTCATAAACGTAGTTGCACTGATGAGAATTTAATATTCGAAAACGCGTTCTGCAACACTGTTTTTTGCACTCTGCAATGCTTGATGCAGATTTATCTGTAGATTTCCATCACGCATTGAAGCGGTGATCTGATAATGAAATTTTCTACGGTTTGAGAAAAAGTTTTCTCTGCCTATAAAACGTTGAATGGTAGTTTAATTAATTATAACTTTTTATAACTTAAGTGATATTTAATAAAATCACGTACCTTTGTTGTTTTCGAAAACAACCAGGATTCCATCATGAAGACGAGCAATTTTTTTTATTTCATCTGGAGACGAGTTTGTTTGTAACTTCAAGGAAGACAGCAGTTGTTTTGAGGTAATGGTATCCAGAGAATCTTGTACCATAACACACCTAAATTGCGAAACATATTGGCAAATATGTAATTTGTTCACAGCTCCTCCAGCCGATGAAGGAATAATTCTGAAGCATGTTAGTCAATTCGATTTTGCACACACGCAGGAGATTATTGCTACTTGCAACGTCGCACATTACTAAAAAAACTGCAAATCTATAGTGAAAGAAAAGAGGAATTCTCACCTGTCGCAATAGTTTTCAAATAAGTCGGGATCACTTTGAAGGAGATGAAACCAGTCGATTGGTGTTTTAGAAAGCTTAGTGGTAGAAGTATTCAACGGTTGTTTTTCTTTCAGAAATAGAAAAAACGTATAATTACTAAAAGACTACTTTTTATATACTATGAGCCCTTTTTTTAATTGACGGAAACTATGTATGGGTGTTATTAACAGGGATGTGGAATCGGAGTATCAATTTCACGGTTGATCAAAATTACCTTCAGCGGCTTTACGAAACTTGGAGAACTGCTGTACTTCTTGTTTACTTTTCGAAAGACGAACATCTACAAATTAAAAAAAAATACTTGCTTAGCAGCTTGCTCATACCAACCGGGCAATCGTCGTCGTCCTCCAAGAGACCTACTGCATCTCTGCAGATAAGCTAGCTATTCCCAACTATATACATGTTAGCCAGGTCTATTTTAAGCAGGAAGCACATTACCACGCTTGTGCAATGTGCATGAGAGCCTGAAAGTGGACCTTTGTCAATCAATCTCCAGCTGATGCCCAGATTGAGTGGGTGTGCAATGTGCATATGTATCTCAGACTACAACATCGTCAATATATACAAGCGCCCGCCCTCGCGAATGTTATACCATCATCCCTTCCAACATTCTATTCCCTCAAGTCTCTACGCTGGAGATTTCAACTGCCAGCACACTGACAGAGAATTGCTGGCTGACTGGGCCTCTACAAACAATCTTGCCCTTCTATTCAACCCAAAGGCACCAGCCAGTTTCCCTTCTGGTTGCTGAGGAACAGAACACACCCTGACGGCCTTCGCGAGTGTTGACAGCTCTCTTCCAGACAGCCAGCGCAACAGTGAAGATTTCCAATAATTGCAAAAGCTTACGACATAATTTGAATTACGAATCACAGCATGGCTGTTATCTTTGACAGTTTACATATTGTGTAATGTTTATATTTGACTTGTTTATATCGTCACGGATAATTGACCTACATTTTGTGCTATCCCTAAGGATTGCTATTGAGGGAGTTTTGGTCTGGATAAAAACTGATAAAGCTTTAGTGGCGAAAAGAGAGAGGGTTAAACACCTATAGGCTCACCAGATGTTATGTCTTCTTCCGAAGTGGTGTCATCATCAGAAGAAGTTTCAACTGCAGATTTTCCTTTGAACTTACCAAATCTAGATTTCAATTCTGAAATGAAGATATGAGCATCAAGCTGAAGCACAAAAGTTGTCCAGCTATTGCAAACAGATTGGTGGGATAAAATACAACCAACATTAAAAAATATATACAAACTACATAAAATACATTAATCCACTTTGAAAGATTGCATTGAAACTAAGTTTTGGGATTCGCAAGCTGAATATACTGTACCTACAAATAGTTGAATTGGAGCAAAAAAAACATTTACTCACTTGTATACTAAAGGCGTACAAAATCAGTAAGCCTAATATTTTAAACTTAATACTGTATAGCCAAAGAAAATTTAAAAATACACTCAGTTACACTGCCACCTGCAAAGAGTTAACGATATAACGAAACCAGAAACGAATTACTGGGTATTGTGTCTTTTTCTGAATTGCCAATTTTCGAAGTGAATGAAACCATATAAAATTTACTTGTTTTTTTTACGTCTTCCTCGGAACTGCTGGTATCATCTGAGGATTCTGAAATTGCAGTAATGGTTTTAGATTTGTGCGTTAAAAGTTTGATAGGTTTTCTAAACTGAACAAATAAAATTGACAACAAAACTACAAGTTATCATTAAATGATCAACCAATTTCTTTATATTTGTGACTTCATTTTACGCAGACAAAAAGTTATTTGCTTCCAACATGTGCAGTAGACTATTCATATGCTATTAAAAAAAAACAAAAAAACAGAGTAAGCTAGGCTACTTTAAAAAAGCGAAACACAAACCTAATGCAATTTTTTAACAAAAGAAAGATTTTCAACATATGCAGTACACTTCAAAAATTAAGTCCTTACCCATAGCACGTGGACTTGGAGCCAAACTTTTTTTTTCGAAAGAAGGAGCATTTAAACTAGTTCTAGGTCTAGACCTGGTGACTTTCAGAGAATACAAATTGTCATTATCTTCATAATCGATCACAGCTTGTTGAAGCAGTTTCTGCAGGTCTAAAATATTTTTTGTGTTATTAACATAAAATTAACACTTTATCACAACAAAACAACCATTAGGTGTCATGCAAATGAGATGTTGTTGATTAAAGTAGACTGTCAAAACTGTTCTATAGTTGTGCAGTAGCCTATGGAAGAGTGAAGATCAAAGCAATATGGGATTTTTTTACTGCACCATTGTATTTTAACCACTTTTGGATGTACCACTTTTTCACTTATCTCTTGAAATTAAAAAAAAAACAATAAAAAATATGCATTATAAGTTGTACAGTGATATGTTGTTAAGATCAAAAGTTCGTGTCAGATATTATATTGGAGTCATAAGGGTAAAAGAGATGAAGAAATATATAAAGAGACTAGATATGTGTGAATGTTCAATTAGCCTTGAGTGCATCATAAATAAGAATAGCCTACATTTAAAACCACTCTGTTGTACTATCAAAATGGGATTTCAAATATAATCATCCTGCATGGTATTTACCTTTTTTGGGCATAATTTGTAGTTATTGATAAGGAGCTAGATAAATGCTATTAATAGGATTTTTTTCTTACCATTTTCAGATTTGAGCACAACTTCAAGTTTTCCTGAAATGACATTCCCTTTCAGATCCTTACAGCGCTTTATTGTTGTCACAGATTCCTTCATTTCCAAAATCTCCACAATTGCCAACTTCACCTTTTTTAAACTACATTTGTCTGGAGTTCCATGCAAGGTCGCCAATACACCTGAACTTGCTTGGGCCATCTTACATACAAGATATTGCTAAGTTTTGAAAGTTTTTTTATGTGCTAATTCAATATTCAAACTCAATGTGGTTGCTTCACTTAAGACTACAACTTTACAACTGCAATAATGTAATGGCATAATAAATTTATACAACAATGCATAAAAAAGTAATTGACTTCTCAGTGCTATGTCAATCTGCCAGTAGACGTCGGTGGCATGGCCGAGTGATTAAGAGCTATGGTTTTATGTAAGAATGGCGGCCAGTTCGACCACTCAAGAGCATGTGTGTAGTGTAAAGGCATAATACATGTTATGCCCTGAGACGCCACGCAATGGTAATTACGCAGCACTGTGCACGTACCTGCCGTTGGGCGACGCAAGGACTGCTACGTGAGCGATGACTGAAGTTTTTGTGGTCATTCGAGACTAACACAACATGGTGTCAGAAGTGGGATTCGAACCCACGCCTCCATCCGGAGGTAGTGTCTTTGGTAAGACACGTAAAGGCATGCCGTCAATTGCGGAGTGGAGCCCCTTTGACAGTTTGACTACAGCCCTTGATTTCTCTGATGATTATGAACAACAAGCTTCTCTAGAGAGAAAGACCTACGGTATGGCCCTTATTAGGGCTGTCCCTAAAAGTTCTTAGCAGTAGTAAAGCGACAATAAATAAAAGCATTACATTATTATTAGGTGGTGCGTCTTTCCCTTTTAATCCCTTACAATTACGGTACAAGGCATCTGGGCGAACCCACCTGGGCGAAACCCTCTTGGACGAGACCATGTGGGCAATGGGTCTGCTACTATTCGGTGAGTCCGATTCGGTGAGAGCCTTTTTCGGTGAGAGCCTTTTTCGGTGAGAGCCCTATTCGGTGATTTTTTTGAATTTTTTTTTGAAAATTATCGGGTACTGTAGCCTAATTAAAACCCCTAACCCCAAACCCAAACCCCAAAAACCCAAACCCCAAAAAACCTCCAAAAACCCCCAAAAAAACCCAAAACCCCCAAACCCCTATAACGGCAATGACAATAAGGCTACGGCGCGCAATAATTTAAAAAAAAAACTCACCGAATAGGGCTCTCACCGAATAGGGAACTCACCGAATCGGACTCACCGAATCGGGCCATTCCGGTGGGCGGCAGCCAAAGTGGGCAAAGGGAACAAAAGTTTGGCCATAACGGTGATGACTAATACCGAAAAATGTTTCAACAGAATGTACCATCAGCATTGCGACTAACAAGTTTCGATAGCGGTTATGGAGCGTTCATAACTGATGTCAACCACTTTTTGGCCATTCTTCTACAGGCCTCAAAATTCATGGCAGACTTGTCTGCCGTCACAGCATGTGATGTTCGCGGGAAGTACCCTCCAGATCGGTCATATTTGTCCGCCGAGAAATAACACAGGAACTAGCGATACAAATCGTCATTGCATAGCACGAACAATTGTTGCGAGAATATAATTTCTCGCGCATCTACAAAATTTGAATGCTGTATCCCTTAGCTTTCATTCAAGCAGAAAAAGTTTCCATTTTTACGTTGCTTCAACGATTGATGACATTAAATCAGGGTAACAAAGGTGAATTCTTCGCTAAGAATCGATTGGAGTACAGGTACTTTTACACTAATCACGCGCAACTTAGTTCAAGTCTTACGTCACAATGTCTGGCTTTGATCTCCGAGTAATATTGATAAGGCAAGGTTGGTTACAAAATTAGATTTTACGAGTAGGCTATTACAGCAAGATGCAGCAAAATTTGTTAAGTTTTGGTATTACGGTAAGAAAGGGCCTAGAGAAAATTTACTTTCGCTTGTAACATGACATGCAAAATAAACCTAATGAAAAAAGCCTAGTGAAACTTTGCACAGAAGAAAATAGTAGCGTTCGTGTAGAAGTACACTAGAGGCTTTTCGTCTCGTGCCCAGAGCATTGTGACGCAAGAAGCCACACAACCTCGTTCGGTGGAAGTTAATCGGTTATGCGGAGAAACTGAGTTTCTTTTACAATTCAAGAATCCAGCAACGCAGAACTGCTGAAATAAAATGTTTTGTTGGAGTGAAATAATCACTTTAACGAACCGAATACGATACCTGACGTAAAGTATGTTATAAAAAAACAAATATTATCCAAAAAAATAAACTAAAAAAATAAAGTATAAACCAAGTCGAAAAAAAAATAAACCAAACGTTTGCAAAATAAACCAGATTTGAATTTAAAAGGACTAAAATGGTAACACCGCATATTAAGCAGCTACGGGGCGCTTTGACTCTTCAAGCGCACATCGTTGGTCTGATGAAAGCCTTTGAGATTGACTTCTCTGAAACTTTGAAAAGTCTTCTAAACTGTAGCTATAGTTCTCAAATGGCAAAGAATTATTAAGATAGAGTGATTAAGCATGACGATCGACGCTAAAACCGGTGTGTCCGCCGTGAGACTTAATTTGTCCGCCGACATAGCTGCTCTGACTGGACAGTGGACAGGTTTGTCCGCCGTCAACAAAAATGAATTTCGAGGCCTGCTCTAGGCAGGTATTCGTTTGTCTCTTTTCTTAGGGGTTTCTCTTAAGCTTTACGTTAAACCATGACACCGCAAAGCAACTAGACAAAATATATAGGTCACCACTGTTCCAAACGGTTAAAATTTCACTACTGTTGCCCACTTTGGCTGTCATCTACATGGGCCATCGCCCACTTGGGTCGTCGTCTACATGGTCTCGCCCAAGATGGTTTCACCCAGATGTCGTGTACCGCATTATTACTATTAGGTGGTGAATCACTAGCTCAGTGACCAAGGAGTTTCGCCTTCGCTTTCGACTCTGATGCAGGTAGATCTGAGATCGCTCGCAGGTCGGATCAAACTGAAGACTTAAAAAACAGTACCTAGTGTGTTGTTTCTTGCATGACGCATTGAGAATAATTCGGGTAATAAAGTGATAGCAACGTATGTAAAATTGTAAACCTGACATAAAATTGAAAAGCACTTGCTGGTGCTAATAAACCATAGATGTTGTAGAGCTACATTAAATAAAACCATAACATTATTATTAGATGGTGAGTCTTTCCCTTTTAATATAGTGCAATCGACTACAATATTTCACTTCACCTTATATTGACTGTCATCATCATCATCATCATAATCCATCGTCGGTTTGTTCCCCACTAGTGGGGGTGGCCGATTGTTTCCGCGCAGCAATTGTTTTAATCCCTTTTCTCCATTTCACCCTGTCCCTTGCATCTTCCTCCTTCAGTCCGACTTTTTTAAACTCATCCTTCACTTGTTGTTTCCACGTTCTTTTTGGACGACCGCGTTTCCTCTTATCATCCACCTTTAGAACTAGTGCCTTTCTAAGAAAACTTCCTTCCTCCCTCCTTATCACATGTCCATACCATCTTACTCCATTTGCCCTTGCCAGTTGGTCTATGGTCTCTCTCATCTCTAGCATATCCAACAATTCTTCAGTCCTTTTTTGGTGCTCTTCCACAAGACGCCCTGTTGGTCAACCGGAAAAAATAATGACGTCGGACACATTGGAATGGACTATTATGAAGGAGGAAGTGCGGGGTGGAAATGCAATTAAACACACCAGAAGGAAATTGTTTCTTCTCATTTTCACCCCACACATTGCTCTCACCATTGACCTTTCCGTTCTTCTCAGGATTACTGTCTTTCTTTGTCTTTGATTACTGTCTTACTGTCTTTCTCAGGATTACTGATTACTGTCTTTAACTTATTGTCTTTTGGTGAAAACAAGTCAGTAAAAATACAACAATCTAATACTACTCAGTGTTTAAAGAAGTTGAAACAACAATTATCATGTAGACTAATGGTAAAGCCTACATATTATGGGCAAATTTGAAAAACCACATTTGGAAATTGGTTAGTTAAAAAATCACAACACACTTTTTGACTTTATAGGTTGGGATGAATAGTTTTTTGACTTTCTTTTGCAAAAGGGTTAATATTTTATAAAAGCAACTCTTAGTTGCAACCAAAGCAGTTTAGGCAGGTTATTGACTTGAATTCATAGACCAATTGACAATCAGCGGTGTGTTGGCATGAGATTTATTTGCCAAAATAAATGAGGTATGACTCAATGATTGTAGCCTATAGTCTTAAAATGCTTTCAACTGTTTACCGTATTGTGTGGCATCTGTCATAATACAAGCCTACCTTGTTACAATTTGGGCTAAACAAAACAAAAATGTGTTATTATTAGGCTATAGGCTATTCTAAAGAATCATGCAATGGTGGTCTACCAGCTCCAAATAGACTACAGTAATTACTATGTAGGCTACATGTACTGCACCTTTAACTAATCTAGTTCAGCCATAAATGTATTGGTATTGTTTAATAAAATCAAAGCCTAGCCTACATAACATAGGCATGCTGGCTGGTATGGCAGTGACACAACCATTAGGCAACCAAAAGCAGAAGTTACTTGATTCCAGTTGCAGCCTATACGGTAGTTCACTTGAGCATCAGAGCGGTCTGTTTACACATGATGATTGCGGGCAAACATCAAACAATACCAAACTAAACAAGCCTTCTGTTTGTTTGGGATAATATTTCATTTGCATTGGCAACCATATATTAGAACTATATCGAGATCTTGCCGGTTAAAACTTGCTGAAGGGCGAAGGCCCAAGCTTATAAGTGCATCTACTGAAACATAACCGCTAAAGCAATATAATTAAACTGGATACAACAGGTGACATGTCCAATGTCCATAAAAAGGAACTAAATGCTATTCAAGCGACCCACACAAACAGCACCGTTTGTTGCAATAAGGGGAATACCCACCAGAAAAACTTAAGTTTTGAAAAAACTGCAGAGTGCAGACTTGGGTGGGCCAAAAAAACCTACTTTGGAATTTCGTTCCAATACATTGGAAAAAGTTGCCATTTTCTATATGATTAGCGATGATAAATTTTTTTTTTTGATTGAAAGACTTTTAAGGGTCCCGCAAACGCCTAAAAGTGCCCCAGTTTTGTCAAATTTTGCAAAAAAACGACATGAAACGCCAATAAGACCTTCTAAATTACCACCAATCTTCCTCATATTTGATACGCGTATGAAGCAACTGGATGCGCAGCATATTAAAAAAATTTGATGAACATGGCTCAAATACCTTGTGAGATATTCATGTGGAGAAGATGTTTGAAATATTGAAAATTTCAACCACATGGTGGCGCTGTAGTTTTATATTTACTTTAGTAATTGGCGACACACTGAAGCTAGCGACACATTCAAGGTATCAATGGAAAGGTAATTAGCAAGGCTAAGCGATCATGTATTAAACCTGGCCAAACTAATATTTGATGACGTTATACTATTTAAAATTGCCTTTCTGCAATTAATCAAATAAAATGTATTAAAAAAAAACTATGGCTAATTGACGAATCACCTTTGCTAAATCTCAACGCTGGTGCCTAAAGACTTGGATTTATTGGAAAGTATCCTCCATGTGGGAAAGAAGTCTTGCTTAAGTTCCATGGTTATCACACAATTAAGCAAGAAGAATCTAAAGGTACTTCCCTGAAACGAGAAGCAATAATTCTACTTGTCGAAGATATTAAACATGGTGGAAGAAAACAGGAATCGGTCTTAAAACCACAGATGCTATAACTTACATGGTCAAGAAGTTGGCAGACCGGTATGAAAATTTGAAAAAATGCAAACACAGAGAAGGAAAAGAAACTGAAAACAGAAAGAAATTTTTAGATGATCTGCAAGATACGCTATGGATTGTTTAGAAAAACGTAGAAGACGATTTGAGAACGTCTACCAAGCCTAAAAAAATGGAGGACTGGAATTATCTTGAAGCAATCCGGGGTAAAAATCGAAAAGCCACTTTGGGTTCTTTAGATATTCAGAGCAAATAAAAATGAAAAGAAAAAAAAACGAGACAAGATCAAGGTACAAAACGTAAACTTAAAGATGCTTTAGATACACCACTTCCGCAAGATTTGTTGCAACTTGCAATCCAGTAGGCTACTTCTTCAGAAGAAAGTGGAGAAGATCTGGATCAAACCTATCTGGGGGATTTGTTGGCAAAAACAAGCAAGACAACGGAAACCAAGAAAAGGCAAGTTCTTACACCCCAAGTTTGCAGCCTGGCAGCCAAATATTTTTTGTCGAACAGGCAAGTGTTTGAAATGGTAGGTGCCACGACAGCAGAAAATAGTCTTAATAATAAAATTCTCTCTGTAAATACTGTACGCCGAAAGCGGATGAAATTTTCTACTGAAGCAGAAAGAAATCTTTTAGCTAATGAACTTGCTGCAGCTACTGATTTTTTCACACTTCACTGGGACGGGAAAATATTCAAAGCTCTCAACACTCACTGTGCTGACAAGGAGGAGCGAGTGGCCGTGCTACTAACCACTTCTGAGGGAGACGAGATATTACTCGGAATAATACCTGTCGGCAGCCGTGGCCGAGTGGTTAGCGCGTTGGGCTCGCAGTCAAGAGCCTGCATGTTCGACTCCAGCCACCCGCACTTGCTGTTGTTTCTCTGGGCAAGAAACTTTACGATAATTGCCTCTACCCAGTGATCGATTTCGAGTAATGGGTAGTACCAAATTTAAGTCATAAGTAGAGTAGACAACCGGAAACTGACATTGCCGTCGGCTGCAGCGTGGGTCAGGTGTATGTCGGAAGGCGTACACCGATGCATAGCGCTCAAGTCCGCTTTCCCGCAATGCAGGATAAAGATAAACAAACAAACAAACAAAACCTGTGAAAAATGGATCTGCAGCTGAAGAGCACTCCAAAATTTTTAATCTGCTAATAGAAAAGGGCATAGAACTAAACAAAATAATCGCATACCGTACGTATTTGACACTACCGCAGTTAATACTGGTGTAAAATTTGGCATTGTGAAACGCTTGGAAACTTCCTTATCTCATGCACTGTTGGAATTAGCCTGCCGGCATCATGTTTATGAATTGCTTTGTGGTGCAGCAAGTGAATCCGTCCTCGGAAAATTGTCTACAACTGGAGATAAGAAGAAGACCACAGCACCTTATGAACCACTTTTTAAGAAGCTGTGTTCTGCTTGGAATGATATTAATACAGATACACAAAATCTCGAACTCTTGGATAAGAAGAAACTTTCACGCACTTTATTCCGCCACATTGAAGAAGCTAAACAATTTTTGAAAAATTGGTTGGAAAATGACACAGTGTTAAGGCATCCTTATTTAGAAATGGCCCAACTTTGCTACGTGTATCTTGGTGGTATTCTTTCACTAAAATATAGGGTATACCATTTAAGCTGCGGGCACCGTTTGCCTACCATCATGCAAGATGGATGTCTAAAGTTCTCTACGTTATGAAGTTAGCAATGCTTAAGCCATATTTTGCCCATGACATAGACTCCGTTCGGAGTTTGGCAACATTCTACAGCGTTTACTATGCCAAAGCCTGGCTAACATGCATGTTTGCTTCCAAAGCTCCCTCAAATGACTTGGTTTTCATCAAAGCACTAGAAGAAATCTGCAGTGCTAAAGGAATATTGCCCTATGAGTTTTTAAAGATTGTCCAACCTGCTCTAGATAAGATTCAAGATCACACTTGGTACTTGAGTGAACAGCTGGTAGGTCTTGCTCTTTTCAATACATCAGTGGATAACTCAACCAAAGAAGCGATGCGCTCAGCTTTGTTGAAATAGGCCTACAAAGGAAAACCTCTTCGAAAAAGTCAGGAGATGCCACAATGCTCTTCATTTTCCAATAAGCAATTGAAAGATTTTGTTGGGGCCGACACATATAGACTTTTTGATCTTCTACATTTCAATGAAGAGTTGCTAAAACTGTCAGCGTTTAAATGGCCTGAATCACCAGACTATCAATATACCGTATCTGTAAGTCAAGAATCTGTCAGTGGTAAATGATTGTGCCGAAAGAGCACTACGCATGGGAACATCTCTTCTTGGTCCTACAAAGCCAAAAAATGAAAAGCAGCTACAAGCAACATATAAAGTGATTGATGCAGTTAGAAAATTCCAACGATCTGCAGCTACTGCATCTGAACGAGTGACCAAAAAAACTTTGGCTGATTTCTTGACTTATAGTGTTGCGCATTAGTATCAATTACTGTCTGTATAAGTGTATAATTACAAACCACGTAGGCTACTTCCGATTACCTGCATCCAAAAGAAAATGTTACTTTAAACTGGGAAGAAAATATAACTAATTAAAAGTTGTACTTTAAGAATTCGATATACCGTACAGTAAAAGGCAAATGAATCGTTCATATGAACTCAATTTCCAATATATTACGTCATAATGACGTCATAAAACATTATCATGACCAAGTTCAATACACAATCGCTTAGCTGTGCTAATTACCTTTCCATTGATACCTTGTATGTGTCGGTGGCTTCAGTGTGTCACCATTTATAAAAGAAAATATAAAATTATAGCGCCACCATGTGGGTAAAATTTTCAAAACTTTAAACATGAATATCTCACTGAGTATTTAAGCCATGTTAATCAATTTTTTTTTACAAGTTGTGTATCAAGTTGCTCCACATATTTGTCAAGTATAAGAACGATTGGCGATAATTTAGATGGTATAATTGGCGTTTTAAATAGTTTTTTTGCAAAGTTTAACAAAATTGGGACACTTTGGGGCGTTTGCGGGACCTAAAAACTTTTTTATTCAAAAAAAATTTTTTTGTCATCGTTAACCATATAGAAAATGGCAACTTTGACCAATTTATTGAAGCGATTGATAGATAAATTTGAAAAACGCCCAATTTTGGCCCACCCTAGTGCAGACAGGACGTCACTGGGCCTTTCGACCTCAGTGCAGTAATAAACAGGAACGCCTTATTATTATATAAGTAAATTAATTTATCAAGGCATTTTTTCCGCATGAAGTTTGATCTAATCTGATCTTTAGTGACTTTTAAAACTCTCCCAACGTAATATTGTGTCACTGTGGCTCGATCACTTTCGAATTTCATAAAAATGTGGTCGTCAATATTTATGTTATCAAGACTAAGTGGTATCTTTTAAACCATAAACAGACATAACTCAGCAACAACACTACATTTAACATTATAAAAACAAAAAGCGAACGTTTTCGGCTAGTCATATAGCCCTTTTCAAGCCTATAAGAAAATACATTATTAAAAGAAATGCTAAAGAATCATATAGTATCACAGCAAAAATATGGTCAAAGCTAAACATTTGAGAAACTGCCTCGCTCACACAAAATGATAACTGAAAATTACACAGCACAACGGGTCAAGTATTTCAGAGGTAAAATTAATTGATTGTTCAGACAAGGACTCAGGCAAATTACGCAAGAAAGACAGAAGCACAAGAGATAGTGGCACAAAACAAAGTAAATGCGAGAAACACAAGACGTGATAATTCAATCAAAAAACTGCTAAAAGGTAAGAAGCTCCGCAAGCAAATAATTGCCTGTTGAGCCCTGGGTTTAAAGATTTGATGATCAATGCCTCGTGAATCTTGGTGTCGAATTCGGACAAACACTTACGAACAATTTTGAAAGACTGCAAAGACGGTTTATTGTTAGAGCACGATTGGCAGTTTCTAATATGGTCTTTAATTGCACTGTTTTTATTAAAATTAGCTAAATTCAAATGCTCTCCCACTCTCGTCACCAAATGTCGTGTGGTCATACCAACGTATGACGATCTCGCATCATGCGAGCAAGTGAACTTATACACGACGTTAGAACATAAGCGGAAAGGAGTTTTAGACTTCAACTGAAAATAATAACCAGCTTTAAATGTTTTATAAACGGGAAAAATCTAAGCTTGACTTGAAAAATTAAAGCTTGACAACAGATATTTTGAAACATGTATTGATTTGAACATTTGCCCAGAATTTTTAAAATTTAAGACGCCAAATCTTAGCGTATGGAAGAACGCAGATACAATATTTCAAATTCTGCTAAAAAGGAAGTTGACAGAAACGCGAAGAGAGCTGCGTATCGCAGAGCGAAAATATGAAGAACTAAAAAGACAGATTTTGGCTAAACTTACTTTCTGTGAAAAGACCTGTTTAATTTGTTTACTTACCCAAGAGTTTAAGAAGTTAGCAACCAATACCATCAAAATTCACCAGTCAAAACTTACAAACCTTTGGAGAAGACAGAGAATAAGAAGTCCTAGATGTATCACTAACCTTAGTTCAATAAAGCTCAGTTTGCTAGAAGAAGAAGTCTTACGATTTGGCCTACACCACCCAATTCTTCCAAAACAAATGGATTCAAACAATATGAAAGCGAGTATAGAACAACTTATGAGTTCTCTGAAACGAAATGGAGACATTTCAATCAACTCTGATGATAAAGATGAAATTAAATTTATTGTAAAACGTTTTATGTGTAATGCTAAAAGAGTATGTTCATCCAAAAGAAATCAAGCAATTCATCGTACACTAAAGTCCCTGTCTTCAAATCAGTCTATTAAAGTATGCAAATTTGATAAAGGAAAAGGAACGGCAATTCTGGACACTGCAGATTATTTTTCAAAATTAGACAGTATTGTGAGCGATGAAACAAAATTTGCTATAATCAATGAGAGTACTAAAGTTCATCCAATTATTTCGAAAGAAAGGTCCATCGCGTATTATGTAAACAGATATCTCAAGGAATTTGGAAAAGAAGTAATTCAAAAACTGATTCCCTCGGGCAGCAGCCCAGGTAAGCTGTATGGTTTGATAAAAGTACATAAAAAAGACAATCCAGCCCGTCCAGTTGTGTCAATGATTTCGACTCCGGAATATGCTCTGGCTAAATTCTTAGACAATATTATTAAACCTTACATGCCAAAAAAGTACATGCTCGACTCAACCAACGATTTTCTGGACAAACTGAAAGATTTTCAATGTGCTCCCAATCAAGTAATGGTCAGTTTTGATGTACAATCGCTATTCACTAACGTCCCTTTAAAAAAAACTATCGACATTATCGCTAATTACATATTTGCAGAAGACCAGCCAAATCACCCGCTCATCAAAAAAGACATTTTTATCAAATTGATGCATTTAGCCACAGAGGGCATGTTTCTATACAAAGATAAATTGTACAAGCAAATTGACGGAGTGGCTATGGGTTCGCCTCTGGGTCCCACTCTTGCCAATTTCTTTCTAGCCCACCTTGAAAATGAGATTTTTTCTGAAAATACTTCCCAATTCTTTCCCAAGCTTTACTTACGTTATATTGACGACATTTTTGCCATATTTGATAACGATAATTCTTGTTCACAGTTTCTTGAAGTACTCAATACGCAACATCAAAACATAAATTTTACTGTAGAAAAAGCAACGGAGACTATACCTTTTTTGGATGTAGAAATCAAGATAAATGGTAATGGATTTGATACTTGGGTCTGGCGTAAACCTACAAACACTAATCTTTTCCTTAATTTCAGCGCTGTTTGCCCGTCTAATTACAAATCTGCTTTGATCAAGTGCCTTATCTCGCGAGCTCGCGACATTTGCTCGAACAATGACTGTTTCAACAATGAAATTAATAAATTACGCTCATACTTTGGTGCTAATCATTATCCGACTTGGTTTTTTAACAAGGTTCTTAGAGGATTTTTGAATTCGGTTTCCACTACGTCTCCAGTTGAGGAACCTGATTTCAAAAACTTTCTAACAATCCCGTTTGTTGGCAAGGAATCCAAACGTTTTGCCACAAGTTTGTCCAGATTTATTGCCTTGAAGTTTAACGTTAAGATTTTTCCCGTTTATAAAACATTTAAAGCTGGTTATTATTTTCAGTTGAAGTCTAAAACTCCTTTCCGCTTATGTTCTAACGTCGTGTATAAGTTCACTTGCTCGCATGATGCGAGATCGTCATACGTTGGTATGACCACACGACATTTGGTGACGAGAGTGGGAGAGCATTTGAATTTAGCTAATTTTAATAAAAACAGTGCAATTAAAGACCATATTAGAAACTGCCAATCGTGCTCTAACAATAAACCGTCTTTGCAGTCTTTCAAAATTGTTCGTAAGTGTTTGTCCGAATTCGACACCAAGATTCACGAGGCATTGATCATCAAATCTTTAAACCCAGGGCTCAACAGGCAATTATTTGCTTGCGGAGCTTCTTACCTTTTAGCAGTTTTTTGATTGAATTATCACGTCTTGTGTTTCTCGCATTTACTTTGTTTTGTGCCACTATCTCTTGTGCTTCTGTCTTTCTTGCGTAATTTGCCTGAGTCCTTGTCTGAACAATCAATTAATTTTACCTCTGAAATACTTGACCCGTTGTGCTGTGTAATTTTCAGTTATCATTTTGTGTGAGCGAGGCAGTTTCTCAAATGTTTAGCTTTGACCATATTTTTGCTGTGATACTATATGATTCTTTAGCATTTCTTTTAATAATGTATTTTCTTATAGGCTTGAAAAGGGCTATATGACTAGCCGAAAACGTTCGCTTTTTGTTTTTATAATGTTAAATGTAGTGTTGTTGCTGAGTTATGTCTGTTTATGGTTTAAAAGAGTTACCTCTCTACCCAAATTGTATTAAGTGGTATCTGGACACAACTTTCATCATCTGAGTCTTCATCGGTGGTATCATCGCACAAGGCTGTTTCATCTAAGCTTTCATTGTCCTCACTTGATGATTCTGGTGCTGGAGTCTTGGTCTTCTTTTGAAACTTTATCAATCACTCTTTTAGCGGCTGTTTTCTTCTGCCATCCTTTTTATAACAGGTGAGTCTGTGTAGGCTTATATCTCGGATCTTCCCTTCTTCCATTTCCTGGACTCTGCTAAACTATCCTCCATAGGTTGTGGTCAGCACTTGGCGGTGAGAAGTAGGCTATAACCAAGCTGGACGTCCTTCAGGCTGTTGTTGTTAGCCTTAGCCTATAGATTGGGATGTAGCGACTTGTTTTATATAGTTAACATCATTGTTGCTAGCAGATTTTCTGATGCTCAGGCCGCTATTCACAACCGCTTCTGCAAAAGCTTCCGTCGCGTCTTTCGAATACCTTTTACGTTCAATTTTCCTTTGGTATAGTTACGCATCCGCAAAGATATAGGCCTAAAGCTACTAGTTTTATACGTTAAAGAAAAAAATAAGAATTGTTGGTAATACAGTAGGTTTACCCTAATTACAATAGCCTATAACAGAATTTACAGAAATACACTCTGATTGAAACAAGATGATCAATGAAGTATTAGTATTGATCCTCAGGGTAGCCTAAGTTGTCACAGAATGTGACAACTTACCCCAAAGCATCTTTAGTTTCAAAATTATTATTTCAAAAATTAGAATGAAAATTCAAATTGCCATTCTGCAGCAAATTACAGCAGCACCATTCATTGTTGCTACAATCAAAGCAACTAAACAAAACACATAAGTGTAAAGTAACACAAATGAAACTAAATCTTTCGCTAACTCTGGCAAATTTTTAAATAGATCTGTGGCCCACCTCAAAATTTTTCCATGGCCCACCGGTTGAGAACCGCTGCCCTACAGTACCGTTGACTGGGAAGGTCCAGGGGTAGGCTACTTTTAGACCAGGAATGATTTTAGGCAGGGAATGGAAGACAGATTTTGGAATGGAAAATGTCAAGGATGGAAGATCTTGCTGATGGGATGGAAGACAGTCTTCCATCCCAATTCCATCATTACCTTTCTAACTCTTTATCAAGACATGCAAAATATTAGCCTACACGTTGCTTGCTGAAATAATTCGAACAGGGGAAGGGAAGGTTATTTGATACGGAAGGTAATTTGATACACCCCCCTTACAGAAATGTAACAACATAGTACAAAAAATATTAGTCAAAAATACTCTCATCAAGTGAAAGATCTGTGAAAATAATGCCAACAAAAATGATACCATGCAGCTGACTCGTGCTTTTGTGGCATAAAATTGTAAAAGTGTGTTTTTTGAGTATTTTATTTTCTTCTGGAAAATTAAAGAAAAGTTCCTGAAAGATGAAACCAAACTCATTTGACAGTTCATTGATAAGGCTTCAAGGGCGTATCAAGTTTTTTTTTGCAATGCAGGGTGACCCAAAAAGATTCGTACCCATGAAAATTTCAATTGTGACTTTGATTGAAAAGCTATTTATTTCAAATTACAACAACACATTATTCAGTTGATGGAAGACCATTGACCAAAGTTTTAGCTTTTTCTGTCAATTTTTAGTCAATTTATGGCTTTCCCAAGATGTGTTCCAAATGTGAAAAAATCGAATAAAACATGGGTACGTTTCTTTTTGGGTCACCCTGTACATCCAAAAATCAGAATTTTATTAGAAGGTAAATTGATAGGCTACAGTACGGTATATTAAATTCTTTTTTGTGACTGTAATAAATGTTGTCATTGATCTAGTTGATTTAAATAAGTTGTTCTTTATTAACTAGACCTGCTACTTTGGGAAACAACCATTAGCCTATGTAGGCTTACACACTGTCTGCTGTCAAAAAACGAGAACAGCGCAAAGCACCCCCTTTGAATCAGAACTCCAGCCAATCATTCTTTCCATGTCTATCCTGATGCAGAAGCTTCGCCGCACACATAGGCCTCAACAGTCATCCTTGCACCCAAGCACGCCAACCACATATTAAATTTTCATTTATTGCTTTGCTGTCAAAGGGGATTTCTGTGTTAGTTTTACTGTATCAAATTACCTTCCGTGGAATGTAAATTGATACATTTGAGTGACGTTTTTAAAATTTCAATTAAAAAAAGTAACAAAAATAGAAAAGTGAAAATGTTTTTAAAAAATGTGTAAGAGATCAGACTTTCATTTCAGCTTGAAATCAATAGTTTGTGTCACGTAATTTTCAGTTAACAGGCAAAAATATTGAAAATGTATCAAATTCCCTTCCCTTCCCCTACGTTCAAACATTAATTCAAACGGTAGCCTACGTAATCCTTAGAAAAATACTGCTGTTAAATTTAGCCTATGGTTTTTAGGTTTATTTGTGGCATATTCAACGCGGAGGTCACAAAATGTGAAGATGGAAGAGATTTCTGAGATGAAATGGAAGATTTCTAAGATGGAATGGAAGATGGAAAAACGTCTTCCATTTCATTCCCTGATTTTAGGTGCCTGTAAATTGAAGATGCCATCGCGGAAGTTATTCAAGCCTTTCAAGGGCCCTGTCGTTATAGCCTAGCTAAGCCTACCAGCACGTCAATGAACAGGAAGAGCTGGCAAAACCTTGAAAGGTTTAGTTGTTCCCCGTTTTTTATATTGATAGGCTAATAGAGCGGCGCTACTTTTTTGGAAATAATATGAGGGGTGGCAACGCTACTGCGGCAGTGGCGACTCTACCCTTTTCTTAATTCAGTCGCAGCGGAAAAATGTTACATTTGCTTGAGCAACGCATTTCAAAGACTGCTCTCCATTCAGCTGCATCTGGTGGATAGAATAGCTCATAAACAAACCAAAACTATACTTTCGGTGATCGGCCCTGCATCAGTGGTTCAAAACCTCTACAAGTAAGTTAGGCTGTGTAAAACTGTCAAGACTAAGCTATCAAAAAAGCTTTCTCAGTCCGAGGATAAAGATTCAATAGGCTCCTTTTAGAAGACTTTAACTGCCTTTTGAACGCCATGTTTTCCAACAATTGGTGAAAAAATATGATGAATCCGGGGATAAGTTATTTTGTAGCTGCGACAACAGCTGTTTGTGATTTGGAGATTCATTGGATAACTACTTGGTTACCACGTAGCCTAATTGATAAGTGTTAGTCTAATCATGAATCAAATGTGTTTTATTTTGCGATGTGGTTGTAGATTATTTGTTTGCTTGTTTTCAACGATGTATTTTTGTAGTAGCCCAGCGCAAACTCAGTGTTTATGCCTACAGATGCCAAAGGTGGACAGTGGACAGTAATGGCTTATCATAAGTCTAATAGCCTACATTACTATCTTGTAAAAACTAAACCTTAGAAATACGACAAAGCATACAGAACAATGAAATTACATATTGTATTGAAAATAAGCACATCCTATAGCTTACAACTAAGCAAGAGAATTAGGCCTAATAAACATTTTTTGAACAACTTCGGCTTCTTTTAACAGAATTTAGCCTAGTTAGTACAAAAAAAAACATCACCAGTTAAAATATACATATACAAAGAAATCCTAACACTTTTCAAAAGTAGGCTGCAGTTTGTTCAAACAAAGAGAGCAATCACTTTAACCAAAGCGGAGGAGCCGGATTGTGGAGCTGTTGAGGCGAGGGTTGCAGGATTTTATGAGCAATTTGATACTAAATTTTACCGAATTCGATACTAAAATCCACGAGACTTTGCTCATGAAATCCTGCAACCCTTGCCTCAATAGGCAGTCGTCTTCCGCAGGCGCCTTCTATCTGCTAAATGTCTTCACGTAATTATGCGTCATTGTGTGTGTTTTCTCCTTGCGAAATTAAGTGTCATGTGATTTCGCCTCTCCTCTGCCTTACCGTTTCATTCTTATGCGTTTGTTTTTTTTCGATTTTTGTGTAGGCTATGTAGATCAGTTTTGTAATTTCAATTTATGTAGCACATCAGTCAGTTGGTTACTTGAAAAGGACTAACATGAGTATGGCCGAAAGCGTTTGTAATTTTTAGTTTATTTTTATGTTATTATATTATGTTGAATGGCGTGTGGTTGTTAGGTTTTATTTGTCAAAAAAAATGCATGAATAACGTTTACAAATAATCAGTCCAATTATAAATGAAACTATATCTGACCAAACTTGTGTGAGTGGTTCACATGAGGTATACAAATTTGCCATGATTAATTTCCTGAACTTTAAGTAACAACATTTTGTATGAACAAGTAGGCGCACATTTTAAGGGACAAAAACTTCTAAATTGACAGATGCATAGCCTCTAAAATAATTCGAAAAAGAAATCGCGATGATGTGTCAAAAAAAAAAAATGAATGTAAGTTACAGGTTTTGCACAAAGGGCACTTCAATAAAAATTCAGCTTACATTTTGCAACATTGGTAGAAAGTTGCACACAGCACATATGTTCATGCCAGCCATGGCTTACCAGAACACGGCCGAATATGTTGCTAATTAGAAAAATTTCTAAAAGTTTTAATTTATTGTGACAATCATAGCCATGACTAACCTGTCGTTTTCTCATTTCCAGAGGTACAGTACCGTATGTAAAACCAACCAACCAAAAGCAATATTTCCACCTTAGACATATTTTGGGCCAGTTTAGCTGGAGCTTAGGTATGTGCTACGTTGAGCACAATTTACGCAATAATAATGTAATATACTATGTAAAACTTTCCAACTGCACCCTGAAGTTGGTCTCACCGTTTAGCATATCACTATTGGTGCAATTGCATGTTCAATTTAAAACAACAAGATTGTTTTGTGGATTTTACGTTCTAAGCCAGGGATGTCCAACCTGCGGCCCGCCTGAGATTTTTGTGCGGCCCGCTAATCATTTTCACTCCAAGTAGTATTTTGAACTTTGAATCTTAGCCTAATTAAAATGTACCAGTCAGTTTTTAGGGGCGTAGTAATAGTACATATAGTATGGGAGCAACAGGATTATATTTAAGTCCGGTTATAACTAAAATTCGATGGCTCAGTAGAGCAGCCACCTAAAATAGATTTCAATTATTGTTACCCGAAATAAAACAGTTCCTGGAGAAAAGGAGACAAATTGTGAACTTGATAGAAAATGAAGAATATCTGAATGATTTGTCTTTCTTGGTTGACATCACAGAAATGCTAGCTGAGCTCAATTTGCATTTACAAGGGAAAGGTCAGTTGTGTACTTCAATGTTCGAGCGAACAAGTAGTTTTACCAGGAAATTAATACTTTTCATAGCACAACTGAAAGCTGGCGCAATTGAATATTTTCGTAGTCTATCTGAAAGAGCTCAAGACTGTTCTGTAAACTATGAAAAGTATGCTAAGTTGTGTGAATTACTGGTTTGCTTGTAGAATTGAAGATTTGCTTGAAGAAGTTACAGTCAGATTTTCTGACTTCAAAATGATTGAAATTGAATTAAAATTATTCAGTGACCCAGCTTCATTTCAGTCTGATAAAGCGGCACCCGAATTCCAACTTGAACTGATTGAACTGCAAAGTCGAGAAAGTTTGAAAACTTTCCACAGAGAACACACTCTTCCTTTATTTTATAAGAATTACATTCATGTCATCAACTTAATAAATTAGTTTGTTTGTCCAGAAAATTATTGTGCATGTGGGGCAGCACATATTGTTGCGATCAGTTACTTTCATCCATGAAAAACATAAAAAAACTGCAAAGATACAGCTTGACACTTAGCAAACATCCTAAGAATCAAGACAACGTTCTTTAACGTAAATTGCAAATGTTGATAACATCTTAGCTGAAAAACAATGTCAAAGATATTGCAGAAATAAATTTTTGTTTTTTCTATGTATGTGTTATTTGTTCCCATTTTCAAAGATGAAATTTATGGTTTTTAATTGTTACTTTATCTACCCATTTTTCTTGAAATTTAATAGGTTGTGCGGCCCATTGAATTATTTCAAGTGACAATGCGGCCCACTATAATAAAAGGTTGGACATCCCTGTTCTAAGCTGTTCATCTGATACGCAAATTTAGATTTCAATTCGTTTTGTTCTTCACCAACTTTAATTTGCAGGTAAAACATGGCTGTTGGCGACAAGTCCTGCAATGTAAAACACGGAATGACTGCATGATGAGACTAACTCCAAGATTCAGTTGGGAAGGCTTACCTATTCTACACTAGTCTTGCATAAATTGTGCTCAACGTGCCTAAACATCTAATATCAGGCTAAACACGCCAAACGTATGTCCAGGTGCAAATACGCCTTTTTGTATACTTCTGGAAATGGGAAATTGACAAGTTTGTCATGGCTATGACTGTAATAATTGAGACTCTTAGAAATGTTTCTACACAGCAACATGTTCGGTCGTGTTCTAGTAGGCCGTGTTTCAACTAATATGTATAATTGTATACTGTATAGGCTACTGCCGCACCTACCGTTATGTACTGAAGATAATGGACTTCTAAATATGTCAAACAAAAAGCATTCTACACTGCGATAAAATGTAAAGACACCAAACCATAAGTTAAGCACTAGCAATAATTCAAGCTTTTGTTTTTATCAGCACCATAGTTTGTGATCTCATGATCTGATGGGTGAGGCCCCATGTTCATGTCAATGAAAGTACGTAGGTATCATTGCTTAATAATGTTCATCAAGATTACATCCAACATCAGCTCACCTGACGTAAAAACATTGGAAAAATACAAAGTTTCAAAAAAATCCCCAAAAAAAATCATTGAAGAAACACAATGGAACCAAGGTGTAAGTTTTTATCGCACCCACTCTTCTTCCTCGGTCTTAGACGAGCTGCCCGAGCCAAAGTTTCCTGCATGAGATTTCATGGCTTTGCTTGCCAATGACACGTCTTCTTGAAGACCTGATATTACGGCTGTGGCATTGCTGCAAATGCAAACGGAGTGATGAGTTAAAACCGCTAAAACTATTTGTTGAGTGTGCTCCAGGGAAGATATTACGAACAATAAAACCCACGTGTCTTTAATTTTCGAAAAGAGTGCGCCTTTTAGCGCATTGTTCAAGATCGCCTCTGGTGATTGATATCGAATCAACTTATTTGGCCAGGTGAACAACCAAATAGTGAATATTCACACAGCTGACAGTAAAATAAAAAAAGGTTTCTTATTGAAGGTTTCCATAAGAATAACTTCCTTACCTTCTCATGAGCAATAATTTACAAAAAAAATTCCCTATGAAGCATAAACCACAAGCTCATGGATTTCAGTACAATTGCAAAATTCTTCCATACTTAAGGCAAATAAAACATATACGATATTTTCTATACAGTGACACTGTTACAATAAAATAAACAAGTACATGATCGTATAGGCTACTCGAAAGGAACAAATTTGCAAACAAAGCATTGATTGTAAAATATAGCATACAAAAACTCGCTCACTGTAGCTGCAAGAATTCGAAACAGCAATACCAGCTTTGCTGGCCAACGAGCTCAAATAGTGGTCATCCCGAACTTGTTCGTTGTGACATACAAATCTACATTTGAGATTTATTGAATGCAAATCAGTTAAACTAGACATTAAACATTAGAAAATTTAATACGGGCGCAAATTAAGCTGAACAATTATTCTGCTTTGAGGAGCAATTGCCTTGAATAAATAGGTCATTGAACACAACTACGTCTTTTGTAGTTTCTTTTACGCAACATTTGGTGCTGTTCTGTTCATTTACCTGAGATCACGATCCACTTTGATTTCCACGGTATGCTTTTCCCTTAGAGTGGCCACATATTCGTCGGTTAAGAGTGCATTGGTAAGATCTTTTAGAGTCACATCGGCAAATCTCTTCTCGAATTGGAAATTCACCAATCTGGAAGCCTGAAAACAGAATAACACTGGTCAACACAACTTTTCTTGCACGGAGTTTTTCAATGGATTTAGGGTAATTTTGGGGTGCTGCATCCGAATCTGACCTCAGATTTATCCTATCACGTCAGGTTTATGAGATATGATAACAGCAAATTGTTACCTAATTGTCAAAAGTGGAAGATTTGATGTTGTGTTTATTGCACATACACTAGACTGGCCCAAAAAAAAGAAAAATCGGAAATGTCATGCTCCACAAGCATTTTCTTGTTGCATTTAACCTAAAACTTACTCCTGCCAATTTTTTTTCGATTTGAAGAATGTTTGGAGGTAACTCATAACTTTACATTTTAGGGGAAAGTAGGCGAATTTACGAAATTTGATGCATTTCCAAAATTTTCCTTTATTTTCAGCTGTTTAGTATAGTACATTGCATATTGGAAATTTATAAGGATAATATTTTATTCTGTGTTTGATCATGCCATCCAAAACTAGAAGTTCTACAGAAATTTGGATGCTGGGGCATTTCCAAGAAGATATTACCTCTTCCGGATTACCAACAAATTAAGAGGTCCTTCAAAAATCTATGTTTCAGCATCAAGAGAAAGGTCTGTGCATAGGTGAAAGTGCTAAAGTTGCAGTAAATGCAACAGTTAGTTTCTGGAACAGGGCACAATATACCTATCCAAAGAATTGGTTCTGCTATCAGAAAATTTAACAAACTGCTCAAAATTATCATGCTTTAAAAGCCAACCGGCTCAAACAGCACGACTGTTATAGAGCAAAGGAGGGATTATTCAAAGCTGATTTAGATAATCTATTTGATATCTCAGCAAAAAATTGGGAAACAACAATGTAAAATGAAGAAGACAAGAAATTCCTGCATATATGCAGCAGATTGATACCACTAGCTGCAGCATGGCTGGAATTGATGGCACAAACAGAGTCACATAAACGAATGCGAAGTGAAGCATTTGAATGCTAGATGCAGCGCTCAGCATCCAACAAACTGTACCACTTTCTGAAATCTTATCGGAGTCTGGTAATTCAATTGAATCATCAGAAGATGATTTCAACCAAGCAGCAAGCACTGCCATCAACTTCAACTTCGAAGATTAGAGTTGACACCAGTGGAAGTTGCAGCTTCTCTGGATCGCACCAATGTTACAGACCGTAATGCTATGTTCATTATGGGAGCATACACCCAGGCCATGGGTTATAATCTAAATGATGTCGTTCTCAGGGAACACTATTAAAAGATCTGTATTGTAACACGTAAAGAAACAGCTGCATCAATCAAGGCACAGTTCACACCGAAAATCCCACTTGTTCTGCACTGGGATGGAAAATTATTACTCGATGCTAGTGGCCAGGGAATGGTAGATCGCATTGCTATCCCAGTCACTGGAGGAACAGAAGTAGAGCAGTTTCTTGGTGTACCAAAAATTGGTAGAGGCACTGGGAAAACACAAGCTGATTCATGCTTAAATGCACTTGAAGAGTGTAAGCTAAAAGATAAAATTCAAGGGCTCGTTTTTGACACTACTGAGTACTGCAATAATTTTCCATCCCAGTGCAGAACAAGTGGAATTTTCGGTGTGAACTGTGCCTTGATTGATGCAGCAGTTTCTTTACGTGTTACAATACAGATCTTTTAATAGTGTTCCCTGAGAACGACATCATTTAGATTATAGCCCATGGCCTGGGTGTATGCTCCCATAATGAACATTGCATTACGGTGTGAAACATTGGTGCGATTCAGAGAAGCTGCAACTTTACTGGTGACAACTCTAATCTTCGAAGTTGAAGTTGATGGCAGTGCTTGCTGCTTGGTTGAAATCATCTTCTGATGATTCAGTTGAATTACCAGACTCTGATAAGATTTCAGCAAGTGGTACAGTTTGTTGGCTGTCGGTTGCTGAGCGCTGCATCTGGCATGCAAATGCTTCACTTTGCATTCGTTTATGTGACTCTGTTTGTGCCATCAATTCCAGCCATGCTGCAGCTAGTGGTATCAATCTGCTGCATATGCAGGAATTTCTTGTCTTCTTCATTTTACATTGTTGTTTCCCAATTTTTTGCTGAGATATCAAATAGATTATCTAAATCGGCTTGGAATAATCCCTCCTTTGCTCTATAACAGTCGTGCTGTTTGAGCTGGTTGGCTTTTAATAGCATGATAATATTTGAGAAGTTTGTTAAATTTTCTGATAGCAGAACCAATTCTTTGGATAGGTATATGTGCCTTGTTCCAGAAACTAACTGTTGCATTTACTGCAACTTTAGTACTTTCACTTATACACAAGCCTTTCTCTTGATGCTGAAACATAGGTTTTCGAAGGACCTCTTTATTTGTTGGTAATCCGGAAGAGGTAATATCTTCTTGGAAATGCCCCAGCATCCAAATTTCTGGAGATCTTCTAGTTTTGGATGGCATGATCAAACACAGAATAAAATATTATCCTTATAAATTTCCAATATGCAATGTACTATACTAAACAACTGAAAATAAAGGAAAATTTTGTTAAAATTTTGAAAATGCACCAAATTTCATAAATTCGCCTACTTTCCCCTAAAATGTAAAGTTATGAGTTACCTCCAAACATTCTTCAAATCGAAAAAAAAATTGGCAGGAGTAAGTTTTAGGTTAAATGCAACAAGAAAATGCTTGTGGAGCATGACATTTCCGATTTTTCTTTTTTTTGGGCCAGTCTAACATACACATTGTGCAAAAATCCAGAAATCCAGGCCATGTAGTACATAAGTAGCTGAAATACACCCACCAATTATAATTTTGATACCAATTTGTTTTCTAAGCAACATTATTAACCATGCAGTAGTAACAAGCTAAAAGTGAGGCTAAAAGTATAACTGACCCCCACCCCCGTCAATGTTTTGCTTGAAACCACAAAGATTTAAACAGGCCTATGGCAATGCTTGTTTAGTAACATTATTTAAGCTGTTTTGGCCTGTCTAACACTAACCTTTCGTTATAGCACTGCATATGTTGGTGGTAAACGCAACGCCAAATCTTCTACTTTTGACAAAAGTAGCAATTTGCTGTTATCATATCTCACAAACCTGACGTGATAGGACAAATCTGAGGTCAGATTCGGATTCAGCACCCCAAAGTTACCCTAAGTCAGTTCTCAAAGCCCATGCAAGAAAAACAATTTTTCTTTTTGTTGACCAGTGTAATATAAGAATTGAACCTAGTCGATGAAATAATTCACAAGCAAGAACACTTAAACAACAAGCGGAAACTTGACACTGTCAACTTCTGTCACAATCAATATGCGTAGCTCAAGCGGCAGGTTACAATTTTAATCTAGAATGAGTCAAGAATTTTATTGGACCGAATTTTATTGCGTAAAAGTGTAGTGGTGTTTCGACAATTACTGACCGAAAGTAACGTTTAGGTACGCAATATTTTATTGTGAAATCTGCTTCTAGAAAGTTTCTGTGTGCGTGACATTCTGGAAACTTCTTTGACTTGTTCACCAAAAGAACGAATTCTTGTGATGTAACATTAACCTAGTCTCTGGAAGCTTCTGGTCCAAGCAAACCTGTTATAAATAGCCGCATGATTTGATTTTTATTGTTATAATTGTGTTTAGACTTGTGCATTATGGGGACTAGAAGTTGTAATGAAAAGTATATTGAAGACGATTGTAGAGTTCCAGCCGATGTTGAATAGATTGTGAAAGTGGAAGTTATTGCCGAATGTGAAGTAGCTGTAACAAGTAGTATAGTGTGTATTAAGTTTGGAATCGACAAAAACGCTTGCTGTTCAGAATACGATATCTTTGCGTGTTGGAAGTGGTGAATCATTTGTCAGATCAAGCATTTCATCTTTCATCTCACAATTAGAACTACTCGACCATTTAGCTGACTGTTTAACGTTTGATGTCCTAATAAACTACGTCATCAATGTTTCTAAAGTATCTTTACGTGTAAGAACTGGAGAGAATTGTGACAATTTCGTTAAAAAGGGACCGCGTCAATGGTTGAGAGCTATAAGCATGCACAACTGCTAGGATTTAGCTTTCCAAAGTGGCTGCTTTAGAAAAAAGATAAACATTACACAAACGACAATACAAAATGAAGTGCACATAGAAAACATCAAACAGTAGGCTACCTTAATTTTTAATTACACCACAAGAATGTTTGCGAACAACTTATGCAAAAATGTACAACAATGCTTTCACAAAAAAAGTATTGGAATTATTTGGATATTCCGCTAGCTTGTATTTAGATTCGACTAAAAGGTTAATCTTCCTCTGAATGTCGGTTGTTGTAGTGCAAGAACTCGATGGCAATATTGTAAATTTGTAACCCAAAAAATTAAACAACAAATTAAATAAAATCATCCGAGCGCCATGTATTGATTTACTTGGCGCAAATTCATCATGCATAGTCAACATACGTGGCCAGTTTGAATTGCAATTTGAGACAAAAAAAAATCGTACAAGGTTTGTACCTTATCAAAGTTGGACTCCTGTGTTGAGCAAAGCAGAAGCATTGCAGGACCATATGGTTGACGGCTGCGGCTCAGTGGAGGTTGCTCTTTGACAGGTTCTATCACCAGAGGTGGGATTTCTTCTACTCGACGGGAATATTCGAAGCTGCCTTTAGATGTTGATGGTTGTAAGGGTTCTGGAGGATTTACAAAGGTTTGTAAAGCAGCTTGGTATGGTCCGAAAAAGCGTTTTTCGAATATCACGATTCGTATTGTCTTGAGGTATTTCGTGTTGGTTTTTTGAAATTGTTCTAGTGCTTTCTTGATCACATTCACGGCCTCCTCTTCACGGAAAGAAGCATTGCCTGAAACGTGACGTAGATATAAGCAAAAAGAAAGTAACATACAATTTTTTTAACACAAGATTTTTAATGGTGTTATTCTTAAATCACATCGTATTGTGTGGTTGTAATTAGCCAATCAAAATGATTTAGTTAAGCATCAGGCACGTCTATTGCAAGCGCGGAATTGAGCACTCGGTAATGATGGAGTGGCTTCCTGGACAGAGGCATCGGGGGCGTCCACATTAGAAAATTTTTAAAAATTGTTTAACAATAACAAATCAGGATTTTGTAAATTATTGTAAACTAAGTATATTGTGCTCACCTGTGCCAATCGCAGGGATGGCTAATGATTTCATCATCATGTCTTTGTCAACAAACTTAAAAACTTTCGTCAGGTCATCCGTTATATCCTTAGGCCGTTCAGCAATCAACAGATGAACAATGCGCTTGAAAGGCATCAAACCTCCTGAAGTTACTCTAAATACCCTCGATTTATAAATAGGATAAGTGTGGCATTCGTTTACCAAACTAGACCCGGCTTTTTGTAACAAGTTCTTTGACAACTTGCTCCCTGAAAAAAAAACATAATCTTAAATTAAGATAACATCACATAGCCAGCAACTTCTACTGTCTTTATCTATTGCGCAATATCGTACAAAGTAAATTAATTAACAGTTTTTGGTGCAATTGTGCTTGTGAGTGGCAAAAAATACAGTTCTGGAAGTAGACGGCAAGATGTCTCGCTTTAGTGCTTATAAGAAAACGACTACAGCATATCTGATTGGACATTCTTCATCACCAGCTGAAAGATGTAAGAGTACATCAATACCTAGTCCATGACAGTACCAAATAGCCCACTGAATAAATAATTTAAAACGAACCATTCTCTCTTATCAGGAGTCCTACTAGTGCAAACATTTAACTAAGCTCATCTTCAAATTGTTGCAAAATGAACAAATTACATTCCAAGAAAAAAGAAACGGGTGTGTTTTCCATTTCATTTTAATGATGGATCTGGCTAAAATCCTGTGCAGGTGGTTAAACAAAAGGTCAAAGTAGCAAACAATAAAAAAAGGGAATATAGATGTTGCGGAATTGGTTAACTACGTTTGCACATTATTTGAACATACGGATACGACTCACAAACGTATCGATACAAATAAAAGGTTTAGAAATGAAATTCCACGAATTCCAGGGACAAAAACAGTTATAAACAAACGCAAAAGCTGAATTGAACTTTATATAAAATATGGTTCTTAAGTATAAAATTCACAAAGCGCATAAAATATAAAGTTAACTTGATAAAAATGTAGAACTGAAAAATTATCATTGCAATATTACTTGAAAGATCAAAATTCGGTCCAGCTGTATTGACAATGCAGTCGACACGAGCATGCAAAATGTTTCCTGTTTCCACAATGACCTCAAACGACTGACGCGGTTTATCACTTCGTGATTTTTCCCCAGAAAAGGAAACTGCAGAGTTCTTTTCCTATTGTAACAAAGCCGTAGTAACTATACACATACCCAGTATATTTCTTTTTTGAACAAGGTCTTCCTAGTGGCGGTCGCACATTTTTAAGCGATACCGTCAGTGGAACAGATTACCCACCGAAAGGGTGAACTTTAAAAAAATCTGACCTAGCAAAAGATAGTAGCTCCACTTGCGTATTCCACCCACACGGCGTCAACAATTGGTGAAAAAATGGTTTAATTATGCAAATAAACGAAACTGAAACGTCTAATGTTTTTCAAACCTTAACAGTAGAGTTGGAAAGTTTGAGAGAAGAAAAGCTTGACGAAAGTTTGTTGAGTTCCTTTGAAAATTCATCAATGATTTCGCGGCTCGATATCTCGATAAGGTCGACCTACAAATGAAATACAACAAAAAGTGATTCATAACATTTATATAGTACTAAACAGTACACACATAGTGAAAGCTATCACCTAGATGCTGTAATCTAGATATTGATACAAAAAAAAAAAGAATCAAGGGGATGTGGGGATTATAAAGTCATTAAGGTCCCGATCAAACGAAGTTGGAAGTTCGATTCTCGCTCGACACATGTATTTGCACCACTGATGATCCCAAACAAGAATGAAACTCGAGTATGGGGTCATCCATTTTTGTTTGATCGGCCTTGAAAAAAAAAGTTAACTTTGACAAACAAGTGATAGTATTAAGTTTTGCGTATCAGAACAAATACTTTTTTGAAAAACATGTACGACAAAGTAAAATTGATAAAGCAACAGCAGAGCAATCGCATATATTTGTATTATTGGCCAACGCCCAAAAGATTAACCCTATCTGTTACAGAACGGCCTGTTTGTTTTTGATAGATTTCATAACCTGTCATAGCGATAGCCTTACAAAAAAAAACACTGGATTTCATTTCTGCTTAGCCATCAGCTTTGAGGGAATGAATTTATGATAGCCTACAGTAATAAAGTACCTGAATGAGTCTCTACTGCAGGGTTACTCAACTAATATTAACAAAGGTTCAGTTTGACAAGTTGAATATTTTTAGCGGTACGGAAAATAAGTTATTTTCCACGCAACCACGAAACTTGAATTATCTGTACCTACCAAACCACTTTTTTAGGTAAAACGTAACTCGAATTGGATTTCTGAGAAAGTGCTGGGGAGTCTGGGAGTCGAAGCCCCCAAGCAACTAGGATAACCACAGTAAAAATTGCTGCCTCCCAGTATAAATCTCTTTAAAGAAGCCCTGAAACGTGGCAATGAGGTATTCTTCCAAAAACTCAAGGTCTACCATCAACACTAGGGTGTTTCATTTTTTCCACACTTTCGAAATTAAAAACGTTCGGGTTTGCGTATGATGGGATTTTGGACATTGATTTGAAAAAAGTAATTTTTATTCCATGATGACGTCATTTAGATGTGGCACCGCGTGGTCGAAATTAGTGTGGGGCTAAAAATAGGGGATTTCCTTTAACTCGGTAACGGAACATGGTAGAGAGACGAAATTGGTGTCAAAATGCGCAGAAGGGCCGCTTTCCTATACCTTCTTAAGAGACTTCATTGCCGTATCTTCCCCGCAAAGCGAATTATATCGAAAAAACTATATTTCGTATACACGAGGTGTTGCTATAAGTTTAATTTTTTCGGTCAGTGGAGCTGTTGCTACAAATCTACCTTGCATTACTGCTACAAAGCTAAGAAAAGGAAAAATAATGAAAGCTGAGAGTAAGACCCATTTGGATAACTTGGAAAGTTCCGACAAAGACGAAACAAGGGCAGCTTTCCTATTCCTTCTTAAAAGAGACTTCATTGCCGTATCTTCGCCGCAAAACGAATTATATCGAAAAAAAACGTTTTTTACAACTTATGATGCACGGTACTTGTTTTGCTCTTAAATAAGTTAGTTTTCGTAATGCTTTTTAAACGGTCTCGAGGAAATTGTTCTGTTGCAAACTTAGCAATTGTACTCGTAATGCAAAGCTGAGAATTTGCAGAGATAAATTGATACTGGTACGAAATCAATACTGTTAAACTTGCTAATGGTGTCTACAGTTAATCTTGCAGTACTGCATATCTGAACGATGTTTTGCAAAACCGGCTTACATTTCTGGACATTCTCATTTCTCTCATTCTATTGCCTGTATTAACTGATCGTTCTAATAACAACATAACTCTTTAACAGCAAACAACGCTACCGGTACAATAATAAGCACTATCATTCCTTGTTGCACAAAAATGCGCGAAGTCGCAAATCGGCACGTCGGTTGCTTTCATCACTAATTCGTTCTCCTATAACATTTTTGAGCTGTCCGATTCGTCGCTCAGTGGAACGATTACTGTTATCAATCGACCTCCAGAAAGATGGAGGTACATCATGGGCGCACATGACGCATGTTGCAATATGAGTTGCATATGTTTTCTTGTTTATAAATCAAAAAATGCTTCAAATTGTGTACATCCATAAATGTAGAACAAGCCAACACCAGCATGCACATTTGATCGCTCGTAAAATCGTCGCTTTGTCCTTTGGTAACTTCCTTCTGTTCAGTAAACCATTCGATTTGTTTGTGCATTTTTTAATTGACCTTCTGAAAATTTTACTGCATTCTAAATGTTTGTTAACCTCCGACTTTTTACCAGTATTGACCGCCGTCGTGTCTGCCATTACTGAATAAATATTAGGCAAAATACTTTCGCAAGCATCTAGTGTGATGGTATTGTACAAAATTTCACTTGTGACAGATGTACCGGAGGAAAAAGGTTTAACTGCGATCAATGCTTTCGCCTTGCCACGCTTCTCATTTATAAACTAGACATGAAACATTCTGCACTTCAACTTTCTGCAATGCCATCATGCGAACTTTTTTACGTTGACGGAATATCGTCGATGGTGAAGCAGCGATTTGCTGACGGATGCTTGTCATTCGGTGGTCTGCGAGTATGCAACTTTCACTACTCACTTTCAGAGTCTTGCGAACTGACTCCCACATGTGATCGGTTTTAGCAAAAACGTTGGATCAGTTTCGTCTTTATCGGAACTTTCCAAGTTAGCCAAATGGGTCTCACTCTCAACTTTCATTATTTTAGCTTTGGAGCAGTAATGCAAAGCAAATTTGTAGCAACAACTCCACTGACGAAAAAAATTGAACTTATAGCAACACCTTGTGTATGCCACATATCGTTTTTTCGATGTAATTCGCTTTGCGGGGAAGATACGGCAATGAAGTCTCTTAAGAAGGTATAGAAGAGCGGCCCTTCTGCGCATTTTGACACCAATTTCGTCTCTCTACCATGTTCCGTTACCGAGTTAAGGGAAATCCCCTATTTTTAGCCCCACACGAATTTCGATCACGCGGTGCCACATCTAAATGACGTCATAATGAAATAAAAATTACCTTTTTCAAATGAGTGTCCAAAATCCCATCATACGCAAACCCGAACGTTTTCAATTTCAAAAGTGTGGAAAAAATGAAACACCCTAATCAACACCCAGGTCCGGATTCGGACGGCGGTCCGCCAGTTGAGTAGCCTTGCTCTACTGTATACGGCTGTCCTAAAACTGTCTTCCTTTTAAAGCAATGAGCATAGTACTATTACGATGGTAATATAAAACACACACATCACCCTACATAAAAAAAATTGTAGTTTTTTGAGTTTTGGTTTTTACTGTTGGCTATATCATTTCAACTGGATTTGGATAGTTTAGGAACATTATGAGCTTCACTAAAACTGAAGCTCAGCGAAAGCAAAACTGTGGCGGCACCGTTCTATCTTAACAACAGCGAGGCAAAACGTAACTTAAAAGTGAACGGCAAGATTTTGTATTTTTGCCAAAAGTTTACTTACTTTGGGAAAATCCATGATAAGTCACTTACATATCATCACCATCTACAGTCACAACGCAAACAACTGACTATCACGTTCCCTTACTCAGGCGTTTAGCAGAGACAAGCCAGGGTGCAGGACTGCAGGTGCAGACACCTTGCGTACTGCAACCCTTGCCCTGGTTTATTCCATCGCTGAATACTGTGCTCTTGTCTTCTGCCGCAGCACCCACAGCCCCCTCATCCACCGCCAACCAATAACTAATTGCATACAGTGACTGGATGCCTGCGCCCAACTCAAACAGACTACCTCACTTATCAATTCTTGCAAGCATCCAACTTGCTAAGCTTTGGAGCCATTATACACCTGCCTCGCAGGTAAAAAGATCCTAACCATTTGTTCCACCCAAAATTAACACCTAAATAATCCCTAGGCGACTAAAGCCAAGACATCCCTTTGTACCAGCTGCTCTTGAATTGATATAACCATTCAGTGATCATACCACCAGTGTAGCACATTTCTCGAAGATACTCGGAATGCAGCATAGTGTGCCACCAACACCAGATTCCATAGTTTTATACTTCACCTAATGTCGTGTACCTCTGCTATGGACTTGCCCCAGCCGACTTTGATCAAGCTAAATAGAATTCGTGCAGGAGCTGGTCACTGCGATTCCAATATGCACAAGTATGGTTTGGCTCCCTCATCGGCCTGTTATTCCGGCGCGAAAGAACAAACTGGTGGCCATGTTGCTCTTGAGAGTCCCATTTACAAGGCACCAAATCGAATGTACAGTATAGCTGCACTGGCTACACTAACTTGGCTTTTTATCACCTGGTATGAAATCTAATAATCTGTCTCATACGAAAGAAAAAGAAGCTACACAATAAGCGCTTCGCCACAGATGGTAGAGATATTTCCTAGTTTTTGTATGTTGCACTAGTGACTTGTGTCATGCTAAGCTTTTTATTGCTTGTCAATTTTTTTTATTGTTATTTCCGATGACAATGTACACTGTATTATACAGGTCATGTCAAATGAAGATATTGGAGTTTAGATGTCGGCAGTGAAGACGGGTCCAGTGTAAACTAGAGCGATCTTTAGTATCTCATACAGTGCGCTTGCACAGCATAAATACGAAAAATACTTTGTTTATAAAAATGCGATTATTTATATCAATATCTCATGCATGAAATTCTTGAAAAGTATTGAAAATTTACAATAGAACGCAGCTTGCATATAAGAACAAAGTAAAAAAAAAACAGTAAAAAACTTAACTACTCATGATACAACAATGTGCCAACCAAAGACAAGAGACATACAGACACAATAAACTTAGTGAGGGTATTGATCTTGTAATCGGTCTAGGATTAAGCTTAGATTAATGGCCAACAAATCAGTTGACAGCAGAACATTTCCGAAAACGGACAGGTACACAGTCGAATGAACGTAGTGCGTTATAGAAAAAGCTTCAAGATCAAGTGGCGCTGGTTCGACTCTCGGGGTGTGCGCTTGAGCAACGCACGTTAAGGACTGCTCTCCATTCAGCGGCATCTAATGTATAGAATAGTTCTTCGGCAACAAGACTTTAACAATCGGAAACTGCACTCTGCCAATCTCGGTGACCGGGCCTGCATCAGTGATTCAAAGCCTCTACAAGTATGCGAAACTGCCAGGATTAAGCTCTGCAAGAAGTTTTCCCAGTCCGAGGATAAAGATTCAATCAATCAATCATATCAACCTTTTTCAAAATTTTTCTTGGTTTAATTAAAAAGAAAATTCACACCAACTAAAATCGTGAGTTTCAGCTGTTTGGCCCTGTTGAGGTAATTTTGAATTAACCTAGATGTTACTTCATTTAAGACCAAGCAGTAAGCCTACCTGTCTCACAGATGTATTTTTTGCTTGGAAATGATTCACAACAGCTTCCACGATTAGTTTAGCAGAAATAGGAGCCTTCCCACCGAAGACGCCACAACTGATTGCAGGAATTGCAATCGATGATAAATTGTGAATTCCAGCTTCGCGCAAACAAGAGTGAACACTTTTCTTCAAGTAGACTGAGCTTTCCTTGAAATCACGTTCGTACCAGCTATAAAAGAAATTTTAAAATGTTCTTTTAGCTTCGTGCCGTGCTGCTTATTACTTACTAGTTTATTATGCAATGAACAAGACTCGAAGTTGCTTTTATTTATCACACATCACAAGAATCGATGGCTTAATGGTGAGTGCATCCGCCTCTGAATCAATAGGCATGGGTTCGATGCCTTATCGGGTCGCATCAAAGACTTTTTAAAAATGGCACTGAATCTAATTGCTGCTTGGCACTGAGCAATGAAATGGATTCTGGTAATAATGTACTCTGTTGCTGCATTGACACTGTCTGCTTTGTAAAGCGCTGAAGAGCCACGCATTCTGCGATGGAT
The DNA here is from genome assembly GCF_918807975.1 of Aplidium turbinatum. Taxonomy (NCBI): domain Eukaryota; kingdom Metazoa; phylum Chordata; class Ascidiacea; order Aplousobranchia; family Polyclinidae; genus Aplidium; species Aplidium turbinatum. The sequence goes on along the minus strand of NC_137477.1, from coordinate 13,505,847 downwards.
AGGCGTACAGCGCTATATAAAAACAAACATTATTATTATACAAAATAAAAAGTCGACAAAAAATGAAATACTGTATTTTGACAATATCAAGTAAATTACAGGAATAAAAAGTATGCCAAAAGCACTAGCAAAAACAAAAAACAGAGCAAATTGGAGGTAGTTCATATGGGAGGCCACAGCTGAGCAAACATGATTAATGTATTGAAGAAGAGATTATTATTATTATAAGAAGATTGAAAATTATTTAGAAACTATTTTTGTAAAAAAGTATCACCATCCAACTAAGAAAATTTTTAATGTTTATGCAAAAATTAAATGAAAATCTTGGTCTTTTTTAACAACTTATTAACATTTCATCAAATTGTTTGAAATAAAAACATAAAAAGTTGAATCTTCTTAGATACTTACACTGGTCCAGCTACATGAACAATCTTTGTACATCCAGGAAGATCACCAGCACCTGTGGTTACAGCTTCGCCGGTGCGAAGCCTTCCTCCTATCTCGTGACGTCGTTGATCCATTTCCTTTTGGATTTTACGACCACCTAACAATTATATTGCAAGATTATATCAACATGTACCAAAAAATCTCACGACTTAGCAAAAGCGACCTTGCATTACTCAATACACAATTACAAAACTCATGATGTTTAGCGTGTTGCACTTCACACATGACAAACCCATCAGACATTTATATCCATTCTCCGTGTCGCATTAACTGTTAATCAACAAGAGCAAGAGAGCTACAGACCGTCATATAAAAATTTCTTAAAGGATGCAGTTTCATTTTATTGCATGTATAAATCGTCTCATTCAATAGAACTAAAAGCCAAGTCATGGACGAAGCAACTAGACCTAATAAGACCAAACACAAACGTTACAGAACAAGTGTGCTGCTAAAATACGTGGAAGAAAATCTATCACGTTAAGATAATTCAATTAAAAGCGTAGTTGCGGACAAAATGCTCAATAATAAGATGAAGCGTTGCTGTTTGCTTCTCTACCCGCATTTCAAACATTCATATCAAGATTTCACAACAACAAAGCTTTAGTAGGGTCATTATGCTGACCAACCCGAAAAAATGCAAGAAATCGTTTTTTGGTGTTTTCCAATAGTTTTCGGTTCAGAGAACAACATATAAAAAGTTTTCCAAAATTCGAGCGTCACAAAGGGTCTAAATATTACGTAAATACCGTCTGCAAAAGATACTCACAGTAAATTTAATCAGTTTGCCTCATCTCCGATGACATCAATATGCTAATATCTTCATTCATACGGATATTCATACGTTTCTATTACTAAATACGTTCAAAGAAGACGGTGATATACAAGAAGTCACAAAACTGTCTTATCACGTGTGAGTTATAAAGCAGTCATCAGTATCTTCTAGAATGGGTGCATTGTTAATATTTGCACAGTTGCCGTCCTGGCAAGGACCACATGCCCTTGTACACTCAAGTTCATACTTCTTACAACCGCACCTGAGTGTATTGCGCCCAGTTGAACAATTACAGTGAACCATTTTTAGTAGACTGTCAGGAGCAGGGTTTTTGTCCGTCATCACTGGTAATAGCTTATCCCCTTGAATTTTCCAACCCCATTTCTCAGCGTCCATTTGGGTACTTAGGCCCATCCATGCCATCACTTGCAAGTAGCAGCGTAATGAGTGGTATTTCAATGCAGATTCTGTCGGCGGCAACTGCTCAGGCGTCATAAATGTGCTTCATGTCACAACTTTTTTGCAAAGGTAGCTATAACGTAATGATGTGAGCGAGTCAGATGTTGTCCCATTAAATAGTAATACTACAGCCTTACATCCAGCACTTTCTACATCACCTTGTTCAGAGTGTGGTGCACAAAAAATATTTGAGCATGATCGCAATACAGAGTCTCCCTTGATAACTTTTTAAAACACTGATTTTTTTCAACACCACAGATACTGGAAGATGTATCACAGCCTGTAAATGCATGAACAAACAACAGGTCAGTGCAGACCTGGTCCCTAACCTGGTCCCCCAGTGCAGACCTGGTCCCCCAACTAAATCTTTCAGAACTCTGATGTTGTAGATAGTTGGCTTCCCCTTGTCTGGTCGGAAGTACAGATCATTATAGTCTACATTACCATAGTAGAGAAGCAGAATGAGGAGATCTGTATCCTCTCCAATGAGCGTAGTGGTTTTCTGTTTCGACGAATCCAACGTTGCTCGTACTATGTCTACATCTGCATCCCCTTCTGCTTGCACAACATAATAGTCATACTGTTTAGTCGAGTTGCTACCATATCAACGAGTGACTGCTTGTTGGCATCATTGCTTCTTTCAAACAAAGTTGGTAGATTCGGTCACATTAACCTTTCTAGCAGCAGATGTCTTCCGTCTTTGGTGTGCGTTATCCTTTGTACTGGGCCCTCGATATCCATCGAAAACGACAATTGCTTTACCATAGGCTACAACCCAGTTGTGAAAGATGCGTAATCATCCACAATTGAACTATATGTGCATTCTTCTGTCCATTTCAGTCGATGTAAGAGAGAACCCCCATCTAGGATCTACTGCTCCGTCTTTGGTGCGGTCCGAAGAACAGGATCTTCCACAAAAGCGGCATAGTTCCGTATTGCTTTAACCAGGGCAGGTTTGTCCGGCTTGCGTAATAGATTTTGAGCTTCAAACAAAGATGATGGATATGGGCAGAGTTCGTACTGCATCGTTTCATCCAAGCTTAGGCTTCCAGACTGCGACACAACCATAAACCTCTGAAACAGGAGTGATGGTTCTATCATTCGCTCATCTGCAACCTTGACTGCCTTCGCTGATGCCAATGTTTTCACCTTTGTGTTCCGTCCATGTGAATACGAAAATATCAACTGGCCATCCATTTTGGCAACAGTTTCCATACTAACAGCAAAAAGATTGTGTACATTCACGTCAGCGTTCATCCTAGTAATGATATTGCGCAGTGTGATCTCATCTTTAAATGGGCTATAGAGTTCGAGTGTAGTAGCCAGTTTAGTCCGATCTACTGTGTCCCTTGAAATTCTTGCTGAAGTTTCCTCTTTGTGCTGTTCACTGCTTGTATACCTCATCTCACAAAATTCTTGCATAGCACAATTGTAGGCAGATGATACAGCAGACGACATCGTCCAGATGACCCGCTGATGTTCCGTCATTCCACCGCCTCGTGTAAGCCCCCCAGTACTTTTCAGCAATCTTGTAACATGTACCATGTTTTAACCAACAAATTAAGATTTTAACATTTAACCGAAACTTATCAGAATTGCAAAATGCATTTCAACGCTGCAAATTCAAAACCTAAATTCTGTTCTCACGGAACTTAGGTCACGCTTCCTGTTAACAAATGCCGCTCTCACGGAGTTTGGCTCACCGCATTCGTATTTCTGAAGCAATATAATTGTGTAACCGGGTTCGTTTCATAATTCTCACGATAGGCTATTACTGATAAAAAGGCACCACATTATGAAATAAGCGGGGAATTGAAAAATGCTGATAACACATATAAAACAGAGATTTTATAACGAGAGAGGGCAGAACGAGAAGGTTAAATTCAAGACTGGAGAATGTCGCTCATCTGACACCGGTCGCAATCAACTGAATTGGTTAGACATATTTCTCAATTTCCCGAACTTGTAACAATTGATTCATAATAAATACATTTAATATTACATTTAACTTGTTTAATTTTTGTAGGTAATCATACCCCTAGACAGAAGCCTAGACAGAAGGAAAACCCTACAATCTCATTAGCGTCTGTTCGATCACCAAGTCGCAACCTAGTCCAGGCCCGGATTAAGGGGGGACAGGGGGTGCAGGTGCCCCGGGCCCCCTACTTTTAAAGGGCTCCCCTACGTGGAAAAATGTGATTTTGTGTTATTTTTTTTCTTTCAGCTTTTGAAGTTTCTGCAAAATGCTGTGCACTGCTGGATTAATGGTACTGTAGACGTAGAGGTAGTTTTTCGTGCCGTAGGCGCGAAAAATTTTTTTGCACGGGGGCCGCCGATCTAAAAGTTCCCCGGCCCCCCCCCATCAACTAAATCTGGCCCTGACCTAGTTCAGCCTACAATTTGTCACTTCGCCGAATGACATAGTATCCTTGCATGAAAATCTGAAACACATCAAGGTGTTCAATCTCTAAGACAGTCATCGTTTGGAGATATAGGTAAGCTGACTTCTGATAATTTGGGTGACCCGCCGCAGCAAACATCGGCAGACAGTCGGATACGGCATGGAGATGCATTTCCCATGATCCAGTGCGATCAGCCTCGATAAGTTCTCGGACAATTCCCAACATCCGCTGATAGCTCAACCAAAGCTTGCTAGTTTTCGAAGTTTCAGACAACTCGGATTTCTTTGCGGCAACTGAACAAGCAAGCATATCCATGCACGCTGATCTGGATAATGTGGCCTATAATGCCTGCCTCAGTTTGACTGTATAATTGCTCAAGTTCAAGCAGGCAAATCTCAAACTTTGGGTCACATACAATGATCTATGAGACAATTTAGTTGGTGAGACACTGGTCTACTAGGAGATGTCCTCGAAGCGCACGCTGCACAGCGTTTCCCTTCATCATGTGTACCACAGCATTCTCGGCATAGATTGTTTCTAGGACTTCCTTCAGTCCACTTCCCTCCATCAATGTCCCGATGGCATCCAACAGATTCATGAGTGTATGAAAACTACTAAGTAACAAGACAATATCTTTTAGTGGACTTGAGTCTTCAACCTCATTAACAATTTCAGAAGCCTTCCAAAACAAAGGCTGATCAAAAGTTATTACAGGTGGAGTGTTGTGCCTTGTTGCGAGCTTGCAGATGAAGTCAAGTGTGGATAAAATACATGTTTTGTCGCCGGGGTACATATCGATCATTGGTAGGTAGAGAACAGACAATTGACCTGGATGTTCACGCCTACTGTACAATGTACATTGTGTTCATCATTCCTTGCCAGTTCGGAACTTTTACATTAAATTTGAGTGACAACTCCCAAAGCAAATCAGTTCTGCGGTCAGCTTCACGCAGATTTGGTAACGTTCTGAATTTGATGTTACTGCGTGCATACTTGGCGAAACTGTAGTCTTTACTTGGGACTTTTCTCATATATGACTTTGAGATCACCCAATTTTTGTCTACCAATTGTATAGCAGACCTGCCTGCCAGGGATAACAGCAGCAATCATTCCCATTTCATGGAACGTTCCCTTCCCATCTAAAGTCACTATGTTGTGGTCAACACTGTCAGCAGTAAACAGGAGCATTGTATCTCATATGATTGCCTGTCCACCAAGGACATCCGGTGCAACTGCGGATGCTGCATTTTCTTCAAAGCGTTGGACTTCAGAATAGGAAGAGGAATAACCCATGGCAGATAGGCTGTCAATGAGGAACCTGGAGCGACAATGCTGGTGCATCTGTACAGCACGTCCCAGCTGTAAAGGAGCTACGACTGTTCTTGGGCGACCTGCTTAAATTATTGAGCGGCCAATACTTGCCTGTTCCTTTCGGGTGTCTTTTCCCACTAGAAGTTGCTGGAGCATATATCGCAAGCTTTGGGGAACATATTTGAGAGTTGTAACTGTAACACTATAACTAGCTTCTTATCGGCAGCAGCACTTCGCACATGTCAGTCACAGCGGAGAAAATATTGCGCAACGCTTCATGTCGTAACAATCGCTCAGTGAAACTGCTTGCTCAGAGGCGGCTATCTCTTACAGGCATCATGACATAATGATAACGTCATAACTTCAATTGTAACACAAGCATTAAAGCAAAATCTATCTATATTCTATTATAATGGTAAAAGAACAACACTAGACACTTATTTTATGAATTCATTGTCAACAAATTATGGATGAACAACTATGTCGGTTCACAATTGGCAGTCTAGAGACATTTTTTTACCGGAAATAGGCCACTTTTATGACGTCAGATTTCAGACTTGGTGATGCTCGAATCTTGGTAAACTTTTCATATGTTGTTCTATTTAAGATTAGGCCAAAGGAAAAACTAATAAAACGTTTTCTTGTATTTTTTTTCGGGTTAGCCCATATATTTCCTATTTTGACGCTACCACTCAGCCGTCTGCCGTTTTCTTAGTTTCATCTTCAAGGTATAATTGAAAAAAAAAATTGCATTTTATAAAAATGCATGCCGGCATACTACAAATCATTTTACGTCGCAGTGTGATAAAAACTAAACAAAAAAGTCGCTGCAAATTGGAAAATATAGTTCAAAATTCTGGTAAAGTTTTTGCAATGTTAAGCCAATCGCAGCCTTATAAACACTAGGAGTCGGAGGAAATTTTATTACGCAGTTTGACCACTACTGATACATGTACTGTACATATACCGTGTTAAGTACAGTGAGGAAAACACCTGCATTAGCTTTCAAATATGACAGGCCAGCAAGAATAGCTATAGACACAAGCAATGGCACATTTAAACAAAATGTCAAAAGCAGCTTTTGTGTCTTTGATAATTTGATTTTTTGTCGCAGCCAGACTTACGCCATGTAAATTTAAATTAAGTGGACGTAAAGGAAGTAATCCAATCTTCGTAGTTAATTTTTAATATATATTCTTTCATTACGCTAGTATCGATACATCATTTATAGGTGCAAGTCTAACAAAATGCATTGCATAGGCTAACCATACCTAGGCGACGTATGCTTCCCGAGACTCCAGCAGAGCGTAATTCAAGCTCTTCATTCGATGCATTTACAATCGCATCAGCCTGATGTAAAGTGATGTCGCCTTTGACTAATCGGATTGTGACGTCAGTTCCTGGTATTTTAACCGTTGGAAAACGTTGAAGAAGTCTGTCATGCTTCCGATCCCATTGTGTCGTCTAATATAAAAGAAAAAGTATTAGTTAATCTAGATTCAGTACAAAAGCAGTCGTAACAACATCTTAACACAATAATTAAAAAGAACAAACAAGGTTTTTATATCTTTGCCGTCTGAACTAGACAACTTAACCTCATGCTTGCGTCACCTGCGCATCCCAAGAATCTGGAGAAGAGCCCTAGTAGTTGCAGTCCCAAAGCCGAAGAAGCCTCCAGGGGATCCGAAGAGCTACCGTCCCATCTCTCTGCTCTGTATCCCCTTCAAGATAGTCGAGAGACTTATCTACGCCCGTGTCGAACCGATAATAGACCCTCAGCTCCCTCGGAAACAAGACGGCTTTCGCCACGGAAGATCAACCGTAGACCAGGTCACTCTGATGAACCAAGACATCGAGGACAGCTTCTCGGCAAAAAAGAAGGCTGGCGCCGTGTTTGTCGATCTCACGGCTGCCGACGACAATGTATGGCACAGCGGCCTTACCTGCAAACTACTCCGTCTCCTTCCTGACAGGCACATGGTCCATATGATTATGGAACTTGTGCAAAACCGCAGCTTTACCCTTTCCACCGGTAGTGGCCGACAAAGTAGACTACGTCGACTCAGGAACGGCGTCCCACAGGGCTCTGTCCTGGCTCCCCTCCTGTGTAACACTTATATCTATGACCTGCCTGACACCATCTCCAGGAAGTATGCTTACGCAGACGACCTGGCTCTCCTACATCCAGCCGGAGATTGGCAGTCAATGGAGAGGAACCTAAGCCAGGGCATGTCAACTATATTAACATATCTCCAGAAATGGAAGCTACAGCTCAGCAAGGCAAAGACAGTGTCGGCGGCCTTCCATCTAATCAACAAGGAAGCAAAACGCCGATGACGAACGCCTGCCATACTGCGCCGAACCCACCTACCTCGGCGTAACCCTAGACAGGTCACTCACGTACTGACGACACCTGGAGTCACTGCGCAAAAAACTATCTGCGCGCGTTGCACTTTTGAGGCGGCTGGCGGGTTCCGGCTGGGGAGCTGACGCGAAAACCCTTCGCACAGCTACCTTGGCCCTCGTCCATTCTACCGCCGAGTACTGCGCACCAGTGTGGTGCCGCAGCTCTCACACCTGCCACATTGACACCGCCATCAACGACGCACTACGCACTGTGACTGGATGCCTGCGTCCAACTCCAACGGACTGCCTTCCCATCCTTGTAGGCATCCAACCTACTGAGCTTCGCCGTAAAGGAGCCATGATTTTCCTTGCTCGTCGCGCACTGGACCCCGACCACCTCCTCCACAGTACATTCCAGCACCTACCTGGAGAACAGGAGCGACTGAAATCAAGACGCTCATTTGTGCCCGCCGCACGACAGCTTCTGAACAACGTTGAAGATCTTGGAATAAGTGCGGCACACTGGACGAACTACACATGGAACACGGAGTGGAAAAACAACACCTCCGGACTCCGTGATTTCCTACCCGACGTCGATCCCCACCCTCCGGAAATGTCCCTCGCAAGACTTGCGTGGGTCCGGCTTAACCGCCTACGATCCGGCGTCGGTCGCTTTCGTTCAGACATGTGCAGATGGGGCCTGGCTCCCTCACCGGGATGCGAGTGTGGTGCCACAGACCAGACAGTAGACCATGTTGTCCATGACTGCCCAATCCATCAACCACCACATGGAACGCTTGGACTGAAGGCCCTGGATGACGAGACTGTCGAGTGGCTGATGACCTCATGCCCAAACACATAGTCCGGAAGAAAGCTCATACGACGAAGAAGAACTTAACCTCTGCTCGCACCTAACCTACCGCAAAGAAACACAATTCTGGAGAAGTAAAAAAAACACGAATGCGAGAAAGACTTTGTGGTTTGTTCCATTAGTTCTAAAGTTAATTTTAAATGCAGAAACTGTACATGGTTTTTGAAATCATATAAAAACGGACACGACTTACATTTATATTAAAGTAAAATGGCAAAATTTCAGTGGAGAAAAGAATTAAAAAGAACGTTTTAAAAGTAGTAGTAGTCCAGTTTTAATCCGGTGAAAAAAAAACAAAAAAAATGGACACTTGAAAGTGTATCTGGAATAACATTTTGAAAGAACTATAACGTACAATGATGCCCCATAAGTTATGATAAAAGCAGGGCAAAAAGCTCATTTCAAAGAATAAAACATCTATCCAGTTATTTTCTTTGCTTTTTTTTTTGAGAGCGAGTTGCACAACATGTCCACGCCGCATCACGTGACGATGGTGCGAAAATAGGTATTCATAAAGTCATACTGTTCAGTAAATTTAATATTTTCAAACGAGTTAGGTAGAATACTTACTTTTGGTGGGTTATATTCTCGAACAGGTCTTTGAGGACCAACTTCATCCCTCTCGAGCTTAATAAAACACTGGGAATCCGTTTGGACGGTTTTCAAAAATTGCTTTCCAGGTTCGCCAAACAAGTATTTCACATTCCATGGTTTCTCGATGACTTTTGAAGTTGTTTTCAAAGACTTTACGGTTTCTCCCAACCAGACAAACGCTAAAAGTGTAGAGATGACTGTTATGATTTCAAAGCAAAACGATATTCGTATTTTTAAATTTAGTATGAAGGTATAAAACAGTTCAATGTCCATTTGTTTATTGAACAAGTTTCTTCACAAAGCTTTTGTAAAGTTTCATTAACTTCATGAAAGAAAAAACACTCAATGCAACCAGTCTGAACGAGACCGAAACTGATTTTGAACAGAAAACCTTTCTCGACGCTGCGCTTCTTTCCAACCATCCAAATCCCGTGTTGCGACTCATGCCAGTCTACATCTTTCAAAACATCGGAGCCATCAAGCACACTTGTGAAGTTGCAAATGAACGCTTTTGAAGTAGGGTCCATTTTCACTACATCCTCTTTTTCAGCTATTTGATAGAAGAAGTTGTTGACGCGCGTTTTGGCTTCTTCAAAATGTGGTGACAGCCCAACGAGGGTAAGTTGTTGTCGCTAAAAACAAATTTAACTTATTAAATCTAAACAGTATTTTTCAAAAGCGAAAATACCTGTTTCTTTGTGTTTCGCACAAATATAGTTAAGGTGATCTCATACTCCGATACGGAGTATCCGGAGATGAGAAGACAAAAGGTTCTCGGTTCGTTCTCGATGAGAACATGGGGTTCTTGAACTCGACATTTGACACTAACAAGAATAGATACAGTCAAGTCAGCTCCTTTCTTTAAGTCACCTTTCTGTCAGCAGCTTCACCTGCTTAATTTATGCCCTGGGTATAGAGATAAGCGTCGCTTTTCAATAACCAATTTAGCTGGCAGTCGCACTGGAATCAATTGATTGGAAAGCGAGTACTTTATTCGCCACAACTTTTTATGAAAAATATATTCTTTACCCAACATCATAATATCACTTCAACAAATATTTGTTACTCACATTGTAACCCCAAAGCTTCGTGATTAATGATAGTTTTACAAGTTAAAAATGCTTTGACAATCACCAAGTTGAAGAGGTCGTACGGTGGAAAAGACTCCGTTGGTACGGCCACATACAACGAATGGAAGAGGACTCCTGTCCTAAGAAGGTTGAGTCGATGGAAGTAGACGTGCGTAATCCACGTGAACGACCAAAAAAGAGGTGGTGCGATAACGTAAGGAGCGATCTCCGAAAGGGGAACCATGTGGTGATCAGTGTTCAAAATAGGAGTACGTGGAAAGTCGCCGTCAAGCCGAATCGTAATTTGCTGATGTCCAACCCTCTCAATATGGGGAACAAACGACGTAAAACCGTGCACTAACATCTAATCGACCAAAAAACAAACTGAACAATAAAGTTACGGATTTATACCTTTGTTTGCAGGACAACCGTTCCAGTTTCATTGACAAAATCACGTACGTCTTTCCAATCGAGGTCGGATTCAATTCGTGAAATGTCCTCATCCAAATCAACAGTTTTGCATGTAACCAGCTGTTTCAGAATTTGGGTGCTTTTTGCAAGATCACGTCTTTTATGAAACAGCTCTGGACCGTTTTCAAGTTTGAAGACCACTGACAAACAACAAAAGTTGTGGTTAAAAAGTCCCTACCAAAAGAGGCGTGGGTGTGTCAACCATACTTGCACGGGCATTGAGATTTTACGACCAACCGTGCACCTATGCGTAAATACATCTTCTTCCTGGGAGTGTGATGCAGAGAATCAGACCACAGACTACATCGTTTATAAATCTACCATTCTTTGTCTACGAAATAGAGCACAAGGTATGCATGTCTTGGGTAACGACGCCAGACACTGGTTGCAGTCTAGTTGTAGTCAGGAAAAATGTCACTTATTATATAATAGGCTGGTAAAAGAATAAGCATCCTGTCCTAAAGCCTCAGACACGATGGTGAAGTACAACCAGCACTTTTTTGGGCAAAAAAAAACAAAGTTCAACGTAACACAAAGTCAAAGTTAATGGAAATTAGTTAATCAATAAGTAGTTGGCTCAGTGAAAAATCAATACGGGATGAATAAACTGTTATTTACAGATCCTGACTGCTTGACAGCTGTAACCGATAATTACAAACACATCTACTTCATAATATGGCAACCAGAACGAACGTGAAATGTGAGAAAACAAATCGCTAAGCAAAATTTAACTTAAACATAACGACTAAATTTTGACAGTGAACTTAAAACTTGTTTCCAAACATCCTGACCTCCAACCTTGTTATTACTTAAAAAAACGTCTTCAGAAGGGTTTCAATACTGAAGTGAACACATAGAAAAATCGTACATCGTCCATACATCAATCTTAAAAACGCACGATCAAAATAAGAGCACAAGCAAAACTAGCAAGAAATGTCAGAACCAACTTCAAAGACTTACCATTAAGACCACGTTCCTTCAGTTGATTTTGAATAAGACCCTCGACCTTAGAGTTGGGGCGTGAGGCATCCTGCAAGAACTTCAACTGGGCTTCGTTCATAAATGACAGATCCGATGTTGCAATATCCTTTGAAACAAATATGATGTAAAATATAGAAAAAGAGAAATTATTATTTTTTTTATGAAGTTTGGTAATTGTGTGTACAAATGGAATGAATTTCACATGACTCTCACGTTTCGCAGTGACTTGTTCACCACTTCAACAAGCTATCTCTTGAAACTAAAAAAACATCCCTGGATAGTCCGGTAAGCTCCAGTGAATTTCTGTGCAAACCATTTAGACACAAGGTGAAGTGCATTGAGCAAAGCGACACAGTAACAGCAAGTTTACACACTATTTTACACACTATTTTACACTTTGAAGTTCGCTAGTATTAAACTGATGGAGGAGATCTGCCTGACTATCTGAACAGCTACCATGCTGCGACGATCCTTTGTCCATTACTAACTTAATTGGTCTGTCTGCACTGTCTAAGTACCAAAGGATCGGTCAACAGTCTCAATAATTTAATAGAAATCGATTTCATGAGAGGCGTAGCCCTCACATCTTCAGTCTCGTATGAATGAAACAAGTTATGGTTCGTGCAAAGAAATTGAAATATACACACTATGACGTAATAAGAATAAAACAAAGGCGTGAATGCCACGGGAATGAATAGTAGTGGAGTCAACACTAGGTCAAATATAAAAATAATTAATTGGTAGAAAATAGACAAATTATTTCACTGCAAGTAAAATCATGGATTGAATATTGATGGTGGCTTTAATCTTGTCAAGCCACTTGTCCTCACAAGCGTCAAGCCGGTGTAACGGTCGAGGAGTTACTGCGGTCTGAAAGTTACCGTAACTTCTGGACCGCGTATACGCGGTCTGAAAGTTACTGCCAGTCCAGAAGTTACGAAAACAGGGTTTTCAGATTTGACGCTTGCAGTAGATTTGTATAAATAATTTCAACATTGCAAACATGTTGAACTTGAAGACTTATCCACTATTGCATCTGAACAACATGATTTACAGCAGAAACGTAATTGGGAATGAAGTGAAAATAAGATGAAAGTAAAAAGATAAGTTTTGTACCAGAAATTGTTGCTGTTTTGGAATGAAATTTGAATTTGTTACCTAACAATTTACGTAGGCTATCATTTTAACCTGATTTGTTTGTATTATACCATTTGAAGTTGTGTCCGTGCCTTACGTGCGTTGGAAAATAAATTTGCATGGGGAGGTGATTGACTAGATGACCACTTAGCGGTCTTAGCCTATAGTCTCTTACTGTCATCCTGATTGTGCTATAATCATAGATATCTTACATACTTGTAAGATATCTATGCTATAATGCAACCTACGATTCACAATGTAGTAGGCTATTATGAGTGTTTTATTGACTCATTGTAGGCTATATGGCTCTGTTGAAGCAAATAATTTAATTGATCATCGCTCCAAACATTTCAAAGTTTAAATCGTTGCTATACGTGAATCGGTGGCATTTAATAAGCTACAGGCCTTAATATATCGTGCAAATTTTGCATTTGAAGGCTGATTTATTAGCCGCTGGTCTTGAGTTGTAGTTGACGAACATAGACTATATTTTATGTAGGCCTATTTCATGAAAGTTAAAATCAAACTTTTCTAGTGAATGAAGCACTGAGCCTATTTTTGGTCTGGTTTTTCATAACTACCGTTTTGAAGAAATATAAAGTAACTTAGGCTACATGTAGGCCAACCGGTAGTCAAAACGCCATCAACCTTCAGTGAGTAGTCTATCACAGTCTCACACGCGGGGAAGGCTTTAGCTTTTACGAAAGTGCTGAACACTGTGAGATACCAATGAATTTCCGTTGGTTGGACTCCCATCGAAAACACGTGGCACAAAACTTAAAGTCTAGAATTATGGTTTCGTGGTGAGAATATTTTATAATTTATCCTTGGGATTCATATCTTTCAGAGGGTTTAATCTACTGACCAAGTAAAGTTTCAGTCCATTTACAAGTTTTCCCAAAAGAATTTCGAAAAAGCTCACCCACTTACAATAGCAGTAACTTTTGGACTGCTTCTGCAGCGTTGCAGTCTGGAAGTTACTGTCAGTCCAAAAGTTACCAGCGGTGCCCGGCGTTTTCGCAATCGATAGAAAAGCGAAACTTGTTTTAACTAAGTGTAATGAATTCATTGCTCTCAAACTAATGCAAGCTTTTCAGTTAACATTACAAAATACTTATAATTATTAATCTGATCTTTTGAGAAATTAAAAATTTAATTATTTTTCAAAACAAAATTTAAATGAAATATTTGGCAACTCTTGTAACTTTTGGCATGCAGTAACTCTTGGACTGCTACACCGGCTTGACGCTTGTGAGGACAAGTGGCTTGACAAGATTAAAGCCACCATCAATATTCAATCCATGATTTTACTTGCAGTAAAATAATTTGTCTATTTTCTACCAATTAATTATTTTTATATTTGACCTAGTGTTGACTCCACTACTATTCATTCCCGTGGCATTCACGCCTTTGTTTTATTCTTATTACGTCATAGTGTGTATATTTCAATTTCTTTGCACGAACCGTGACTTGTTTCATTCATACGAGACTGAAGATGTGAGGGCTACGCCTCTCAAGAAATCGATTTCTATTAAAATATTGAGACTGTTGACCGATCCTTTGGTACTTAGACAGTGCAGACAGACCAACTATTTTACACTACGACAATAAAGTTTTACTTTTCTTTCATTCTTCATCATCCTCTCTGCTGCCAAAACATTAGTTGAGGTCCCATGGACAAGCAAGTTGTAATTGTTGTTACATTTCGTCACCGTGACGTTGAATTCTCTTCCGGCTGCATCTAAAATGCCACATCCATCCAGTATCCTATAAACAACAAGTCCCTGAATGAGTGTTTTTCTTTTCTAAAGATTATTGACTGTAGAAATTTTCATAGAAAAAAGATCATACGCCATGTTTGAAGTGTGACCGTGAAAACTTCGCCTGCTTACAAAGCTCAGTGCAGTCGTAGCATACACTTGATTAACCATCAAAGGTAGTGGTTTGAAGGTGTTTAGTTTTGACAGATCGATCGTAGAAGTATATATTTGTGGAGGCATCATTAGTGCGCTTACATAATTATGCTTCGGACCACTTCCACAGACACGTCACCAAAGTTAAAATTTATATAAATACCTGTAAGTAATGTGACGGTGTCCATAACTTTTTGGCCCACTCGGCCACTAAGGTATGAACATCGTCTCTTTAAACGCCATTGATATTCCACAGTTGGTGCAAATAGGCATTTGTATGTATAAACAACGTTGAAAAATTATTTTATTGACGTGTTTTTCACAGAATTGGTTGCTCTGAACAAAAATCTATTTGTGCCTAAAGCAAATTAATCAACAACGTCCTTTACTGAGTAAACAAGAATCAGATGACCTTTGTTTTTGCACACAAAGCGAATGTATGAGCTTAACAGACTTAGTAAATAAACCAGCTAAATTTCGCACAATTTGAGCAATCAAAGCTCTTTAGAGGACAACCAGTGCATGTGATACATTTTATTCTTAGGCAACATTCAGTGAAGAAATGAAACATTACTTTCTAATAACGAATGAGTTATTTTATACTTATTTTAAACTTACTAACCAAAAACTTTTAAAACAATCTAGTATGAACAGGGCTAAACACACGATCACTTGTTCTTCTGAATCATACAAAGTTCTGAGTTATGTAAAACAGCACCCACTGAAAGGACATAAAGCCACAGACCTGACTTGCGTAATTAACTAATTATACAAGATCGCACAAAAAAATTTAACTAACTTAAGAAAATCAAGGTCAATGAATACAAAAACAAGAACAAACAAGTGTCACTGCTCCATAGTATCATCACCACGAATTGGAAGTCTAATACTGTTTATGTTTCTGTGTAATATTTGCGTTACTTATGAACATTGTGGGGCGCCAATGACAATTCTCTCTGCCAAAACTACAGAAAATTTAGACAGTTTAAAGTTGAACAAACGTACTGGTATTCTTTTTGCGTGCAAGGAATGTTCTCATATTTCTCTTTGAACATTTGCTTGAAGTTGTCCACGTCTCTTTGCGAGCCGGTCAATCTGATGGAACCATCCTTGCTGCGATTCCACCTGAAACATTTGAATTATAAAATGTCTGTGAAAAAGCGTCTATTCTGCAATCTGCATGCAACATTGAGTATAATATTTCGTTGGCTCAAGTTACATCCAGATATAATTGTAGTCACTATTTCTCATTGACTGTTGTTGTGCTACGAGATATCTCATGGTATTGTGGCTGAGCAAGGGTTCGTTGACCACAGTTTAGACCTTACACAAATACACAGGTTGGCCACAGTTCAAACCTTTCTTTCAGTTCCTGAGTTGACACCTTCCTAGCCTTGCTTCTGATCGACCGGCGTTTGATTTCTGGTGCAGTGGATACAAATAAAGTGTAATAATCGTATCGAACATTTTGTGTTCCTTCTTACATGAAGCAATAGAATGAATAGGAATAACGTTAAGCATAAATCGTGGGTGCTGTTACGAAAAATGACATCAATTTGAAAACAAAGTTTGTAATGTGGCTTAACCTGTTTTAGAACGGAGTTAACAAATGATAACCTTAATATCAAACGACTAAATTTCCTTCATTGAATTCGAACACTTTGAATGTTTTATTCATAGTTGAATATTGGATAGTAATCATCAAGCAGTCATGCTTCCGCTGGGTGACGCGCTGACGGCCTTCAAAAATCCTTTCATAAAGCTTCATCTTTCGCATCACCTTATCCGAATGTTACTAATTTGTTTTTCAATCATATTTAGTCATCATGTCTTTGATCTTTTTCTGGTTCTTTCTCTTCATGGAGTCTACTGAGTAGTTATTTCAGCCCATTCGTTTATTTTCATTTGTGCTGGTAATCCGGCATTTCCATATCCATTGTCAGTCTGTTATAACGCCCCTTTTTACTATTTCAATACCGCCATTAATCACTCTTCTTATGTTGATGGCTTCATTTATAATATTTTCTTTTTAAAGCAATAATAAATTTAAAGGATGCATTTATAACTGTGGCACTACTTACTCAATAAGCAGATGCATACTATCACTTGTAATATGAGATTTTCTTTCGTCGTTTTTTCTATATTTCTTAGAAATAGCTTCATAGTCTTTGGAAGAAAAGTTGTATTTTTCGGAAACAAAGTTTTTCATAAACTTGTGTGTTGCTTTGCGACAATCTCTTTCAAAGACGCTTTGGTCTCCATCATAATCCTTTTTCTGAAAGCAAACAACCCGATAATAAGTCAATATAATCCCAATTGTTGCGTATTATTTAAACCACTGGATATCAAAATGCTTGAACAATTAAAGATTTTTTTACAAAAACTTTATTTCACAACAATTCCAAAGAGTTTGCCTATCATAAACAGACGATCAACACAATTCGAAATTTCCGACGTCAAGATGTGCAAAACCAGGTCATTTAATTCTTTAAAAGTACTCACTTAAAACAAAAACACAGATAAACGTACCTGCTTCATATAAGGAGAGAATTTGACAGAAAGTCCATTAGGTTTGTTGAACTCAATTTTTGCCAAACCAATTAAATGTTCGGTTAAATCGAGCTGCAGTTGATCGGATCTGAACACAAGTTCAAAGACATGCAAGTCGGTGTCCAAGTCACACTGGAATGTTTGAAGCTTTCGTTTTTTCTTTGAGGTTTTTTGTTGTGGCTCTGCAATAAACACTTTCACTTTTCACTATGCAAATAGTTCTTATGAATTACGATGTGTTTAGATCAGGGGTCACCAACCTTTTTTGCATGCGGGCCACTTTGGCACTAAGGAGAGCTGTGGCGGGCCGCACTAATAAAATTTTAGGTAGGTTGACTCTTATGCTTGAAAAGAACGCATTTCGCACCCAGTATCCAGCGTTACATGTTGTTAATATTTATCTTAGAATACCGTAGCAACAAAATTAGTCGAACAACGCTACTGCCAGGCCAAGCTCCTTTAACAACACTTTTGACTTTTTTAACAATGCCTAATACACGAGGCCACTTGTTTTGCGCACTTATAGCGAGGCGAGCGGTTTCATCAGAACATTCATCGCCAAGCAAGAGTGGTGTTGTCACTTCGCTTCACAAAAGATATCTTGCAATTGACAGTTTCAGTAAACATGGAAATGTTTGACACATCGCAATACAGGCAACAATAGTGACTTGCAAACATATCAGCGAAAAATAGGCTCCAATAACAGGGAGAAAGAAACCAGGTACCATGAAACAAACGCTTGTGGAAATCACCGAAAAAACGTTTCTATTGTAACTCATGAACAGTGTTATCTCTAAAAAAGCAAAGAGTTGGTTTTTCATCCTTTTTGTGAGAGTCTATAAAACCGTCGGTGGAATCGTATACAAAGCGAAAATATGCTTCCCGGAAAGTATTTTAAGTCTTCATGCTCTTTAACTCTTCAAGAAAAGTATTTTTGGTTATAGCCTACTTGTACGCTGATACCTTCCGCGGGCCGCACATAACAGCGTGGCGGGCCGCCAGTTGGTGACCCCTGGTTTAGATGAATTAAGTTGTTTTCCTGACGAAAACAAAAAGTTTTGCCGAAAAGGTTCGAATTTATGTAGTTATATACGTTTTTATTTTATGTATAGTTTTTGAATTATGCAATTTAATGATATCAAGTTGCTACTAATGATCTGTTTATCAATAGCAATTCTTTCTTTGGAAAACAAAAAGGTTACATATAAATTATACGCGGAGAAAATTCCACTTTGCCATCAAGCAATTTGTGTCTTACGTACCAGTCAAGGGATCATTTTCCCCCTCGCTGGCACTTGACTCAATTTTTTCTTCAGAAAAATCAAAGTTTTCCTTGATTTCTTGAACAACTGCAATGTCCTGGATGTAGTTGGTGATCTTGAGCTTATCACCATTACGACGAGTGATAGTAGTCTTGATCAAAGATTCAGCATCTAATTAACAGGAGAAATTCAACGCAGTCTTTAATGAAACTAGAATAATTTTAATTATCGATTCAATCGAAAGTGTGCAGCTGAAAAAAATCACAAGTCTATGGAAATCTCCTGCGGTGGGAGACGAAAGTTTTAGGAAACATACGTACTTAGACTAGTCCCTTGTGAATCATCGAAAATAAGAAAACTCATAAAATCAAGAAAGCAATACAGTTTGCATGGAAACTATTACAACTGAGTGACAACATTAAAAAAGTGTTAGCTGCAAATAAATCACTTTACTAGTGATTTTCATTATGCAAATTTTCACTGCTTTTGTTATCTTATAAAATAGGTTTTCTTAAAACAGCACGTCTAGTGGAGTGAAAAAATCCAATCAACAAGTATCTCTTGTTCGTTAGACTTTGCCATCTTACTGAAACAAATACCTTTATAATCACGCAAGTACAAAAAAGCTACGTCGTCCGACTTTTGTTTTCGAAACACACAAGTGATCGCAATTTTGTGCTTCTGGCAGACCAGTTTGATTCCGTCCTCGGTCAAGTTCGCCACCCCAGTGAGTTTAATGCAATCAGTGCAGCACACTCTCGACATCTAGAAAAGGTAAACTTGTTTTCTCTAGCACCACTTGAACATTGAAAACGACATGTTCAACTTATATTTGAGTGAAAAATAACAGTCATTGCTACATGTCAAAATACATAACATGCAGGTCCGATGCACTATGTTCACGTGTTCATTATATTACAACAACCTATTTTACATTGGTGTTATCGTTGAGAACTACAAAGTCTAAAAACAGATGATTTTAAACACGCAGAAACGATCTTGGTTGTTCATTTTCTATTAACATGACATCACCTACCTGAGGTTTCGAGTTTAGAGACAACTCCTTTATCTTCTTTATCAACCCAAGTATGTCTGAAAAGTAAAACCTCCGTAGCTTGCGACTTACGCTTAAACTAAACACTGAAGAAACCCTGATTTCTAGCTGTAATATCATGATACCAGTAGGTTGAAAATCTTTACCCCTAAAAAAATGAAGTTAAAGATACATGCCGCGTGCTTGTAAGAGTGACATGCCTAATCTGAAGTTCGAAGGTCGAGAGTTCGACACCCATGGTGAACACAGTATTGTATTCTGGTAACAAATGCATGCTTGATGAATACAAACTTTGACTGCTTAACTTCCAGTACAAGCAAATGGAATCTTTGTGTGCACTGAAGAAGGTGTTATAAATGGTTAAACCAAGATAACTTTTTACTAATTATGTAATTGTGTTAGCAGCAGGTAAAGGTTTCACAAGTTAATGCAGAGGGATGTTGGAGGCAATGTACGTTAGTGTGTGCCAAATCCATATAGCCGATCTGAAAGCCTTTTTCAAACAAGCTTTCTTATGTTTCTGCTGAATGTGAGTACACAAGGAAGTCTCGATTCAGCAACAGTCACACAGTTCGAGATTTTTTAAGAAGATAATATCAATGTGCCAGAGTACAGACGTGCGATAAATAATAAGCCAACCCCTTACGATATGTTT
This sequence comes from Aplidium turbinatum, assembly GCF_918807975.1. NCBI lineage: Eukaryota > Metazoa > Chordata > Ascidiacea > Aplousobranchia > Polyclinidae > Aplidium > Aplidium turbinatum. Next base: position 13,485,552 of record NC_137477.1, on the reverse strand, counting down.
CCTTACCTGTCGGCCTTGGAAACCTGATCAAGTATCGCTTTAGCTTTGTTATTGGCTTAATTTTTCCTTCAAACGGGTTTACACAGCCTTCCAATATAGACAATACATCCTCTTCATCTTCAAAAATCCCCTGAACACTCAATAAATTATACGATAGTGCAACTTTCGCAGAGTTGGCTTAGTGGCGTCATAAACACATCAGAATACTGTACTTCAAGATTTAACCACAGGTCATACTGTAAAGTGTAGAGTGTCAAAACAGAATTTTTTGTCTGAAAGCATGTTAGCAAGAAGAAAATGATGCCGAAAAAAGACTTGTAGCAGTGTTGTTAGGCATAGCTATTGGCTTTCTCTGAAAGAAAATCATACTTTTCGTGTACTGTTCTGCCGTGCTTCGTTTTGCAGAAGGACGGCGATAGTATGTGTGGGTGTGGGGTAAATCAAACAAGATTTGCTTATTGAAAACTTAAGACTATATCAAGTGTATTTTACAAACCTCGATTAACAATCGCTCGTTGTCTACTTTAGGTATTTGCTTTTCAACAACCGTCAATGGCTCATCATCAAAGGTGTGGTCGCCGGCTACAACAAGTTTTACGGCTGTAAAATGGTAAAAGGTCTCTGATAAGTATTCTCCATTGCAGCAATGGAAAACCTAAAAAGTCGTTTTGCGGCCATAATAAGATATTATCAACACCCATCAACATCTTCAAGAAAAATTTGAAGGTGGACTACGTTTTGAAAGAAAAAATGTAGTTACGTCTCATCGTATTCAAATAAATCTTATTTACTATGACTATCATATTTGCAACGGTAACTCAAATAATCCCTTTATTAAAAATACTGTAAAACTAAATCCTTTCTTCGTAGAGAATAACTGTTTGCAAGCAGTTAGAAACACGATTCATGTCGATCAAGGATATTCCTATGCGTTTTCAAAAATTATTAATGCAGTGATAAAAGAATTTCAAAAAGACCAGTAATTTATTTTTTCAACTTCTCTGTGAAATCCGAATTCGCCTATTGCGTTACAAAATATTAAGAGAAAATGATCATGTGTAACAAGATACATTTAGTGTCGGGGAACATGACCAAAACGCCATCTTGAATCCGAATGATCCGGCTCACAGGACAACCGCTGCCACGGAAATACTTTCGTAGATCTTTGTATGAGCAAGACGGAGGCAGATTCGAAATTAAAACGCATCTGCAATGGAATGCCTCCCACTTAGTTTCAATCTTATAACAATCAACGTGAGTTAGTTTGATAATTTATGACGTAGTGTCAATAGGTCATCACTCTAGCAAGGTTTTAAAGTTAATTTTGTAATGCATGTTTTATGCTTAACTTGGTTGTGCAATTCTCACTAACATACAGTACGCGGTACTTACTAATTTACACAATGACAGCAGTACGTCAATTGTCATGCTTTAGTAGAATTGAGTACCAATAAATCTTAGAAATACCTTTTACTGATAATATTTTTTTAGATAATTGCAAGTCAACTAATTAAAGAAAATCTAACTCGAAGCGAATAAGAAATGCACCGTATGTATTATTATCAAACTGTCGCTCTCAAAATCACAGCTCACACATACCTGTTTTCCTTTCCATAAAATAAAGCCGCATCTTCTTGCAGTAATTGAAACCATGAGAAAGTTGTTAAAAAATTCTTGCCATCTACAATATGCCACATGAAAGCATAAAAATAAAATATTATACCCTTTAAACAAGTAAAATTTTCAAAAGCACGAATAATGTAATGTATTTAATGTATTTCCAAAGCACAAAACGAATCATAAAAATCATAGGCTTATATGCTTTCTTTATGAGAAAAAATTTCAATCTAACTTTTCCTACGAGAATTAATACAGAAACCGCAATAGTGAATATGCTGATTGTTGAACTAAAATAGGAGCATACACGCATACTGCACAACCACTACCAGCAGCACACGTTGTTGCATATTTAATGCTATCAATACAATCCCAGTGAGTAGCCTAATCGTCAATTTACCTATTTTCTTGTAGTTGACTTCATTTTTAGATGTGGTGACACTTGAACGAGAAGCACTCACATCAGACGACACGTCTACAAAAAAGATGAGCCAAGTTCACAGCTGGTTGTGTTAACGCTAAATACTGGACGATATAATTAAAGTTAAAAATAACGAAACAACACAGAAAATAATTGTTTCTTACCGACTTCACTCTCCATTGTAGGAGTAACAGAACCATGGTGTTTTGCCCGAGTCGCAATCTCTTCCAGTTGCCTTGATGATCCAGCTTGCATGTCTTTTTCTTAACAAAAGATAAATGAGTATATAAAAGTTGGCGCTTTAAACGTCTTCAATTCCTACAGGCTGCATCTGAAGTTTTGTGAATAATGGTAATCTAGTATTTTTACAGTATTAAATAGTATGTTAAACGTTTCTCATATTCTTTTGCGTGCCGTGACGTTTCACTGTTACGTTGACGTTGGTTCGCACAACAAAATACATCAACCAACTAATTGAAATAAGATATAGAAATAGGCTAAACACTTGATCAACAAATTTCAATTGCAGTTAACGCAATATAGAGGTAGTTAGTTCCTTGACCCTGGCTGGGGCAAGGTCGGAAATGTCTCTTTCACCGTCTTATGGCAGCATTTGCTAATGTTAACTATTCTATAACGTAAAACATATTTTAATGAAATTGAAAACATAGAACGAGAGTTTTGCACAGCATATCGTCGGCTTTCGAATTCAGACTAAACAACAAAAGTGCATCAGCAGACAGCATCAATCAATTAACCTTTCAAGGCATAAAACAAAAATATAGATATGTAGTCAAAGTATTATTTGTGGCAAATGCTGATGTACAAACGAAAATAAGCTATCTTTTTACGTTGCATGTGAAAGGGATCTGTTTCCATCTTTTTCATTTAAACATAACAAAAAGTAGTTTGTAGGAACGTCAAAACTACGTTAATACACATTTGTAACAAAACGTAAAAAAACAACTTGTACTCTTGAAGCATGATTAGATAAAAAGTAATACAATGCTCTGTGCCTGTTTTGCACACGATAAACAAGACGTTATTAAAACACTTATATTATTAAATTAGGAGCAGCTACCATTTTTTGAAATAAAAATTCATACAGCCTGAACTTATCAAATATTAACGTATATTGACTGAAACCAACATGAGCGTGATGCCATGCTGCAATGCGCCTGTATCAAGAATAGTGATGCACCGGAGGCAAGATTTTGGACGGAGGCCGGATGTTCCGGTTAGAGAGTAGGGTGGAGTGAAAAATTTTTTTTTTCAAATCAAAAAATCAGATTTACCAAAAGTGGCGTATGGACCTAAAACCAACTTCTGAGAAGGTTTTGGGTTTGTGCCACCTACACCCAGGTGGCCCATAATTTTTAAAGGTCATCCGAGGGTCAAATTTCATGAAAATCTCATAACTTGGAAACCGGTTAAGCTAGAATGTTGGTTTTTGGCTTAAAATTTCCAGAAGGTCCATGTATATATGTTGCTCTAAAATGCAACTTTTGTCTCTATTTTAACTACATAAGCAGATAAAAATAAAAATAAAAAAATTTAGTTTGAAAGCTATGTAACGTAAAGAAGTGAAAATGCTATATTTGAACTATTGCACCCATAGTTGTGTGTTAAGGCATAATAGGTACAAACTGACTAAGTACTGCTTAAAATACTTTCTAAGTAGTTAGTACAAAGGATATGCAAGCAACAATCATGGATATGTGACAAAAAAACTCAACGACAAAAAAATGTAGCAAAGACTCATAATATAATAATGTTACAATGTTATTTGACATTAAGTTTCAAAATTTACATCTTTGGTTTCCATGAAATTTATAAGAAACTACTTAGCTACACAATCAGGGTCGCATTATAAAATTATCATGTGGTGAAAAAATATTGAAAACCTTCAACCTGAAAACGACAGGACTATCAAAGTCAGAAAAAATATATTTTGACTCCGATCCATTGCAAATTTGGGCAAGGCTTGCTGGGCTTTGGTAAAGACCCTTGCCAACCTTAATCCACCACTGTTTGCAATGAGTGTTACAGAAACCATGACATCAACTCATTTATAATTACACATATCCAATAGCACTACACAGCACAAGTTTATTGAAATAACTAGCAAAGCAAAATATATTAGTTTTGCTGATACTGGTTCCCAACAATGTAAGCTTATTCTAAACATCCCCCCTATGATAATGCATGCTTGATTGTTTATTAATTAAACACTAAATTAAGAATTAGGCTATGTAGCAAACTGTTGCTTTGCATTGAATCTCTTCTTGAGTTTTCGCGATCTTATTTTCTGACGTATATGACCGTCCCTTCTTTCAAATCCAACGACAGCTGATGAAGCTTCGGTTACCAACTTAATGTGCCTTTCAACGGCTTGGTTGTGACATGTGTGCTCGAGTTTTAACTTGTTCTGTCTAAAATCTTCAATATCTTCATTCTTCAAATGTTGTAATGCAGGTGGCTCATACATGGCTTTCAAATTCAAACTGGATAATTTATAATATATATACTTTAGCAGTTGGATTAATTTTAGTAATTTGAAACTTTCGGACTTTATGATATGAACTGTGACCAAACTCTTCAGTGGTTGCCACTTCTTGAAGGTCGCTGCCATCATCAACACAATCAAACGCCTCATTTTCAATGACATACTGCCCTGCTGCTCGTCGCATGCTAAGCACCTTATTAACCCCAAGCCGGCAAACGCTTTCATCATCGTCATCGGCCAGCATTGCCAACAAAACATTGTCATGGTGCGCAAAATAAGAATTTCTTTGAAGAACTTTCAATGCAATATCTCGTACATTTTTCTTTGGAAACTTTACCACACGATCAACAATACTGTAGAAATTTATTGGTCCATCAGTAATCTTGCTCTTGAGCTTGATGTAGAACCAGCTAGGGAAATAGACTTTGAGTAAAAACTCCACCATAGTGCACAATGTTATCAATGCATTTTCTTGAGACACATGACAACGCAGTATACGGCACCCGGGTCTGCTACTATTCGGTGAGTCCGATTCGGTGAGAGCCTTTTTCGGTGAGAGCCTTTTTCGGTGAGAGCCCTATTCGGTGATTTTTTTGAATTTTTTTTTGAAAATTATCGGGTACCGTAGCCTAATTAAAACCCCTAACCCCGAAACCCCAAACCCCCTAACCTCAAACCCAAAAACCCAAACCCCCAAAAAACCCCAAAACTCCTAAAAAACCCAAAACCCCCAAAAACCCAAACCCCCAAAAAACCCAAAACCCCCAAAAACCCTAACCCCCAAAAACCCCAAACCCCTAACCCGTATCCCCTATAACGGCTATGATAATTAGGCTACGGCGCGCAATAATTTAAAAAAAACTCACCGAATAGGGCTCTCACCGAAAAAGGCTCTCACCGAATAGGGAACTCACCGAATCGGACTCACCGAATCGGGCCATTCCGACGGCACCCGAGTGTTAACCAATGTGAGTGACATAATCCACCAACTTCTAACAGCTCAAGGTTAGCATCTACACATCCCAACATGACAGCAAAGCTTATTCGATACGCATAATATTGGTCACTGCTTAAATCATCAATTACGTCATTCGGGATGACAGGAAACTTTGGGTTAGGAATAGCCTTGAACTTCACCACGCTCCATTCAGAAACTGCACCATGTAACTTTTTACCCAGAGGTCCTGAGAATGAATCCGGACCTGCTGTAAGACCTTCCAGTTGTTGGAAAATGTGCCTTAGTGGAAGCCCATTTAAATTAAATACAACCCATTGCAATGGCCGTCCCAGTAAAGCTTCTAAGGATGCAAAACAGCCACTTTTGATACCTGTCATTGTAGCTGTTCCTTCAGAACTAACAATCTTTTTCCAATGATGTGCCCTTAATGACATTGAATATAGTCTTGGATATATTCACACCAGTTCTCTCTTCTGGAGCTACATGTGAGAGGTGAAAAGAACCGGGTTCACCTACGATCACATAATTCTCTTCAAGTAACACCTAGTCCTACACTAGGTTACAGCAAACTGCACGGAGCCATGTGCACCTAGCAGAATGTCATGGATGACTAAGCACCAATGAGCAGTGTAGTTCCATAGAAATCACATGGTGCAATGGCAAAGGAAAGGGAGGGATGATCATTGATATTACAATATTCTATTGTTAAAGAATCCATTTGAAAATCGAACATGATGATGGATGCTACGTTTTTCATGAGAATAAGGCAAAAACTTTATTTTGGCAAATTCTGGCTTATGTGGTAGAAATAGAGACAAAAGTTGCAATATAACAGATATAAACATGGACCTTCTGAACGTTTTAAGCGAAGAACCAGCGTTCTAGCTTAACCGGTTTCCAAGTTAAGGGATTTTTATGAAATTTGACCCTCGGATGACCTTTAAAAATTATGGGCCACCTGGGTGTAGGTGGCACAAACCCAAAACCTTCTCAGAAGTTGGTTTTAAGTTCATACGCCACTTTTGGTAAATCTGATTTTTTGATTTGAAAAAAAAAATTTTTTTCACTTCACCCTATTAGAGAGTGTCGACTCTGGCCGGAGCTTCCGGACTTTGCTTTGTTTTGTTAACTTCCGACGTCTACTATCTACTTCATATAATCAATGTTTTAACCACGCGGTTGTTAGCAGTAGCGATGACAGGGAGGTGCAAAAAGTAATTCTTGACCTGGGATGATTTTAAGGGCCCATAACCACTTTAAGGGGCCCGGAAACTTGAAGAAAACACCTCGTATTCGTTGGATATGGTGCGTTTTCTCAAAAGTGTTTGAATTTGGGGGCCCTTGAAAATCTCATTGGTATTAGGTCCAAATTATCCTCTCAACGAACCTGGTTGTTGGTATACCAGTGAAGCGATAACCTTTAAAAAGTTTTTTTTTTTTAAGAGTAAACATTTGGATTGGTTTTAATTTTGGCTATGTGTTCTATCCACGTGATGTAGTATTGTTTTTAAAATATTGAAAACTTTTGATTGACCACCTTGAACTCATTCCATCTTACATAATTATACATTTAAGACCAATGTTATAGCCAACATGCTTAATTGTGTATTCTTGCATTACTGCAATACCACATTGATGCATAAAGTTACATTTATCCAAAGTCATGAACTTAACCACAGCCACACACAGTTAACACACTTCCGGCTCCGGGCCGGAGCCACTATCACCTCCGGTCAGGAGTTCAAAAAAAGTGACCGAAGCCGGAGGTTGTTCAATCACTAACCAAGAATAGACAAAAGCACTTGAAAGCAAAATATAAATGATAGATAATAATTAATGTATTTGTCACATTCTACATGTTGTAGCAGAAAATAGGCTTAATACTTTTTGAATCTAACTGATTTTGACGTGTTTTGTCGCAAGCTCTACATGAAGTACTACTACCTGCTGTACGCTGTCGGTCTATCTCATTCTTTTGCAAACGTCTCTTTTGCTCTGATGGCTCCAATATGGCTTCTACAAGACAAAGAGTTTAGATGTGAGAATAAAAAAAGTTTCCAGACAGCAAAGCATTTTTACATTGATCCAATGTCTGCAGACCATCAATCAATGTAATAACGACGGATTTTGCTGTGTGGGATTGAGGATCTTTCGCTACTAATATATCCATAAAGGAATAGATTTCCTTTCAAGCCAATTTGCTTTCACAGGATTGAAACACAATAGGACCATTGTAAGGCGGTTTTACATGAAGGTTTCAAAGACGAGCACAAATAGTATAAAGTAAACCAGGTGCTGTCACAAAGACTGACAATATGAAGCTTTTGGTTGATGCTTCTGTTCATAACCAATGTACTGACCATTGTATTTCAATAAAAAATCCTATACCGACTTTGTTTGGTGGGTTGATTTAGCCATTTACTTCTATATTACAGTATATACTAAGGAGTGTGAGCGTATCGAATTGTCTCCGAGAGAGCTTGTTTAAGTTGCATATTTTAAGCTATTCATTATTTTTTACCTTCCGGTTTTTCTTCGGGTACAACAGCAACAGGTTGTTGAGAAGAAACAATCACCGTTTCCGCAATCCAGTTCATAAACGGTTCTACGTCATCAAGCATCCCAGCAACTCTAATGGTTCCAGGTACAGATTCATCACACCACCTAAGAAAAGAATACAACTGAACAACTGGTTGCATATCACACGATGGGTTAAAACTTTTTTAAAAACTTGTTCTTTTATTTTAAACCGCGGACATGGAGCCACAGCAAGCTGGATTTTCATTGACTGGCGACAGAATTAGCTCAAATGAAAAAAAAGTATTGTACTCTTAAATTTGATACTGCTATCTCCTAAGAACAGATTAAATAAAGTATTCAGAATATAAGTAAGACATGCGTATTTGCTATGAAACATCACCAGTGTATTTAACATAAAATTCACATTTATTCAAGCAATAAAAAGTTATGGAAAAGCCTACAGTTTAGAGGGCACAAAATCCCACAGTCTCTCTTTATACGAATCATGTATCAAAGCGCACTACGCTGGTATGTCATAGACACCACATGGTTACAACACAAGCAGTACCAGTATGTTTGAACACAACACTAAATAGAAGTTTTGCATAAACCTTCGCAGATAAGAAAAATTAATGCAGATCCGGAGATGGTTTTGAATGTGAAAGATGCAAGAAGATTGAAGAAGGAATGGTTGGTCCTGTGGAAAAGCTGAATGACGAAGTTGAATCAGTGAATGCCTTTTGCTATCTAGGAGATAGATTGAATGCCAGTGGTGGTTGTGAAGCGGCAGTGACTGCAAGAGTAAGGTTTGGTTGGGTGAAATTCGGAGAGTGTCGAGAGTTGTCATGTGGTAGAAGATTTCCGTTGAAAATGAGAGGAAGAATTTATATCAGTTGTGTGAGATCTGCAATGCTGTACGGAAGTGAGACAAAATGCTTACGGGAATACGAATTGGCGATTTTAAGAAGAACTGAGAGAGCGATGGTGAGAGCAATGTGTGGTGTGAAGCTGATGGACAAAAGGAATAGCCTACCGAAGTACTTATGAACTTGCTTGGGTTGAATGAGAATGTTGATAAGTTGGTGACAGCGAATGAAGTGAGGTGGTATGGGCATGTTTAGAGAAGGGATGAAGATGATGTTTTGAGAAGAGCGCTGGAGTTGCAAGTGGAGGGTCGTAGAAAACAAGGAAGACCCAAGAAAACGTGGAAAAGGCAAGTTAAGGAGGAAAGCAGCAAGGTCGGCTTGACAAGAGAGGACGCGTTAGACAGATTGATGTGGAGGCAGGGTGTGAAGGCGATTGCAGCATTTAGAGGTGAATCCGGCCACCCCCGGTAACGGGGACAATGGGACATCACCGGATTAAAACTGGACTATTACTACTACTAATGTATTCTTATTAGCTGAAAACTATAAAATGATATGCGAGTTGGCAGACGTGTCGGGTGCACAGAAAAATTGCAGTTCCATAAACTTTAGTTGAAAATAAGATGTTGTTCACATGTACTTACAACACCAACAACTCATGGTCTGGGTCTCCTTCAACCTTTCTTTTGGAAATTTCAAATTCTTGGTGTTGTTTTTGATGCTCTGAGAGGTTCTCGTTTGGATAGGGACAACTTCGAAGTACTATCAGATTGCAGAATCTTTCCAGCAAAGTTACGCAAGCTTTTTCAAATTCATTTTGGGTCTGGTGAAATGCTTCCTAAAAATTGTGTTTATCAATCAAACGACAAAAACAATAACTTTAATCACAATGCATTATAGCCGGTGTTTTCATAAACTGAAACAGGGTCTTAAAGTTTGACCGCAATTTCTAAAAGATATGCTGTTGCAAATCAATATAATACTAGTCAGATAAAAGTGTAGTGGTTCCTTTAACAGTCGAAGTATAAAATAGTTTCTCACAAAGTTTATGATAGTTGAAGTTTAATTAAAAAAATCCCCGGCCAAACAATCTATTATGAATTGTTCTCAAGTATATAATATAAACTACCTTCGTCTAACAGAAAACTATTTTCAAACGACCCAATACAATAATTCGTATTTTCTTTTCTTGGAAATGCAAGTCAAAACGCTGTTTTAAAAGGTGGTCAAAATTTGCTTTAATAAGGTCAAAAAATACGTTTTCTTTGACACTTCTCTTTGATGAGCTATTTGGTAACTTCTAGAACCATTGTTAATAATCTATTCATATCCTAATTTAACCAGTCACTGAGATGTTTAATTTATGCACACAAATATACCTACACAATAAACAAATTAGTATTATGTGATATAATATAAACGTACAGTTAAATATATTAACGCTTACTTTTCCAGCTACAGGCTTAAATGTCAATGTCATCTCCGATGGTAATAAGATATTGTAGTGGAGCTGAACAGTGGCAAAGTACTGAAATACTTTTTGCAGTCGAAGGAAAAAATATCCTGATTTTCTCATGCACATCACAATGACATTGTGCTCACCACGAAGAACATGACGATATTCACGGATCTCCGCAGGCTCTTCATCGACTATACAAATAATGGTCATGTAGTAATATGAGTATAGTTACATTTCTACACGTATGTGATAAACCAATACTAAATTTTGCTCACGTTCTCAGCATTGCAATAAAGTTGCTATTTGAAGCCTTGATAAAATGTCTCATTTGTTTTTAATGACACAAATATACCATATAAATATCTTATTAATAATGCCAGGTGGTAAAAAAAAATTCATTTAATAATATTATACAGTATATATATATATATCAGATAAAACAAGAAATATAATAGGTGTAAAACAACGCAGGTATTATACATAATCATAAAATAATTGAAGATGTGAAAGTTAATGAAATATAACACTGGCATGCTTAACTACGTACTGTGAAGCATTTGCTTAATATTTCTATGAACCAAAACTTCTTTAGAAATAAGATTAACTACTAAAATAACTGCAAATTGTTGTTTTTAAAGATCATGAACAGCAGACACACTTATCAGTTGGTCTTCCAACAAATGTTAAATTATACCTACAATCCTACATGTATCTCAAAGTATTACCTGTGCAGAGAGTAATGTTGGAACAATTAAACATATATTATATACTTTTTTCGGCAATTCTTATTTGGTAACCTAATAGAACTGGCAATGCAGAAATGACAGCATACACGTAAACATCTTTAGAACAACATATCTGCAGTAACTAAGCGTGTTTTCAATATAAAACTCTGTTTTACTTTTGCTACCTTTATTGAAGTTTATAAATGAAATATTTATTTTTCAATTAAAAACGGCAAATCAAGCTCAATGCTAGTAATATGTCATAGCCTACTAATAGTAGAAGTTTTGAAGAAGTGCTACAGACCCAGTTGTCAAGTGGTCATATACCTATCACTGTCAGCTACTCCATCCTCTCAGTGGTATACTGTAGATAGAGAGCCACTTTCAAAATAAGCAAATACCACCTGATTTTGAAGAGATGTTTACCTGCCATTGCTTCTTCATGATTTATGCTGTTGTCACTTTTAAATTCTGTGGGATTTACAGAAGCACTTGATTTAGTTGGTCGTTTTGCAGTAATGGTCCAATCCTCATTATTCCTTGAAATGACAGCTTTTCCTCTGAGTTCTTCAGCTTGCAAAATAAATTATATATATATATAACATATAGCCTATTAATTAAAGAAGCAAAATTAAAACATATATACAACTTTCACAAACTCGAATATTAAGTGAAAGCTTTTCTTTAACAGCTACACAAATCATGGTCACAAGCTATTATAAATGATCGGAATGGCCCGTTTCGGTGAGTCCGATTCGGTGAGTCTGATTCGGTGAGTCCGATTCGGTGAGTCCGATCCCTTAACAGGGGATTTTTTCAATTTTTTTTTAAATTATTGGGTACCGTAGCCTAATTATCATTGCCGTTTTAGGGTTAGGGGTTAGAGGTTAGGAACTCACCGAATCAGACTCACCGAATCGGACTCACCGAATCGGACTCACCGAATAGTAGCAGACCCATAAATGATGCAAGGTAAGCACTGAGCAACTAATTAGAAAATATTGTGATCAAAATCTTTTTAAAGTCATCAAAATTACTGTAAAATATAGCAACAATCTTTTGAGATGGTTGTTTTATCACAAACAGCAACAGTCATTTTGAAATGCTATGATATAGCAGACTAGTCTATAACAGCGTCCCTAAAATCCGGCCTATGGGTCAAATACAGTCTGCAAGGGCTTTCAAACTGGTCTACAACCTCTTCTCAGAATGCTTGGTATTTTACAACAATTATATATGTCTGCCACAATTTGCAAATTTGACTCACTACTAAAAACAAATTGCAGAAAGCTGGTCTATAATATTTGCTTGTGTTCCATTTTACTTCATTTCAAATGATTCATGCTTTTTCTTCAAATTTTGTTTGGGCCAGAGTGAAAGTATTGGTAGCTACAAACATGCATATATAAGTAAATTTAATACCAACCATGTGACGATTATTTACTTTAACATTTAACTTGATTTAGATTAATTCCCACTTTAAAAAAAAAGTATGGTAGGCTTACATACATACTACATAGGGGCATTTTGGTCAAATCTTATATTATATATATATATTATATATTTAACTTGAATAATTAGAAAATAGACTGTTATTTTTCATAATAGTTTTTGATAGAGATGTACCGATACCAATATTTTGGCCGATACCGATCCCGATACCGATATCACTTTTTTAGGCCGATACCGATACTGATACCGATATTTTGGCCGATACTTTGGTGTTACAAAAAGAAGCAATTTTGGTATTTGCAAGGTATTATATCAAGGTTTTAGTAGGTTTTTGTAATTAAAGTCCGCCGCAATTGAGGACTGGGGTATGAGGGAAGAAACATTACATCATAATTTGGGTTTCTGAAAAGTGTTTGGGCAAACTCTCCAAATAAGCTATCATAATTGATAACACTAGCCGACAAAAAAAAAAAGATTGTGGTGCCGAAAATTTTTCAGCTGTTTTCAGCTAATTTGTGGTCGCTGATTTCGAAAATGTAGTCAGTTTTTGTCCATCAGATCTAGTTTTCTAGTTACGGTGATTTCACTGCATGAGTGAACTTGTGCATAAGAGCTATTCCGTGTCGATTCACACAGTCAAGAAATTCAACCTTTTGATTTTCTTTAAATTTTACACACCTTTTTACTATTCTATATGATGAACACTTGCAAAATTTGAGTGAAATATATTAAGAAACACGAGAGTTATGAACCATTTATTTTGGGGGGTCTGCTGAGGGGGCACAATTTTTTTATTTTTGGCCATGTTTGAGGCCCTATTACTGCTAAACTAAATTAGGTAACAACCCAATTTTTTTATAGGTGATAGTACTTCTGCCAAATATTGAAAAAACAACATCGTTCACTGTGTCACTCTAAAAGGTCAAAGGTCATAGACTCCCAAAGTTGGCCGTTTCCAGCTCTCGGTTAAAATTTTCCAAAATTTGAAAAGCTCACCAAGACCCCATTTTTGATTGATTTTGGCTAAAATTTGGTGGAAGTGTTGTTTACAGGATTCTCTATGAACTGAAAAAATTTTAGTACAAAATATTAAATACATTGGGAGATATTTTATATGAAACATGGGTCAAAATAGACAAAAAGCTAAAAATGGGGTCCTTTTAATATCCCGGTTACCCATGACCCCAGAGAAAATTTGCACTGAAATTTTATCCACATATTCACTAAGATATGACAAGTCCACCATGTAAAATTGATCCATGGTTTTCAATGTTTTATAGAAAGTATGCGTCAAAGTAAATCCAATTGTGACAACCCTTCAAAAACAGGAACAGGAAGTTCTTCACTGTGTACAAGTGTGTAGCACTGGCCTGATTGCTGAAGCTAGGTTTGGATATTGCAAAAAGGTCCTATTTTTCCTGTTTATGCCTTTTGTGTTTACTGCACAAAAACAGCAGTCGCTATTATGATATTTTCGCTCATGCCACACCATTAGACTTCTTTTGTTTCGTCCATTGACGTAAATGTTCTTTCAAAGTTTTGCAAACAATGTGGGGAGCCCAAGACTTATCTTGATCCCCAACTTCACTTTACAGTAGGAAAATAAAGGTGTGGAGTCTGGAGGTGTCGTGTGTCCACGCCTTTACTACTGTTTACTTTAAAGTTTTCTTGCTTACTTTGCTGTAAAGTGAAGTTGGAGATCAAGATAAGTCTTGGGCTCTCCACATTGTTTGCAAAACTTTGAAAGAACATTTACGTCAATGGACGAAACAAAAGAAGTCTAATGGTGTAGCATGAGCCAAAATATCATAATAGCGACTGCTGTTTTTGTGCAGTAAACACAAAAGGCATAAACAGGAGAAATAGGACTTTCTTGCAATATCCAAACCTAGCTTCAGCAATCAGGCCAGTGCTACACACTTGTACACAGTGAAGAACTTCCTGTTCCTGTTTTTGAAGGGTTGCCACAATTGGATTTACTTTGACGCATACTTTCTATAAAACATTGAGAACCATGGATCAATTTTACATGGTGGACTTGTCATATCTTAGTGAATATGTGGATAAAATTTCAGTGCAAATTTTCTCTGGGGTCATGGGTAACCGGAATATTAAAAGGACCCCATTTTTAGCTTTTTGTCTATTTTGACCCATGTTTCATATAAAATATCTCTCAATGTATTTAATATTTTGTACTAAAATTTTTTCAGTTCATAGAGAATCCTGTAAACAACACTTCCACCAAATTTTAGCCAAAATCAATCAAAAATGGGGTCTTGGTGAGCTTTTCAAATTTTGGAAAATTTTAGCCGAGAGCTGGAAACGGTCAACTTTGGGAGTCTATGACCTTTGACCTTTTAGAGTACAAAGTGAACGATGTTGTTTTTTTGTTTTTTCAATATTTGGCAGAAGTAGGCCTACTATCACCTGTAAAATAATTGGGTTGTTACCTAATTTAATTTAGCAGTAATAGGGCCTCAAACATGGCCAAAAATAAAAAAAATTGTGCCCCCTCAGCAGACCCCCCCAAACTAAATGGTTCATAACTCTCGTGTTTCTCAATATATTTCACTCAAATTTTGCAAGTGTTCATCATATAGAATAGTAAAAAGGTGTGTAAAATTTAAAGAAAATCGAAAGGTTGAATTTCTTGACTGTGTGAATCGACACGGAATGGCCCTTATGCACAAGTTCACTCATGCAGTGGAATCACTGTAACTTAAAAAGTTGACCTGATGGACAAAAACTGATTGCATTTTCGGATTCAGCGCCCCAAAGTTAGTCTAAATCAGTTCAAAAACCGCCGGCACCAAAAATTGTGTCAGCCAGTGTAATAAGATGTAAAATGTAAACCAAGTGATTTGTGTAGTCGTACAAAAACTATTCGACAAGTAATGTGCAACCTAAGGGCACTTGTCGTTTGGTTGAAAAGCTTTTGCCACGCCAACACTACCCAGGTAGCAAAAATGTATAATTTTGCATCGTTTTTACGTTGCTAAACGTTTAAAAAACCAGTGTAACTTGGTTGTTTTTAGTAAGCTGGTTCTATCAGTTTGTGATTTACTTTCCACCTTTCGTTGTAATAAACTCACCAAGCTTAAACAATGTCATGGCAGAATAAGTAGGCTCAAAATGAAAGCAATGGGACTACGAATCCTCACTAAACTTATCAAAATGGTCTTGTTGCGCCTAAGATGACAACCTCATTGTGAAAAAAGGAGCTTCTTCCCGGCTATCAGCACAAGGTTGAGCAATGAGCACTCACTAGTACAGCGAGCCGAGCTGTTGCGATTCGCTAACCACAACGGTGTAGCTTCCACACTAGCCATTTCAATTCTTGTCGATGTCAATTCTTGCAACAAAACGGCTGCCGAGAAACATATAGTTGACTGGATGGTCTAAATGGCTAGCTCGACTACCCAGTGGGTAGTCTTGGCCTGGTGTTATACTCTGCTGAGAGTAAAAAAGAAACACAAATGATAAATATTGGAGAAATTTGTTTGAGTGAAAGAATCACTGTAAGCAAACAATGCCAAAAGGTGCGCGCATGAAGTCATGGGAGTGTGAGGTATCAAAAATTTGAATAGGTTGTTATTTTTCTCCATCAATGTGACGTTAGTTACTACTTTAAAAAATCCATATCTTTTCTTCTGCAGAAAATCCACAGCAAACACCTTTTTTTTACATGTTATGTATCGGCCACAGTATCGGCCAAATTTTGCCGATACCGATGCCGATACCGATACTCAAAAAATGGCCGATATCACCGATACCGATGCCGATACCGATATATCGGTACATCTCTAGTTTTTGAAAAAGTTTGTGACATTTAATCAGAAAAAGCAGAACAACAGTAAGAAACAGACACACTGCAAACTTCTGATGTTTGAATGTTTTGATCTCATGTCATGTAGCACTTCAAGATATACAAGCCTTTCATCACTATAAACATTAAATAATATTGCTTTATTATGTTGAAAAATTTATATAAGACTACTTCATAAGATATGAGGCTCTCATTCTCAATAACATTATGTTAGAAACATGCAAACTTATTAAAATTACATAAAAATTTTATTAACTCTACCTTTCGTTTATTAAAACATAAAATTGAGATTTCTTACCATGCAAAACATCCATTTTTACAACAATGCTACTTGTTTGAGCTCCTTTTGGCTCCAACCAACATATCGATGTTATTGCGCTTTTCTTCTGCAATGTTTCTTCTATTATTATGCCAATGTCAAGTAAACTATTCTCATTAGAAACTCCAGTAATCAGCAATTCTTGTTCTGACTTTAAATCACTATTAGCCATTTTGAACAACTGAAGTAATAGGTCTATTACATTGTTTATATAAATACGGGAGCAAGTCTTTTAGGCGCTGATCTAATAGGCGCGCACACTGTGGCGTCTGGACATTTAGGTGCGGAGCACTGTGGCGCCCGGTCATTTAGGTGCTATTCCTAGTAAAGTCTGTAGATTGTATCAGTTTGGCAGCTTGCCAGAAAATTATATCATGGCTTCCGTGAGTGAAGCTGCTTAAACCGGCAATGCTTTTCACACAAAATGTTATATTGAACAGAAAAATATATTGTTGTTTTGTTGATTTATTATTGTTTTATTTGTTGTTAGTCCAGGTTTGCGTTGGTAAAAGCTTTATCAATAAATTATTCAAGCTTCCGAACATTATTGAGTTCATTTTTAGTTAACTCTTTCGCGACCACGGACGTATACACACGTCTTGGGATTTTTGCCATGATGACCAAGGAAGTATCTCTACGTCCAAGGTTAAAAGGTAGCCTATTTCAAGCATATAACATTTTGTGTAAAAAGCATTGCCAGTTTAAGCAACTTCACTCACTGAAGCCATGACCAACAACCAACGCACAAGCATTAACAAAACCACATATTTTTCTGTTCAATATAACACTTTATATATAAATCATTGCCGGTTTAAGCAGCTTCACTCACGGAAGCCATGACATATTTTTCTGTTGAATATAACATTTTGTGTGAAAAAGCATTCCCGGTTTAAGCAGCTTCACTCACTGAAGCCATGACAAACAACACACACGCATTAACAAAACAATATATTTTCCTGTTTAATATAATATTTTGTGTGAAAAGCCCCTACCTGCCAAGCTGATACAATCTACAGACTTTACTAGGAATAGCACCTAAATGACCGGGCGCCACAGTGCTACGCGCCTAAATATCCAAACGCCACAGTGTGCGCGCCTATTAGACCAGCGCCTAAAAGACGTGGACCCATAAATACAAGGTCTATACTGCAAATCTAAAACTTATTTCCATAAAAAATATTTAAAAAGTCAGTTTTGTGTGACAGGTTAACTATAAAGTAAAACAAGTGGTAACATAGCATAACTATCTTTCTAACCACACTATAGCAATGCAATGTTTGTTAATGATCTACCATTAGGGGGGTATGTTAAAATACGAATTTTGAGTACAAACTCTGAGTATCCCCCAAAATCATGCCACTGGGAGTAAAAAAACATATTATCAAAAAAATTTTGGATTTCCCCTCCGGGAACTCCCCGCTACCGGGGGGGGTTTATGAGCGATTGTCAAAATACATGGGATTTGATACCTAAAATTTGAACCGGTTGTAATAGAAGGCTGGGACCAGTCTCAAAAGTTTCGTTTTGAAAAGTTAAGATAGGAATGTAACAGTTTCAGAAGTGTCAGGTGTATGGACAGGCCCATTTTGGCTCAAAACGGCCTATTTGGCCTATCGTGATTGTATGAAATTCAAAATTTTATCTTAATAAGTTTGAAACCTGGATAATTTTTTGTTTAAAGCGTTATGATTCGAGTTAGTACTTTCAAATGAATCATATGCATGTCTAGTTGTAGAAAATTGATTGATTATATGACGTCATTACGTATAAAATCAGAGACGTTTTCGGTAATGTCGTAAAAATTGAAATATAAGCATACAGATAGTCATTATAAAGCATTTTCAATTTTCTTGCCCATGTTTGCTCTTTTGAAATATAAATATATGTACGTGTGAGTTACCAATGCGACATATTATATACGGTATATTCAGTATACCGGTACTGTATATATACTGATAAAATAATAAGAACAGGATGCTATGTAATATTAAATGATAGTTTGTTTGTTTGTGCATTTGCAGTTTGTGTATTATTTCGTTGTTTGTTTTGGATATAGACAGCTTTGTCTGACGCAAATAAATAATAATAATAGTTATGTTTCAAAGGTCCAATGTTATGGAAGTATTGTGTAGTTCCAGATATCAAATTAGTTAGTGTTTTTTTTTATCTTTTCATTAAGAGCTTCATTCAATAGTTGAACTGTTTCATTTGAAACACAGCATTTGAGTCAGGCAGATCTGACATACGAGACAAGTCGACACATCCAAGCTATTATGTATGAACTGATAAGTATCAGTAACAAGAAGTTCAGGATTTTCAGGGGAATCCATATTTCTCCATCTCTACTGTTGCCAACCTTCTTGAAGTATGTAAGTAGTAAGGCATCATCATTCACAACTTCAGCAATGTTAGCAAGGTACCAGTGTTATTCGCTTCCATCAATCCAGATGGCAGCTGCGAACTCACCAACTTGATAGGCTGGTGCTGCAGAATCAGATTCCTGGTCATTTGATGTGGAGCTTGAATTTGCCTCTGTAAGCAAATGAATAGCAGAAAGTGCACTTTGGAGGTCTGACATTGTTATAGTTGCACATGAACGTGAATTATCTAACTAGCTGATAAGGTTGTTGGCATAGTCTTCAAATCTGGAATTTTTAGAGTGTCTTTTTTGTCGGAATATTGAAGCACTTGATTTTAGGGAGAGGCATGTCTTCTTTGCATAGCGAACTTCAGTGCAAAGTCTTTTGTTCTTTATGTGATCTGTTACAGCATCACTTTGAAGGTAAGCAGTCACTTCCTCAGAAGTGGTAAAAGGCCCTGGTGGATTTTGCGCTTTCAGGAAATCTAAATCAGCAAGTTTACTTTGCTCTGATATTAAGAGCTTCTTTTTCAGAGTAACCTTTTTCTTCATAAGCTTTCATTTTTCATTCCATTGCAGTCTAATTTCCTTGCTGTCTTGTACTGGTTTTTCCCATTTCTTTTTGTCAATCTTCTGAATATTTTCAAGTAAATCCGTGCTTTTATTGAGAACTACACTTCTGGAGACTGTATCAAGATTTCTTTTACCATAAATATTTATCTTGTAGTTCACTAATCCGACACTACGTTCTTCACCCAGGTTGTAAACTGGCAGATTATCCAGTTTCTGTAGGACATCATCACTTGCCGATCCAATTTTCAACAGCGATCCTGTGTCCTCATTTGCAGCAGGACCAAAACCAAACAGAGACCCTTTTTGAGTTTCCAAGCCTTTTGCAATAAGATTGAAGGAATAGAGCAAGCAAGCTCTTAACTTCGTTACAGTGTTCTAGCAAGCAAACATGGATCGAGCTAAGAATTGTTGGTTTAGGTAATGTCGATTTGAACATATCAATTGACGAAAAAGAAGTAACACACTCTGATGCTTGCAGGAAATGATGTGCCTGAAGCATAGTCAAGTCGGGCATATATGACTCATGCAAAAATATTGCAACCCTATCATAACTTATTAATCAAAAATTTTAGGCCCATTTCCAACTCATTAGGGCCAATTATTGCCAAATTTTCGATTTTGTACCATCGCAGGCTAAATGGGTCATTTTGGGCCAAAATGGGGTTGTACGGGCCAAACTATACAACTGACACTTCTGAAACTGTTACATTCCTATCTTAACTTTTCAAGACGAAACTTTTGAGACTAGTCCGAGCTTTCTATGACCACTGGTTCAAAAGTTAGGTGTCAAATCCCATGCATTTTGGAAATCGCTTGTTAGACCTCCCGGTAGCGGGGAGTTCCCGGAGGGGCAACCCAAAATTTTTTTCATAATATATTTTTTACACCCAGTGGCACAATTTTGGGGGGTACTGAGATTTTTTAAATTTTAACATACCCCCCTACTACCATAGGCATCCTTGTTTAAAACCACATTATTTACTAATGACACTATGCTTTGCATGTCAGATTCCCTGGTCAGATTCTGACATAAAAGCATTGCCAGCAAGTGTCAATTAGCAATTGATTAATAATAATAATATCAACAATTGGCTTAGGCAAAACAAATCGACACTTAAACAGAACTGCAAATAACAATGTCATATCTGCTTGGACAAAAATCCAACAAGTTGATTGGTCAAAATATCTTGGAGTACTTGGACAACAAGTTAACATGAACTTTTCATATTTTGCAGCTGATAAGCAACTTCTCTAAAAGTGCTTGATTCTTCTATAAAATCCATTGTGGCAAGTGTATGCTGTAGGACTGGAATGGCCCGATTCAGTGAGTCCGATTCGGTGAGTTCCCTATTCGGTGAGAGACTTTTTCGGTGAGAGCCCTATTCGGTGATTTCTTTTTAAATTATTGGGTACCGTAGCCTAATTATCATTGCCGTAATAGGGTTAAGGGATAGGGGTTGGGGGATGGGGTTTTTTGGGGGTTGGGTTTTTTTGGGGGTTGGGGGATGGGTTTTTTTGGGGGTTGGGGGATGGGGTTTTTTGGGGGTTGGGGATGGGGTTTAGGTTTTTTTGGGGGGTTGGATTTTTTTGGGGGTTTGGAGTTTTTTTGGGAGTTTGGGTTTTTTTGGCGTTTGGTTTTTTTGGGGGTTTGGGGTTTTTTAGGGGTTTGGGTTTTTGGTTTTTTTGAGGGGTTTTGGGGTTTTTTGGGGGGTTTGGGTTTTGGGGTTTTAGGTTAGGGTTAGGGGTTTTAATTAGGCTACGGTACCCGATAATTTTCAAAAAAAAAATTCAAAAAAATCACCAAATAGGGTTCTCACCGAAAAAGGCTCTCACCGAATCGGACTCACCGAATAGTAGCAGACCCCTGTAGGACCTACACTGTAGTGTAGGTACGTATTTTGAAGACAATTTACTTTGGCTTAGTGCAATCTCAACTGCAGTGTTCATTTGTCAACTATGGACATGCCAGTGACTCTATACTAAAATCCCTGAATATTCTTCAAAACAAATTATCACAATCCTGACCTCAAATGACAAATTACTTTTACTCCTCTGTATATAATGATCTTCATAATACACTGAAAATAAACAATGTTCCACAATTGGAACTGGCCAAACTTATGTTTAAAATGACGATGCTATGTTACCACCTCACTTCAGCTGTCACTTTAAAACTGTCCAGCAAATCCACTATTATGGTACCAGGCAAGCCACCAGGGGAATTCTGTTTGTGTGTATGTTTGAAATGTCTCTAGTTTGCTGCACATTCGTCTGCTTGAAACCAACATTAACTTTCTGACTCAACACAATGCCAATGTGACAACATTAGAAAAGCACGAATTTACTGAGTCAAAATTTAGGCTAGGTATGATATGTATATATAGGCCTACCCATGGATATCTAAAGAAGGGGATAAAAATGCTTTGATTACGTCTGACAATAAAAGAGCTTAGAAGTGTTCATCGTAAGCAGGCCTTAAAACTTGTGTTTTTTTCCGGCAGCCATCGTGGCCTACCTAGAGCTGCTTTTCGGAAGCCAAATCTGCGGTGCTTGGAGGCCAAAATACAAATAACGATAGTACAAGTAAATAGAATTAAACTTGCAACAAGGCCAAAATGATCACTTAGTGTTGAAGTCGGGGTGACGTCCTGCTATAGAATCGTTGTACCATGCAATAACTGCATTATCGGGATTGTAATCCGGTATTGCGGGACCATCTAACGATACTAAATTGTTTCAACTGCTCGCTGCTCAGTAAATTGTTTCAACTGCATACCGCCTTTCATAAAACCTGACCATTGATACCGTTATGATGTTACCATTGAGGGTATGAAGTCACTAATCCACAGCGGGAACATTTCTCAACTATGAAGACACGTGTTTTCTCTTTGGATGTCAACTAACCTACCCAGATAACATAATCCGTCATTTTTACATTGATTCTACGTTTGCAGTCGTTAAATCAGGGTAAATATGACAAATTTTTTTGTCTGGGTAGTTCTCCTTTTTAACAACGATTTAATGTCCGACAACATTGAATCGACATAAAAATGACAATATTGCCAGCCGATGTAAATTAGCGCTTCGGATTAACACTTTGTTAAAATAAACATCGGGAATTACAAACAAGACTTATAGCTGGTGATCGCAGCTGGATGTTTTCCATACAATAGCAAATGTTTCCGCACAATACAACAGTGGTGATTATGACGCGCTGACTTAATTCTGCATCACTCTTTGATACCGTACTAGATATTTTCGACAGTTAATCCACAATCATTCTATTGTGAAATTAAATAACTAGCTAGAAGAATCCGGCGGCCAAATTGGCCGACTGAGGAGGTAGCACCGGCGGTCATTCAAGCACTTTTAGGCTTGGTTAGTAATTTTTGTTTATTGTTAAATGACAATTGACACCGATAGTAAGTTTTATAGACCTTGTTATGATAACCTGCATTGCGCTATTACGGTCAGGCATGGATCAGTTCAGTCAGTCAGTCAGTCAGTCAGTTCATTTATTTGTCACAAACACAAACATGAAAAGAATACAAAGTATACAATAATTGGTTGTGTGTCATATGACGAGGAGACTGCGAAAAGACCAAACGGTCATCTAGTCAGCAGCCACCTCAAGCTAGGTGATGTAGGCCTAAATAACATATACGTATACAGTAAATACACAAACACATATACAAAAAATCAAGCATTTGGTGATACAGATACACATGTTTTCATTATGCAAAAAAGAAAAAAAAAAAAAAAAAGCAAACAAACTAAGCAGGTTTACCATGCTGCTGAATGAATTAATTGTGAGTGGAGTTTAAGAGATATTAATCGACAATTTTAATCAGTAAAAAAAGATAAAAAGCAACATATATATATATACCAAAGAGATGAGCAAATAGAATAGAATAATGTAATTATATAGACAAAACAGTTATTATTCAACAGTGTCGTTTAAATCAAGAAGGTAGTTTTTAAAGTTTTTTTTAAAAGAAGTTGGAGAAAGACTTTTGAGATCACCTGGGACCTCATGCCACACTTTAGGACCCCTTATTAACATCTGCCTTTTACCTAATTCAGTACTCACCCTTGAAACAAAATAGTTACTGCTGGATGATTGGCGCGTATTGTGTGAGTGGCATTCAGATAGTCTGTGGAAGATATTACATTCCGTTTCTGGTAATAAATTTAAATGGACTCTGTGCATGTATTTTGCTATCTCCAGTTTATAAATTTCTTGTATATTTAACAGCTGTAGTTTTTGGAAGAGTTGCAAGTTTTGGAAGAGTTGGAAGAGTTCAGTATTTTTTTTTATTTCTAACGATTACAGCAAAAACAATACCGTAAGTTACATGTCAACATAGCAAAGGCTGAGAAAAAGTAAAAGCGACAAAATGCGAATGTTAAAACGTGCTTGTGACCGAAGTAACTTATTAAGTTAAAAGAAATTTGGCACGGTTGCAACATCTTGAGAAAAATTTAAGACAGAAAGGAAAATAAAATGTTACAAAAATAAAAAACAACAACATATATATATTTATGCAATAGCTTTATTAGCCCATATAGCTTTAGCTGATATTTTCAAATTTTGTATAATAGACATTTGCTATGAAGATCGGCCATGGTGCGACATCAAGAGTTCTGATGGTTGTGAGAGAAACACATCTTGATGCGTTTAGTTAACCCTTTCGCTGCTATAGGTATGTCTAGTCCCTGTGCTAAGCCCATTTTTAGGAAAAAATATGCATTTTCAAATGAATGTACAAAGAGTACTACAAGAGCTTTTTTGAAAAATTTTTTTGTGTATTAGATTTGAAAAAAGGTTGGACTAATAAAAACAGGCAAAATTTTAGAGTTTTGCGCAATTAGATTGTCACGTGACGTCATGGCAGCCATTTTGGATTTTTTCATTTTTGTGAAATTTGTGAAGAATACGTTTTTTTTGTAATGAAATGTAGTTAGAAAGTCTTTTTGCTTACTAAATATGAATAAAGATACACAAAGCGAACAAAATCAATTACTGAATAACATTTAAAAAATGAAACCGGTAAAAAAAGTAATAAATTAAAAAAAAAAAATTAGAAAAAAATATTCATTTCATAATGAATGTGAAAAAAATGAGCTCCTCTTAGAGCTTTTTGAAAATTTCTTTTATGTTTTAGATTTAAAGATAGGTTGAACTAATAAAAAAAAGGAAAATTTTAAAATTTTACGCAGATAGATTGTCACGTGACTTCGTGGCAGCCATTTTAGATGCTTCAATTTTTAGAAAATCTGTAAAAAAAAGTTTTTTCTAGTAAAATGTTGTTGGAATGTCTTGTTGTTAACTGAAAATGGATAAAAATACACAAAACGGACAAAAAGAACCATAGAATACCATGTAAAAAATGAAAGATTCATTGAAAAATAGTTATAATATAGTTTGTAGGCTACATAGTGATTGTAGTCTTCTATCACATAGGCTAATGCTTTTCAATAAATGTTTTTGCTTTCTTTCACAGTACAAACTTCAGGCTGTTGAGGTTGGTGAGAGCATAATTTGGACATTTATATACTCGTAGGCTTTAGGCTACGTCTAACGAATCTCTGTTTTTTCATCAGGTGCAGCCAGGCCCGGATTTAGGGAGGGGGCAGAGGGTGCAGGTGCCCCGGGCCCCCCTTTTGAAGGGACCCCCGACGTAGAAAAAATGTACTTTTGTGTTATTATTGTTTTTCGGCTTTTGAAGTTTCTGCAAAATGCTGTGCAGTGCTGGATTACTGCTACTGTAGGCTACATGTAGAGGTGGTTTTTCGAGCCGACGGAGCTAAAACAATTTTTGCACGGGGCCCCCCGATCTAAAAGTGCCCCCGGCCCCCCATCAGCTAAATCCGGCCCTGGGTGCAGCTACAGAATAATCCAATTTTATGTGGTAAACCCTAAAACAATCTTTATCTGCTGCAGGCCTGGCTGGCTTGGACAGTCAGGGCAAACTTGAGCGGACCATCAATGCGGCTACTTGGGCTGCCCATAACTAGAGTTCTGAATGGAAGTCAAGCGCCACCAGACTCTATTCGTTCAGCCCCGACGCCGACACATGCCCCGTCAGCCTAAGGCAACCAAGACAGGCATGGGTGCGCCTCAACCGTCTTCATACGGCGTCGGGCTTTTCCGCTCAACCATGCACCAACGGGGATTGGCCTCTTCCTCCTCCTGTGACTGTGGTGCCGAGGAACAGACCGCAGACCACATCATCAATGACTGTTCCATCTTCAAGCCATCTAATGGAGTGGAAGGTCTGCATGTCATGGATGATGAAACCAAAGACTGGCTGCTCTCTAGTAGTCTTCCAGTGTAGTCCGAGAAAATCGTAAATCTGGGGTGGTAAAAGGATAGACCCTCGGCCCCAGAGGCTCACACGACGACGACGGCCACCCTCTTCATCATAATCAGGAGACACATCCATGGATCTATCGTCAAGATGTAAATCATAAAAATCATTCAAATCACATTCCCCATCACTTCCCGGGCTGTCATAGTCAACATGCGGAAACGAAACTTCTCTATCAGCAATATCAAAATTGTCCTGGCTGTCTGTGCCAGCAAAACTCTGACCTACCGCTTCCTCCGTATTGAACCGACTACCTCGCACATTGCTCCCCGACATTTTAAAGTTTGACGTTTTTAAACAGCTACAAATAACTTCTAGTGCATAGAAACAAGCCAAGCTGGTGCGTGCAAGTCAATAACTAGCTTTAACAAGGTTTTAACTGACTACCCGGTATTACCGGGTACACGCATTTCCCCGACATGTTGCTATACCCGGTAACACCGGGTACACGCACTGAAAGGGTTAATAGCAAAGAAGAGCAAGGCAGGCAAAGCAAACCCCACAAACAAACCCTACCATAGACAAAGCCATTTAAGCGCAACACACCAGGCTTTGCACAACTCACAAAATAGTTACAATTTGACGACACCAAACAATGACAAAAACAAAACAAACAAGCAAAAACAACATCATCATCTGGTGGAACTCAAATTATACCCAGGGAAGTTATGTCATGCACATACCAAGTGTGCTTTGCTATAAAGTTATGTCAATAACGTGATAATTATAAGGCCCAAGCTAAACTTGTCACCTCTACACCGATCCAACATCTGCAAACATTGAATCAATGCAAAAAAGATATGACGCTCATAGCTAGCTGGGACGTACCGGTAGTAGTAACATGTCATGCTAAAATGAGAAACTTGGGTTATCGTATGTTTTAGGTGTTACACCAAGATAAAAAAAGGAATCGAATTTTGCATATTACCGTACGTTAAAAAAAGTAGTAAACAAACAAACAGACAATAGCATGACGATCCAGTCCAAAATATTGATAAAAAACAACTGGTTGGAACAAATGGCCATGAATATTCACTGAATGCTTATTACCGGTATTACTTGTTAATTCAAGTAATCCTATATTATATATACTTACTTTACACCTAGCTAACTGCAAAGGTTTTGGTAAGAAAAATAGCTTACTTGTTATCTTTCAACTGTCTTTCCTAATAAATATTCTTTAAATAGGCTCCACATACCGTAACAAATGCTAACTGTCTTCTGTAGCTGACTGTATCAGCCGCACCGCACTACAAAACTTTCTGCGATTTTATAAACAACTGCATGTTTAACGCAGTACCGGTACCAACTACGGTAGGTCTACTGCCCTTCTAATGTCATGAGAACAAGCAATTGCTGTGAGCCTTCGTACCGGTATTCTTTCCTTTAGATATCCTGGATATAGCTTGCCTATTCTATACTAAATAAAAAGTACCGTAGCTACTCAACCTACACAAGACTGCCCCTAAAGCAGGGCAAGTAGCTTCAAAGGTCCAGTGCAAAACAGAGGGATACAGCTCACGTCATAAACTATAGATCTGTCAGTGCTTATAAACTAAAACAAGTAATGTTTTGTCTGTCTAACTAAAACTTCTGATCTCGTAAATTGTGAATACCAACCAGTTAGCAGGGTATTTTTTAATTACAGTAGGCTACTTTGTGAACTTCAGCTTCAATGGACCTAGCCCATAGGCCTACAAAATACTGCATTGAATGTTGTATCTACTTTATGTTGAATATTGTATGGAAGCAAAATTCATTGACTTGACTTGTGTTGAAGTTGCGGTTTGCTTGGGCTAGGGCGCTTAGCAATAATTTAACCACCGTCATTCTGGCAGAATAATTTTTCCACTTTCCGCCTAAAAAAGTCATCCGTGAATAAGTGCGAGGCATACAATGCGACCCGAGGTACTTTAGACAAATCTCAAATAAAACTATAATCCGCAACATATGCCACTTAAATTTTACATGCATCGGATTCAGTATTGAATTAACTTTCCAGGGGTGTGCACCAATAGGTGGGCATTTGGTAGGAACTGCCAGCAGAACGGTTCAAAGATTGAGGATATATTTACGATAGACATTAAAATAATACGATTTTTGCATAATTGACACCTCTCCAATAAACCTCAAATAAAACTATAATCCGCAACATATGCCACTTAAATTTTACATGCATTGGATTCAGTATTGAATTACCTTTCCAGGGGTGTGCACCAATAGGTGGGCATTTGGTAGGAACTCCCAGCAGAACGGTTCAAAGATGGAGGATATATTGACGATAATCAAGAGAATAATGCAATTTTTGCATAATTGACACCTCTCCAATAAAGCTCAAATAAAACTATAATCCGCAACATATGCCACTTAAATTTTACATGCATCGGATTCAGTATTGAATTACCTTTCCAGGGGTGTGCACCAATAGGTGGGCATTTGGTAGAAACTCCCAGCAGAACGGTTCAAAGATGGAGGATATATTTACGATAATCAAGAGAATAATGCAACTTTTGCATAATTGACACCTCTCTAATAAAGCTCAAATAAAACTATAATCCGCAACATATGCCACTTAAATTTTACATGCATCGGATTCAGTATTGAATTACCTTTCCAGGGGTGTGCACCAATAGGTGGGCATTTGGTAGGAACTCCCAGCAGAACGGATCAAAGATGGAGAATATATTTACAATAGACATTAAAGTAATACGATTTTTGCATAATTGACACCTCTCCAATAAACCTCAAATAAAACTATAATCCGCAACATATGCCACTTAAATTTTACATGCATCGGATTCAGTATTGAATTACCTTTCCAGGGGTGTGCACCAATAGGTGGGCATTTGGTAGGAACTCCCAGCAGAACGGATCAAAAATGGAGAATATATTTACGATAGACATTAAAATAATACGATTTTTGCATAATTGACACCTCTCCAATAAACCTCAAATAAAACTATAATCCGCAACATATGCCACTTAAATTTTACATGCATCGGATTCAGTATTGAATTACCTTTCCAGGGGTGTGCACCAATAGGTGGGCATTTGGTAGGAACTCCCAACAGAACGGTTCAAAGATTGAAAATATATTTACGATAGACATTAAAACAATACGACTTTTGCATAATTGACACCTCTCCAATAAACCTCAAATAAAACTATAATCCGCAACATATGCCACTTAAATTTTACATGCATCGGATTCAGTATTGAATTACCTTTCCAGGGGTGTGCACCAATAGGTGGGCATTTGGTAGGAACTCCCAGCAGAACGGTTCAAAGATTGAAAATATACTTACGATAGACATTAAAATAATACGATTTTTGCATAATTGACACCTCTCCAATAAACCTCAAATAAAACTATAATAATCCGCAACATATGCCACTTAAATTTTACATGCATCGGATTTAGTATTGAATTACCTTTCCAGGGGTGTGCACCAATAGGTGGGCATTTGGTAGGAACTCCCAGCAGAACGGTTCAAAGATGGAGGATATATTGACGATAATCAAGAGAATAATGCAATTTTTGCATAATTGACACCTGTCTAATAAAGCTCAAATAAAACTATAATCCGCAACATATGCCACTTAAATTTTACATGCATCGGATTCAGTATTGAATTACCTTTCCAGGGGTGTGCACCAATAGGTGGGCATTTGGTAGGAACTCCCAGCAGAACGGATCAAAGATGGAGAATATATTTACGATAGACATTAAAATAATACGATTTTTGCATAATTGACACCTCTCCAATAAACCTCAAATAAAACTATAATCCGCAACATATGCCACTTAAATTTTACATGCATCGGATTCAGTATTGAATTACCTTTCCAGGGGTGTGCACCAATAGGTGGGCATTTGGTAGGAACTCCCAGCAGAACGGATCAAAGATGGAGAATATATTTACGATAGACATTAAAATAATACGATTTTTGCATAATTGACACCTGTCTAATAAAGCTCAAATAAAACTATAATCCGCAACATATGCCACTTAAATTTTACATGCATCGGATTCAGTATTGAATTACCTTTCCAGGGGTGTGCACCAATAGGTGGGCATTTGGTAGGAACTCCCAGCAGAACGGTTCAAAGATTGAGGATATATTTACGATAGACATTAAAATAATACGATTTTTGGATAATTGACACCTCTCCAATAAAGCTCAAATAAAACTATAATCCGCAACATATGCCACTTAAATTTTACATGCATCGGATTCAGTATTGAATTACCTTTCCAGGGGTGTGCACCAATAGGTGGGCATTTGGTAGGAACTCCCAGCAGAACGGTTCAAAGATTGAGAATATATTTACGATAGACATTAAAATAATACGATTTTTGCATAATTGACACTACTCCAATAAACCTCAAATAAAACTATAATCCGCAACATATGCCACTTAAATTTTACATGCATCGGATTCAGTATTGAATTACCTTTCCAGGGGTGTGCACCAATAGGTGGGCATTTGGTAGGAACTCCCAGCAGAACGGTTCAAAGATGGAGGATATATTGACGATAATCAAGAGAATAATGCAATTTTTGCATAATTGACACCTGTCTAATAAAGCTCAAATAAAACTATAATCCGCAACATATGCCACTTAAATTTTACATGCATCGGATTTAGTATTGAATTACCTTTCCAGGGGTGTGCACCAATAGGTGGGCATTTGGTAGGAACTCCCAGCAGAACGGTTCAAAGATTGAGAATATATTTACGATAGACATTAAAATAATACGATTTTTGCATAATTGACACCTCTCCAATAAAGCTCAAATAAAACTATAATCCGCAACATATGCCACTTAAATTTTACATGCATCGGATTTAGTATTGAATTACCTTTCCAGGGGTGTGCACCAATAGGTGGGCATTTGGTAGGAACTCCCAGCAGAACGGTTCAAAGATGGAAGATATATTGAAGATAATCAAGAGAATAATGCAATTTTTGCATAATTGACACCTGTCTAATAAACCTCAAATAAAACTATAATCCGCAACATATGCCACTTAAATTTTATATGCATCGGATTTAGTATTGAACTACCTTTCCAGGGGTGTGCACCAATAGGTGGGCATTTGGTAGGAACTCTCAGCAGAACGGTTCAAAGATGGAGGATATATTGACGATAATCAAGAGAATAATGCAATTTTTGCATAATTGACACCTCTCTAATAAAGCTCAAATAAACCTATAATCCGCAACATATGCCACTTAAATTTTACATGCATTGGATTCAGTATTGACTTACCTTTCCAGGGGTGTGCACCAATAAGTGGGCATTTGGTAGGAACTCCCAGCAGAACGGTTCAAAGATGGAGGATATATTGACGATAATCAAGAGAATAATGCAATTTTTGCATAATTGACACCTGTCTAATAAAGCTCAAATAAAACTATAATCCGCAACATATGCCACTTAAATTTTACATGCATCGGATTCAGTATTGAATTACTTTTCCAGGGGTGTGCACCAATAGGTGGGCATTTGGTAGGAACTCCCAGCAGAACGGATCAAAGATTGAAAATATATTTACGATAGACATTAAAATAATACGATTTTTGCATAATTGACACCTCTCCAATAAACCTCAAATAAAACTATAATCCGCAACATATGCCACTTAAATTTTACATGCATCGGATTCAGTATTGAATTCTCTTTCCAGGGGTGTGCACCAATAGGTGGGCATTTGGTAGGAACTCCCAGCAGAACGGATCAAAGATTGAAAATATATTTACGATAGACATTAAAATAATACGATTTTTGCATAATTGACACCTCTCCAATAAACCTCAAATAAAACTATAATCCGCAACATATGCCACTTAAATTTTACATGCATCGGATTCAGTATTGAATTCTTTTTCCAGGGGTGTGCACCAATAGGTGGGCATTTGGTAGGAACTCCCAGCAGAACGGTTCAAAGATTGAGAATATATTTACGATAGACATTAAAACAATACGACTTTTGCATAATTGACACCTCTCCAATAAACCTCAAATAAAACTATAATCCGCAACATATGCCACTTAAATTTTACATGCATCGGATTCAGTATTGAATTACTTTTCCAGGGGTGTGCACCAATAGGTGGGCATTTGGTAGGAACTCCCAGCAGAACGGATCAAAGATTGAAAATATATTTACGATAGACATTAAAATAATACGATTTTTGCATAATTGACACCTCTCCAATAAACCTCAAATAAAACTATAATCCGCAACATATGCCACTTAAATTTTACATGCATCGGATTCAGTATTGAATTACCTTTCCAGGGGTGTGCACCAATAGGTGGGCATTTGGTAGGAACTCCCAGCAGAACGGTTCAAAGATTGAAAATATATTTACGATAGACATTAAAATAATGCGATTTTTGCATAATTGACACCTCTCCAATAAACCTCAAATAAAACTATAATCCGCAACATATGCCACTTAAATTTTACATGCATCGGATTTAGTATTGAATTACCTTTCCAGGGGTGTGCACCAATAGGTGGGCATTTGGTAGGAACTCTTAGCAGAACGGTTCAAAGATGGAGGATATATTGACGATAATCAAGAGAATAATGCAATTTTTGCATAATTGACACCTGTCTAATAAAGCTCAAATAAAACTATAATCCGCAACATATGCTACTTAAATTTTACATGCATCGGATTTAGTATTGAATTACCTTTCCAGGGGTGTGCACCAATAGGTGGGCATTTGGTAGGAACTCCCAGCAGAACGGTTCAAAGATGGAGGATATATTGACGATAATCAAGAGAATAATGCAATTTTTGCATAATTGACACCTCTCTAATAAAGCTCAAATAAACCTATAATCCGCAACATATGCCACTTAAATTTTACATGCATCGGATTCAGTATTGACTTACCTTTCCAGGGGTGTGCACCAATAGGTGGGCATTTGGTAGAAACTCTCAGCAGAACGGTTCAAAGATTGAGAATATGTTTACGAAAGACATTAAAATAATACGATTTTTGCATAATTGACACTACTCCAATAAACCTCAAATAAAACTATAATCCGCAACATATGCCACTTAAATTTTACATGCATCGGATTCAGTATTGAATTCCCTTTCCAGAGGTGTGCACCAATAGGTGGGCATTTGATGGGAACTCCCAGCAGAACGGTTCAAAGATGGAGGATATATTGACGATAATCAAGAGAATAATGCAATTTTTGCATAATTGACACCTCTCCAATAAAGCTCAAATAAAAATATAATCCGCAACATATGCCACTTAAATTTTACATGCATCGGATTCAGTATTGAATTACCTTTCCAGGGGTGTGCACCAATAGGTGGGCATTTGGTAAGAACTCCCATCAAGAGATTATCGTCAATATATCCTCCATTTTTGAACCGTTCTGCTGGGAGTTCCTACCAAATGCCCACCTATTGGTGCACACCCCTGGAAAGGTAATTCAATACTGAATCCGATGCATGTAAAATTTAAGTGGCATATGTTGCGGATTATAGTTTTATTTGAGCTTTATTAGACAGGTGTCAATTATGCAAAAATTGCATTATTTTCTTGATTATCGTCAATATATCTTCCATCTTTGAACCGTTCTGCTGGGAGTTCCTACCAAATGCCCACCTATTGGTGCACACCCCTGGAAAGGTAATTCAATATTGAATCCGATGCATGTAAAGTTTAAGTGGCATATGTTGCGGATTATAGTTTTATTTGAGCTTTATTAGAGAGGTGTCAATTATGCAAAAATCGCATTATTCTCTTGATTATCGTCAATATATCCTCCATCTTTGAACCGTTCTGCTGGGAGTTCCTACCAAATGCCCACCTATTGGTGCACACCCCTGGAAAGGTAATTCAATACTGAATCCGATGCATGTAAAATTTAAGTGGCATATGTTGCGGATTGTAGTTTTATTTGAGCTTTATTAGACAGGTGTCAATTATGCAAAAATTGCATTATTCTCTTGATTATCGTCAATATATCCTCCATCTTTGAACCGTTCTGCTGGGAGTTCCTACCAAATGCCCACCTATTGGTGCACACCCCTGGAAAGGTAATTCAATACTGAATCCGATGCATGTAAAATTTAAGTGGCATATGTTGCGAATTATAGTTTTATTTGAGCTTTATTAGAGAGGTGTCAATTATGCAAAAATTGCATTATTCTCTTGATTATCGTCAATATATCTTCCATTTTTGATCCGTTCTGCTTAAAGCTCCTATCAAATGCCCACCTATTGGTGCACACCCCTGGAAAGGTAATTCAATACTGAATCCGATGCATGTAAAATTTAAGTGGCATATGTTGCGGATTATAGTTTTATTTGAGCTTTATTAGACAGGTGTCAATTATGCAAAAATCGCATTATTCTCTTGATTATCGTCAATATATCCTCCATCTTTGAACCGTTCTGCTGGGAGTTCCTACCAAATGCCCACCTATTGGTGCACACCCCTGGAAAGGTAATTCAATACTGAATCCGATGCATGTAAAATTTAAGTGGCATATGTTGCGGATTATAGTTTTATTTGAGCTTTATTAGAGAGGTGTCAATTATGCAAAAATTGCATTATTCTCTTGATTATCGTCAATATATCCTCCATCTTTGAACCGTTCTGCTGGGAGTTCCTACCAAATGCCCACCTATTGGTGCACACCCCTGGAAAGGTAATTCAATACTGAATCCGATGCATGTAAAATTTAAGTGGCATATGTTGCGGATTATAGTTTTATTTGAGCTTTATTAGAGAGGTGTCAATTATGCAAAAATTGCATTATTCTCTTGATTATCGTCAATATATCCTCCATCTTTGAACCGTTCTGCTGGGAGTTCCTACCAAATGCCCACCTATTGGTGCACACCCCTGGAAAGGTAATTCAATACTGAATCCGATGCATGTAAAATTTAAGTGGCATATGTTGCGGATTATAGTTTTATTTGAGGTTTATTGGAGAGGTGTCAATTATGCAAAAATTGCATTATTTTAATGTCTATCGTAAACATATTTTCAACTTTTGAACCGTTCTGCTGGGAGTTCCTACCAAATGCCCACCTATTGGTGCACACCCCTGGAAAGGTAAGTCAATACTGAATCCGATGCATGTAAAATTTAAGTGGCATATGTTGCGGATTATAGTTTATTTGAGCTTTATTGGAGAGGTGTCAATTATGCAAGAATTGCATTATTCTCTTGATTATCGTCAATATATCCTCCATCTTTGAACCGTTCTGCTGGGAGTTCCTACCAAATGCCCACCTATTGGTGCACACCCCTGGAAAGGTAATTCAATACTGAATCCGATGCATGTAAAATTTAAGTGGCATATGTTGCGGATTATAGGTTTATTTGAGCTTTATTAGAGAGGTGTCAATTATGCAAAAATTGCATTATTCTCTTGATTATCGTCAATATATCCTCCATCTTTGAACCGTTCTGCTGGGAGTTCCTACCAAATGCTCACCTATTGGTGCACACCTTTGGAAAAGTAATTCAATACTGAATCCGATGCATGTAAAATTTAAGTGGCATATGTTGCGGATTATAGTTTTATTTGAGGTTTATTGGAGAGGTGTCAATTATGCAAAAATCGTATTATTTTAATGTCTATCGTAAATATATTTTCAATCTTTGAACCGTTCTGCTGGGAGTTCCTACCAAATGCCCACCTATTGGTGCACACCCCTGGAAAGGTAATTCAATACTGAATCCGATGCATGTAAAATTTAAGTGGCATATGTTGCGGATTGTAGTTTTATTTGAGGTTTTTTGGAGTAGTGTCAATTATGCAAAAATCGTATTATTTTAATGTCTATCGTAAACATATTCTCAATCTTTGAACCGTTCTGCTGGGAGTTCCTACCAAATGCCCACCTATTGGTGCACACCCCTGGAAAGGTAATTCAATACTGAATCCGATGCATGTAAAATTTAAGTGGCATATGTTGCGGATTATAGTTTTATTTGAGGTTTATTGGAGAGGTGTCAGTTATGCAAAAATCGTATTATTTTAATGTCTATCGTAAATATATTTTCCATCTTTGAACCGTTCTGCTGGGAGTTCCTACCAAATGCCCACCTATTGGTGCACACCCCTGGAAAGGTAATTCAATACTGAATCCGATGCATGTAAAATTTAAGTGGCATATGTTGCGGATTATAGGTTTATTTGAGCTTTATTAGAGAGGTGTCAATTATGCAAAAATTGCATTATTCTCTTGATTATCGTCAATATATCCTCCATCTTTGAACCGTTCTGCTGGGAGTTCCTACCAAATGCCCACCTATTGGTGCACACCCCTGGAAAGTTAATTCAATACTGAATCCGATGCATGTAAAATTTAAGTGGCATATGTTGCGGATTATAGTTTTATTTGAGGTTTATTGGAGAGGTGTCAATTATACAAAAATCGTATTATTTTAATGTCTATCGTAAATACATTCTCAATCTTTGAACCGTTCTGCTGGCAGTTCCTACTAAATGCCTACCTATTGGTGCACACCCCTGGAAAGGTAATTCAATACTGAATCCGATGCATGTAAAATTTAAGTGGCATATGTTGCGGATTATAGTTTTATTTGAGGTTTATTGGAGAGGTGTCAGTTATGCAAAAATCACATTATTTTAATGTCTATCGTAAATGTATTCTCAATCTTTGAACCGTTCTGCTGGGAGTTCCTACCAAATGCCCACCTATTGGTGCACACCCCTGGAAAGGGAATTCAATACTGAATCCGATGCATGTAAAATTTAAGTGGCATATGTTGCGGATTATAGTTTTATTTGAGCTTTATTAGAGAGGTGTCAATTATGCAAAAATCGCATTATTCTCTTGATTATCGTCAATATATCCTCCATCTTTGAACCGTTCTGCTGGGAGTTCCTACCAAATGCCCACCTATTGGTGCACACCCCTGGAAAGAGAATTCAATACTGAATCCGATGCATGTAAAATTTAAGTGGCATATGTTGCGAATTATAGTTTTATTTGAGCTTTATTAGAGAGGTGTCAATTATGCAAAAATTGCATTATTCTCTTGATTATCGTCAATATATCCTCCATTTTTGAACCGTTCTGCTGGGAGTTCCTACCAAATGCCCACCTATTGGTGCACACCCCTGGAAAGGTAATTCAATACTGAATCCGATGCATGTAAAATTTAAGTGGCATATGTTGAGAATTATAGTTTTATTTGAGCTTTATTAGAGAGGTGTCAATTATGCAAAAATTGCATTATTCTCTTGATTATCGTCAATATATCTTCCATCTTTGATCCGTTCTGCTTAAAGCTCCTACCAAATGCCCACCTATTGGTGCACACCCCTGGAAAGGTAATTCAATACTGAATCCGATGCATGTAAAATTTAAGTGGCATATGTCGCGGATTATAGTTTTATTTGAGCTTTATTAGACAGGTGTCAATTATGCAAAAATCGCATTATTCTCTTGATTATCGTCAATATATCCTCCATCTTTGAACCGTTCTGCTGGGAGTTCCTACCAAATGCCCACCTATTGGTGCACACCCCTGGAAAGGTAATTCAATACTGAATCCGATGCATGTAAAATTTAAGTGGCATATGTTGCGGATTATAGTTTTATTTGAGGTTTATTGGAGAGGTGTCAATTATGCAAAAATTGCATTATTTTAATGTCTATCGTAAACATATTTTCAAATTTTGAACCGTTCTGCTGGGAGTTCCTACCAAATGCCCACCTATTGGTGCACACCCCTGGAAAGGTAAGTCAATACTGAATCCGATGCATGTAAAATTTAAGTGGCATATGTTGCGGATTATAGTTTTATTTGAGCTTTATTAGAGAGGTGTCAATTATGCAAAAATTGCATTATTCTCTTGATTATCGTCAATATATCCTCCATCTTTGAACCGTTCTGCTGGGAGTTCCTACCAAATGCCCACCTATTGGTGCACACCCCTGGAAAGGTAATTCAATACTGAATCCGATGCATGTAAAATTTAAGTGGCATATGTTGCGGATCATAGGTTTATTTGAGCTTTATTAGAGAGGTGTCAATTATGCAAAAATTGCATTATTCTCTTGATTATCGTCAATATATCCTCCATCTTTGAACCGTTCTGCTGGGAGTTCCTACCAAATGCTCACCTATTGGTGCACACCCCTGGAAAAGTAATTCAATACTGAATCCGATGCATGTAAAATTTAAGTGGCATATGTTGCGGATTATAGTTTTATTTGAGCTTTATTGGAGAGGTGTCAATTATGCAAAAATCGTATTATTTTAATGTCTATCGTAAATATATTTTCAATCTTTGAACCGTTCTGCTGGGAGTTCCTACCAAATGCCCACCTATTGGTGCACACCCCTGGAAAGGTAATTCAATACTAAATCCGATGCATGTAAAATTTAAGTGGCATATGTTGCGGATTATAGGTTTATTTGAGCTTTATTAGAGAGGTGTCAATTATGCAAAAATTGCATTATTCTCTTGATTATCGTCAATATATCCTCCATCTTTGAACCGTTCTGCTGGGAGTTCCTACCAAATGCCCACCTATTGGTGCACACCCCTGGAAAGTTAATTCAATACTGAATCCGATGCATGTAAAATTTAAGTGGCATATGTTGCGGATTATAGTTTTATTTGAGGTTTATTGGAGAGGTGTCAATTATGCAAAAATCGTATTATTTTAATGTCTATCGTAAATATATCCTCAATCTTTGAACCGTTCTGCTGGCAGTTCCTACCAAATGCCCACCTATTGGTGCACACCCCTGGAAAGGTAATTCAATACTGAATCCGATGCATGTAAAATTTAAGTGGCATATGTTGCGGATTATAGTTTTATTTGAGATTTGTCGAAAGTACCTCGGGTCGCATTATATACCTCGCACTTATTCACGGATGACTTTTTTAAGCGGAAAGCGGAAAAATTATTCTGCCAGAATGACGGTGGTATAATTTACCAGCAGTTAGCTGCTTTTTTCAAAAGTATAATCCTTCACAAGGGACTTACCCTTTTATGAGCTATATTTAATTATATTAATCAAACGCAAAAACATGTAAAAAAACGTAACGTAAGCATTAACTTTTTGGAGCAATTAAAGAGTTCCTCTTTGGTGAAAATTGAGACAGTAAAGCGGGGTTCACACTGAGCTTGTCTAGCATTTAGCATATAGCGGGTGGGCGTGTTTTCATGTATGGCGTGTTTTGGCTTTATGATTTGCGCTGACATGTTCACATTGGTTTCCATAGAAATAAGACATTAGGCGTGTGGAAGCCATTGAGTGAGTAGGCTTGTTCATATATAGTCTAAGCGTAAAACGTATTGACCTGGAATAAATTGCGACCCTAACAAATTAGGTATCGTTGAAAAGCTTAACTCCTCTAGATTAAGATTTTCACTCTCCTCCAATCAGAGACCCTTGGCAAAAAAAGTTATGGCCGTTTTTGAAGCAGCACCTTGCGCCGTTAGTGGCGAAACTGTATTTTTCCTTTTACACAAGTTTTTAGGCTCATTTTTAACTTTTTTTCCTATGTGTATAAGAGACAACTCACATTTGATAAAATATTATTTATATTTAAATGACGTCACTCTGACGTCATCAAATTAAAATTGCTTACCTACTACTCTCAGCCCATTGATAATTGCAGATCCAATACATTTGTTCTAAAAAATCGTTTTTAGACATAACGGAGCTTCATATAATGATTCAAGGGGGCATTTTGACCCCAGGTCCGGTTTAATGACGAAACTAAACGCTACAAGTGGCGAGAGTATATTATGGGCATTATACAAAAAATGCGAAATTTTTTAAAACTTTGCTTCAATAATTATGCCGTGGAGTGTTTTATTATCTTTATCCTGCATTGCGGGAAAGCGGACTTGAGCGCTATGCATCGGTGTACGCCTTACGACGTACACCTGACCCACGCTGCAAGGTCTGTTTCCGGTTGTCTACTCTACTTATGACTTAAATTTGGTACTACCCATTACTCGAAATCGATCACTGGGTAGAGGCAATTATCGTAAAGTTTCTTGCCCAGAGAAACAACAGCAAGTGCGGGTGGCTAGAGTCGAACATGCAGGCTCTCGACTGCGAGCCCAACGCGCTAACCACTCGGCCACTGCCCAAGGCGTGTAACTATTGTTCTTGTCGACGGTGAAAATTCGACTCGCACTGCTAGTGGATATGCCATGTCTGAGGAGTACAGCTCAACTATCCAGTGGAATCTTTCGGGTAGCCCAAATTTGGGCAATAGGCTACACAAATAATAATATTTATTTGCATCAGACAAAGCTGTCAATATACAAAACAAAGAAATAATACACAAACTGCAAATGCACAAAATCTCACTAAATAGGCTATCTAATGTTACAAGTTTACAGACAATGGTAGGCTACGGTAGTGTTGCAAGTTAGAAGAACTGAAAGTATTCAGAACGATAAAAATAATCAGATGACATGGCAGCCATCAAAACTAGATATCAGCATACATAGAATTATTATAATGAAGACGATAATTTGATATACGATGGCAATCGGACCTCATCAGGGAGGCAACAATAGAGTTAGACGATACTTCGCATCTTCCAACAAAAGAAAAAACATATTTCCGAAGTAATGCATCAAATGTTATAATGTTGCACAAGACTTGATGTTCACGTACGCTATAATGTTTAGGCAAATTGTGTATAATTCTAAATGCATTATTGAAGGCAACACGCAGGCGATTAATGTTACGTTGAAGATAATTTTCCCACAGATGACATGCATACATTGGAGTACAATATGAACGGAATAGAACATTTTTAATATCACTGGAGCACTTGTAAAATTTTGATTTTAATTTATTGGCAGAACAGATCATTTATTGAAACATGATCAAAATGTCGCAATCCTCAGGGCAGTCGTCTTGTACACAACTGAGATTGCAACAAGTTTCCCCACGACACTCTCCACATGCTGTTACGCACTTTAAGCCATGTTTTCTGCAGCTGCAAGACATTGTACCACATTGATTTTTTGTTCCTTCTTTGCATTTGCATCGTACAACGTTCAATAGCCATTCTGGTGCCGGATCTAAATTGGCCTTTATTGGCATAACTGCACCTGCTGCGTCAGCCTTCCATCCCCATTGTGCGAGATCCAAGATTTCAGTGTCAAGATGCTTCCACTGACATACCTGAAGCAACAGTTTTATATCAACTTAGATAAATCAAGTCTTGCTGCCATAAAATTTTTGATTTGTAGTACACCACATGTTTATGCTAGTCCTATTATAACGCAAGTTGTTTTGCTATAACTTGCATCTTTTCCTTACAGCAGTTTAATAGCGCAATTTGCTGTAATATTTTAAAGTTACCGACAATAAACAATTCTTGAAAAATATCTTCAAGTGGTACAGTATAATCTATAGAGCAAAGACGCTTTTATACTAAATGATTACCGGTATTGTGTTATAATACCATTAGGCTACGCACTATTATTTCACCTGCAAATGTACTCTGAAGGAATGAAAACGAATTGCAGCTTCGGTGGGTGGCAATCTTTCAGGATGAACAGTGGAAGCTGTTGCAACCATCTGCATGTAATTGACGTACCGTAGTTGGCCAAGTGAATCGGCAGGTTTTGCACTAAAGCTTGATGGATCAACAAAATATAGCATTACTATCGGTGAATCTCATTCAGACTGGTAGGCTACTCAGCAACATTTTCATTTCTTCTTATTTAATCAACTGTGCACCAATACAGTCCCAGTAACTAACCTTTTCAATAACAAATCTCTTCCAGCATCAGCTATTTGCTCACGTGTAGAATCTAATCTCCCAAATACATCAGCAGATTGTTGAAATTCTTCCTTCTTCAGGTAATTGAACATCTTTAGCTTTCCTAAGCAACAAGACAGATGACATAATTAATCATTGTCACCAAATAATGTGTGCATACACTCCATACATTGGCATTCCAAATAAAAGTATTACAATATTAGAATAATATTGAGTGGATTTGGTAATGACTGCCATCTGAATTCTTGCATATCTTTTAAAAGCTGATCAGAAAATGGTAAAAATGTACTTTCAGACAAGCATGGTAAGCAGTTCAGGAATATATAAAACACTGTAACAAACACTATATATAAAACACTGAAAGCAAGATTAAAATGTACTGCTACCAAAGCTGATTAATTATACTGGTACCTTGTTGATATATTGCAGAAGTTGTATCACATCCACTCCAAGCATGAGCAAACAGCAAGTAATTTTTGACACACCTCATGCACCTTACAACTACTTTCGCTCTCTTCTTTTTCTTTTAGATATTGATAAAGATGACTGTCACCAATGTTTTGTGCATAGCTGATTAATGTCTTCAGTCCACCTCGTTTCACTTCTTGTAGCTTCGATAAATTATGAGATTGGCATTTGATGCATAAACTTTCATTATAAAAAGCTTGATTCTGATTTTCCATTATTCAATTATCTCCATAACATCTGAAAACTAGTCTATCAATTCTAACTGTTTAATAAACTAAGCTATAGAACTTAGAAATCATTACCGGTATTTCATAAAAATCTTTAAAGCTGTAAAGAGAGAAAACTAACATCAGACCTGGGAAAAAAATGGCCACACAGAACATTTGCTCTTTCAAACTTAATCTATATCTGAATATGTTATAGCCTTTACAGGTGGTCTCAGAAGTAACAAGAACCATAGCTCTTACTGGTAGGCTGGCCTCCTTATTTAACTGATAGTGTGTGCAATTACCAGAAAACGTATTGTTGCATGGATATCAGTAGAAGCTACCAGGTCTCAATAAACACCCTTCCTTTGTCAGTTTGTGCACCAGTGCACTGGTAACAGTGGCCTACTACTACTACCATACTGCATACATTGGTACAAATACTTCACACCTGCATGCAATGCCATTTAAAATCCAAGATGTTAAATGAAAGAGAACTCAACTAAAAGAACAGCAAACTCAAAAATTTAACATAAGCTAGAGATGATAAGACATGCTGCATGTAAAGAACATTTAGACCTGTTTCCTCTAACTTTCATCATAGCCCAGCATATCGTACTGTACACTGTTATAGGCCTAGTGCATCTGTGTATCGCCTGCTGCCAGGTACCATATCTAACGTTTTGACTTCTGTTGCAAACCAAATTAAATGAATAACCTGACATAACTTACAGTACCGATAATGATGTTCTTGCAAACAGTTCCCAAAACATATTAAACTACGGTAGGCCTGCCTGGTACGGTACTCAGTTCTGTGATATTTAGGCTAGTACTGCAGCCAGTGCAGAGTGGTAGATCAAAAATCTTTGCTGTCCCAAACCTACTCAGTACTGCCTAGTTACTTACAAACCTCATGGCTATGATGGCTATTTTTTTTTTTTTTTGCGCAACGCTCAGAGTTCAAGATGGATACCACTACATGGCTAATAAGCTGGTCAGTGGTCACCGGAGCAACTTCGACTGCCAGAATTTTACACGGCTTGCTGTTTCTGCTGAAAACATAGCTAGATTAGCTGCGCCACTAGGGGCGCAAGGTGTTGCTTAAAAAACGGCCACAACTTTTTTTGCCAAGGGTCCCTGGTTGGAGGAGAGTGATAATCCTAAACTAGAGGAATTAAGCTTTCCAACGATACCAAATTTGTTAAGGTCGCAATTTATTCCAGGCGGCCCTA
The DNA here is from genome assembly GCF_918807975.1 of Aplidium turbinatum. Lineage (NCBI taxonomy): Eukaryota > Metazoa > Chordata > Ascidiacea > Aplousobranchia > Polyclinidae > Aplidium > Aplidium turbinatum. The sequence goes on along the minus strand of NC_137477.1, from coordinate 13,441,868 downwards.
TATTTTCGCATTTTACGCTCAGACTAATATCCGTTGACAAACCTTCAAAGTTATAACAAAACCCGACATTGCATTTATATCCGCTCTGATGTTCGTCAACAAGATAACTTAGTATTTTTTTTGAAAAGTAGCCTATGCAAGACTACTTGCAAATAACAACGAAGTTTTTCTTCTGGCATAGGCCTCTAGGCTACTTTAAAAAAAGTTGGTTTATTGTTCTTTACAAGTAGGCCTACTTCACTTCCTGGCTGATTAACCAACAAAACAAACTGAAGACGGTAGCCTACGGTATTTTTAATAAAATTTTCACAAAACATTTAGATGGTTGGTGCTCCCATATTTCAAAGAAGGGATGACCTGGGTCCTGGGAGAACAAAATCTTGTGACATAATGGAAGAATGCTTCCATCGTTAGTTTAGAATGAGTAGTAGTAGGTACCTTAGAATCTTTAGATGATCTGCTTTCTTGACAAAACGTGTCAGCTCCGCTTTGTCGCTTCTATCCTTTTTTGGACCTCTGCTATGTTTGCCATATATTAACTTATATGGTCAGAATAAAAACAAATTGCAAGCGCAGGTTACATTTATTTCAGCGATGTGTGGAAATACAATTGGTCGTGAATTCAAGTGGCCCATTTGTGAAAGACGGTCTTGCCTTAACATATCTCCGCATCACATCTGTCCAAAAAGTAGGCTATAGGCTGTGGCTGACATCAGATGCTCTGCAAACATCAACAGTCATATAAGACTGGCAATATAAGCTACAGCTACACGCGTCGGGCTCTTAATTCTTTGCTCTAAAAACTACCAAACCAAGCACGGATGCACCAAAGCAAGCAACTACGATGTATCAGTACATTGTAATAAGGCTTCGAAGTTGAGGAAAACGAAAATTGACGATAACTACAACGTAAAAAAACGAAAAATCAAGCCGCAGATAGACCACCATCATTCTGGCAGAATAATTTTTCTGCTTTCCGCCAAAAAAGGTCATCCGTGAATAAGTGCGAGGTATACAATGCGACCCGAGGTACTTTCGACAAATCTCAAATAAAACTATAATCCGCAACATATGCCACTTAAATTTTACATGCATCGGATTCAGTATTGAATTCCCTTTCCAGGGGTGTGCACCAATAGGTGGGCATTTGGTAGGAACTCCCAGCAGAACGGTTCAAAGATGGAGGATATATTGACTATAATCAAGAGAATAATGCAATTTTTGCATAATTGACACCTCTCTAATAAAACTCAAATAAAACTATAATCCGCAACATATGCCACCTAAATTTTATATGCATCGGATTCAGTATTGAATTGCCTTTCCAGGGGTGTGCACCAATAGGTGGGCATTTGGTAGGAACTCCCAGTAAAACGGTTCAAAGATTGAGGATATATTTACGATAGACATTAAAATAATACGATTTTTGCATACTGTAATTGACACCTCTCCAATAAACTTCAAATAAAATTATAATCCGCAACATATGCCACTTAAATTTTACATGCATCGGATTCAGTATTGAATTACCTTTCCAGTGGTGTGTACCAATAGGTGGGCATTTGGTAGGAACTCCCAGCAGAACGGTTCAAAGATTGAGGATATATTTACGATAGACATTAAAATAATACGATTTTTGCATAATTGACACCTCTCCAATAAACCTCAAATAAAACTATAATCCACAACATATGCCACTTAAATTTTACATGCATAGGATTCAGTATTGAAATACCTTTCCAGGGGTGTGCACCAATAGGTGGGCATTTGGTAGGAACTCCCAGCAGAACGGTTCAAAAATGGAGGATATATTGACGATAATCAAGAGAATAATGCAATTTTTGCATAATTGACACCTCTCCAATAAACCACAAATAAAATTATAATACGCAACATATGCCACTTAAATTTTACATGCATCGGATTCAGTATTAAATTACCTTTCCAGGGGTGTGCACCAATAGGTGGGCATTTGGTAGGAACTCCCAGCAGAACGGTTCAAAAATGGAGGATAGATTGACGATAATCAAGAGAATAACGCAATTTTTGCATAATTGACACCTCTCTAATAAAGCTCAAATAAAACTATAATCCGCAACATATGCCACTTAAATTTTACATGCATCGGATTCAGTATTGAACTCCCTTTCCTGGGGTGTGCACCAATAGGTGGGCATTTGGTAGGAACTCCCAGCAGAACGGTTCAAAGATGGAGGATATATTTACGATAGACATTAAAATAATACGATTTTTGCATAATTGACACCTCTCCAATAAACTTCAAATAAAATTATAATCCGCAACATATGCCACTTAAATTTTACATGCATCGGATTCAGTATTGAATTCCCTTTCCAGGGGTGTGCACCAATAGGTGGGCATTTGGTAGGAACTCCCAGCAGAACGGTTCAAAGATGGAGGATATATTTACGATAGACATTAAAGTAATACGATTTTTGCATAATTGACACCTCTCTAATAAAGCTCAAATAAAACTATAATTCGCAACATATGCCACTTAAATTTTACATGCATCGGATTCAGTATTAAATTACCTTTCCAGGGGTGTGCACCAATAGGTGGGCATTTGGTAGGAACTCCCAGCAGAACGGTTCAAAGATGGAGGATAGATTGACGATAATCAAGAGAATAATGCAATTTTTGCATAATTGACACCTCTCTATTAAAGCTCAAATAAAACTATAATCCGCAACGTATGCCACTTAAATTTTACATGCATCGGATGCAGTATTAAACTCCCTTTCCTGGGGTGTGCACCAATAGGTGGGCATTTGGTAGGAACTCCCAGCAGAACGGTTCAAAGATGGAGGATATATTTACGATAGACATTAAAATAATACGATTTTTGCATAATTGACACCTCTCCAATAAACTTCAAATAAAATTATAATCCGCAACATATGCCACTTAAATTTTACATGCATCGGATTCAGCATTGAATTCCCTTTCCAGGGGTGTGCACCAATAGGTGGGCATTTGGTAGGAACTCCCAGCAGAACGGTTCAAAGATGGAGGATATATTTACGATAGACATTAAAGTAATACGATTTTTGCATAATTGACACCTCTCTAATAAAGCTCAAATAAAACTATAATTCGCAACATATGCCACTTAAATTTTACATGCATCGGATTCAGTATTAAATTACCTTTCCAGGGGTGTGCACCAATAGGTGGGCATTTGGTAGGAACTCCCAGCAGAACGGTTCAAAGATGGAGGATAGATTGACGATAATCAAGAGAATAATGCAATTTTTGCATAATTGACACCTCTCTATTAAAGCTCAAATAAAACTATAATCCGCAACGTATGCCACTTAAATTTTACATGCATCGGATGCAGTATTAAACTCCCTTTCCTGGGGTGTGCACCAATAGGTGGGCATTTGGTAGGAACTCCCAGCAGAACGGTTCAAAGATGGAGGATATATTAACTATAATCAAGAGAGTAATACAATTTTTGCATATTTGACATTTCTCTAATAAAGCTCAAATAAAACTATAATTCGCAACATATGCCACTTAAGTTTTACATGCATCGGATTCAGTATTGAATTACCTTTCCAGTGGTGTGCACCAATAGGTGGGCATTTGGTAGGAACTCCCAGCAAAACGGTCCGAAGATGGAAGATATATTTACGATAATCAAGAGAATAATACAATTTTTGCATAATTGACACCTCTACAATAAACCTCAAATGAAATTATAATCCGCAACATATGCCACTTAAATTATTACATGCATCGGATTCAGTATTGAATTACCTTTCCAGGGGTGTGCACCAATAGGTGGGCATTTGGTAGGAACTCCCAGCAGAACGGTTCAAAGATGGAGGATATATTGACGATAATCAAGAGAATAATGCAATTTTTGCATAATTGACACCTCTCTAATAAAGCTCAAATAAAACTATAATCCGCAATATACGCCACTTAAATTTTACATGCATCGGATTCAGTATTGAATTCCCTTTCCAGGGGTGTGCACCAATAGGTGGGCATTTAGTAGGAACTCCCAGCAGAACGGTTCAAAGATTGAGGATACATTTAGGATTGTCGATAAAATAATACGATTTTTTGCATAATTGCAACTTCTCCAAACATCTTCGAATAAAACTATAATCCGCAACATATGCCACTTAAATTTTACATGCATCAGATTTAGTATTGAATTACCTTTCCAGGGGTGTGCACCAATAGGTGGGCATTTGGTAGGAACTCCCAGCAGAACGGTTGAAAGATTGAGGATATATTTACGATAGACATTAAAATACGATTTTTTGCATAATTGAAACTTCTCCATACATCTTTGAATAAAATTATAATCCGCAACATATGCCACTTAAATTTTACAATACTGATTCCGATGCATGTAAAATTTAAGTGGCATATGTTGCGGATTATAGTTTTATTTGAGGTTTATTAGAGAGGTGTCAATTATGCAAAAATTGCATTATTCTCTTGATTACCGTCAATATATCCTCCATCTTTGAACCGTTCTGCTGGGAGTTCCTACCAAATGCCCACCGATTGGTGCACACCCCTGCAAAGGCAATTCAATACTGAATCCGATGCATGTAAAATTTAAGTGGCATATGTTGCGGATTATAATTTTATTTGAGGTTTATTGGAGAGGTGTCAATTATGCAAAAATTGTATTACTTTCTTGATTATAGTTAATGTATCCACCAGCTTTGAACCGTTCTGCTGGGAGTTCCTACCAAATGCCCACCTATTGGTGCACACCCCTGGAAAGGGAATTCAATACTGAATCCGATGCATGTAAAATTTAAGTGGCATATGTTGCGGATTATAGTTTTATTTGAGGTTTATTGGAGAGGTGTCAATTATGCAAAAATCGCATTATTTTAATGTCTATTGTAAATATATCCTCCATCTTTGAACCGTTCTGCTGGGAGTTCCTACCAAATGCCCACCTATTGGTGCACACCCCTGGAAAGGTAATTCAATGCTGAATCCGATGCATGTAAAATTTAAGTGGCATATGTTGCGGATTATAGTTTTATTTGAGCTTTATTAGAGAGGTGTCAATTATGCAAAAATTGCATTATTCTCTTGATTATCGTCAATATATCCTCCATCTTTGAACCGTTCTGCTGGGAGTTCCTACCAAATGCCCACCTATTGGTGCACACCCCTGGAATAGTAATTCAATACTGAATCCGATGCATGTAAAATTTAAGTGGCATATGTTGCGAATTATAGTTTTATTTGAGCTTTATTAGAGAAATGTCAATTATGCAAAAATTGCATTATTCTCTTGATTATCGTCAATATTTCCTCCATTTTTGAACCGTTCTGCTGGGAGTTCCTACCAAATGCCCACCTATTGGTGCACACCTCTGGAAAGGTAATTCAATACTGAATCCGATGCATGTAAAATTTAAGTGGCATATGTTGCGGATTATAGTTGTATTTGAGCTTTATTAGAGAGGTGTCAATTATGCAAAAACTGCATTATTCTCTTGATTATAGTCAATATATCTTCCATCTTTGAACCGTTCTGCTGGGAGTTCCTACCAAATGCCTACCTATTGGTACACACCCCTGGAAAGGGAATTCAATACTGAATCCGATGCATGTAAAATTTAAGTGGCACATGTTGCGGATTATAGTTTCATTCGAAGATGTTTGGAGAAGTTCCAATTGTGAAAAAAATCTTATTATTTTATGGTCTATCGTAAATATGTCCTCCATTTTCGGACCGTTCTGCTGGGAGTTCCTACCATATGCCCACCTATTGGTGCACACCCCTGGAAAGGTAATTCATTCAATACTGAATCCGATGCATGTAATAATTTAAGTGGCATATGTTGCGGATTATAGTTTTATTTGAGTTTTATTGGAGGGTTCTCAGTTATGCAAAAATCGCATTATTCTCTTGATTATAGTTAATATATCCTCCATCTTTGAACCGTTCTGCTGGGAGTTCCTACCAAATGCCCACCTATTGGTGCACACCCCTGGAAAGGTAATTCAATACTGACACCGATGCATGTAAAATTTAAGTGGCATATGTTGCGGATTTTAGTTTTATTTGAGCTTTATTAGAGAGGTGTCAATTATGCAAACATTGCATTATTCTCTTGATTATAGTCAATATATCCTCCATTTTTGAACCGTTCTGCTGGGAGTTCCTACCAAATGCCTACTTATTGGTGCACACCACTGGAAAGGTAATTCAATACTGAATCCGATGCATGTAAAATTTAAGTGGCATATGTTGCGGATTATAGTTTTATTTGAGGTTTGTTGGAGGGCTCTCAATTATGCAATAATTGTATTACTCTCTTGATTATAGTTAATATATCCTCCATCTTTGAACCGTTCTGCTGGGAGTTCCTACCAAATGCCCACCTATTGGTGCACACCCCTGGAAAGGTAATTCAATACTGAATCCGATGCATGTAAAATTTAAGTGGCATATGTTGCGGATTATAGTTGTATTTGAGCTTTATTAGAGAGGTGTCAATTATGCAAAAACTGCATTATTCTCTTGATTATAGTCAATATATCTTCCATCTTTGAACCGTTCTGCTGGGAGTTCCTACCAAATGCCTACCTATTGGTACACACCCCTGCAAAGGCAATTCAATACTGAATCCGATGCATGTAAAATTTAAGTGGCATATGTTGCGGATTAGAGTTTTATTTGAGCTTTATTGGAGAGGTGTCAATTATGCAAAAATCGTTGTATTTTAATGCCTATCGTAAATACATCCTCAATCTTTGAACCGTTCTGCTGGGAGTTCCTACCAAATGCACACCTATTGGTGCACATCCCTGGAAAGGTAATTCAATACTGCATCCGATGCATGTAAATTTTAAGTGGCATATGTTGCGAATTATAGTTTTATTTGAGCTTTATTAGAGAGGTGTCAATTATGCAAAAACTGCATTATTCTCTTGATTATCGTCAATATATCCTCCATCTTTGAACCGTTCTGCTGGGAGTTCCTACCAAATTCCCACCTATTGGTGCACACCCCTGGAAAGGGAATTCAATACTGAATCCGATGCATGTAAATTTTAAGTGGCATATGTTGCGGATTATAGTTTTATTAGAGGTTTATTGGAGAGGTGTCAATTATGCAAAAGTCGTATTATTTTAATATCTATCGTAAATACATCCTTAATCTTTGAACCGTTCTGCTGGGAGTTCCTACCAAATGCCCACCTATTGGTGCACACCTCTGGAAAGGTAATTCAATACTGAATCCGATGCATGTAAAATTTAAGTGGCATATGTTGCGGATTATACTTGTATTTGAGGTTTATTAGAGAGGTGTAAATTATGCAAAAACTGCATTATTCTCTTGATTATAGTCAATATATCTTCCATCTTTGAACCGTTCTGCTGGGAGTTCCTACCATACGCCCACCTATTGGTGCACACCCCTGGAAAGGTAATTCAATACTGAATCCGATGCATGTAAAATTTAGGTGGCATATGTTGCGGATTATAGTTTTATTTGAGCTTTATTAGAGAGGTGTCAATTATGCAAAAATTGCATTTTTCTCTTGATTATCGTCAATATATCCTCCATATTTGAACCGTTCTGCTGGGAGTTCCTACCAAATGCCCACCTATTGGTGCACACCCCTGGAAAGGCAATTCAATACTGAATCCGATGCATGTAAATTTTAAGTGGCATATGTTGCGGATTATAGTTTTATTTGAGGTTTATTGGAGAAGTGTCAATTATGCAAAAATCGTTGTATTTTAATGTCTATCGTATATATATCCTCCATCTTTGAACCGTTCTGCTGGGAGTTCCTACTAAATGCCCACCTATTGGTGCACACCCCTGGAAAGGGAATTCAATACTGAATCCGATGCATGTAAAATTTAAGTGGCATATGTTGCGGATTATAGTTTTATTTGAGATTTGTCGAAAGTACCTCGGGTCGCATTGTATACCTCGCACTTATTCAGGGATGACTTTTTTAGGCGGAAAGCGGAAAAATTATTCTGCCAAAATGACGGTGGTCGCAGATAGTGTAGCTACATTCGTATCTACAATGAGCAAATAGACCTAGCATAAGGCATAGGCATATGATGAAACCAAGACCTGAACATTAGGGTGTTTCATTTTTTCACCATTTTTGAAACTCAAAATGCCTGGGGTCCCATCTGATGGTATTTGGGGAAAAAAGTTTATACCCCAATTTTTTTTCAATTATGACGTCATATTGAGGTGGTCCACAAAGTTTGAAATTTTTGGGCCTCAAAATCTCGAAATTTGGCCGTATCTCCGGAACCGCTCATCATCGACAAAATTAGTATCAAAATGCGCAGAAGGGTCGGTTTCCTATACCTGATGTAGAGAATATTAAGGTCTGTCTGCTTCAGAAAAAAAGTTATTTTAAAAAATCTGATTTTCGGTATATTTTCTCCTGATGATCAGAGATCAGGTGATCAAGATAAAAGTTTTTCTGTGTTTTTCCACTCTTGGAAGCTGTTATTGCGTAATAATAGTTGGTGTTAAGGTTTCAGTACTGGGCTTGTTTATAAATGTCTAGTCTTGCTATCTGGTCAAGCAAAGCCCCATCTTGCATTGCTCCGGGACTCTTCTTGGCGTCGTCCACAAAAGAAATGACATGGGAAAGATATATTTTGTTCATGTGGAACATGCATTAAAAGGTATGAATATCATGACCAACTTCATCATTAAAATAATTGACCAGTAGAGTATTGACTCCGGACTTTTTTCCTGTGTTGAGAGCAGTCGTATCAGCCATGACTAAATATACTTGGAATAGGTGAACTCTGCAAGCCTACTGGATGATGGTGCCAAAAATCAGTTCTGCAGTGGCCGACACACCTTTGGGAAAAGATTTAACAGCAAGCACACTTTCGTGTTTTATACCATTATTATCATCAACAAGTTGACCCAAGAAAACGTATCGATCTATTTTATCGACAACGCGCCCATCATAACATAACTGCATGGTAGAAGCTGAGTTGAGAAGGTTCTTACTTTCCATCAGAGATTTTTCTCTCGTTTTTTGTCGTTGGCGGTATACTGTCGAAGGTGATGCATCATTGCAGCTACTTGATCTTTTCCAAGAACCGACCTCATAAGATCTGACTGCTGGCGTACTGAAGTCATCCGACGATCAGCAAGTACACAACTTCTATCATTTATGGAAAAAGAATTTACTTTCTTGTACACTTTTCCCCAAATAGCTGGTTTCAGAGGCTCGTATTCCTTATCATCTTCCCAATTCATGTCACCATCAGAGTCGCTTTCGCTATTGTGTAGACATCTAACTACTTCATTTTTTTTTGCTCTGTTTCAAACATAGTAGTGCCGATGCTTTGGCAGATTGTATGCCAGAAGTGCTAGGTTTCTCTGTTTGCTAAGCACTGGAAGACCACTAGACCAGCTTTGTTTCATATGCCAACTACATCTTTCAGCAGTTCATCTTTTAAATGGGGTATTTTCTTTAAAAACTTAGGATTAGTTTCGGTTACTTTCTTCCTCAAGTAAAAATAGTGATTGACTATATCTGAATTCAGGGGGAAGCACATTTCTCTCCAATTCCTTGAAGTTTTGCATCGACTTACTAATACCTGGCCTTAATGCCATAATGACACGTAACCTAAAGCAGGTGAGAAGCATACCTCTTCCTCAACGGTTACATTAATATTATAATAGTAATACCTTCAAATTACCATTTCATCTCTTGCAAAACGAATAAGGACTATTATTACGCAATAGCAGCTTCCAAGATGGAAAAATACAGAAAAACTTGTCACCTTGATCACCCGATCTCTGTTCATCAAGAGAAAATAGACTGAAAATCAGATGTTTTGAAATAACTTTTTTTCTGAAGCAGATAGACCTAAATATTCTCCACATCAGGTATGAAAAACCGACCCTTCTGCGCATTTTGATACTAATTTTGTCGATCTATGATGAGCGGTTCCGGAGATACGACCAAATTTCGAGATTTTGAGGCCCAAAAATTTCAAACTTTGTGGACCACCTCAATATGACGTCATAATTGAAAAAAAATTGGGGTATAAACTTTTTACCCCAAATACCACCAGATGGGACCTCAGGCATTTTGAATTTCAAAAATGGTGAAAAAATGAAACACCCTACTGAACATACACTGCAATATTGAATCCTTCGAAAAAGAACCTACACCAATCATCTTAAACTTAGGCCTACTCTACTCTAACGACTAGAAAGATTCATAATAATGATAAGTGATATAATCAATCATACCAGTGGCAGTAAACGTTCTAAACCAGTGGTTCCCAATCTTTTTGTTGTCACGGACCCCTTTAGAAAAATTATTAATTCTGCGGACCCCTACCTAAATTTTGCCTGAAACTCAATAATTATGCTACTCAACTACTGTACTGTGTCATATTGCATTGCCGCTATGACTCCTGCGGCAAATATCAGGTTAAACAGTTGCGCAAATAAGAAAATGAATAAATTGTTCAAGAAATGTCAGCAGTAGCCTATTTGAATATTAAGGTGACCCAAAGTGCCATGCCGAAACTTTTTCAACGTAAGCAAATTTAATGAGAGGGCTGTAATTGTTGCCTTTTATGAACTAAACGATTGAACTATGGTTCAGTTTTTGACAATGCAACACGCATGTCATTCTCAACGTCCAGGTAATTTCGATGTTTAGTTATTATTGTAACAAGAGCTGACAATCCTGCCTCGCAAAGGTAAGTGGTTATGAATGGTAACGAAACAAATCGCTTGCTTTGCCAAGACTGGGCAGGTTTTCAGTTGTGAGCACCAAAATTCTTCCGCAGTTTTTGAATGAAATTTTGAGTGAATGAAACTCTTTTGATCTCAAATCAATTAGGTCATCTTTACTGAGATCGTCATCGCTAATGTTGTTCAAGTCAATAAGAAAAGAATTTCGAATCCATGTTTAAACTTCGTTCGGCAGGTATTCTAAATTAAAATAACGTTGAAATAAAATTTGCAGGGTTTCCAAGTGTGCGCAAAATTTTTCTCTCGTAGAGATCAAAATACTACATTCTCTTTGAGTTTCATCCATCAAGATAAGGTCTTCTAACATTGGAAAGTTAGCGTTATTACCTGCTTCCAATCAGCGTTTCCAAACCGGCAACTTGGCTAAAAACGATTTCAGTTTTTCAGCTGCATCATATTGTCACACCTGGTCCTTGAATGCCACGATTAATATTGTTAATATGACTGAAAATATCGGCTAAGTAAGCCATGCCGCATAGAAAACTTTACTCTCAAACAATTTTGAGAGGGGACTTCCTTTTGCTTTCAAAAGAGTTGATACCTCACTTTTTAGCTGCTGCAGTCGTTTTAAAGCTTCTTAAAGTAAATTTTTTGCTGCTAAGGCGTACCTGTACAAGAAACGATGGGTAACAACCACGCGAGGAGCTTTGTTTTCTACTTAAGCAGCAAATCTGGATTTGTTCCCAAGCATAGCTGGTGCTCCATCCGTGCATATAGAACAAAGTTTCTTTTTCCGATCAAAACTTTGTTTGACAAAAAAAGTAAAAACATCGCTTTTCGTTTTTTCCCCCCAAAAAATTCGTCAAGGTAACACGGACCCTCAAGGGGTCCGTGGACCCCAGGTTGGGAACCACTGCTCTAAACACTGATTGAACCAAGTAACACAACGAACGATTACCATAGCAAGAAATAAGCTAATCTGGTATAAGCATGAAAATGACGGTACAGTGCATATAAGTCCACAGATCATTGTGAATGCACAGTCCACACATTTGCAGACAATAAGCACTTTTATCAGCCACACATATTAAAGTAAACTAGATATACAAATTCAAAGAATTGCAAACAATATACAGAACATATGTAATGTAACCAGGGCTGTGGAATCGGAGGAATTTAGGCATGCGACGAAGTTAAGTTGACTGTTGAAACTCTAAATTTCTGATTAGGCTCCGACACAAAATCGTATTGTTGCCTCAGCAAACATATTTCAATGTTACAGTTTGTTTTTATTTCTGACCATCACAACGAAAAACAATATATGCCAAACATAGCATAAGTTTATAAAAAGGTAGAAGCGACAGTGCTATAAAGTTTTATGCTATGCTATCAAGTAAGGTTTTATGCCCATCTACCGTAGGGAAGAGAGGGATCTGTGAACAGGGGTGAACTGCGAACCTCCCCCCGTAATTTTTTTTATGCAACTCTTTAGTGCCAAATGTGGATATTGTTGGCTTTGACACGCTTTGTTAGGTTTTTCTTGGAAGTAACGTCATTTTTTGAGTTGATTTGTGGGCAGGAGGCCTCATTGCTGATTTTGACATAATTTTGTAAATTTTTGAGGTCGTGCAACATGTTTTCTAGTTTTTTAACATGAGCGATGTCTTGGCTTTCAGTGATAGGCTAAGTGATTAATGTGCGATAAATTAGCATTGTTTTTAGCTATGTTGAGTGAGACTAAAAGTTCAGGTTTTAGGCTGAAAGCAAAAAAATTACCGGTCATGTGGAGTGTGAGCTGTGAACTACCCTGTTGGAGCGACCTGCGAACCATTTTGTTTTGGGTCAACAACACGATCCAAAGTAATTAATTGGTAGGCTACCTGTTGACTTCTCTGTGTACAATTTTGAATAGACAAGTTTGCAGCGATGAAGTAGGCTACAGTCATGTTTGTCCAATTTGCTGATTGCGAATTAAACTTTGTACACGGACTATTTTGTGCTGATAGTAAAATCATCTATGTTCTTAACAAAGAGATTTTCCGATGAGCGCATACATTTAGTGTTTCCCATTTGACATTTCTTGTACAGTAGTAGCATGACAACAGCACAACATAAAATTGTTAAATAAATGGAAAATCGAAAATACTGCATGTTTTTTTTCAAGCGGCTTAGAGGACCCTCCACATATGACATATGGTCGTAGGACCCTTACTTGCGGGTCGTATGAACCATTTTGGAGGACGCTACATTTTTCTCTCTAGGGACTTCCGCTTCCACCGGAACATAAATTACTTAAAAATCCATAAAAGTATGGAGACTGTAGGTAGGAAGGTATACGTAAATATTGAGACAAATCTTAGACACTAAACAAAAAATATATGAGATTTTGTAAAAATCGGCTCGTATAGGTCCTGCCCTTCCCCTACTACTACTACGGTATCCCCTGGGTGCTCGATTGCCAAAGTACGTGATGCAAATTGTACAATTTATTTATGTCTTTATTTATGTTGCTGGCTTTAGGCTAATGTCCGTTTCCTATTTCTAGTTAGCGAAGGTATAATTAACTGGTTTTTAGTACCACAGTATAGCCTAGATGCCAGTGCTCTTCAACCTTTTTTTTGTTATGATGCGCCCTTAAAAATGTTGTGACAAACTCATGCACTCTATTATAATTTGATTGATTGAATCTTTATCCTCGGACTGGGAAAGCTTCTTGCAGAGCTTAATCCTGGCAGTTCCACATACTTGTAGGGGCTTTGTTTGAATCACTGACGCAGGCCAGGTCACCGAGATTGACAGAGTGAAGTTTCCGATTGTTGAAGTCTTGTTGCCGGGGAATTATTCCACCCATTAGATGCCCTTGAATGGAGAGCAGTCCTTAACGTGCGTTGCTCAAGCGCATACCCCGAGAGTCAAACCAGCGCCGCTTGATCTTGAAGCTTCTTCGTTCCAGAAGTCATGCGCTAACCAACTGAAATTTAGAAGGTAAACCGAGTTGAATCTCTACAGTAGCCTATATGAAAATCATCTTGCAAAGAGCCGATTAGGCTACACTATTTCACTTGTGGATATATTTTATTTAAGTATATGTTTATGTAGATAAGTGTGTTTGTTTATAAGTTGAATTAATATTAAGGCTGTCTAACTGCTTGATGAAAGTTCTATCTATCTAATTTATCTAGTTTGGCTATCTGACTCAATGAACTAATTTCCACACAATTTTTATTGGTACTCGAATTATAATTTTAAGTTATCAGAAAGTGTTCATATAATATTGTAGGTTTATAGCAAAGAGGAATTTAAACATTGTATAATAACGAAACAAGGGTTACGAATTTTCACATTTCAACAGTCGTCAAATTGTTACATACTGCATAATCTATTTTATCTTTTCGGAAGTGAGCTCAGCTTGAGCTGGTCTGATTTGATTGAGCTTTTTGTCTAATTGAGCTCTCGCCAAATGCGAACGAATCATTTTATATCATCAGTTCCCTTTTTCTTATTGACTTCGGGAGCAGATTACATGGAAAATTACAGAAACACTAGGAAATAAATTTAAGTTAAAGTAGTTCACTTTAGTACAAGAAAGGGAAACTTATATGATGAAATAATGGATCGCTACACACTCACTCAAACAAAATTGAGGAAACTAAGTTAGGCTATATTCAATGACTTTATTGTTTCAGCATTTTATTAACAGAACTCAAACAAAAAAATTTTCTCCCTTTCAATTGCATCCCTCATCTAGACTATGATATGATCTATATAAGTTATGTGATTGCATATCATTTTCGAGGTTTGATTTCACACCAATAAAAAACACGTAGGTGCGCATAAAGACGTAGTTGGCTTTTGAAAAACTAAAGAAATTGTCTTCTCAACTTTGATTCTATTTTTTAGCACATTTCACAAGTGAACCCAAGTCACTAGTAGCCTGTTGTAGCCTATATTAAAGCAGTAACGTATCCGGGGGGAGGGGGGGTGGGGGGGCGCAGGGGTCCTGCCCTCAAACTTTCTGCAGATGGAGGGGCAGGGGGGCAATGGTGCCCTTTTAAAGTCATGTAAGCTACTGCACATTTTGCAATATAACAATTTCTGCTATTCGCTTTTAGCCTACGGTATTTATAATCTTTAATTTTTGCCTCAAAATAATATTTACGGCACAAAATTTTGCAACTGCAACACAGTAGCCTACAGGCCTTAAAACTCGTTTTTTTTTTCGGCAGCCATCGTGGCCTACCGGGAGCTCCTTCTCGGCGGCCAAATCTGCGTGCTTGGAGTCCAAAATAAAAATAACAATAGCACAAGTAAATAAAATTAAACTTGCAACAATGCTAAAATGATCACTGAGCGTTGTTGAAGTCTGGGCCTGGGCGACGTCCTACAATAGAATCGTTGCACCACGCAGTAACTGCTTTATCGGGATTGTAATCCAGTAATACGGGACCATCTAACGACACTCGCACGAGTGTCTCCAATGTGGCTGATTTTATAGAAGTTCGTCACTCCCCTAGAATTCTTTTTAGCAACGAAAAACAACGTTCGACATGTGTTGACGATGACGGCAAGGTAATAAAATAAGTATTTGAAGGACATTACTAAAATAAGCATAATTTTTGCAGAATAACTTATGATCAAAAAAATTTTCCCCTCGGATGTCAACTAACCTAGTTCTCCTTTTTAACAACGATTCAATGTCCGACAACATCGAATCGACATAAAAACGACAATATTGCCAGCCGATGTACATTAGCACTTCGGATTAAGACTTTGTTAAAATAAACGTCAGGAATTACAAACAAGACTTACAGCGCTGGTGATCGCAGATTGATATATTCCATCAATAACAAATATTCCCGCACAATGCAACAGTGGCGATTATGACGCGCTGACCTAATCTTGCGTCACTCATTGATACTGTACATATTTTCGACAGTTAATCCACGATCATTCTATTGCGAAGTTAAATAATTGGCTAGAAGAGACCGGCGGACAAACTAGACCGATTGAGGAGGTAGCACCGACGGTCATTCAAGCACTACTTAGCGGCCATGGCCGCAGGCTGCTTTAAGGCTTAACCCTTTAAGGGATATAATATTTCTAAGAAAGTTTTTTCCAAATAAATATGTTTTGTAGTTTAAAATGGCAACTTAAATTGAATTTAAGAATTTTTTTTTAAATTTGTTTGTTTGTTTATTATAAAACGGTATGGTACATATGTGTACCATTGTCCCTTAGGGGAAATTTTATTGATAACTCTTTTGATTATAGTTGCTTCATATGAGGAGCCCTATTGTTTTTCATAAGCACTTTCGCTTTACAGTCTTGTAATTTTAAAGATTTTACCCACACGACTATTCAATGTTAGGTATGTTGGGGTCAACTCAGCCCCATATTCACCGTTTTTATTATGAAAGTTTTGTTTCCATGCAGTATAACTTGATGATGGAAATCAGAAATTCCCACATTCGTACAGAAACATCTTCCAAGTATAATATGGTGACAGTTCAGTAAAGTTAGTCACACTCATGGTACAATGAGAAGCCATTTCTACCATTTACAAAGCACAGGTAGACATTGCACTCAACACATATAGGGGGTCAACTCAACCCCATATTCACCCCTTTTATTATGAAAGTGTTGTTTCCATGCAAAATAACTGGATGATGGAAATCAGAAATTCCTACATTCATACAGAAACATCTTCCAAGTATAGGCTAATGGTGACAGTTCAGTAAAGTTAGTCACACTCATGGTACAATGTGAAGCAATTTCTACCATTTACAAAGCACAGGTGGACATTGCACTCAACACGTATAGGGGGTCAACTCAACCACGTATTCACCACTTTTATTATGAAAGTGTTGTTTCCATGCAAAATAACTTGATGATGGAAATAAGAAATTCCCACATTCATACAGAAACATCTTCCAAGTATAATGGTGACACTTTAGTTAAGTTAGCCACACTCATGGTCAGTGATGGGCATTATCGGTGATAATTTATCGGCGATAATTATTGGCGATAAATTTTTATCGTTTATCGTTATCGCTCAATTATTTTTTCAGTTATCGTTTATCGTTATCGCCAAAGGCAATATTTAATTATCGCCGATAATTAATCGCCGATAAATTTTATTTCGGATCAACACACAAGTGGAAGGACCATGAAAAGTAATATTTTTACTAGCCACCTAGTTAAAGAAACTAAACTTAAAACCAGCTCTTCTTCAGTGCCTGAAGTGTGTGTGCACAGGTCGTTGTCAGGGGAGGGGGCACGCCCCCCTGCAGCGACGGCCTTGACAACACAATAATTTTTAGAGTTGCAAATTGCAATGCAATGAAATGCATGCAACAAGGCTCTTGTTGTTTTGCTGCAATCGGCAATCGCGAGTGAATTTTACAAAATGTAAGCGCACAGGCGATACAGATTCCTTTGAAGCGAAGCGAAAGAAATTGGCAAGTGGTTTGTGAAAGTGTCGCAATACGAGGCCGCTTTTACATCGGAAACAAGGTCTTTCGCGCCACCTCACGATCAACTATTTTATTCTTGTGTTTTATATTTTCGTTGGAAGTGTTAGTTTTTAGTAATTGTCGTAAAAAAATAAAATCTCTCTCTTCAAAATATGAAACTTACTGTTTTAAGCGCATTAAATCTTTAGATGAGTAGATTAACTAAAATTGCAAGAACTGACCTTGAGACGTGCGGTTACGTCACAAACTCAGTTTAAAAGACAAAATTCACACACAATAACAACACAAGATCGGTTATAGACTGTAAGATCGATTTTTTTCTAGCTTGGCGGTATAATTTTAATCCAAAAATAATAACCAAATGCGTAAGTGCCATTTAACTTAAAAAGTTAACCCACTTGTGCCGAAAGTAAAAGTACTTGAAAAAATTTTCAGAAAATTTAAATATTGTTTACTTATGACCTAAAAAACATATCACAATTATTTTTTTCCTAATTGTGTTTGTACTTTAGAAAAAAAAGCTGTCCTACATATGAGACGCTAGGCAAATTCGTTATCAAATTTCACAAGTTTCTTGTGCGTAGGCTAATGCTTAAGCGTAATTACATTTTACTTATCGCTCAAAGTGACAAATGGGAAATGTCTTGTTCATGTCTTGTCATGTCATTATTGTCATCGAGCATTTTATTGAAATGAAAGTTCAAAAAATATGAAGATGAAAATTAGCAAAGGAACACAACATCACTGAAACAATCGGATCTGGACAGATCGCTCACTTACCGCCACCATTTGGTGTCATGCGCAAGAAACTCACATCCCGCGCTGCGCTACTCAAGCGCCTGGCAGGCTCTAGCTGGGGAGCGAGGGCTGACACTTTGCGTATAGCAGCCTTATAGCGCTTGTCTACTCTTCAGAAGAGTACTGTGCACCTGTTTGGTGCCGCAGTGCTCACTGCCATAACATCGACACTGCCATAAACAGCGCCCTGCGCACAGTGACTGGATGCCTGCGTCCCACACCATTGGACAATCTCCACATTCTCGCTGGCATCCAACCTGCTGAGCTTCGTCGCGAAGAAGCCACTCTGTCCCTCGGTCGACGGGCACTGGAGCCTAACCACCTTCTCCACCACAAGATCTCTGCTCTTCCAAACGAGCACCCCGTCGACTGAAATGAAGACACCGATTCGTGCCAACCGCTCAACTTTTTATCAACGAAGCTGATGTACAAGACATCTCTGCGGCTGCTTGGGCGGGCCATAAATGGAGTTCTGAATGGAGGTCAACTGCCACCAGATTCTATTTGTTCATCCCCGACGCCGACACACACCCCATCGGTCTAACACTACCAAGACAGGCATGGGTGCGCCTCAACCGTCTCCGTACGGCGTAGGGCTTTTCCGCTCAACCATGCACCGATGGGCCTCTTTCTCTACTTGTTAATGTGGTGCTGAGGAACAGACTGCCGACCACATCATCAATGACTGCTCCATCTTCAAGCCACCTAACGGAGTGGAAGGTCTGCGTGTCATGGATGATGAAACCAAAGACTGATGGCTGCTCTCTAGTAGCCTTCCACTTTCAGTGTAGTCCGGGAACATCGTGGATCTGGGTGGTAAAAGGATAGACCCTCGGCCCCAGACGTTCACACGACGACAACGACTAAAACAAGTCATTGCGGAATATGATATTGCTTGAAGCATTTGACATGCAGACCGACATCACATTTTTTGCATCTTGTAGTAGTTTTTGCATGACAATAGGCGCATCGAGTTGCGTGGTAAAATTATGCTAAATACAGTATAAACTTTCTCATTTACCTATGCGATATAGCCTACCTCAATCAAATATTTTTATTCCCACAAATACAGTGCCTATATTGTAATATTCTTATCTCAACAACTCAGCGTTCTGCCATTGCTTTAAAGGGCAGGGAAACCCCAATTCACTTTTTGCGAGTTTTTTGTTTCAGCGTGATGTCAGTAAGTACAACATGCGTTTTAACAAAAAAAAATCCAAATTTTGTTGCCCTCTCTCGCTAAGGCCGCTTTTGTTTGATACCCGTTTGCGAGGTCTCGCGCGCATCCAGCCGTGACGCTGTACGCTGTGACGTCACAAGGTACATATAGTCGTGGCCAAAAGTTTAAGACCAGACTTGATTTATAACGATTTTTGCATTACTTCAAAATACTGCATCAGATATTGTTCCAGTTGTATCATCTTATATCTAATGCAGTATTTTGAAGTAATGCAAAAATCGTCATAAATCAAGTCTGGTCTTAAACTTTTGGCCACGACTATATGTACCTTGTGACGTCACAGCGTACAGCGTCACGGCTGGATGCGCGCGAGACCTCGCAAACGGGTATCAAACAAAAGCGGCCTTAGCGAGACGAGGGCAACAAAATTTGGATTTTTTTTTGCTAAAACGCATGTTGTACACAATGACATCACGCTGAAACAAAAAACTTGCAAAAGTTAATTTGGGTTTCCTCGCCCTTTAATGATGGTGTTCACAAAGAAAACAAAAAAAAAAAATTATCTGAAATTATCAGTAAATTATCATAATTATGTTTTTGTTCTTAAACAAACACGACTAATTTGACTACCTTGATGGATTTCACAGTATGCACATTTTTACTACCAATAACGCTTTAAGATTACTGATAAATTTTCAAGCATTTTGCGTTTTTTGGAATTTTTTTCAATCATTGCTGACTTTGCTGTAAACAGCCCTTTAGCAGAAAGCAAAATACAAAGTTTGGAATTTTTTATGGTATTTTTATTTGATTTAATTATTTTGCCTACTGCACGAGTGCACGTAAGCGGCAGTGTAACTCAATTGATAAAAGCATCCAGCTGGTATCTGAAGGTATAATTATAAGCACGGCGGTTACCTCAGTGGTTTGATTCTGGATCAAGAGGTTGAAGATTCGTTACCTACTGCCGCTGTTGCGATTCTATTTATGCATAACTTACAAAAGTTTTGTCCCTTTACAGTATATTATGTTTGATTTTTCGTCATGTTGATGAAAACGGTTCGTGCTGCATGGGATGGGGCAGCGCTAATCAAGAAAAAAAAATTATCGTTATCGGACATTATCGGCGATAATTTATCGTTTATCGTTATCGCTTAACATTTTTTTGATTTATCATTTATCGTTATCGCTTTAGGCATTTTTCGTTTATCGATTATCGTTATCGCTTAACTGAAAAATGAGTTATCGCGCCCAACACTGCTCATGGTACAATGAGAAGCAATTTCTACCATTTACATAGCACAGGTGGACACTACACTTAATACATATATTGCTTGTTCTGTTTTGGAGTGTTTTTCTGGTGCAATGTTTGCATATATGTACATAGGCTATTAACATTTGATAATATTAAAGAGCTACGAATCAGCAACAACACGAAAACACACTGCCTACAGGCACCTCAATAAGATCTGAAAAGTTATCTGATATTTCCCCTAAGGGACAATGGTACACATATGTACCATAAAATTTATATGATTTTTTTCAATACTAAAATACTTTCAACAATGATAAAAACGTTTATATATTACAATACAGCAACTATCCTTTATGTTTCGGAATGAAATAGAGCAAACTTCTGCTTGTTGTTTCCACAAACATACCGCGAACAGACGTCACCGTGGTACTGCGCTAACTGCTCAAAAACCAACCTTTGAAATGTGTGAAAAATGATCCAGAGTTTCGAAATTCTAATTTTATATTGAACAATCAATGTAGCAGAATACCATAAAAACGTAAATTTAACAAAAAAAAAGTTTACTGTAGTTGCGGAAGCCCAAAAGTTTTATGGTAGCCTACACATATGTAACAATGTCCCTTAAAGGATTAACAGTAGGTTACATCATTATAACTTAACATAGCATGATGCCCTTCTTTGCATACCGGACACTTGTAGGCTATCATTACTCAATAGCCCACATAGTGAGCTGATAGACTAGCATTATCGCTATATCTTATCTTAAAACTTGAAAAAAAAATTGGCCTTTTAGTAAACAAAAGTGCTCTTTTTTTGTAATCTTGACCCCCCTGTCAAAAATCGTTTCGGCGCCCCTGGGGGGACGACACTTGGTCAAGTAGGCTAACTCCCTCAAAATCGAACAATAATTTATTTTAGTGTTTGATTGAATCCAGAATTCCTTTTGTGATTCATGGCTTGTTGTACAATCCAGATCTTTTCCTATCGAGTTTTTTTTAATGAGGAATGAGAGTTGATTAGTGTTTGCAAAACAAGTAGGCCTATCGATTTATTAGTGCTGTCGTTAATATTTTAATGGCTTATTGTGGTTAATTTTAGGTTTTCAAGTTAATCTGAAAGATAACTCCAAAAAAACATCAATTTTATTTTCTTTGATTTTTCTTGCTAAATACTGACGTTTTTTCATTTTGTGTGGCACAGTTTTAATTAATAAAAATGTTGGTAAGTGATCAGATGTATCATACGTGATCACTGATCAGATATATTTCACTGTTATTAGTATAAATGTGATCAAGTATTAAATGTTGGCAAACTTTTGGTAATTCTAGTAGATACATCAATCAAGTTTGAGCATCCCAAAGCAGTTACAGCTTGTAAATTAGAAGAAACTCTGGATTATTTATTGGATTTGGCTAAATCAATGTTGAAATCACCCAATACGAAGAAGTTACAACGTTCTTGTTGAATCATGTGTAGCTTAAAGTATCACTGATTTTATCCAAAAAACTTCATAATTAGGCTACTGTAAAATGGATGTCTGTATAGGCTACAACGGCTATAATATTTTTTTTTAATTTGATATGCATGGTTTCAGCAGTAGCCTACTTAAACAATAGTAGGTCTATCGGTAAATTTTTAAGAACCTCTCAAAAACCAATATAGGCTTAGGCTACTAATGAAATATTTCAACGTAGCCTACACCTTGCTTACTAAACTACCTACCAGTTGAATTGACTTATTTTAGGTAGCCCATGAAGTGAAATGTGCCTTACATAAGCTATAGGCTAGATAGGCTATCAAAAGGTGGGAGAACAAATTATTGACATTCTATAAAGTTGTTCAAATACAAAGTGTGCGTTTTGCAAAAAAAGACGATCAAAACAACATTACAGGTAACTCTTTTGAGACCGAACTAGCAAATTTTTATTGAGAGCAATATCAGATACCGTGCTAAACTAGCTTTATTTTCCTATCTCGAATTTTATGGTAGCATAGCCTACAAGCCCTACATGCATAGGCTACATTGTCTATTTTATTTTAAGAATCTTGCTTCAAGTGTGTTTGAATTAGGCTACTAGCCTATAAAAAATTAGACTGATAAGTAGGGCGATTTTTTTGTAACCTAAAAAACTCACAAAAGTGACTTTAATTTTGCGAAAAACTAACTTTATTCAACAAAAACAAGAAAGCGAAAGAAATGGCAGCAATTCAGCATAAAAAAGCATCTAAATTAGTTTCAATTTGCACACAAATCATAATTACACATTCGTATTACACATATATAGCCTATATAGCCTAATGTTTTACATTCTCTGGCAGGAAGCTTCTGTCAATCAAACACTTTAGCTGTTGCAGGGAAAACAAGTGGCTAAATATAGTCAACACAGTTTGTTTCATCGAAAAAAATCATATACTTCACGTTTACGAGTTTTTGGGAATACACGCGATACGAACAAGCATGGGCTCGTGCAAACCTAAATATATTAAAAAGCTTAGCATTAGGCTATACATAGAATGTAAATTCATCTCTACAGTAGCAATGAAAGATAAACAAATAAATAGGGGAATTAGGCAAAAAGTATGCAAAATAAAGTGACCTAACAAATGAAAAGTAACCAAAAAACACAAAAAGTAACTTTTGGTAACTTTATAACTTCTTAAATATTGACCCCACAACCATGACATTTTGGTTCTACAATTTTTTTGTTAATTGGTACAACTAAAAAAAAAGTAACTTTAGTGACAAAGAATCGCTCTACTGATAAGTAGGCTAACTTACATGTTAAGCTATATTTTTATTGATTTTATCTGCCCACGAGGGCGCGAGTCTATTATCGTTTTAAAACCAGACAGTGAGAGAAAAAGGTTGGGAACCGCTTCCATATGGCACGAACTAAATAAACTACAAATTTAACCACAACAACATCCTAATATCTACGTCAAGCAATATGAACAACAAATCGAGCACTAAACAATAAACATCAAGCAGTAGCCCAGCAGCTATCATAATAACGCAAGCACTGAGATTCCCTGACTACTTTAGGGCTTGTTGGCGAAATGCAAACCAATAACAACTCACACAGAATGACGCGCAGGTTTATGCATATTGGCGTGGTAGCTTACATAATATCCATAAGACACAACTCGATTTAAATGAAAGACAAGAGTGGGTAGTCATACAGGTGTCTCCACGTCACCTGCCAACAACAGGCCGGGAGGGGGGAGGTCCAGAACCGCACCCAGAACCGCACCCAAGACCCAAGTATCCTCCGTCCACCACGATGTCTCTCAGTACGAGATTTACTTTAACCACACATTGAGAAAATCTGCTTTCCGCTGAGTAGAATCGCAAGTTACTGATCCACCGATAAACTTTATCCAAACTAAGTTTAGATTATTTTAACGGTCAGTTAGATCAGATTAGATAATTAAACGGTCAGTTGAATCAGCCGTTTACATGAACCGTTGTTGGTGTATCCAATCCTTAAAACTGTTGCATTGATTTCTCGAAACGCTTCATGTTGTGCTGGATATATTAATGTTTTCATCGTTTACAATAGTCCAGCCTATTTCTGATTTTTTTTTAACGTTCATTGTAGACTACTGTAGTTGGATTTATGATAGTGCTGATAATGAGTGAACTAAGCAACTTATAGCGTCCATGGGTTAATTTCTAAACCGAGGATATCAATAGCTTTCTTTCGTTGAATAGGAAAAACCGGTGCTTGATTAGACTATTCTGTATTCACAACCTGTGTATCATGTAGGCCAGGACTATTTAACTATTATTAGCAAAGGTCCACTTTGGCAAGTTGAACATTTCACACGCACAAGAAAAATAACGCTTGTGATCCGTGCTTTTGACTAGTCTCTCTGCTTGTGGGCTAACACGCACCCACAATTTTGAAGGAATACCATAGACCATTTGGAAAATTGCATGCTCTGTCTAATTTTGAAATAGCCTAAGATGAAGATAAGAGCAGTAAAGAAAAAGATGTGTTATAGATTCCTGCATCTCTCCTATTAAACGTGGCAATGCGGTTATTCTTTCTGAAACGCGAAGTACCGTACACATTCAATATCCAGAAGGTCCGGATTTGGACCACGGTTAGCTCTTTGAGTAGACCTGCATGATGTAGACCTACACTACAGAGATTTCAAGGGAAATGAAGAGTAGTTGAGAGATCAGAGACACGTTTTGAAGTGGAGAGCTATTGAAATTCGAAACTTTAATTGGTTCATATAGTTAATAATTTGTTTGTGTTTTTTATTTTTTTATCTCAAACATCAACAAACTTTTAACCTAAGCTACTTAAATGGTTGAGTGGTGCTGGAACTATTGTAATATTAAGAAATAGACTATTACAAAAATTAACCCTTTCAAAAAAATAAAAAAACGACCACTCAAAACTAACTTACTATAAATGCCCGGGGCGATATAAAAAGTTGAAGTTCACGATTAGCAACATTTCTCAAACGTAATGAATTTTGCTTGAGGGCAGGCAGAAGAGGTGCAGAGAATATAACTTATTAATTTACAGTAACAACAATATCAGCCTGTCATATCTGATAAAAGATTCAATTTTGGCTAATTTTGTGTTTCTTGGACGGCTTTCTAAAATTGTGTGTGAAACTTGACTAGCCCACAAATCAAAACTTTCAAAAGAAGAATATCAAACAAGCAATTAAATTACGTTTTGCAAAGAACCGTTTTAGTTTAGAATCTAATCATTGTAGTAGCCTAGTAGTTGTATCTAAATGGTATTCTACTAACAAAAGCGGCTAATAGCCCACGATATTCAACGTTAATTAAAAAAAGCCACAGGCTTGATCACTGCTCTCAAACAATGTGCTGCAGTAGAGTGGTGTGCCGCGTAACGTTGTCGGCTTCTGGATGATTCTATATTATGCAGACCTACTGCAATTTTAACACAGGGACATCTAAAGAAAGGGATACGAAGGCTTTTATTACGTCTGACAATAGAAGAGCTTTTGTTTATCGTGAATAATCTCTGTTTATCGTAAAATGACTATTGGCACCAATAGTAATTTAATAAATCTTGTTATGATAACTTGCATTGCGTTATTAGAATCAGGCCTGGATATTCACAGCATGCTCATGGTTGCTTGTTAATTCAACTACCCATATACTTGCTTTACATCTAGCCTCCTGCAAAGACTTTGTTAAAAAAAAACAGCTTACTAGTAACTTTTCAACTGTCTTTGTAAACAAGTATTCTTTAAATATGCTCTACGTAACATTTGATAACTGTCATCTGTAGCTCATTGTACCAGCTGCACTACAAACCTTTCTACGATTTTAAAAAGAACCACATGTTTAAAACACTACAAACTACCGCCCTGGTAGTGTCATGAGAATAAGGCAATCGCTGCGAGCCTTCATATCCCCTTCTCTAGATATCCCTGATTTCAACATAACTTGCTTTCTTTTGAAAGAGTAGTTGCAATTGGAAGACAGATTTGTCATTTGAAAGGTCTGCCTGATGTGTTTCACAACTCAGTAGGCAACGAATTATTAAACAAAAGTGTTAGCCTATACAGTCGTGCATATTTTCCGTTTTTCAAAATAAAACACGAGGAGTAGGATACCTCGAAGCGCTCAGCTGATAGGCCCACTTCCCAAAAGTTGAATCATTATTGCTGCTTGATCTTTGCGTTTCCTCTTTTGCAAAGGCTCGTAATTTTTTAGTAAGATTTCAGGGCAGACGTTATAGAAATTTCGAAAACAGTAGCCTGCCCAATAAAAATTCTGCTCCAGTTATGCACCACTTGTTTGAGTGAATAAACATTTTCAAAAGCGATCAATGATCAATTCTTCTCGAAAGAAGTTGATTCAGAACTTCCAAAAGTTGTTTAAAATGTTTATTCTAAATGCAAATCGATTGTTTTTATTAAACATACACACCAATCTTACGAATATACAGTAACCTAAGTCAGAAAATTATTTTGCATTTTGTTTCCAATGAGCAACCTGTTTGGTTTAAATGTGCCGCTAATTTTTTTAAAACTTTCAAGTGTAGCCCATGATGAGTGAAAACAGAACAGCAGAGCACTGGGCTTGACTAAGCCAAGAAAATGTTATTTAGAAAATCTTTTGTCGATGTTTGAGCCTTTGGAGTTTAGGGTGGATCAACCCATCAATTGCCAATGCTTTCCAAAATTACATCGAAGGAGTACTGGATAACAGCTGAACAGAGAGATGTTGGAAACAAACATATTTTGAAACAAAACTTTGCTTGAAGCTTAGACTGACAACTTCGTTGTCTTGATTTGTTTCTACAAGTATCTTTCTCCAGCTAAATGCTGCACTTTGTGTTACAGCCTACTGCTTCTGAACTATTGGAAGTTAAAAGTTGCAATCGTTTACTGAAATGTTAAGGTTGCTTGGAAAGTATTTTAGAGTGATTTTAAATAATAGGCCTAAATTTTCCAATGCAAATAAATAATTAATTCATTATGTTTGCAGCCTATATGCTACTTGTTGCAATTGCATTGGTTTTAATAATGAAAGAAAGTATGATTTTGAAATGATTTTTATTGGCCTGCGTCAAGCACAACTAATAAAAACATAGGGTTATAGCGTGAGTGATAGCCCTTTTACGATTAATTGCTAACCAATGATTAAACTTCGTATCAAACAAGCTTTTCTTGTTGGAATATGTACAGGTTGTTTATGTTTCAGCTTCTTATATGAGTTGATTGCCTCAGTAGATGATATTTCTATCAAAAAAGTGAGTAGAATGTTGAGCTTTTCATTTTATTTTATTACATCTCATGGACATGCTAAAGATGTGGGATAAGCTATGCAAAAAAACAAACAATAAGGTCACAATGTGATGGTTGTGATAAATTGTTTGTCCACAAGACCGAATTAATAGATTAAAAACCATCTTGAAAATTGGTAAATGTGACTGACGTTAGAAAGCCATAATATCCATCAAAAGAATTTTATTAGTTTTTACCAGTGATTCGTATTTTACATATGTTTAATGACATCTGATAAAGGTTTTTCATGATTGAAGGGATAGGAGGGAGAAGGCAACATAAAAAAGGATTCATGAAGATTTGTTATCTGCGTACTTTTGTCAATTGGACGAAATTGTGATCGTGTTGCCCGTAACTATGGTGCTTAGCTCTTTTCGATAACACATTGAACAGAAAGCGAAAAGGGAGAACCCATCCAAAGAAACCCAATCAAAATTTTCAAAATCCAGTAAAAATCAAGTTTATTTTGGCATTGTTCCTTGAAAAGCAAATGTATGGAAGCTAATATGCATTTGCTGTGTCCTGTGTAGGAGAGTTTGACATCAAACTTCAACAAAAGTGACAACCATACCATTCCGAATGAAGGACAAACAGAGAGTGCAAACAAAGTTCTGTCACAACCATTACCGGTACATAAAAGCAAGAAAGAAGATCCTACTTTTATCAAATTAATGGATTCAATTCAAACAACGAGAAGACTAAAATTATTGGAAACATGCAAGTTTCTTACCAATCAAACCGACGCTGTCACTCCCGATCCAACGTTTCTTGAACAGAATGTATTCTATTCAAAAGCCTACAATGTAAGTTTAATAATAATTTGGAGAAGTCTAACCAACAGGTCTATTGCAGAAGATTTATACTCGCAAATAAATTGACAACTTGAAGTCTTAATCGTACAATAGTATTTTTTATTGTTGATGCTTATAGACTAGTAGCCTCCAAAACATTCTTGATACTTTGTCAGATCCAAAATATGATAATAGCCTACGGTTTGTTTGAGTATTTTCCAAGAATTTAGCAACTTGCTACAGATAATACATCCAACTGTTTTATGCGAGCTAGCCTTCTCATTATGGTCTCAGCAGTGATGGTCTCAGCGGTTTAATTAACTTTTTTTTTTATGCAGAAAAATATTATGCGATTACAAACTAGGCTATAAAAGCTACTTTAGTATCACATAAGTTGAGTAGGCTAATTGAGCGGTGATAGCTCTAATACGATGCTTAGAAGGGTGCCGGTTCGATATCGCTCAAAACCACAATTGTGTCTTGCGCTGCTTGAAGATGGCCACGTCGATTAACTGATTTTGAAATTTAAATCTTCAACGACCAAGCAAAGAATTTGTGATCATATAAAATTACATCGTACAATTTTCATGAACTACATTATTGTCATGTCCTTTACTGTGTAAAGAAAAAAAATAATGTGGCACATCAAGAAATGTTAATGGACGTAGTCAATATATAGCTGCAAATGGATGATCTCAAAAAATAAAGCTATCGTAACTTGCTATATACAGTATATATATAAAGAGTAATGAGAGCTATAATAAAGTGTAATGATGACAAAGGGGTAACATTCAATATGTCATCAAACAGATTTACTAATTGCCTTTTTTCAATAGCATAGCCTACCACTTTGAAATATTGATACACAGATGAACACTTATAAGTATATCCATCCGTTTATTTCTTATCACTCATAACTGCAGACAGTGCACACCGTTTCGGCCTTCCGGCCTCCTCAGTGCAGTAAGTACACTGGGTATGGCCACGGAGATATATAGCCTATCTCCGTGTGACGTTTTCCCATTTGTGGAACCTCAGCTCCAAAAAATGGTATTACCGCCAACCTTGCCAAAGTGCTCAAACTGCAAGCAGTGAGCTTTGCGCAATGCATAGCAAGGTCCCTCCAGTAAAGTGCTCAATCGGCATAAGCCAAGAGAGTCCATAACTGGAGACAATGCACCTCGTTTCGGCCTTCCGGCCACTCATATATATTTCA
The DNA here is from genome assembly GCF_918807975.1 of Aplidium turbinatum. Classification (NCBI taxonomy): domain Eukaryota; kingdom Metazoa; phylum Chordata; class Ascidiacea; order Aplousobranchia; family Polyclinidae; genus Aplidium; species Aplidium turbinatum. The sequence goes on along the minus strand of NC_137477.1, from coordinate 13,412,636 downwards.
TATTTATGTAGCTTGCAGTTTGCCACATAAAAAAGTGTGGATTCTCAAGTTGGATTCGAAGCATGTTGGTTATGGACGGTTTTTATCCAGATTTGAAATCTTTGCAAAACGCTGTTCAAAATGGTACAGCAAACCTTATGCATCTGTCATGGAAGCTTTTACTAGATCATAAATATCCAATTGAATCACAAACAAATTGGAAAAAGTCATTAAAGGTAATTTCATACATAAATTTCGAGTGGGATTTTATAAATTAAAAGCAAGTTTCAATTGATCTGTAAGAACGTTTTAATGATTAGCGATATTAATTTATTATCATCATCATCATCATTATGCAGTATCTCTCATTCGAAATCCGCAAGACTTTCTACGAATGGAACTGTATTCCCTTCCTGTCAAACAAAATAGTATGGGACAGTTATTGGAATGGTCAATAACCATAACCACTGGTCATGTTCATCAGCAGGGTAGGGGATGGAACGAAGATGGAACAATTTTCAATCTTTTTTTCTGAGACTTTTTTCCATTCCATTATAAAAACCTTCCATTCCCTCTCAAAAATATCTTTCATTTTCCATCTGCAAATTTTGTAATTTTCTGCTTTTGTATAGGCCACATTATGCTATTTTATTGTTTCTGGCTTAGCCTACAGTTTAATCTAAATAAAAGACACTGGTGAAGTTCTCCAATTGGTCAAAATGAGATGGCTTGGGCACGTTAAACACAGCACTAGATGGATCTCTTAGGTCAGCTGTGTTAACATTGCAGAACAGTGGGGTCAACATAGACCAAACCAGGGATTCATAGTATATGAATCCCTGATCAAAAGTTTTTGGGAAGAACTTGTGAAGCGTGACTTTTTAGCCTTGAGCATGAACTCTGCCAACCCAACAGACCGCGAGGTGTAGGCTACAAAGGAAGACTTCGCTCTCGAAAGACAGATTGGCCACGCCTTCAACATGAGAATTAATTCATGGCCCAAATAATCAAAATTGGTCATGAATGGAGAGAAAGAGAAAAACTTTATTTCGTTTGTTATCAAAATCGTGAGGTGCAAGCATTGATCAATGCAAAAAAAAACATCATAAGAAACCAAATTCTACAACAGATAGGAAACAGCCAAAGACTATGTTAGTCACCGAGTCAGCTGCTGCTCCCATGTTCTTAAGCGACCAAGCATTTTCATGAATGAAACAATTTATGATGTTTTAATTATTTTTGCTATTTTTCAGGTGGTTTTGGTAAGACATCCATATGCTCGTCTTGTTTCTGCTTACTATGACAAGATGGTACCTCGACTAGGTAGTTCTGACTTTTACACAAAGGTATCGAAAACAATTTACGAACAATACAGACATGTACGTAATAATCTCACGGAGCGAAATAGATCAGACCACGAAACATCATCGTTTGAAGATTTCCTCAACTATTTGGTCTCAGAAAAGCAGTATGATGGACATTGGCAGTTATTTGATAAAATTTGTCATCCTTGCAAGTACGAGTATGATTACATAGCAAAATTTGAAACCTTGTCAGATGATATGAGGTATTTAAAGGAAAAGCTCAAAATTTCTGCAAGACACAGAAAGGACCTGTTTCCTAGAAGGCACTTTAACTCTGATGAAGCGAAAACAAAAAAAGAATTTGAAAAAATACCTCGAACGCTGAAAAATAAATTGTACAGAAAGTACAGAAATGATTTTGAATTGTTTGGATACGAACGTTTGTAAAAGTTAAATTTTCTGTTCTATGGAAGGCTACCTTAATTTTGTTTTTAATTCATATTTGCTGTTGGTCTCTAATATGTACTGTAATTGTGTAATAATACTAGTAGTAGAAGCTTTTTAAATATGCACTTTTGTATGCCAATCGAGATGATTTAAATTATATTCTGTCAATGTTTTGTCGTATCCAAGCTTACGCCTAGTGGTTGAAGATTTTGATTAATTGACAAATTAACTGGCAAGGAAGCCAATCTTCGTGTAAACTTTCAGGCAAGCCTTTAAGTGTTTTGCCGAAAACACAGTGGCATGCTCTTAAACGTGTGTGAATGTGTGTCTTTTCGTGCACCGTAGCCTACCAGGGTTCTCATCACTCGTGTCTGCAGCAGACATAGCCAAGTGATGAGACCACACTTTGATAGCTTACAACTTGTAGCCTATACCTACATATAGTTTTTTTCTACTAGGTTGTGCTAAGAGAAGAAACACTCTTTCCTTTACTGCGCTATGTTTTTGACATCCCACAGATGATTTTACTCTAAACAGCAGTGACGTAACCAGGATTTTCTCAAAGAGGAAGGAGCAAGGGGGCGCATTCGAATTTTTTTGGAATGGAAAACGAATTGAAAAAAGGCGCATTTACAAATAACAACTAGGTCACTGGAAGGATCAGTCATTTTGTGTAAAATTAGCCTGCAATACTCAGCTTGCATTGACAATAATTTGTTAGTTTGCAGCAACTAGTTTATTTTTTTGGATAGGTTTGTACTGAAAACAAAAAATGTAAAACATTACAGGTAATCAACACAGTAGGCTAATTGCTAATGAAAATAACAGCATTATCATACAACAACTCGGGATGATTAAACCAGACAAAAATAACATTATATCCCCTCCAAAGGGCTTTATACACTTGCTCTTTCGCGCATGTTCAGTGTCAGTTGGACGCTGGAGAAGCCAGCAGTACTCCTTCATCATGTTTGGGTTAAATCGACCCCTATACCGCGATTCCATCACAGAGATGTCTTGGTGAAATCTTTCACCGTGCTCATCGCTCACACCACCCAGGTTTGGTGGGGAAAAGTCTAAGTGCGAAAGAAATGCAGTGCGACATTTTGCAGTCCAATTAGCGGTATGAATCCAGCAAATTGTCCACTAGTTTCGAATAACTTTCTGCCCTGTTGTTATCAAGAAAAGTTTGTACAATCTGTACAGATGCATTCCAAGCTTCCAATTCAACTGAATTAAGCTTAGATGGAAATACTGGGTCACGGATCAAATCACGTATTTGGGGGCCAACAAATATCTCAGCTCTCAGTTTAGCGTCCCTTAGTATATAGCACTAAACTTTTCTTTTATGTGTAGGAATCCATCTTCATTGAAATCCATTGCCTTCACAAATTGTTTGATCAGACCAAGTTAAATACGGAGTGGTGGTAAATACACTTTGCTGGGAACAATTAGGGATCCGCACTTAACGTTATATCTTCCGACAATGTAAGCCTAGTCAGTTCTCATTGGCCATTCGGTGGTGACGTGGTGTCATGGTGGTTTGCATCGTCTCGACTGTCCCACAAACAGAGAAAACACATATGCTTGGTGAAAACACATATGCTTTGTTGGTTTATCGATACAGCCTACAATCCACTCCGCAACTAGGCTAAATAACCCCTCCCTATATAGCCATGGCCAAGAACACTCAGCAAGTATGCATTAGTTGTCAAAAGGTATACATTGCATTTACAAAATAATGTCAACATTAACCGTAGGCCCACATAATATGTATTGTTGACTAACAACAATTCACTGGAAAAGAACATTGCACAATACCTTGTAATGTAATGTAATAGCCTATCGCCCTACCTACAGTGCCAATCAATGCAAACTCCGAATTTCGTGAATTTTCGAATCTTGAAATCCTGATCGACCAATTCTGATTGCAGATTTGGAATCAGCATCCCAAAATTAGTCTAAGTAAAATATTTTCATTTGAGGAATAAATTTGATGTTGCCCAGTGCAATCTGATGTACGCTAATATGATGCTAGTTGTAATATCTAAATATAAAAAGCAATTATACGCAAGACATTGAATGCCACTCAAACGTAATACTGTAGTTACAGCTATAGAAAAAATAGATTCTCGGAATTTAGGTCAAAATAAGGGTTTTGAGGATAAGCCATTTGCAATCGAACATAGTTTTATCAATGATGACGATAGGCAGCCAAGCTAGCGATTTTTGAATTGCGTGAAGATACAAATCTCAAAATTGACTGCAAGAAAAAATCTTGGAAACTTTTACATGGCCTTCACATATGGATATTCTTTTATGTGACAAACTGGAACAACTAAGCTTGGGATTGGTGGCTATTAGTTAATCGCCCGATTTCGTTCACAAACCACAATAACAAACATAGTTGGTTCGGCTCTCGGGGTGTGCGTTAAAGTAACGTATTTTAAGGACTGCACTCCATTCAGCTGCACCTAGTGAATGGAGTTCACATTGAATCAAAGCCATCAACACTTCAAGCGGCAAATTCACTTTGTCTTTCTCTATAGGACCGGGTCTACAACCAGGCCCGTAGCCAGCCGGGGGCCAGTGGGGGCCTCGCCCCCCCCCCTGAAAAAAATTTCGCTCCCCCTGGCAAAATCCCAACATTCTCTGATTTTGCCCATCTTTCCCGTTGCAGAACTCCAACCTAGGCCCAATTAACTACAATTGTTTTGTTTAGTTAACAGCCAAGATGATTAAACAATTTCGCCCCCCCCCCCCTTACCCCTCCTTTGGCAACCTCAACATGTTCAATTCAACCAAGGCCAACACGTGTTAGGTTGGTAGAAAAATTGTCAGAAACTGTGCAAAATGAAAATGTTTTAGGGGATGGTTTTCCAGCAGGCCTACAAACCGGTACAAATTAGGCTATTTGATATCTGCTGTCGCTATTCTCGGTACCATACCTAATTCTAACCGTCAGTGATAACCAATTTGTGCAGCGATAAATCATAAAATGTGCAGTGGTAAAGCAATTGGTTTTTGAAGACAACGCATACAAAATATAAACCCGTAATCTTTTAAGCAGTGTTTATTTTTTCTCTTCAATCCAATCAGTGTAAATAAATTTTGTTTCTAGTTTTCTGATCTGTGAAGTGTTCAACCTTGCAGCAGATATTGCTACATTTGGATCTAGCACTGCCGTTTGTGAGTGTGGATTCTCAGTGTTAACAAGGGTTGACGCTCCCATTAGACGGAGCATGTTACAACCAAGACAGGCAAACTTGGTGCTTATCAGTGGCGTATATTCAGGGTGTTCAAGGTGTGCACTGAACACCCCAAGAAATCCAGAAAAAAAGAAAATTCTATCGGTTGTCGATGTTCTTTACTTTCATGATATTCTAACATCTTGCTGAATGCTGATTGCTTTCTTTTCAATTGCAAAACTCGTCCCCTTCTAATTTTAATACTCCAACGTTTGAGGTCATTGCCTTTAATTTTTTCCGGTCATTACCTTTAAGCTGGGTGTGCACTTACAGCTTGGCGAGTGTTATTTAAAATAAACAATTAAGAAAAATGACGTCACAAGGCAGCGAAAACAGTAATGGTTTTAGTTCAGCCAGGCTGTGCACTCGCTGATCTGAACACCTTGGCGCGTCATTGGGGGAATTCCAGGCAATAACAAGTTTTAGCTTGTTGGATTAGAGTTTGAGGTGATCAGAGTTGGAAACAAGATAAGATAAAATGTTTTTTATGCAGCAAGTGCCAGTAAATTAGGACTAGCTTGTCTGAATCTGCAACAAAGCTTATGGCAACAGCCAATATCATTGATGCAGCATTCTAAAACAACACATCTAATCGTTTTGTAATTAGAGTGTTTGTATGTTACTGGTATTGTACCTTTTTGCTGAAACACTTTAATTATGTAGCAGTGTTACGGCCAATCTCTATACAAATCAAACGTCATATAAAACCGTTCAGGTCTACTGAATCTTACGTCATGGAATTTTTCCTAAAAATGAGCCAAAATTGCACCATCGTTCGTAAGACTTGTGTCAAACCTGTTTAAACATGAAATATTGCATCATCATCTTTGAACACCTGTTTGAATTGCGTGACAATGTCTTTCACTATTACGTCACGGTACTGCGTACGTGAGTTTGAGATATTGATATCTATTCTGGTCATTCATTTTAAAATTGTTGCTTGAAGAGATTGGTCGCATGTTTAACTGATTTGCTTAGTGCTTGTCAGCTGGACGAAAGTTTCCGTCTTTTATCCAAGTAATCTGTTCTGTAGTGACAAGTTTTAGTGGTGTACGGCGTTGCATCCCATTTTCGACAGCCAGGTGGCTAATTTTACAGAAATACAATTTTGAATAGACGTTTCAAAGGAGTGTTTCTTTTTCGGTCATTACATGCAGACGAACGGATTCGGGAATCTTATGTTACAATTTTCCCACGAAGAGATTATGGTTTACCGCTGTGACCATAAAAAATAAAAGACGTGACTTGTTAGCTGGTAAGCCAAGAAGCACTAGAAGCACATAAAAAATAAAATACGTGACTTGTTAGCTGGTAGGCCAAGAAGCACTAGAAGCACATAAAAAAATAAAAGACGTGGCTTGTTAGCTGGTAGGCCAAGAAGCACTTAGAAGCACAAAAATAATAAAAGACGAAGTTGTTGATTGGTAGGCTACAAAAGCAAAGAAATAATAAAAGAAGATCTTGTTGGTTGGTAGTCTACAGAAGCAAAGAAAATTAAAGACATTTCTTCTCGGTTGGTAGGCTACTGAAGAACTTTAAGCTAAAAAGTAAAGACATTTCTTCTCAGTTTGGTACTGAAGAAAAATAACTTTGACATTCATTGGCAAGAAAAAAGATTAAAAACAATCCATCTGTGCTTGAAGATTCAAGTCGAAGAATCCAAGCAAGTTTTGTGAAACTTTAGGACTTCATATACCCGTACAACTACGGTATTGTGCATTTAAATTCCTTTTTATATTTTTACGGTCATTGCAGTTAAGTTTTTTATAACTACTGTAATAATTTTGTGTGTTTGTGTAACTTAATTTTTTTAATTGTTAATTTAGCCCCAACATTTAATATGTCTACACTCGGTGGCGACAAGGACTCGACCGCCGTAGACTCGACTGAGTTTAAGCCTGATGATGTTCTTTGCGGTCGGGCAGGCCATTCTGGGGAGGGACCCAGTAACGATGAGGCTAAGTCAGTTCGAGAGGCCCGGCATTTTAGAAGGGATATTTTGACTCAAATTGGGGAACTCTCTGTAGCCCTAGGTTCTTTGAGTGATAAGCAGGAACTGTTAATTTTTCGATCTCACTTATCTACTTTGGAAAAGGATTTACGGCATTGCCAAGCTCTTTTGAGTAAAATTTTTAACTCTGCAATCTTGGCAGAACTTCGTGATAGGGTAGATCCCGAATTTAACTCGTTAAAGAATAATTTCGAAGAAAAAGTAAGAGAGTTCTCAGATATGTTGGATGCTGACATACATCCTGAGGATAGCGCCTCAAATGTAAGCACTAGGATGTCCAAGAGTTCGTCTCGGATAGTTGCACAAATTAACCTACAGCTAAGACGAGAGGAGCTCCAGATCCAAGCTGAGGCCGAAGCAAGAATTGCTGAGGCCATCGCGAGAGCTGAGGCCATACGAGCTGAGGCTGCCGTCAGAGCTGAGGCCGATGCGAGAGCTGCTGAGGCTGTACGAGCAGAGGCCGCCGCGAGAGCTGAGGCCGAAGCAAAAGCTGCTGAGGCCGCCGCGAAAGCTGAAGCGAGAGCTGCTGAGTTCGCACTCAAAGACGCACAGTTGAGAGCTGAACAACGTAAAGAGGTAGCTTTGGCTGAATATCGATCAGAGGTGGGCTCCCGGCGTAGTTCTAAGAAGGGCTCTTCTAGCCATTCCAGAAGTGAACATCAAGCGCAGTTTAATTTACATAACCTTTTCCAGACGCCTGTTCAGTCCGTGAGTGGACCAGTACAATCCACATGTTTTCAAACTGTTTCAGGAGGTCTCGGGGCCGCAGCTAAGGATCTTCCGAAGGATCTAAAGCCAAAGCCTGCGAATTTTAGCCGAACTCTTCCCCCAGAGCGTACAGGTCACGGGTCCGCTGATAGCAGTAATGCTTTGCCCCCTTCACAGTTTTCTGCGCCGCTAGTTTTTGATCGCCCAGCTACACGTAATTTGGGTGGTTGTGAGAGGCGAATCGCGTCTCTTGATTTTAACGTGTGTGAGGATCGTGACCGGGCTCTGCATGTGACTGAGCCCCCTCAGCCCCTTAAGGGATATAGCTTGTCTTCTCCCGCTAAATCGAGTTCTCAACAACAGGATAGCTTTTTTGAATACCAAAATAGTAGGACGTTTTTCGATAAGGCGGCCTTGATTGGTTACGATGGTAATAATATGCCATTTATCTTCTTTAAAAATCGTGTTACGGCCTTGATGGCAGATTCTCCCTTTAAAGGAACTCGTTTGACTTTGTTACAAGCAGCTTGTGTTAGAACAGCTGCGCAAACGATTGCTAATTTGGTTTCTGACACTCCTGGCTTGTCAGAGGAAGACAGGATAGAAATGTCGTTAGCTCGCTTGTCCCAGCGTTTTGGAGTTCGTGGAGGTTTTTTCGCCGAACCGGAAATTAGAAAGTACCGCTATGGTAGCAAATTGACTTCGATCTCTTCCAGTGATTTGAAAGAGTTTAAAGATGAATTGTCGCAGTGTCTGCTTTACGTGCAAGCTTATGGTCAGCGTGACAAATTGGAAGGACGTTTTGTTTTGGATTTGGCTAAGCGACTCCCGTTTGACGCTAAGCAGCGTTATCTTGACTTTTTAGGTGATCAGTATGGTGGCATTAATGAGCCTACTTTTCAGAGTTTGTTTGATTTTGTTGTACGGGAGGAAACGCGTAAGTCGACTGATTTTAGCATTATGCTAATGGGCGATTCTGGTGAGTCGCAGCATTTTAAAAAGTTTGGCAAAGGAAAATTGCCTTCATGTCCGGTTAGGCAGACGTCGGTAAAACCCCATGATGATGTGATGTTAGGGAGTTCGCAGTACTCGACTGCTGTTGGCGCACCGCGCGGTGGTGTGGCCAGACGTAGTGACATGCCGGCATGCATTTGTTGTTCGTCACGTGGTCAAGTTGAATATCATTTTTTGTCTAATTGTAAAGAATTTTTGCGCTTGACACCTAAAGATCGGAGAGATGTCATTGTGAAAACTGGCAAATGCTTGAATTGTTTGCGCCAGCATATGGTTACGGATTGCGTTCATGCAAACAACTGTCGTAAGTGTGGCCCTAACAACGATAGGAAACACTATTTTCTTCTGCATGATTTTTATGTGACGTCACGTGATTCTCTGGATTCGATCGGCAAAGGTGATGCTGGTGCCAGAGTTCCTGTGCGTAATGTTAAGATTGGAAATGTTAAAGCAGCTTTTAACCGCGTTACTGCTGCTCGTGTTTTGAATCCAATAACTGGCAAATCGAAGTTGGTGTATTGTCAGCATGATCCTGGTTCGCAGTTGACGTTTGTTTCGAGTGATTTGGTGTGTGAACTTGGCCTTAAACCGTATGATAAAACGTTGTTTAAAATGGATACTCTGGCTGGTCAGAAACCTACTTGTGCTGACCTTGTTAAACTCAACATCCAGTCGTTAGAGACGGATGAACTGTTTTGTGATATAACTTCGGTGGTTGACCCAGCTTGGGCTGACGATGTTAAAACTTTACCGCATAAACAGGATTTAAGTGGTTTCCGTCATTTTCATGACGTGAAGATGTTTCATTTGAATGATTGTAGTACTGTAGATGTACTGATTGGCAACGACAACGCTTATTTGATGTGGGAAAAAGAAGAACGTGTTGGTGAAAATCGTAGTGAACCGCATGCTTTACTCACTCCTCTCGGTTGGTTGGCTTGTGGTGGTAAGTCACCCTTAGATGAAAGCGTTGCAAATGTGTGCAGAGTGCAGACGTCTTCAGAGTCGGATGTCATCTCTGGCTTTCAGCGTAAAATTGAGTCTCGTGATATGGAAATAGCAGACCTGAATAAAGTCATTCAGGATTTGACTTTGCAAAATGAAATCTGTGAATTGTCTCGCAATGATATTTTGGCTAGAGAACTTGTCGAACCGAATATTGAGTTGAAAGATGGTCGATTTGAGATACCTGTTCCGTTGAAGGAAGATATTGATCTACCTAACAATTTTGTGTTGACGTCAGATAGAGCTGCTGCTTTAAGGAAGAAGGCTTTAAAACAACCTGAACTTTGTGATTTCCTTACTGACACCATGAAGGATCTTAAATCTAATGGCTATATTGAGCGTGCTGGTGAAGCAGAAAATGTAAAGGGATTTGAATGGTATTTACCATACTTTGTGACGTCACAATTAAAAAAGCGTATTGTTTACGATGGCAAGTCTGAATTTCGAGGAACTTGTGTTAATGATGTAATGTTTTCGGGTCCTGATTTGTTGAACCCTCTGGCAGATCTCTTGGCTAGATTTCGGCTTAGTAGATTTGGTTTCTTGGCCGATATAACCAAGTACTTTTTTCGCATTTTGGACACTTCAATACGTAAGCCCAATTTTATTGAACTGCTTACGTACACCAGCAGTGCCGTTCGGATCGTGAACGAACGCCCTTTGGTACCTTTGAGTGACGAGCCTAGGGATTTTACTGTCATCACCCCTGCCTCACTTTTGACCCCATACTTAGACCCATACTGTGCTGTTGGGCAACCACATGATCGTGACCAACTAAGAAGGGATTATCGGTTCAATTTGTCACTTTCTCAGCAGTTTTGGAGTAAATGGATCGATTTTTACTTGCCAGGTTTTCAGGGCCGGAAAAAATGGCTAAAAATGGCCGATAATTTGGAGCCTGGTCAACTTGTAGTAGTGGGTTCTCTCCAAGACATTGGTAAACGTGGGAAGTATCAACTTGGGAGGGTGCATGAGGTGGTCCAACAAATTAGGAAAGGGAAGCCTGTGGTTCGTAGAGCTAAAGTTGCTGTCTGCAACTATGATGAGAGTACGGGGAAAGTGAAAGTAGACTACGTGTTGAGGGATATTTCGTGCCTCGCCCCCGTAAAGAACACCTAAGTGTTAAGGTTTGAGCCTGGTTTTGTCTGCGGTGGCCGACACTTGTCTGAGCCCAGAACAGTCGGTTATTATCGCAACTATTGTATGTATATAGCGTTATTTTTGCGTGTACTTATGGTACCAATTTCATGTATCGTCGTGTATTATTCTTATCGCTGTTCATTCTTTGCATGCCCTTTGTATTTGCCTATTAACTTAAACGTGAGTGATTCAAACAATTTGTGTATCGTGTGTTTTATTCATTGGCTCACGATTGTCCTTAAATTCCTTTTTAGTTATGCCATGTTAGACTGTCATAACTAGGGGCCGCTATGTTACGGCCAATCTCTATACAAATCAAACGTCATATAAAACCGTTCAGGTCTACTGAATCTTACGTCATGGAATTTTTCCTAAAAATGAGCCAAAATTGCACCATCGTTCGTAAGACTTGTGTCAAACATGTTTAAACATGAAATATTGCATCATCACCTTTGAACACCTGTTTGAATTGCGTGACAATGTCTTTCACTATTAACGTCACAGTACTGCGTACGTGAGTTTGAGATATTGATATCTATTCTGGTCATTCATTTTAAAATTGTTGCTTGAAGATGTTGGTCGCACGTTTAACTGATTTGCTTAGTGCTTGTCAGCTGGACGAAAATTTCCGTCTTTTATCCAAGTAATCTGTTCTGTAGTGACAAGTTTTAGTGGTGTACGGCGTTGCATCCCATTTTCGACAGCCAGGTGGCTAATTTTACAGAAATACAATTTTGAATAGACGTTTCAAAGGAGTGTTTCTTTTTCGGTCATTACATGCAGACGAACGGATTCGGGAATCTTATGTTACAATTTTCCCACGAAGAGATTATGGTTTACCGCTGTGACCAAGCAGGTGCCAGCTGACTCAAAGTAGAGAATACATACCTGCTTGCGTTCCACACAAGGACAAGAAAGACTGAGCTCACTCAGCTTGCTTTCAATAGAGAAGGAACTTTTGCTAGAACTGAAGCAAAAGCAAGCTTTCTACGACGATGTAATTCAAAAATTTATTGCACAAACAAGAAGAATCGAATTATGCTATAGATGAATTTTCCTTCTGTAGTCAGAGCAGTTCAGTTTGTTTTTATTTCTGACCATCACAACGAAAAACAATATATGACAAACATAGCAGAGGTCTAGAAAAAGGTAGAAGCGACAAAACGCGGAGGTTAAAACGTGCATGATACCAAAGCAGGACAATCAGTTTGAAATATGGCACGGTCGCAAGTCGAGGTGTTAAACATTTTCGTTTTTACTAAGTAGTAGGCTACGGCGGATAAAAGTACAGCCGACCAACATAGCAATCGACTTTCTTTTCTTGTTTATTATCGAGTTGCTTTGCTATTGTTTTTTGTTTTAACTTTCACCTGTTTGTTTTTAATTCGCTTGTACATTTCTCAAGGTGTTGCGACCGTGCCTAATCCTTGCATGAAGTAAATCATTTCCATCTCGAGAACGCTTTAACTTTCGCGTTTTTTCAGACTCCTGCTGTGTTATGGCAAGTAATATTGTTCGTTTTGATGGTCGGAAATAAAAACTGAACTGAAGTATGTGACTTTAGAAATGCAACTTAATGTTTGATATTATTAAGTCTTTCATTCAATAGGCACTGTCAAATAAATATCTATTTTGTATTCTTCTCCATTCCGACAACATTATTTTTGTCAGTTCTGTTCATGTTCACAATTTGTGCTGAAAATGCTCTCAGAACGCACCAAATTCAATGGTAATTTTAAAAATTTTCTGAGGGAGGCCCCCCAGACCCCCCGCTGTTGCTTTGCCGTCACTGAACACCCTGTCAAAGTGGTCACGGTACACCACTGGTGCTTATGGCCTTTGAACATTCTGTATCGAAATCTATCGATTTAGACTTGTTTGTGAGACGGTTTGCATCCAAACATCCGCGACTGCAATTCCAATAGACTAGCTCACGGGTGTATAGGCGGAATGTAATCATATATATCAAAATCCTCGGCACTAGCTTCGAGCCAGTTAAAATTTTTGCTCATAACAAGTACCGCTATTTATACAACAAGTCAACAATTGCTGTGTTATGTTGGTCATTGTAATATGGTTGCCGTGATTTAACTAGCGGATAAAATAAGAGACCAGTGTTGGTATTAACACTAATCTGATATATTGCAATTTTTGTGGATACCGGTATTTAAGAGGTTTTTAAAATGCCAAAATCATTAAAAATTTTTCGCCCTCCCCTAACAAAAAGTTGGCCCCCCCTTGCTCTGCGGTCTGGCTACGGCCCTGTCTACAACTGTGGTTCAACCCTCTACAAGTATGCGAAACCGCCAAAAAATAAGTTATGAAAAATGCTTTCTCAATCAGAGGATAGATATTCCTACAGTTCCAATCTATCAATCATTGGCCAGACATAAGATTCTGCCTATTTTTCATTCTGGCTAAATTTGACTGATTGATAGCAAAAAAAGCAATATGAGCCTTCCATTGGTTGGCGCTTTGGGCATTTGGATGTAAAATGCAACGTCATTTTGAAGAAATCAGTATTGATATATTATGATATAGCCTTGCTGTAGCTATTTAGCTTTACCAAGGAAGCCTTGAACGTTTTCTTTCTGTATAGGCTCAACTTGTATGTTACACTTTACAGCAGCAAAAAAAAACTACCCAGGTTATCACCGAATAACTAAAGTCAATATATCATCATCCATCTCATGCAAAGAGAAAATCAGATATTTGCTAAATAAATAGCAGACAATGCCAATTGATTATAGACCTATTCTTAGACTTGCCATAATTTCTTGGCCATAATCCGGGACAAACTCAAAACTATGAATGAAATAACTGAACGAAAGGCCGAAGGCCTGAGCTTGGCAAATTTTTATTTCCTGTTTATATTTATAAGCTTTAATATTGCATAATAAAGTATTCTGCTTAGATTGAATAACAATTTTTATTACTTTATTTAAAGAAAAATACATGTTAATTTAAGCAACACTAAGTCACAAATCAGACATTTATAAGAAAAAAAAGAACAAACACTGAGAACAAAGAAATAACACTAACACTAACTCACAAATCAAACATTTATAGGGGGATGCATTCAGAAACCATTGGCTTCATCGTTTCATTGAAGTCAATAGAATAATGACGCAATAAATGTCACTCATTATTCCCTAACTAAAGGATTTCTCAAGCTATGCGCAATATTTTACTCAACCTAATAAGCTAAAAAATTAAGATATTAAAATAAGCCTCGAGTTAAAGCAAAGTTATGGCTTTTGGGACGAAATTATTTCATAATTTTGCATCAGGTTGGAGTTAATTTTGAAAATTTCACTAAAGTAAAATTCCGGGACATTTTGCTAATCGGGACGGACACCGAGACAGACGTTTAAACCGGGACTGTCCCGGCCAAACCGGGACGTATGGTAGGTCTATGCTAGTCATAATATTTTTGACCAGAAGTAAATACGTAAATATTAACTCAACTTTGTATGATTTCAACGTCAAAGTAGGCCTACATGATGGTTGGTTGGTTTTGAATCTTTATCCTCGGACTGACATAGCCTTGATTGGTTATTCCTGCATTCACTCGGTGCTGTTGAAGCCCTAAAATACGTTGCTCAAGCGCACACTCCGAGAGTCGAACCAGTGCCGCGTGATCTTGAGCCCGACGTATAACCACTGAGCTAACGGGGCGGACATGATAATATATTGAATCTCTATAACTATTACATATTTTATAAAGTAGGTCTACGTATGCATTAAAAATACACTATTTGAACTGAAAGCAATTAAAAACTATGTTATCCAAAAACTATTTATGACCCCGCTGTCATAGCTTTTTATTTAAGCATACTGTAGTTGTACTTTACTAGTAAATGACAATTATTTATTTTTTTCGCTTTGAATGGTGTCTTATGATATTCCGTTTTTGCTTGTCAATTAAAACAAATTGCAATGTTAAATAATAAATAATGTAATCTCGTGAAGTTAATTCAACCATGATGGCCGTTCATAACCAAACAGTTCAAAGTCTCGTTTAAACCACTCATACAACATTACAGCTTTTGTGTGTGGAATATTTTTAAACTCTAGTTCAGTTTTGTTTAGACTTGATTCGAAATGTTTGTTAGGAAAGAATGCTTTTACGTGATAATTAGAAACTTTCAATTTAGCTCTTAAATATTTCATGTCATTGGATAAAGTTTCAAATTTTGCAATATAATCATAGTTAGACAAACATGGGTTGCATATCTTGTAGAACGGTTTCCAATGTTCATCAATTGGAAAGCGATCAAACAAAATATAATTCACAAAGTCTTCAAATGTTGCGCTTCCATCACCAGTGATATTCCTTTCTTCAACTTTGTGACGGAGTTTCTTGTAATTTTCGTTCATTGCGTTTGAAAACTGTTTATAAAAACTTGTAAAGCCTTTTGAAGTTGGAACCAATTTGTCATAATATGCAGATACCAATCTGGTAAATGGATGTCGCACCAGAATTACCTAAAAAAACAAAAAACATTGCTTTGGTAGTATGATAACTACTGTAGTTTAAAAGCATAAAACATAAGTGAAAGTTACAAATTTATCATCACCGTAATAAAAAATTTATCCTGAAACGTTCACGTAAACACATTTTCGAAAGTTTACTAGGCTATTTTGTATTGCATTTCTAAGTGACCGGTTTATAGCCTTTTTTTAAGACTGAGAATGACTATTTTGACAAAGCTCATCTGATGATGCTAAAACACAAAATCGTCAATAATATGGATATTGGCTTACTAATGCGCGAATACATCATGTCACACCATACTGCAGACCAAATCGTTCAAACGCAAATGTTGCAAAATTACTTGTAGTTCTCATTGTTTGGAGACAAAAACCGATTCTTCACTTGCAACATGAGGAAGAGCATCATTCAAAATT
Source organism: Aplidium turbinatum (assembly GCF_918807975.1). Taxonomy (NCBI): domain Eukaryota; kingdom Metazoa; phylum Chordata; class Ascidiacea; order Aplousobranchia; family Polyclinidae; genus Aplidium; species Aplidium turbinatum. The sequence goes on along the minus strand of NC_137477.1, from coordinate 13,396,869 downwards.
AAACTTTATAAACCCTGTTTTTGAGAATTGAGCACTTTTGTAGTAGAAAACACGTCACAAAAGTATTAAAAATAGTATTCGACTTATTGTTTATTTCTTTTAGCTATCTTTCATATTTTGGATGAGCAGGAATAAGTCGGATAAAATATAGTCCTGATACAAAAATTATCTTTTAATTAAAAAGTTTGTGTTACCTTGTAAGATGCTTCCCACAATCTTCTGGCTTCAAGTTTATCCTCAATCGCTCCTAGCGTGACGTGTTTATTTGCAAAATCTGTTACATTATCTCCAAAGATTTTACCGGTCAAAAAGTCGTCTACGGAAAAGTAATCTTCCATGACCAGAAAGGCATTATACCAACTCTTATATCCGCATTTCTGGATATGACACACTGAAAGCTGAAAAAAAATTGATGAATCAATCTCAAGCAAAGTAGAATACAATGGTAGGTCAGCAATAGTGAACTAGATTAGTTTTCTGATCTCAAAAATATCCATAGTATTGATGTCCAGTCTTCCGCCTGGCTCAAAAACACAAATGACGTTTTGTGTTGGGAGCATATATATACAAATGGATACAAATGGAGCATATATTATACAAACGTATACCCTTTATGACGCTGAGCAAACATGCTGTTGGTAAGTAAAATATTCTTTAAGATAGCGTGGAGGAGTCCCATACAAGTCAGCAATTGTGAACTAAGCAAATGTCATTTGAGAAAGTGACAACTGAGCTAGCAACATTTCAGCAAGTAGCTGAAGTTGGCAAATGATGAAATTGAGTAACAACTAAGCAAGCCGAAACTTGGCATGTCACAAGTCATCAAATTCAGTTTAGCAAGCAATGACCAAGCAAGTGCTATGCTAGGTGAAAATCTCGTTTACTGACTTGAACAATAGCTGAACTGTAACTTACTCACTGAGTTGAAGCACTTGCTGAATTGGAGCATGCTGAGCAGTGTCGGATTTATCATTAGACTAGAAAGGCTGAAGCCTATGCCTCAAAATTAAAGATTTACCACCTGTATTTAAAAACGTACAAACATATTTGCAGAAAATTTTACCTAGTAATAACGTGAAATTTTCTGGCAAGCATGCAATTTCTAATAAAGTAGGCTATGTAGGCTATTTATAAACAGATCATAACGCAAATTGAATTTCTGCTATACTTATTATAGAACGGAAATATGATACAGCATTATTAACTGTAAATTTGCAAATGACTTGACTGTTTATAGTCATTAAAAAATTAGGCTATAAGGTAATATTTTTCACAAACTAGTATTTCTTGCACCTCTTGTTTTCTATTATAGTTGTGCAATAATTCGCACCTTGTAGCCTACATGAGACAAAACTGCAGGCTGACAGAAGAGCACGATTTAGAGCTACAATCTAAATCCGCCCCTGATGCTGAGTAATCTGACGACCAGCTTGGAGTGTCTATGTGTCTTTATGCCGCCCCATAATTTCATCCGCATTAGCATGCCTGGCTCACTAATAGTTGCTTCTGAAATAGCCTTGCTGCCAGAGGCAGTCTGGAATACAATAAAATAGACAGTAGACATATAAAATAATAATGAATAAGAGAAGTTAGAACTAAGAAAGCAGAAAGTTAAGAATGTAGAACGACTAGGCGTTTTGATATCGGTTATCAGCACCAGTGTGCAAGTACACATAGGTCTACTTTGTTGCCACTTACATTGTAATTGGTGGAATGGAAATCACGCGCTGGGTAATACGTTGAATCTGATGCAAGAAATGTTTTATCACGTTCTGCTGATACCGCACAAGCCTTTTCCTTGATGTACTTTCTTTCTTTTTGAACAACTTCAATATATTTGTACAAAGTATCATCAGAGGTGTTATCTTGGGAAAGGGAGCTCCCATTTCCTGCTTCGTCCGCACCAGTCGTTTGTGGTTTGTGACAAAGATCATTGATTGAACGCACCTAAAAATCACACAAAGGTATTTAGTGGACTTGATTAATTAAATCCTTTGGTTATGAAGTCATCGATTAGGTGAAATAGTCTACAATACCCTCGAAAAGTTGCTTTGTTGGTTGCATGTAGGCCTACCTAAGCACCATGTATTAGCACCTCTGCTCCTCCAGGGAATACAATACATTAACTCAGGGTTTCCCAAACTGTGGTCCGCGAACCATTGGTGGTCCACGACGACTGCAATGGTGGTCCGTGGCGATATGACAAGAAATTAAAAAGTCACACATATACGTGGCCGAGTGGTTAGCGCGTTGGGCTCGCAGTCGAGAGCCTGCATGTTCGACTCCAGCCACCCGCACTGCTGTTGTTTCTCTGGGCAAGAAACTTTACGATAATTGCCTCTACCCAGTGATCGATTTCGAGTAATGGGTAGTACCAAATTTAAGTCATAAGCAGAGTAGACAACCGGAAACAGACATTGCCGTCGGCTGCAGCGTGGGTCAGGTGTATGTCGGAAGGCGTACACCGATGCATAGCGCTCAAGTCCGCTTTCCCGCAATGCAGGATAAAGATAAACAAACAAACAAACAAACAAACAAACGTTGTACAGTACGCACCCTGTCAAAGATAATTGCTGCAGTTCTTTACAACTTAAATGATTTTGAAAGCTTTTGTTATCCAGTATAGTAAATCCTACTTGTTGCACCTTCGTTGCAGTTAAAAAGTTGTTTACGAAAAATTCTCAAACATTTTAGTTACTCAAAACAAAATAACAGCATTCATAAAGGAACTCAACATATGGAAAACAAGGATAAATGATAGTGTTGTAGATATGTTTCCTGTTCTATGTGACTACATTACCAACAAACCCTTAATTAATACAGATTTTTTTTTGTTTTTTTTTCGAAACAGAGTTGATTTTCTCTGACGTTACACAACATTTGCAGTTGCTTTTTGCACATTTCAAGAAGTACTTTTTAAAAGAAACATATGAGAAATTTGACTGGATTTTAAAGCCTTTTGTTGTTACAAAGACTGATCTGTCAGGACGCGAAGAAGAAGAATTAGCCAAAGTATCGTTTGATCAAACTTTAATGCTTAGTTTCAATCAAACAGCTATTGTATCTTTCTGGTTGAGTGTTGTGAAGGAATACCCATTGCTATCGCTAAAGGCAACAAAAATTTTATTGCCTTTTGCCACGACCTACATGTGTGAGGCAGCATTTTCAGCTCTTATCAACACGAAGACAAAATACAGGTCCAGACTTTCCGTGGACCCTGACTTACGAGTTTGCCTTTTACAATAACTCCGAGAATTGATGACTTATGTAATATGAAGCAATCCCATCCGTCCCATTGATGTTGTCAGTTTTTTAAATAAACAAAATTCTATTTAATTCATTTTTACCTTTGCATTGGGAGTCTGCGAATAAACAGATTCACAAATAGTGATCCGTGGCCCAAAAAAGTTTGGGAAACCCTGCATTAACTGACTTAAGTAGACAAATGCATACTGGTGACAACTCTCACTAGGTTTGTCTGCTTGATGATTCGACAATCCAATCTCTTCATTAAACCTTTTTATTAATTTAATTCGCGTATATGCTGAATAAATGCATAAAGTGTTATAACTTAAAATGTTATATTGGGACCAGGTCTAATAAAATAGATAAACAGTAGGCTATATCAAGAGCATAAAATTTTGTGTGAAACAAATCTTTTGTACAATAAGCCGTTTTCTCTTGTAAAAATCATTATTGCATGCTGGTCCTTAAAACGTTGAAAACCATGAAAATTCATCCGAAAGTCACCATTGTCAGATCATGAGAAACACAAGGACATTATCAAAATCATGTAATATCACAGCATTCCCACGTAAAACAGTAGCTTTCCAACAGGCTATGCGTACGGAAAAAATATATGCAAAGTCGTTGTTTAGGACTGTAATATAGCTCGTTCGCATAAAAGAACGAACCACCGACCATTTACTTATTTCTGTAATATGTTTAATTTGCAATAGTTAGCTGAAACAATATAACAGTAAATACTGCAACACGACAATCTTGCCTAGTTTCCAATAAAACCTCGAAAATATGGTAGAAAAGTTAGGAAGGCGTGTGAAGTTGATCTCTAAAAGATGTGTAAGACTATCCATTAATATGACTTTACCAATACGTAATTAAACCACCGAAATTATTTTTAGTGGAAAATAGAAACGAATTCAGCAGCCGAAATAAAAAGGAATGAAAACAGAGTCAATTTAAAACTACCCAGTTTTTAATTTGAACAGCCAAAAGTATGGTTTCGGAAAGAAGAAACACAATTTGCCTTGTGCAGCATCGTCATGAGGCGAAGTATTTTTACATAGTAATCAGCACTAAACCAACACACAGCACAAAGAATCACATCGGGGTCACCAATGAGATGTGCTTGCAATCTCTCTTCTATCTAGTCTAGAGTGAGGTGGCTGCTGTGTTCGACCGAGTCCGGCATCACAAAAAGTGTGGTTGCAGAAAGTGATATGAACACTATCTGGAGGAAAGAGGTGCGGTTTACCAGAGCTGCAACACTCATAGCCTTGTTTTTTTAGAGGATGCCTATATGCGATCTTCAAAGGAAAACTTTTGTGCATGTTACAGTTCCTGACACAGATTGCGCCGGTAACGTATTTTGTCGCAATACGAGCAGCTGGCAGAAGAACATAAGTCAGCTACTGACAAGCAGCATAAATAAAACCAGCTGGAAGCTTTCAACTACATTCCATAGCTTAATTCCTGCATGTAGCCAAATGCATGAAATTAATGACGACTACTTTTTTAGAATGTCCGGTAGTTCTTTGCATTACTTATAAATAGTGATAAATCACATTTTTTCAAATATAATCAAGTATGATAACGGTATTTGAAACGTACTTTTTGATATCCATTAATTGTCTTTAAATAAATATAACAACACAAGATTCCAATCAGAATTCCGATAAGTAACACCGTGATTAGCTTCATAATAGTTGCAGGCGCATTAAATATAGTTTGATAACACATCTGTCCTATAAGACAAAGCAATGATATTAGATTAGGGTTACCATGCAGTATGTCTAATTTTAGGAGGACGACTCTTCTATTTTGTTGAAGTGAATTTTGTGATCTTAAAACAATGGTAGGTGTGAATCTTATTTAAAATGTAGCCTAATCTTTTTGAGCTTATCTCATTTTATATTTGTTCTTTTGAGAGGTTAAAAATGTTTTGCTTAGTGGTTTGTTCGCTTTTTGGAATAATAGCCTACATGCAGGAGAAGTTACTACAAGGTTAGGGTTAGTTACGCAATTATGTCGGTTTAAGAAAAAAGCAATGCACACTGCACACGTGCACAGGCTATTTACAAAAAACACGCTCTTGAATAAAATCAGCACAAAACTTATTCAGAAAGAGATAATGCTTAATTAGGCTACAATACTGATGAAAGGTGTAGTTTAACGGAGAATTGAAAATGCCAATGTTTGTGGCCTGCAGTTTTAAAAATGTCCACACTGAGCCTAAATAAAAAATTAGTCAAATGTAAAAAATCAAAAATTGCAAGCCAAGTTATTTGCAAACGGCGCAAAAACGTAGCTAATCAGGCAGCCCTGCTATGAATCGATAAATCACTGGAGGCTCCGCATAGATAAGTTGGGGACTTTTACAGAATTGGGCCATGATTTTAACTTTTATTATGTTTCTACAAAAGTTTTGGAGTATTTTTCACTGCTGCTACCTCAAACCATGTACATTCAGCAATACATGCCTCAAACTAGCCAAATCTTTGTTAAAGATGAAAATTTTAAATATCAACGTAATGGCCCAATTCCCTCTCTGGTTGCTCACTGTATGATAATGTGGAACATAAAATGGATTTTTATATTGCCACTAAAATACGTATATCAACACATTTCACCACTGCTTGGTAGGTTTTTTGTAATAGTAACTGAATATTTTTTCTTGTTACTAATTCATGTTCACTCCAACAAATCTACAATGACAAGATTTTGATTTTTGAGTATTTTTCCAAAAGTGTTTCCCTATTTGACATCCTTTTAAACTATTAACTGAATAACTTATTTGCGAATGGTGCATTCTATAAACTGAGTGGTTCACTAATCACTAACCTCTCACGAAACCAATTAGCTAGCAGAGTTCAAGCAGGCTGCTCACTGGTTCTTATTCTCTACTATGCAGAAGAAGTGCATTAGCCTACCAAGTGAAGTAACTTATATGAATATTTCAGCAATTATACTGTAGAGCTGCAAGACATGATATCTTTATTTAAATTTGCTTGAAGCGAAATAGCCTATCGCAAGATTTAGAGAACAAGTTTATCGCAATTTCTGCTATTGTAACATTAAAACGCCTTCAGGCAATGAAGACAGAAAACGTTGCTATTTCTTTAGTGAAGAAGTTATTCTTATATTAATGACACAGCTGGAAGTTTTCGATTGCTATTAATTTTAATTTCACGTACCGTGTCTCAGTTGTTCAGGTCGACTGCTGCGGTTACCATTTTAGTTTTGCTTAGGTTAAGTCGTATTTTTTAGGCTCCAGCATCTAGCTAGAGGTAGCTAAGGTGAGAATCTATATCCTAGTTAGTAGACTATTTGTTATTTAACTTTTTTATTGTTTTGGAGGGTGCAAGATTGTCCAATAGTTGGCCTGAACGTAACTTATCATGTTTTTGGTGGGTTTTGGGTGTACAACCGAGATATTACACAGAAGAAGTGTCTGGAGCAAACCTTTAGCCTAGAGACACCAAACAAACCATGAGATGACCTAAGTGTTTTTGGGTCGTAAGATTAGAAAATAGCTGAAAAGACTTCACCACAGAGCCAACAATGAATATGTGTTCTGGGCTTATGTTGTCTGCTCTGAGAGTTTTATCTTTATTAGGGATAAAAAAATAAAGCAAAAATCTTCGGTTAGTTGCATATTCGTTGTGAAAGCCATGGTAAGCCACTCGAAAAGAAGCCGGTTCGACACCGCTCAAGAGGTTGTGTTTTTGGCAAGACACTTTAAGAATGCCTGAAGGTGGACACGAAGATAGGCTTCCTTGCTTTCTTATCTAGGTCTTCAACTACCGGGGTGAGCCTATAGGTACGACGCAATAGCAAAACTCTACATCAATTTAAACTAATATCAAGAATTCAGTATTAGTTTTGAATCAAAATTAAAATCCTTTCTGGGTGCTATTAAACTTTTTGTTATTTAGTAAGCTAACTTTATAATTTATAGCTCTTATTTCATTAATATTTTTAATGAGAGGTATTTCGAATCTAAAAGGGGTTCAAATTATTGGTTTTGGTGTCTTAATAGAGTATAATGTTTATTTCTGAAATGCTGCTTGCTTTTATAGTTTTGTTGTACAAAAAGGTATAGGCCAACTGTACAGTTTGCCAAAATGAAAAGCCAACGATAGCCTTAGGCTACATCGTAATTCAATCACTTTAGCGTAATGACTTGTTCACAAGAGATATAAAAATGCCGTTTTGTGAAAGTTTAAGTCGTTTAGTTTTGTGAGCCACTGTACAGCCAGAAAAACATATTTAGTACAAAAAAGCCCTGAAATAGATTAAAACACTGTAGTAGTCTTCTGAATCATCTTGCTTGTAATTAAAGTTTGGAAATCAATGGCGAACTTCCAGCCAACAGATACAGTGGCAGCCGATAGATTACGCAAAATTTATCACTTTATTAGTAAACAATGAGGCTACTTCGGTTAATTATCCAGCAGATTATGACATCCATGAAGAATATAACAAGACCCTCCAAAGTATAATATGACAACCACAGGCAGTATAGTGTTGACAGGGGATCCATATTTTTGGCTGTTCATTTAAACCTGGGCCCAGGATAATTTTGGGGGCCCGTAACCTTTCCAAAAGGTCCGGAAACAAAGAAACCATCGCATTTCTTTAAATGCGGTTGGTTTTTCTTAAAAACGTCTTGTTGTGGGGCACGATGATCTCACTGTTACCGCGTCCAGAATAAACGCAGAGATTTAAAATTGAAACTACAGTAGAGTAAAGAGCAAAATCATTGACATTGTGATGCAAAGAGCAGGATGCATAATAATACCACGTTGGACATATTGTTCCTAATATTGCAAGTTCCTTATATCATAATAAAAAGTTTTTTTTCCGATATTGTTGTTCTTCTTTTTCGTTTGAACCTTCTTCGCCACTCCAGGGGTCGAGGGGCTCTGCCTTTTACCACCCTTTGGAAGTGGCGGCGATGCCGCGGACGCGGTCTAGATGTTTGGGCTAACATCCGATATGTTTCGGCTAACTAACATCCGATGTTGTTTACAAGCATTAGTAAGAAGAGCTTGTTTTAGTCTTCTGCTATTCTACAATCGACGTTTATGAAGTAGGCTTATCGTAACTTTAACTGGATGTGTTGCCTTGTGCGTTCAGGTTTCTTCAGACGCATGAGCACCTTGCTACAGTCAACTCTCTGTAGGCGTAGCAATGATGACCAAACAGATTACAATCCTTAATTTTACAGATGAGGATTGTATTTCTCGGTTTTAATGTGCTTTAAAAATATGTCAAACTCAGGCCATGTTGTGCGACTATTACTGAAAGTAGCTTACTATATCACCAGATCTGTATCACTGAACATCTAGTATTATCAAAGACCGCATCGGCTATGACACTGTAGTAGTAGCTTACTATATTATTATTATCATTTGTTTGCATCAGACAAAACTGTCTATATCAAAAACCATGAAGAAATGCACGATACCGTAACTTTGCTTCAATTCATTTTTCATGTGATTGTTTGTTTCAAAGAAAAAAAAATGTTTCATTTTAACCCATGAACACTTAAGAACACTACAACAGAAAAGAGTTCTTAAATTTTTCTCCTAATTAAACTGGTCTAGTTGAACAATTTAAGGATGAAAATGGGATTTATAACCTGCAGAAATTTTCTATTTGAATAAGCTTAACTGAAGGAGATCTGGCTGCTCGCCGATCGAAATTGATTTTTAGTTGTTTATGATTGACTGACTCATGTGAAGAAAACAAATTTATCTTCACATGAGTCAGTCAATCATAAACAACTAAAAATCAATTTCGATCGGCGAGCAGCCAGATCTCCTTCAGTTAAGCTTATTCAAATAGAAAATTTCTGCAGGTTATAAATCCCATTTTCATCCTTAAATTGTTCAACTAGACCAGTTTAATTATGTCTTGGAAGGTAGTAATCATCCTTTTCACAGAATGAAAATTTGTTTAACTTAGCAAACACACACTGATCAGCGCTACTGATTTTATATTAAGACTAGTTTATTGTAAAACTTCAATTTATATCGTCTACATTTACATATTTTTACAGGTATCCATACTAAAAATAAATGCCGAATTGCGAACATGGCTTTTTCACAAATAGGTTCAAAGCAGGCATTTATTGTTGGAATTTCAATGGGATTCATTTTTTCCTATATTTATTACTTGATTTTCAGCTTGGAGCTTTCGATTTATAATAAGGTGAACCAATCTTTAATAAATTTTCAATTTTTTTGTGTGTCATGTTGTCGGAGACATCAAAACACATTTTTGGGTTGCTTGTATAAATAGTATTTTCGCTCAACTGCATGTTTCTATGATGCCGAGCCACAAACAGCAGAACTTTTTTGTGTCCCTCCAACTAACTACTCAATGCACCAAGTGGAACTTTTCAATACGCAATTCTGTCGAAAAATAATTTATTAATTTGTAAAGTATTCATCAAATGTAGAAGACAGAAAATGAAGAAGACACTAATTCGATAAAAGCAAAACATCAAACAATTCTCGATTTTGCTACATGCCTACAGTAATGGTTCTTGATGATCCATTTTGATACTGATTGTAATGCATTAAATTTCTAAAACATAGCATTGTACAGTATGCTGCTTGAAACATAAAATCCTGAGAACAATGAGACAACTTCATCACAGGTTATACATTTTTAAACAAACAAAAACAAAATACAAAACAAAAAATTAACTGTGCTAAATGCTTGCAGCACTAGAACTGCGAACACTGAACAGCAATTGTGAAACGGGATGCATAAAAGAAGATCAAGTAATAAGAATGACAGGAAGATGTTTACCCAGTTGGCGAAAAATTGGAGTTGTATTAGCATAAAAACTATGGGAAAAGACACCTGTTTATGCGCTTTTTCTAAAGCATAAAAATATAATAATTTTGTTCATTGAAAAAATGAAACTAAACTTAAGGTTAAAAATTTGCTTCTGGCGAAAATATTTGATCTATTTCTTTGTTTTTGTGGCCAATTACACTGGGCTATGTTGTATTACAGAATATTGACGTGGTGTTGAAGTTGGCTATGCATTGTTCATTGGTTTTATATGCTCATTGTAGAAGTGGGACAACTCTCATTAACGCTATATAAAATTGAACATAATAATATTAATGCAGTCTCGCATCTGGTAGGCTAAAAATCATGCTTCCAGACACTGTAGGCTATACACCAATATAGATTATGAGAAACAGATTTTTTTTATTTCATATCTATATGTTTTGCAGTAGAATTAATTTAACATCTACACTTTTAAACAGACTATCTATGTTAAGCCGGATGCACAGAAGTTTGCCTTTGACCCAAAACTGGAAAATATCAGAGAGAATACTACACAATCTACAAAAAGATCTTCGTTAGAAAACTCAACCATTCAAGTTCCATCAAACAGTACAAATTTTTTTTTTCATTTCAATGCTTTAATTGAGACCATTCAATCTGAAAGGCAGTATACCATCAACAAAGCTTGCCAGATGTCATTTCTAAAGAGTCACACCAAGCCAAATTATTTTTTCTTCCACAAGAATTCTTTGTATTCAAGAAATTATAAGGTTGTTACAACCATAGATCGAATACAATATTTAAATGACTTTAATTATTTATGTCTAAGTGAAGAATATGCATTTAGCCGTTCCAAATTAAGACGATATTGTATATGGTTACGGGTCTGTCAATTGCAAAGGAGAGTGTGACAAGATGATTACTATTTTCTTAAATGACGACAACTTCATAATTTTTTACAAAAGCTTTTCATATTGAATGTAACCAATTCTTGCTTGTTTTCGTAAACTGTTGTAGTTATTATTTTGCAGACAACAGTTTTATTATATATATATATATTGTTTTTTGAAGCCCTGCTAATGTTCAAACTTTGTGGTTCATGCCTGCAAGGTTGGGTTTTCAATTGCGTGTTCTCCTCTTTCTAAAAAGCAGAACATGTGATTATTTTTAAACAAATGACAATTTTACAACAAAGGACATGTTATGCCATTTCTACTTTAAGGATATTTTTCCCACTAAAGGAATTAACAAATTTATTTTAGGCGTTATATAAGTCCATTGACGCACTATAAATCTTACACACATGATGCTACATGCGTTTGGCAATCACTAAATTTTGGTAAATCACTTTTTAATACAAAAATAATACAGAGTGATCATATTCCTCTAGAGATTGCCGTAATCCTGCTTTTCCCTACTGTTCTGTAAGCATATCAATAGTAAGAAAACATCTAAATACACCAGTACAACATAACCAAGTTTATTTTGAAAAAATGATTCATTTTGTTTTGAAGGTGTCTGTTTGCCAAATACAAAAATGTGGCTCTAGCAGTTGGTTGAGAGCTATCCTGGTCATGGAAGATTTATATTCGGTTAAGCAATACTTAAATGGTGAAATTCTTGGGAAAAAAGTAATGGACTTTGCTAAAGAACATGTTTCGATAGCGTCATTAACCAATCTTGATGTTGCTAGAAAAACTTGGAAAGAATCATTCAAGGTTGGTGGTTTTTATGTAGTTTATTGTAAGCTAAAACTAGATAACGCATTCAAAAATTATTTGGAAAAAAATAAAGTAACAGTTGTAAGTTACAGTGTTGCCGGTTGTTGCAACCATAAGTTACAAATAAAACAGTTAGCCTATGTTTAGTGTATCTGAAGACAAAATAATTTAGGCTACTGAGAGCTTTTCAGTGAGTTGTCTAACCATTAGATTTATTAGAATATAACTTTTAAATGAATGGTTCTGTCTCTTTTGTTTGCTCCAGACCACATTTCTTGCTTCGCACAGCACACCAATTCTTGACCGAGTATTTACATTTATTGTACTGGGATATCTTAATTGTTATACAAAGCAAACATGCCTGATTTTAATCAGATTTTTATTTGGATTAATTGTTTAATAAAATAAACCAATTGGCATTCGACCGTGGAAACAATAGGCAACGCTATTTCGGCCTTTGAGCCTCTTCAGAACCGGGCTTAATCTGACAACAGTCATTCTTGATGGGCTTTTTGTGTGATAGTTCTTAGTCTAAGCCCTTCTAATAGGCTACAGCTTTTGGTAAAAGTAACTTTTAGCCTATTGGAGTCAGATAGTACCGTAGCATAGCCTACTATAGTAGCAACAATGGTATCCAGTAGCTCATGTTGTATGGTTGATGTATTTTTGGTATTGCTCTTGTGTAAATCCCAATCGTTTCCGAATATCCGTCGAGTAAGAATAAAAGACTGTAAAGCAAACGTTATCCAGGGTAGGAAAACGAAAAACGTGAAGAGAAAGTCACTCTGGATAGGGACAAACTGGAAGTGGTTGAAAAGTTCTGTTACCTAGGAGATGTTCTGATTATGGATGGATGAGCGCAAGATTCAATGATATCAAGAATAAGAGCTGGTTGGAAAAAAAGAAGTGTCCGGAATTCTTTGTGGAAAAGTACTTTCCTAGAAAATGAGAGGCATTGTTTTAATAAGATATACATAAGAAGTGCAATGTGCTATGGAACTGCAAGATGTTTTAAAAGTGTTTGATCCAGATAAGAGCGTTCTCCAATAATAATTAGTTCCTCCATTCCTAATAGCTTACCAGGAGAATTGAAATAACAGCAATACATTTATTTTTTAGGTTATTTTGGTTCGCCATCCATTCAGTCGGTTGGTGTCTGCTTATTATGATAAAATGGTTACTGGAAAGGAAAGCTTGACATCTTACTATGGGCCGATTTCAAGAAAAATCAACAAAAAGTATAAGTATATCCGTCACAACAAAACAGAACGACTCATTCCAGACAACGGAGAAGCTACTTTTGAAGATTTTGTTAACTTTCTTCTTTACGAATCAAGAACAGATGAGCATTGGAAACCATTTGATTTAATCTGTTTCCCCTGTGAGGCGAAGTATGATTATATTGCGAAATTCGAAACGCTTGAAGATGATGTTAATTATTTGAAGAGCAAACTAAACCTTTCAGAATATCACAAGAAAGCCTTTTTTCCAACTAGTTATCTGCAAACAGATGAAATCAAAACAAAAACAACTTTTGAGAGAATAACTCCATCTTTACGGTATAGATTGTACATACTTTACCAGAAGGATTTTGATTTGTTTGGTTATGAACGCTCTTCGTGGATATAAAACTATTGTATGTACAAAGATCATCACTTATCAGTAAAGCGATTTTAAGTCGATATTGTTGTAGGTGTATGAACCATGGCGACCTTTATTCACGGGCCATGATAACGTGCAGCTTAAAGTTTGACTGAAGGCCGATCTGTTAGTAGCCAAAATCGCGAGTAGTGGTTGATAGTTTCAGTAGCCTATTAGTTACAACTATACGGTAGTCTTTTTGTCTATTTTGTGCGATTTTGAGTTAGTTTTGTGCTATTGTTATCATTTAAATATTGGACTAGATTTTGGAACTTGTGCTAGTTATCCAAAAAGCATCTGGCAAAACAGGTAGTTAGGAAAAATTAGTCATTTTTTCAACCTAAAATTAGGAGTTTTGCAGTGATTTGAGATTCAATGATCGCATTTCGGCAATTTGGATTCTCAAAACTATCATTTCAAAGGGATATGAAGTAAATTTAGTTTAAAGTTCAAAATCGAAATTACGTCGGCCTTTAGACAGGCCTGCCTCTAGTTCGCACGTTGTTAAGGCCTCTGTGTATAGATCGTTGTTGTAAAACATTAACAGCCCATATGGTATCGAAAGTAGCTTACTGTGCAGCTTCTTATAGGCTACATTGCATAAAAAAAAATTCATGTTTTCACCACAGTTGTTGCCAATAGCATTTCAGTTCTAGTTTCCTCATTAAATTTCTTGTTGAAATTATGTTCAGGTTTGTTTGTTGTTATTTTTCCTGAAAGCTACAGTAGGCTACCTCTCATTACGCGAAATGCGGTAGCCTGCATTGTATTTACTGAACTGTGTTTAAATACGTTTTTTTCAAGAGTCAAAGTTGCTCTTATTTTAAACTTTCTCACCAACAGTAAAATTTCTACACAGATAATTAGGTAGAAATTTACATCGGTGTCACATGTGCCTTGTTTTATTGATTTCGTTTAGACTGATTTCGTTAAGTGAGGTATGAAATCAATAAAAGCAATTGAAGGCAGGGCACATCGCTTTGAAAGAATAGCAGCAGCAATATGCAACAACGCGTCGTTTCAGTTTTCTTTCAGTTGTTAGGACATGCGGTGTTAGCTGTCATCATCAACATATAGTGCAGGGCTACTCAACTGGCGGACCGCGGTCCGAATTCGGACCTTCTGGCTGTTGAAGGTGGACCTCGGGCTTCTGGAAGAATAATCTCATTGCCACATTTTAGGGCCTCTTTAAACAGATTTCCATTAGAGAAAATCATTTTTTTGTGATTATCCAAGGAGCTGGGGGCTTCGCCCCCAGACCCCCCAACGCTTTGCCGTCTTCTCTGATGTGCGATCCACACAGCTACACTACAAAAAAACACAATAAATTTTTTCCTTTTTTATTTCTTTGATTGTGTCAGACAAAAATCCAAGTCGTGCTACATACTACCTGAAAAGTGTTTTGGTGCTCGTAGGCTATTGGTTGTTTAATTTTCGTGGTTGCATATTATGAAATATTCACCGGACCGCAAAAATATTCAACTTATCAAAATGGACCTTTGCTAACATTAGTTGAGTAGCCCTGAAGGGAAAAGAAAACTAATTGCAAAGTAAGTTAACAGTCTGTTACCATTCGTCTTGCACTATGCAAAATTAGCAATTGCAGTTACTACAAGTACTTCAAATGTGGTAAAGGTCAACAGTTATCATCGTTTTTTACCATATAAGATTAGTTACTGCAGTTACAAGTAGGGAATCTCAAACGAAGTGAAAACTTGTAGGCTACCGGTACAAATCCAATGACAATTTAGCAGACAAAAATCACATTTAATCTTTCAAACTATATTGTGTGTTTATTTGTAGTATAATTGCTGTTGACATTTCATAAATGGGCTATTTGAGCCAAAAACGTAACATCGGTATTGAAGATAGAAATACTGTAATTAGCAAGAGCCAGTAGCGCACCCAGAAAAAAAGTTTGGGGGGGGCTAATTCAAAAATGTCGGCCGAGTGATTTGCGACAATAGTGACAGTGACAATAGGCCAATACCCATCCCTTGATTATATTTAAAGGCACTCACAGCCAGTAGTGTAGCCAGGAATTTTGAAGAGGGGAAGGGTTTGACGGCCGGCGGGCGAAGCCCGACGTCGTGTTCGCCTAAGACGACACCCAGCGGCGGGGAGTCTGGGGGGGCTCCCGCAGAAAATTTTGAAAAATTAGTTTGAATTGGTGCATTCTGAGGAACATTTTCAACAACAATGTGGGTATAAATATTCCTGTAAAATGGTGCTGTCTGGTGGCATAGCAAAAGGATAAGATCATGTTTTCTTCGGCATTTTTTCGAAATAAAACTAAGTCTCTATGTTTTCTTGTTGCTAATTCCTGGCTGAGATATTTGAATGTTTGGTATCGGCAAAACTCGCTCTTTTAATGCAGTTTCGCTTAAAATTAGGCAAACTTTGTTTTAAAGACATAAAGAAACTGAAAGCATCATTCTCAATATCGTGACGTAACACGCGTGCCAAAGGGGGGATGTTGAAATCCCCCCCCCCCCCCCTTGGCTACGCCACTGCTCACAGCCCACAACCCACCGGTGTGCCGATACATCAGGATTCGTTCTCTCAATCAGATTAGAAGTTGGCCTAGTGAACCCCATGCTACTAGCACCATCAGCTTCCTCATCCCTACGTCCACTCTTGCAATCTTCTATAGATCTCGACGTTTTCGTCATGTATGACAAAATAGAATTAGATTTTCGTTTGCCAACACAAATAAGTGCGAAAACAACAACTAGCACGAAAACACTTTGAAACAAAACACTAAATTTGTAAACAATAAATTTGATATGGACGTTTTTTCTACTTACAAAACATTCAAATTTAGTTCGTATTTTCAAGTAAAGTCCCAGACGCCTTCGTCTTTCTGCTCAAACGTCGTAAACAGTTTTACATGTCCGTGTGATTCGGCATTGACGTACCGTACGGTACATCGGTACGTATGTCCACCAGACATTTGACCACGAGAGTACAGGAGCATCTGAACTTTATAGGGAGTTAAAGAAAAGTGCCATCAAAGACCATATCATGGAATGTTCTTTTTGCTCTGATCGAAAATTCTCTGCCGACTCATTTAAAATTTTACGCAAAGACAAATCCCAATTTGACACCAAAATTTAGGAAGCACTGTTAATCAAACGCTATAACTCAAATTTAAACAAACAATTATTTGCTGGTCGAGTCCATTCTCTTCAACATTTAGCCTACTTGATGTATCACCTTCCCCGTGGAGCAAGTTTTTTCGTAGGTAGTTATTTATGTAGTTGCCTTTTCCTAATGTAATTTTACCTTCAAGAAGTTGAAATTTATTGCATTTTTATAAATATTTTCAGATTCCTGATGAGGGCTTAAGTTAAACCGAAAATGTTCAACTGTTAAAACTATTTTTAAGTTAAATATGTAAAATATATTGTTATAATGCTCAGCCCTGTTGTATTGTTGTGTCTTATTCATACCTAACCTGTAAGCAAAATGTATAGGCTAAATGAGGAACATACAAAAACTTCATTTTTAGTGGCGGGTTTGGGGGGGGGCTTGAGCCCCCTTAGCCCCATGCTGGGTGCGCTACAGGCAAGAGCTTATGACCAGTCATTCAGAGGCATTTGTAGATTTTATCGTTATTTTTTGGAGTAGCCAGGCTCTTGCCGGAAAATTAAAGATTTAGCTTAAGTAAACGGGGAAAGGAAGCTATTCTATATGTCTTGCCAAAGACAAGGCCATGTGCTCGAGTAAATGTGGGCATCCGCTACTTTGAAAGTAGCGCGCTGACGCTACCGCTATGATATGCCAAATGAGCAGCGCTCCGGCTACTCACTGCCAATCGATAAATCAGTAACGTGCTACCACTCCTGCCATTCAGATCAAAAGTAGCGCACGCGCCCGATACTTCTACGCGCTGCTTTTGTATTGAGCTGACACTGGAAAGCTCTGCTCACGGACTGCAAAGTTAAAGTGATCTTGAAAAGAAATGATATCACGTTTCAGTCACATTCGTTTACACCATCATTTTACTGTCGTTGTGGAAAACACATTTCAGGTGAAATTTTATTATTATGCTCCAGTGTTTCCATGAAATATTTTTTAAATCACCTTATTTTTGACAGGAAGTATTGGAAAGTTGCGGGTAGCGGAAGTACGACTGAAACTCATAAAGCGCTTCTGCTACCGCTACAATGGCAATATGTAGTATCCATACTCCAGCCACTATAGCCTTACAAAAATGTAGTGGCGTTTCCACTACCGTTATTAATAAAGTAACGACGCTGCAATTCTAGCGCGCCACTGGCCTCCTCTGCTCTTAAGCGGTGTCGAACCATCATTTTTTCGAGCGTCGAATCAGGGCTCTCACCATTCAGCTATGCATAATACTGTATAGTGCAGTTGCACTTGTAACGCTATGACCCTCCAAGCTGCCCACCTTTTTTTTGAGTGAGCCATCTCCTACTTCTACTATCCTTATAATGAGATGGTGAGATGTTTGACTGATCATGTTGCTCACCAGCTTGTCGTAATCATTTGGGTATCCCGTCAAAATCGATTGCCAAGTCTCAATTGCTCAATCACGTCGGATTAGGTGCTGGCTTGACAAGATTCCTAAAAAGCGTGTTTAAAAAATAGTTAAATTTGTCTTATGCTCGTTCAAAACAATTTTAAATGTGTCTACTATTTTTCACAAAATCAGTGAAGTATATTCGAGAAAAAGATGCGATTGAAATGAAAATGTTGACATTGAAATTTAATGTGCTTCACAAGGCTCGGGCTTTCGAAAGTGATTTCTACAGATTTGCTGTTGATGTTAAATACTGCAGTATTAAAAGATGGGCAGAATACATCCACTTCTGTTTTGGTTCAACTTATTATTCATGTAAATTTGCATTTTCATTTATGAACGTAACCAAATCAAAACAATCTGTGCTAACTGACCGTCACTTGGACGTTGTTTAAAGCGGTTTTTAACGGGATACACCCCTGATTTTTTATTAGTCTTTTTTGCTCAACGCTCAGAGTTTAAAATGGATTCCACTACACCTTGCAGGTTTACAATTTTCCTTATAAAAATGTATTTGTTACATGACTCATCATTACTGCGTCCGCTCTGGGAGCCGTCCACACACCCAAACACTCAGCAGGCACACCTTACTTCCATGGAAGATACTTATATACCAGGGAGGCACGGGACTTACTCTGACTGTGGAAAGGGCCACTGCAGTCTGACATCTCATTTAGCGGAGATGCCAGAGAGGGGCGGCCAGAAGAAGAGTAGCTTTCGTTGACCTCAAATCTTCTTTGGATGGGCCGCTGCGATCCTGTCATCCCAGGGCGAGTGGGACAAACGAGAGGGACGGTTAAAGATTTCCCCGCAGCAGATCTTTGCCCCTTTCCACTGCATCTCTATGATACTGCTGTTTCTCGTGAGTTGTTAAATCGCCATCTTTTCCAAGAAGCTTCGCAAAAACAGTCAAAGGCTTTGTAACAAGTTTTTGAAGGGGTAGGCTACGTGCTTGTGAGATCCTCCAACACGGCCAATAATAAATAAGCTGCAATATTTACAAAATAGTCTTTTTTCGGCATCAGATTACACCAACCACGGGAATTTATCCAAGCGGGACTGGTTCAAGTATCTTTTTTCATCCTTTCCTTTTTATGATGAGTAGAAAATGTCAGATTAAAATCATGTGGAGGTCTCCAGGGTTTCTCTGGTAACTCGCATTTTGTTAAGTCATCAATATTAGAAATCGAATCAATGTGGCATCCGACGTCACTCTGTCGAATAATGGAAGTATTATCGGTATCACTGACATCAGCGACGGAAGTAGAACATTCTCAAGTTAGTTCAGTTTCAGTGCTAACAAAACCGGCATCACAACCATGCTCTAACTGTTCTTTCAAAACACAACCTGTCACTCTTTTTAGATAAAAATTCAAGGTTTCCTGCGATCTGCGTCGTTTCATTTTGCTGACAACTTTTAAAGCATTTGTAACAGCCTGCGCCCTACTGCAATAGTTTCATAACGGTGTCGCTCTTCAGCTCTTGTAAAAGAGATATCATATTAGATGCTGTACAAAAATAATCTTACAAATTAACCTTGCTTAATTACACTTTTTCAACTCAAAACATAAGTAAGAATTCCAATGGTTTTAGTTCCATGTCTGACCGCCAAAGTTGCCAATTACTTGCTCTGCCAACCAACTTATCTAGGCTAAGGGATTTATCGCTATGTTCTACAGTGCCGGCAAAAAGTTTAGAAACTGTTTAAATTTTAGTAGTTTCGTTCGGTAATCAGACTCTGTGAAGAGATAATAGCCTTATAGTGTAAGATCGTATAGCGGTGCGGGTTGTCTGATGTTAAAACACCTGATCTACACTGAGGTGATTCCACTTGAACTTGTCTGCTCGCATACCACCAACAAGCTGGGATGATTGTTCTATGTTGGAAAAACGCGCAATTGTCTTCGAAGCACTCAATTTGTCCTCGTCAGGTCGCGGTTTTTTTCTGGGGAAAATAACCGTGACTTTACGAATACGAAAACGTATAATAATAATAAACAGTTACCACAATATACAAGTAGACATCATACGTTTGGTGTGTTAAACTTCATAAGAGATGTACGGCTGGTTAACAAATGAGACAAACTATGAATAAAATGAAAATCATATTTACCGGTTGTTGACAACCCCTTTTCCAGAATGCATTTACAAGGTGATACGCCTAAGCATTATATCACGACTAAATAGAATAGAATTATAGTTAACAAATACTCCAGAAAGTCTAATATAACCTTTCTTAAATTACGATCAAGAGTTCATTTCAATAGCTCAGTTAACAAATACAGTAATCTATTTCTATACTGCGAAACAATTCTATCCATTAATACGTGTGAAATTGACACAAAGGAATGTTCGCGTAGCTGAGCTATTATTGCTGAATTAGAGAAATAACGCAAAGTTCTTCTATTTAAAGCCATGAATTAGGAAAAAGGCTATTCCTGATGCTGAATGTAAAAACGTTACAGTTGCATAAAAAGGCCGTTCGTTGACGTTAATGCTGAGTATTTCACAATACAACGAATCTTTAAGAAATTGACACAAAGGAATACGTTTACAAACAAGCGAACCCATTTAGCATAGAATCAACGTCAAACTGTGCTATGCCAACGTATACACAGATGTAATCTCACAATAATTAATCAACTGGAAGGAATCCGACAACACAGGCTATTTTCGATGCGTTGAAAGTTAAAAATAACCCTATTTCAGAAATATGGGCGCCACTATATGACTAAAGGAGGCATAGACTCCTTTTTAGTCTGAAAACTGTCAGAATCTAAGATAGTTAATAGACTTGTTTTTTCCGGACGCTACAGACAAAGGGAGAATTTAAATGTTGTTTCTATAATCCAACAGACAACCAAATTTCCAGATAGGAAAATTTTGATTTCGCTCACACAACTTTTATATTCACAAAAGTGATGTTACATATAGGCCTACTATGTTATTATTATAGCCTACCTTAGTCTAACCTTACCTTTGAACATGGCGAAAGACTTACAGTATTCAGCATTGCTTTCGATATGTTGTTTTCCAAATCGTATACATATAAATAAAGAATAAAGCTACTTTCTTAGGTTTTTTGGGGAGTGGCGATCGCCCCAATCGCCGCCCTGGATTCGCCCCTGATTTGTACTGAATGTGTGTTGCTGTATTTATCGCTATCTGCATTGACAAAATTGCAGATAAGCACTAAATCAATAAATTATTTATTGGTTTCAGTTCAGTTCAGTTGTTTTTATTTCTGACCATCATATAATATAAAAAACAATACACGTCAACATAGCAAAGGTCGAGAAAAAGGTAGAAGCGACAAAACGCAAACGTTAAAACGTGCTTGTGATCGAAGTAAGTTATTGAGTTGAAAAAAATTTGGCACGGTTTCTTGGTTTGGTTTCTTTTAAAAGTGTTGATGTTTCGAAAAAACGCTTGTTGGTGTTATTTATCATGTTTCAATTCTTCAATTAATTATTAATGTGACCATTATGCTTGCGTTATTATATCTTTACAACTGTTGTTTAAAAGAAATCCGGTAATTCTGAAATCATTGTTGAATATTATGTAGTCACTTACACTGCAGGGGTGTGCAACGTGCGGCCTGCGAAGAAAATTTGTGCGGCCCGCAAAGATGTGCCAATTTTGAATTGTGTGCGGCCCGCGAAACGTGTTTATAATTTAGTTTAGTCTGGTAGCCTACGTGCGAACAATTCATTGTAGAATGAATTATTGTACATTTCGCACCTTCTGTTAACCATCTTAGAAATCTCCCCCTGGCGACCGCTAATCCGATTGTATTTAATTATTTGGAACGTCACTAGATCAGAGGCACAGAATTACACAGAGAATAGCTGAACTATGAAACCGTATTCTGACGGTAATTTTGTAAAGCAGTGTCTTTTCGATGTCGCAGAAAAGATGTGCCCTAAAATGAAGAGTGAAGTTCGAGAAAATAAGTCTGTCACGGTGGACGATAGTGAGGCGTATCGATGATCTTGCATGGGATATTAGTGACACTCTCAGGAATAAGGTGAAGAACTTTGTTTCATGGAGTTTTGCGATCGATGAAAGTACGGACCAGAAGGACACAGCACAGTTGGCCATATTTGTAAAAGGGGTGGACAAAGACTTGAACGAAACGGAAGAGCTTCTGTCAGTACAGTCAATGAAGGGCACGACAACTGGTGCTGACATCTTCACTGCAGTAATTGATACTTTTGACAAGTTTGAAGTGGACTTTTCCAGCTTATACGGAATCGCAGCTGATGGTTCTCGATCCATGTCCGGAACTTGCATTGGATTCATAGGTCTTTTGAAGTCTGCCTTGAGGGAAAGAAAACCGATGATGACGAAGCAATTTTTTTTGTCAGTTATTATTCACCAGCAAAACCTGTGCGCAAAATGCTTGAAGTTCAAACACGTCTGGAGCCCGGTTATTAAGGCAGTAAATTTCGTTCGAGCAGGAGAGCTCAACCATCGTCAGTTTCAAGAGTTTCTGGATGTTCTCAACACGACACATAAAAATCTACTGTACTTTTCCGAGGGCGTTGGTTAAGCAAGGGCTGCATGTTGTGACGATTTTACGAACTGCGGAAAAAAGTCGTGAATTTTTTGAAACAGGACACCCAATAGCTGTACTGGAAAACAAAAATTGGATATGCGATCTAGTTTTCTTGGTTGATATAATTACGCACCTGAATGATCTCAATACAAGACTGCAGCAAACAATCAGTATGCGAATGAAATGTATGGTCACATAAACGGCTTTATGAACAAATTATGACTTTGGAAAGCCCACATACAGACAGGAAGTCTTTTCCACTTTCCAGCTTTGAAAGACTATGGAGTATGGAATGCATCTTGAGAAGAAAACTGAATTTTCAGACCAACTTGAAAAACTAATTACTGTACGAATTTTTGGCTCGTTTCAAGGACTTCAAATCTCATGAACATTTCTTTGATATGTTCTCTTCGCCATTCAACACGTACAGTGACAAAGCACCAGCTGATATCCAACTTGAACTGATTGATCTTCAAGAGAAAACGGATTTGAAAGCAAAATATTTAGAAATGAATCTTGGGGATTTTTACCAAAAACATCTCAACCAAGATGACTTTCCACATTTGAAAAAATTCATGGCTTCAGAAATGGCTCTTTTTGGCCTAACGTATTTGTGCGAACAATTTTTTTCTAAAATGGTGTCATAAAATCTCAATATTGATCGGTTCTGACAGACGAACACTTGGAAAATGGACTTCGAATTGCGAGCACTTCCAAAGTAAATTTGGAAAAAGTCGACGGGAAAAGAAGCCAGCTGCAAATTTCTCGCTGAACTTGTTTAAAGTCGGTATGACAATAAATTGGAATAGCAGTTTTATTCAGAAATTTATGCGTTTTAACTTATTATTTCTGCAAGGAAACCCCTAATAGGCCTAATGTCATACGAATAACATGAATAACAAAAAAACTACTTTTTTGTGCCTGCAACTACTAGAACGCATATGTTAAATAAACGTGCGGCCCGCGGTTTCACCCAGATATTTATATCTGGCCCTCCTGTAATAAAGGTTGCACACCCCTGCGTCTTACAGTAAGGGGGGGGAGAGGGTTAATTTTAATTTCAGCTTTAGCCCTGACTTTAGGATACAACATTTAATTTTAATGACCTCTGGAAAAAAATTGAAATTTTTGTCCCAATCCCCCTACCCTGAAACTTACTCTTCACGTCAAATTGCTTTGTATTGCATTGACGTCAATTTTTGTTTATGACTTTTAAAGTTCAAATATTATTTACTGCTGTACTAAAACACGTTAATAACGTTGCAAGACAGCCGCAAACAGTTTTTTTGGATTGCACATATTACATAGATTCCAGAATTTTGAAGCGAATCAAAAGTGAGTGATGTCAGAGAACGCACGCAGAGAGCTACACAAACAGCCAATGGATTGTGCGTTCATTAAGCCTTGTTAGGTCTACATTTATCTTTCCTGGAGGCAGTATATAAGCTATTGATGTGGTATGCAGTCTGAAAATCTGAGCCACATGCACAAGATGGTGAGTTGACGAGGGCCCCATTGGAACATGTTGCTATTGAAACTGCCCTCCCCATTTCGCAAGTGTTACCTTCACCCATTCCCATTCTATTAAACCAGGGGTCACCAAACTACGGCCCGCGGGCCGGAACCGATTTCATCCGGCCCACTACGTGCTGCGGAAATAACAGCTGTACTACAACTGTTAAGGAAAAAAGTTACCAAACTTTTTGTAAAGGACTGACGTTGCTGTTGAGCTACACGTAACCTGCTGATGATTTTTTCCATATTGTTTCTTCTTATGTTTCTTTTATCATTAGGCCACCACAAATGGGGACAGCCTAGGCCAAATTTGGAAAGATGTAATGTTTTTTCAAAAGCATGATGGTCCCGGACGCGAAATTTTTTTTCCCACAAACTTTTTGTCTCATTTGCATATTTCTGTGAGTGTAGCCATTAGGCCTACTAGTTACTACGAGGCGAGCGTAACAGTTTTTACCGATTTATTTTTTCGCGCAGTTTTTAAAGTCAGCAGCCAATTTTCGCCCTCCAGGTCTAAATCTAAACATTGAAGTTTAATAATTAAACTATAAAGAATCATTATATTTTTCAAGGAAAAATAATTAACTTGGCATCAAAAAGTTATGTAGGCCGCAGTATTTCTTCAAAACCTACCTAATTGGCTTTTCGTAGGTTATACTGTCGATATGGGACATGCTTTGGAGTGACAACTGCCTTAATTTAAAAACAGATTGGGTGATGTTGAATGTGTGGGAAATTCAAGATTTACTTCATTCAGTCCTTAGTGATAGAATAACTTTAAAAAATGAGATCAGCGATTGAGCCTCTAGTCCAGCGCCCGCTGTGAAAGGAATATTGGGGTCATGTAGGCTGTAAGGCCTATGTTACGGTCGTCAGACTACTCAGCATGCGACAACTCAGCAAGTGCTTCCAATCAGCAAGTACATTTCAGGTAGGCCTACTGTCAAGTCAGCAAATGAGATTTACTTCCTCAGTGCCGACTTGCTTGGTCATCGCTTGCGAAACTGAATTTGCTGACTTGTGATATGTCAAATTTCAGCTTGCTCAGCTGTTATTTGCTCAGTTTCATTATTTGCCAACTTTAGGCAGTTTCAGAAATGTTGCTCGCTCAGCTCACTCAGGTGTTGCGACCGTGCCATATTTTAAACTGATTGTCCTGCTTTGGTATCATGCTCATTGTAGGCTATCGTCTGCGCTTTGTCACTTCTACCATTTCCTAGACCTCTGTTATGTTTGGCATATAATTATATTTGTCACTTGCTCAACTGCAATTTGCCCAGTTCACAACCACTGATTTGTAAGAGATTCATTAGCAACACCACATTTTTCAATAGTGTTTTCATATGTAGTGATGTTACTGCAGCACCAGCTAATGCTTGTGTGTTGTAAAAAAATCGTAGTGGTGCAGCCACTTTGCTTCATCAGATCATTTTCCACAAAGGATTCATTGGCGAGGGGCTTGTAAAAAATGTTGCGTCTATTCCAGAAGCGTCAAGCACCTGCAATCATTGCTATCATCAGATCAAACTGAGCGAACGCGCGACCTTGACTTTACATAGATGGCAGTACCATTTTTGTCATGCATTTTTGTCATGTACCATTTTTGTCATGCAATTTTTATTCTTTAAAAGCCTTTTCTTGGTCTGTTGTGCGGAACACTTGGCTGATTTATTTTTAGGCAGAATACATTGCACTGGTATTTTTCTAGAGTTCAGAAGAGTTGTTAGCATTGCTGAAAAAAATATTTCGATGTTAGCATAAATCACCGTTAATTAAATAAGCCTTGAAAAAATCTGGTTAGGCGATAGAGAACAATGTTGTCGTGAGTCGGGAAGAAATTTTTTATATAATTTTTTTTTTTTTTTTTTGATGAATTTGAAGACTTTTCTTTTACAGGACAAGGTAAAATAATAAAAATTGAAAGGTAAGCCTAACTCCGTTTCGTTACACTAAATAAGCTTACACTTTCGCAGTCTCTTTTGGAAATAACTTTAGACGTTTCCGTATTCATTTTTAGCTGAAATTTACCAGCACTCAAGACGATACACAAGCAATCTTGAAAACTATTTCTGAAATTTCATATTCTGGAGGAGGTAAGAAAAATGTCTGTCAAGACTCTTGAAAAAATATCGGTTCGAAAGCGTTCGAGAGTGGGCTGATGTGGCCATGTCTTGGCAAGATGCTTGACGAAAGCATGTTAAAATGAGAACAAACGACTCGATGAATGCATACTCCGTTACTGCTTCAAACTACAGTATATGTTGTGTGAAGTTGGTAATTACATTGCACTGGAACTGTAGAACTATAACTAATACTGTAAAGGACAACTGTAGATGGAATCAAAAGAGTGTAACAAGCTAACAATGCAATAAATATAACAAAACCACTATCAAACTGAAACGCCTTCTGTGCGTACAGCACCTAACATTTATACTTCATTAATATAATCAACTTGCGTATAACTCCATCTCAGTGTTCTCAGACTGGGAAGTTTGTCTCTAATTTGGTAAAACGTTGGGAAATTTTAGGATAGTTGAGGACACAAATATGAAATTGGGAAAAGTTTTTAACTCTGGAAAACAAGAACGGCCTGCGAGACCGATCACTAAAGTACAGTAGTTGAAACCTACAATACCGACGTTTACTCATGCATTAAATTAAGTCCTACAAGCAGTAATTGAGAATGCTGAGTCCTCAAGCCTTTCCAGGAGTTTTAATGCTTTTAAATGTATTTAATGCTTTTGAGTAGTCTACCATTTTCACTTTATTATCCTTACAAATAGCAATGCGTGCATTTATGGTTATCACTCTATGACACGTTTTCTAATGAAATTATTTTGCAGCTACTGCTATTAATTCTGCTTTGCAATATGCGGATGATGTCGTCTTCAAAGCAAACAACGGTTACCGGCCCGAAGCTCGGAATATAATTTTTATGTTCACTACAGGCCGATCTCTCCGTCGAATTGGATCTGCTTCTTCTCATTTAAAAAATAGAGGAGTTCAGGTGAACTGAGCGCGTCAAGTTAGGTTGCTAGTAGGGTCGTTTTGGGATTCATTTGATATTTAAATGCACTGAGTTTTGTTAAAAAGTTGCAAAGCAACTAAGTATAGCATTTCTACAAGTTTCGATTAGTTCTTATGTTTACTTTTTGTGAAAAATCTCAAACAAATTACTTTAACATTATGTAGGCTAACAACACTTTCCCACATCAAAATAATACAAGTTGTTTTGTCACTTCTACAACAAACACGCGAGGACCTATCACCAGTGTAGGCATAATCATTTTTATTGTGATAATGATTTGTTCAAACTCGAAACTTCAAAATGAATGCACAAATATGAAAACAATTCACTACCATGTACTTTTTCTAATTATTTTAACCCTTAGAAGGTTGGGCTCCTGGAGTCTTTGCTCAGTTTGGGGGGGGGGGGCTGTCGATTCTTCTTATGCTTTAGGAGTGATATCTCTGTTATTTTTAAAGGCACGGTTTCAAAATTTTGGATTCACTTTTTAAAAGTATTCACGCTGAGCATATTCAAAAATTAAAACTATGTGAATTTTAGAACTGCTCATATACGTTGAAATGTTGAGGTGACTTATGACTGTGATTGCAGCGTGAGTTTACACATCATTTTTTGGTAGAGTAATGAAGAACATGCATTGCAATGTTGTGATTAAATTTTTTTTACATAATTTTACATAAACAGTTAGGATTAACAAGACATGGGCCAAATTAATTACTTTCATCCAGCTGGTGGGAAAATTTTGAATAACAGAATATGAAATATTTCAGTGGATGTGCTGAGAAATGCATTATATCTCTCAATTTATAACTTTTAATCGCTCAAAATTTCAGCTCAATAGAGGTGAATAAAAGCTAGGAAAAGTCAAGAAATCTCGTAGTCGCAGCCTCAGTAGTTTTAGAGATACAACTGTTGATACAAAAAAGTTGAATTGACAGCCCCCTCCCAACCTTCAAAGGGTTAAAAAAGCAAAAAATATTCATTTTTGCAATACCAGAAATGCAATTGACAAGGATAATTTTTATGTTCCCCAATACTCATCTTCAAAACTTCAATGTAGTCTCAAGTATACAGGAGTGGAAATTTGGAATTCAATCCCATTGGAGATAAGAAAAAACTCACCTAACTCATTTAAAAATCTTTATAAAAATTTACTATTATCATATTACTAATGATGATGGCTTCAGGCCTATGTAAAACTTTTATTAGATGATGTATTTTGTGTTCATTCAAACAACTATAGCCACCCGTTGCAGTATCCACACATTCTACGTTACCGTTTGTTTTATCTGACTTTGCTGAATATTCACCATGTAACAAAAAATTAGTTGTGTCAAGTTTTTAGTATTTTTTGAAAGATATAGTTGATTAAAACATGCTTCTAGCAATTTTTTTCCACAAGTGTCGTTTAAAAAATATTTATTTAAGGTTTTTGAACTTCTAGTACCCTGTTTCTCAAGCTCTTACTCTAAATTCCTTATAAGGTCGGTAAACTATGACATCATAGTGGCTATCATTTTAGCTTCATAACTGTAGCTTGTATCATAACAATGATCTTTGTTTGGTCATAGTCGCGGAATAGAGCAAGCAGGCTACAAAATTTCAAGTTGTTTTTATTCACTATCAATGTAATCAGAAAATATAGAACTTAAAACGTTTCAATCATTCATTGTTTCTTACTGTGTTCTGTAAAAAGCTCCAGCCTAAATTGCAGATAAGTTGGGAATTGAATCATCTCGTGAATGCAAACTTTTTACTGATTGTTTTGAAACTTTTTGCTATGTTTGTGGTCTATCTATATCAGTAACCATATCAGACCAACAAGCGAAATGTGCAATGAAACAAAGCTAGAAGCAAAGCTTTTATACTTATGAAATGTATTTTGGTATGGAAATTAGTGACCAAATTGACCAAGTTAAAAGCTGTGCACCTTATGTGATCTGCAGAACACATCGGTCCAATTTAGATGGCTGACTAAGGGAAAACGACATTTGATGCTACAGTATTTGCTAATTCAAGAGTTTGGAGAGAACCCCGAAACCATACAGAAGACCGTTGTTGCTATATGGTTGACAGCTCACGGTTTAGAAAAACAAAAAACGATATGACATTGCATATTCTTCCATATTATGTTCTATTGCACCTGTTTCGCATAGCAGTCAGCAGCTGAGTTGCCGATTCTCAAACCCTAGAGCAAAAAAAGCTGCATAAGACATGGTAGTGTCTCAAGATATAGAAAAAGTCTCTCATGACGAATTCAACATACCTAATACAGACATAAATTCAGAATTTTGGTAATAGGCTCAACGAAACAATAATTATTATCACTTTTTGGAAACAATGTGATAAAAGAATATGAAAAATGGTGTGTTTCATGTCCATAAAAATGCATTTCCTGCACTCCCATCTTGATTGTGTTGATCCCTATGGGTGATTGATGGAAGCGGAAAAGATGGTGAAAGATTTCATCTTATATGGAAAGAAAATATCTAGGGCGGTGGATTTGCAACATAAAATGGGGGGGGGGGTGTATGGTCCGCAATAGGAGAAGATTTTTCAGTGTATAGACTCAAGTCACACAAATGTGACCACTTTTGAAGTGTTTTCATCTTTGCATGATGCATATATGGCTTATATCTGCATTTTATTTCTTTGTGTTTGCATGTTTACACGTTTAATAGAAAACTATGCTGGTTAATACAGAAAATCTCTGAGTAAAACTAACAATCAGAAAAAGTGACATTTTATCTAAAGTAAGGACACTTCAGAATTTTTTTTGCTATTTTGGTGATTAGTTTGAAGTAACAGAACGCAATACATAAAAAATTTTCCGCAACTAAAAATTTTCCGAAATTTTGTTACATGGTGATATGTGTGTTTATACTCGCAACAAATAAAATGTCAATCAATCAATCAGTAATCGTTCAGTCTCTAACTGTTGTTTGTTTTTTGTTCTTTAGGCTACATGGCGTTAAATTTTATTGTTATTCCTGATTTTGACACTATCATGTGTCTAAAATTTTCTGTGTAATCTAAATCTTTGTTGGTGTATTTCTTGTGCGTGTTTAAAAATAAATATGTTGAACTCAGTGATGTCACTTGGCTTTTTATGTTCGTGGTAGGCTATTGTTTTTGATGACAACGTAATAACAACTTCATGTGCTGTTACAGGAACACATTTTAGCAAAGACAAACATATTTTTTATCTTTACACAAATATTGTGCTACATAAAATATCTGTTAGGTTTAGGTCAATAGTGAATTTTTTGCAATGTAGGCTACTGTGGTGGTAATGAAAATAGCTTCTCTCTGCAGACATGGGTGAAATAATGTCGACTTCAATTACTGACCACATAACCATTATTTTATTACAGTTTTATATGCTGCTGGTTGGTTATAAAGACAGAATACAACAATTCATCACGTTGTTTGGAGACAGCAATAACTACAATATATTATACTTTGATTCCTTTGAAGACATGGAAAAATTTGGGCCTTCCAAAATAGCTGACCGACTGTGCCCTTATCGTTGCTCGTAACGATTAATTATTGTAGAGTTGGGAAATTTCCAGCAAGTGTTTGAACAAAATACCAGAAAATTTCCAAGTACAATACAAACACCACTTTTACAAAACTAGCCCCCCTCCGATAAATATTAAAACTACTGAGAGAGCTTTTAGCAACACAGAGTCGTTTGAACTTTTTGTTCTTTGCACATATTTTGTCTTCTTTAGCTCTGGAATGTATTGCGTCTGGATCATCTATAGTCGTTTTAGTGCATAACAAAACTTTAAGATGTATTTGTTAGAGTAGGCTACAGTAGAATAATTGGTAAATTTTGCATTCGTTTTATTATTTTCAAACGCTTTATCTCTGTTAAGATCAAACTTTCTTGATTTTTCTGATGTCTTATTAATCACGATAATTAATTTTTATAACACCACAATGGATACAGTGAACAGTTGGAAGAGATTTACCTTGAATTATCCTCAAAGGTCTATTTGAATGTTGTACAAACTCAAAAACTCATAACTTAAAAAAAGGAATGAGTGCTGGTGTGCTCGTCGTCATCGTCGTTCGTATGAAGCAGAAGGTTTGTGATCAGCCGAATGGAAGACTTGTAGCCAACTTTTTGTTAAGTCATCAGGTTTGCGAAGGCTTGTTATTCCGTTGGGAAGAGGATACATGGAACAACCCAAAATAATGTGGGTGACTGTTTGCTCCGTCGCGCCGCACTGACACGTAGCAGATACCATCATGCCAAGCAAGCAATGAAACTCCCAACTCCTATTTTCAATTGGTTCAGCGTAACCCACTCTCGTCTCTGAAGGTCAGAACCAAGTGGGAGTCAGGAGGCAGAAGAGATATCAAATAGAATGAGGTGGGATTTCGTGTTCTGAGCAGTGCTCAGTTCCTCAACCCTATCATCCTACATGCTAAAATCAGCGAGCTAGAGTTTTACACGCCTCACAAAGGGGCGCCTTGATGATAAATGTTGTATGAATGGGACATTAAAAGTGGATACACGATCGTGTAGTATTTGATTCAGATCAGCACAGGCTTTATTCACTATTGAAGAAAGTAGCGCTTCTCTGCGTACATGAGCTGGTAGGATGCCTGACAGTGCTGGTATGCATTGCTGATGTGGTGTTGGTCGAAAGCATCTAGCAATAATGCGCATAGTCTCGTTCAAGCCAATATAACTTTTTGGTATGCTTGCTGCAACAGTCCAGATTTGGACAACTAGAATTTTTGTGGTCCTTCGTAATTAGATTAGAATTGTAATTAGAGTAATTTAAGCTTTTACAAGTTAGACTAAGATTAGGCCTAGAATTAGAGCTACCCAAGTTTTCACAAATTTGAGTAGAATTTAAACTGGATTAGAATTAGTTGGACGCAGTTGTCTTGTCACATATCTTTTTTAGTTAGAAACGCCAATGCCAATGTGACAACTCGAGATCAAAGTGTCATTCCACCATCACAGCGCTAAAATCACTTACGTCATAACATACATTGTAACGTCAGTGAATTGATGAATTTACAAAATTTTCATGACTTTGCTGCTCAAAGGATGGAATGACACTTTGATCTTGATCGTTTTATTGCATTTTCTTTGTATAACTTTGATAAGAGTGCAGAATCTTTCCATTTGCCAAAAATTACTGTTGGACAAACTAAATTTTTTAGTAAAACTGGAGATTGGATAAGAACTACAATTAGAGTAAACAAGTTTTACCGAATTAGATTAGAATTACCGACATTTCCCTATAATTTATCGAATTAGACAACTAGAATTATCTAGTTGTCCAAGTTTGTGCGTCACCATGCTGAAGCTGCATAGTCCGCTGCCTTGTAGGCCCGTGCCAGGCCATCTATGCGAAGGGAAGGGTAGTGGTGAACTAAAAGCCTGCATTACAATGTTATATGTTCGAGGACCATCATATAAAAAGGACCTATCAGACTTCAAGTTTCGGAATAAAAATTGAGGGTAGCCGACTTATTTATTATGTTATCAAAAGCAATGATCAAACTAATGTAAGCCAATACTGCAAACAAAACAAATCTAGGCCTACACAATTCTATAATAGATGCTGTACAATACTTTATGGACATTTGCAAATGGGAAAATTGAATAGATTGTGATGAGGGTTATTGTTTCATTTTTTGAAGAGTCATTTTTGATCTGCATGTATTAAGCAGCATGATGAAAAATAACCGAATACTGTTTTAAGCCATTTGTAGATAAACTGTGTTTCATCCAATTTCAATGTTCATGTTACTATACATTAACCCAATTATAAATACAAAAAAATAAAAAAAAATCCTCCAGAAGCTATAGAGCCATCTCAAGGCCTACAATACAATTCAAAATAAGTATATTCAATAAATTTCAAGATATGGAATTATAATGTAGTTTAAAACAAATCAAACTCACATCTACAGCGATTTTATGAAGAGTGATATTATATATATTGTCAAATTTAAAATAAATCTAAGATTAAATAAGTTTTCATCACATACCGGTACAAAAAATTTGTCTAGGTAGGCAATTATCAAATAAGGATTTGTGTTTTAACAATTTGGATATACTGTAAGTTTGTCACACTTGGACTTGTGAAATGACATCAGACTTGGAAAAGGTGAAAAAATTTCAAAATAAAATCTTTGGTTTGAACATCTCCCTAACCTTTTATCACCACCCAAATTTGAAGTTCTTTATGACACTAAATAATTAATTTAAATACGTTATCAAAAATCAAATTAAGTATACTAGTAGGCCTATGTGGTAGTTAGTAAAACATAGGTACTTTGTATGGAGCCTAATAAAGACAAAAGTGGGGACACCTGCAAAAAGAAAGAACAACTTACGAAATCTTAAACAAATTTCTGAAAAAAAAAGTAATCAGGCTGCTAAATAGTTGCGATGTTGGAGAACTAGATATAGTTTATACACAACACAGGCCATGATATAATGTGCAAGCTGCTTCAAATTGAACTCGAAGCTGATCCAAATTGATAGCCGATGATCACACTTTCACTTATAGGATTCTCAAAACGACAATTTCAAAGAAATATGAAGTACATTTTGCTTGGAATTCAAAATCATAATTGCGTCGCCCTCGCTATAAGTAGGACATAACCTACGTCTTTATAATTCGTCAGACTAAAAAAATAATGGCGTAACTCATTTTTTCTTGTTTTGAGATAATCGAAAAAAACTGTCTACACGGTTGTTTTTATCATATTTATTGTACAGTTAAAAGAAAATAGCATGTCGATGCAAGTACAATGAGCATGTATACTTTGATTTGTTTCATTTTGCATCCCATAATGGGCTGGCATGACTTAGGCCATTTTCTGAATGCACTGACATGACTTAGGCCATTTGATATTTTGACTTTATCAATATGAGTTTTTTAACGGTGACATAATAACAGTGATAATACGACTAGAATTAACAGGAAAATCCCTAGTAGCAACTCCAATCTAACGATAGGAGTTATGTTTCATGCTAGACTGCATATTTCGCCCAAAAACAGTTCAGTTGGCAAGACAAGCTGAATAAATTATCAGTAATGAGGCAAATTATCAAAAAAGGAGTGGCACAATGTTGGCATAACATGTTTCATAGATTGGAGATCATTGTATTTCCTCAATTTGATTGGAAGATGGCTTGAAAAAATAGGAATCCATGTAGTGTCGTCTAAGTTTGTTTGTGACCGCTGTGGCAGATCCTTCCATTGTGCAGCCTCACATAATGGGACCTTGTACAATGCCTTTTCACTGCTTTCATGATTTCGGCCTCTAAAATCATGAACCGTGGGATCTCCAGCTTTCTTTCCAGGCCTAATACTCAACAAGCATCATCCATCGATTTTCATAAAATCACTGTGTTGCATCCTCTGTACATTGTTGGGATGTGGTATGATCCTGGCATTCTGGATGATAATTTCGTAATCTCTCGTCGTAAAAATGTTGTTTACTACTAATTTTCGCTCGATAATACTGTGCATGCTATCGCATTCCATTTGATTGAGACCAGCTACGAGGTCCTTCTGAGTAATAGTGATGCCATGCTTCCATGCAAGGGCACAGTAGGCACTAGAAACATTAGAGTTTCTATTTTGATATCCACACCCATCACTCCAAATAACTATCTCCTCCAGACCGGGGCTTCCACAAATTACCCGTCCGAAATGATTAAACTCTAAGAAAGCGAATACTTCACAGCGAAAATCACTTTCTGTTTCATTCCAAATAGAGCAATAAGCATCTTTTGATTCAAGATTAAATAGTGTAAAATTGTGTACCTGCAGCTTGGTTTTATAGTAGGCTACATAGGGTACTGCTTGCCTTAGTTTTAGGACACAGAAGTACAGCCTGTATATCCATTGTCCATACGGATTTTACTGTGCTAGCGGACTCTTTGTCTTCGTCTTCTCATCTCAAGCTTCAATCTTCAACTTGATATGGTCATCGTATTGTTTTTTGGTAACAATACTGTATTTGAATGAAACACACACGTCGCACTGATACTTACGTGGTATGAACAGAGCACCCGGCAGCCCGTTGCAACCAGTTCCCCTGAAGCTGCACGTTTCGATCTTATTGGGCCGCAGTGTACATGGAGCTGGCTAAGAGTGTGTGCGTGGCCCTTGCGTAGTTACGACCACCGTAAATAAACATACAAGCAAATGGCCTAAATTGTTTCAATTTGGACCTGGACCAAACAAAGCCCAATGGCGATGATATCACGGGTAACGGGGACAGGCTTGGTAGAGTTAGAAGCCTCCAGCCTGGTTTCACATATTGGCGGCGGATATATGATGATTGTCTCCCAGTGCCTTTTGCCCACGTCTTTTCCATCACAGACTGGGCCTCCAAAGCCACATACGACATCACCATCCAAACTCAATTTGAAGATCAACCAATGCTCGGACACGAGCTTGAGCCGACGATGAAAACGGAGAAGTTCTCATTATGAAATACTTCCCTAAAAAAGGCTGTGCTCAATGGTAGTATTCCTGATGATTCAGCAAGCTCTTTAGCTTGTGGATAAGAACTTCAGCTGCATGGAGATATGGGCCCAGGAATGGAACGAGCTGCCACATATCCCTCCCAGTTTTCAGTTATACCAGCACTATCCATCCCTCCTGGAGCAGACCTCTCAAGAAAGGCATGGGTCACATTGAACAGGATCAGATGTGACGTTGGCTGCACTGGAGCTAATCTGCTTAGGTAGGGGTTACATAATACGCCGATATGTGTCTGCGGAGCGGTAGAACAAACAATGCAACACATGCTCCACCAATGTTCCATCTTACGGCCCCCAAGTAGAATCATTGGTATTCGAAAACTGGACCCAACTACCGTATCATGGCTGCACGAGGAGGCATTGCCAATCTAAGCTACTACAAGTCAAACGAGAGAAGAAGAAGCAAGCTCTTTGTATTGCCGATGAAGTTGGGTTATGGTATAGTTCCAGGGTACAAGATTTTCTTCTTTCTGTACATTGTGACCTTTCTACATTAATGGGAATCTACAGTAGGCAAGTCATTGAGGAATTTCGCCAAAAAGTGATTTTCCTCTTTTCCCACTTTGGCACATTTAAGCTACCTACACATAAAAGTCAATTCAAACGTTTTAAAATCTATGTTTTCCTATGTTCTCCTTCTCCCATCTGTGAAACTCAAGAATGATGGCGAAGAACTCAGCAACGAGCTTATGAAGTCGCTAAGTGTGATATTAAGCTGAGAATTAATTAGGTACCGTATCCAACAATGGCTTGCTACAAAAACCTGCCATAGGTGCGAGAAGACTCCGAGAAACGGCGCATTGAGAACATCTGACCTGTATCACAGTGTGAGATGATAAGTTGCACTACCAGAGTGCTAGGAAAATGAAGCTTCTCAAAGGAACAGAAAGAAAACAGATAGATTTAAGTAGGGTGGTTACTTGAAAATGGCCAAGATTACGATACATAGAATAGAAAAAACATAATTATTTTGTGCTAAATTAATCGTCTTGACTTGTGATAAAGTGGAAGCTCTATTTCTGTACAATTTAAATCGTCGTCTTCTGACCATCTGCTCTGTTGGAGGAAAGCTTTACTTCCAGCAAACGATTAAAAAGATTTGTAAAATGGCCTAAGTCATGCGTTTGAGTTAGGCCATTTGACATTTTTACGAAAATACCACTTTCCCGTTAACGTAGGTCTTAGAAAATTATGTGGCAGATGCGCTACATTTTAGGGACCTACAAAACACTAATATCTCAATTTTGTCAAAAAGTGAGTTACGCCATTATTTTATTAGTCTGACGAATTAATATTAACACAACATGGGAAAACAACATGTAAGCATGCAACTGTTTTCAGTTCAAATAATAAAAAATGTCCCAATGAATGAAATCTTTTTCTCAAAGCAACATTCACCAAGGAAACATTCTACTTCTCCATCCTTTGTCTGTTAGTTGAGGCAATAAAACTAATATCAAATGACTGGTGTGAGTTACAAAGTGGTGCATCATGTTGTCTGGGTAGAGAGTATAATCCTGTAAAAGTAATAGTCCAACAAATATAAGCGACAACACAAATATGACAAGGATCTTTTTAAGACATTTCATGACTTCTTTTTATCGTTAAGAAAGTTTTCGTCTTGATCAGCCGCTGCTATCATACTCCTATTTTTATGTATTGGAAATCCAGAGAAATAAACGACCATTACGTGAATGAAGATAAATGGCACGTTTCCTAACACAAACATCTTTTGGGTAAGTGTTCCATCATCAATTGATTGGCAGCTAAACGGTCCGGGAGGTCGACTATAGTGTATCGTTGTCAAGAACAAAACAACAAAACCAATCTCAAAAATAATCCAACAGAAACAAATAAAAAATAACTGAACCGAAGAAAAGTAGGTAGAAACAGTCGAACTGATTGTTTGGTGTAACAACATAGTTGCCTTAAGCACAATTGAAAGGCATTGCAAATGAGAGCTAGACGCAGACTTATCTTGCTGGATTTGACTGCAAAAGAGCAATTAGTTGTCAAACGAAAGTCAGGAAATAAAAACAAACCAATGATTGCAAATCCATAGAAAAGAAAAACTAAGGAATTGACGTAGCCTATGTAATGGTAATGGGTAGGTATGATATACTTTCACTTCTGTTTGAATTTCCTTTCAACTTTCTTATATTGAGTAGGAAAGCAGCAATGGAACAGCATAATATGAAAAGAGTAACAATCGCAAATACTGCACTCATTGAAAACATCCCCACCATCCTGAATGCAAGTATCAAATGCTCATTTCCAAATGTTAGAGTTGCGTCAGTTGCATTAGTTTGGTTATTCATTGCTTTTTCTAACACAAACTTTGTTTTTCAAAACTGACTGACCAAAGACTAAGATTTCTACACGGCACGCCCCACGCATAGCCTACATGTTTATATATGCGCTTAGCCTTTTTTGTGCCTTGTTTTTATTAGTCCTCTGCTGGTTGCTATTGGCAGACCTAGCGATTTTTATTAGTAGGTTAATGAGGGCGTTGATAAGAGCTCAAGCATCTGTTTAAAGCTTACTGAGACCACGTAGTGGTGTCTTGGCCAAACACTAAATGTCGCATTTGACAGTGGTCTACAGCACAGCCAAAGAATGGAAGACAGATTTTGGGATGGAAGATGGAAAACGTCGAAGATGGAAAGGAATGGAAGATTTGGATGATGAGATGAAAGACAGCCTTCCATCATTCTATCCCAATTCCATCATTAACTTTCTAACAGGGTTTTAAGATATAAAAAGAATTGTAAAATAAGTTGAGTAAAAGTAGCCATTTGATTACGTTTCTTAAACTGAAACAATTTAATTTTCGAGTCATGTGAGAAAAAAAACAGCTATCTAAGTTACCTTTCCCTAATGTTTCACATGTATCAACACAACAAAGAAACAGCCACTCCAACGCATTCATTCTTGCTGCTCTCCCTGTAGCTACAACAAGTGTTGAAGGGTGCACCGAACTAAGACTACTTTCAAGCAGGGTTGTCAGATTAGTTGTAGCCTTCCCTTCCAGATTGCAGGTCTAGACATTTCATTTTAAGTCTAAAACAAAATACCATTTAATACGCAGTATAGCCTACGTTGTAAATACCGGCAACCTCGAAATGTCATTAAACGAATTAGCAAAAGCCGCCGATCAAATGTCAAAACCAACAAACGTTTCCCATGCCACAGTAAGCGCAGTGCAGCATACCGTACCACAGAAAAAAAATCCCGATGCCCAACTAATGCAACAAATTGATCGCTAACAACATCAAATGGAACACCGCAGCCGTCACAACTTGTTAATTCCTACTAAATGCAATAAAAAAAAAGATAATTACCGAAACAATCTAGACTTGTCTAAACAATCCCAATTTGCTTCTAAAAATTATTCCAGATTCCAGACATTTTTTTTCTCTACTAGACAGTTCGTTTTGATTCCAGATCTGGAATCAATTATTCCAATCTGACAGCCCTGCTTTCAAGACCACAGATATAGGCTACCGTACGGTTTCTAGTTTTAACCAGACTGTAGCCTACGTAATCTTAAGAAAACAACTGCTGTTAAGTTTGCAGCTTAATTCAAGCTACAAAATTTGCAGATGAAAGAAATTATTTAAATGGAATGAAAGATATGTATGATGGAATGGAAATGGGAACGTTGTAGATTAAATTATCGCATCGTTTTCAACGGCAATTTTTTCATTTTTTTTGCATCGGAATAGGACTTAGTTTCGTTTTTTTTTTCATTTTGATTGATTTATTTTTGGAAAGAGTTTGTGTCACCTTTAGCTCTAGCTGCCCTTTGACAAATTGGAGTGTGCCCTCCATAAACTGTCGTTTGATGTTTGGGTCAAACGATCAGTTTGATGGCGGTTGTCGCAACTGCCGCAAACTGTTCTCGAAATTTTAATCCAGGACAACTTTTCATTAAAAATATAGTGATAC
Source organism: Aplidium turbinatum (assembly GCF_918807975.1). Lineage (NCBI taxonomy): Eukaryota > Metazoa > Chordata > Ascidiacea > Aplousobranchia > Polyclinidae > Aplidium > Aplidium turbinatum. The sequence continues at coordinate 13,357,323 of NC_137477.1, read as the reverse complement.
GAAAAACAGTATTTTAATTTTGAACTTACGAGAAACCTGAAGACTTTGTTGTTTACTGAAAAAGAAAAGTTTTGCTCCTGACTGAAGAAAAACGGTTTACATGGAAACTGGAAAGGTGATATTGTACTGGTGATGCGAGAGCAAGCCCACCCAACTCAATTCTAAAACAAGGAAATTTACATTCACATAAAACTGTTTACGAACGAGATTTTGCATCAATCATGACAAAAAAGGTTCATCAAGAAATGACTTATCACTTGTCAGTGAATTAGTTTTCTATCTAAATCTTGTCGAAGTCACTGTCCACACTCATCTATACCTAATTGGTTTCTAAAAATAAGTTAAGTGCTTGCTAATGATGTATAATAATCACATTAGGCTACCAATAGCTTGTAAGCAGTGTAAATTTTTAATGAACACAATGATATATAATAAACACAATAAACAGTGATGTATAATTCACACATTATCAAAAGCTTGTAAGCAGTGAAAACTTTGCATTGAGTGTAAAGTGGGTGTTCCTTAAAACGGTAAGTGGTAGTTAGGCCTATGTGGCCAACAGTTTCATAGTTTTGGCTTGAAGCATTTCTTATGAAAGTTGCATGTCAAATAACAACAATGCAACCAAGGCTAATGCTTTCAAGAGTTGGATGTTAGAAAGAACAAGCAAATAGCTTACGCAACTTGAGGGGAGACCTGTGTAATTTGAACCCCTAAAGGAAAACATTATATAACTTCAAAGCGACATCTCCAATCTTTTTTTTCTGTTTTTCTGTGTTTATGAGAACATAACACAGAAAAAAAATCTTTTATTTAAAAAAAAAAGTTACTCAGCACGACCAAAATTATATTTATGCAATTTTGAATAATGTGGCCCAAATTACACATACTATTAAATTACACATACTATGTGTAAATCGAACTAAAGGCGTTTGTAGTTTGAACCAGTATATGATATTATCATAGCTTACTCATGGATTTTGAAAGCATGACATAGGCTATATACTAAATTAAGTGTAATGATTTTCATCATTGTGTACTATATGAAATAGAATGCAGTTTGATGATTTTTTTTTCTGCTTTTGAAGAGATTTTTAAACAAAAAGATTCATAATGCTAGCGAGTATACTGTTGGCAGAAAAAGTGACATTAAAAACTAACACGGTGATATAAAGTGGACACAGGTCACAACCTGAAGACTGGTCTAAATAAAATCCCAAGTCAAAGTAATTGTAACCACAGCTTAAAATTACGCACGTTCACGTTGTCCAAATTACACAAATAAGTTACGGTCCAAATTTTATAAATTTGTGTGAGCCTATATGTTTGAGTCTTGGTTAACGGCTTCGTTAACCTACTCAAAACAATCGCTAGGTTTAGCAATTGCAACCAGCAGTTGACTGATAGTACAAAATACACAAGAAAAAGGCTGTGAGTGCATAGCCTATATAAACATGTAGCCAATGCGTGCCGTGCAGCAACCTTAAGTAGTCTTTGGTCAGTCAGCTTTGAAAAAACACAGTTCGAGTTAGAAAAAGCAATGAATAACCAAACTAATGTAACTGATGAAGCTCCAATGCTTGGAAATAAACATATGAAATTTGCTTTCAAACTGATGGTGATTAGTTCAACTTATGCATTTTTTGCGATTGTTATTCTTTTCTTGGTATGCTGTTCTATTGCTGCTTTCCTACTCAATATCAAAAAGTTGAAAGGAAATTCAAACAGAAGTGAAAATATATCACACCTATTCGTCAGCATTGCATACGTTATGTCCTTAGTTTTTCTTTTCTATGGATTTGCAATCATTGGTCTGCTTTTGTTTCCTGGCTTTCGTTTGACAACTAGATGCACTTTTCAAATCAAATCCAGCAAGATAAGTCTGCGTCTAGCTCTCATTTGCAGTGTCTTTCAACTGTGTTTAAGGCAACTATGTTGTTACACCAAACAATCAGTTCGACTGTTTCTACCTCCATTTCCTCGGTTCAGTTATTTTTTATTTGTCTCTGTTGGATTGTTTTTGGAGATTGGTTTTGTTGCTTTGTTCTTGACAACGATACACTTTAGTCGAATTCCAGGATCGTTAACCTGCCATTCAATTGATGATGGAACACTTACCCAAAAGATTCTTGTGTTAGGAAACGTGTCACTTATCTTTATTCACTTGATGATTATTTACTTCTCTGGATTTCCAATACATAAAAATAGGAGTATGATAGCAGCGGCTGATCAAGACGAAAACTTTCTTAACGATAAAAAAAAAGTCATGAAATGTCTTAAAAAGATCTTTGTCATATCTGTGTTGTCGCTTATATTTGTTGGACTATTACTTTTAAAGGATTATACTCTCTACCCAGACAACATGATGCACCACTTTGTAACTCACACCAGTCATTTGATATTAATTTTATTGCCTCAACTAACAGACAAAGGATGGAGAAGTAGAATGTTTCCTTGGTAACTGTTGCTTTGAGAAAAAGATTTCATTCATTGGAACATTTTTAGTATTTGAACTGAAAACAGTTGCATGCTTACATGTTGTTTTCCCATGTTGTGGTAATGTTAATTATAATGACGTAGACTAGTGGTTATCAAATTGTGCATCGTTCAAGGGTCGTCGTGCATTTTCTAGGGTCGTCGTGCATTTTCAGCAGGTGATATAAAAAATAAAACTGTTGTTTTAAAATGTTATCACGGTACTGTACTGCAAAACAATTTAACCATTTATTTACAGGAATCATGCTTCCTTCCTTTTCTTACTATGTCGGTATGTCGCCAGACAACGAAGGGCAAAGCTATGTAATGTGTTGCATGCTATCAAACTTCACTGCTGTCATTGAGCATTCTTTTCCAGGTCTACTGTACGCAGGCCTGGATTAACCATTGTGCTAGGGTGTGCTAAAGCACAGGGGCCCCGCAGACAGAGGGCCCCACTTTTCCTACAAATGAAATAAATAAAATAAAATCACAAATTTTTCCTGAAAAAATTTTTCAAGAAAAAAAATTAAGAAAAGTGGGGCCCCTCTGTCTAAAAAAAGTAATACATTTATCAATATATCTTCCTCTTCACGTGAAATAGAAATATGGTTCTTGTATTTTTTCTTTAAGACTTTGCAGCAAAGAAAGCCAGAAAAAAGTCGTTCGACTGAATTTCATGTTAGTTTTCTAAATCCTATTGGTAGTTAGTAGTGAATAAAAGAGCAGTTTAGAATAGAAATTCAGAATAACCTTTCATTGCAATTTGCAGTGTAGTGTGCAGTACTAACAGTGGTCCCTTGCTACAATGTTTTCCCTTGCACGGTTTCGTTGATTTAATGTGTGTGATTTTGCATCCATTATAACGTAAACATTGTTGACTTAATTTGCACATGCTTATTTAATCATCGATCACGTGCTATTTCAAAGTTATCTAACTTACCTAAGCAACGCTCGGTTTCCTCTGCAAGCGAAACCAGCTCACTTCCATTACGCTCCACGTAAGCTGGTAAGGGCCCCCATAAAATTCATTAGCACAGGGACCCCATTTGACCTTAATCCGGGCCTGACTGTACGCCTACTGAAGCGCAGCATATTTTTGTTTTCAAGATCAAACATTTGATAGTAGGCTGCACTCAGAAGTCTTGTCACTGTAAGACTTTTTCAGCTAAAATAGCGGTAACTATATTTTCGTATTTTTGTCTGATTTATTCAAAGTAGGGTTTTCTGGTGTGGCTTTGCATGAAACGAAATATCGATTAAGTTTAGAATTGCAGCTCAAAAGAAATGTGAGCAGTAGTTTCGCAACTTTATTAACTAAAATTTGATTACTTTATTACAGCAAATTAAGCTTAAGCTACTGTACACAACTACACATCACATCCTTTTAATGTGGTTTTTGTTTTGTTGTCTTTTCAATATAGCCTAAGTAGCATAGCCTAACACTTGTCGGTGTAACATAAATCAAAGGTATCTTTGGATACAGTGGGGGTTCGTCCATAAAGATTGCAGTCTCTTCAATTGTTTTTGTAGAAGAAACCAGTTGAAGTATTATTCTAGCTAAATTTGCATTGCAATAAAGTTGCAATAGAAACACTCACAGATTTGACGTTGTATTGTCTTGACAATGTTATCACGCAAAACGGTGAGGGTTTCTATAAGCAACCAGAGGGTACTTGTTCCAGACAATGGTTCACCTATTCAAACGTCATATAAAAACCGTTCAAGTCTACTGAATATTACGTCATGGAAGTTGCTAGAAAATGTGCCAAAATTGCACCATCGTTCATAGACTTGTGTCAAACCTGTTTGGACTTGTTTGGGCCTGTTTAAACAGGAAATATTACATCAGCTTTAAACACCTGTTGGAATGACTTCATAATTGTCTTTCATTATTGCGTCACAGTACTGCATACGTGAATTTGAGATATTGCTATCTATTCTGGTCATTCGTAAAATGATTGTTTGAAAGTTGGCCGCACATTTAACTGTTGGCTTAGTGCTTGCTAGCTGGACAAAGGTTCCGTCTTTTATCCAAGTAATCTGTTCTGTAGTGACAGTTTTCAGTGGTGTAAGGCGTTGCACCCCCCTCGTTTTCGATAGCCTCGGGCTAATTTTACAGAAATACACTGTTTGAAAAGAAGTTCAAGTGTGTGTTTCTTCGGTCATTATATACAGACGAACGGATTTGGGAATCTTATGTTACAATTTTCCCACGAAGAGATTATGGTTTACCGCTGTGACCAGTACTATACAAGGTGACAACCATTCTGTATTGGTCGTCAACATCGCCATGCACTACGTCATCGAAACAGCTTCCAACACACTGAAACAAGCAGAAATATTCAACCGCTTTATAGATGACATAATTTGGATATCATTTGGCCAAACGACCACAGAGTTGTTAAAACACACAGCTTGATTACAGCATTTCAAAATCACGACTTATAACTTACTTTCAGAAATCAACACCTCCTAAACTGATGAAAATGTTGGGTTTCTAGATGTTACCCACCGCATTTGTAAAACTTCGAACTTTAAATTTGTGACCACCAACTACACCAAAGAAACAGCTATAGACCGCTTGTATCCAGTGTTGTATTCGAGGGTATGCGGCGGTATACGCAGTATACTCTCTGCTTTTTCGAGCAACTATAGTAGCCTATACCGTACCCTCTGGTTTCCCAAAGAGAGTGCCTATGCTATCTTTACTGATTCTTGACAACTTCTACATCCCAAATTTGTAAAGAGGATAAAGATGTAGATTCCTCTCGGTAGGCTGTTTGGAATGTATTCATAGAAAAATAAACAATTGTGTACCTCTCGTCCAATTTTGATGTTGATAATTCATGTTATGGTAGAATAAAGATTAGTATTTTGCAAGTTGTGTATTATTTTATCATTTTGGTAAATCTGGCAGTATACCCTGTGCTTTTTTTTTACAATTACAGCACTGCTTGTATCTCAATGGCAAATCACATCACCCTACATCTACATTTAAGGCAATCATACATGGAGAAGCATTAAGACTTACGAGATTGAATGAAACACAGCACGACTATACTGCAGCACTTGAACAACTTAAAAACAAAGTTTTGAAATCAAACTTTCCCCAAAAATTACCAAAGAAAAAATTAGTTCGATTTTATTATTTTTTTATTTTTTATATAAATTATTATTTCCTTATTTACTCAAGATCACCAAAAAAAAACTACAGCCCAATCAAATGATTACATACAAAAAGCCAAGCACGATGGAAAATTTACTTACAAAATACAAAAAAATTGCCCTTACATACATACAGAAAGACCAACTTATGGCTATGACCAACTAATGCCAGCATTTGATGAATGCAAAATAGCAGTACTTAGCTAAATTATTAAATTTACTTACTCTTATTCCTGTGTTTTAACGCATCGAATCAAGACTGCAGCCGATCACCAGCCGCCACCGGTTGGGTACAAGTGAACTGTGCTTTTTGATGACTAACCTGCTCGATAGGTGATGCCACTGTGTAATAACCTGGTGCCTACTGATGTATATTTAGTTGTATGAACAATGACAAGATAACAACTTGCTGACCGGGTTCAATATTACGTGCATGCAACAGATGTTTTTAACATTTAAACTGCGTGGTTCATCCCACGATCAATAATGTCAACGAGCAATCAAGACGCAGGATCTGGATTAAACGTTGGCACCATGTGCAAGTATGAAATCCGTTCAGGATTTGCAATCGTAGGAAAATCTTCTTACAATCGAAACTGTTCTGATGCTTCACTTACGTCACGATTTCTTGAGGTTCAAAACTTAGTGAGCTATACTGTGCAAATACATTAAATTAGATTGAATTACATAAATATCCGATAGCTCAGTTGGTTAGCACGTGACTTCTTGAACGAAGAAGCTTTAAGATCAAGCGGCGCTGGTTGGTCTCTCGGGGTGTGCGCTTGAGCAACGCGTTCTAAGGACTGCTCTCCATTCAGCGGCACCTAATGAATGGAATAATTTCCCGGCAATAACACTTCAACAATCGAAAATATCACTCTGTCAATTTCGGCAACCGGCCGTGCGTCAAGAACCTCTACAAGTGTATGAGAAACTACTAGGAATAACCTATCAAAGCTTTGTCAGTCCGAGGATAAAAATTCAAAACCAACTAACCAAACCGAATATTGACACGTAAAAAATCCCACAAAGGGCGAGAAGTAATTTGGGAAATTAAGATATAGAGGCAAAAGGACTACAAAATATCAAATTAACCACAAATTTTTTTGCATTTTCCAACATTTGCAGACAAAACAGGCATTGCACAGCTAACAAAATTACCATTATTGCATCACGTCAAAAAAGATCGATTCTCCAGCTGCAATGCAAGTGCTTCACGTTTCAACTCTGTACGCGTGCGTGAAAAATCTTTAAAATTTATCTTATCTATATTGGGTTAAAACAACTACGCATTGGGGTGCTAATTCCAAACTGCTTCCTTTCTATATTCATCAAAAAATAGTGGGCTATCATTCCTCACAGCTCACAATTCTGCTTCTAGTGTTTCAAAGTGCACAGATGTGATTGCCTGAATCGATCTATTGGTAGCCTGCTCTAGTTTAGTGAGATTCCTCATTACAAGTGTTTAAACCACTTTACGTATGAAGCGTTGATCATATAAAGTTTTACATATGTATATGTAAATACAACGTAAAAAAGAAAAACAATATCACGCTTAATTGTTTTTTTTTTCAAAATTAACAAGAGCTGATCTGTCGATCAAACCTTCATGGTGCGAAACAACCTACATACTGAGATAAGATTTGTCATCCAACTAGGTGGGAATATTTCTCATGGGTACTTAAAATCTAATATTACTTTAAGACTTGTATAATCACGGCTACTATCAAGAATTGAATTGTTAAGCTTACAGACGCCTAAACTTCTAGGAGTGATTCTGAGGAGTGAATTATTTTGAAAATTTACTCTCAGATACATCACTTTTAGGACTTAAATTGTCATACTTTTTCCTCAAATCAATGCAGTTACCCTTATCACAAATCTTCAAGGGGGGGGGGAGGGAGGCTGTCAATTCAACTTTTTTTGTATCAACAGTTGTATTTCTAAAACCACTGAGGCTGCGACGACGAGATTTCTTGACTTTTCCTAACTTTTATTCACCTCTATTGAGCTGAAATTTTGAGCGAATAAAAGTTATAAATTGAGAGATATAAGGCATTTCTCAGCACATCCTTTGAAATATTTCATATTCTATTGTTTAAAATTTTCCCACCAATTGGATGAAAGTAAACCTTTGAAGACATCAATTTTACAGCATCTTCAATCCCTTGACATTGAGTTCAAAGAATATTTTCTTCATTCGAACTTTACATAGAGGCATTTGGACAAAATCCAGTCTCTACTGCTTTGAATATTGCAAACGTTCACAATAAATTATTAGATCAACTTTATGATATCCCAAATGGATCATGCGGGCGTGATGTTATGTTATTTATGAATTGATAATAGATGCTAATTACAAAGTATTAAAACCCGTATCTTATCCATTTCTCGCAACACATGCCAAAGAGATTTTGAAAGAGTTTTTCAAAATGATATTTGAAAACCACCAAAGCTTTTTCAAAAAATTGCTTATATCATTCTGCTTTTGGTTTAGACAGATAACTGTATCTTAACCCTTTGAAGGTAAGGGGAGGGGGGGAGGCTGTCAATTCAACTTTTTTGTATCAGCAGTTGTATCTCTAAAACCACTGAGGCTGCGACGACGAGATTTCTTGACTTTTCCTAACTTTTATTCACCTCTATTGAGCTGAAATTTTGAGCAAATAAAAGTTATAAATTGAGAGATATAAGGCATTTCTCAGCACATCCTCTGAAATATTTCATATTTTATTGTTTAAAATTTTCCCACCAATTGGATGAAAGTAATTTATTTGGCCCTCCTAACTGTTTCACAGGGTGAAGAGAATTGGCTGTATGTAAAATTATGTAAAAAAATTTTAATCAGAACATTGCAATGCATGTTCTTCATTATTCTACCAAAAAATAATGTGTAAAGTCACGCTACAATTACAGTCACAAGTCACCTCAACATTTTAACGTATATGAGCAGTTCTAAACTTTACATAGTTTTAATTTTCGGATATGCTCAGCGTGAATAATTTTACAAAATGAATCCCAAATTTTGAAACCGTGTCTTAAAAAATAACAGAAATATCACTCCTAAAGCATAAGAAGAATCGACAGCCCCCCCCACGCCCAAACTGAGAAAAACTCCAGGAGCCCAACCTTCTCAGGGTTAAAGATTAACTTACTTACAGTAAACCAACAAACCAACAAAACCAACACCAACATACACATAATACAAACAGCAAACAACAGAGAATCTTGGAAACTTTTCATGCAAGAGGCAGTCAATGCTTGGAATCAAATGCGACAATAAAGGAAGAAGATCTTAAAGATAATTTTTTTATAATAATATTTTTAAATATAAAAGTTGAAAAAAAGTTTTGGTTTTGATACAAATTTTTTTTTAAAGTTCCAATAAAACAACATGCAACCGCAAGTCAGACAAGAAGTATGTTTACATTTGCATGGAAAATTAAATCGAACACCTGAGAACTTGACCTTTCACGTAATTATTTTGTAACAAAGAGAAATGATTTCTCAATTCAAACTCAAATATATAAAATGTATACTCTCATTAAATATTCTCATTTTACTGCGCTAAGGTGATCTATAAGATCGAAGAATTGGCCATTGTCTGTAGTTTACAATGTCTTTTTAGACATCTTCTTAATTAAAACAAATAAATGAGAGTTAAAAGTTATGTATGTTTTACGTTGTATGAAGCTACATGTACTGGAGAGGTTACTGTTAGTTTTTTACAATCATCAAATAGTGTGCTTTTTCAAGTCATGCTTTTAAATAAACTTTTAAAAGGAAAGTTTTTACTGTTACATTATCAGAACCATGCTACATTATGTAAAAAATTAATTAATGTAGGTCGGTAATTTAGTAAGTTTTAAGTTAAATGGGCTCAAGGCACTTGGGTCTAGCCAATCTCCGCTTTGAAGGTCGGCTAGCCAATATAACTCACAAGGTTAAGGTTAAAATGCGTAATGTGTTAAATATAAATAGGCAAGCATTATAAAACAACTTTAGCACGTACGTCATACATCTTATATAACATTATGAACATTAAACATGCATTATATAAGATTAGATTATAAGTAAGGTTTTATAATTGATTGCATAATCAAACATTATACGAGAAGTGGAATTGTTTTGAATTGTAAACTCAAAGGTTGGAAAAAGAAAGTAGACAAGTCAGACTGTCAGATGAGTAACATGATGCGTTCTACAGATGCAAATTAAGCTAAACTATCACAAGATGTATAAAGTGACCATCTGCTTTTATTCCGACGTTTCGTCAATCAGACACGACTGACTTCTTCAGGGAACTAGACCAGGTAGTGACTACCTGTCTAGCATGGAAAAACACAGGACCAAGTTGCTGAAATCAACTAAACATGCAAAATGAAAATTCAACTTCTATACAAAAAATTATCCCGCGTAAATTTTGAAATAGAATAAAAGGGGGTTGAAATGAGATTGTAGATTGTCAGACTTTATGTTCTAAGTATCTCCAGAGTATCTCCGAGAGTTTCTAGTAATTTTTTGATTTTGCTAGTAGCCTTATCTTGCTCACACATAAAGGAAACACAAAAAAAGTTGCTCAACTCCACAAAGCCACAAAAGAAGCAAAGATGAGAAGTGGGTTATCTTTTCAAAGGTTATTCTCGTAAACAGCACACACCTTGCAGAAGAAGAAGCGGTGCTAGTTATGCCAATCTACAAAGAACAAGATGGTGCAAAATCCTGTTCTAGATATTGTAGACCTGTTTGTCCAAAACAAACTGTCACCACCACCATGTGTAGGCTAACGCGGTGGTTTCAACCTGTTAAAGAGCGGTTTGCACTTTTTTCATTTCTTAAAAATTTCATCAGAACAAAACCACCAAAGTTAGTTTGCAGCTATTTGTTTTCCCTATTTATGGGATGACAATGGAAAGGTTTGTTCATTGAACTCGTGCACTTGAGCCTCAAAAGATTGATTTGAAATTCACTGTGATGTATTTTGCCTGCTACTGTTCTAAGAAAATAGGCCTAAGGCACTTAAAAACGTGAGAGAAATTTTGTGTCAATAACAACAAGAACAAAAGTTTAATAAATAAAGAATTAGCATTTATTAAATATACATAACTGCAGACAGTTTACACTGTTTCGGCCTTGAGGCCTCTTCAATGCAGTAGGTACACTGGGTATGGTCACGGAGATATATACCTCCGGTTTCGTGTGATGTTTTCCCATTTGTGGAACCTAAGCTCCAAATATGGTACTATCAAATATCCAAGTATATTAATGACTGGTTTGCTATTGAACATTTTTGGAAGTTCTCGACCAGTTACACAACTTGTTGCTCCAAAGCTCCCAGCATTAGGTGAGAAAGTGTTTAATTAAGAATAAAATTCCATTTTCTTGTTCTGATTTAAATCAGTGCACTAAACCGCATTTCAGTAAAGTAAGTAGTGGGATTTTGAGCAAGAACCAGTGGCGTAGCCAGAAAACTTTTTTGGGGGGGCCAAATATTTGATGAATTGGAGAGAACAACAAAGTGTTTGATTTAAGCCATCGCCACTTGATGTGCAGTGGCGTATCCTGATGGGTTGAGCAAGGGAAGCAATGAAAGTAGTGGGGGGTTAGAGCGTGCCGAAGGCACACGTGTTTTAGGGGGGTCCGGGGGCATGGCCCCCCCGGAAAATTTTTGAAAAATTACACTCAAATAATGGATTATAGCGCTTTCTGGAAACACTTTTAGGGTAATACTTGTATGAAGTTTATTAGCAGATAAACAGCTATTAACTTATTAAAGGTAGCTCTTACACACGAACGGGCAAAAACTGCGGCTAAAATTAGAGAACACCAAAAACTCAGCTACACAAAAACTCAATAACTACACAAAAACCCAACAGAGTAAGCCATTCTGAAATTGCTTCCACAAATCAGTTCAAAGAAACGTAAATCGCGTAAACTTTGCACGATTTACGATTTGCAAATTTATTGGTGTCTTTCTGTGTGTCTAAAACAAGTCCTGGGGGGGTGTTAATAGCCAGATGTCTAGGAAAAGGTTATAAATTTCTACAAATTTTATTACATTTTCAACAAAGAGCTCAACTTCAGAATCCAAACTTGGAAAATTTGGGGGGGCCATGGCCCCTTTCGCCCCCCCTCCCTGGCTACGCCTATGGCAAGAACTCTTAGTGTTTAGGTCATCAGGTGTTTTAAGGTCTATCAAGAGCTCCTATAACCAAAGTTTAGCATGTTTGATTTTCCATATTTAAACATATCATTACTTCTTTGGATAAAACTCACGAATTCGTTCTTTAATAATATATCAGCTGCATTTGACGTTGGTGGACCATCGCATTTACTACTTTGGTTTAGTAAATGAAAGTTAGTTACGAGATTGTAGGGAAATCTTTGAATTTCTTATTCGTATTTGAGTCTATTGGTGGTGATTAAAAGTTTAGGTTATGCAGATGAGCAATCTTCGCATCCAACTTTTTTATGCAACATTAACTTTCACGGTGTAGTTACCAGAAGCGAGTAGTTCTGGACTTCATTTGCATCAAATTACTTTTTGAATACCGATACCGGTAGCCTATACTCGTTTTGGAGATTTCTGTAATTTGCATGCGAAAGTCCGCTCTTGATGAAATACACTAGCTTTTGTTTCATGCGCATTTTTATCTGTGGTATAAAGCATTTGTTTTGTATGGTGCAAGATGATTATGCTGATCTATAGCCCTGACATCATCCAATCACTAAACCTACATACATAAATAAATTGGTCGCATAAGTAAGGTACATAGGCTAATATTGTAGCAGTTGTTTTTAAAATATTGCTCGCCAAATTTCTATTAAGTTACTGTAGACTACGAAATTGATTGAGATAACACCTCGCGATGCCAAGTACAACTGTGCCAAATGCAGCAATCTTCTAACAAAACAAACCACTTCAATCCCATAAACATAAAGAATGTAGCTTTTTGCAATACCGTTGACACAGATAATTTACACAAAGTACGCCCCGCTAACAAAGTGAAGTTTCTGATAGTCGTTGCAGTGTTGTTTAGAGAATTATTTCATTCACTAGGTAGTCTACTGATGAATGGAGTGCAGCCTTGAAATGCGTTGCTCAAGCGCAGACCCCGAGATCCAAACAGCTCTGGTTGATCTTGAGTCGGCGCTTGACCACTCAGCTAACCTGGAAGATTTCTAGAAAGGTAGTTGCAAACTTGCAATCCACAAACACTACGCAGTCTGAATCATCCTAAAAATGAGCTTTTACTATTTCAGCCATTCTACCTTCTTATGTAGGCTAGTTGGAGAGAAATTAAATGTTCCATGGCCACCTGGAGATGCGGCCTGATTTGTCACATTTTGCAGATTTTGATTACAGCTACTGCTAGGGCTTGACTGACATTTTTTGAGATGTTTTTACTTTTTGCGGTTTCCTAATGACAAAAAACTTGTTTGTTGCCTTGGGGAAGCAGTAGCAAATGAGAAAAAGTAAGTTGAAAAACGCAAAATCAGACTGTTATTGAAAATTAACAGTCTGACTAAAATTTACAAAATCAACTTTTCTTTGTTTTTCAACATGTGGGGATGTTAAAACCTATTGTGTCATCTGGGGAAAAGAATAAAGAAAGCGTAAAAATCTCATTTTTAGAAAAATTTATTTAAATGTTCGCCCAAAGTTAAAAAAAACCTGGAAATTTCTGCAAAATGTGACAAATCAGGCCGTATCTTTAGGTGGCCATGGATGTTCTAATATCAAAGAAGAGATAAATGCTTCAAAAATAAGTTGAGAATCACTTCTTTGAATTAGCCTATTGCACATGCCGAAATATAAAAAAAATCATGCAGCTTTCATCTAACTCATTCGCACTCGGTTTTTCATCAGCATTACATTTTTTTCCAGCCGCACAAATGCGTACCAACGCACGAGTTGAACAGTAGGCCTACCGGTAACGAATGCAATAAATGGATCCGACAAGCTTTAAGTGCTACAATGTGGACTAAACCTTATGGTTGTTTATATATTTTTACAACTTTTTCCTGTTCTTTATACGGCTTTTTCATAATTACAGTATTATGTTCACTTCTTCAGGCTGTTGAAGATGAAATAACACAAACAAGCTAAATATCATAACAAAACCATCAAAAACAATAAAAGAACATAAAAAACTAATGAACAAAAAATTTCCTTTAAAATAAAAATCGCATGCAACAGCGATACGTGTCGAAATAACTTCTTATGCATTATTGTTGGGAATTTTTTGGAGTATATATTTTAAAAGAAGATTTGATTTAAAAGCAAGCAGTCAAAAACAAGCGTTGTTGTTCTATTACAAACTGCAGAAAATTTGTATTATTTGAAAATTTTTTGTTGAAAAAAAAAAATAATAAAAATAAAAACTTAAATAATTGTCTCTCAAAAAACGAAAAACTTTTACCGGTATCAAAATTTTTATTTTCATGAAAAACGCAAAAGCTACAAACCATAAAATTTCCCTCAGGCTAGTCTTTAAAATATGCCTACAGTATAAAAGGTGAAAGTTTCGAATTTCATGATATTCTTGTAATGTTTATTAATGTGTCTTACAAGTTCCAGGCTATCAGGGTATTAAAAAGCGAATGGATTGTTTGAAGTACTCTGCTATAAATTTAGAGCACATGGATATTTTTTTGCAAAGAAATAGCATAAAACTGTGATCAGTTAATTTTAATACTTTAATTTTCATAAAACTAGAGGACTACGGTTAATTTCTTCAAGGCTATAAATAGCAGCATTTTTTTACAATAATTTCAGTCTGGTGTAAAACACGAGATAAGGAGAGGTTGTGTCTACAAACATTTGTCGGACTCAGTTTTGATGCAAAAAAATAGATTGGTTAATCTTGTTGGTTTCTGATGCTTTTAACTTTACTAAGTTAGTTTATACTGATTTTAAAGTTTCAAGCTTTAGTTGTTGTTTATTCTTTTGACAACGTGTTTGCTGTCGCGGTAGTATACGACTAACAATTATAGTTAATATGGAAAAAAAAACTCCCCAAGACTCCAAAGTGTCATCTCCGACACCGCCCTTCATTCAACCGAAATGTTTTTGCCAAGAAGGCAAAAGGCATTCCGGACTGGCGTCCGACTATTCCGCTCCAACATGCACAAATGGGGAATGGCTCCATCTGAAATTTGTGAGTGTGGCAAGGAAGAACAAACCGCATACCACACTATCTGCAACTGCGCCATTTACCATGCAGCAAGTGGTGTGCGTGGTCTGCGTGAACTGGATGACGAATCTATTTAGTGGCTGCTCAACACCTGCTCAAACATCTAGGGTGCCTCTTCCTAAGGCACTGGTAAAACGCAGAGCCCTTCGACCCCTGGAGTGGCGAAGAAGGTTCCCACGAATAAGAATAGATAATATGTATTTTATGTTATCATTGCAAAGGTATGTCAACTATCAGCGAGAAAAAAAGGTTCAACTGTTTTTATACATAACTTTCTATCCATTAAAACTTTTTAAACTATTTTTGTATGCTTAGACTCAGATAAGACTAAAGGGTAAAGGGTGACAGGAGTATGCTCCTGCAAAAACAAAAACTTACTTAGAATCAAAACCATCACAGTTTAAATATGTTTCAGTGTGCTTTACTCAGTGCCTTGAAATCGGCATTATTAGCATTTTCATGTCAGGTTTACACTTTCATTACGTTTGCTAACAAATTTGTTGAATTTCAATAAAATCAACGAAAGTTGTGCTAAAATCTTAAAAGCATATGGCTCCAGCTGTTTTCGTTTCTTTGTTAAATTAAGCTCCAAATTGGACAAATAGTTGATCAATCTAACAAATAGGAAAAACGCTTATCCTGGTATAGCCTATTGGCTATAAAACAAGCTATCTCAATCAAAATTCAAAATTGAAAACAATCCTCCTGCTTTACAATATTAATTAGAATACACTGTCAGATATTAATTTGTCATCCGTGCGCTTTTAGACCACATTTTGATACGTTAAAAAAGCTTTTTATGTTTGTAAAGCAAAGTAATAAAATTTAGCAACACTAGTATTTTAAGCCATCACAAATAAGATGATACATTTCAATAAACTCAGTAATAATTAAATAATTATAGTATTCATGAAACACATAGATCAATTCAATAGACTAACGAAAAGCGAAAAATTAAAATATCTTGATACAAAATGGACTTCGCTTACACCCAAGCTTTATTTTTACACCTAAACAAAAAAATTGCACTGCGCATAGCTCACTGTCTGCAGTTTGAGCACTTTGGCAAGGTTGGCGAAAGTACCAATGTTGTGGCCTCTTTATGGACCACAAATTGGTACCTTCTCCAAGCGAGATTTAAAGTTCCGTGGTCATACCTAGTGTGCCTACTGTACTAAAGGTGTGCGGAAAACTAAGCTTGTCTCCCTAGCCCGTTCCGCCATTCCAAATCTTGCGGACGAGTCATATAAAATTTTCGATGCACACTTTCCTTCCACAGGTATCTAGACTCCCCAGTCTGGTCCCCACGACCTAAGCTTGTGAACTTCCTCTTCCGGGTGCATCGCCACCTCAAAATCACGCCGCTCCCAGCCGCAGCGTGTATCTTATCTTCAAACGAAAACTATTTTATTCAACAGGTAAATAAAACTAGGTTGTTTTTAAATAATCAATAAATTATACATTTTTTTAGGTTGCACCTGATGTTTGTAAACGCTTTTTTAACAACAATGAGTGTTGTGTTCAAAGATCTATGTCCGCAGATTTGAGAATGTCGAATGCAAAAATAATACATTTGCCACCATTTCAGCAAATACAAGATTTTAGTTACAAGGATTTTTTACTGATTACAAAGAAATTACCTAGAAGTGTTTAATTGCTCCATAAAGACAATTATTCACTTTCTCAAAATCAACATCTTTCTTTGAAGAACAATTCAATTATCTTAAAAACTGTATCAATGACGGAAAATACTAGTTTTGACTTGTTCTTTCAGGAGAGTCCAATCACGACTCAGATTAGCATGCCAAACGTAAATTCGGAGGCAGTGAATTGTCGTGCCTTTATGCATCAACGCTCTACAAGAGCTTCAGAAGCTATTGCCTCAGCAAACAGTATTTTGGAAAAAAATTCTGGAAAAGATAACTACTTTATTGATCAAGATATTCAACAAAATATTGCTTGCAATTATTCTCCATATTCAGACAAAGACTTTCTTTTTTGGCCCAAATCCAATTGTTCCGAAGAAGTAAATTCGAATGAATGTGTGTTTGATTGTCAATTTTCATCTTCAAGTTGGAGCAATAGAGCAACAAATAGTGCATTGTTTTATCCCCAGGTATGCAAACAAAATCAATATGGCCATTCATCTTTAATGGAAGTGAAGCCCTCTGAAGAAAATTCAGAAAAATGTAGAAAATCTAGCAACTGCAGCGAAAATAATTTCCTGAGATTTCACCATCATGTTCCATTACACGAACAACATGAAACAATAGAATCATTTCCGACAAGCGTAGCTCTCAATAATATGAACTTTTCATCCTCTGATGAAAGATCAAATTCAATTAGTGGTATTTCCAACGAACCAAATGAAGGGCTGCAATCACTCAATTTATTCCATTGTGATGCTTCTGTATCCACTGTTTGTTCTAATCGTAGACAGTATCAGCCAACTGATGTATATGCTGAAACAAATGCTGCTTGTGAAAGTGTTTTTAGTGATTTAAGTGATTATAGCTGTAAATCAGAAGATATGCTGAACCCGTTTGAAAAATTACAGCAATACAAAAGCAACCCTAACCCAGCAGATTCTTTAAGCTCTTTCAGACGTCAAACATTCTCCACCAGCAGTTCTCTGTCTGAGACTAATCATAGTACAAAATACCTGAATAGATTCGTATTCAATCAGAACTCATCAGTCTCTCTACCTATGTCACAACCACAGGAAGCCACACATCAACCTCATGATACGCCAATTGGTTCTTGCAATTCTCAAACAAAACAACCAGCAAAAATTTGCAATAACAGAGCCTCAGAATTCCTAGAAGGAGATCGGCCTTACGCCTGTTGGATAGAGGGATGCGAAAAAAGATTTTCTCGCATAGAAGAAGTGAATCGACATGTCAGAATTCATACAGGTGTGTTTTGCAACTTTTTCTATTTTTATGTAGTATTTAATAAAATTGTAAAAAGAAATGTTGTAATACACATTTGCTATCACAACTATATCTGCTCATGATGATGATTTCTTGTGGTTATTATTTGTTTATATTGTGAAGTCTTAATGACCAAATGAAACTGGAAGCGTTAGACGTTAGGCCGATAAAAAGTTTGGCTATTTCTTCATATAACCATGTTAGAAAGAGTTGCGGATGTTCTCGATCAAAATATCAATATCAAAACTTTGATTGTAAAAATTCACCCTCCAAAAACTAATACAACCTTTGTAAGCTAAGTTCAAAGTGCATCAATCCATCAGTCAATATTTTTGTTTGAAGGGTCTATATGTATAAAGCATGCAAATAGTTTTATATTAATATAATCGTTGAATCTTTGAAAGTTTACGCCATCGCTGTTCAAATTTTCATTTCTCTTTTAGGTTATCGTCCATTCACTTGCACCATTTGCTTTCGAACGTTTTCTCGAAGTGATCATTTGCAAACCCATACTCGAACTCACACCGGCGAAAAGCCTTATGCCTGTACAATTTGCTCCAAGCGGTTTTCACGGCGAGATGGTTGCGAGCGACACAAGAAGATTCACAACAAAATAAAGCGAAAAAAGCATTTAAAAAAGAACTCTAGCTAAAAATGTTGAAAATATTTGACTTAGCTGGAACATTTGTTTTTGTGTGTTTATTGATGGCGATCAATTAATGGTTAATATAGTTTGCTGTGGCTAAATTCAAGTCAGAGTCTTTTCATAATTTGCATTTTATAAACATTCTGCAACTAACTGGCATTAATTAGGATGTATCTATTATGTAGTAGTCTGACTATAATAGGTGTTATTAAGTACTAAACGTTAAATATTTTGTTAAATTTTATTTATATATTAAACAATTTGCTGTTTTTGTGCTAGTTTAAAAAGCATTTATACGATTTTCATTAAAGACATATTTTTTGAAGAGGATAGTGTTTTGTAGGTTTAAACACGCTTGAAAACGTTCTATTTCACTGAACATTATGGCTGAAAGTACCGTTTTATTTATCGCCATTGTCATGTACATAATTGTATTGCGCCCAGGAGCATAGTTTGCACTGTGGATGTGGCGCTAAATAAATGTTGTTGTTATTATTATTATTAGTACTTTTATTTGGAAAATACATTCCAGTTTGTAAATTCTCAAAGTTCTGTTATTTACTCACTGTAACTAAACTAAAAATGTATAATCTCTGTTCTCATTCTAAACGGAAGATGTATATAAAAATATAGCGACCACGCCCATTCCATTGACAGATTGGTAACTTTGTGGCAGAAATTCCATAGAGATCTGCATGTAGTATGGCCAAAGCCTGCTATTGGTAGTAACGTACTCTGGGAAGCAAGCAGCCTATTATCATGCAATAACTCACGATGTTACCATTTAAATCGGTTTATTCTGTCAAGAATGTGTGGTGATGTTCAATATGATACAATACAAGATATAGGGCTGGAAGAAGTTAACATTCAAAACTTGAACAGGGTGAAGTTGACGTAACTCATGCGTAATCAATATTTCACTACTACATGCATTTATCTACAAAAAGTATATTTGTAATGTCTTATTCTTATTTGTTTTGTTTTTATAAAGCTGTCAGCATCATAAACAACCTATTTAAAAATGGGGCTATTGCACTTAGCTTAATAAAAAAAAAAATAGTACCCTATAAATTTATTACTGTACATAAATTTATTAATTTTATACAATTTATATACAATTTATAAATTTATACATAAAATTATTACTATAAATTTATTACTGTACATGTGTACATCGCATCTATTGAGTTCTATGTGGTGTTTCGAAAAAATTCGTATTAGGAAATAATGTTGTTAGTTTTTGAGAAGTATATGAGTTTAGGAACTACGTGTCAGTGAAATACAAAAGTTTAATTTTGAAAATTCAATAAACCCTGAAGAACTTAGTCGCGTATTGAAATGATAGTTTGTGACGTTGTATTTTAAAAATCACTCTTCAAATGGTATATTATGTTTCTGACTAATGTTTCGTTACAAAACATGGACTAATATGAAAATATTTCCACGTGTTTCTTTTGTCGCATTCACGCTTATGTTTGAAATTAAAACTTGTACTCGCTAGCAAAGAATAATTTTGCTCGACTAGATGGATGGATGGTCATATAATTATTTTTGTTTGGATGCGAAACAAAACGTAGTCTACTGTTTGTTGCCCCCAAAAGGCGTAAAAGGTCGTCGAGTCCGCACTTTCTTATTTAAAAAGTTACACGAAAGCAAGTATTGCGTTTTCAAACAGCGAATTGACACATTAGGAAGGAAGGAAGAACAGAAAAGTGTTTTTTGAAGAAGTGTTTTTTGCAAGTTTTACTGAATAATTTGTTGCCTTTTTATGTTTTTTTTCTTCATATTTTGAGGTAAATTGCCCCATACCTTGATTCTTATACCTAGATACGATTCTTATTTAAATAGAAATTTTTATTATTAATATTCAATTATTGTTAGGTATTATTCTATTTGAATAAGTAAACGTAGATTTATTACCAAAACACACAAAGGCATAAATGTAGAGTTATTAGGCTACTGTCACAGCTTAGTTTAAAAAAATTCTTTTTTGTACTCAAAACATATAAAACAAGAAGGTTCGTTGCTTCATTTGGAAATATTTTGCGTCTATGGTCAGTGGTCACACAGTACAATATACTGCACTTGATATGGATTGCAATTCCAACCGAGTGTATAGTTTGAAATATGGAAAAAAAAGCTCTTGCAGGCCACTCTCACAACTCGGCAACATTATGAAATAGTACTAAATTTACTCAAACGTAACTGAGTTACCTTCTTCGTCGTGTGAGCGTTTAGGGCCAAGGGTCTATCCTTTTACCACCCGAAATTCACGATGTTTCCGGACTACACTGAAAGGCTACTGGATAGAAGCCAGTCTTTGATTTTATCATGCAAGACGGGAGACCTTCCACTACGTTTTGTGGCTTAACCCTATCTGTAGTGACACGGAGTTTTATGACGACGCCCCACTTTATTAGTGAAATAATTCACAGAAGGAAATATGCTAGAAATGTGAAATTTATTGACTTTTAGATTTTATTCTTTTCAAATTTTCTACACCTAAACTGGTCATTTTTCTACCTTCCTGTCCTTCACAATAAGCATTTCGTCTCAGGTGGGTAGACATTGTCGTGCAATAGTAGCAATAGTAGTTATATATAATTTTATGTTAATACTAGTGCAATATAAATGGTAGTGCGATTACTTTGAAATGTAGACCGGTTTAAAAATGGCTTATATTAATAAGCACAAGTAATTTTTTGTTTAGTTTAGTTAGAATTCAAAAATTTCAATTTTGAAGCTATTTTCGGAAAATTATAATAAAAACCGACTTTCTGAAGTTTTTTCATCTCAAACACTTTATTTCAATAAATTTGCTGAGTAATTATTTAATTTCTATACGTACAATATGGCTGTTACCTTGTAAAATATTGCAGTCTGTGTGATTTTTATCGCTCCCCTTATTAGCGATTAATTAGCACGGGCTAAGATAGCCTTTGACGTGCTTTCCACGTACGAAATCAGCTCGTATTAATATCGGGTTAAAGATGGTACGGTCGTTGATGATGCGGTCTGCGGTCTATTCCTCGGCACCACATTTACAGGAGAGAGAGGAAGCCATTTCCCATTGGTGCATCAATTTCTCGTACCCGGCTGCTACATTGCATGTTGTCAATGAAGTTGATTCATGGTAGACGTTTAGTTGCATTTTTCGCATTGAGATAACCTTGTTATAACGTGACAACGTAACTTCTTCGATTTCATAAGAATAATAACCTATTACCTGCCGATCGGTTAGCATCTCGTACTTTGCTTCTGCACGGTCTGCTTGCATCATTCCAAATAAGGTCATATAAAAGACAATTCTGCACTCACAGTCAACTTTTGTGCTTGTTTGATACAATATACACTATTCTGAGTAGTAACGTGGTCACTGGTCAGTTTGTAAGGAAAATTGATCAGTAACGTATCACGTCAGAGTCAGAGCCAGATTGAAAGCATTGTTGGGCCAGAAAGAGCTACAGTCAGGTGGTGAGGATGTGATTTTCTGGATTTCAATCTGATTGGACGGTGAACCATCTTCGATTTGTGAAAATTGTTTCCGTTTTGACTTTCAATAAACAATGCCACCCCATTCTTTAACAGGTAAGAATTTAGTTAGAAGAGCAATCCTGAATTGAAAATGCACAATCACTCAAAAGTTAAAACAGGAGGCCCATTTGTGGAGTGGAAAAAATACCATGTTATTTTTATGAAAAATCGATTGCAGATGATAATGAAACTTTCCCGTATGTGAAATTGCATAGCGAGCAAAGACCAGAAGTATTCAAACTTCCATCACGATAGTTAATCACTTTCAAGCAAGCTAGAGTTAATGGAGAAAGTGAATTGTAGATTGAGTAATGATAATTAACAACTTACCATTGAATCAAAATACTTAAATGAAGAAGATTATGTACGATTATACTGCACAAAAGTCATTACTAAGTTTATTAAGCATTAGTAATAAGTTAATAACGCAGTTAATTCGATTTTGTTCATTGTGTTGTTATTTTGTTTGAATGTACTGTATAAGGTTAGCAAACAGCAAAACTTAGGCAAGAAAGGTTAAACGTAAAATCACTGTCATACAACATGACAATTAAACACCCAAACCTTCAATCCAAAATTATGATTTAGGTAAAGTGACTAGTACAATACAAGGGGTTTTACCTTCACAAAATAGCGTTTGCAAGAGATTCTTTTGTATCCGTCCGAAATTATTTTAGGGGACCGTAAACTTTGCAATGGGTCCGGGAGTTTGAAGAAACCACCGTGTATACATGGGATAGAGTGCGTTTTCTCTTAGTAATATCCTGATTTGGGGCTTGAAATTGTTCTTGATACCGGGCCCGAATTATCCTCTTAATGATCCTGCTTTCACATATATAAATTTTGTTTCATGATTAAAAATTTGAACCATAGGCATACGAAGCCGAGTAACGTGCTCAAGTTTAACATCTTCAAGTTTATTACATATAGAAACACAAAACTACGCAACAAATTAAGTATCGAACGTTTTCGACATCACAAGATGTCCTCTTCAGGAATAATATACATACAACTTAACTACACCTGAATAAAATACAATGGTTAAACTAAATCTATAAACAGGAAAAGACAAAAAACTGCACAGTACTTCTGACTAGCTCAAACTCAACAATATAGGCTCTGCGAGAATCAAAGGTAACTGCATCAAAAGGTGTTAATCAGATCACATGATATGGTAGAAAGGCAAGGTGCGAATGTTAAACTGCATCAAAAGGTGAGGATGTTAAACTTGATCACGTTACTCGGCTTCGTATGCCTATGGTTCAACAAGACAAACTTTCTACCGAAGCTCGATTAAAAATTTATTTGCAACAATTTTAAGAATTGTCTTTTTTCTAAATATAGCAACTCTGTGTTTACATTCTTGTGATATATTTTGTCAAGTCAACTTGCAGAAGTTGTTAACTGATACTAAATGTTTAGAAAAAGCCTAACCAGTGCAGACTCACCATAAAGATGAAG
This sequence comes from Aplidium turbinatum, assembly GCF_918807975.1. Taxonomy (NCBI): domain Eukaryota; kingdom Metazoa; phylum Chordata; class Ascidiacea; order Aplousobranchia; family Polyclinidae; genus Aplidium; species Aplidium turbinatum. Next base: position 13,333,909 of record NC_137477.1, on the reverse strand, counting down.
CAAATAATATTCTTTTACACAATAAAAAAAAGCTATAATTTTGATCTAAAAAAATATCGGAGAAAAGTAGTGATTCAAAAATCTTTCAGGTGCTACCCGAGCAACTCCCTTAAGTTGGAAAAAGTTATAATACTATTTGCGAGGACTTTCATATTACGTAACGTGAATTACTGTATCATAATTACTTTTATTTTATTTTTTTGGGGGAGGATTTCAAGTGTTTATGACGCAAAACCCAGGTTGTTCTTGATCAACAGAAACGCCAAGACATTTCAATTTATTTACTAGTATTGGCAGCAGTAAAAGTGTAGCCTTTTCGTGGTTTTTCCGACTTATGCACAGATAAAAGACCTTAAATATATTTAGTCTAATATTAACAAGCGTTTTGCACCACGTCTGTAGGCCCTAAGCCGATATTACTTAAGCTTTCTTGCTTTTTATTGTATATTCATAAGATTTCTGGACGTAGGCTGTATGCAAATATTGTAAGAAACTTCCGAATGATAAGCAAATAGAAAACATTTGAGAGTCACTGGAAGAAAGGGTTTTGGGCAATAGTTTGAAACATTCAAAATTTGGCTACATTTGACATTTTAAACAACAACTCGCTTATTAAATTGTGTTTGCTATGTCTTTTTGTTAAGTTTCTGCAAACTTTTGACGGTAAAATTACGTAAGGTACACGACTTTACAGTACATCACGCGTTTAGCTTACATAACGCATGTCCTCAGGCGACGTACACAACTGATTGCATAACGTGAAGAGTTCACCACCTCTACGGTTAGACAGCTCGCATTCTCACGTAGGCACGCCGCAGTTACATAACGCTGAAAATTTACATGCAACCTTTGTCCATTTTATGTTGCATAACGTTGCAATGCCCAACAGAACAGACGATGATCAAGACGTCATAAAACCTGTAAGTTTTTGCACTATCACTATTATCAGGTTACAAAATATAAATATTGTGAGATTAAATTTTAGATGATTGTCTAATAGGCAATGCCGAAAACAACCAAGCCTGTTCAAATGATGCAATCAAAACTTTACAGAAGCACAAACACAGACGTAATTCCTGGTCAAACTGAGACGTTTGGAATTTCCAGTATTATTCATCCAACCTTTCTGCGTCTTACAGTACATTTGCAAATGAAGGAAAGTTTGTTTAACAGCATCACTTCTAGCAAAACTGAGCAAGTGACACCCATTAAAGTGAGAAAAGGCATAACTAATGTGCAAACAAAAGATGCAATATTTCTTAAAAAAAACATTTGTTGAAATGTTTTCATGGTTTGTCTATATTTTTCACTATCAGAGGTGAGAGACTTCTCCACTGTTTAGCACTTAACAGAAACATATAACAGTAAAAAAAAGAAAACTTTCACTTGAGTAAACTGCTACAATTACAATGAAATCAAGTCAACTAGTGAGATGGAATTGTCTGTAAACCAATGAATCTTGTACAACTTGTAAAAGATGGGTTGACAAGGTATTAAAATTAAGTTCATAATTTTGATAACAGTATTTTAACGTGATCTAGAAACCGCGTAACATGTTTATTGGTGAAAATATGATTTGGAAACATTAATTTCCTTGTTACAGCTTCAAGTTACGCCCTTACTTCTTAAGTGTCTTTTGTAAGGAGTATGAAATGCTACTGAGTTAAATGATTTCGAGGTAAAAGTTTTTCATGTTTTCGTATAAAATTCCTTAAATTCAACATTTGCGTCGACTATTCGTGTTGTAGAGTTTGCAATTGATTCTGCTACTTGAAAATGTTTTTTTAAAACATTAAATTAACAATATTTTTAGATGCGTTCTAAGTATTTTTGTTTGAAATTATTGGTACGTATTTTTAAAATCCTAATCTCATATTTTCACAATGAAATTGAAAGCAACCAGACGCTTTTACAGACTTAAACAAAATATCTCTAAGTCTATCTCAACAAAGGCAGCAAGAATATACCGCGAGTGGCTTTCGCGTATTTGTACCGCCAGTAGCAAAAAGCATTTTTTCATCTCTAGAGTATGTCGGGTTTTTCGTAACATTGTTTTATGTGGAACGTGCAGAATATTCATAACCGTTGACATTTTTGTCTGTTTGTTGCTTGTAAAGGTTATTTCAGTTTCATTCAATCATTTAGTTTCTTTCTCCTAATTTTCAAACCATTTCCTGCTCTTCTGTGATAAATAAAATAAAGTTTATTGACCTGCTTAGCTGCTGCTAACAGAAAATATCTTTTACCTCAGCTTGTTTTATAGGAAAATTTCCCTTCAATGTATAGGCAATGTGATCTATCTGTTTTGAATCATCGATTTTAACTTTTTATGATGACGTTTGTGTTTTAATCATTATCCTCATTTAACATCAAGAAGAATGACACAATTCGCCACCTATATGGTTAAATAGGTTGAAAAATAGTTGCAAAGCAACGCGTATGTGCAAAAAATGCAACAATGTATAACACTTGCTTGTTATTATTAAATGATCATAGGCCTACTAATTTCGAAGAGATTGTTGAAACCGAAATCATTAAAAGTACCCGAGAAAAATTTACTTTCGCTTTTTTATGTTTCTAAGGATGTTAGTTGACAAACTGGTGTAGTGCACCAAATTACGTTAATCGTAATTGAGACCTTTGAATCACTTTTATCGCAGCAGAAAATTATAAACGAGATACTAAAACGTTGAAAGATGGAAAATTTGGAACGTCAAAGTTAAATTTTTGTCATTATTTTTGAAAAATAATATTGCAATAAACGTAGAATTTTATGACAAATAAAAGAAGTATTATTTTCACAACTACATCGGGTGAACGGTTTTTAAATATTATAAAATTACCTTTCGAAACGGTAGCAATTACTAAATTCCTCATCTCACACTTACTCCTCGTCTACCGTGGGTCCAATGGACCCCAAAACAAGTTTTGCTCTGCGATTTCTCAGGAGATATAGCAGATGCGATATTGATATACCTTGACTTTTCACAACTTTGTTTGATCTTTAGGAAAATATAATAATTATTAATCTCAAACAAAAGTTGAAAGCATAGAAAAAGATAACAGCATCTTGCACCGTGGGGTCCAACGGACCCCATGCATGCTGGATTCGAAGCAATCTTGTATTACAACAGCACTAAAAGAGGAGTCGACACTATTGACACAATGGTTAGGAAACACACTTCCAAAAGAATGACGAGAAGATGGTCGATAGCTCTATTTTACAATATGATCGATGTCACTGCTGTCAATGCTTTTGTGTTATGGCACCATTTGCAATGCGAAAATAGCAGCACAACATTCAGCATGAATAAGAAGAAAATTTTTAGATCCAACTAAAAAAAGAGCTTGCTGGATTACCAGCTTCGACTTCAATATCAACAAAACATCTAGATCTGCAACAAAATAAAAGAAACAGCTGTTGAAGATCAGGCGCCAAAATCAAAGAAGGCTAGATGCTATCTTTGCGAAAGACACAAACACCAAAAATGCAGACAATTCTGTACTACTTGCAAACTCAACGTTTGCCAAGAACATTTGCAAATCATTTTCAATGAATACGATAATAAATGAACTCCCAATACTTCTTGTGAACTAATATGTAGGCCTAATATGCGTTTTTTAGCCAAATCTCTCAATAGTTTGACCATTGCTCAAGAATAGATCAATTCCGTATTAGTTTGGTTTGTGCATGGGCTGCTGTATGACTTCTTTGTTAAATTTCGAGTATGTTTGGTTTTTCTACATTGTTTATAAGTTATGATTTTTGTAGTCTGTTACATCCTTTCCTATTGAGCTTTAATTTCATCATCGGAGCTGATTTTTTTTTGTCTAAAACAAGTAGCCTACTTGGAAATTTGGGGTCCAATGGACCCCAACAGTAAAACTTGCATTTTTTTCGGTAGACAGAGGGTTAAAAACTATGGGAGACATGTTTTAGTTTTTGAAAAAAACTGTAATCGTTTTAAAGTATGTTGTACATCAATGTAGTGTATTTTTGTAATCTAGTTTTATGGAAGAATACTTTTATTCAGTTGATGTTAGCTCATATGAACATGTTTTCCATTTCAATAATCTTTATCGGGTGACTCACAAACTCGTTAAAACCCATGAGACTTGAAAATGATTGTTATTTTTTTAATAACCACTGTATGTTCCAAACAACCTCGGATTCAAAATCTCTGCTTAAATTTGTACCAACCAATTTTGGTTTGAAACGTCTCCCAAAACGATGATTTAACAACTACGTCACTGAAAAGTCAATCGAGTACATAAAAAATCTTTTGTTGTTGTACTTTACCTGTAATATCACACAGTTGGGAAATAACTATACCTCTGAAAAAACTACGTTAACAGACATGTCTTTGTTTTACAAAACTTGTTTTTCACTTTGAAAAAAGAAATTATTAAAGCTTACGACAAAGTAAAAGCATTCTTTGTCAACAACACGTATATGGTTTGAAATCAATCAGCAATGCAAAAACAAATTTTGAAACGTAAGCATATTCATAAACTGATAGTTCAGTAAGGGGTAAGTTACGACCTACTAGTTTGACTTAAATGAATGTATTAACGTGATGAATTCATTTCTTCCTAACAGCTTGTTTATAAACTCAATTTGAATTTATTAAATCCTGATTCTTTTAGTTATTTTCGTTTTTTCTATAAAACTGCAATATGCACTACTTCCTTGCAGTGAGCCCCGGAACTGGGCCAATCAGGTTAATGACAACAAATATAGTAACATCAGAGCATCTCTGAGGTGGTAAAGGGATAAACCCTCAACCCCAGAGAACGAAGAAAGGGGCCAGAAGACCGAACATCCTCCAGAAGACTACAAATGAATTATTTCAAACTTGTGTCGACGCATGGCACAGTAGATAAAGTTAATTTTTATGCATTGCATGATGCAAACGTTCTCTTTTTCGTACGCAACAAAAACAATTTCTATGATTGTATTAATGCTTTAACTAGGTATAAGGCTACGTAACAAGTAGAAAAGAATGCCACGTTGTGTCTTAACTTTTTAAATATCATTATGTTTAGTGGCAATGCTTGCCATCGTCATCTAGACTTTTTTGGACCGAAGGTTTATTCTTTGTCACCACATAATGGGGGATCCTCGAACTATACACAAAGAGACTATTGGAGAGCAGCCAGTCTTTGTCCTCTTCTGCTGATTCAGAGATAATACTGTATGAACAATCTAAAAAAAAAACGATTTCCTGTACATTTTTTTCTCCCCTTAGTCAGCCACAAAACTAGCTGGAATGTGTCATTCAGTTACTCATTATTATTGTTTGTTATTGTTGAGGAAAGTCTATTTTTATTTTCATTTTACCCTTTATAACCGATGTCATGATCGTTCGGGCGGTTTTTCTTAATGCTCATACAAGACTCATATAAGGCTGCCTTTATTCGGAATCGATATCATCCGGAATTTATTTATCCTGCTATGGATAAAGCTGCTGTTAATGACGCGATATATGGTCTATTTCTCAAGATGATCTTTGTAGAAGCGGTAAAGTTTTCATTCCCAGTTTGCACTGAGTCAAAAAACAACATCAGTAAGAAGACGCTAACGCACCGGACATTGGGAACGAAGCATTCGATCAATATCATTAGTAAAATTGAGAAGCCAATTTGTTTGGTTTTTGTTACAGGTACTCTGTGACAATTTATCTTCTTACACCCTAAGTAAAGGTGACCAGGACTTTTCAATTTAGTTGAGGGTGAAACTCAAATACAATGACAGTATTACTTACGTGGCCTATGCGTGCTTGCTTAAATGGATGTTCAATTGTTAAGCATTGATTTAATTTTACGTTTTTTTTTATCATAAACACGTATTGTACTACTATTTTGTAACATAGATTTTGCCTTTTTTGTTTTAAAAGTAATTTTTAACCTTTGTTTAAGTTTTCGAACAATGCTTTTATAGTAGTGACAGCTACTTGTATGTACGTATGTTTCTTCTCTGCAATTCCGAAGTGGGTTGGGTAGATTTTTCTTGTAAAAAACTGGACCTATTAATGAGAGTTGGGAGGTTTAATAAAGATTTTTGCAATTGTACTAAAAAGTTGAGTTTAAAAAAATCCAAGACATTTTTCATCTAAAAGAAAAAAAAACGAGCTAATGTATTGCATAGTGTTTGGAGTGATCGTTTCACACAAACACTTTGAAAAATACTCTGTTTTTCTTGCAACAGTTAGACAGCAACCAAATTCTTCTCAACCTTAGCAGACCTCTGGATTGTTAAAATAAATGCCCTCACCGTCATGAACTTATATGCTCCAATAAGGTACTTTATTTTGTAAATATGAAATCATATTCAACATCGCTGCCGCGATAGCTCCAAATGATCAACCTCAAGAAGTTGAGGTTTGGTTTTAGAGACAGGAAATTTCTAAAATTTGAAATGAATCATATTGTTTTATCACAATATGCACGTGCCCATGACAAAACAAAGATTACGTCACATATTTTTGAGTTGAATCACAGTAATTTTTTGTTGATTAAAGTTAGATATATAAGCTCTTCGCTTTTACAGAAAGCATGTACAGTGATTGAGTGGTGAAGCGTATATGATGCGACTTCTTAGAACGACGTATGCAACATTTCCAGGTAGGATAAATCTGCAAAGCGCTTAGGTTTTCTATATTTGAAAGATAGTGTCCGCTATCTTTCCATTGTAGGCCTAAATGATAAAAAATATTCAATTGTTAATTTACATCAAATATAGTTTTATTCTCTAAAACCTCTACAGCCTGTTTCACCCTAAAAGAGGATCATTATAAGGTCATTATTCAAATAGAATCTATTTTAGGTTTTAGAGAATAGGTTTTGGAGAATAGTAGGCTAACTATATAATAAATTTAATGTAATTCGCTCTGCTTGGCTTTTTGCTTAGCATTGAGCACTTTTTGTAGTATTAATAATCTTCATTGTTCAACTGTTAATTTATATGTATTCGAAAAAGAAATTGCACTTTTTATAGATTGCCTTTCTGATTAACTTTAGTAGTCCCTTCACCTCAAAGAAACTCTTTCAATCAATAAACAAATACAAATGAAACAAATTCCTAATTAACGATTATACTGTAGTTACTAAATAAAAACTATTAACTACTAATTACTAAACTCCCAATCACGATCATACTAAATTCTTGGCTTTTAAAAGAATTTTTCGCTAACCTGAACCAAAATTTTGTTGGTTTTAAATTATTTATGTTAGAAACATTAAACTATGAATTTTCGGATAAACGGGAGAGAAAAAACTTTATTTCCTACTTTGCAAAGCTTTCCCAGTTCTGAGATGTCCGTGGAATCCATGTTTCTTTCGAGAGCATAACAAAACAAAATAGCTTAGAATTTGAAGCAAAAGAGAAAAAAAGGTTTAATCAAAAGACAAAAAAAAAACTTGTCTCAATTTTTTTTAAAGTGCAATCATATTTTAACCAGATCCAATTGCAACCACGGCAAGTTAACCGGATTGAAATTTATAGTGAGTATGGTTCCAATAATATAATAAACAGAAACTGTATAATTCGCTGGTTAAAGTTGGCAGATCAATCATAGAAAAATCAACTTGGGTCTTGTTGATTGTACGTTGTTTCGAATAAATATGCTATAACCAGGCCTACACAGCATACGGCCCAAGGGCTTCATGTGACCTGCAAAATTTTTTTATGCTGCCAGCGAGATCATTTAAATATATTTTACCATTATATTCTGCCACAACAAGTTTTGGCTTAATAATTCGATTTTAAATAAGTAAGGATTAACTTTTACATACTTAACTTTTTAACTTTTTTAACTTTAACTTTTTTAACTTTGCTTAACTTTTTTAATACAACAATTAGATTGTCTAATGTGGCACACTCTTTCGGCGATCACCTACAGGACATTTGGCTGGATTTTTGCTTCTATCTAAACGATATCTGTTATCCGATAGTTACTTTATATAAACGTTAAAACAACTTACTGTGTGTATGCGGCCCGCAAATAAATACTTCTTGTGATTGTATTTTGTACCATTACAATCTTGTAACCACTATAACCATTGTACCATTTTGAATTGTGCAGGCCTGCTATAAACCTAACAGAAAGTACGGCATTGAGTGTGTGTATCATTTGTACGGAACAAAAGCCTTAAGTCGCGTTTGGAACCAATGCAAATTTTTCGTTGCCCTGCTGAATTTTTTATGTCAAAACTGATCGTTGTTTTTCGACCTGGTCTGAGATTACTTACCATATGCTGTAAAAACTTAAAAAATGTGTTGTCAACGAACGCTTTAAAACTTTAAATGATCTGATTTATTTTTCACTTAAATTTTTTATAGAAGATACTGAAGCCAAGATTTGTTTTCTTTGTTTGTCCGCTGTGCAAGACCAGAAAATAAAAACAACACAAAACATGCTGGATTTTTACCAAATCAAGTAATCATGTACAGGCCTGTTAAAAAATTGCAATCTTGCTATTTTCAAAGAAAAAATTGCAATCAAGAAAACTCAGAGTTCAACTTTTGAAGTAAGGTACTAAAAACGAAAAACATTTAAACAACAAATACAAACTTTCAAAGTACCAAGAACGAAAAATATTTAAACAAGAAATTCCACCAAACTAGTGTCAACCTTTGTTGAACTAAATTTTGAAATGACATTGCAATGGAGTTACAGTTCATGTCATCCTTTTTTCAGCCCATTGAACTTAGCAAACAAAGAAACAAAGTAACGGGTTCAACCGCAATACGTGTTGAACCAGTCTTCAGATATGCTATGAGTACAGTGGACGGTGGCTGACGAAAAGCTCTGCGATTGTTTATCTATGAAACATTGACATTTTAAAGTTTTTTTCAACCTCAATTCTCCAAGAAAAAAAGATATAACTGAAAATTCCATTTTCAAACACGTTTGCTAACAGCAAAAACAAAAAAAGGCACCAAACGTAGCATCACTGCATTGGTTATACAAATTTTACCCAAACTAAACGTTGAGCATCAAATAATTTAAAGCTCTTTCGGAAACCATACTTGCATTAGTCCAAATTTTATTTGAGATGATTAAAATGTTGTTTTTCTGAGGTGATCGTATTAATTCATTTTCACTTGTATACATCCTCTAAATATATTTTTAATAACTTCTGGAGATGAGCAAAAGATGCAATTTTTAAGAGTTACGGATCTGCTGTCTTTGAAATCAAGTCATTTAGACATTGGTATCAACGAACGTGATATGAGCTGCATACACACAGATTGCAATAGACTCTGGTGCAATGAGGTTTAGGTTTGTTGGCTTAATAATTTCTGCTAATGGTAACCTGAGCCCTTCATTACTGGAGTAGGGCATCGTGAATGAAAGAAAATAGGCCTATCATGATTGTCGTTTTGTGAAACACAGGACGAAATCAAGCGGAAGTATTATCTGATCAGATCACTTTTATTGTAGTGTATAGCGTATAGAACGCTGGTCTTCTACACTACAGTATGATAGAAAAAATGAATTTTAGTGCTATTGAAACTAGACTGTTTACATGGACAATTGACTACAATACTGAAAACTATCACACCCTCAATATGATTATGTGAGACGACACAGGATTATCAATGTTTCTCTGAAGATGTAAAAGTGTAAAGCGCATCTGCCTCAGTACGGTGCTGCTGGTCAGCGATCAATTGGGCAAAAGTAAACATTTTGAAAGTGGATGCCAAGCAATGAAGAGACCAGCCAATAAAACGTTTGTTGTACAAAAGGCTGTGGCCACGTGCTTAGACTACGAAGCCCACGCCAGCCAACAAATCAATCCTTTTTAATGGATACAACGTTTGCAGATGTCATTAAACGGTGAATATCGTCACATAAAAACAACGCCAAGGAAGGTGAAGAAAAGTGTTATCTCAGTCAGCGGAAACTCACAGGGTCGTCCGCTGTCACAGTACTCGTGTCAGGAATTGAAAATCCCTCCACAACAATCACACAAAACTGTAACAATTTACTGTAGCTCGAACATAATTTACCAGAAGGACGGAATATTCTACAATTTACAGTATAGGCGAATCAAATTTCCCGAGCACTAAATCTTGGCATTGATTGCTGGAAACGAAACTTTGTTTCAGTAGTGAAATACTGACAAACAAACGATCAAAATTAAAGCACTACCCGTCGGTCAAAAAAAGTTATCTGCTGGATATTTTGCATGTAAGTTTCAATAAATTTTGATTTTCGTATAATTTTAAAGTCGTGAGTGTGAGAAAATCGCTTAATTTGGCAGCTTGACTCTAAACAAATACCACATTTTTGACAAAAAATGGTTGTTATAAAAAGTCGATCATAGATGGTATTTTCAAACAGAGAATATTTGAATTAACTACAACAACAAAGCATTTCTAAACATACAAAATTGCTTTCATTGTATTGTGTGTAAAATGGAATTTATTTCTGATAAAAACAAATAAATAGAATGGTGTTCGTTTATTAAATTTTGATGTAAATTTTATTAAGCATAGCTTTTGATTTGTCAGTTTTTTAAGCGAATTTAAAATTTGCGTTTGTATTACTCTTTTGTCTGTTGGTTTTTGTGTGATAGGATCAGTGGTACCCCTGATAAAATCCTATGTTGCCATAACTGCTGAGGTATAAAAAAACTATGCCAACAAGGTTTCAAGGCCACATAACAAATTTAAAAAAAAGAGAAGAAAAATAAAGCCTTGCAAATGTATTGCAGTTTTCGTATGGACTTGCACACAGTTGTCTAGAATAGATCAAAAATATTAAATAATTTTAAAAATAAACTTGTACACGAAGACGTGTTTTATCTATTTATTCACAGGTTTTCACGCCCAGTTGGAGGCAGATGAGAGCATTGTTGGTGATATTTTTTAAGTCGTTGTTGTCACAGGACGGACTATAAGGTGCAGTTGATGAAGATGTGTTTTATTGTGTCGTTTTCTAATTGGCACATTAAATCGGAAGTCATCTTTCATTGGAAAAAGTTTTATTTCTTCTGACTTCTCAGCGGGTTCTGAGCAATCCCATTCTTTTCTCTCAAGTGTAGAAATTTCTTGAAGGTTTTTGGAAGAGGATAGAACAGCAAAACACTGTAAGTCCAATGTTCCAATCGTACAGTTGTCGGGCTAGTATGTTTTAACACTAGAAGTAGGCTACCAAGCGGTTATTATCGACCAATTTTCATTTCCAATTAAATGATATTTTGCCCGTTTTAAAAATTGGCCTTGGAGCTTCCACGAGTTTTAATTACTGTGTTGTTATAGAAGTTTACGTTGATATGTTTCGCATGCGAAACACTAGAAAATATTGTACACGACAAATAATATTGGTAGCTTGAAACGGTTATCATATGTAACCGCTTGGTTGTTTTAGGTTGTAAAAAATCTTGGTAGTTCTAGTGCTAATGGATCAACTTTGACAAAGCTTTTGAGTGATTTAAGTCTAGCTTGAATAAAGTTTATGTTTATAGAATGGGCAGCAATGAGTCATTTGTTTGTGCTCTATTTTGTTGTGACTTTTCTTCCGATGTAAAGTGATGTTTTGTCTATTACATAGGGCAACACAGTTTTAATGTAAACCTAAAAGATATTTCTTCAGATCACGTCTTTGGTTGTTATCAACATATCCCGTGAAAACGTTTGTTTTGTGTATTTTTCTATTTGACTGGAGCCTATTAACTTTACACTTCTAAATATTGTATAATATACGGCGGCAAAAATGCACAGTTAACGTTAATTTGGAAAGCTCTTATTTGCCATGTGCTGTAGAGTGTAAACACTTTATCAGATAACGCTTGAAAACAGTTTGTTAACTCAGTTTAAATTATAATCACAATGAACATGTTCAATGCTTTTTTCAAGTTTTTAAATTTGAATTGGCAAAGTCTAATTTCCTCTGTTTCTTCATTAAAGTTTCAATCAACTTGCAAGTGGCAAGCAATTTGACATTTGTAAAATCTTCCGCACGATTTTACCTCAGTAAACTATGCAGAAACAGCTTAAATCTGTCGGCCATTTTGTTTTACAAGCACTTAGCTACGTGCTTTACAGCTTCGAACAATAGGGTGCGGTGTAACTTTGAGACCTGGAACAGCTCAACAAAAATGGCTGAAAAAAATTACTGCTTTTGAGATCTGGTACTTCCGTAGAATGCAACGTATTCAATGGTTTGCAAAGAGGACAAGTAAAAAAGTTGTACACCAAGTGAACCAAACCCGCCTCTGTTTAAAAATATTAAAACCAGACAATATAAATTTCTCGGCCTTGTAATTAAAAAGCAAAATCTGGAGCATCTCTCTTTGAAATTTTTGGATAGCGGCACATGGAAATCAACGACAAACTTACCTGAAACAATTTAATGACGAGGCAGACACAATGATTGATACACATATAACGGGAATACTTGGTACGTTTCATCCGAAGGTTCAGGCAAAGTAATTAAAGAAAAAAATAAAAATGTTTGAGTAAAATTGTGGCCTAGGCCTGAAACACATGTCCTATAATATTTTTGGGGAATTGCCATCAACACTGTCAATGCAACTAGGGAAAGTGTGAATCATAGGCAGTCAAATTCATATAACAGGTATAACTTGCGAATCATTTGTGATGGGAACATGATGTTTAGTTCTATGAAAATAGAAACATTATGTTTCTACCTACTTTAAGATAAATATTTTTTTATCTATGTAAATTTTGAAAAATGCCCATTTTGCATATAATTTGATCACTCTCAGGCAGGGATTTTATTTACAAAAGAAGAATATTTGACAGAAACCTTAAATGGCATTTTTTTAAATAATCTGAAATAGCTGGTGTGGGAAAGGACCTATTGCAACCGTGGACCTGGTGGAATGCCACACAATTCACCTATAAACCGTTGCAAGCAGTAACTTGATATCTTTTGTTCGAAGTCATTAATGCTAATTTCCTCTAAAACAAAAACACGCTGATAAAAAGTCACATTTCAAAACCACTTAATTTTGATTATGGAAATAGTAATGATACAAAATTTATCTTAGAAGATCAATATGGAAGTGAGTGACTCAAAAAAATTCAAGAAAGCAAAATTATCCCCAAAGAAAGTACAGTAGCCTACTGATGGAACTCGTTGGTGTTGATTTGATATTTGGAAAAAGATATCGTTTACAATAATAAATTCCAGACAAGGATGACTCCATTCACAAATGCGTGGAAATTGTTACAAACAAAAACCATAACATGACTGTATGATAGATCCATAAAAATTATGAGGAGATGGCTGAAATACAAAAACAGTGAGGCATGAAGGAAATATATTTTTTACCTGGTTAATGAAACGTGTATATAATTACTGTAAAGAAGTTTAAATTATATCACTCACACAATGTATACATTACATTTCTACACATCTGTAAGAATGTCATGTGGGCTGAAGAACCTGCAAAGTGTTGTATTACACATTGTGCAACCAAAAATGGAAAGGAATGGAACTTTTTAAACACTTATGTGAAATTCCGTGTGATGCTAATCTTCAGAAAAATTTGAACTCAAATGTGTGTGGTGTGTTGTATTGAAATAAACTTTATTTACATTATATTATTTTCTATTAGCGTATAGAAAGACTCGGTTTCAGCTCAGAAAGCTTTTCAGAACAGATCGGAAAACAGTTAGATTCCTCCATTTCTGACCGACCTGTTTACATGAAGAAAAAATATTTTATTATTCTTTCAAACAAAGTCATTGGTGATAGTTCAGACCAGTTTTATGCATGGAGAATTTTTTGAGCTGTTATCTACGAAGATGTAGGTAATGATTAGAATTTCATGGCAGAGGAACACTTTGTGGAAACAGTGGAACACTTGCGGAACTCGGTTCCCTCGTCATGTGCTATGACGAATGCTGTCAGAGTCAGTGTGTTGTTGTTTTATGCGGTTTTTTTCTTTGCTTTGAGATTGCTATCTAAGAAACTTAATTTGAGCTGAAGAGTTTTGAACAAATGCATGGAAATGTTCTTTTCCACGGAATAATTCCTATTATCAGCATACCTAAATGATTCAACTGTCACAAAACTATCTTCCAGCTTGAATTTAAGTGATGGATGTAGCACTCTCTGTATTTGGAAGCAACTTTCCGTCATTAAATCATCCGGGGAAGAAACATTAAGCTGGAGATTGCTAAATCAGTTGCGTGATGCGAAAAGCAAAATAGTATGAGGGCAGACAAAAGGATTTGACTAAAAATAGACAACTGGACAATTCTAAAATGTCATTGTTCTTGAGAGGGGATATGATAAAGCGCCTTGTTCTGTGCATTTGTTCATTACATTCCAGCAGTTTATATTGACATTAAAGTATAAAGTAAAAATGATGCCACCCTGCACAAATGTATGTATCATGTATCTTTCCATTATAGGATTTCAGTTGCTTATATTGGCACGAAAGAAAAACTTAAGCTATGTTGTGTATTTTACATGTCTCTTTTCTGTATTTTTTTAAAAAATTGAGAATTTGAAAATTACTAAAAAACTATAAATTCTAGAGGAAAATGTCCTTTTGAAGCAGATAAAAACATAATATTCTTGATTTATAGAACGACCAAATAAGTTTTTATCACCTACGGTTTATAATTAATTTAGACAACTTTTATGGATCCCCCCCCCCCCCCTATGATTTACACACTTGTAGGTTGCACTGACTGTATTGGGGAAACTGCCAAAATTATTTTAGGACATGGTTTTTAGGCCTAAACCATCTTAGAACTACCCTTTTTTGAAGTTCAATTTTTTTTTACCGCACCCTATTGAACAACAATGAGTTGTAAAAGGCTAGTAATACAAACTAATTTTGCTGTTTGCTATTTAATTTTCTTTAGAAAAGGTAAGTATACCTTATTGAAAGTTTGGTTGGGGGTAGCCTACAATACGTATATAGACCAGCGGTAGGAACATTTTTAACATAAGAGCCAGTTGTAAAATGTAATACACTCGGTGGCCGCAATGCAAATAAACACTAAATCATATTTTTAGCTTTGAGTAGAAAATCACTGCAAGTACATACAGATATAAAACATCATTGCAAACATATACACAAGTAAGTGTTTGAATACGTAGTGTGTTAGTGTGTTTTAACGGAAACTTGAATCAGAAAAAGTTCTACCACAATAAACATTCTATTAATCTTATTGTGGAAAAATAGCTGGAGAAAAGTAAGAGCCGTAGAAGAAATGGAAAATGATCCCATGCAGTTCGCGGACCGCACGTTGCCCGTCCCAGAAATAGACCATGAAAGTTGTTACCATCAGACCAACACATTTTGGATACTTTTTTTCACAACACAACTTTTTTTACACTCACTGTGTTGGGTAATTTCATCAAATGTTTACCAGTGAACAAAGTATTCAGGTATTTGAATAAAACGAAAGGTACTAAGTTATGTTTAAATTTTTGTACTTGAATAAATTTATGACATAGCCTAGTCCTAGTGAAGAAACTTTTACTACAAAGTACAATAACTTTCAATTCTACGTTGATGTGAATTTTCGATTTAAAACATAAAATATCGTCAAGTTTTGGTAAATATTATTATGATTTTAATGAACTGACTGTTTTTCAGATGCCGTCAGAGATTTAACAATTTTCGAAAATCCACAAATCCTTTACGGTAGCTTGATTTGTTCCTTCGATAGTATTTTACTTGTATTACTCAACCTCTGTTTATATTATCGACTGCGTCACGCAGCTTTAGTTTGGCAGACCACAACAGTCTTTCAATAGTTTTAAACTCTCCTATATTATGATTATCTTAGTTACCATAACCAAAGTGGTACCAAAATGCTGCGAGGCTTGTTGAGTAATGAAGCACCAATGTAAACTATACCATGTCAAAGCAGACAAAATTGTTTGACTATAAAACAATCTAAAGACTGTGAAATACAGCCTTCCAGCACCAGCAGCCTACATCATTCGCCATTGTCCACCATTTTGTTTCAAATTTGAAAAATATTTTTGTTATGAGAACCTGGAGTTACATTTATGCAGGCACAGCAATACTGCAATGATAATTACAGTACAATGCTGTTGAAAAATTGTAGGCCCGAAAACATAAACAGATTTTTTGTTCAGCTGACTTGGTGACAAAATGAATGGTTAAACGATTTATTGCAAAAGTAGTTATTCATAGATTGTGTCAGAGGCGTCTCAAAACACAATTGTGAAATATTTCAACAATTTCACATCAAAGGTGAACCACTAAAGCAGATCTAGTTACAGTGTTTAAAAATTTGAAGTTGCTGTTTTCAAGTTAAAGTGCTGGGTTTTAAAACATTTCATTCACTAGATGGAGCTGAATTGAGAAATGTTTGTGAAGTACATAGGTTGACTTCACAAGTTTGCTGGAGTCTCGTGATCTTGTCGGTTTTCCATAGGTCTATACAGTTTAAAGTAATTACATAGGTAAAGCGATCGGGGCGATGACAATCACCGACGCAAAGTATATTTACTGAAAATTATGTTTGATAAAATATTATAATTGTTTTATTGTGAAATTTCATGAAGAAGTGTATTATTGATCAGGGTGCTTGCAGATTGCAGGTGGCTTAGTTATAATATAACTTTACAGGTTAAACGGAGTGGCACGAAAATAAACGAATAAAGACAATTTGTTGATGCATAGTAGAAATTGAAAACCTAAAATTCTTAACACTGTTGCTGTCTGGACTTGGAAAGGTAAGGCCATGTTTGGATTATTTTGTTTACCTGATAGTCTTTTATTTCAATTCGATTCAATTTAACATTTACTGCTTTATATAACATTTACTGCCTCTATAACATTTACATTTACTGCCTTTATATAACAAATAGTTGACAAATGGAAGAGTGAAAGTTATTCAAAACATGTCTATAACAAAGCTGAGTTGCCTAACACACAGTTTAAAGAGTAGCAAAGCAAACAAGATTGAAAAAGAAATACTTTAGCACTAATTCAACCAATAGTTCGCATCAGTTACTTCAGATATAGTACAGTGTGAAATGAATATTCTCTATACTAAAATATCAAATGTGAATGCACTAAGTGATTCATATTACTTGACTAAAAGCAAGAAGTGTTGTAACTTCAAACTTAGTGTTATCTTGAGCTTTTTAATGTTTTAAAGGACATTTTTATCTCTTTGAATTGAAAACGCTGACTTTTCATAGCTGTTCACTAATAGTTTTTAGCTAGTTAAATTTAAATATGAACCTAATTCCCATGCCATGATGTGAAGATTCACATTCTACAAATACAACAAAGAAAAGGATTGCTTCATATTTCAATGGCTTGCATGAAATTGTGTTTTGCTGTTTTTAGCGTATAGCTACCACGAAAATTCGAGAGCCAATGATAATAAGCTAAAAGGAACATCAGCAAGTCAACAACGCTTTGAGTATGTTCTCAACAATTACACTAAACTGCTCATACTTGAATTTTTTTAAGTTGTCCACCAATGCCTTGAACCATGTTGCTATCACAAGAAGCTTAGCCATTCTTTTAAACCATCTCAGCAAAGGAGGTCTAATTTTTGATTTAATCCGTTAAACCTTTTAAAGTTGGCATCAATGATAATGATGAAGCTTGGCATCACTTTTATTTTTTTAAATATCCATCTCCTTTTTAAATATCCAAACCCATCTCCGTCCAAACTCTAAATCCACATTTTTTTATTTTCATCAAACCAAACTTGGTGAAACCAAAACCAAAATTTGTTCAAACTTTGAAATTTTTTTTGTACATTTGACTGTATTGTACAAGTGGTAAACAGAAATGTAAGTAACACACCTTACTTTGTGTCACAATTATTGACTGGAAATGTGACCATAGTTTTGACTTTATTTTCTAGCGCTTATTCTTGCTGTTGTTGATCAGTCCATTGTTCGGTAAGAATGATTGTTTGTGATTTTTTTATGTGAAGATCTTTTTTGCACTTGCAAGTGAAAAGACAATTATGCTTGAAACAAACTTAAGCGTAAATCTAACATGCTATGTGCGTTGGCTTTTACCAAGCCAAGATTTAAACTGCTGGCTTCGAAAAAGCAGCTATAAAGCACATGTCCTGCCCATTAAAGCGAAAAAAGGTATAGTGTGATCTACTTAATCTTTTGATTTATGTATGATGAAAAATAGCAAATGAACTTTGTTTGAAAATCCAAAACATGTAAAATTTATGCAGTTTAACTTTGATTCATAACTTAAACAACAAAAATGGGCCACATGTTTCAAAAATGATGGCAATGGGCGGGGCTCAGCTTAAAAAATTTAAGAGCCCCTCATCTAAACAGTGGCTTAGAATTGACCGAAGGTGCCACGGATTGGTGGTTTTCAAATTACGTTGTAGCCTAAGTCTACAGCTTCTTCATCTGGAATTTAAGTTTGCTGTGTTGAGTGGTTTTATCTTCATCGGTAGATTGGCGTAGTTCATGACTTTGAAACAAGTTACATTTGTTACATTTTGTGTAAAGTTAATGCAACTACTTTTTGTAAGGATATCCGTTTTTCTTTTCACGTGATTGAAAAGCAACGTGGCAGCGAAACCTCATCTACACAATTATTCTGTTGTATCTGAAAGAAAGCTTTCTTCAAATGTCTTAGTAGGCCTATTGCAGAAAGGACAAAGTCAAAGTGAAGTGCGAAATTCATTTTTTCCAGGGGAAAAAAGCACTGACTGCTATTAAGATATGTTTTTTAATCTCAGTAAATAGCTGTTTTTATACATAAATTTCTAAACAGCAATCTAAAAGACTGTAGGCTATGTAGTCTATTTGGGCAACTTAAATAATACCATGTATATTTTAGTCATTTATATTTTGTTTTAGTCATGGACTTTGTAAGCACCATCTTGCACCTCTTCGAAATCCACTATTGAGCCCTGATGCTTAGGGATGGCTTATTAAAATAGAACAAGAAAACGTTAGGTTATGGCTGCAAACTCTTTCAATGTTAGGAAAAAAATCTCATTAATCATTTCAGCAAAGAGTAGCCTAACAAACTTTAAGATTTTTTATAGGAAAAAACTAAATATGGCGACAGTACAGTAGTGAATCTGGAAGAAAGTTGAGAAAAGACCAGAGTTTTAACAAAGCAAAATTTATAAGATGAACAGCAATACAAAACTTAATGTCTGAAAAAGCAAAGTGAGATAGGGAGTGTGAGGGGTTTTGGTTATTTGTTAAGCATTTTTGGCGCAATAATGTTTTGATTTTTTATCAAGATCCACACTATATATGCAACCATTGGTCATTTTTTATGTAGGCTAACCAAATTCAACAGATTAGATTTGGGGAGAAGGTTTGGTTTAAAATTTAAGTTAGCCAACCATTTCAAAAAAACTTTATTCACGACCACAGAAGGATTTCAATTATTTATTTCATGTAAATTAGTGAAGCCTAATCCAGGGCTTCCCAAACTTTTTTGCTCGCGACCCCTTTTATTCTCCTAAAATGTTTCGGGGCCCCTTACGATTAAAACGACAAACAGTGCGAAATATACATTTGTGATATTTATTGAAAAGCTTAAATCTAACGAAAACCAAAAAAGATTTCAATAATTTATTTCATGTAAATTAGTGAAGCCTAATCCAGGGCTTCCCAAACTTTTTTGCTCGCGACCAATTTTATTCTCCTAAAATGTTTTGGGGCCCCTTACGATTAAAACGACAAACAGTGCGAAATATACATTTGTGATATTTATTGAAAAGCTTAAATCTGACGAAAACCAAAAACAATTTACCGTTCTTAATTCAGTTTGTTTTTATTTATTTCTGACCATAAAACAAAGCCTATGGGCACTGGACAGCAGTGACGTTCGGTGGCTTAAACCGTTGGGAAAGCAACTTGTAAATATGCTGCAGCAAGGTAGTAGGCCTAGGCACGAAGGGCGTAACCGTCGGGCGAAGCCCGAAGGCGTGTTGCCGAAGGCAACACTTCCAGCGGGGGGTCTGGGGGGCCTCCCCCAGAAATTTTTGAAAAACACTTCCAATTTGGTGCGCTCTGAGAGCATTTTCAAAACAAATCAAACATAAAAATCTGTCAAATTGTGCTTCGCCTATGTCGTGATCATACATCCATTTAATGTTTAGAAGTCATGAACAATCTTAATTTTAACGTTGCAGGACCAAAATCCAGTGTTAAACATGGAATAATAATTGTCTAAATATTTAATTCGTCATGAATGTTCATTCATTCTCAGATATTCAGTTAGGCCTACACTACAAAAACTAACACTTAGGTCTAAACATTACAACCGCAAGCAATTTGTACAAAAAGCTGGATAAGTTTGCCTCCTGAGTATAGACTTAGAAGCTTAACAAACTAAATATTGCAGCCGCACCTGAACGTTCATTGG
The DNA here is from genome assembly GCF_918807975.1 of Aplidium turbinatum. Classification (NCBI taxonomy): domain Eukaryota; kingdom Metazoa; phylum Chordata; class Ascidiacea; order Aplousobranchia; family Polyclinidae; genus Aplidium; species Aplidium turbinatum. Next base: position 13,313,551 of record NC_137477.1, on the reverse strand, counting down.
CGAAGTAACGTTATATCAACGCTGTAAAAAGGGCAAAGGCATGACTATGAAAGTTAGTAGGCTAAAGTACAGTACATGGCGAGGAGACATCAAAAAACAGCAACAATTATTTCGGCATTATGATGCTTGTGCTGTGTACCGTGACGAGCACCGTTCTGACGAGTTAGTCTAGCCGCTCTAGCGAATGTATGCATTGACGTCACTGGGAAAGCAAGACTCACCTGGTCTCACCATAACACATCTGATTGGCTAAGCAGCTGGTGACGTTTTGCAAAACGAGTGATGATTGGATAAAACGAAGGCGTTTTTTGACATTTTTGAATCTGGTTAAGCAAGTTTGATAGTTGCTTACCTAGAGCCTCAGTGATTGTTTCTGACAGAAGTGTTTGCGTTAATTGGCATTTATAGGCAAGACATGCGGTTTGGTGAGGATTTAGACTACTCACAAGCGTTACGAGTAATTCTAGTCACGAATACAGTAATTTTCAAGTTAAAATAGACATGATAAAAATAATAAGAAGTTAAACCTAGAATTCAGTCATTATAACCTACTTTGCATAGTTTTCGCTCAGGTAAGCACTGCTTTCCTTGCTTTCCCTCACCGATCGTCACTGCTGGACAGCCTACTGGAAACAAAGCAAAAAAGCAAACACATTCATTCAATGTGATGGGTGTGACTGCTTTCTGCCACAAAGCAAGTCCAGCCGTGGCTCAGTGTATGTTAAGCAGGACTCAAGGCGGTTTCAATGTTGTTTAGGCTGGAATGGTAGGCGAAGTGAGAACATTTCAGATAAATCATTATGAAATTTTTGTTTTCATACGTTCATTTTTTTTGATAAACGCATCAATTTTAGATTTCAATGCAAAATATTGATGTTTTCTCCTAAGAGGGACAAATTAAATTTGTTCAGTTTTTCAAGCAAATCTGACATTTTGCATAATTTCAAAAGCTACGTGTCATTGCGAAAAGGGTGGACCAAGACGGAATTTTATTCTGTTGGAAAAATCACGATTTCGTTTTTCAACGTTAATTGGCTAGCCATTTAAAAGCTTTGACTATTGAAATCCATCTCACTTCACGATGCAGTGAAAGAGTTTTTAGCTCCGATTCCATTTCACCTCATAAATTTTCAAAAATACGGTATCTTTAGGTAGTCATGGGCAGCCTATTGAATGCGCGGCTAAAGTTAACGACTGTCACAGCATCTCGCACAGGAGTGTTAATATGCAGTAGGGAGGGCCGTCGGAAACAGATCGCTTAGCAACTCGAGTTTCTTAGGAGGTTTGTCGAGTAAATGGCAAAATCGAAAACCATTTTTTAATTGAACGCCAGGAAGACGGTGCACAACACGGACCTAATCGGTAAATCACCCCATTCCAGGGATATTGCCAGAGTTGCCACACTGTCCTTATTTCTAAGATTTGTCCTTATTTTGAAGAACTCTATCTTAGAAAATATTCCAGTTCTTATTGCTAGGAAATGTCCTTTTTGATTTGAGTCCTTATTTTGTCTTATTTTTAACAATTAGTGAATAAACTTAGTGGAATGACAGCCAAATCCCTACTACAGTAAAACTAAACCTAGACCTGAGTTGTCGTGAGATGCACAAAGTATTTTTTTACGAACAATGAGTTGCTGGAACACATTGTTTCTGGCAAATAATATGGCATGTGATATATAATGTCTCGTATAAATGCTGAGATTTGTTCAAAAATGTTTGTTTTATTTTGTATGAAAATTTAATTTTTCTGTTGTCCTTATTTTGGGGTCCATGTCGATGGCAACTCTGGATATTGCAGTGGCGTGTATTCAGAGTGTGTGGCTGTGTGCTCCGCACACCCATCAAACATGGTTGATTCATCAATCATCATACAGTTAAACATGCAAGTAGGCTACTTGGTAGCCTATATAAATGGTGAAGGCAGGGTATACAAGTAGCCTAAGTACCTGGTAGCCTATATAAAAGGTGGTAGCAGGGTATACAAGTAAGTAGGCTTCTTGGTACGGTAGCCTATATAAAAGGTGAAGGTTTGGTATGCAAGTAACTAGGCTCTTGGTAGCCTATAAAAAGGTGAAGGCATGGTATGTAAGTAAGTAGGCTACTTGGTAGCCTACATAAAAGGTGAAGGCATGGTATGCAAGTAAGTAGCCTACTTGGTAGCCTATATAAATGATGAAGGCAGGGTATATGTACAAGTACGGTAGCCTAAGTACTTGGTAGCCTACATAAAAGGTGAAGGCATATTATGCAAGTAAGTAGGCTTCTTGATACCCTATATAAATGATGAAGGCATGGTATGTAAGTAAGTAGGCTACTTGGTAGACTATATAAATGGTTAAGGCATGGTATGCAAGTAGCCTATAAGTACTTGGTTGCCTATTTAAAAGATGATGGCAGGGTATGCGAATGCAAGTAAGTAGGCTACTTGGTAGCCTATATAAAAAGGTAAAGGCATGGTATGCAAGTAAGTAGGCTTTGGTAGCCTGTATAAAAGGTGAAGGCATGGTATGCAAGTAAGTAGGCTACTTGGTAGCCTATATAAAAGGTGAAGGCATGGTATGTAAATAAGTAGGCCACTTGGTAGCCTATATAAAAGGTAAAGGCATGGTATGTAAGTAAGTAGGCTACTTAGTAACCTGTTTAAAAGGTGAAGGCATGGTATGGTGAAGGCAGGGTGTCATATTCTGTCTGTTTTCTGGTGTATTATATACAGAAATAACATGCACTTCTACTTTGATTAATTACTGACAACAGAATGTCCTTCCGGGATACTTGCCAGGGTTGCCAAAAGATAATCTGGTAACCGGTCATAAGCATAACATAATAATCACATTTCAATACACTACATCCCTTCCTTCTCGGTTTAAAACGTAGTTTTCAAAGGCATTACTTCTTTCGATAAAAACCTCTTTTACATTAAATGATCATAACAGGTGATGAAAACCATGAGCACTTGAACCAAACGACGCATCATCATTAGATTTCGTTTACGTAAGCATCATTCATGCAATCTATGGTATACACAGATTAACTTTAAGTACCAACATTTACTGTCAAAAGCAATATAGCCATACTCCAAAGATCATGATTAGCCTAATACGTTTGCTTCTACTTTTCACACTTTGATCTTGAAATTGTAGTGGCGAACAATTAAATAGATTACCACTCAATTGACATGACGTTTAAACAAATAGACATGCGTTCCAGAGCTAGTCTTTATAACGAAAGAACAAAAGGAATCATAGGCATACAAGTCTGCATTCTAGTCACTTCAAGTTACATAATCGTTAAAGCGAGCAGGTTTACTGACATTACGTGTCGGACGAGTACGTACAGGTATTGAGGACTCATTCAAATCAGCGTTCACGGTCATGTCAGCAGGAGGTGAGTTTACATTTTCATCACTGGTGTTCAATTTCTTAAAAAACGACAAATTTCGTGTCAATTGAACCCCTTCATTGTTTTGTACTGTCACTTCCCCCCTTTCCTTCCTAACTACCTGTTGGGTAGCGCTATCAAAATTTGCAGAAAGTTTATTTGATTTTTGACTTTTAACCAAAACTTCATCTCCAACCCGAATATCTGAGTCGACAGCACGTCGCTTAAAGTCAGTATATAGTTTACCGTCTATTTTACCCTTCCAGTCTCTGTCTCGAATCCCTTCATCAAAGATCTGAGGTTCTCGGCACAGTTCAGGTAATTTAGACTTCATTTCTCTGCGAAACATCATATAATAAGGAGTAGAACCTGTAGAAACTTGCGGAGTTGAACGATATGCCATTAGAAATTTGTTGATCTCATACCGCCAATCTTTCTTTTCAACTTGAGCAACTTTGATTGCCTTTAACAATGTTCGATTTTGTCGTTCCACCTCACCGTTTGCTTGAGGCCATAATGGTGTTGTTTTGCGGTGTATTACTCCATATTCTTCAAGAAAATTCTCAAAATCATTCGATACAAATTGTGGACCATTATCAGTTCGCAATGAGTAAGGTACTCCAAACCTTGAAAACATGGGCAGAATCGCTTGAATCAGTTTTTCGCTTGTGATTGATTTCAAGATTGCAATTTCGTAAAAACGACTAAAGTAATCTACCACTACTAAAATGTTCTCACCACTTGGTAATGGACCAAGAATATCTGCCGCACAATCTTGCCAAGGCCCACTTGGTGGCAATACCCGAGCAATTGGTTCTGGTCTGCAAAAGTCGCTGGTGACTTGACATCCGTGACAAAGTTTACACATCTTTTCTGCATCAGCATCGATCTTTGGCCACCACACCTTTGTGCGTAATCGATTCTTTGTCTTGACAATGCCTTGGTGACCCTCGTGTGCCAAATTGAGCACCTTTTCACGCAACGTAGCAGGTATAACGAGTCTTGTCCCTCTGAGCAACAAGTTTCCATATGTACACAGTTCATTTTTTACATGCAAAAAGCTTGTGTCTGTACACTTGGACCAATTTCCTGAATGAATATAGTCCCTAATTTCTGACAATTGTGGATCAGCAGCTGATTCTTGTTCAAGTTCTTCTGTAGATAAAGCGACTGGCATACTTTGAAGAACAATAGATCTCACATAATCATAAGGTTCTTTTAAATCTCTGCTTTCTTCATAGGGCTCTTTATTTAGCCTTGACAATGCATCAGCAATGTTAGTTTTCCCTGGACGATAGATAACACTAAAATCAAACGATTGTAAACGCAATACCCAGCGTTCTATTCTTGCTGATGGTCTTGATTTCTTCGTGTAAATGTATTGCAGGGGCTTATGATCTGTTTCAAGTTCAAAATGTCTTCCAAATACATACAAATTGAATCTTTCACAAGACCAAACCAACCCTAGAGCTTCCTTTTCCGTTTGGCTGTACTTCTTTTCCACATCTGACAAACTTCGAGATGCATAAGAAATGACTCTCCACATTCCATCTTGTAACTGTGTCAACACAGCACCTAGACCAACTGGAGATGCATCTGTCACAATTCTTGTCTTGCAGTCATTCCGATAATATGCCAATGTATCAGCCTTTGTGATCACTGTTTTTAGTTTCAAAAATGCATCTTGGTGTGCTTTATGCCATTGAAACTTTGCAGTCTTTTTGGTCAAGTCTAGTATAGGCCTTGCAATGGTTGCTAAATTTGGGATAAACTTAGCTGAAAACTGAACAAGACCCATGAATGATCTGACTTCACTAGCTGAAGTTGGAGGTTGTGCTTTTTGAATAGCTGCAATTTTCTCTGCACTGGGACTTACCCCTTGTTGGTGCAAGTCATGTCCAAAAAATGTAAGCTTTGACATTCTAAACTGACATTTTGTTTTATTCAAAGTCAATCCAGATTTTAACAACTTTTCCAGTACCACATGTAATCGACTGTCATGTTCTGTCCTGTCTTTTCCATAAATGACAATGTCATCTGCAATGTTAGCAACACCATCGCAGTTCTTCAATAAATCCCAAATAATTTTCTGATATTTTTCAGGAGCAGAACTCAGTCCAAACATTAGCCTTTTATATCTGTATAGACCTCGATGTGTAACAAATGTTGTAATATGGCGGCTCGTTTCATCCAACATTATCTGATGAAAGCCCCATTTTAAATCCAACTTACTGAAAACAGTACTACCATTGAGTTGATACAACAGTTCTTCAACAGTGGGAATTGGATGTCTCTCTCTAACTATAGCCTGATTGGCTTGTCGCATATCAACACAAATGCGAATGTCACCATCACTCTTAGGTATGACTACCAATGGAGAGATCCAACTTGATGGTCCTTCTGGGACTTCTTCTATAATATCAGCATCAAGCAATTCATGTAACTTCACATCTACCTTTTCTCTCAGCGGAAATGGTATTCTTCGAACAGGTTGAGCTACTGGCTTAAGAGAATCATCAATATGCAATTTTAACTCATAATCTTTTAACAAGCCAACACCAGTAAATAAACCATCATACTTAGACACAATGTCATTATCAACTTGAGGTTCAACATTATTAGCACCAGATTTAACACCATTTACATGTATTGGACCAACATGCAACAAACCTAAAGTCTCTGCGGTGTCTTTGCCCAATAGTCTGTGTCCATCGGTACCTGCTACCACAAAGTCAGCAACACATACTTTTTGTGTAACTTTTGATTCAACTTTTGCCGTAAATGTTCCTAATGTTGGAATTGGCTTCTTACTTCCATACGCGTACAATGTTTTAGCAGATTTCCTTGTTGTTGCATTAATATTACATGTCTTCAGCCATTCCCAAGTTTGCTTGTTCACAATGTTGCATGATGCACCGGAATCAACTAACATGTCTCCCACCGACACACCACCAATGTTTAAATTTACACTGCACAGCCCATGTATTGAACTTTTCATTGAAAAGACATTAGTTGATGCTCCAAATTCATTTTCACCCAATCCTGAATTATCTATTTGATTGGCATTAGATTTTAAAAAGGTTTTAGATTTAGCATTTCTTTTTTGACAAAACTGTGTTGTATTTCTTACTTTTGATCTGCATTTCTTTTGAAAATGTCCCAGATTTCCACATTTGTTGCACTTCTTCCCTCTTGCAGGGCACTGCCTGTCAAATTTGAAATGACCAAATAATCCACATGCAAAACACTCTTGTGTGTCTTTTCCCTGTTTTGACTTAATGTTACTCTTTCTTTGTATAGGAACTGAATTTACTTCATGCTGCATGCTAGGTTCTAATGATTTTCTTTCCATCATCTTAACCTGTGAATTAACTGCTTCATGTGCTCTAGCAATAGCTAATATATCATTTAACTGCACATCTCCTTTTTCCAAAAACTTTCGTCGTAAATGATTGGAATGACATTTATCAATTACTTGATCACGAAGTTGGGTATCCAATGAATCACCAAATTCACACATAGCTGCCTGTTGTCGCAGTCTGCAAACAAATTTGTTCACCGGCTCATCATGTTTTTGCATCAATTGCCTAAAAACATGGCGTTCAAAAGGTACATTAGCCTTAGGAAGAAAATGATCATCCAACAATGTTAAAGTCTCTTGAAGAGTTTTACCTTCATTGTCTGGAACCAAAGAAAAATAAATTTCTTGCACATCTACACCAGCAGTGTGCAGCAGCAGAGCCTGTTTTTGTTCATCACTGGTGACACCTTTTCCAGTGATATACAATGAAAACGCCCGTTTCCATCGCTTCCAACGTTGTCCCTGGCTTTGTGTATCACCATTGACATCAAAGGGTAATACAGCTGACACCTCGCAGGTAACTGCAGCTCCATTCATGATGCTCACTAGTAGTTTGGACAACACGATAAGAACAATTCACTGTCTGCTTGGACCTCTTGAACTAATAGGCTACAGATTTAAATATTTTCCTCGTCGCCAAATGTCATATTCTGTCTGTTTTCTGGTGTATTATATACAGAAATAACATGCACTTCTACTTTGATTAATTACTGACAACAGAATGTCCTTCCGGGATACTTGCCAGGGTTGCCAAAAGATAATCTGGTAACCGGTCATAAGCATAACATAATAATCACATTTCAATACACTACACAGGGTATGCAAGTAGCTTAAGTACTTGGTAGCGTATATAAAAGGTGATGACAGGGTAGCCTATGCAAGTAGTCTAAGTAGGCTACTTGGTAGCCTATATAAAAGCCGAAGGCATGATATGCACGTTTCGCATGATAAGGCATGATAAGTCGGTTTCTTGGTAGCCTATATAAAAGGTGAAGGCACGGTATGTAAGTAAGTAGGCTACTGAGTAGCCTATAGGGCCTATAAAAAGTGAAGTCAGGGTATATGGACGACACAGGTATCAAATAAGTATCAGTGCTCAGTGAAGGCAGAACAGGTAGGGTGTTACCCTACTGACTGAAGCAAGTAGCCTACCATAATTGGGTTCTGTTTCAGTGAAACATATAATCATAATAGTGAAGTGAAGGGATATTTAAAACACAATTCGCAATTTATTACAGGTATTCAGGACAGTAATTCGTAATAGTGCTAGTGGTAGCCTACCGGTCGTATTTTACATTCATTGATTGAATGCAAATAATGACAACATACTAGTTGCTCCGGTGAAGTCAGCAGAAACTCACTGAGCCATCAATTCTACGCGATTTCAGCATCCAACAGCTCACAGAGCTTTTCGTCGAGACCGATGTTCCTACATCGATTGACAGTTTTCCATGCTGCACACAAGCAGTTGAGCGCGCAGTCAAACTCACCACCGAAGTGAGCGATGAAGTCATCGGCCATGATAGTAGACATGAACTTATTTTGACGCGAACTGCTGCTCGTTCACAGCGTCCACGTTTTGAGTCAAAGAAAAATTACGTTCTGTGATTGTTTTTGACTGGTTACGTCGTTTTATGTATTTTTTATTTTTTTAATTACTTTTTTTTTGGAAAAACAATTTTTTTAATTTTATTTGGATGATATTGATTTTTTTGTGCGGCGTCTTCCCGCGGCCCGATCAAAAAAATTTTTTCAGATTATTTGTTTGTGACCTAAGCGTCCTATCTGAGCCGAGTTGCTAAGTGATTTGACAAAAAAAGTGCATTGACGGCCCTCCCTAATATGCAGTATCTTGTGCAAATTGGTACACTTTCTGCGACCCCTTGGGGGTTCGCCACCCCCAGTTTTGAAAGCCCTGGCCTCATCTATCTGAGGTGGTCTCACCTTCGCTTCACCTAATGTATTTTCAAGGCATATTTAACTTTAAAGCCTATCTCCATCAATGCTGAATTTTATCAATTTAATTATTAATTAACTAGGCTACTTAAGTGAGCAGTGTTTACTTCGTAATATTACATTATTTGGTTAGTTTTTTTGTTGGACATAAAAAAAATTTTTGCTCCCTTAATCCACTTATGAAATGATTCATGTCCAAGGTCGCTGGTTAGGTGAATAAAGTGTAGTTGAGCGAGCAAAGCGGGCGAGAAAATTTTGTAAAAATAGAAAAAAATTACATATTACAGTAAATGTTCCATGTAAAGTTACAAGCGAAAAAACGCTGCACGAACTAAATACTCGTAGGCCCCTAGAGTGAGGTGAGTCCCAAGTTGTGGGTTTAGTAAGCAGTAAATATGGCCTTTCATGATTTAAGCCATTGCTTATTATGGAGCTCATGTAGCAGTTTTTCTCTTTTTTAAGAAAACGAAAAAATTAATCAGACTAAAATTTGTGGGCCTCTAAACAACCGTGCCCTGTCCGTGCCCCCTTAGCAACAACCTGTGTTACCGTATTGCTTTAGATTTTCATTTGAGAAGAGGTATAGATGACTCAATAGATCTGTGTTTGCTATTAGTTTCATTGGTGTTGTTTCCTAAACTAATCAGGTACAATAGGTGCGACTAACCTCCAGATATTTTAATTATTGCAATTAAAGATCTTATTAGAAGCTGTCAATCGTGTTCAAACAATGAACCCTCATTGGAGTCCTTCAAAATTATTCGTAAGTGTTTGTCTGAGTTCGACACCAAGATTCACGGTGCATTGATCGTCAAATCTTTCAACCCAGGGCTCAACAGGCAAATCTGCTGGCGGAGCCTCTTATCTTTTAACAGTTTTTGGTTGAATTGTCACATCTTTGTGCTTCTCGTACTTTTGCTTTGTTTGTGCCAGTATCTCGTGTTGTGCTTCTGTCCATCTTGCGTAATCTGCTTGAGTCCTTTTCTGAACAATTAATTAATTTTACCTCTCAAATACTTGACCCGTTGTGCTGTGTAATTTTTATGTAATAATTTTGTGTGAGCTAGAGCAAGTTTCTCAAATGTTGAAATCTGACCATATTTTTGCTGTGATAGTGTATGAATCTTTAATATTTCTTTTAAAAAATATTTTTCTTATAGGCTTGGAAAGGGCTGTATGGCTTATCAAAAACGTTAGCTTATTGTTTTTATAATGTTAAATATAGTGTTGTTGCTGAGTTATGTCTGCTTATGGTTTAAAAAGTTACCTCTCTACCCAAATTGTAGGCTATTATTATGTAAGATTTCAGATTTTTTTTTTGCCTGTTGAAAAGTTTTGGACAGATTTTGCAACTATTTGGGCATAAAATGTTAAACTTCTGTTTAGTGTTTCGTTGTAGACAGGGAAATCAAGAACGTACTGGCAAGAGCAAACGCCTTCTTGGTTCTGAGAGTGGCTTTTGTTATGTAAAAGCGTTGCCAGATCTTTTTTGCATTTCTAAACAAACTAATATTTTTAATCATGTTGCTCAAAGTAGACCAATGATTTCTAGTTAAAACTAGCTCCAAACTTCTAAATCTTGGAAAGTTAATCCTAAGAAATCTTCTAAAAATTTATGATACTATGTGTGAGCCCGGATATAACAAGAATACATAATAATCGATCTAATGTTCTTTATAAACTTAGGTTATTTAGCCCTTTGAAATTACAACGTGAAGAGTAAAGACATTGCACCAAATGCTTGCTTCGAACCGTCGTGCTACTCTTAGATAAATGAATGGCGTTAGGCAGCAGCGGAGTATTTGTTTAATTTGTATTTTTAGGTTTTAGCCTTGTTGCTTTGAACAGCTTTTCAAATACTGTTATAGTTGAAGAGGTGATAAATTGAAACTGTGGAATATTGTAAATTTTGAGATAAGTTCACCAATAATGCATCGGTTTATAGCTGACATGAAGAGCATTTTTTGCTAAAAAATCGCCAGGCAATTCTTTTATTTAACTCACCTTACTCTGAGAATGTAGTATCGCATCCTCTACTTAAAAACCGCTGTTTGCATAATTAAAATTATGAGGGCTAATCGTACTAAAAGTCATGCATTAAATATTTACAAAGTTCACACATGTTTAAAGCTGAAATTGTGCATGTTTTAGTTTGTAACAATTCAAGAAATTTTTTTATCCTATTCAGATTTTGGACTTGGGCACAAACTGATGAACGTCTGCTCGGTTTACTTTCTTAAATTTTTAACATTGTTGACTAATAAGTTTCTGGGCAGCCGATTGTAGCATCGAATAGACAGTGATAGACACGTGTTTCGCCCATGAGGCTGGGCTCATCAGTATCGCACCGTATTCGCACCACATTGTTGACTAATATTAATAACAGGAGGAGTACTACAGTAGTGAATGATATGCTGTATGTACAAGGTTCATTTGCATGTTTTAGTTTATAGTACCATTTCAAAACTAATGTTTAAATTGTTGAGATTTTGAAATGATTAGCTTAAAACTTGAATACAAGCTTTCAGTCTTTGTTCAGTTTCTAAAAATCATCAAAATTGAGGCCTAAAGATAGTGATGAAAATAATGCATTACATAGCCTATTTTTACAAATGTGGCAAGTTCATGAATTGACAAAGTAGGCCACATTTATGTACTGGACTAATGGTAGCAAGTGTAAACGTTTAAAGTGGTGTATGATTTGCCGCAAAAATTGTTTAGGCATGCATGATCATATTTGGGAAAGAATTTTTTTGCACCCACAAAAATTAACCTTTCCCTACACCTACAAGAAGTCAATTTGAAGGGAACCACCTTTCCATATCGGTGAAGTGAAATTATAAATTTATCATTGTCTGTTTAGTGATAGAGAGCCCAAAATTAATGCAGCCCCAGGGCCCCACACAAAGCTTAACACAGCATTGCATAACTAATATTGCACTCTTCCTCAAACAATAACCATTAGGCCTAGACATCACAGTTTAGTATTTTATTTATTTTGATGTAAAAAATTGCTTCCTGGTGGACTGGACATGTGAACGAATTACCAACCAGTCAGTTTTTGATCACTCAAGTAAAACGTCCACCACAAGTATCACGAACGACTTGCACAGTATTCGCTTGATACTTAGCCAGAGGCATAATAAATTCTTTTGCCGAGATTACTCTTTGTGTTTGTTAGCAATTTAGCTTTTGTTTACAACTGCTTGAATCTCAATGAATTTCACAATAAAAAAATTAACATGAGAATTAACGGAACGGTCATTTTTATCGTTTTTAATTTTTGATCACTTATATCTCTGCTTAGGTAACTGATAGAATATTGAAACTTCCTGACTTTTCCTAAGTCTTGTTCAACTTTTTGCATGTAAATTTTTATTTCATTGCTTCAGATGAGTAAACATCGCTTACATGTTTTGCAAAACATGTAAACGATGTTGTTTGTATGTGATTATTTCGTAATACTCACTTCTTGATTTTAGTGGGAAATAGTCGAGAACCGGCTTGTTGTCACTCATTAGGCTTAGGCTACTAAATAAAAGAAAAGATTTGACAAAACTTAGCCTGTCAAGCCGCTTCACAACTGCACCTCTAAGTGAAGGTTTGGTTTGATTCTTTACAAATCGTATTGTTGAGTGCTTAGGGTGTCAAAAAGAAACAATCCTGTTTGGTTCTTGAAAACAAAGGTAAAATTACATTTTTTCGATCGTTGTTTGATAGTTGTGTGTTTTTACATAAATATTATCTTTATTATTTCGTCTTTTAATTTCAAAAACTCTTTGTTCATTTTCAACATTTATCAATGCAGCTGAGCAGTATAATTATATTAGTTTGTAACAAAAAGGCAAAGTGTTACAGTTGAATCTTACAGTTTCCCAACATATTTTTTCAACGCAAAGCAACGTTCAGTGACCCTTTTTTGTTCACATAATTTGAAAACAAAAGATCAAGTAAAACATCTGGGTAGGATACAAACATAATATCATATCTGCGAACATAATTATATGCAACAAGCACTTTTCAAATAAAACGCACTTGTAACAAACTTTAGCAATGGCCATACAACTCGAAAGATATTAAGCCTAGTTGTAGTTTTTTAATCATTAGAAATGAACTCACCATAACTAAAATAAATGATAAAAGATAACAAGCATCGACTTTGGTTTCATGTTTTAACGGTCACATATAACATGCTCTCTTTCCTTCAACATTTCTACATTGAATGAATCGTTACTACATTATATTGAATCTTAACTGTCGAGTTTAGCTGTGCAACAAGCAGGCTACACCACTTTTTGTTTTATTTCATCACCTGGTGTTGTTTCTACAGTGAATGTATTACGAAGACACTATCCTCCTTGATTTGATTCTTGGCGAGCAAGAATGTTTTCTCATTCTAATAGTAAAATCATATGCCGTTGCAGGATCATGTTTGAGCCACAGCGCATCAGCACTCAATATCATATCACTTGCCAAACATCTTCAGTTTTATAAGCCCAAATTGAAACTAGTTTAGCTGCCATCCATGCAAAAACAAACCCACTCTAAATATAGGCTACTGCATATGTAAAACTGCAATATATGCAACCGTTTGTCACATTTATCTTGGTAACTGCTCAGTGCAGTATATCATAAATTGTAATTGATTTTCAGGTAGTCAACTTCGTGAGTGGTTTAAATTTACAAGCACCATTTTAGGGATATGATGTTGCTTTGATTTTGTTTGGTTTTTTTCAATTCTGGACCAGTTTTAACAAATAAGTAGGCTATAGGGCTTTACGCTAAAAATTCAACAAATATCGAAAAACTCTTTGCAAAACACACAAATGACTGCATGAGTAGAGCTATAGTTGTAATTTATATTTTCAGAAAACAAACTAATTTTTGTGTTGACTTACAATATTCCATTGAAATGACTAGCCTACGAATTACATGATTTGATAAAACGATGTCGACTATACTGTAATAACCCTTTAAATACTTTATTTGTTTTACAAAAAGCTTAATATATTCTAATAGTTAAATATTGTGTTATAGTCTGCTGCTTTTTTGCAAATGTATTTCACACACACTTGAAGTGTTTTTTTAGTCTTTTTTTCAACTTATAGCAAAACATAGCCTACAACTGCTAACATTGCAAATTGCATCATGACTGCTGTGAAGCACTTAAAGGCTATCTGCTATTTCCGATTTCTTGTGGTGTAGGCTAGTATTTTGTGCATGTCCTAAGAATTTGCATAGAATAAGCAGCCTGTCACGTTAAATGGTGCTTTTGCTCCTTATTCGTGTATATATACTATAGCCTACTGTAGTCTACTTCTGTAGTTGGGCAAAAGTTAATGTATTCCATAAACGGCACAAATCTACTATTTCGTTTAAATACACTTGAGATTTGTTGTCTCTGTTTTGAAAGCATTATAATCTTGCAAAATAAGGACTAACAAAATCATACTCAACAACTTAAATGGCTACTCCTTACCGAAATTATCCAAAAACTGTTTTATATTTAAGAGTATGCTTTTATAAAAATTCCAATGTTATTGAAAATACAAAAAGTACAATAATTATATTAACTGATTTTTCAAATTTTAAACTTAAAAATTCCACCGTGATTAATGTGGGCTAAAAGCATGGTGTTGTTGAATTAACTTGTAAAATTCAAATAAGCAACAAAAATGCCGTTTCTCAAAATGGCGTTAGAGCTACTGTATTAGCCTAACAGGTACAGCTGGCATTTGGAATCGCTAATGCGCCGGCACATGAAAGTTTTGGTTGGATACGCCTGCGCATCAGTGGCCCGCGGGCCACGGTTGGACAACCCTGGTTTAATCTTGTGCATTTTTTTAAAGGTGATCAATCGCCTGCTGTTTTAGGAAAAAATTTAGAATAAATGTCAAGAATTCTTATAATACTAATCAATATAGACCTTCTCTCTATACCCTTGATAGAATACCTCTGTCTAAACATAACTGCAATCACACCAAATGAAGTGAACATAGGGTGAAAAACTCTTTTTGAAAGGTTTTTGGTTGAATTGTCAAACCTTTATTACTCTAATTTTTTTGCATTTTACTGTATTACTAATTGCAATTCCAAATTTATTTGAAACTTGGAGGTTCGCAAATCTTTTCTTCAAAAAATTGTATACGCAAGGATATTTTGCAGGCAAAAATGACCGTATTTTTCTCCTATAAGTAATCCTTATACGTTTTCTCTGAAAAATTTTCTGAGGATTTTTAACAGAAAACACCTTAGGAAAAAAATGAGCTGTTTTCGAACACCTCGGGGCGCCTGCAATACCCCAGTATGAATATTTCGCAATCGTGTGGTCTATTGGCTGTCGAGACAGTTACGCCTATTAAGATATTTGTCTAAGATAACCTAAAAATAAAAATGCCGAAATTTCTGGCACGGTTGATTTTTCCACTTTGCAAAGCGTGTTAACCTGGTGACATTGCAGCAACATCAGGTGGAATGTTATCATGCTCTGGTAATAAGGTCAAACTAAACAAGCAAGTCAAGTTTGCTATATGTAACTTAATGTTATCGCTGCAAACAGTTTAAATTCTTAGAAATGAAAGCTCAATAATTGAAATGCCGAACAAAGCAAGCAAAAATAAGATTTGCATTGTCCTCAGCCATGACCGATGAAAAAGACCCAAAGAACATCCTGCGTTCAGCCGAAGTACATTGATGATCACACAAAACTGCATACAAGTTTTAAACAATCTGTCAGTCACTATTGTCGCAAGTCACGTTTGTGTAAATAAAAACATTTTATCACATGTGTTTGGCTAAAGTTTGTAAAACAATTTATCATAAACCAAGGGTAAAGACCGGCACAACAAAGCTTATCTTGATCGACCATCGGAACTGTTGAGATATGCCATACTATAAATTGATTTTCTGCACAAGACAAAAATCCTGCCTTTCAATATTAAGATAAATGAAAAAAACGTAAAACTTAATCATACTTTTCAATCATAAACTTCTTGAGCTCTAGGCGAATACGCTTTGAAATCTTTGTTGCAACAAGCCGTCAAGCTATGCAACTAAACTCCCAATGATTCAAGACCAGATAACAGATTGCATCGTTCTATCATCACCAGCGTAAAATCGGTGTGTAACGGAACTTTTTATGGCCACAGAGACCGAAATAAATTCATAATTGAGTGCCAATCGATTCAAAAAATGATCACCAGCTTATTGGCAGAAATAATGCACAGCAGCAACAGAAGTCATCAGCCATATTATACTCAATAGGCCTCGTCATTGTTAACTAACTGTAGAGAACATGTTTCAATATAACTTCAAGAATGGCATGATGTTATAAAACTTGCGTGTGAAATAAAAACAGAACTATATGCTTGACAGAGACGCAGGGCTTGCCCACCCTATTTTGTAATAGCCTAAGTTTAATGCAGTGAAATGAAGTGAAACCCTCTACGAAATCGGAGTGTCTAGGGAGCTGACTTTGTTCAGCCCCCATCTCTATATAGATGCCTCAACGCGGTGTAGAGGTGAACCCAGGCTGAAAACTAGGCTCACTCCTATCCTAGCAACTCCTGGGGCTAATAGACACACGTAAAAGTCCCCAACGGCGATATTTTTTGGCGGAAGAGGGAGTGCCTGACGGGCAGGCATCCTGTAAGGTGGGCCTCGATGAACAGAGCAGCCCGTTGCAACCAGTTCCCTTGCACGTTTCGATCTTATTGGACGCAGTGGACATGGAGCTGGCCAAGAGCGTGTGCGTAGCATTCGCGTAGTCACGACCACCTTAAACAACCACACAAGCGAATGGCCTTTGTCTCAATTTGGACCTGTACCAAACAAAGCCCAATGGCGATGATATCACGGGTAACGGGGGCAGGCTTGGTAGAGTTGGAAGCCTCCAGCCGGTTTCACACATTGGCGGCGGATCTATGATGATAGTCTCCCAATACCATCCGAAGCCAAATTCGATTTGAAGACAAACCAATGCTGGGACACGAGTTGGAGCCGACCACGAATGCAGTGAAATAGCTGTAACCATCGAAAGAAAATACATTGATAAAGACAGAATAATTGCTAAATTGTCTGCCTATAGTAATAACAACTTTTTGTAAACTTAAAATTCATCAACCATCATTGTTTTTTCCCCATACCTATACAGACCAACGTATCTCAATTAGGGTTGCAAGCATCACTTGGTGTGTTGGAACCAACCTTTGGAGGTGCTAAAAAGTGTTAAATACCTGAACGTGTAGCTAAATGTCTATCATGCATTAACTCACGAAATCCATGGCAATTGTCGTATGTTGACGCATGGTTGACGATAATTAAGGTAACATCGCTGCCAAGTCAATGTAACTTTGGAGGACTAACAAGGTTTTTGCAGAGAAAGCAACGTTTCCAACGTTAAATTAGTATCATTCTCTAATAAAACAATTTGTTGTTGTGAGATATACGTTGCAACGGCGGTGGAAATTGCAACTTCTACATAAAACGCATTGGAACAAGTCACAAACAAAGCAAGCGAAAAACGTGAACAGCCATGTCATTACAAAACAAGTCGACAGTGTCATCATAGGCACAGAAAAGAAGTTTGTTTTAAGTTGGGATTAATGGCTTGTGAAAGCAAAATCAAAATTACTTCCATTTTTTTTATGATGTTTTTAGTTAAATACTGTGAAAAACTATGCACTTTACTAACAGTATGCACTAATCATTAAAATTCTTTCTATGTTTTTATCAAAGAGCGCCACAGGCATTTACAGTAGCTTAGCTTCCGTGCATGGACCTTTGTAGGCTATGGCGTCATGCCTACTAACGTTGTTGACACCCACCAGAAGTAGGCTATTATTGTTTTCAACATGTTGCTTTTTCAATTGTCCGTCATTTTCGTGATATCTTTATCAATAACGAATTGATTATAATCTACACTTTTGACGGCGTAATATGGTTCACCGGAGAAGAGAAAAACGTTTTTAATACCAAAAACGAGCATTCACACATCGTAGTTTAATGCGCCATTAGTGGGAGCCAAATGGCTTCGAGTAAGTTATTTTAAAATGTATTGTCGAAGCTAGCAGACCTGTGCTACAGAAAGGTGGAATGCTTATTCTTTTCCTTTTTTGCACCAATATATTTTTAGCAACTTAAAATTTGATTTCATTGAAGTTGTCTTTGCAAGCTACATAAATTTTACGTCGTCAACTTTCAAGCACATTTTGCTTTCTGGATCAAGAGCATGTGGAGCAGCTACTAATCCTGAACTGCGTTCAAGGACCTTCCATTACGTTTATAAAATTAACTGCAGTTAACCTAAAGTTTCTAAACAAATATCTAGCGCTAAATAGCCTACAGTAGGCCTACATGACAGGCGTATATGCACTACTGTGTGTTAAGCTGAAAATCATTTCACAGGGCAGTCAACTGAATGTTTGTAAAAGGATCATGGCACATATTTTTAACTTGCATTTTTTGTTTCTGCATTATGTTTCTGGACAGTTGTGATATTGCGCTTAGCCTAATCGTTGTTTGCAGAAAAATACTTTTCAGGACTATTTAGTAAGTTAGTCGGTTTCTAAGTAAGTCTGTGAACTCAAGCAATGTAAACTGCAGTATAGTCCACGACAATGAGATCTTGATTCAGCAATAACTGAACATGTACCCCATGGCTTTCAATTTTTGTGGTTTCTGGCTGCCGTACAGACACTCTCAAAGAAGATTTAATAAATCAACGAGTGGCTTGCTCTTGAGATAGCACATTTAGGCCAGTCAAGATTCTGAGTTTGGTGAAGTTTGCGACGAGGTTGTCGTTGAATTTTTGAATCTCTGAGATTCTAAAACGCAAACATAAAAACAAATCTTTTATCAAACAAAATTAAAAACGATTAAGCCGTTCAGTTCTACAGTATTATATCAATCACCCTCTAGTGAAAGCGTGTTCTTGCAGCCTCAGAAAAGACACTAGGTTCTGATTTAAAAATCCAGTGAACACAGCTCTGCGCGAAAAGAGACTACAACATGGAATAGCAAATGCTTACCATCAGTATAAAAGCTTTGGGAACATGCTTCAAGGACAGCGCTTGATTCACCTAGCGGATGATGCGCAGCAGAGCACAGTAACTTAACTCGCAAATTCGTTTTATGTAGGCTAGTCGATGTTGCTCTTACTTCAGATTCTTTAGAAGCATACGAAGCAACTGAGAATAATCTTTCAGAGTTTATATTGCTTAAGTACAATGATAAGTGTGTTGCAATCCAATATCGATGTTTAGCATGATATTGGATTGCTACAAGTGCATACAAATGGGTAGTACAAAATTTAAGTCATAAGTAGAGTAGACAACCGGAAACAGACATTGCAATCGGCTGCAGCGTGGGTCAGGTGTACGTCGGAAGGCGTACACCGATGCATAGCGCTCAAGTCCGCTTTCCGCAATGCAGGATAAAGATAATAAAACAAAACAAAAAAAATGTATTAAATTTGTTTATTTGCATTAGGGAACAAAATCCAAAGACACACATCTGCCAATCATACAAGAGATCGAAAGCAGAAGCTTAAAGAGTAAAAAAGATTCTATTATCTCATATCTAAATGTCCACATCTAAGCCTGCATACAGTATTATAGCAAGCAAACAATAACAAATTATGATAGCAATCGTTTGACAAGACATTGTGCACCAGCAGATTTAAATAGTATTTTCATGCTTTATGCAACAAAACATTTCGTTCAAGATATTTATTTTGTGTCGTGTGCAGATATTGATATGTGTCCTGTTGCAAAACAGGTAACATGAAATTAAATTTCAGAATTATTCCGAGGTTAGTCGCGTTTTGCAACGATGTCTAAACGATCTCTCAAAACTTCAGCCTTTTTGTCTTTGCAGAAACATGGAGTTATAAAGTTTGTTGAAGTTGTTAACATTCTAACAAAAAACACTTTTTATGATTAACAGCATTGACGCGAACCAATTTTCTACACCAGCAGTAAAGGATTTTGAAAAATAAGTCTAATCATCATTTGGTTTATTAGGCCATATCTATATGTTGATCTGAAAAAAATATTAATCTGCAGTTTTCTAACATTGATCACAGATTAATCAAAAAAAAAATCTACTGACGTCTTTTTTCTTTTGCAAGCAACTTTTGAACGCTGCAGTTATATTTACTTGGAAGCTTGCAAAAGCCTTGTTCTTGATTGGGTGTGTTGTTTGATCACGAAAATTGCCCAATTTCAAATACTAGTGTAACCAAATACAAACCATATAAATAGTTTGAGCAAAAGGTCAAACTTTTTGCCCTCTTCCACAATTTACGCTGTTTTCTTGTGCAGAACTGAACTCGAACTTCTAATGAGAAGCTAATCTTTGGTCATTGTCCAAGACAGGCAGATCTTCTGCTCCGTTTGGTGGTCGGAGGTTATAATGTATGAAAATATATTTATCAATTTTGTGCTTTAAGTTGCATAGACAAAGTTGTTGAATATGAAGTTGAATCTAGAAAATGTTGCTGAAGGTGGCTAAAATAAGGAAAGTAAATACGAACCTATTTCGATTTTAGTTTAAGTGTTCACTCAACAACGACATGATCAAACAACAATGGCATAACTCATTTAGTGTGCAAATGAGCCATGTACTAAAAAAAACTGTCTTTTGTATTTGACGATGGCCATCACATCAAGGCAAGGTTTCGGTAGTTGTTGGATTTAAAAGTCCTGGTTTAAAAGTAAAGTTTTTTGCAGTATCTGTTTAGGCGAAAGCCTTTTTTAACCAATGTGAAAACAGGTATGATTGCAGCAAATTTTTTATCGTTTCAACACATATTGTTTTAAATCTTCTTAGAAAACAGGTTAGCTGTTGCTTCTCCTGAAAGAAAGTCTCCAGACTCTTTGTGAAATGAAGCCTCAAAAGGCATAGCCTACATGCTGTACCACAAGCAGCATGCTCGCGTAATCATCACTGTTGCTTATTCTTTCTTTGGGTCATAAACGCGAAGCTTACAATACATACAGATAGGCTACAGCATTGCATGTGTGTCCTTCTACTGTACAATCTCATTTCAAAACTTGGCCGGCAATGGATTGGAGCAATGGCTAGACTAATATTATCATTCATTGAACAATAAACAACAACAAAAAAGAAAACAAAAACAACATTCTTTACTTGAAAATAGTTTTTCGTGTAAGCTATAGCCTAGTTAAATTTTCTCTGCTTCTAAATATCTCAGGCAAAGATGTCAAGTGACCAAAAAGAAAACACGGATTAACTTTTTTTTTAATCTGCCTAATACATTTATAGATTGTTCATGCTTAGTATGCCACATAGGAAATTGGCAAAAAGTTCAAAAAGTTCATTCTTTCATTTAAAGCTTGAATTGTTGGGAGACACAATAATGGAAAACACTGAGCAGTATTTTTTCTTGTTGCTTTTACACGAAGCCTACTGTCTATCTATTCAAACTTTTGATTTAAAATCAATAATAACCTCATGCATAATTTGCGAAGATATCACACTGCGCACCTCTTTCTGTTGGAAAGACAACTAAGAAAATTGCTTCAGTTTGAAGGAGCTGTTGAACAAATTTTATTTGCAATCACGAAAATATCCACACTATGTGCCAAATATTCCAAATATGCGGGCCAGATTTAACATAGTGGGGTGGATTGATACTGGACCAAAATATAGGTCAAGGTACGTTTGCATACTTTTTTAACACATTCTATCATAAAAATGGTCAATTAAGAATGTTATCCAAGTCGTCACTGAGAGACACCATATAGCCTAAATGCATCGTCAAATTTATTTTTTGTCTTGCACGAAACTATAATGGAGTCTCTATCTGTTTGAAGCTTCTTTAAACTACAACTGGTTTATTAAGAAATGTGGATGGTTGTAAGGTGACCGAGAAAAATGAGGAAAGCAACCCGTTGGCTAGTTTTTCCT
The DNA here is from genome assembly GCF_918807975.1 of Aplidium turbinatum. Lineage (NCBI taxonomy): Eukaryota > Metazoa > Chordata > Ascidiacea > Aplousobranchia > Polyclinidae > Aplidium > Aplidium turbinatum. The sequence goes on along the minus strand of NC_137477.1, from coordinate 13,291,924 downwards.
GTCAATACATGCTGAAGGCTACTTTTTAGCGACATCTAAACTATCCGTAGCCTACTTTCTATTGCCTCGTTATATAAGCCTCTGAATCTTTCCGATGCCTCAAATTTCAGAGCTTATAGAGTTTGAAATGTTAGACTCTTACCAGAAACTGTCCATGCTGGCACTAGATCTCTTTAGTTTTAGCCTGCATTTTTACTCGGTAGCGTTTTTTATCCCCACTCACTGCCAGTGGTAAGCGTGACAGGGCCATTATATAAATTCAGCATAAGTTGACTTATTTTATTGGGTTGAAATGGGAATATCTCCTTTGAGGCCATAGCTGAAAATAAAAATTGAAACTCTTGATGCCTTAATAATTCTACATATTTTTTTGAAACCTGTTTTGTTTAAAACCACTTGGAATATTATCTGGAAATACAAAATGATAATTGCAACTATTGATCAAGACGCAGTGACAATGAGATGATTTTTAAAGCGTTGGCTTACTGAAAGGCATGAATGTATAAGTAGAACCGTGAGAAGCTCTTAAACGCACTTTGTTTTTTGCCAAGATAACTGTTGCTTTGCTAATTATTTATTTATAAACATTTTTGACTTTTTTACGAGCGATGCACTTATGGAACGCCGGTGGATTGCGTATGATAGCCATTACAAAAGCAATAGTTGAAATACAGTATAATAATGCCCTAGTCTCATCACATTACAAATTTATTGTCATTTAAAGTTTTAAAAACAATGGAGGATCCAGAGTGAGGAGATGAGAGCGATAACCACCCTACGCTACAATAAAGTTGGCTCAGTAGCTATTTCTTGTTCTTGCTTTTCTTCGAGTGCAGTGACCGTGCATAACACTTTTAAGCTGGGACAGTGGGACATGTGATATTTCTCAGTTGTCAAGTGTGACGTTTCTGTTTAATATTCACAATTTAATAGTTTATAAGTTGGAAATTAAAAGAAAACTTGTTCTACTATTTCCAAGTAGGCTATCATTGAAATCAACGTATCATTAATTCCAACGTAAATTTGGTCTAACACTCTGGATAGCAATTCCACTGCATTACCATAAGCTGATATTGCTATGTCTGGCAGTCGAGAATATTGAATAATTTTATAGAATATTGAATGATTTTCTATAAAATTCGCATAGCACAAACGATGTTGATAACTCTGTTAAAATAAAACTTTGCAACACTAATTTTTTTGCAAGCTAAAGTCTTTCTCCTCGTTTTATTTCAGTTGTCTCCAGCTGTTTACTCTCAAGTTATGGTTATGCAAGATGCATTAAAATGCAATGTTATGATAAACTGCTGAACTCAGGGACGTAGTTAGAAAGGGCAAAAACAACTGTTGAGGGGTAAACGTCATTTAACATGAATTACAAGTGCATTGAAACGTTTTAATAGTACTAGATAATATTGTTTTTGGGTAGGCAAGATAAAATTTCGGGGCACGATTGCTCCCCTGCAAGTCCCTTCTCATGGCCACGTCCCTAGCTGGAGCGATGCAAGTTGCTGCTCTTCACAGCAAAAGTTGGTGAAACGTATAAAAGCTGCAGCTACTTACAAACTAAAGGTTCGTCTCATTTGTTGCTGTCTTTTTAACTTTGTTTTTATGATTGGAATCCAAACTAACCCACAAATTCCCAATAACAATCCAATGGCTAGAAATATAGGTCCAATCATTTGAATATTATCATATCCGTTGAAATAAAGAATTGCAAAAGTTATTCCGATGATAAACAAAAGTCCCCCAACAACTATTAAGGCAATAGCTTTATGAAAGTATCTTTTCTTCGCCTCTTTAAGCCTATCTTCACCTTTTGCAGCCACACCTGCTTTGAAAGCATCCGCCGTCAGCGCCAGTTTTATGTTTGAAGTTGATCTCACTGAACTGGTAAAAGTTGGAAAGTCCCCACTTGACCGAACGGATTGAGAACTAACTTCACGACTTGGTGGGTTAAATCCCTTTGGTTGCGTAGTCCGAGACGGTGAGAGGTCTATAAATGGCTGAGAACAGGGTACACCATTTGCGCTAACTTGATGGGGTAATAATGAGTTTGTTGCAACATTAGAGGTTGCAGATTTTGCTTCTGAAATGTAATTTTTCTTGAGTTCTTGCGATTGGGACTTTGCTGCAGTTATCGCTGGTTTCTGGCGTTGTAGCTTGGGTCGAAGTTCAATTGAATCGCCCCTGGCTGTAGATACAGAACTTTGAGATAAAGTCGCTCGCTGCTTTCCGTTGGATCTTGGTTTTGAACTTTGTTTTGTGTTGCTTAGAGCTTGGCCCTTTTTGTGAGCTTCATCAGTACAATGAGCTTTACCCTGTGAAAACAAAACATCGTCTATGATCAATAGGAATGTTTTCTCTTTTAATAAATTGTTTTTTTCAGAAAAAGATAGCAAAGGTCTGCAAAAGATGAATTGTTATTCCCTGCACCTGGTTCCCATCAGTCACAAAGCAAGTAACTGGTTAGCTAGGTATTTAGTATTTTCTATTGCAGGCACGACAAGGCATTTCATTTCTATAAAATTTGTGGCATAATAGAATACATTTTATACAATAAATAGTATTAATACTAAGTTGCAAAAAGTGCTCAATGCCAAGTAAAAAGTCAAGCAGAGCGAATTGCATCAAATAGTTACTATTTTCTAAAACCTATTCAGCCTGTTTCACCTTAAAAGAGGGATCATCAGAAGGCCTTTATTCAAATAGAATTTTGAATAATTTGAATAATTCTACTTGAATAAGGACCTTTTGATGATGAGGGTGAAACAGGCTGTAGAGTGCAGAGATTTTAAACAATAGCAACTATATTTGATGGAATACATTTTATAACTATATAAAATAAACAAACTGTAATAAATTTTATATTGCAAAAATATTGTTTGGTATTTATGTTAAAATTTCGACAGCACTTCCAGGTATTCAAATCAGGAAAATCAAACTACGAAGAAAAAAATCACTTATATATTAGGCTACAACTATACATTTACTTACTCACTAAAGAATTCATTACTTTCTGTTACAACTAACATTACTCGAAATTTGCCGTTACAAACAGTTCTAAGAATCTGCAGAAAAATGTAATTTTATGCTTTGAAAATGTTTAATGTCATAGATTTGAGAGTTAAACGTCTTTAACAATCTGTAAAACTACTATGCTCAACTGAATATGACTAGACGTTAACTACAGTCATCTGAACTCAACATTGCCCTGTTGATATGCATGAGTGTTTGTTTCCTGAGATGTTTAATGTATAATACGTAATTATCTCATACGTATTTCAATTAAGCAAAGAGCTGTTTTTGGTGATATCCTGTTCTGATAATTGAATCGTTTGGCAACTTTTCAGTCAAGTTTGCAAATAGAAACTCCACTAGCATTGCAATCAGAATATAAGAGTTTGAGTTGCTAAGGTGCATTACAACCGTAACTGCTTCCAACTATTTCACTATACTTGGTTTGTTGTAGTTTTTCTTTCTAATAAAAATGTTTGGAAAACTATTCTTTCAAAAAATGCCGGTGCGTGACTGCTCAAGCAATCCAAAAACGTTTAATGCATTCTTGCTATTCTCTATTTTTGATAGACACACTGCTGTTTAATTTACAATCAACTAGTTGTATCTCACAGAATTTTAAAACAAAGCAATGGCAATTTACAACCGCCCTGACAACAGCATAACTGATGAATTTCCATTGAAATCAATTGTGAATCCAATTGTGCGAAGTGTGATGGATCTTATATCAACCGTGTCGCATTGGGTTGAAGAGCTGGGAAAAGTTTGTGACATTATCACATCGATTCGTTTCAGCTACGCATTTTTGCTGTTCAAAACAACAGATAAGAGTGAAGCCAAAGCCAATGAAGCCACTGACGACGAGGGAAATTTATCGACGTATGAAAGCGAGGTTATAGCTGGAACGGATGTTAAATTATTAATGTAGTCTGATAATGGGCGACGGCTAATGTTTTTTCTGATTCCTTCAAATTTTCTACCTGAAATGAATATTTTTCCGATGCAGCTCAACATATTGTTGTTATATTTATATGTTTCAGAAAATTTACTGACCCTTGTCGCTACGCCGAATTTATAAATCAAGGTACAAAGGATTTGACACACTGTACAATATTTTAAATGAAGAATGCATAAAGAAAATTATCACCTAGTTGCTGAAGGAATTCTTAATGCACATTTTTTTTCAGCAAACATTCATACGTGCACAATTGTGACTCGGTAACGTTTGTGAAACGTCACAAGAGCGTTACTACTACGTTACGTATATGCGTGAGATGTTTAATGTTTTTGCTTTGCGTGCATGGGCAGAATGTGGCAAAAATGTGCTGTAGCAACCTCAAAATAATTACTTCACAAAAACGTGAACAATTCAGAAACGTAGCCACAGCTAAGAACTGTTGTTTTATGAAAGGTTCAATTGATCTGCAATAATTTAAAACTTTTTTGTTGTCATTTGAAGGTCGAAAGGGCCACCACAATCCATGGCGTTGGATAAATTTTAAAGCAAAGAATACTTTATACTGTAATACACCGTTGATATTCAAAGGCATTTTAGTCAAACATAGTAAGAACAACTTTTGTCTGGTAAAAAAAACATAGAAAATAAACGAAAAAAGGAAAAACAGAAGAAAACTCTTTCAACGAAAATTTCTTTTACAATAAACTTTATTTTTTACTCAACACGACCTTTCCAAGTTTGTTGTCCCTTGTGTTTTTCAGATTGATTTGGCTAATTTAGAATAGCATGTGTTTGCTTCTTTATCTTTTCTCACACCAAATAAGTATCGAACTTTTCGTGTACCTTAGGGACACCTCAGCAAACATGCAGGCAGGCCGATAGAACATCGATTTCAATGACTTAATGTTCATTTCAGAACGAAAACATAAACCTACAGACCAAAAACTAGGTTACCCTGAAACACCACCGGAGAAACACAAACTTTGGAGTACATTATAAACGTAAATATAATAGTCAGTGTAAAAGTTGAGATCAAAAAAGAAAAACTAATTTCCTAAAGGTCTGAAGGGCTGGCACTCAAAAAATGTTGGCAAATTTAACCTCGTTTTGATAGCTTTTTGTGCACTTTTAGGCCGACTTGTTATTTTTTGATAAAGACGCACACTTTGCAGGTGACTAATATCATCGAATCAAAACAAAATTTTTGCAATATTTTCAGTGTGACAAGAATTGATTTTAAATTAGTATTGAAATTATTTAGATTAGTATTATAACGTCAATTGAACATTGAATTCATTTAAAATAATTTAAAATTATCAATCAGAATTTGAAACCGAAGTTCTCGAAGCACTTCAAATCACCCAACGAAACCACAAGCTCAACAAACAACTTTTTGCTAGGGAGGCATCTTTCCTGCTAAATTTGTGTTAAATTACATTTGTTTTATATTTCATAATTGTTTTCTCGGATTTTCTTTAATTCTAGACGTGTGATAGGCTATAACTGGAAAACTACACAGCAGTAGACTAAGATTAGCAATTGTTTTGATGTACAAAATAGTCGCATTCTTAATTTAAAGCTAATTCAAAACTAAATAGATATAATACATGCCCCGGAAAACACGGTAAAACCTCTATTGAACGCTTGACTATGACGTTTTAGATTTAGATTATGATCGTTGAATTGCTGCAAAAATGCAAAACATCTGGCATGTTAGCTTTAAGCTATTTTAATCGAGGTTCTTTACAATTTTTCACTCTTTCGTGTCCGACATCGTTTTAACATGATTTGTGATTTAACGCAAAACGCAGCATAGTTTTTAAATAATGCTCGCTACAGGGTAACACAAATCTTTGCTTTATAGCAAAATATCTAATACTCCTCACTACAGGTTTCAAATAATTTACATTTTACATCCATGATGGTCCTGAATTCATATTAGGACATTGCTACTACAAACGCACCACATAAAGCACCCAATCACTGATCACAAGATGATGGATCCCTTGATGATTCTCACAGACAAAAACCGCGTGACTACGGTACGGTATTAATTGAAGATTAGGCCTGTAATTTACATTTAATACTGCTGTAAAATTATGTTTAGCAGTATGCAAGAGTTAGCTACGTTGAAAACACAATATTTTGAACCAAAAAAACAACAAAACCTGATCAATTACAATCGTGCAGCAAAATCAACTTTGCAAGTCTATTAAAAAATATAACAAGGTTGTAACGGGCATGCCAAGATTCACTCTGATTTTGGCCTATTTTACTGATGTATGCTTTCCAACTGTTGTCTCTTTGAGTTTTTTTCTAAATGTTATTGTTTGGACTGCTTTTAATGCTAATTAATCATGGTTACTTTTCAGTGAAAATCTATCTGGGATAAGTAACAAACCAAGATACATCATCACATGTGGGCATATTGTAATACCGCCAGCATTCGATCATACATAGTAACTGTCAAAGGAGAAGGAAAGAATTTTGAGTCATTTTCAAAAGTCCCCATATCCTCATGAATGGCCCAATGATCTGAATTATTCATAGCAATCAAGCATTTTAAATTAGCTGCAAGTGCAAGAAGCTCCAAAAGCCGAAAATATACGTTGTAAGCAGCTCCGCTGAACACAAATATTCGCAGTGCAACATACGGGTTGTCACGAAAATGGAATTTTCGCAAAAGATTTGAAACAAACACACTTTACATATGGAAAAGTGTGGATCGATGATAAATAGTTTGATTAAAGGGCACTAAAGTAAATCCGATAGATTCTTATTTATTGTTGGCATTGCTATCGTTTTCTGTGTTTTAGTTACAAACGACTTATCTAGGAATCGTATTGACAAAGCGCAATTTACTATTACAATTTTGATTTAGTCTATTGTAGTTTTTAATACTGAATAAAGAGTCCTTCACTAGACTATATTGAGTTTTACCAATCAAGGAAATAGCCCTCGTTGTACTGAAGCTTCAACTGACTATATTTGGTATAAAAGAGTTTTGCGATTGTCAAAATAATTCGAAACATTTCTCAGAAAAGTTGCAGATGCTTCATAACTTGAGTTGAATGTAGTACACCATTATTGTCTAGTTTTTAGGTATTCAATTGTTGCCTCGGTCATGGATAAAGTGAAGGATAACAACTCAAAGAGCGTTTTCATGTATGAGGTCGTACATACAAAGAAATTTACAAAAACGGCGCCGAATTGTTGGAAGCAGCGAAAAGTAGTTTGCATTATTTATGATTAACACATTGCTAAGCAAGCACGAAGTAGAACGAAATGCGCCTATCTTTGGACACGGTAAAAATGCTTCGAAATTGTTTGAAAAGATGCTAACCTTATGTCTCGATATTGGTCAATTTTTAGCATAAGTCTATAAACAGTACCTTCCAGTTTGCTTTTTTTAAATGCTTCGAACTAGCATTAACAAGTTTATATCTATGAGTTTTGATTGAGTTTCTTTCATTGGAAATTAGCTTAACTTATCAATAATTTCAAATTCATACTTAGAGGTGTTGTTCAAAGTACTCAGACCGTTTGATGAGGTGACAGGTTTCTAAAATGTTCTCGAATCCGGGTCCATATGCATCCCCTGAACCTTCCGTCAACGCTATTGCGGATCATGCTACTTGTCGTCCAACTGACGAAAAACGTTTTTTTGTTTAAAGAAACTTAAACGAAAATTAGGCTACTCAATTTAATTTATTTTCTTGTTTCATAAACTCTCTTGGAATCCCACACATGTATCTACAGTTGTATATAAAACAGCACATCTTTGCAAGATGATAACATTTCTTTAAATAACAGCTATTCTCACTCAACTTATTTCTTATCAAAACTGTAGTAGCCTATCTGAAACATATTCAAAACCAAGAAACAAAGATCGATTTAACCTTATTGCAAGTTAGCAAAGTAATGCAAAAGTAACATATTTAAACAACTTTGAGTTACGTGTTATAAACCTAAACCCACTGACTTTTTTAAAACTTTTAAATAAGTTCTCGCTGTTCTTCTTTTCCACTGCATTAGAACTGCTGCATATTTTTCCTGCAGTGTGAGCATAAAAAAGAATAACAGCCTGCTTATTGAGGTTAAATAAACAGATTCATTTTTGAAACTCATCCTTATAATCTGATGTTCCAACTTGCGTCGCTTTCTTGAAGCAAAATAAGAAAAAAGAAACTAAAAGCTTACTTCAAACTAAACTTCATCTATGTAACTTCTGATGAAAATTTAAACGTATTTTTTTTTTTTTTACATAAAGCCCTATAAATTCCGATTAGGTCTTAAAATTTTACAACTAAAATAAGCGATTTTTCCCAAAAACAATTTCAATTGCTTGTACGGTATAAACAATTGAATTGCCAAAACGTGTTTTGGCAAAAGCAATGAGCCCAGTTTTATATTTAGTGGCAGAAAATTGAAAGGATTTCGTAAGATAATAAACGTTAAATTGATGCATTAGTAATTACAGATGGAACAAGACTAAATCCTTTTCAAACATATTTTTATCTAATACTTCCGAATCCATTTCACACAAAGTAGTGCTTATAGTTCAAACTCGTTCTTTATTTTTTAAATTCTATGTTTTCGAAACCGATCTGAAAACTTTCAATTGTCTGTTCCCAAAATTTGAATATGATACAAAGATACGGGAAATTCAACAAAAAAAGGTTTGGTCTAATTAAAGTTTTCTTTCGTAGACTAATTCTTTCTACGTTAGATGACAGATAGTAGCATGTAAAAGGTAGCCAATTGCAGCATGAAACTCAAATGTTTTGTGCTGTACTAAAGTACCACGTAACTCAACACTGTAGAAGGCTGAACTTTCAGGTAGTGGTCTTGCAAACTTTTATCTGAAGGTAAGTCTAAACGTACAAAATATGTTAACTATGTATTATGAAAACCAAAACAAGCTTACCATCTTCCGGTATGAACCAGACAAAATTTCTTGAACTATCTGAAACGAACGCTTTGCAAAATTCATATAAACGGTTTCTAATCTGTAGCTGTAACTAAACAGAGCAGTATTTTTCTCTGTTTTGACTGGAAGCTTTTTTATGAACAACAATCTAGATTTGTCTTGTTGCCACGTCTACACACGTAGGATTAACGGAAAGATCATATGACTTGATAGGTGAATTTGACGAAATGCGATTGTCGCTTGCTTCATGGATATTTATTCAAAAACACATCACTCAGACCGTTTAAAGGTAGGGTTTTTCGACACTGCGCGCTATTATGAATTTTAAAGCAGTCACATTTTCTAACCCTATTTAAATATTCTGCTCTGCTTCATATTCAATCTAAGAATATTTTGTTCTGCTGCCATTGAAATGAGGCTTGCAGAAATGTGAATTGTGCGGAACCACAGTGATTTCATGGTGTTCAATTAATCTAACCTGGAAGTTATTGTGACTTCAATTCACGATGGCTATAACAAAAAAATGTTAACAAATAGTTGTATGATTCTTGCCGCTTTTCAAAGTTATTTGAACATAAATTCTGTACTGAATATTAAGGTTTGAGTTTAATTGTTATAAACCCTCAATGGCTAAAATTTATTTCTAGAGCAATTATCTGTCACTAAATTTTCTTATATTGGTTGTACCAAGCAACAAAAGAAATGTAGAACCAAATGTATATTGAACCAGCATTAGAATTGTGTAGAAATTGAATTAATCAACAGAACATTCATGAGCCGCAAAAAGGCTGACAAAAGGATTAGTTACAGTTTTATCATCGCACACAGCTGTCCACGTGCAATAAAAGCAAATATTAACAGCCAAGTGTATAGACATCATACAAACGAATCTGAATACATATTTGAACTGTTCTGAGGGAGCATTATAACAATCCCATCAATCAAGAGCTGCAAACGAGACCCGACTATTTTATACTCTACAGCTCAGTATAAATTGGTGATTTTGTAACAGAGCACCACAGATGCTAGGATATCTATTTTGCTCGAGGCTGGAGTGCTTGGCACTGCAGTAAAAACAACATAAGGTATTAAGTAAAATATATTTTTGTCTGAGCTGCCAATCTATGATAAAAAACATACAACATTCAGTGCAATAAAACTCGTACATTTCTGTCTACAGTAGCTTCCTATTTGGTAACATACACTTTGGTTGTAAATTTAAATGGTATCCCAGACAGCAAATCGGTCATTTTTTATATTGATTCAACGTTTACAGACGTACAAAAACGTAGCTCACACATGTAAGGTTGCGTTTGCAAAAGACGAAAATATATTTTATGATGTTATTTAAAACCCTTCAACATATAACACAACACTACTGTTGTAAAGAACCACTGTTTGAATGACAGTGAAAGTCTTTGTCAGATACAATATTGGCTATTGGCTACCGTGTTTGTATGGTTACCATGTTATAAAAAAAGGCTGAAACAGAAACACTGCTGCAGAAAAAGGTTATTTTAGTTACTTCGAAGCTATAAAGTTTGCATGTAATAGCGCAACATTTAGTACAATTTCATTCAAAACAAATAAATTTAGCATTATAAGACCTTTTTATGAAAAACCTAAACTTTAAAGCGACGTCGAAAAATATACATTCTACACACCTAAAGCCCAGTTATGAATATCCAATGAAGCGGCGCAATCGTCAGAAAGGCAACTTGATGAAAACACGTGTAAGAAGTTTTATTTAGAACTTCGATGTGGTGATGTTCATTGAACCACTTTTACCAAACACGTATGCTACTTTCCAAATTACTCAAAGTAACGACAAAAGAAAGTTTAATAGAGATTGGTGAAATAAAAAAGTTATTTCAATTTGAAATAAAAAAAATGATCGCACAAAAACCAGAGTAATTTGATTTATAACAGCTTGGCGTCGAAAAGTGTAAACGTGCAGTTTAAAAAACTAAAAATAGTTTTCAATATATATAAATAAAACATAAGGAATAAAAGATTAATTACACATCTGTTAAATGTTTATTTAAGCGTTTAAGAATATGAATATTAAGTTTTATTTTTTTAAACAACAAGTTTCTTTGATTCCTTATTGAAATATGATAAACAACAGTTTTCTACAGAATAGAACAGATCAAAAATTCGAAAATCTTGTTCGCTATTTTAACAATCGTTTAATTGGTAATGTTTAACCCTTTGCTTTTCAACGTTTTTTTGGAAGTTAACTGCTCAAGGGGGGGCCGTTTTTGGATCAAATTCAATCAGCTGCTACGTGTTATCCGCTGGTGCTATTTCAACAGAAGTTGCACTGATGTGAAAACAAATCATTTGTCTATAAGTTTGAAATATCATTATTTTAAAATTTTATATGTTAAACTTGATATTTCACTTTTTGCAAAGGTACCCAAAAACGACAATTTTGATTTATCTTGCCGCTGTTTAATTACCATGCTAATCCGATTTCATGCAAAGTTCTGAATAACAAAGACCTCAATCGACTGCACGAAGTGTGTGTGCGGTGTGCCGAATCATTGCATTGATAAAGATTTACGACTTGAGGGCAAATGTTATTGTAAGCTACTCACTGATTCTAAAATAGCTACAATCAGAGTAATATTGTTACACGAATTTGAAAAAAAACAAAACTGCGTTTGTTGTCTTACATTTTTGTCCTAAACTAATGCATTCCGAAACTCATGGCTAGCTTCTAGTTTTATGGAACCAAATTTCTCATAAGTAACACCTTAGCCTGCTTGAATAGCTGCTTACATCTTCGTTTGTGTATTTTAGGTCTGCAATTGAGTTTGTAGTATGAATATTTTTAGTAGAGAGAAGACAATTGAACAAGTTGTTGATATTATCTGAAATTTCTAAGTTCATATTAGGTGCTTTTGAAATTGTGGATTTGTGTCAAGTCGCATCACAAATATCATGCAGGCTCCATCATAAGTCATTTCGCTTACGGGTGTTTATAAACATGACTCATAAATTACATCCACAAAAATACAGCATTTACATCAACAAAGCTAAGTTCGAAGCTCATTTTTTATTGAAGATTGTGTCAATCAATTTGAAAATACATTTTTAGTCCGCCAGCGTCGAAACAATGCAACAGCGAATTGAGGAACATGCGTAAACAAAGGAAATGTGAAATAACCCACAGTCAGCAAATCTACATACATTTAACGTTTACAAATGTTGAATCAATGTAAAAGGACTGGATTGCTGACTGGGTCCTTATTGTTTGAAGCACAAAAAATACGCGTAAAGGCGACAACATCAGCAAAGCAGTGATTATGTTTCTGGCCAAAAAAAAATTAGCTTTTGACTTCAAAGATAAAAATGATTATAACGAAGCTTCAAAGTTTGTCGTAAAACATTTTGCAGAGATACAATAAACATAATCATTTTGTGCCAGATTGTGAGAAGACTTCCTAGATTCTTTCCAACCATTTGCATGATTGCAAATTATTTTCTATAACTTTATATTGCCAAAAAAGGGCTTCTTTGTTGAAACAACGTGGCTACAATTCTATAAAAAATTCTTAGGCCTACTACATTGAAGTAATGAAATTTTTTTTTGTGATTTTGCGGATGACGTTTTACAATATCCGAGAAGTAAAAAATAATAATGATGAATTATTTTACAAAACCGTGGTTTGCAAGCGCTTCACAAAAAATTGTTGGGGGAAAAGTTATTATTAGACGTAAAACGTTTGTAAAAGAAAATTGTCGGTTTACGTATTTATAATGTTTATTGCGCTGTTATCGAATTATAAACTGCCTGTATTGTCTACCTTTGTGGTTGCCGGCCAGCTTAGAGCAGCATGCAAACTAAGCATTTATGGTATCTGCATCGTGTTATGATTCTCGAAAATTTCCCACAAGGTCTTTATTTCTATCGTGATATTTTGTGCCTCTTCTGTCCTAAACTTGAAGTTGTTGTGCAGCACAATCCACATCGGTTTTTAGACTCAGTCTTCATTGAAAATCTTTTGTGTGGTGCATCATTTCAAGTAGTGTCTTCCCCTAAACTGTTACACAAATCGCCCAGAACCAGGTTGATTATTATGTATCTTACAGCCGTTGAGAGCCCGTTATTGCATGTGTGGAATTATTAGATGTCTGACTAAATTCATGCCAAAGTCGAGCAAATTCTGCTTTCGGAACCCTTGCCGTTATTTACGGTATTTTTTGTTGATAAGTTTAGGCAGCATTTTTCCAAGATAAATAAAGACATCGGTATTGTTCGTCACTTAGAGTTAGTTTTCTCAGCATTGTTTATTTATTCTTTGATCCACTAGTTTGTCCCACTTTTGGTATAATCGGATCGTTTATAAACGGCGGGTTTTCACAATAGCCGGCCTCTTATACATTGGGGCAACGTATTCAGATGTTGAATCAATGATGAAGAAAGCTGATTTGTTGTTTGTCTTATGTGACGCCTAACTTTATGCCTCGTCTACATTACAAAATATTTTGTAATGTACATTGTGTACATTGTACATTTTGTTTGTACATTACGAAATATTTTGTAATGTAGATGAGGCATAATCATCTTTATTTTGCGCTCTTTGGAACAAAACACAGTGCATTGTGAAACAAAAATACAGGACATAACAACAAGTAGGCGACATAAAGCAGGGAAGGGACGCCATCGAGTTAGCTGCTACGTGTAAATGGAGCTTATCTCATAATTTTGAGTGTATCTCACAATTACTGTTTGCCAGAGCGCTATTTCTCCGGCTTCTCCCAAAAGCATTTTCAGTGATACATTTCGTCAATTGCAAGTTTTGTCAATGAGAGCATTTCCATAGAACGTTTATTTCGAAACCAGGTTTTCGTGTGTTTACCCAAGAGAAGATTTCTTATTGTAACGTTTTTTATTCGTCAATGAATATTATCTGCTTGAAACAACTGTTTTGAATAGTTTGTGGCCTCCATAGCCTACTATTTTGATCGTGGATTGCTATTCTTCTTTGTAGAGCTGATAACGCAAAAAACGTTTGCCATTATTGTTTCTAATTAACAGCTTTGCGATCACTGGCTTTTCTTTGTAGCATAAGAAATAACGCGCTTTGTATTATTGAGGTCAAACCAAACAAAGGAAAGCAAGAGGATGCTTCTCTCTGCTCGCGCATGTCGATGCACGAAGCAATTATGAGCTTATGGCTTGTTATCGCAATGTAATCCATTTCACGCTTTGCTGGAAGTTAGCCAGAAATAGCAAAAATTCACCAAAATCTTGAATTTACAAGAAAACTACACAACTTTTAGCATCAAATTTAATATCATCAGATCCGCCTGGCAATTTTAGGAAAAGTCAAGAAAAACCAAGTGCATGGCGTTACTGTGCTTCAAATAATTAAAGGAAATATGAGGGGGGGGCCAAATCTGGCCTCCCTTTGAGGAGCAAAGTGTTCAGCAGAAAAAAACTAGAAAACAATTGCTTGACGTCGGTATGGAGGCATTGGTATGATTTTCTAGAGTTACAATAACATTTTTCAGTGCTTTAAACAATTTCAAGTGCTCAAAATTTTGTAAACTTTATTTTTTGCGGTGCCATACTTTGTAAGGATTAACATTGTAAAATAAATATCATGAATAAACCATGTTTTTTACAACTGCCATCTATTGTCTACCCTAACAGCTTTACAACAGAATATTTCGTTGTTACCAACTACCGTAAAACGTAATTCGTTGCAGCATACGTTGTAGATTATTATCGATATCTTGTAACGTAATGAACAGTTTGCTTCAATGGTCACTAAGACGCCAGTAAGTGTTGTAAAACTGGGCAAATTTTTAAACACACAAATTCTTGTTTAGAAGCTTCATATGGTATCTCTGCAATGTGAATTAGTTTGCTTTCGTTATTTCGAAAGGCACACAAAGTTTGAAATACAGTAGTTGATATGAAAATACTCGATCCAGCACGTTTATTTCAGTGTTGGACTGCTACCTTCATTTTTTAGTTGAAACGTGTTTGTCAACATAATAATTTTATGTCAACATAATAAAAAAGTGATTTTCCGCTTTCTTTGACAACTAAGAAATCCAAAAACTGAACAATTGGCTACAAACATATACTGCAATCTTAATTCTATCTTCTTTTTATTGCCCAGACTTTAAATCAACTTATCTTCAGTTCAAAAAAATACAAAGCAAAATAATAAAATACCTGATTTTATTCTTGAGGCACAATTCTGTATAGTTGACTGTTTTCGGTATGCTTCCAGGATAAAATCTAGTTTTTCATAGCTTTCTTGCTTTTATACACGTTGCTTCAATTATTGAACAGCGATTAAGCTACCAATCCCCAAAAGCAGATACGACACCTTAGCTGACTCATTTTCTTGACTCGATCGTTGCACCACACCACATTGCAAATGTTAAAATTTTAACGAAAATAGAAAATCAATAAACTTTGTTTTCTCACTAAAATACTCAAACAGTGATGGAAAACTCAGATAAAATTAATATGAAAAAGCCTGTCACAACTGAAAGTGAAGGTGAATTTATCATCAAAGTAAAAGTAAAAAAAATAGTTACAGAATAATTTTATCTGAATGAAAACGAGGCATGCAATCTTCACAGTCATTTCCCAGCAACACTTTTTGTGGCGTGAGGTCTTGTTTATACTATTTAGGTTGCAATTGTATATAAAATTATCTCAATCCAAAAGATATATGTTAAACCTACGTGTTAATTTGTGAAAATACTGTAACTTAGTATACAAAAATAGAATACTCAGGTACTCATTTTAAGTTTCGGAGAATGTAAAAAGTTTAAAGCTTGACACCGCTTGAGAACAAAAACATTGTCTTGGCAAGGCACTTGAAAGTAGGTCTATGTAAAAAAATAGAAGTGACAGACTCGATGACTGCCAGGATGTATAGCCGTTTGCTCCTTTCCAATAATATTGTCTGCTGTGTTTTAATTTGTAATTACATTATATTGCATGAAGATGTATTTTACCACATTGGACAAAGAAATAACGATTGTTACTATGATTTTTCGCTATTCTCATTACTGTGCATACGCTTATAAGCGGTACGTCCAAGATACCTAAACTGCTCCGAGATCAGCAAGAGGAAAGTCGAGACAGGCAGATCAGCTTGAGGCAGCCAATAATCAAACTTTTACATCCACAGATTACCATCTACCGCGGTGGGTCCCTTCGGTCGAAGTAAGTCTCTCACCTCCCTGGTAGGTATCTTCCATGTAAGTATGGTGTGCCTGCTGAGTGTTTGGGTGTGTGGACGGCTCCCGGAGAGGACGCACTAATAATGAGACAAGGAACAAATCCATTTCATATGGAAAATTGCAAACCTGCAAGATGTAGTGGTATCCATCTTGAACTCTGAGCGTTGCGCGAAAAAATAGTGGTACGTTTTAAATTCCCAGATTTTTAAGTGACTATTAAAACTTTTATTTTTAATTAACTTTTTACATATTCATCTTCAATGTGCATTGTGCAAGATATTCATTCCAGCTACTTTTCGACATTTAATGTGCAATGAGAGTAAACTGAAAGGTGTCTTTTTCTCAACGATCAGCTTTGTGAAGGATACGCCTTCAGTCCATTAGATAGTCTACAAGCTTGGCGTAAAAGTGTTAGAATCACTTAAACGCTCATTGTGGTTTACACAATACTCTCATACTGTCACAAGTAAAAAGCTTCACTGCATTATTGATAGGTCGCCCGAAAAGCCTTGTAACAAAAAGAGTTGTAACACAGTGGCAATTTTACCTGGACCATTGCTTACTTTCGTTGTGCACAGCCATTAGAATATCAATAGCATTTACCGTAATACAGAGAAAGCATTCAATGTGCCTGCGCTATGGATGACGTGTTTGTTTATACTGTAGTTCAAATACCATTGAGTTTTTGCGTTAATTTTACAAATCGTTTCGACCTTTTATGATTACTTAAACTTTGAAAATTTGCCTCATTTTCATTTATTAACACTCTATTACAATTATATCAAATACAGTTACAATTCACTGAAAACCTTAATAGTTGCTGTTGCACACTTATTGGGATCATCAGAAGGTTCCTATTCAAGTAGAATGTAGGAGAAGGGATCAGAACAAAGCCGAATACTTAATAGAACAGCGAACGATTGCGACTCGCTAACCGTAACGGTGTGGCATCCATGCCAGCTGTTAAAACTATCCAATCAACAAATGTTTTCCAACAGCCTGTTATAGCAAGCATTGACAGCGATAAAGATATGTTTCGTCGATGAGGCTAGGCCTATCAGTATCGCACCACAAACTTATACTACAAGAATAACGAGTTGTTTTGCATTTCTTTAACGTCACTGTAAAACACCTGTTATTTGAATACGCCTTTTGTAACTAGGCTATTATGATTAAAGATATCAACTCAAATTAAACAAACCATGCCAATTTCTAATCGCAAGTAAAAACTGCCATATGTAAGGTCTAAGTTTTCTTACGCCCACTAACGGTAGTTGTAAAACTGCAATAGCTGACACTAAAAAATATCAGAGTCGTAACTTGACATTCACTTTCTTCATTGAAGTAGAAACACCAATTGAATGAACATATGTGACTTTTAAATGTAGGGAAGATGTGAGACTTATCAAGGAAAGAATGTGTTGTGTTTTTTCAACCGACCAATTTCCAGATTTAGTGCACCAAATTTACACATAACATAAGCAACTTCACGTATATACCCATCACAATTATTGTTTAAACTATAAATAAAAGAGTGCCTATGATTGCAAAAATGTGACAAAACTATTTTATAGGCCAATCACATCTAAACTGGAGCTGTAAAGAAACCAAGTGAGGCTAAGAAAATTATATTAACATCGTAACCTACTCATGTTTAACGGACGTAGCCTACCGTTTTTATTTTTAAGTAAAAACTTATACTTAGAACCACAATAATACGGTGTTTGCAAGTTTATTACAGGTTTGTACCAACTCACATATACCGCAGTTCATGTGCATGAATTCGTTTAATTATGACTTGTTTCACCGCATAGCTAATTTGCGAAACTGTACAACTAGTTTACAAAAACTTGACGTTCCTTGTTAGTTTATATTTTTGCTCAGCTGCAAGCAACACCACAAGGAGCCAGCAAAGCACAACAAACAACATCTTGTTTTTTATTTCATTACTGACCAATCCATAGCCTGAATATAGTGCATTGCTATGTCAAAGAATTAGGACCTGTTAAAGATGGTTTAAATAAGCATACAACATGCAAGGTAATGTGCAATGACTATGACTATTGAGTCAGTATTGACTAGGATACATTGCCAGTGAGTTTATTTTTTTATCATGCGCTTCTTTTCTGATTGTAACAGAAAACATACTTTTACAATACAGAAAAGTAGAAATCTTTTATATTACTAGAGAAGTATGTAGCCTATAGCCCAGTAGATACTTTGAAGTTGACTTTGAAATTCACTAACAATACACAAAACTGCTTCTTGCAAAATCGATATTAATCTATTCAGACCTCGGCCACGATTCAGACCTATCAAGTCTATTTTTTTCGATGCTTCTAATTGTGACACTATAGGCATTTTAAAAGCTTGTATGACAAGTGTTGCGAAACACAAATCCATCACTGTTTGGTACTCACCTTTTGCATGCAAAACGTTCTCACAAAACAGTTTTGAATTTCCAATGGCTACCAAACAAGGAATTCTGACATGTAACAAATTTCTCAAACTCCAAAGCATGTGATAGAATTTTTTTGACCTTGTGTTGTAGCCTATTACCAATTCTTAAAGCTTTTTAGTTTGTCAAAATACACAAGTTTAAATATGTCAGCACATAGGCCTACTTTGCAGTTATTCTAAAATCGTTTTAAAATTTTGTTTTAGACTTAATTGGTTATTTTTGTTAGTTTCAAATGAAATATCTGATTGAAGAGTTTAGTGTTGCTTGTTCAGAAGAGAAAAAAGTTTTTCACTCCCAACTCTAAGTGAAAAAGTAATCAACAAAAAATATCAAAGAAGGCGCTCATTACATCAATACGGCTGCTTCGTAGCCTACTCCTTTTACGACTTATTTAAAGAACCACATATAAATAACATAATATAATACTGAATGCAAAAAATTCGAGCAGTTTTGTTTCGGTTAGTTTTAACATGATGACCATGATATTATCAGAGTGTTTTACACATATTTTTTGTTGCATTGTTATGACACTTCAAAAATACCCGCTAAAAACGTGGTTCAGCTTTCATGTTGCGCAAAACTTTAGAAATTACTTTCAAATAGATTTTAAATCTACACATCGATAAAGTGTATAGTCTATCATACTTGCAAACAAAACTAGGTGGTCATAGATGTCATAGAGTGGATCGTGAAAGGTAAAAACCGAAGCTCCAATTTTTGTGCAATCAAACGAAGAAAATGCTCACATTCACTTCTGCATTCTCAAGTTTTCTTTTTTATTGTGAAATTTAACTTGCTATGGTGCTATTTTTTTCGTTTTGGTTACACTCATACCGTACCATTCTGACAACAGACAAAATAGAAGTTTTTCTCGCTTTGCTTTTGCTCTCCACCCTGGTCACTGGTCAGTGTCAGTAGTTGATAGCTTTTAAAATATGCAATGCTGCCTAGATTACGCTTCCACAAAGGATCTCACTCGGACAGTAAGGATGTCTATACTGCACTCAATCAATCTTAGCTCAGGAACATGTTGACACAAGAATGCCTGGAAGTTTTTGCTACTAAAACTAAGCGATGATGGTAATTTTGCGTTTGTTTATAGTGAAATGCAAGTTAAGATCGAGACCGAATTTTTTTGTATGTTTACTGTGTTTTCACAGTGAAAAAACGTTTTCAACATAAGTATATTGAAATTATTGCATGTTTAGCCTACTTGAAGCAAACTTATAAAATACAATTCTAATGGCATCTCTATGTACAGACTCCATAAACAACTGCAATTAGTTCCAAATTTGTTTAGAATGTGTAAATGATAAAATATTTATGAAGTTGTGAAAGGACCTTTTCACTTTTTCTATAAATTGAAATCAATGGCAAAGAAGTTTGCACAATGTTTGAAATGGTTTATTGAAATAAAAATTTTGCTGTGGTATATTGGAATAATCATGAAATGCAACAAGCACCGGTAAAATATACATGTCACGCGCAATAGATTACAAACACAAACAAAGCACGAACGGAAAAGACTAAAAGAAATAAAGTACTAGCCTATATCTTCAATGTCGTGAAAAGTAAAAATTTTAAGACTTAGTCCACTAATATGTATACTAGTTGTTTGTTCAATAAAGTTATAGCATTATATTAGTGCTGAAGTTGTACTTTTAATCTAATATTGTTGTATGTAATAATCCCAACGAAGAAGAAGTTCGATCCATTTTAACTTCAAAACGGCTAATTCATATGATGACACATTCACATCGACGAGCCGTTGTTTCTCATTTCAAAATTTCTTCGCGAAATGTAAAAATGAGACTTCAGATGAACCAGAATTAATATATTCCAACACAAAAACGGAAGTTTTGACATCCAAACACTTTCCGCGCTTATGGAGATATATAAAACAAGTATAACATGTGCAAATACACTAAACATATATGAGAAAAATAAACAAAAAGAGTTGTCCAATGATCGCTCTGTTGGTACTTTATATGAACACATCAATGCCATTAGTAATGGCAAGCAAGTTTTTGCATTCATTCCTTTTTAATTGCTCGTGTGCTATGTAGGTATTGTGTTAGCCTACCAAAGTTTTCTCCTCGTTGGCTAAAACAATTCCCAGATTTTGGTAAGTAGCCTAATCAACAACACAAAGTTTTTACATTTGTGTTGTGATACTTTAAGTTGGCCAAAATTATTGTTATAACAATCGTGTTATTGAACTAACATCTTACCTTAAGTTTTCTGCTTGCTGCAACACTGGCTCTCATGCTTTTCCGTTTTCAACAATTTCTCTACTTGAAGATTTCCTATTCACAAGTGATCACAAACAAACTTCACTCAGAGTGTTTTAAAATATTTTTTGTGTAAAATAGATTCTTTCTTTTGCTCAGAACTTGGTAATATCAATGTCAGTGCAATCCAGTTACAGTAATTATTGTTTCTTATCAATTATTACTGAAAAATTACCGTCGCTGCGACTACGAAGCATGATGTGATATGTTTCAATTATTCTGTAGAAATAAAATTTGTTAAAATTTGTTACTTGAGTAAATATTCTAATATTTCAAATGAATCTAAATCTGATGTAAAATTGACAAGATTCATTTGAGATAATTTCAAATTGTCAATCAAATTTTGAAAACAAAATTCACGAGGCACTTCAAATAAAACAACGCAATCCTAAGTTCAACAAGTTGTTGTTCCCTGAAGGGGCATGTATAGTGAATTTGCATTAGATTACGTTTGCTTCTTGTCATAATTGTTTCTTTGGATTGTCCTTTTTTTGCAGCTAGTAATCTTGTCTACACTCTAGTGTACATTACAACAAAATGTTAAGAATTTTGGTAACTGTTCCTTAGTTGTGTGCGTACTTAGCTCAGTTCATAATGCAGGTATTTGTTTAGTCACTTATGATTACCATTATTTACAAATGTTTTATTATTTTTTGTTTAGATATATTAGGTATTTTCTGATGAAGGCATTTTGTTAGTGTATTGCATTTGTTTTGAATAATGCTATTCAATCACATTAAGTTATTGTCAGTCATATGTTATGGAATTGTAAAATTGCTTCTCTCCCAAAGCTATACATTAGCACAATTTTTGTATACATTACAATGTTACTTCTGCTCTTTTTTAAGACACAGTCGTGCACATCTGAAAAAGTACGCTCGAAAGAAACCAAATCGCACATGTTTGTTGCTTAGCTTGAAATAGCATAACATAGCATCGTTTTGATTGGAGGGATTTGATGAAGAGGTTGCTGTACTGAATCAGCCGGGAAGGGAATTGTTTCTCGCTCCTGCTATGGACAAAGTACAACGCAAAAAATACGTCAATAGCTGTATGGCGCAATGTGGGTGGGATAAAACTGTTGAAGTTGCTCAAATTTATGTTGAAGACTCTAAAGCTGCTAATAAGTTTTATCATTTTTTTTTATAGTTGCGATGATGTTTAACAGCACATTTATCTTTTTTCTTTGGTTATACTGGTCTTTAAAACCTTTTAAGATGGGTACTGCAACACACACTTGGTGAATGCTATTTAGAGTTTTGAGATGCAGTATCTTCAGAGAGTGCTAATGCAGAACAGTATACTCAATAATTAACTAGCCTTTTAAACTCCTGTGAGCAACGGTATCCTGAATTCATCGATCGAAAGGTGCTGTGTTACTAGTCATAACGATTTTCTGGTATAAGCACTTCAGTATTTGAGTTTTTTTATTTCAAAACTTTTATGCAACTCTTCTTAGAAAGCGGTTTATATGTTTCTGACCTACCTACCTACATCAAATTTCTTGCTACGCTTGACACGTCAACAACTGTACACTGCTTTCTCATCGCTTCCTTGTTTTCAACTATCTTAAGCGTGTCATCCAATTACAGATACCTTAGTTCAGTAACTTCAAGTTTTTCTTCATTGGTCACTCTTCTGCGCCCTGTAAGCGAATAATACTTTTTCAAATCTAACAAGCTACTCGTCAATTCATACGATTCATTACATTCTGGCTAAACAATGTCATCATCCAATTTTCGAAGTTTTTGCAGCGACTGGTCGAAACAGTGTGCACTGTCAGTTGTTAAAGAAAGGTATAGAGGCCTTGTCAACCTATGCAATGTAGTATTGCTTGATGTTATAATGAAGAATTGAGGAAATTAAGATTGAGCGTAGCCTGCAGTATTTGTCTTTTCTCATGGATCAGCTACATTCTTTGCTGAAAGAGTGAAATAACAAATCTCAATAGCTTCAATATGCCACTAATCCAGCACTTGATATTATTTCAGGCTTGGCTGTATCGGGAAAGTTAAAGTTAATTTCTTTTACTGCAACTATGAGTTCCTCTTCTGTTTTGATGAAAGCGTTAAAAGTAAAAGCGCAAGTACGTACGTCCAGCCTTCATGTTATCTCCTTGTTCCATCAATATGGTTACAAGATCGTCAGTTCAGCTGTAGAGATAATAACCCTTTTAGTTTTATGCAATGCATCTATTCTTAGACGGGCTGTCTAAATAACAAAACCTGATATTTCAGCCAACAGTATCCCATTAAAAAAAAGCGGAGTGATGTCCACGTCAGAATTACGAAAAATATCGGAAATTATATGATAAACAGTTCAGGGCCAAAATATCGATTTTTCAAACAATCTCATTATTCGTCTTATGAAACAATGCTGGATTTAGCCAACATCGTCTGACTATGTTTTTGCATTGTCCGAGCGTTCAACATGCTTGATCTTCTGTCAAAAAGTTGACTGAAATGAAGTTCCTACAAAACAATGCTCTATTTTCTCGATTGTCTGACAACAAACTTTGTTTGTGATTATTTTAAAAACGTTTCTACATAGACAAAATATTGTTGTGTGACTCAATATAGTAGCATAAAATGTCATGAGAATGAACAATGAACATCAATTAAATTCAATATAAATAATTTATGGTCTCTATTTTTCTCGTTCTGCATTTTTCTGCTGCAAACTTGGTCATAAATTCATGACTGCTATGTCTATATCATTTTCTAACTTTACTCCTTTCAACTGCACACGGAAAACAGCACCTTGCTTCATTAGTCTCCTAATAAAAGTCTTTCATTGTAATTGTTTCTCTAATTTCAAGCAAACAAATTTCATTACGATCGATGTTGAGGGTAACGAGAGAAGAATTATTAGAAATAAAATCGATATTTAATTATTCTTGTACCAATTGGGTTTAAAAAAAGTGCAGAACTTACTTCACAGCGTAAATTAACCGTAAAAAGTAACATTGGTGGCAAGAAACTGCACACAATGAACTAAATTTAATCAGACCTTTCAGTCGCTGCAGCCTTTAATTCAAAATTGATTTGATTGTCAATGGCAAATCAATAATCAAAGTCAAAATGTGCAGCTGCACTTTTTTGAAACTTTTCACATTTTGTGTTTTCACCTGAGAAGAATGTGTGTGTGTTAATAACTTTTTTAATTTTGTAAGTTCACAAAAATGTGTCACAAAGATTTTATTCATAATTTAACCGACTTGTAGGCTAGCATGATTTTATAACAGGGATTCTTAACCTTTTTTCACTGCGACCTTTTAAGAGCAATCAATGTAAGCTTGCGACCCTTCGGCCTTCCCCCATGAAAGTGTTCAATAGAAGCCTATTTAATGCAAAATTTACCCAAATTTGATTCCTGTCGATGTTCTATTGTAAATTTCCGAGATCAAAACCGACTTTTCACGATGTTATTCCTGATTGCATTACGTCTCCTCCAATTTATTATTTTCATTTCCAATTAAGCTTGACTAGATTATGGGTAAAAAATATTGAGTAAAAACTATGTCTTCAGCAGAGGTTGAATTTATACCAACCTTTAATGCATTTATAGATTTATTGAAACCAGTTTCAGTGAGATGGTTTGTGCTGTACCTTTTTAACAAGTTTGGCAATGCATGGAACTTTTGTTGAAGAACTTTCATAAAAAATACACACTGATGTTTTTCAATGCCATCGGAAACGGTTATGACAATTTTCTATTTGACAAAGAATTCTAAATAACCTCGCTTTTTCCATAGCATGGTTTCTGGTTAACTTAATTCTGCACAAAGTAACGGAAAAGTAGTTGGGGAAAAGTATCTCGTGCTTTCCTATTAACCCTTTGCGACGTCTGATAGCTTAAACATTAGGATTATAATCCATGTCCAGGAGTGGTCAATTGTGAAAAACTCGATTCTTATACATTTCTGAACAAGAAAAAGAATTGAAAAATGTAGACATCGGAATTCCAGACGTCTCGCGACCCCCCGAAGAAACGGTTCCCGACGCCCGGGTTGAAAACCATTGTTTTATAGTAATCAAGTTCCCGTATGCAATAAAAAAACACTGACAATTTTTTCAGATTACGAAAAGGACAAGTTTTCCAAAATCTAAACAAAAAATAAAGCTTGTTTAGAATAAATGCTAAAGGTGGTCTCATACTCAGTAACTGAGCTTCGAAAATGAGAAGTTTAGGTTCTCATCACACTAAGTCCTTGGCAGTAACGAGAGAAAGATGGCTAGTTTCTTTCTCTTGGCCGACTTCTCTTCAACAAATACGCCCACCAAATTTATTCCATCTTGGGTAGAGAGGAGAGCAGTGTTTAGCTACAACCAGCTTGGGCCGGGTGTCGAATAGGGTGGCTCTTTTTTAAACTTTTTTTTTTTAATTTTCTCGGGGTAGTGGGGAAATGGTGCCAATGAATGAGAAAACGCTCATGACAAAATTTGAGATTTGTAACAAATTGTTTTCAGCCTCCTCATGGGGCTCAAAAATCGAAAAATGGGGTCAAAACGCATTTTTTTTCAAAAATATTTTTAGTTTGGGTAGATACAATATTGTTTATATATATCTAATTAACCTGAGAAAAAATTGGAGTCATTTGAACTATTCCGTCAGCTTCCTCACAGCTTCTAAAAATTTCGATTTTGTTGAAAATTTCGCATTTTTGTGGATGGTTACATAATACATAATTGCGTTAGACATTTTGCCAACTATAAAACGTCATTGTATTTCTCTTTATAGACCTGCCCTGAGCTGTGGCGTCATTTTTTAATGAAATTGGGTTAATTTGGTAGGAAAAAGTGAGGTCTTTTATTTGAATTTACGTCACTGGCGAAGTTTGTAGTTAACCACAAACAAACATGCAAAATTTTCAGCAAAATGGAAATTTTCAAGAGCTGTGAGGAAGCTGAAGGAATAGTTCAAATGACAAAAAAAAAGACTTCAAATTTTTTTAGTAGGTTAATTAGATATATCTAAACAATATTGTATCTACCCAAACTAAAGATATTTTTGAAAAAATTGCGTATTCCATATTCCCCATTTTTCGATTTTTGGGCCTCATGAGGAGGCTGAAAACAATTTGTTACGAATCTCAAATTTTGTCATGATTGTTTTCTCACTCACTGGCATCATTTCCCCACTACCCCGAGTGAATTTAAAAAAAAAATTCAAAAACGAGCCACCCTGCAGCTAGTGTCGAACCACGTTTGCATTATTGTCAAGCCAACACCTTATTTGTTACGCAATCCCACAACAAAAGATAATTATGCTGTTTACTGTAAATGATATTATTTTTACGTCGTGAAACCTTTAGAAGAAATCACATCTCCCAAAAGATATGCCATGCGTAAGAGCTAATTGATGATGAAAAAGAAAACAAATAGCCTACATATTAATTTTCTGAACTATCCTTGTTCAGTGTAAACCAAAGAGGCCACAAGTGATACAAGAAACAATCAAGCGTGTTTCATTATTTAAACAGTCAAGCTACATGCAATTGTGCTCACAAGTCTGCTTTCAAATCACTTGTGTTTAAATTTGCAAACATATTTCCTATCTGTTATCGCAAACCTTTTATGCTATAAATAAATTAAATCAGCCAGGTTCGGTGACTTGCCTCATTTTTTCCAATTTTTATTTTTCATGGTGGTTTCACCGGTTCGGGAATTTGCGCAATTCATTGATTAAGCTTGCGGTTTTTCAGTACCTGGAAAAGCACAATAACCACAAAAGCATATGGAACTGGAGATTTTCCATATACCAAAGAAACCGTCTTTCTGGAGGCGAAACCTTTTCCAAAAATTTACGCAAGTTTCTATTTTCTTTGCTCAATGTGTTTAATCGGTCTGCTGTGTCTCAGGTCATAGATCCTTGTGTAGCCTGAACTAGCTTACAATTCCAGTTACACCGAAAACCGTAAGAGGTTGTGAAACATATTCACCAATTTTATTTTTCATTTTCCGCTTAGTTTCAATTATTTTCCTTAAACTAAGCTTGAACGTTTTTCTATTGTTTTTATCCTTTCTTATAAAAGTGTTGCAGATAACACACGAAACTGGTCTTTGTTTGATGAGTAATACTGCATTGTCCCATGAAATCGACTACAACAACACGCTATCACATGTATCATCTAAACTACTCTTTATTATGGAGTCAATTTTATTTAGTGTTGTATAATGCCAATTTCTTTGGCTTTGGAACGATAATAGTTTAAAGATATAGAAGGTTAATTTAACAATTGTACAAAGTTTATTTGTGTCTAATCGGCGATTATAGTTAGTGGTTTAAGGTTAGTAGATAAATATTAAAAATTAGGTTACAAATTAAACTTCTTAATCAGTCGATTTGCTTTATCAGTAAAACTTCCATTGGTGCATCCAGCCTTCACTGCTTAATTTCACATTATGTGACATTACAAAACAGAAAATGCTATAATTTCTTTCATCATGTAAATGATACTAAAAATGTTAAAAATACTGTAATTGTTGGACCCAATAGACAAACGCAATGTAGCTCAAAACATTGGACTTAATTTTATAGAGAAGATAAATTGCTACCCGATATGCAATTTAATAGTGTGATTGGAAGTACCAACAACCATGTTTTATTTAGACTTTAATTTAGTTTTATTTAGACTTAGGTCTTATGATTTAGAATAAGTTTTAAAAAAAATAATATTTAATATATTTAGAGATTTTAATATTTAGAATGATTTTTAATAGCTCGTAACCAAATTTCAAATCTCTGGCCGTTTTTACATTCATTGTCGTCTTTGTTTATGTCCGTGAAGCCAAGAGTCTGTCCTTTTACCACCTTGGGTTTATCGATTTGATCAGACTATGCCAGATATAGAGGGCAATTAGACAGCAGTCAATCTTTTAAAAGAGTTTGGAGTTACTGTATGTTTGTGACGACGAAACCAAAGTAGGCCATAGACCTTTGAAGTAATGTTTGTGTACGAAATCCTGAAGAGGTCATGGGCATTCGTAGCACAGAATATGCAATATGCATCCTAAGACCTAGACAACCACATGTCTAACTGTGTGTTTCCGGTTAGTGCATAGGTTAGTATGAGCATATATTTTGAAAAATTAGTCAACGCATCGGTTAACATCTGTTCATATCTCTGCCTGTTAGGAAAGAAGAGACTAAACTTTTATTAAACCAAAAGCAGAAAGTTGAAAACACAATCTCTGTGGAAGTACACAAAGGGTGCTCACGTAAAATCAGAGCAAACCCTTTGCCTTGAACCAACTTCTTTACATTGTGCAAAAATGGTGCTGTGTATATGAAAAGCATGTCAAAAGGGTCCAATTGGCTTAAAGATTTGCATGTTGCTGATAGAATTGTTAATATGCACGAAGAAAGGTTGTTACGGGAGAGTAATTGAGAGAAGTTTGAAATAATTACATGAGCTATAACATAGTGACTAAGCTACCATAGGCTAAACCCTATGATCGTGAGTAATAACTCCAAACACATATAAAAATTAATAGTCGTTCTTTAAATATGACATTTTTGAGTTTAATATATTTTCCCTACTCTATGCACACATTGCACAGTCGATAGCCACTTTTAACACCAATTGATCACTTCCTATTAGACTATAGGTTTTCATGATAACATTGCGTGCATTTATGGCTCATAAATTATTCAATGTTATAGAACAATATGTAAGAGGTGTAGAGCAAAAATAATTAACTTAGCATGCTTAAGTTTGCCACAGCAAGCATACAGAATGATACGGACAATATTGTAAGACAATGTGGGTGACAATATACAATAGAGTTTGTTTCTTGTGCATACTTGCGAAGATTAAATGAATTCTGGTCTTGCTTCTGGTAAGACCACTCTTCACACTAAATGTTCTTAGCATTTTAATAATATGTAAAACTGCATTAAAATGTTTAGCTAGGCTATGAATTTAATCTTATTGGTATTTCTGCAAAAACAATAAACAACCAAAATTGTACTTAAATGTTAATTAACGATCAACAAGAAACTTAAATAACAACAAGAGAGGAGAGCGAACGGATTGAGTGAAATGATTCAATCCGTTCACTCTCCTCTCTTGTTGTTATTTAAGTTTCTTGTTGATCGTTAACATTTAAGTCCCCCTTTTTCTAACTTACTTCAAACTTTGCGCGCGATAATTTTTGTCTATAAGTTGAATTTTATATTTTGCATGTTTAGTTTATTTCAGTAACATGTCCTGTGTTTTGCCATGCTAGACAGGTAGTCACTACCTGGTCTAGCCCCCTGAAGAAGTCAGTCGTGTCTGATTGACGAAACGTTGGAGTAAAAGCAGTTTGTCACGATATACATCTTGTGATAGTTTAGCTTAATATGCACCAGTAGAACATCTCATATTATTTAAATGTGGTGTTCTTTATGAAATTCCGTGCAATGCTTGTGACGCAGTTTATATTAGCTAAACTGAACGCAGCATAAATTCCTGGGTCAAAGAACAGCGCAGAGCTGTCAAAAATATTGATGATGAAAAGTTAGCTCTTTGTTCACACATGCTAAAAGAAGATTACAGAATTAACTGGTCAGAAACAAAAAAATTGAAAAAATGAAACAAATTATTATCAATTAACGCACCACGACAGAATATTGCTTCATCAACATTACGTCAAAACAATGCAATGTACTCAACCGAAACAACGGAAGTCTATTACCGAAAGCTTATAAATCATCATTGTCTTGACACGCAGTCTTTATGCCTACTTTGAACACAGTTGGAAACGTTATTGTAGTTTAATTTCGTCTCGAATTTCTGTTGGTCTCCGCTGCTTTGACTTTATGTATAATGTTGGAAGTTTTTACGTAATTTAACGTGGAAAGTAACCGCTCACACATCTTTTGGCCAACCTTCAAAATAATGTGTGTTTCATTGTTTGGTGCCTTCAATCGCACTGCAGTATGCACTATAACTTTGTTAAATCTTGATTTGTATGTTATTCGCTCGAGGATGCGCATTGTCATTGTGGGCGAAACGTCAGTGAAGCATTAAATCAACTTGCCTGTCGTTGCTTTTACTTTTACTTTCATCAGATAAGCGTTGCAACTAGTACTAAAAACGATAATTGTCCTGATGGACACCCCAAACTTTTCAGTATTAAATGTGAGCGGTCGGTTCTATTGTGCTCGATTTTAATCTTTCTCAGTTTACTCTTTCGCAAATGAAAGAGTCTGGCATGTTATGCGTTTTCTCAGAGGTTAAGCGACTGGCACGAATGGACATCTCGATTTCAGTCGACGGGGGTGCTGGTTGGTTGGTAGGTTTTGAATCTTTATCCTCGGACTGACAAAACTTCTGATAGGTTATTTCTGGTAGTTTGGCATACTGTACTTGTAGAGATGTAGAAGCTTTTGACGCACGGCCGGTTGCTGAGATTGACAGAGTGAAGTTTCCAATTGTTGAAGTCTTGTTGCCGGGGAATTACTCCACCCATTAGGTGAAGCTGAATGGAGAGCAGTCTTTGTAATGCGTTGCTTAAGCGCACACCCCGAAAGTTGAACTAAAGTTTCTTGATCTAGAAGCTTCTTCGTTCACGGGCGAACTCGATTGAGGAAGGAGACCTTGTAGTGAAGAAGGCGGTTGGGCTTGAATGCCCGTCTACAGAGGGACATAGCGGCTTCTTCGCAAAATTGCTCAGCAAGTTGGATATCAGCAAGAATGGGGAGACTGTCCAATGGTGTGGGACTGCGGCATTTAGCTACTGTGTGCAGGGCGCTGTTGACGGAACTGCGGTATCAAGCCAGTGCACAGTACACTGCTGAAGAGTAGACAAGGACCAGATCTGCGATATGCAAAGTGTCAGCCCTCGCTTCCCAGCTGGAGCCTGCCAGGCGCTTGAGTAGCGCAGCGAGTGATGAGAGTTTTTTGCTCAGTGACACCAAATGGTGGCGGTACTTGAGCGGTCTGTCTAACGTGACCCCGAGGTATTGTGGTTTTTGAATATACTGTTATCACTTGATATTTGAACTGAATCTATTTGAATTTAATCTAATTTAAAGCAACGAATTTAAAAAAAAAAATCGTTTCTGTCGATTACCTTTAGTCCACTCTTCTTTCAAACTCACACGGTCAAGCGGTTATGTTCAGCATCATATAATACCATGAAGCGTATGCATGAACGTTGTAGATATTTAAATAAATGACACACCCTGTGATAGATCTTACAAACATTCAAGTACATTGCAGATGATATGTGAAAACTTCCTATTGAGCGTCATATCCCACATAGCTATTGTTGTTATTGCATTGTTTCAACGTTACAAATTTTGAAACAATATAAAAAATGACTGATTTGCTGTTTAACTAGCGTTTGATTAGAGAAAAATGAAGGGAGTTCATGTGGGAGGCCACAGCTGATCAAATGTGATTAATCTGTTGATGAAGAAGAAGAAGCGTTTGACTGGAGAAAAGTAAGGTAATGGTGTCACATGGTATTTGAACACCACCAGTGTTTATCGCTGTCAATTCTTGTCACACTTGACTGGCGAAAAACAACCTATCCAAAGACAGTTACCATCTTTGATAGGAGCTCGTTCCAATTTAGGTCACCATGTGCTCCAAAAATAAAAAGTACCAAATACTCCTGACTAATATACTACGTCACGATGCATTGTCATAAGCGATCTGTTTGCAAACCTAACAAGAGAAATCATGTTGCTCCGAATGGAATCATTTTGCAACCAGTTTAGATGAAGTGTGGTGATAACAGTCTTTTGGTCAAATTTTATTGGTACGTTCTGTGTGACAAACTCAAAAGCCGTAACATAAAAGTACGATCAACATATACGCTTTTAAAAATATCGTGTCATCGAATTGAACAAACCTTGCAAAAAGAAATGCTTTTTTATAGGCTGATTATTTATTTTGTAGGTCGAAAAACAAAACATTTACTATGTTTTGACTTTTTCATTCTGCAGAAATGTAAGTTGTTGTAGAAAACACACGTTTGTGTCTAATTTTTCAAAATAGCTTTGTTATGCTGTCAAATAGTTTTACAAGATAAAACTTAGTACATTTTGTCTAATTTTTTGTAGGCCTACATGCATTTTGCAATAAGCCATTTCTTGCGCATTAGAGCCTAACAATTGGACGTCTAATGTTTAATGTTTGTGCTGAGGTAATATCGAAAAACTTTTAAATCCTTGTTTTAAAATTTTGAATCTTGAAAAGTGTAATCAACTATTATTAATAAGCCGGGGAATAATCTGATGACATATCAAATCTGATACAAAAATTAAAAATTAGCCTTGTCGCTAAACGACTATAGCAGTTGTAAAGCGACAACAAAGAACAAATAAAACCATAACATTACTATCGTTATCGCCTGGACATTACCAGACTACGTATATCTTGCGTATTGTATAATTCAACAGGAGCTTTTTAACATTTCTTTAGCAAATTTTGTAAAGAACTGCAGCCCAGCTAGCAAAAGTTGGCTTTTTATGTCGTTTCAACGTTTAGCCATGTAAAATATTTTCGACAATTTGAGAGCTACATTTGAGGGCTTATTGTGAAACAACTGACAAAACAGGTGACCAGAACAGTGGATAACCACTTCAAAAAAATGTGATAAAACTATTTCCAACAAAAAAAATCTGTTTTCAAATGTTGAATGAATGTAAAAAAGTGATTTTCTGACTGGGTAAGCAATAGATGCAGTAGCGACGTCCAGGGAACAAGTCAAACGGCGATGACCATCCCCGGGGAACCTATTAGTGCAATTTATCTCAATCATCTCGAAACCGTTTTATGTAGTATGAATACGAAAAATACTGTTTTATTAAAGAGAAAAATAATATGTTTCAAAAGACTGCTTTTGCATGTTTACAAATCAGCCAAAACAAAATTCAAACGAGTAAAATCGTCCATGAAATGAATAAATGCCAGCAAAATTCGTCCTCTTAGAGCTTTATTTGCAACATATCTATTCACAATACACAAACTACAAATTTGTTGAGAAAATAAATGATTATAATAAAAAATAAATGCATTCGACATGTGCCTATCAATTTTCTCAAATGTGCGATATTTAGCGGCTGAGTTATAAGCCATTATATAGGACGGGCTTAAAAAAATCCCGTCTTGTGCTTTTCTAACGTTTTTGAACAAATACCAGGTGGGGTTAAAGTACAGTATGCCGGTGTGGTCCTTCAGCGTGTTCAAGTCAGGTATGGGAATTAAATATAAGAAAAAATGATATGACAGTAAGTTATATCAATAAATATTGCTTAAAGCTAAGATATTAGGAATGATGATAATAGTGTGCGTTGCGTTGCACAGATATTGCTTTGCGTTCAACAGGAAGTCGGGGATATCGTGATCCTTACAACCCATCTTTCTAACTCTCGGGGTGTGTGCTTGAGCAACGCATTCTCAGGACTTTTCTCCATTCAGCGGCATCTTATGGATGGAATAATTTTCGACAACAACACTTCAACCATCAAAAACTTCCCTTTGTCAATCTCGGTAACCGGCCTTGAGTCAAAAGCCTCTACTAACCATAACCAACTATCCAACCATTTACTCAATACCGAGTGATTAGCGAAAACAAAACTTAGTCTTTCCTTGCTTGTACGTGCAACTAAATATGCGGTAATATTGATTACTGGAAAGCAAACATGTGGAGAACGATAAATTTACTTTTTATTGCTGACGCAAACATGCAGAGAACGATAAAGTAAACACACGAATTTGACACCAACAAAAAGGAAAGATGACAAAACCAAAATATATTAACCGATGATGTTTATCAAGGCCCACCTTGCATAATGCCTGCCCGTCAGGTACTCTTCTTATCAAAAAAGATAGCGATTGGGAACTTTTACGTGTGCCTATAAGCCCCAGGAGTTGCTAGAAATATGCCTAGCTTTCAACCTGGTTCACCTCTACACCACATTGAAGCATCTCCTTAGCGATGGGGCTTAGCAAAAGCAGCTCCATAAACACTAAGACTTTCGTTAATGCAACCAACTATTACATTTTGATGAAAGGAGTGTTTTCGCTTTATTAAACGTAATATAGCATGGATAGAACACGATGGAAGAAATAAATATATCAAATTGGCTATAAATAATGGAAAGAAACGTTGAGAGAATTTACAACAAAGTTTGAAGATGTTATATAACGTTAGATCACAGCTTGGATTTTTAATTTATGTCAGTGGCCTTTAACCCTTTTCATTGCTGACACCCTTTTGAAATCATTAACCAATTGTCGCATCGCGTTCTGGAATAACTGATAAAAAGTTTAGAAAAATTATAATAACCTGCAATCGGAAACGTGGGTTAAAAGCAAGGTAAACAAGTCATAGCTTCTTATGTCATTTAATAACTAACCTTAAAAATTGAGTATTCAAGCCGTACCTCATACTGTAGAAGTAGATTTCGTATCTCTTAGCGATACAAGCATCTTTAGTGAAGAACATCTGTTCTATGCAAAGAATGCCAAAACATATTTTTTGTTTTATTAGGAATGCGTTATTGGGTTGCAACGATGAAGTTTCAAATGCCGTCATTGATATGTTAGACTATATTGTTTACTTGTGCTTCTGTAGGTCTAATTTGATGTAGCCTAATTCAATTCAATTTAAGTCCACGACTTGCAAACCTTGATATTTTATGAAAAGCAATTTTGGACGAAAGAGGAAGTCATCTTCAATGAGCGTTACATTAAATGGTTTTAAAACAAAAATGGATTGTTGAAGCTAGATTAATCAGAAATTGCAATAAAATGTTTTTCATAACGGCATTGGTAATGCAGTGCGACAATTCAATGCAAATGGATCAGCATTGCGGACTGGTTGACAATGAGCCAATGTCTTTCATTTTCAAGCGTTTATTTCGGTTATGACCAAACAGCTTGTCCGATTGTTGCGTTAGTTTGTAAAACCGACGGCGTACTTTTCTTTATTAAAAACAATTACAATTTATTGTTTCTAGAAAAGTTGAAACCTATATTTTTTTTATTGCAATATGAAATTATAGGATTTGAAGGTTGAAAAGTTGAAAAATTTGAAAGTTGAAGT
The DNA here is from genome assembly GCF_918807975.1 of Aplidium turbinatum. Lineage (NCBI taxonomy): Eukaryota > Metazoa > Chordata > Ascidiacea > Aplousobranchia > Polyclinidae > Aplidium > Aplidium turbinatum. The sequence continues at coordinate 13,256,997 of NC_137477.1, read as the reverse complement.
CTCTGTTTTTTTTATTGCAATATGAAATTATATGATAAAACGAAAACTTACCAAAAGCCTTTCTTTCGAAAGGTAAGCAAATGGCAGAAGGAAAGTATGTGACAAAATGCAGCAAGCAAAATTGCAACAAAAAATAGATGAGAATATGTTACAGTAATGGAAATAAGATTACACTTCTAATGTAGTCATACTAGTCATGCAAATGAAAATATATTAAAGTATAGCCAATTTCAATTTTAGCTTTTTATCTACGGTGTCGTTAATTTAGCATCAACTTTGCAAACGTTTTCTAATGTGAAATAGTTGCAAGCTGTAGTTTAAGCTATGTCTGAAAACATCAGAGATTAATCATTTTTCTAATTTTATATATGTAAAAATATTTATTAGTATAACAGTTTAGTAGCTTAGTAGCATAAAAAAGAACGCTTAACAGTAAACAAAACTTGTCGGAAAATAGTTATAATTACCATTGCATGACACAGACTAACCCATATTAAAATAGCCATTGTTATTAAATCGTTAAAACGCAGGTTGGTTGTACTGTAGTAATTCTGTCATTATACCATGCAAAGAACGCGGCTAACATTGAGAGACTTAGCATTGCGCAAAGAATGACAAAAAGAGTAAAAATCGCAGTGAGGTATCATATATATAATAGGTGTCTGTCAGTTCACGCCAGGCTTGAAACAAGTTCCAAAGCGGAATACTTTGTACCTACTACTGCACAATAGCCATCATAAAAATAAATAGCCTATTTGGTTGTTTAGAATTAGTGAAAATGTTCAATAAAACACAGTTTTTGTGTCTCGTGATTGTAATTTGCTTCACTCGAAAGAACGTTGTTTCATCTGTAGTTAGTCTGAACAACAATGGTTACACTGGGCTCGTCATAGCAATTAATCCCGAAATACCAGAAAACCCCAGTCTTGTTGAAGCTATTAAGGTAAGTTATAAAGAGAAGTTCACTTTGCAAGCACTAGCATTATTTAGGTTGGTAGAGAACAATATATTTTTTTAAGTTGTTTAGTTGCCAAGTTGTTTACAGCTGTGTTAAAATGCAAAAATAAAAACTTAAGACTTTAAAAATTAAAATATTTTCTCAAAGCGAATGATTTATTTCTATTAGCCTACTAAGGTTTGATTAAAATTAAACAAATAAAATATTTCAAAAAACAAAAATTAAAACAAATAATCATTAAAAACCAATTTTTAAATAAAAGCAATAAAATTGAGCTGTTCAAAATAACAATTTTTATGACGTGAGCGCAGTAGCTACTAATATTTTATGTATTCGGCTAAGCCGAAATTTAACTCATCACTTTTTTCCTCGATAGATTTCGTTTTAACTTGAACAATTTGCATAAAATCATATAATTTGTTTCCAACCATTGACACGGTAAATGTGCTAGAAAAATAGAAAAGAAAAACGGCGTTGCAAAAAATGAAAAACGGCACCAATCGAATCGTTGTAGCAGAAAACCTCAGACTTATTGCGTACTATGCTAAATTTTGTTCACTGCTTGCAATAAAAATTTCTGCTGAAAGACCGCTTGAGAGCAACCGAGACGAAAGCTATTCAAAGTCTTGGTTCTTGACAACTTATTCAAAAAATTACCGATAAACTGATTTGTTTTACTTATTGTTTTGTTTGTTTTCGTTTTCTTTTATTGATTGATTAGTTGGTTGTTGAAATCTTTATCCTTGGACTGAGTAAGCGTCTTTAGAAGTGTAATCCTGGGAGTTTCGCATACGTGTAAAAGCTGTTAACCATTGACGCATGCCCGGACATTGAGATTGACAGAGTAAAGCTTCTTCTGCTTGTAGAAATGTTGTTGTTTGTGAATTAATCCATCCACTAAGTGCCTATAAATGGAGAGCTGTCATTGAAATACGTTGCTCAAGCGCACACCTGGAGAGTCGAAGCAGCGTCGCTTAATCTTACAGTTTCTTCATTCATGAAGTCCAGTGCATAACCATGGAAGCTATCGGGGTGGACGCATGTTTTCTCCCATGTTCTTCGACGTGCAATAAGTTAAGTCAACTGCAAAACAAAGCGTTCAAGCGAAACGTTATGAAATGTTACTTGGACAGTTAATTGCACTAAATCTAACAGAAGTTTTATAAAATATAAAAACAATCGGTAACAAGGTAAAGGTTTTGAAATTGGTTGGGATGCTGTAAATGCTTCCCCACTGTAAGGGTTCAAAAATGTTGGACAGGCAGTTATTTTAATCCTTGAATATACTGAGCTTTTTACTAAAGTTCTATGAGTCGAGAGATTCAATAACGATTATGCTGTTAAAATGTTACGTAATAAACATGATGTTGATGATACAACTTCTTTTGTAGTCATTATATTTATCATGTTAAGCAGGGGCATATTTAACTTTAGCCAAAAAAAATCGACTTTATAATTTTTTCAATTCAGTCCTATAAAAGTACAAGTTTAGAATTGACATTTGACAGCTCTTTTTTTATATACTCATATGAAAATTTTGAGTCTCGCCTAGTTTAGCCAATAAAAAATAATATTGCCACCATCATAAAAATATGATTAACAAGCAATTGTAAAAAAAAGTTAAACTAGATGTAGAAGGAGCTGTGGAACATTTGGTTGGCGTGGAACAGCAGGGAAATCCATTAAGTTCTTCTTTTTTCAATCGTGATACATTTTACTCAAATTTTAGAAACCTAAAAACGCAAAGTATTGTGTAGGCTGCTGCTTTTCTGTGCAGCAAGCGTGTTGTTGGAGAATGTATCTTGTGATGTTAAACAGAATAATTAAAACGTCGAACAAAGAAATTATTTTAATTTTTTATATTCAGCTGCAAATTGAAGGGAATGTGGGTTTTAAGACTGTTTTATGAAACAAAGAATATCATCCACATACATAACTTATAGTTGTGCCAGTGTCGTCTGGAATAAATTGATAGCTTCACTCTCAACGCGTTCAATGAAAATATTTCTATTAATTGCTAAATTGCCTTGATATAAAAACAGTATCTTTGAATATTGAAAATTTAACAATCTTTTTGTGAGCAACTCCAGTTCAAACAATTTAAATAACCTTTTAATCCAAAGCATTTAGTTATTACAACTTAGCTTACTTTTTTATTTATGAAATTTGTTCTTTGTCTTCTTTTGATACCAAAAATTGCGATTGAATAAAGATCAATAGTTTGTAGAGAAAGCAAACAAAATACCAGAGTTTGACGTCTTTAATCAAAACTGCGGTCTTGCTGCACTACATGGTTGCTCGTCAACATCAAACACAATATTGACACAATGGCTTCAATGAATGAAATCAATTTTATTTTAACAAAAATTTATTGCCAATCGTTTGTTGCTGCGGTGGTTTGTGGTAATAAATTGCAGCTGTTTCAAGTCGAACATCGCTCGTCGGCATTCGTAGCGACACGCAAACGGTGACTTTGATAAGTCATAAACTAGCGTTAATACGGTTTTGTACACAAAAAACCTTTAATGCTGAATCCAATTTTTGAACAGCAACCTTGTGCGTATTGTGAAATAAAGCAAAGATAAATTCCTCCGCAAGACTAACCAGGCCCGGATTTAGGGGGGGGGGCAAAGGGGCAGGTGCCCCGGGCCCCCCGACTTTTGAAGGGCCCTCCTACATGGAAAAAATGTGTTTTTGTGTTGTTATTTTACCTTTCAGTCTTTAAAGTTTCTGCAAAATGCTGTACAGTGCTGGATTAATGGTAGTGTAGACGTAGAGGTGGTTTTGAGCGCCGTAGGCGCGAAAAATTTGTTTGCACGGGGGCCCCCCGATCTAAAAGTGCCCCGTGCCCCCCATCAGCTAAATCCGGCCCTGAGACTAACGCAAAAGTCAAACTTTGCGTTCCATCATATAAAAGTCATGTTTCGACATGCTTTGTTTGCTTGATGTGGGTGTTTCTTGTGTAAATGTTTAAATATCATTAATCAAAAGATTCGCAGATTGTAAACTTATATGCCATTGACGTATATCAAGCAATAAATATTTGCAATTTATAACATATTCGACATTTTAGGTTTTTTTTTCTGTTTTGACCAATTGTCTTTAGTCATCGGTTTTATACTACAAAAACCTTTCAATGAAACTGCCAATAAGTTTAAACTATTTACATCCCGTCCGATAAATCGTTGTTCGCGTTTTGTCGCTTCTACCTTTTTCTCGACCTTTGCTATGTTGACGTGTATTGTTTTGATGTGATGGTCAGAAATAAAAAACAACTGAACTGAACTGAATTATAATAGAGAAATATTATTAAATGACTTTTAAAGTTTTATGACTACTATCAAACTCATGGAAATATAAATAATTACTAAAAAGATAATAAAGAACTTTTGAAAAATAGAAATAAAAACAGCCTCAAGTTGTTCGTTGTTATAAATCCTACAAAACTAAGTTAGCCTATATGTGTTTCAAAGACTTGAGTATACTACCACGTTAACAAAGCAATAGACCGTTCTATTTTGACCGGTAAGCATTAAATATCCACACAAAAAATTAATACAAAAAATATTCAAAGACTACAGAAAGTATTCCGACTGGAAAATATCCATAAAAAAAATATTTGGAAAATACCAATACAGAAAAAATCCCGACCGGAAAATACCCACTCGGAAAATATTCACCAGCGTAATATCCACTTGGAAAATAGGCCTTCTCTCAAAAATAATGCTATTTTTCACTTTGGAATATTTTTCCTATGTATGTTTTCCATTAGTTTACCTAACAATGACATAAATGTTTTTTCAAATTATTTTAAACTGCTCGTTTGGTGTTAACATAATATTCCACTCTAACCTATGGTTCTCGACAGCCGTTTGTAGCAAGAATTAACAGAGATAAACACGTGTTCAGCCCTAAAGACTGAGCTCATCAGAATCGTACCACTTAACCAAGCCACATACAATTCACAACGGTAAGAATTGAATTGACTGAAAAAAAGCGACGGTTGAAAATTTGTGGCATGAATTAGTGGTGAGATACTGATGAGCCCAGCTTCATGGGCGAAACAAGTGCTTATTGCTGTCGATTCTTCCTACAATCGGCTGCTGCAGAACATGCAGTTGATCAGTTTATCGTTCTAGAAAGTACAGGAAGAAGCTACTTTTTCTATAAATCTATATAATAAGATTTTTTTTTTAATCTAATCTTTTTTTAATCTTTTAAGTAAAATCTGAACATATTGTATTTAAAGTTTTTAAAGATTTAAACATTTGTGGTTTATGGATAATTTTGCGCCGTTTTTGCTTCAGAATGTTTGGACCGAAGCTTCTAAAGCTCTTTACATTGCCACCTCGCGTCGTGCCTACTACAGTGACATCACTATCCTTATTCCGAAAACATGGACTCAGTATACTGCAGCCCAAGCACAAAAAGAGAGTTATGACGCAGTGAGATTTGAAATTCTTCTTTGAAGTTTATTTCTATTTGTATTTCGTTGTAGTGTTTGTTGGAACAAACATTTTTCTCTTTAATTTCGGTCTTCATTAATAAATGCTTTAAAAAAAACACGATTGCGCATAAAATGCTTTTTGAACGTTTGTTTAATTTTGATAAAAATTGTTGTTTTATGATGCCTTTTGCTGCATTTTTAATCGTTTTTATCGTATCCAGGCTTACGTCTGGTGGTTGAAGGTTTAAATTAAGTTGAAAGAAGGCAAAGACAGCAAGTATGGCGTTGCTGATGTAATACGATGTCTCACGCTTCAGTGTTGTGTGTTTTGTCTTTTAAAAGAAAAAAAAAGTATTATAGAACGAAAAGCATGAAAAGTTCTGCATCCCTTTTTTCTGTGTGATTTGAGTAAGCCAACGTCTGCTCGGAGACAGCAAACGGAAACCTGTCCTTGCCCATGCCAAACAGTAGCTTCTCATGAAAAATGATAATTAATCATATCGTTAATTCATAATGTCCAATTTTGACATGTTTGTTACAAGCAGAAGTGATTAGATAAACATCCACAAAATAGTTTATTTACAGTACTTTTGAAAAACGTGACGTAAGTAAACATTGTTCTCCAATGGCTGTCACAATTGCTTATCACATTGGTGTTTCATTTTTGAAAGAGACCGACAAATCTTGATCACGTGTTTGTACATTTATTCTAATGAAACTTTTCATGTTCACTTTCGCTTTGTATCATTTAAGCTTTAAGTTTTTAGTCTAGTTCTGTTTTTGATCATACATTCTAATAACAGGCAGATGTCCTTGTCGCTTATCCAAATCCTCTATATCAAGATCAACCATACACCTTGCAGTATGGCGGGTGTGCTACGCCTGGTACTTACATCCACATAACTCCTTCTTATGTCCTTGATGCAACATTTGATGACATTTTTGGACCAAAAGGTAAAAATGTCGTTAAAGTCGTTAAGTTTATTTATTTTGTCTAGTAACCTCATATACGAAGCTTCTGTGAAGCACAAGCATGGTAACCACAGTATCATTTGCAAGAACAATTTGGATTGCAGCTTTCCTATACGCTACAGCAAAACTTGATGGATATATTAGCTAATAACTGACAATGCGTTTATTCTTAGGGAAGGCAATTGTGCACGAATGGGGTCATTATAGATGGGGAGTATTTGATGAGGTATACACGTATGGGTATAGCCCATTCTACTACAACAATTACGGAGAAATTGAAGCTACAAGGTAGGACATTCAAACCATACGAACTAATTTTGTTGCATAAAATTAATGGCGTGTACTTTGTAAACTAAAAATACAAGAGTGAAAAATTCTCTAAAAGCGCTCTTAGCCAACAAAACTTGCCCAATGCATAAGAAAAAAGGTTACTTAGGACAAATGATAGGCATTTTTAACAAATAAAACTTACACAATTATCAATAACATACTGTACGTAGGCTACATATAAGAACACAAAATATAACATATCGTTATGGGTGAAATAGTGACAGTTGTATTTGTTCAATATAATTTGCGATAAAGAAACGCATAATCTGTTTTGAAAACTATAACACTGTGCCTTTTAGAGAAAAGGCTTTGTTAAAGAAAAGCTAATTAAAACATCTTTTTATTGTATATTATAAAAATTTGAAATTGTCTTCAATCGTTTTCAAAATTAGGTGCCCGACTAATCTCAAGGGTGTGTATAAAGTCGTCGACTACTCCACTGGACAATCGAGAGATTGCAACAGAAATCTGGAAAACGGTCTGCCTGAAGATGGTTGCGTGTTTATCCCCTATGATGAACAATCTGCTGATTTAAGAGCGTCCATTATGTCAAACCAGTATGTTGAAAAGGTACTAGATCATTATACTGTATTTATCAAATTAGCCAATAATTGCAGTTATAGTTCGAAGACAATTATTTGTGATGACTGGCCTCGTTTCGTTTGTTTTTTAAAGGTATTTTTGGAAATTTGTAGGTGGAAACATTTTGCCACAATGATGAAACCGACGGTTACAATTTGCACAACAAAGAAGCACCAAACGAGCAGAACAGAATGTGCAGCCTCCGAAGTACGTGGGAAGTTATCTTGGATTCAAATGATTTCAACGGAAATGCAAACCCTCCAAATCTTCCTCTGTTAAACACTGCACCAACCTTTCGAATTGTGAAACCCGAATCATCTCGTCGATTTGTTCTTGTGCTGGACACTTCAGGAAGCATGGATGGGGTAAGAGAATACGAAAAAAATGTTTTTTTAAATTAGTTTAGAAATAATTTAATTAACTGTGTTTTTGTGGAAGCAAAGTCAATCAAATTATTATGGGTGAAAGTCAAGCAATGATGCTTCAATTCCTGAAGCGTGTTGCAATGTAAGTTTACTTTCTATTCAGTAATTTGCCATGAGAAGGTAATGTATTCAGTTATGTTACTTTAAGTTTTGCTTTGCAGTCACGCTTGGCCCAGATGAGACAAGTTGTTGGAATTTTCATATCTCAATTTGTATCCACCGGCGACAGAGTATCGATTGTGGAATTCTCATCATCTGCGACAGTCCTTGCCGACTTGACTACAGTCCAAACCTCAACAGACAGAAATAACTTGCTTCAGCTGGTGCCCACTGATGCTAAAGGAGGAACATGCATTGGTTGTGGATTACAGAAGGCACTAGAGGTAAAAGTATTGAGACATGACAATGTAATATCAAAATCTTGTGTATGTTTTATGTAATTACGTTGCATAAACGTAAAGTGATAAAACTAATTTAGAGTAAATTGAAAAATAGACTCTTTGATCCACCGAGAATACAAAACGACGAAGAAAATACTAAGCTGTGTTAGAGTTATTAGGTTTTCGTTCAGTGTAAGAACGGTAAGTCATTGTGTGCCAATAAAACTATAAACAACACGAACAAATTTACATTTTTTGCAGGGACCATTTACCTGAAAAAAAAAACGGCTTGACCTTGAATAAAACTTTTGAAGTTGCCAATTTTTGTTACAGAAACTTAATAGCGTCTTAATACTTCACTATTTGGTATTACTCCTAATGGGAGTATTACTACTTTAGACTCCTAAACTACTCCTCTACATTTTAATTTAGGTCGAGCAAATTGTGAAAATTTTAACCTACAACATATCTTCTCAGGTATTAAATAAAAATAGTGAAAGTGCATCGGGTGGAAATATTATTCTTTTCACCGACGGTGAAGAAACAGACGGTCCGTTTGTAAACGATGTTCGTGACGACGTCATACGCGAGGTTTGAACCATCAAAACGTGTTGAAATATCATTACTGTTATTTTTTATCTTGTCCTCGGCTTGACGTTAGAAATGCAATTTACACCCCTACACCCAACAGAGCATAAATTACCGGTAACACATTTCTATTAAATAGGTAATTAAACCAAATGCTCTGAAAAGACAAATATTTTAAACGTAGGCCTTATATCTTGTTTTCACGTAATAAAAAGATTAAAACAATGAAAACTATTAATACTACAAAAAGTGCTCAATGCTAAGCAAAAAGGCAAAGCAGAGCGAATTATACCAAATATAGTTATTACTATCTGAATCCTTAACAGCCTGTTTCACCTAACGGATCATCAGAAGATTTTATTCAAATATAATTTTTGACCTTCTGATGATCCGTTAGGTGAAACAGGCTGTTAAGGATTCAGATAGTGATAACTGTATTTGGTTTAATAAAAAGATTACGTTCTTTGTGACTCACAGCACTGGACTGAGCACACAGCAGTACAAAGAACATGTACTAGCAACTCGTTAATGTTTCACTTTTTGATAAAATTAATATCTATTTCATTGATATAAAAACAAAAGTTCATTTTATTTTCTTTAATGTCACATTGTGATTCAGTTGCTCTGTCCCAATGTTCGTTGATAACAATCTTTTTGTTGAGCTATCTAGACACAAATCGTATATTGTTTGTAGGGAGCCATTGTTAATGCAATTTTCTTTGCCACTGCTGCCAATGCTGATCTTCAACACCTTGTGATTGACACTCAAGGAATCTGGTTTTTCGGGAGCGATACCAGCATCAGTGCTATTTTAGGTGCTTTCAGTGCTCTTGCGACACCTAACGACGGAGATGTTTTCAGTGAAATTTTACAGGTAAGACATTTTACGCAAGTTACAAAGGTTTGATGAATATTGTCGCACGACAAAATCAAACGCTTTATGAAATTTTTACTTTATCATTGCTTGTATACAAAGTATGTTCTTTTTAAACTGCTGAGTGTAGAAGCAAATTGACAGCTTTCAAGTGTTATTTTTTCCCTCTCGCTTAAAACTTTGACAAAAGATAAAAGAATTTCCATTAGGTTTATTCGGACTTTGAAAAAGTTAATACTTGCTTCGAATTGTCTTTACTAAGGCAGTTCAATTTGCTACGTTAAAATAATAGGCCTTGAAAGAATTTAGTTTTAGGCTATAGTAATAATACCTATAATAGTTTGATTAAGTATTGTTCCAAAAATAAATTTAAACAAATGTTGCAAAAGATAAATAAACAATTACTTTATTATATTTTTTATTGTGTTCTCTATATCAAAAGTATTGGCAAGAGAAGTATCCAGGCACTTAAAGGACTTCCATGAAAACCTCAATTGCAAGTGGCAACTTTGCAGCATCAGTTTCGGTAGTTGGATCTTGGTTAATACTTTAATGTCCTTATCACAGCGAGAGACTGACAGAATTAAGCTTCAAAAAAATTTTCTTTCAGCTAAGAATAAAGATTTTTCAAAAAAAAATAATTTAAACTTGTCGTTTCGACGCAGGTGCACAGTACCATGTTCGAAGTTTCGCAATACTCAACACACACCGGAGATGTAACTATCGACTCCACTGTTGGAAACAGCACAGTATTCTCATTCGCATGGTCGCAATACAACATTAAAATAGCAGTTGTTGTAGAAAGCCCATCAGGTTGCACTTACTCGACAGACTCTAAAGATGGAAACTTATGTTCAGACTACACTCCACCTGAAATCAACATCGATTTCAAAATTGTATCATTTACAATACCTGGAAAAGCACAGGTGAAAGCATTTGCTATTTTTAATCGGTGGTCTAAGTACTTAAACTCCTGAACTCAAATTTAAATAAAATTGCTCCATTCAAAGAATGCGACATAGTGAAATTGTGTGCTTACTTCAACATTGGGTATTGCTATGAGCATCAAACGAAAAAATAAGATAATTGAACAAAAATCGTGGAAATGTGTCCTGAAATTACAAGAACCGGTATAACATTAATATATAATGAATAGCCTTCTAGATATTGCAGCAGAAGATTTGCGCGTGGATGAGTAAAAGCGTAGCTAAATACTGTCCCGCACTGATCAGATTTTTCATATAATATTTATTTTTTGAGTAAGACATAGCCTAAGCAACTAGAAGGAAGCAATTTCAACAATTATCTTTTTTTACCAACAACTAAGAACAGTGATGTTTGTCAGGCAAACAACAATAATACGGTATTAAAACGTTGGTAAACTTGACGTTTTGATACACATAAACATACATGAAATGTTTTTTTCCTCAACAGACAGGAAATTGGAAGTATTATGTTTCGTCAGCATCGGCCAATTCCCAGTTAGTTACCGCTACCGTAACGTCACAGGCTTCTGATACCTCAACTGAACCAGTTGTGGTGAAATCAGGATTAGACCAAGCGACAGCGGATACTGGTGAAGCCATTGTTGTTTATGCACAAGTAAGTAGGTAGTAGGTTACATTTTTGAAACAACAACATCGACTGTGCTGTCTTAAAATTATTTTTTTGTTTTCTTAAAATAAAAAAATACGTTATAAATGTATTCAAAAACAATTACAACTGTTTGTTACAATCAAAAAAAATTCTGCCTGTGATTTTGTGAGAAACTAAATGTCGGACTTTGTTTTCTTTAGAATTCATAGCAAAAAAAATTGCAAAAAGATTTTAAAACAAACTTTTTCAAGAAAATTATTTCTCAGTGAAAACCAAACGAAAACGAAATAAAGAAGTTTTGCGTCAATGCACAGCAACTCGAAGTTGTTTATTTCGATAATTTATTGTTTTCACTGAAAAAAAACTTTTCTCAGGACGTGTTCTTTAGTTGTGAATTGGAAACCAAAAAGGAGTAGCCTAATGTCTAAATCATTTGCATAAAAATCAAAAATTCGAAAATATCATTTTAAAAAAGTAAAGTCTGTAAAAACACAAATCATTTTTATTTCATGATTCATAAAAACTGCGATAAAATTTGTTCCATAGTGCAAAGCATTAAAAATCTTGCTTGAACAATTTTGCAGGTTTCCCAAGGGTTCGCTCCTGTGCTTGGAGCTGACGTATTAGCAACGATTGAACGACCCGACGGTTCAACAGTCGAAGTCGAGTTATTCGATGCAGGATCAGGTATAGCCTATAGTCAATAGCTTGCGTTGTCCATTTTTATGACGCCTTGCTAAGATTTAGTCCTACACAACTCAGTAATATGGCCAATCAGTTAGCATGAAAACTATTACTATTCTAGACAATGCATTGCATATAAGTATGCCCAAAGAATGCGAGGCAGTTATTTTCAAATTTCTGAATATTTGTTTCTTTTGACATACAATTTCTTCTATTAAAGTCATTTCGTGTCGACATGAATTCTCTGTAAACAATTCGTTTTATTTCCAAAAGTAATTATTTCCTAAAAGCAAAAAGTAATTATTTTCCATTTGAGTAAAAAAAGACTTTTTACGATGTGAAATTCCGGCAGCATAACCTATTTTTCAGCTAAATCTCAAGCTAGATTACTGGACCCTGTTACGTTTATTGTTTGGACAAGTAAACTATTTTCTAAAAATATTAATTTGTACCTTCACGGCATCGCGTAGACCTACTTGCTGCAATTATTAACTATTGTGTTTGCTCAAACAAGTTTGATCATTAATTTGTTGAAATGTAGTCCCAACAGTAGGCGAACATTTCAATCTTTTGGTTTAAATTTCAGCTCCTGATGTAAGAAAAGAGGATGGAGTTTATTCGCGGTACTTTACTGGATACAATACCGCTGGAAGATACGCTGTGCAGGTAGGCCATGTTCTTGGTAATTTGTTTTGAATAGATATGCTGAGCTGTGAGCTGAATCTCATAACTCCGTTTTCGTAACCATGTAACATGCAATGACTTCCTGCAACATCTGCTTCTTTGGTGAAAAAGAGGAATATTTTTCTGCAAAACCAAAATTAACGTTTTTCATCTGTTCAACATATCTTTTCACTTTGTTGAAATATGCCGGTATGGTCCTACAGTATGCCCACGTCAGGTATGGGAGTTAAACATTAAAATATATCAATGACTATTACTCAAACTGAGATATTAGAAATAATGATACTAGTAGGCCTATGTTATTATTATTATTATTTATTTGCAATCAGACTCAAAGTCCATAGAATTCAAATTTTTAACAGTCATCACACAAAATATCAGACTAACACAACATCAAGCAGGCTACATCAAACAACGTACAAAATACTGTTGTAGTGAATATAAAATGTAGAATTAAAGTAGTATGTGTTTTCATATAGCGTTATATCTATCACAGATATGCGTTGCTTTCAACAGGACGTCGAGAGTATTATGATCTTTAAATTCATTTCCTCAATGCTCAATGCTGAGTGCTTTTAGCACAAACAAAACTTAGTATAACTTTTTTTGTACGTACAACTAAATATATGGTAATACTCCTCATTGGAAAGCATACAGTAAATGCTGTTTTGTTAGGTAACTGTATCTAAAAAAGACAATGGAAAAGCGTTTTTATACAATCACAAATCTTCTTCTTCGAGAGCCGCTGTAAACATCGGAAGCGTGGACTCAAACGGTATTGCTGTATATCAAATCGAGTCTGCTATCATGATTCATAGTTAACAGCATATTAATTGTTGTTTGTCACGTGCTTGTTATAATTAAGCTAATTGTTGTTTATAAGTTTAAATTGACAAGATCTTAAATACTTTTTTAGAAACTAATTTCTACAGAATTATATACTTGTAGCTCTTTTCAATCAAAAATTTTTAAAAAATATTGCTTGGAAATAAAAAAAATTCCTCACTAGAAAAGACATTAAAAAAAAGTTGCATAAAACAAATTTTCCTTTCACAAAATCTTAATCTTGAAATATTTGTGTTATTTCCACAAAAGTTCTTAGGCTACTGTGAAACGCAAGTCATGTCATAGTGAAGAAAGTAGTCGATTTCAATTTTTTAATTTTCCTCCTGTAGTTGCAAGGCAGTAGAAATTTTGATGAGTGGTCTCTATACAATAAAATCTAAAACAAAAACGAAGCCAGAAAAGTCGGGCGTAAAAACGTTTTTATTCTCATCTGGTTTAAGTTAAACTTTACCTAAGTTAACTTCTGAAAAATTTAAAATCCGCCACAAGTAGAAATTGAAGCTGTTTAAAATAGTCTCAGATTTTTCTTACTTTACGAGTTCATACATTTTTACCAATTTCCATTCAAAACATATTTCGTATTGTATTAACGCAAGTAAAATCTTTATGAAAGCTTTATTGCCATTTTAATAGGAAAAGTCAAAGTCAACTCGGAAGCTCAAAATTATCAAGAAAATGAGATAATTTCTGCAGATGTGGGAGCTTTTTCTCGGGTAGTTACGAGTCAAGGATTCGAATACACAGGGTAAGTTATTTAAGCACAATTTTTACTGTGTGCTAACTTGTGAAACAACTGAAACATCTAACATGCGGCTTTCTCCGTTGATTTGTTCATGAAATTAATTTGGCTAGTGAAAATTTATATAAAGCGGTGCGCTATTTATAATCAGGAGAAATGTACACACAAATGATGACTTCTTCCCTCCAAGTAAAGTCTTCGATCTCACTGCAATTCAAACTGATGTTTACAACTCATCCAGTGGAGTGACTTTAAGATTCACTGCTCCTGGTTCTGATTTTGATGAAGGCACAGGTCAGTCATGATTTGTTTTTAAATGTAGGCCATAACAACTGAAAGTTTTACCTCATACAACATACAGATTTACCAAAATTTTTGTTTGTCATTTTTTTACAGGACTATTTTGTTAAAACTTAAAGAACCAAAAACATTAAAAATTCATGACTAATTATGGACAATTCATTCAGGACTAAAATATTAAAAACTTTAAAACATCTTATACACTTATACAGTGTTGTCAACATAAACTTTAATCATGCTGAGCAATACTGTCATCACCCTGTAGTTGTCAGGAGTAGGCCTATTCAGCTGCAACAATGTGGTAGTAAGGCAATGATCGTGATGGGAAAGATAAGTAGGACAACAATATGTCTAAATTACCATTGAACCAATTTGTAACAAAACATTACTGAACAAAACTATTCCTTTTCCAGCTAACCGTTATGAAATCCGCTACATTGTTGATAACGTTACTCAACTGGTAGACGCGTTTCACACGTGTACATTGGTTGAGGCAGCTGACCTCATCCAGGGCGATCTTACCATCCCTCAGCTTGCTGGAAAAACTGAGCAGTTTATTTTGAAACCTCTGCTAATGGAGCAAGAGAAGCAAATCACGTGAGCACCTCAAATATTCATGCGGTGACAAGTATCTACAAAATTTAGAAAATATTTATTTGTGATGGTTAAATATTTAAAACCTCAAACTGAGGGCTTTTTGAAACATAATTCCAGTCAATTTTGCACACATGAAGAGGTTAGAATCACTGACGCGGTCCGATAACCCAGATTGTCAAATTGAAGCCTCCGCTTGTTGAAATTCTTTTGTAAACGCTTCCATCCATTAAGTGCAGTTGAGTAAAGAGTTGTCTTTGAAATGCGTTGCTCAAGTACAAGCACCAAGAGCTGAACCGTCATTGTGGGACCGTATCTTCGTTGATATCGTCGGTAGCTTAACCAACTTCTTCTTTCCGAGCTATCGTGGCTGATTTATAATAACATGTGCAAAACAAAGCTATATTCTTTGGTTTGGTTTTGAATATTTATCCTCGGATTGACAAAGCTTTTTACAATTTATTCCTTGCAGTTTTTGCATATTTGTAAAGTTTTTGAACTGCTGACGCAGAGCCTGTTACCGAGATTAGCTGAGTGAAGTTTCAATGGTTGTTTTGAAGGATTATTGTCACTAGGTGACGCTGAATGATGAGTAGTCCTGAAATGCGTTGCTCAAGCACACACCCAGAGAGACAAACTAGCGCAGTTTGATCTTGTCCGGTGCTCAACCTTTGAGCTCACGTAAAGAATAGTTATAAATATTTTAAACTCTCACGATTATTATACAATCTTTTAGTCTTGGATTTGCAATGAGAGCTTATGATGCAAGGAACAATGAAGCCGAGATTTCAAATGTGGCTCCAGTAACTTATTTTTATGAAGCACCTGGTACCGCTGCCCATCAAACTGCTGCATCTCGTGTAATCTCGCTCAGTGTAGTTGTTACGATGATTGTATGTTCGCTTACATAGATGCCTTTTAGTTTTCAATATGTTGGATTACTGATACATTTTCCTTTGCGCGTTAAGCTAGAACTTTCAGTTCATGGTGAATGATGTGAAATTTTATTTGACTTAGTTTGATTTAAACTTGAGTAATTGATTTGAAAGGTGTAAACGTATAGAAGATTGTTTGCTGACACTTTTAATTATCCGCTGTTATAGCTTGGTCAAATTTTTTTAATTGTTTCGAGTTTAACAGTGTCAGTTTTGTTATGATACTTTTATGCTAAAATCAGCATAATTGTATTGATGAGGACAATTGCGTGCATATATTTTGTTTTATTTGACATTAAAACGTGCATAATTTTTGTAACCTCATTTTGTATTTCAACCATGATAATTATTTAATGTAGCACTGTTTGTAAATAATGCAAGACTATTAAAAAATGAGGCTGCTCTTGTAAAATAACTTCGCCCAAATGCAGAACGTTGCATAATACCGAAACATTGACGTAAAACACTGATCAACACAATCTAAATCGTGTTTATATTTTCACAATATAACTTCTTTGTTTAGCCAAAGCCGAAGTGGATTTTGTTATATGAAAGGTCGCAAGGCAGAAAAAAATTTTTGTCGGTTTCCTACAAGTAAAAAATTTTTTGCAGTCATCATGCTATTGCAAATACAGTAAAAAATTTAACGTCAATAATTTCGTAGTAACACCGTCACAAATGTGATCCCAACGTTGTTGAAATTTCAACCTCTCGGCCATGGTTTTAAATAACTTGTTTTTCAAGGTTGACTCATGTTTACATCAAGTATAACCAACCGTTTGTTTTGTTGTGATACACGTCGCAAAAAGAATAAGGTTTCCGACCTATTGTTTAGCTTTACAAACTTGATGTTTTTAGCACTTTTGTTTTTTATTATAGGTGCTTTAACATAACATTTATATACGGTACAGTGGCAACTTATCTCAATTAAAATTGTCTAAACAAAAGTTATCTGTTGTAAGTTTCCACCCAAATACGATATCAGTGAAGTAAACATTTGGTAATTGCAACAATGATTTTACACAAATCAAACTCGTCGCAATGTAAACTAGGCTACATTATTAATGAAGATTGGAGTTTTTTCGTAGGAAATAAAGGCTACTTTTGTATTTAACAATGTCAAAAAATTTAATATAGTCACATGACTTTTACCTCATCATTTGTCTTTTTCCCGAAATCCAACTCCTTAAAGTTCAAAGATTATGTACATTGTCTGGAAACGAGTGGACCAATTTGGGTTTGAGGTTTATCGTCAGAGACAGAGGTTTATCATTTTTCACAGCTACGCATCGTGAATTTTCATTTTGTAAATTCTCAGGCTCATACAGTTTGTTTTAGTTGCATAAACTGTAACAGTATTTTCAGGTGGACAATTTTCTGCATAATTTGAAGAAATTTGAAGGTTGAAAGAACACTAAATTACAATTAGGGAAGTTGCAATACATTAGAAACAATAGCTGTGAGAGTGGCCTAAGCCGAAGACGTACCAAGACTGGCGTTTGAACAGTGGAAGTCCATTTTTAGAGACATCCTTTGACGATTAGACACGACTTGTCATGAAAAGACGCCAGTGAAATGTAACTGCAATTGGAAATTTTACGGAGCGACTATGTGAAAATTCCTTTGACGGCGCTGGCACCACCAAGCCGCAGAGCTAGCCTTGAAACGTCAACAAGACATTGATTTTCTGTTTAAGATAAAAACTCGTCCAGAAAAGTTATGCAGCTGTGTCAAATTGTGCTTACGTGGTGTTGCAAAGTTAATGCGACATATTAATAGGTTTATTGTTACTATAGCTAAATAAATCATTAGTATTCATCTTATTAGGTGTAGATACACACTTTTAGTCCACTCTATACAAGCGTAGCCAGCCAAGAAAATTTTGAGAAATTTGGATCTCAATTCAAAAAATTTACCAACTCCTGGTACAATACCTCATGCTCACATACGCTTCATACAGTTATTATTGCTGAAAACATTTACAAGTTTGTATTGTAGCCTACGTTAGCACAAAAGAGCAAATAACATTTATATTGCATTTCAATTGTTAGTTTAATATTGAGCAGTTAAAAACAGAAATTTTTGCGCTTTTGGAAAGTTTTGCAAAATAAACGTTAACTATATAAGAAACAGATAAAAATTATTGTTTACTACTAATACAAGTAGTAGCCTACGCTTTGAGACGAATTGTATGTGAACTCAATATCAGATGAAACAAAAGCGTGTAACCGTTTAAGCTGATATTTAACAAAAAAAGGATACTACTATATAATTTAGTATGGTCACCCAAGTTTAACTGATCGACAAAAGTAAATATTTTCTATTCTTCTATCACTATTTAATGCATAACTCATAAAATCAAACTGACGCCATTTTTACAAAAAATATAGTTTTCAAATGACCTAGCATAGCTTGCTTCAAAGCTGCGGTTCAACTCGGTCACTTTAGAAGTCATTTCAAAATTCTGTTACTGTAATTAAATTGTCTTATACCGACTTTAGGCAGAATACAGGCTTTAATTATGCTGAGAAAACTTTAAATTTTGCACAGAAACAAATTGACAATCACATAAAGCGTTTGAAAACTGTTTAAATTCTTTTATAATATCTGACGCGTAAACTCAATTGTAGTGCTTTTAATTATAACATTTGCAACAGATATCTTCAAAAAAATCTTTATTAAAAACTTCAAAATAAACTTATTTGGTTGAAGCAACTGCTTTGGAAATGTGTGACATTTTGCATCCTTATTGGCATTATTTCAGTTCATGAATGGCAACATTCCAGTACTATAGTTTGTTATTGCGTAAGAATTAATATTTAAAATTCACTCATCAGCGTTTTAAAAATCTCCTTATTTGTTGACATGCCATTGAAATGAACAAAAATTCAAATATTTTAACGAATTGTTAAATGTCACAGGAATCAATCTAATCATACATTTCCACAACGCTACATAATTACACTTGTCCGCATCCTATAAAAGATTTAATAACCATGTTTAAGTACATCTAATTTATATTTGTACAGTCTAAGTGCAATTTTTTGAATATCAACCAAAAGTTCAAATATTAGCTGTTTGTCACTCAAAAGTTACTTTGTAAAGGAGAAAGTCGAATATTTTGTTAAATGTACGACAGGTTAAGAAGCGGATAAAACAACTTCCGTCTCATACCTCCTGAGTGGTCTTTTGTTGATTCAATGTAAAAAACGACTGATTAGCTGCTGTCTTTGCTACAAAGTAGATATCCAAACCAAACTTTTATTCAAAGATTAAAGATGTCAATAGGCTCAACCCCAGCCGATACAGTCTGCTGTTATTTCTGCATTCCTGTGAAACATCGCGGTGCTCCATGCTCCTTTCATTCGTTACCTCACAGATTTCTGTATCAAGGTTTTAATATCAGTCTTTAGTAGAGTTGTTGAATTCAAAAGTCAAATTGATTCTTTGTCCTCTGACTGGGAAAGCTGCATCCTGGCAGTTTCGCATATTTGTAAAAAACCTTGAACCGCTGACGGAGGCCCGATCACCGAGATTGACAAAGAAGTGAAGTTTCCGATTATTGAAACGTTTTTAATGGAAAATTATTCCACCCATTAGATTCCACTGAATGGAGAGCTATCCTTAATGTGCGTTGCTCAAGCGCACACTCCGAGAGTCGAACCAGCGCCGCTTGATCTTGAAGCTTCTTCAGTGACGAACTCAACGCTAATCAAAGTCAGGCTAACCAAATGGGCTTTCCGGGCGGACTCAATGACATGAAACTGACAACGACATGAAACTGACAATGACAACGCGGACATGAAACTCAATACAGTTTCAAAATCATAGAAGAATAAAACTGAAACAAATTTGACAAAATAATGATTAGGACGCTGATACTACAATAACCTAGTTACTAAAATGGTAGTCTAGCGTTTCTTTAAATCTTATAAAGCTTGTCGCTTTTTATACTAGGCAGTTTGACGTTTGCTTTATATTTATAAACTGTGTTGATGCCATACTATACTGTATAAACATGTTTTTATAAACATTTATTAAAATAAGTGGACCTTTTGAAATGTATAAACAAAACATCCCTGATAACATGTTAAATACTTTGTTGTTTGTAAACTGCTTTGGGCTTTTGAGGGTCCCAATGTTCCGGTTTAGAAGGGTCCACGAACCACCTCACTTCACTGCTGCGTAGGCTATTTCTTGCAGATTCAAACTCATACTCAATCACGTGGTACAAAGTTAAAAGTGACATTGTCATGTTTTCAGCTGTTGGGTTTTCAACTATAGCTTCACCAATTAAAAGGTGTGGCGATATAAAAGTCGTTCCAGTGAAGATGACTTTATTCATTCTTGTCTAGACGACTCGACATACAGACAAGAAAGAAGCCTTGAAAAAATGAATACTTTACTTGCTGCATTTTGTTTTGCGTTAGCTTATGAAACTGTTGAAGGTGACGCTTAATTTACAATTAGATTGAAATACAAAAAAAAAATAATTAGTGCAATTACTTATTAAACTGTTAAAGCTAATTTTAGTGACAGCAAAATTACTTTTATTTTACAAACTAGGCATATAAAAACCTTTTTATTGTTATGGATTCGTTAATATAAATTAAAGTAAAAAAAGCTCAAAGTTAGTATAACACATGAACCTGGGATATTAAAATAAATAACAACTTTTGCACTTAAATAATGTTAAATCGTTATTTATCTTCGCTAGCCTGTTTTTGTTGTAGCACTGACAAACGTGATCGATGTTTTATTTTTTAAGATGATCCACATATGTTTAAATTTTAAACTGCTGTTTATTGTTTCTAGCACTAGTTGCAACATACATGAAATAAAACAATTGATCAACACATTTTCTGATCACAGGTTTACAATGTTGGACTTGCAATAATGCGAATACTAACCAGGAATGCATTAAGGAAGGTCATCTCGAGAAATGCCAATATAATGAAGTAAAGATTTGTTAATTAAAATTAAAGAAACAAAGTATTTCTTTAATTTACTGATACAATTGCTTGAAAAGGCATAATGTAATATTACTTATAGTTGGTATATCTTGTACATTAGTTGTTGATTAGTTAGGATTTGTCTAATTTGTTTTAACCAACGCAAAATCGTGTCTGACGTGTTCTATACCGGAAAATCTTATTTTTCAAGTTTCACAAAATAAAATTTATATCAGTCTACGTTACCTCAAAATACATTATAGGACCGAGGCAAACAATTATTGACAGCAAAATCGAATGAAAATGACAGTTATAGCTATATTAAAGTATAAAAGACTATCCTGTCTTGTGGAATGTGGTTAGTTAAAAACAATTGTAATTGTTTTGTTATGCAAAACTGAAAAAATTGCTACACATTTTGAAAAAATTATACCTGTTCGTCAGGCCTATTACAAACCTATAGTATTTTTTGAAGTAAGCGGCAGTCACTGTATTTCATCTAAGAAAAATCTCAAGTTCAATTGCAATAACAAATGAGTAGTCAAAGCCAAAAAATAAAAACCGTTTCTGTTATTTGACAATTTGTTAATTTGGCATTTTGTTAAATCCAAGTAGCAACATTTCCTTGAAAATAAATTACTATTTTAATTATTATTTTTTTTAAAAACGACAAAAATTGTCTCAGGCAACAAGTTGAAAATGTTAATTTACGCTGATGACAGTTATCAAGCTTGTCTTACGTGTTGTTGTATATACTTTTAAACCTAAAGCGACTTTGGTAAACTTTGGTACAAGGTGCCAGTGAAAAACTTCACTGTCCATTTTCTCCTAATATCTGACTATTTGCTAATTTGTATACATTGCTTGATCCTAAAATAACTAAAACTAGCAAATTTACCATAATAATGTTAAACTTTAAAAGCAATTATTTTTGAAAGTGGAACTGTTTCAGCCAATTTAAAAGTTAGTTTTTGCCCAATTGCTTCACATCATTTTCTTCTCAGTTACTCGTTTAAACTTACCAAACAATTCAAGCAACTCCCACCCTTTCGACAGTTCCGCGTAGTAACCACGTTCAAGAAGAAATTTATAAGATTATTGGAATTATTACATTATAAGATAAAACACAAGCAGCTCTGCCTTATCAGGAAGATTTCAGCAAACATAAGTACAATTCAGACTCAAAAAGAACCGTGGGTCACACCAAATTAACAGCTATAAAAATACAATCGATTAAACTCATGTTTTGAAACTTTGCATATTAGCTTACATTCTTTAGATATCGTTAACAAATGCTCATTTACAAACCGCTTCTAATATCTTACAGAACGCTTGTCACAACGAAGTACGAAGAGGCGACAAAGGCATTCT
Source organism: Aplidium turbinatum (assembly GCF_918807975.1). Lineage (NCBI taxonomy): Eukaryota > Metazoa > Chordata > Ascidiacea > Aplousobranchia > Polyclinidae > Aplidium > Aplidium turbinatum. Next base: position 13,234,740 of record NC_137477.1, on the reverse strand, counting down.
CATAACAAAAAGATGCAAGCAAAAGTGGGCTTGTTCCAACAACCAGATGCAAGTAAGAAACAAAACATTGATCTGCACAACTGGCTACAACATGATCCTTCAATTAAATTTAAAAAATAACTACCTGTCCGGTTAGCAAGGCTTTCTAATTATCACATTTAGATGATAATTCACGTTTAAACTTAGATTTTTTTACTTTACGTCTATGCGGAAACGATAAACTAAATTTATTGTATAAACTTACATCTGTACCATATGCTTTATCTTTATGTAGCCTACTCTTCTGCGCCGACAGTCTGCTTGTGAAGTGCCAAAGACAACTCGAATCTTCGATGGCTAACAGCGCTTTGCACATTATTATTTTTTTTTATTTTCATAGAACGAAAAGGCAGCTTGGCAACCCAAGCAATGCAACTACAAAGTTCCCAGTTCTGTTTGCCGATGTTGCTGCAGCACAAATGGCTGCAACAAATATGGAAATGAATGCAACAAAAGTAAGTGATGCTTTTGACAATCTGTACTATTTGCAAATATTGCTGCATCTTTTACATTTTTTGCAACAGTATTTAGAGATTTTTTTATTTCAAACATCTCAAATATATCACAACTAAATTGATAGTTTAATTGACTGATTGCGTTGTGGTAACCCAATCTCTATCCCTCGGATTGAAAAAGCAGCTAAGCTTAATCCTGGCAGCTTCGCATACTCACATAGGTTTTTAACCATTGACACAGGCCCAGACACTTAAATTAACAGAAATCTCTGCAAATCTTTGTTTCTTGAAGTTTTATGTGCCTGTTATTTCATCCACAAGTGGGATAGCGGAGAGGATAAGGCGCTGACTTTTTAATCAGGCGATCATGGTATGATTCGCGTCGTAATCTGGTTAGTGAAAAACACCGCTTCAGAGTGTCATACATTCGGTGGGCGTAATTGCAGAAAAAAAAATCGGCCGGGAGAAAGAAAGTGTTTACCCTAGCCTCGTTAATGTTAAGCTTAATATAGTGAGAACTTTATATCTTCTGATAAATCCTTTTGTCTAGTTGTCGCTGAATGGAGAGCTGTCGGAACATCGATTTGCCACAACGCAAAGTTTGAACCGTCGTTTTGTGATCTTGCCTTTTCTTTGTTTGCAGTTATACCCTTAACTAAATGAGCTATCGATGGGGAGTATAATGAAATACTGCATATGTTCCGCTATGTTGCTACATTGTGCCAAGTTGTGCCAGATCACGGCAACTTCTACAGTATATGCCAAACAAAAGAGGTTACCGGTACGATAATTGTGCTTTTTTTTAGCACCTCGATGTGCACGAATCAAAACTCCAACATTTGGGACCAAATCATGCCAGTACGTTACAAGTGCCGATGAAGTGGGATCGTTTTGTACTTTTAGATGTCACAGAGGTAAGAAGTCGTGTTTTCTATACGATTTAGTGCTGAAAAATGATAAACATTCCTAAAAGGGGTGTTGCGCTTTTGTTAAAATCTTGTAAAAATTTAATAGAAATCCCAAACAATCGAACGAAAATAATTTTGTTGGTATGCTCACTAGCGATATATATTTTATTGCTAGGCTAGTTGTAGATTCCCAATCACTGGCGAGTAATTTGAGGTGATATCAGCTTTAATCATAATCAAATGTCACTACATGTACTTAATTAAAATGTATAATTTGCTTGATTTAAACTGCAGTAGTGTATATTAAGTTAAAGTATTGCAAAAGACTTTATATAGATTAGACGTAGAATAATAGACTTTGCAGTTTATTTCATTATCGTAATGCAAACAAAAACATATGATAATTGGTTATTTTCTCAACAAAAATGAAAGCATTTCTTACTTGAAACATTTTGTGCAAAGATTGCAACAAAGTTAACGCAGCTCCTTGTTCTAAATGTTGTAAGTGAGCCTAAGACCTTTCAATTTTTCTCACTTTGAAGCCATTATAAAAGAACAGTTCACAGTTAATCATGTATCTGTAAGCTTTGCACATTTTTTGTATTGCTAAACTGCAGGTTACAACCTGGTGGGAAAAGCAACAAGCAAGTGTGTTCTGGACGTGATCAAGAAAGGTCCTCATTACAGCAATCCAGCGCCAACTTGTATTCGCAAAGGTGACTGATAGTATTATAGGCTATTTAAAATGATGGTTAAAAAAATAAGCCACCCATGTAGATATATTCATTAACTTACACAGTTTTTGAGAGAGGAAACCAAGCACACAATGGTGAGTCGTTTTACTACAGGATGGCCAAATGGTCTTTTGCTGCTCCGGGCTAATCAGATTAAATGTCAGGTGATCCATGGTCAGGGCTACTCAACTGGTGGACCGCGGTCCGAATCCGGACCTTCCGGGTTGCTGATGGTGGACCTTGAGCTGTTGGAAGAATAACCTCATGCCAGAGCTTCTTTAAACGTTTCAAAGCTTCTTTAAACAGATTTCTACTGGGAGGAAGCAATTTTTACAGTGATTATCCTAGTTGCTGGGTGGGGGGGGGGGGCTTCAACCAGACTTTCCAACACTTTCTCAGAAATCCAATTCGAGTTACATTTTACCTTAAAAAGTGGTTTGGTACAGATAGTTTAACTTTCGTGGTTGCGTGTGAAATAACTTATTCACCGAACTATTCAACTTGTCAAACTGGACCTTTGTTAAAATTAGTTGAGTAACCCTGCAGTCAGGGCCGGATTAACCATTAGGCTAATAAGGCTATAGCCTCAGGCCCTGGAAAAATTCGGCCCTCAATTTTTTTAAGGCTGATAGTGATACAGATCCAATACCAGTACAGTATAGTTTTTGCTTAAAAACGAATGACTGAGTTGAGTTAATACATATGAAGAGCCCATTTCCAAAACCACTTAGGCGCCACTTTTACCGAAATTGAGTTTAGAGCAGGGCTTTTCAACCTGGGGGTCGCGAGCCGTTTTTCGGAGGTTCCCGAGGCGCTTGAAGTCCAGTGTATTGTTTTCAATTCTTTTTTTGCCCCAAAAGATTAAAAACTGTGTTTTTTTCGCAATCGCCCATTTCTCTACTTGAGGTTATTACAGTATATCGTTTAAGCTCTCAGACGTTGCCAAGGCTTTAACTATAGGAAAGCATTCGATATTTTTCACCAAGTTCTTGTAGGAATGTAGGCCTACGTTGGTTTGTTCAGACTAAAGTTGACCAGTAACGACGCTATGGTAAAAAAGCAAAATTATGTAGAATCCTATGCAAAATATAGATTTCTCAGTAGCCTATCGTTTTCAATGGTATTGAAAAAAATTAGTGTCGGCTATTTTGTTTGAAAGTTCTTTCAATAACAGGTGCACGCATTGACAAATTTAATATACTTAGTTAAAAATATGCAGCACCAATCATCTCACTGAAATTGATTTAAATAAATCCATAAAAGATTGCAATAAATTCAACCGGTGAAAGTGCGAAAACGTAGATTATTCTCATTATTTTTTTCTCTTATTATCTAGCTAAGCTTGATAGAAAATGGAAATAACAATCGGAGGAAATGTAATAAAAGCCCTGATAACATCGCAAAAAAACGTTTTTTGTTTCGGAAATTTACGTTGGAACAGCCAAACTAAATATAACTGGATGTCGGCATGAATCAAATTTGGGTAATTTTGCATTACATATGCTTTTGTTGAATACTTTTATGGGGGGGAGGCGCGATACTACATTGATTGCTCGAGGGGTTTGCGGTGGAAAAAAGGTTGAAGACCCCTGGTTTAGAGTGTCATTAGGTAAAGTATTACCATAGGTACCTACTATCCATTTCTTTCTTTCCAAAATCTGTTCTATCTGCTTCAGAATAAAAATTGTGTTTGTTTCCAAAACCAATTATGCGCCATCAGTAGCCATTTTTCTGTTATGTTTGTGTTATTTTACAGTAAATAATTTCAATGTTTCATGTATGTATCTTTATAACTTTTTGTAGCTTGGTTTACAAAAATAGACCCTTCTCTAGTAAACAGCTTAGGCCTACAGTACCCTTAATCCGGCCCTGCCTGCAGTCTATGTTTATGTTTCTTTGCCTCACCATCTCTTCGTCTCTTTCAATCTTTCTCACTTTCCCCCCTTCTCGCCTTCTTCTCTCTGTAATTTTATACAAAGCCATTCACACAAACAATTGGTTGGCGACGTTTAAATTATGAGTCGTGATTACGCCACAATCAACAACGAAATACATTATTCTTGAATACATTACACCATTTGTTATGAAGGCTTCCATTCTTACACATAAAAAATCGAATAGGCTATCGATCAATCTAATCATTTTTTGGTTTGAAAGCTATATAATTTCCACAGTTCAGCAGAGCATCGCTGCATAATGACGCAAAGAAGTTTGATAAATATCTGTATTTATTACAAGCGACTTATTTTAGCTGCGTCACCACCGAAATGTCTTCGTCGAAGTGTGCCTGCAAACGGGAGAATGAGCTGCACTAAAGGAGAGAAAATGGGAAGTGTCTGCAAATACACTTGCGATGATTTTCATGCTCTCGTTGGTGCTGGAACTGTAGAATGTGGTAAGTGTAAGAAGCAGAATTGCATTTTTCAACTTACTGTAAAGCTACATTTTAAAGAAAACCGATATACGGGCAGAAAATAACCCTATGCACTTAACTTTGCCAAGGCTCCGACTAAATTTAAAAACTATTGTATGATGCTTCCACATACTCGAGTTCCATTATAACCGGAGTGGTTTTGCAGACTATGAACACCATAGACTTTAGGGTTCATTGGTAGGCTATCTCCGCAATTACAAGCTTATTATTTTCGAATAGATCGTAGCGGACGTTGGAGTGAATTACCACCTGCATGTGTGGCTGTAAAATGCAAAGAGTTGTATCCACCTACGTTTGGAAGCATGTCTTGTTCATCACAAAACAACGAAAATAGCGTTTGCAGGTAAAAAAATGTTATACTTTCCTTTGTTGAATTTTTTCTTGAGAAAAACAGAAAGAAATATCTTTCGATGATAAAGATGACATAACTCACTCGACTATAGGGAAAAGTCAGTTCGTAATGAAAATTAATAGCTGCATTTTCCAGACTGACAAATCCGTCATTTTTACATTGATACATGGCCACCTCGAGATGCGGCCTGATTTGTCACATTTTGCAGATTTTGATTACAGCTACTGCTAGTGCTTGACTGACATTTTTTGAGATGTTTTCACTTTTTGCGGTTTCCTAATGACATAAAACTTTTTTGTTGCCTTGGGGAAGCAGTAGCAAATGAGAAAAAGTAAGTTGAAAAACGCAAAATCAGACTGTTATTGAAAATTAACAGTCTGACTAAAATCTTCGAAATCAAATTTTCTTTGTTTTTCAACATGTGAGGATGTTAAAACCTATTGTGTCATCTAGGGAAAAGAATAAAGAAAGCGTAAAAATCTAATTTTTCGAAAATTTTATTTAAACGTTCGCCCAAAGTTAGAAAAACCTGGAAATTTCTGCAAAATGTGACAAATCAGGCCGTATCTTTAGGTGGCCATGATTGATACTACGTCTGCAGACGTTGAATCATTGCAAAATTGAATAATTTTGCTGTTTGTGTTGTTTACCTAAATTTAAAACCGCAGTAACCAATTTGCGTTGGAAACTACACGCAATGAAATAAATATATCAGTATCTACTATCTAGCCTACTACAGCTTACAACAAAAATTGCAAAAACGGATTTAAACTTTATTGTTGTTAATCTTCCTGTAATTTATGTTCCGTGCAGATTTCGTTGCAAGGATGCGTATCGACTGGAAGGTTTGGAATCGGTGAAGTGTGGGCGCATAAAAGAAAGAGGAATCTGGTCTGCGGAAACGCCCAGTTGTAAACGTAAGAAACTGAACATTAGTTTTAAGACTTTCAACATTATGCACGTTATACAGCGTGGTAGATATACGCAATACCAGTGTGATTTCAACCTGGACTAGACTGCAAACTTATATCCTGCAAAAAAGTATGCGCAGACACCTAAACCGTACTCGTACCAAACATGAACCCTTGCACAGAAGAAATTATACGTATTTAGTGTTTTCTGTGTTGACCTTGGCTGCAAAAATTTCATTTTGTGGAAGTGAACTTGACAACAATTATGTAGTTACAATAAACTGTGCTGTTTTATTTTCTACGCTGTCAGCTACCAATATAGACTACGGAAGAATTATATAGCTCTTGGCATTTTCGCCATAATTGAAATGAACATAGAAAAGATATAAAACTTTTTTCAAGGCAGCCTATTTTGTTGAACGTTTTCAAACTTTTTAGTAATCCAAATATATTGTTTTTGCTTCATTTATTTTATTATTTACATTGACGATTTTAGCCAAACTGAAAATAGCGCAATCAAATTTTTTTTGCAGCAGGCTTCATCGCAACTTGGTTAATTGCTTGTTTCTCACTTTTATTTACAATATGCTGTAAACCTATTTATTTTCAACGCAGCAAAAAGATGTCAAAAATCTCCACAAGCTCCATCTGGTGGTCAATACACTTGCACTAATCGCAACTTTCTAAATTCCAAGTGCGTTTTTTCATGCGATGCCAATTTTAAGGTTGTCGGCCCCTTATCAACTAGATGCATTGAAAATGAAAGAGGTTTATTGATTTGGAACAAAAGATCTCCTGTATGCAAAGGTAACGTTATGTCTGCCAAGATTTTTACAGTGCTTCAAACACTTCCACAGCTGCACTTGTAACAACTTTTGACTGCGTTATATTTGATTTCGAATTATTCGATGCAATTTGCTTTATGGTTGATAACGAAAAAGGACAAACAGTAGTACAGTCCATGGTACTACTTATTATAAAAAGCGGTAGCTTATACCAACATGCCAGTGAACACAGGAAAAAATGTAAGGCGTAAACATGCACATAAAGTTACACGACTTTATCTGACATGGCTAGAGAACGTAGGCCATGCACAAAAAAACGTTTAAAACGATTGACACATCTACTGTGTTGTAGTGAGGGTAGTGTGCAATGCCAAAGTTGATTCTTCCGCACCTAGCCTACGCATTGATAATTAATCAACACCTGGGCACAATTTTTTGTTTGGTATTTAGAGATAAAATGTGGCCGTCAAAAAAAAATTAAAAACGGAAAAACATCTTGCACCAACGGAAATTCAGCTGGATCCGTATGCTCATTTGAATGCATCAATGACAGACATCGCGAGTATCGCGTTGATGGAGCGACAACTAATGTCTGCGGTAACGATTCGACGTGGAGTCACCCAAGGCCATGTTGTTCAAGTAATAATATTAATCGACTGATTTTGGTTTATTACGTTAGGCTATATTGGTGTAACAAGGAAGAGAGAAAAAGTATACTGGAACTTTCTCTCTTTCTTGTTTCCTAAGACGAGCTTTAATGTTCTGTGCTTTGTAATCGCAATCCCAGGAAATGCAAATTTTGTCTCCTTTTCAATATTTCTTTAAGTTTTGTAGTTAAAAAGTATCTGTTGTTAAGTAGCCATAGTAGAAAGTAGGTTTTGAATCATAAATTGTCCTTAGCACAAATCTCTTGAAAATCAAGCTTTTTTATTAATTTTAATATCAATGGTTAGTCCGTGTCATAATCAGCTTCTTGTGTATCACGGAATCACACTAATTATCAATAAATTCTAACAATAGTCTGTTATTCCAACAAAAATGCTGTTTCTTATACAAGTATGTCTTATTTTTATGCATTTTTAGGAAGGTTATACCATCCAATTCATTAAAAAAAAAAAATACGTTTAAATATTAGAATAAGGTGAATAACCCTCCTGTGCCAATGCATATATCACGTGATATTTCATCTGTTTTTTAAAGTAACCAACATACTGTATTTGTCTGCATTTGTAGGAGTTTGCTCGGACTTGTCTGTGGTTGATTTTGTGATTGTTGTGGACTCTTCATCATCAATTGGAGCCAAAAACTGGATAACTATCAAGAAGTTTGTTCGCGACCTCATTGAGTAAGACAATGGTTTTAGCATGCTAATCTAATATGTATACAATTACAACAGCCTACAACTTTTAAGCTAAGGTAATAGCCAGAAAAGGCTCTTTTTACGTTTATCGCTTAGTTTTACAATTGGTCAGTTGTTTTTCCAAGAGTCTTCATCTCATCGATTTACCAAGCAATCAATTTATCCAACACGCAGGTTGTAATATTGTCAAGCTTGCTCTATTAATTTAGCCTACACTGCTTTTGCAGTAACACAGAATGTATGCTTTTTTTTCTTTTAGGACTTTTGAAGTGGGAAACAAAGGTGCAAGAATTGGCGTGTTTCGCTACAACATAGAAGTAGACACGAAAACTCAGATTTTGCTCAGTGACTTCCCTAACAGCAAGGCTGATCTTTTGCAAGCATTTGATAACATTCCGTACGACGGCTCAGGTAGGCTATACTATATTTATCAATTGCTGCATCTGAAATGTTATCTGTGACGCTCTTGCAACCAGACATGGACAACGAGATAATTCTAGTTGTCTAATTCGATGAATTAGAGCAAAACGTTAATATTTCTAATTCTAATCTAATTTGGTAAAACGTTGTTTACTCTAATTCTAGTTCTAATTTAATCTCCAGTTTTGCTAAAAATTATAGTTTTTCCAACAGTGTTTTTCAGCAAATGAAAGGAAACCTCATGCAAGGAAAGTGCAATAAAACGATCAAGATCAAAGTGTCATACTGTCATTCCATCGCTTAAGTAGCGATGTCATTAAAAAATCGATTAACTCATCAATTCGCCTACATCACAATGTCTAATATGACGTTGTAAGTGGTTTTGGTGCAGTGATGGGGGAATGACCCTTTGATCTAGAGTTGCCCATGAGTTGCCATATTAGCGTTTTTATCCAAATAGAAAAAAGTACGTGACGACTGCGTCAAACTAATTCTAATCTAGTTTACATTCTACTCTAGTTTGCGAAAATTTAGCTAGATATAATTTTAAATCTACAGTAGTCTAATTTGTAAAAACTAGAAAAGTTGTAATTATAAGTTAATTCTAATCTAATTTTAAAAAGTTAAAAAAATTCTGGTTGTCCAAGTCTTCTTGCAACTAGACTCGCTAAATCTATTCGTGATAGCGTTGGACAATTATATGTTGACATTAAAAATAGAGGCTAAATTTTATTTTGTTGATAAGTACAGTATAATTTATGTAGATGACTTTTTAAACTGTATCTTTCCTTCTTGATGTTGTTCAACTTCTTTCTTTCAAACTAAGTTTTTTTTTACAAAGTTAAAAACATTGTAGATTGCTTTACTTAAAAATGTAAAAGCATTGATGTAATTTGCTCTGCTTGTTTTTTTTTTGCTTGGCATTGATCACTTTTTTAGTATTAATAGTATTTATTGTTTAAAAGCATTAATATAATAATACTTTACCATCATTTCTTTTGAGTAGGTTGCGAAAACGATATGCCTAGTTTCCCCATAAAAATAAAATTGTAAAATTATATGGAACTCGTGTAAATTTTAACTTTTCTCTTCACAGGTACTTACACTGGAAATGCTCTGAATTATGCCAGAGAAGTTTTATTGGCTCCAGGAAGAGGCAACAGACCAGAAGTTCCTGACTATCTGTTGCTGATCACTGACGGAAGTTCAGGAGACGGAATTGCACGTGTTTCCAAACAATTACATAATGATGGAGTTCATGTAAGTATTTTAGTGTACATTAGGCTACCAATCAATCACCTTAAATCTTTCTTTTTCGGATGTGATTTATTTACAGTATATGAAGACGTACAATAGTACAATTTCTGTACGTTTAAACAAATTACCGAAGTAAACCATGGTCTTTCTAAACAGAAAATCAGCAATATTCGTTATTTGTACTAATGGTACACATAACATAAAAAGCGGTAAAAGTATAAGTTTGAAAATGTAAGTGTAATAAGCTACACTTGGTTAAGATGTTTTTTCATTGTCACTGATGTCTGACACGATAACTCCAGTAGAAATGAGATCAGTGTCAAATCATGCATTTTCCATGACATGGAAATAGATAAATTTTTCGTTACATCAAATATAGTTATTACTTTCTAAAACATCTACAGTCTGTGAGCCTGTTTCACCCTAAAAGGGAGATGAACAGAAGGTCTTTGCTGGAATAGAATACTATTCATTATAATTTGTTATTATTATTATTTAATATTATTACATATTCCATTGGAATAAGGACCTTCTGATGATCACCCTTTTAAGGTGAAACAGGCTGTAGAGGTTTAAGAAAGTACTAACTATATTTGATGCAATTTGCTCTGCTTGGCTTTTTGTTTGGCATTGAGCACTTTTTGTAGTATTAATAGTATTTATTGTTTAAATTCTTTGTTAAATGCATTGATTCTATTTGAATGAATGTTATCCAACACGAAATCTTAGGTAGCACTTAACTTATTGGCGTTAGTTTGTCTGAAATGAAATACTTTGTTATATTTGTTTAGGTATTAGTCATAGGAGTTGTGCCTAACGAAGGACATTTAGATTTGAGGCAATTGAATAAGATCATCAGCGACCCAGAAGATTTGGTAGTTGCAAAGGATGGAGTTAAAAGCTTGGATATCTCACTGTACCACAATCTAGTGCGTGGGATATGCATTCCAGGATGTTCATGAATTTTCGAAAATATTTGCACAATTTTCAAGTGTTTGCTTACAAAAATGTTATTATAACAGCAGACTGATGTATGCAAATAATGTGACAAAATTTAAATAATTGTAACGAAATATGAACAATTTGTATGTGAGTGGTATAGTAAGATTTGTATGTTCCTGGACCTAAACAACAAAAAAATTAACCTCCCCAGATTTGACATGTTAGCAATCATGTAAACTCCTACATCTTTTAATGAAACTGCTAAATTCATTAACTTTTATTGCAAACTATCCTTAACATACTGTTTTTTTATTACGTGTAGGCTAATTGAAAAAGTCAAAAGCCAACTATGGAAAGATATCACTTTACATTGGCTGTTGTATTTTTGAAATTAGAGTTTGAAAGTAAAAACGTTAAAAACGGCGTTATCTCAAATTATGTTTAAGCCCCTCGTATTGTGTATTTTATGACTTGAAATCGTCGTAATTTATGGCAGTTTAGTATTGAAAACAAAAGTGCTTTGTGAAAAGGCGTGTTTCTCGAAATGTTTTTCTCTGAAGTTAAGTTCAGCAGACCATAGACCCAATAAAGGCAGCAGGCAGTCCTCTCTAGACTGTAGAGCAGCGTACTGTTCATAATCATGAAAGAAATCAAGGGCTATAGTATATACACTATACAGTAGTCGAAGGAATCTTAGCCTAATTGCTTGAGATCATGTCCAGAGGCAGGTCTGAGCATCAAACCAAAATCTTAGAAGCCTTGTACATCAAACGAAACAATCCACCTTTGAACAGACAATTGTATGCTTGCGGCTCATCTTTCTTGCTCTCTGTATTTTAAAATTAGCTTTTTCGCACCTTGCCTTTCTGCCACATCAAGTGATTAGCCCGATAGCTCAATTGGTTAGCGCGTGACTTCTGGAACGAAGAAGCTTCAAGATCAAGCTGCGCTGGTTCGACTCTCGAGGTGTGCGCTTGAGCAACGCACGTTAAGGACTGCTCTCCATTCAGCGGCATCTAATGGATGGAATAATTCCCCGGCAACAAGACTTCAACAATCGGAAACTTCACTCTGTCAATCTCGGTGATCGGGCCTGCGTCAGCGATTCAAAGCCTCTACCTACAAGTATGCGAAACTGCCAGGATTAAGCTCTGCAAGAAGTTTTCCCTGTCCGAGCATAAAGATTCAATCAATCAATCTGTTCAACACCTTTTGATGCAGCTACTTTTGATTCTCGTAGAGCCTATATAGTTGAGTTTGAGCTAGTCAAAAGTACAGTGCAGTTTTTATTTTTTCCTGTTTATAGATTTAGTAAACCATTGTGTTTTAGTCAGATGTAGCCAAATCGTATGCATGCTATTCCTGAAGAGGACATCTTGTGATGTCGAAAACGTTAGATATTTAATTTTTTGCGTAGTTTTGTGTTTCTGTATATGAAATAAACCTGAATAATGTTAAATTTGATCACGTTGCTCGGGTTCGTATGCCTATGGTTCAAATCAAGGGCTATGGTGGAAGGAACTCCACTCCGCAATCGATGGCATGCTCTTGAGTGGAGACGAATTGGTGTCCTATTGAACGACGAATTAGGCCTTTCGCCACTCGGCTAGGCTACGTAGCCCATTTTAGTATAAATTTGCACAATAAATAATTTAGTCTTTTTTGCATTTAAAAGACTGCAAAAAGATTTTGATCTCAATAAGACGTTTTTCTCATCACTTTAAAAGTAGATTTAAGTTACAGTATTTTTGATAGACTTTTTGTGATAGAAATTCGACTATTTTGATCTGAAGCCGCATTATAAAACCCTTATCAATTCGGTACGCTTTCAACATGAAAGAAGCTTTTGGCAGTGTATCTATCCGGATAAGATTGTTTAATCATTGTTATGTCGAAGTATTGCTCGAGGCGCTTTCATTTTAACGTCAAATTATTGTGGAATAACAAGATGATTTTCCTCATTTCCCTAACTACTTTGAAAAAAAAAGAAAACATTATGCTCAAGAGTAGAAAGAAAAATATCTCTATTATCAAAACTAGAAAGGTTAATTAAATTATGAGCATAATGCATCTGATTAAACAAAAGCTTTACTTTGCAAAATTGCATTTTTTCTTAATGTTTAAAGAGAAAGGTAAGATTTTGAAGAGAACCATTGGAGTAGGCCTACATATAGTTTTTGAAAAAAGGATAAATATTAATGAAAAAAAAACACAAAAAAATATTTGTCATTCATCCTTTACAGCTCAAAGCTGCAAGTTTACGTCGACTTGATTTTTATTGTTGCACTTTCGATACTTCTGACCGGCTCAACCAACCACATCATCATGCTCAAAAATTAAAAGCAAAAAAATATGCAAATATCCGTGGTACAGATAACACGAGTTGTTACAAATAGGCAAATAAATAGCCTAAATTATCCTAGTTATTTTTGCTATAAGGACAAAATGGTGTGTCAAAAACGTTCGACGTAAAATAATACTTTAAAAACAAATTTATATTGAATTTCCGTGATATTTTTAAGTTGGCTGAATCACAAGAAGATCTTCACGAAATGTAGGACAATGTTAACTCAATTGGTAAAGAATTTAATATGAAAATTAACGCTAAACAAACAAATCAATGATAATCTTAAAATCGCCAGACACACCAGTAGGCTACTCCAAATTGTAATTGACAATGAAAAAAAAAAAAAATTAAAATCTTTTTCCTGATGTGTGACCATGAAATTCTAAGAGAGATAGAAATTGTAAGAACTACTTTGAAAAAATGAAAAAAATTTTAATCAATCAAAGTTTAAATTTATCAATTCATCAAAGGATATTAAAATGCTATGTATGGTCAACCCTTTTGTACAATTCTGAAACTTGGACAGTGTCACAAAAAATGGAGAAACTGGTCGATGCCTTCGAGCTCTGGACATATAGGCAAATGTTAAAAAATTTATGGAAACAAAAGATCACTATCGATGAAGTATTATCCAAATTCAATCCAAGCAAAATTCTCTTATAAATAGTCAAAACAAGAAGTATTGAAGTATTTCGGAAACACAATAAGGCAAAACTCGTTACAAAGATCATAGAAAGGAAGATAAACGGTAAAAGAAACAAAGGCAGACCAAGAGTGATTTGGACAACAAATGTCACTAAATGGACAAAATGAAGTTATGAAAGTGCATGACGAACAGCTCATGGTCGAGAACAATGGCGCATTGTATCCAACCCTCAATACGAGTAAGGAACATAATGATGATGATGATGATGTTTTTAGGTTTACATTTTTGTGGATATTGAAATATTTTTTATTTGGTGACACTGAAGACTTGACAGCATAGGCCCTAGCCCCTAGATATTTCACAATAAACAACACTTCAACATGTCATCCTTTATGGAGCAGTTATACTTGTTTGCAAGCGAACTTAGTTTCAAGAATGAAGAAAACTTTTATCAATACACAAGACAATTCAGTGAAAAAATACAGCTTGAAATGAAAGTACCTGGTGTGCATGGATTAACACTTTTTTAGAGAGCTGCACAAGTGCACATTTCTGTGAGCAGGAGTTTTGCAAAAGGAAATTGGTCGGTTCTTCATTTCTACGTGATGTATCACAACATCCTTTTGTGAGTCACAAACACAATGGTTTTAATTACATCACTGTTGGATGTTTCAACGTAAATGGAACAATACATTAAGCTTTTAGTAGCAAAGAAATGAACAACTTTTTCCTATTTCATATTATGTCAATAACGTTGGATAGAAGCAAAAACTATGTAATCTTTATATTACAATCAACCAACCGTACGCCGGAAGTTTGTCGCTTTAGACCTTGATAGAGCAAAACCAGCTTTTAAAAACGGTATTCAAAAAGTTATGGTGATTGATTACTTTTGAAATTGTTCTATTACGTAATTGTTTCATTAGTTTTATGTGTGTGAAGGTAAACTTAACATTTCAAAAAAGAGAAAGACTAGTGTATATCGAAGCACAAAAGATTTTTTTAACTGTTGAGCAAAAAATACGTTATGAAATCCTTTTGCTAAAGGTCATACCTAATTACCTAGTTCAGGACAAATACTGTGTTATTTTTTTCAATTTATTTATGCTTACAACCTACAGTTATCTCAAATTAATTTTTTTAGCCAGCGATACAGGACCGGATTTAGCTGATGGGGGGGGGGCACTTTTAGATCGGGGGGCCCCGTGCAAAAAATTCTCTACGTCTACAGTAGCCTCTCTACGTCTACAGTGGCATTAATCCAGCACTGCACAGCATTTTGCATAAACTTAAAAGGCTGAAAGAAAATAATAATAATAACACAAAATCACATTTTTTCCAAGTCGGGAGGCCCTTCAAAAGGGGGACCTGAAGCACCTGCACCCTCTGCTTTCCCTAAATCCGGGCCTGCAGCGATAGGCAACATGCTGGAGGTGTCACGTCTGAGCGGCTCTTTTTAGATTTTTTTTTTTAAATGAAAATGAGAAAATTTACTTATTTGTGTGTAAAGAAAAATACCACAAGAATGTTAAACAGCGACAAAAAATTTGATGTTGAGTACTTTAAGTTAAATTGCTTAATTTTATTTCATATGAGAGTGATAGTAGTTGTGTTCTCATTCTGCGTAAACAATTTACACAATACGCAATAGTTTTCGCCTTGAATTAATGCACTCAAGTCAATATTAAAACCGTGCTGGTAAAAAACTTTAAATGTCTATGCATTACTCAAACGCTGTAATATGTGCTGATAATGGCGAAAGCCATTTTTTATGATAATCTTCAGGTAGATGTGGTTGTTTGCAATGAAGAAATTAAATTTCTTATTGCAAAAAGAGTCAATATATCCTCAAAACATAGGATTAAACATTTAAACAAGTCTTGCAGAACTGCACAGTGCACATTGTTGAATGTGGGAGTCTCTGAAAAGGAAATTGTTTTTCCTTCTTTTCCTGGTGGTTTATCACAACATCCTTTTGTGAGTCACAAACACAATAGTTTCATCTGAATCTGTATGCTGTTTAAATTTCAAGGCAGGTTTTGTCCAGGTATTTTTTTCGGCTTTTTTACGTAAGTTGATGACAAGATCACTCAGCTCTTGCTGCTTGAAATTGATTTAATATTAATGAAACGATTTCAAACCCCTTTCTATACCGCTGTCCTTCACAGAGATCTTTCCATTTCTTAATGACATATGTCATAGTCAGTAGATTTGTTGGTATATGATTTGTTTGTCAGCTAGGCTGTGTAATTTATTCTGAGGAAATCATATTGATATGAGACTTATAGCTTAAAGCTAAATAGCCAATATTTTTGGTGCTGCTTGCCAACTTAGTCAACCGTCATAATAAGACTCACTTGAAAACTAATCTTGTACTTTTAGTGGCCATTCAAGATACGCTTTTGAAGTTATTTTGTTCTACATATTGACCTTAAAATCAGAATTATCAGCGTCAAAATCACACACACTCATAAAGATCACGCTCTCCTTATGAAATAACAAAGCATCTCAAAAACAGAATATAGACTTACAGTACAAAGAGCTTAACATACAGAACTAAAAACGCTTTCTAAAACAATAAAGGCCTTTCAAATGAAAAGCTGCAAGACAGCAAGTGTGTCTCTCGCAAGCAAAATTTTTCATTTCTATTGCATCTCGGATCCCTTAAAAAAATCCTGGCTAGGTTCAAAAGACTTTTCCTCGCCCTATCTGTCAAAACTAGCGCTTTTACAGTCAAACGTACGTACATTTTTACAAACTTCAACAAATGTGATCCTTATCTTTCATTTATTCAAAGGAAAAAAAACTCCCACATTCGGAAGTGACGTTTTGATTTAGGAAATACTTACGCAATGTCCTTTTAAAAGCGTTGTTTCGTTTGCCGATAACTTAATCGTTGGTAAGCCATCGTTTTGATTCATTAGTTTTAATTACTTAGCACTCAAAAGAATGAATATCGCAAAATTTAGAAGCAATCGTAATCCTGCTGTCACAAAGACGTTAATGTCAAACAGACAATTTGTGAAGTATTCCAAGGTGGCAGCGAGCTTGGGAATATTTGCCATTTTTCTTGGAGGCGCAATTCTTTATGCTGTGGACTCCAACAATAAAATGTAAGTATCTATTTTCTGCTACGCAGACATAAACAAAACTGCAATACCCATTCCATTTTTGATAGAGAGCATGTCTAAAATATTAGTCACTAAGCCTATCTATTGTATAGGCTATGGCTTTGCTATTAAATCATTCAATATATATTCCACAGGCAAAAATTGTGAAATATTAAATATTCTAACTCATTTATTAACCTAGTAAGCATTTCCAACATAAAAAATTAAAATATGTCTATCAACTTCAACAACCAAAGCTCAAATTTCAAATACTATAATCTCATTACGAAATTAGCCCCAAATCTTTTTAGCCTTGGCATGGAGTCCTAAGTTAGTGGATAATAATCCATCCACGGGTATTTGCTGTCGTGTTTTCAGGACAAACCCTGCAACGCGTTCACGACAAATCGGCAACGAGTATAGCGTGATAAAACATATTCAAAAGCTCTCTGATACGATTTATTTCTGTTGCTAAGTTGCGGGAATTTGTGCAAAAAAAAGTTTGAGCAATGTTTATTAAGTAGTCATTATAATTTCGTGAAACAGTTTTATAATCGTTACTAATAGTTCAAAAATCAAAATAAATTCATTCCTGTCTAAACATAAAAAATTCACATTGCATCAGTCCAATCTTCTATTTGATTATTCAGAATGATGGACAAACTACGACAGATGCACCTGAGTTTTGAAACTCGGGTTCGACGGAGCTTGAACAATAACGCCGGAGCTTCTGATCATCAAAGAGCGAAACGAGATTCTGAAGATGACGAAGCAGAGGTGATGATTGGTTTAGGAATATTACCGTTTTACGCCACAACCGCGAATAAAATATTGTACTGTATAATGTATATAATTCTCGACGACTGAGGCTTAGGCTACTTGTAGCCTACAATGTTTGTGTAATTTAAACTAATGCAATATCTATTAAAACCGGTATTTTGTCTCACACGAAGTGCACTCAAAGCATTAAACAGCACTTATTTTACACCACCGTGTAAAAATTCTGGCTTCCTCTTTACACCTATGCAATCTTTGTTAAATTTGAAATTGGTGTTCACTGTTTTAACACTCTTGACTGAGACATGAAGGCATCGATTAAAAATAATATGTAGCCTATTGTATTGTTAACTGTGCCGTGAAATTTGTTTCCTAAAAACTTCGTGAAACCTGTTCGCTGCACACACAATGAGGTTTCTAAAACATCGTTTTTTCTTTTGAAACTAACAAACTTCTTGGCTTAAATTAAATTTATAAAGGCTTAGTTAACGAAACCAGACTGCGAGTTTTTTTTTACATATCGTTAAAAAAACTTTAACAGATGGTGTTAACGGTCTGATTGAACTGTATAAGTTTTCAAAAATATCAAACTTTAGACCAAGCAATTGATGTCCTTTTCAATGGCTTCCGTTGATGTAGGTACAGTAAAACACTACTGTTTTGTTTCTTTTTTCAGTTCTCATCGACTTCAGGTAAGCGTTGTATACAATATATTTGAATGAAGGTAAAATATAACAGCACTAACTAGTTGTGAAACTTCATCGATTGGTTAGAGTTAGTAGAACTTAGATTTTTACAGCTTTGGCGCATCACGTTACAATATCGCATGCACAAATAAGGATGTGTATTTTTAGTTTAAAAACATTATCAGTAAAACGTTAAACGGGCAAAGATTAAAGGGTTCATCAAAAATGATAGACTATAACATACAAATTGATGAAAGTTGTTTTAATGCAGAACTTTGAATGCCTGTAAACAACTAAAACGCTGTGATAAGTAGCAGGCTGACAATAATGATTGACGAGCCTAAGCAATTATTGTTTTTCGTGTTTAGACGAGTCAATATAAGGTTGAACCCCAAAAAAATTGATACAAAAGGTTTTTCAACGGATTCTGTTACCTATGGGCCTACTAAATAACATACTAAAAGTCTACCAAAATCGGACCTCCAGAAAGGGGTCATTTTCAAGATGGCGTCCTAGATGGCCGCCGAGATGTTGTATTGCCTATATCTCAATTGCTATTTAAGCTAGAAAGGCGGTTTAGGTGTCTATCCCTAGGTTTTCGGGGTCAATCAATCGAATTAAGTAGGTTAGATTACGATAGACTGATTATCTACTGAGATACGTATGATTTGTATATAATATACGACCTGGAGGAGCCCGGGGACATTTCGGACGCAGCGATAGGCCAACATCAGACAGAGCAGAGCACGATATTAGCAAATTCACTTGAGGCTTGAGATAAACCGCAAACAAAATCATCTTGACTTCCATTATGTAACACAAGCTTGAGAAAAGTGGTTTTCCAACATTCCAGTTTCTATACTTTTGGCAGCTTGATAAGCCGAATAGTGGTAAAATTTTCAGAGACAACTCCTTACTTTTCATCTGAATAAATTCCATATGTATTGGTGCAAAACGGTTTCCAGTAAACTTTAAAATAAAACGTTTTTTTCGAAAACAAAACACTCGAAAATCCGTCCGTAGTATCCCCAATCTCCCTTAATAAGATGGAATTATCATAACAGCATATTACATGCGGCATAACAGGTACTATCAATACAGGCATCTAAGAAAAACTGCAACCAACAGGAGGCTCATACTTGGCCTCCTACAGCAGATGAATACAGGGGATTAATCTGTTCTAAAGAATGGCGTACCATTAAAGTCTGGACACAGACACATTCAGAAAATCATCGGAATTACAACAGTAGGCTACAAAGGTAAATCGTAAACCAGGGTGATCTACCGGTTTGTTGTCTTATTGCCTACGGCTGTCTCTATTCATCATCTTCCGACTCGTCTAGAAGAAACTTGTTATGTGGATTGTCACATTCTTGCAGTTTGCATGGTCCACATGCAGCGGTACATGGTAGTCCGTATCCTCTACAGGAGCAGCGGAGTGTCTTACAGGCAGTGGAGCAGTTGCAATGAATGACCTTCAAGAGACTGTCTGGAGCAGCCTTCATTTTTGACATAAGTGGGATGAGCCGATTCTTTTGCAGGTTCCACCCCCAATTCATGACATCCATACTCTCTGCTTTTCCCATCCAGACCATTATCTGGTAGTAAACTCGACGACAGTGAAATTGGGTAGCAGATTCAGTTGGTGGCAGACTCTCGGGCGTTACAAATGATGAAGCAGAGACAACTTTCTTGCTGAAGGTGTTGTATCGCATTGTCGCAAGGGAATCTGTGCTCTGGCCATCAAAGAAGACAGCCATTACTTATTGAAACTTGGCACCCAAGGTCATCGATTATCTCTGTGGTCTGGTTTGGGGCAGTGAATGCTTTAGCACAAGACCGAAGAACAGGATCTCCATGCAAAAGTTTACGAAAAGCAGTCTTTTTGCAAACACCGAATATCCGAGACGTAGTGTCACAACCAGTCATGGCATGGATAAATATCAACTCAGAACACATGTCATGTCCAAAGATTTTTTTCAAACGGTTGATGTTGTATACTTTGGTACTGCCGTCAGGTTTGGACTTGTCTGACCTAAAATAAAGGCCCTTATACTGTCTTGTCCCCGGAGTACATGTCTATCATTGGCAGATACCTTACTAAAGACTGGCCTGGGTGTTCCTTTCCCTGATAAATGTGCGTCATCATCCTTTCCCTGATAGATGTGCATCATCCCCTGCCAGCCTGGCGTGTCCTGCTTGAAGTTGAATGACAACTCCCAAAGCAGATCAACCATGTTGGCACATGCAGTGAGAATCGGAAGTTCTCTGAATGTGATGTCTTGTCGAATATGTTTTGCAAAACGATGCTCAATTATCGCAACCTTGGACGTCTCTACAATGTTCAGTTTTAACGTTTCGTGCCTTGGGATAATCTGGCCTGTTTCCTGTCCTGGTGCCAAGGCGGCTATCATGCCCATCCCGTGAAACGTTCCTTTCCCATCAATTGTGAGAATGTAATGATCTACATTGTCTGCTGCGAATAGCAAGTTGTTGTCCAACACATCAATATCCTTACCAAGCATGTTTGGTGCAGAACAATTTGCGGCATTCATTTCAAACCTCTGCATTTCGCCATACGAAGAGCAGAGCCCCATCTGACACAAGCTATCCAAAAGAAACCGCGATCGATTTAGATGGTGCAGTTGCACTGAAAGGCCAATTTGCAAAGGGGCAATAACAGCTCGTGGTCGGACTGCCTGTATGATTGCATGACCAATAATAGCAACTTTTCGCTGTGCCTTTACCTACAAACAAGGCATTGAACACAACGTAGAGTGATTTTGGAATATAATCAAGAGCCGCCTGGATTTTAAGTGTCTCTGTAGTCGGGTACTGGTCGTTAACGGATGGCACATTTGTCTTGATGTCACTCTTTATGAGCCTGGCAGCTGCTTCAAGTAATGCTCTCTTCTGTGACTCTTCATCACCTTCTTGGTTTGTGCTTGCGAAGTATGACCTGAGGATGCTTCCCGTTTTCTCTCTCAGCGTCACTATGTCCTCTAAACCTTTTCCTTCTGCAATAATTATGGAGTTTCCATACCGTTTCTTCAGGTGACTTTTTAGGTATTGATTGCCATAAGGAAGGGAACCGTCCTCAGATAAATACTCTTTCATTTCACACCTTAGATCAAAAACAGTCAGCTGTTCTTCATCATTCATGGCTAGGTACGCACACATCTTTGTGAAGGCTTGCTCTTGATCTTCATTCTTTGGCCTTCCAGCTTTCCTACGTTTTGAATCGCGATTAGTCTGAAACTGCAAGGGGACATCACGGCTACACCTGAAATGGCTGCTACATACTTTGTGATATACGCAGTCTGCAGCATGTAGATCACCACAATAGTATTCAATTCTACCTTTGACTTTCAAAGACCACTCATCATGGCGGTTTTCACTGCAATCCAATATTGCCTTTGCGAAGATATCAGTTTTCACATAACTATAGTCTTCACTTCCATCATGAACATTATTTCCGCAGAAAAGGCAATCAGTCTTGGTATTGAACAGACCCTCAGAGTCCCTAGTACCGGTACTTCTTTTATAAGTGCTGGTGGAATAAATCTTTTCGACTTTAACAACGATAACTTTGCTTGCATTGTGATGCGACTATGCACGCATTCATGTGATTATGATGTCACAAACACAAGAACAATAAAAACTTGAATACCACCATCTACCCAATACGCAAAATTATTTAGAAATATGCCGTACATTTCCTTGAAAATGACCCCTTTCTGGGGGTCCGATTTTGGTAGACTTTTAGTATGTTATTTAGTATGCCCATTGGTAACAGAATCCGTTGAAAAACCTTTTGTATCAATTTTTTTGGGGTTAGGTGCCTTTTTTCCGTATATTGACTCGTCTAGTTATAGCAACGCCACCTAGCAATATAGCAACGCCAACGGCATTGGTTATAGTCTGTAGGGTTATAGTCTGCGTTATAATTTGTAGGGTCAATTGTTTGTAGAAGAGCGCCATATCATCCGGTATGTATAATATTGGCAGAATTTTTGTCGGGAAGATAACTTTTAAGAGTGGGAGTATTTAGAAAGGAAGTGGCATCGCTTTTATTTTCCTCATGGTTTATTTTATGCTATCATTTTTTTAGTGGGTCACAAAGCCCTGATTTTAAAGTACTGTATAACAGTGTATATATAGAAGAGTGTTAGCTGACGTCGACTGATGAAAAATCAATGGTGTTTGCAGTGAAGCGTCCTGTTTCTATCTTTGTAAAGTTTTTATCACATTGCTTATCAGGAAAAGTGAATTATGGTCATAGACTACATTTGCGAATACAGACATTTAGATTTGCTACTGGATTGCATAATTAATTCTTGACATAAGTAGAAAAAATGATAAGTATTTACAGTAGCTTATGTGGGGCACCTGGTTAATCGTTATAATGCCTCGAGAGGCAATGAAAAGCACTATAGACGCATCACTTATTGCGAAGCTATGTGGGGCACCTGGTTAATCGTTATAATGCCTCGAGAGGCAATTAAAAGCACTATAGACGCATCACTTATTGCGAAGCTCTAAACACAGAGAACCTCCTTTATAGTTGCACATTGTAGTCGAAGAAGATTTGACTGCGTTTACAAGTTTTGAAAAATTTGGTAAAAACGTATTTTTTCCAAACAACTTGTCATCAGCATGTAGCTTATGGCTAGCAGTGGCTAGTATTTTTATGTGTCATAAGTATTTTCATGCGAAATATGACTTGCGCACGAACGACTTTTGCGATAACGATTGCCGTCGTTCACGACATTGCAGACATCAATGTCAAAATGTGTGCATTTTAGCGTTTATTTTTTTAAACAAATACGAAATTTCTCAAAAACTAGAGCTAATTCGGAAAAAGCAAAGTCGATCATTGGATTTCACAACCACAAAACCTTTGAAAAGATTTTATACCAGAATGACGAGTATATACCAGAATGACAATAACGAGTATAATATTCAACGTTAAATTTATTAATTTTTTTACTTTACTTTGAAATTTTGTCGATCAGCGCTTTCCAGTATATGCACCTTGTTGGGGGGACGGTGGAGTAAGATGAGCACCTTTTTGCTCAAGTTACTTTTGCAAAAAAAAAGGTTAACTTTGGAAAATTTTAAAAAGGTTGACTTGAAGCATTATTAAATTAACTTACTTACATTTATATTGAGCTTGATCACTGTGTGACTAATATTTTTTTATATATTAATATTTTATGCGTATTACACAACTTAGGACGACCAAAATTTTATGGGATAGGTTGAGCAATGACTTGAGGTAAGTTGAACAACTCCATTAAGTTGATGCATTCTCCTGTTAGTCTTTTTCATAATTGCGAGGCATTGCTTTAATTTAAAACATTACTATATTTTTTATTTTATCAAATAAAGCTAACAAGACACAAATTTAACGATTCAAAAATTAAACAACTTACCAAGGCTATTTTTTGGTGCAAGTTAGGCAACTGCTTCAACGTACCTACTTCATTTGCACACTTCACCCAATATTGAGTTTTCTGACAAAATTAAAAATATTTTCTAAACTGCAAAACTAACTAATCTGAACTTTTTATTGAATAAACTTACCTATTACCCTTCCCAAAAATATATATTTGATTTGCATATTAAATATATTCAATTTTTGCAACCGAAAAAAAAAATTGGAATTTTTGACATGAACAGAATACTGTAATTGCATGCCTTGTAAAATGCGATTCGAACTGGATGTTCCCGGTTGTTTCTGAGCACGCGGCGCTTTACTGGCTGCGGGAAGGCGCCTTCTCGAAGGTAGAGCCAGTATTGTCTCACTGTTTACTTTCAAACACTTCAGTTTTTTGTTAATGGATGACTGGGATCTTTTGGTGTTGATATTGTGTGGTGTTTGTAAAGAACTATTTTTGATCCTTTAAAAAGAAAATTAAATAAGATTCAAAAAGTTGTGCGTTGAATTTTTAAGAAAGGGATAGTTTTAGAAAAGGATAACGAGACTTACAATACAAGCTTTCTAAATTTGAAAGTCTCCTTAAGCAACCTTGAGGGACGATCCACTGGACATAACAAATATATAAAATGAAGTAGCCTAGTAAATTATCATGGGCATTAGGCTACATTTAGGACAAAGAAAAAAAATTGCCGACTAGTTTTTCCAAAAACAAGGGTTGTTCATTTTACCCCATTGCACAATGCATAGTTTACCCCAGACTTCCCTATTTAGTGGATTTTGGGGTTATAATCTTGACTTGACCTACAGCAGGCACACGAGGCGTGACCTACGAACGATGGGGAAGGACAGATTGTTCCGGCCCTGACAATGAATTGATATATCATGGTATGGAACAAACTATATATTTCTTTCAATGTTTTTTTTTTTTTTTGACAAAATGCATTTTCCTTAAACTTGACATTTAATCCAAGATTGAATGAAGAAGCCTGCGTTGATGCTATAACTTTGCGGTACAAATATATTGGGAAAAAGTGTTTGTAAATTTAAGTTTATGCATCTTTATTTAAAGGTTATTTAGCTAGCAAAACATCAGTAGGCCTAATAGTTTACAGGCTTTGTATTTTTGTAGCATCCAGGCTAATTCCCATAGGTAAAGATTTGAATTTAAAGGAGAAATTAACAGTGTCTCGTGTAGATTTTCAATCAGCAGTTTATCAGGTGTCTAAAATTGCCAAGAAACAACTTTGTGCTCTCAAAAAGTGTCAGACCGATGATCCTTTGAACGTCATGCAAGCAAACTCACCTCTTAAACACCCGGCTTAGTCTGCTCCAGCATACACTAAGTATATGCTGGAGCAGCGACACATGCAGATCATATTCTCGTCTGAAATAAATAAAATTAATTTTTATATCACAGGCCTGGGTGCAGCATCTTATTACAGTTATTCAGGAGGTGTGTCAAACTCACTTTGCTTGTATGGGGACATTAAATATACAGAAAATCGATTTGTAGACGGTTTTCAAGGTTTGTAATTGGATAAACGTTGAATGACTTCAGTTTCTCTCTTAGCATAGTATCGATAACAAAGTAAACTGATCCGGTTTTAGATGTAATATGAAACCACACAAAAAATTTTCTACTTTTCTGACTTCAATAGTTTAAGTGTAAAATAGATCATCTTCACGTGCGACGTCATTGGAAACATTTATTCTTGTTGGATTGCAAATATGGATTATATTTCTTATAAATGGGGTAGCCAATTGGCTATTTAGCAGCAAGACCCAATAACTACAATACCGGTAGCCCAGTAGGCCTGTGTCATTACCAGTGTCATTTTTCTCCTTTCTGGCTATATTCTCTCGCTTGCAGCCTATCGCTCTCAACGTAAACTTTGCAAAATAAAAATAAAAACTGTTCATTCTTAATATGTTGTTGATTTACAATACAGAAAAAAATACTATACACTATCATAGTCAGTACCATTGACAAGGGGTTTAGGAGGTACTTTTGGACCCGGACCCGGATAAATTTAGGGGGCCGGAATCTTTCATAGAGGCTCGACAACTTAAAGAAGACACCTCGTATTTTTTGGACATAGTTCGTTTTTCTGAGAAGTTTCTTGATTCAAGGCAGTCAAGGCAGTCAAGTTTCAATTTCTGAAAACAACTATGTGTAGCCTTCGTTGAATTATAGTAGCCGAAAGGCTATAATTAAGTATAGTAGCAACATTATTGATTTTTTTTTTAATTTGTTAAACAACTTCTCATACATATTCTGGCAGGAAAGTCTTATCTTTTTGGGATGGAATTTAGAGATTCATCCTGGGTGAAACCGTTGTTTAATTTATCGTTGACTGAGTCGGACACCTTCCAGTACCATTCAATGTCGTGTGCAATCTGTTTAGCAAAAACAAAGACAAGCAAGGTTGGTTTAATAGAAAAAGGTTGTAGGCTATACTGTAAACAGTTTCCAAAGATTAAAACATCAAACAAAACCTTAGGTTACCGGTGCAAATAAGGAATGTTCAAAGAGTTTATTGAAGGAAAACTGGCAACGCAAAAAGTTTATGAATTAATTTTTAAAAGTATTAAACAGCACCACAAGGCCTAGCTGCTTTGGAAATAAACATTAGCTAATAGAATATGTCGCATAGCTGAGGGAGGGAAGAATAATACTTAGTTATAATAAGTTACACACACTCAGACACTCCATTTTTTGTCATTAGACTGGTCTGGTTTTTGTAAACCAAGTGTAAACAGACGATGATATCTGTAAGTGTAAGACGTAAGCATACAGTGATCATGCGAAGGCTATGATGTCCTTTGAGTTGGCGTAACTATAGCCTACTGCGACATCAAACTAGATAGATTACATGGATCCCCTAACATTGAAAGCAAAAAGAAGGTCACTGATAAAATAGTATAGATTTATGAGAGGTATCAACTTATACGGAGTCTAGCTTCTCAACATATTTGGCTCTTCAAAACTTTGGGGTCCCTTAACTTTTTTTCTGCATTGGCTACTCTAGATAACAACATGGCAAAATGGTGTTCAATATGGATGGGCCAGTTGTGCATTAAACTAAAAATTTCCATATTTAAAAAAAATACAGGTTATGATTCCCGGTCGAGCTACTTGCCCGACTGGCTGGACGAAAGAATATCGCGGGTACATTATGTCAAACGGTCATAGTGACAAGCACTCCAGCGACGCTATATGCGTGGACGACACACCTCAAGTTGTACCAGGAACAGGAGGGAGTCAAGGTGGAGCTTACGTGTACATGGTGGAAACACACTGCACTTCGTTGCTATGCCAACCGTATGTAGAAGGGCGAGAGCTAACCTGTGTAGTCTGTACGAAGTAACAGGTTATACAGAAAATCAACCACTTAGTTCCGTTTTCTCGCGTTATATTGTTTAGCAGGATATTCTGCCATTGATGAACAAAAACAACTTTTCAAATGTCACATTTTATTCGATACCAATTCGGTTTCAATCAATGAAGTCTGTCAAGGTACTTGAGCTACTTGGTCTAATAGAAATTGTTTTTCTTCGATTTATTGCAACGTGTTCATTCTTTCAATGCTTATCGACTTGTGAAGTCCGATTTATCGATGAAAAGCCCCGTTAGCTCAGTGGTTGCGCGCCCGGCCCAAGATCACGCAGGGCTGGTTCGACTCTCGGGATGTGCGCTTGAGCAACGCATTTCAAGACTGCCCTCCATTCAGCGGCACCTAACGAATGGAATAATTCCACGGTAACATATCTTCGACAATCGGAAAACTTCACTCTGCCAATCTCAGTAACCGGCCCTGCGTCAAGAGCCTCTACAAGTGTATGCTAAACTACCAGGAATAATCTACTAAGGCTTTGTCAGTCCGAGGATAAAAATTTAAAACCAACCAAACCCAATGATTTGAAATGTTCTGACAAACAAATTCGGCCCACTGACAGCAACATCTCATCCCTACTCACGATGTAGGCTACTATGCGACTGAAAAGTTGTTTTAAAAAAAATTGACTCATTTTTTAATGTAACGATAACCTATTGAAATGCACGTTGGCTTTATTATCTTGCAGCATCTCTATTATTGTGTGTGATAACTAATTGTTTCCACAAAGTTTTTATCCAAACATAAAAAACACAAAACATGATGCATGGTATTGGTATACCTTCTTTCAATAACTAAAGTTATACCTTTTTTATTTTAAAGATTTTTCCTCATTCTGATGAACAGTGTCT
This sequence comes from Aplidium turbinatum, assembly GCF_918807975.1. Taxonomy (NCBI): domain Eukaryota; kingdom Metazoa; phylum Chordata; class Ascidiacea; order Aplousobranchia; family Polyclinidae; genus Aplidium; species Aplidium turbinatum. Next base: position 13,206,888 of record NC_137477.1, on the reverse strand, counting down.
TAGAAAACACATTTCTAAGCAATGTTCTATTTTGAATGTGTCGTTATGTTGTCCTATTTTCAGTAACAATGTCAGAGTCAAGGTTATTTCCGTATAGCTCCACATTCATTTCAATAGTGATATACTAATAATAAAAAATATAAGATTTATTACTTTTATTGAGATGGAAGCTACACCATGAAGGTAACGAAAAAACATGCGGATATTAAAGTCAAGGTGCCATCACAAACAGCAAAACAATCAAAATATTGATGGGTGCCCTACTACAAATTGTTGTCTACTCGACCTATCACCTTTGAAAAAGATGTTTTGTGATATTATGTAAAAAATCAGTTATAGCTTACAGGTGTTGCTGTGGTTATGTGAAATGGACAATAGTTTGCCCGATGGTGTTTTCCGCGTAAAAGCTAATTTTGCCAGCAACTTGAAAGCGATTGTTTACACTCTGAGGATAAAATTAAACTTAATTTAAATTGAAACTATAGAGTGAGGAAACGCAAAACAAATTCAATGATAATTGCCAAAAGTTTTCAGTTTCACCTTTTCTTTCCGACAATCAACGCAAAGTAATGAAATCTTAGCTGCTTTCTTGTTATCAGCGATATAATACGAGTCGAGACGCCATTCGCTGCTTATAATTATGTCTATTGTCTAGGCCAGGGGTGTGCAACGTGTGGCCGCGGGCCAAATGCGGCCGCGTAGAAAAATTGTGCGCCCGCAAAGATGTGCCAATTTTGAATTGTGTGCCGCCCACGAATCGTGTTTATAATTTGGTTTAGTCTGGTACGTGTGAACAATTCATTGTGGAGTGGATATTATAGATTCGCACCTTCTGTTAACCATTTTAGAAATCTTCCACCGGCCATCGCTAAACCATTTTGTTTAATTATTTGGAATGTAAAAATGTATAGTCACATAAAAGGTTTTATGAACAAATTACGACTTTGAAAAGCTCCCATACAGATGGGAAATCTTTTCCACTTTCCAACTTTGAGAGACTATGGAATGCATCCTGAGAAGAACACTAAATTTGAACAATTGTTGTATGAATTTTTGGCTCGTTTCAAGGACTTCAAATCTCATGAACATTTGTTTGGTATATTCTCTTCGCCATTCGACACAGACAAAGCACCAGCTGATATCCAACTTGAACTGATTGATTTTCAAGAGAAAACGGATTTGAAAACAAATTATTTAGTAATGAATCTTGGCGATTTTGACCGAAAACATCTCAACCAAGATGACTTTCCACATTTGAAAAAATCCATTGCTTCAAAAATGTCTCTTTTTTGGCTCAACGTATTTGTGCGAACTTTTTTTTTTCTAAAATGGGCGTCATGAAATCTCCCTATCGATCGGTTCCGACAGACGAACACTTGGAAAATGGACTTCGACTTGCAAGCACTTCCATTAAAGTAAATTTGGAAAAAGCCACCAGGAAAAGAAACCAGCTGCAAACTTCTCACTGAACTAGTTTAAAGTGGGTGTGACAATAAATTTGATTACCAGTTTTCTTCAGAAATTTATGCGTCTTCACTTATTATATCTGCAAGGAGATAAGGTCCTCTAATAATGCCGTAAGAATAACATGAATAACAAAAAAACTACTTTTTCGTGCCTGCAACTAGGCTACTAGAAATCATATGCTAAATAAACGTGCGGCCCGCGGTTTCACTCAGTTATTTATATCTGACCCTCTTGTAATAAAGGTTGCACACCCCTGGTCTAGGCTATATTGTTTCTCAAAGTATGGGTCGCGACCCAAACATGGGTCGCGCAGGGTCAAAAAATAGGTCGCGCTATGGTGATTCAATTCTGCCCAAACGAACTTTTTTATTTCATTTTTCAAGTATTTTCAATTCCATTATGACTGAATGATTGTATATCACAAGGATTTTATTTGGCTTCATCTCAGTAACCTGGAGTATTGCATCATGACAGGTGTTTTGAGAGTTTTGATGGCAGCCAGCTACTAGCCATAGCCAACTACAGTAGCTGCTAAGACTCGCTTAGTTTTTCAGAAATTCGCGTTTGTTATCAATTTATATAAGTGGAAGGCAGACAGTGCAACGATGATTAGCTGGGGATGCAGTTTATTCTTTTACGTTTACGAACAGAGGTAGTTCAATCTTCCGGCCGTGACTGTAATATTTTGCAGAACTTTTGATATAATTATAGGGTAGACTTTCCACAGCTTTACAAGGAGTGGATGGAAAAAGTATACGACATCTTCACCGCAGTCGAGAGCCTGCATGTTCGACTCCAGTCACCTGCACTTGCTGTTGTTTCTTTGGGCAAGAAACTTTACGATAATTGCCTCTACCTAATGATCGATTTCGAGTAATGGGTAGTACCAAATTTAAGTCATAAGTAGAGTACACAATCGGAAACAGACATTGCCGTCAGGTGAAGCGTGGGTCAGGTGTATGTCGGAAGGCGTACACCGATGCATAGCGCTCAAGTCCGCTTTCCCGCGATGCAGGATAAAGATATGAAAAACAAACACACAATCAATGCAAGGCAGAAATCAAAATATTATCACTCTCTTGAGAAGCTGTCTGCCTTCAAAGAAAAGCTGCAACTCTGGAAGAAGAAACTAGAGCGTGGACGGACAGTAGCGTTTCCATTCATGAACTAGGATCTGGAAGAATGGAATCAAATTGCAATCAGCAGATTTGATGTCATGAAACCTACCTTATTGGAGCATTTAGAAAACCTAATCACGGATTTTGATCTCTGCATCCCGGATATAAATCTGGTATCTCAGGTGTGGGTCAGAAATCCGTTTATGGCAAAAGTTGACGACTTATCAGAGATATTGCAGGACTACAGGAAAAGCTTATCGAACTGCATCACGATCAAGTCAATCGAGAACTTTTTTTCACAGCGTCACTTGGAGAATTTTGAACTTCGGTTAAAAAGAAAAAGCCAATATTCGCTGAACTTCAATCTCCATCACTGGAGGCATGCCGAAAGAGTCGACATGTCCTACTTTAGGGTCTCTTCTAATGTTTCCCAATCGTTCGATAGGTGTAGAATAGCCAAGTTATTGCCATAAGCGTACTTTGCGGATAGCGTGTTTGACTTGACGTGGGTGTAGAATGACGAGAGCTCGCTTTTCAAGAGCGAGCTGCTCGATCACATCTATCTAGCTGCGGGATGTGATGCCCTCGGCGTTCAGCTGTAAGATGGTGATGAAAAAGCGGTTCCCGTGAAATTTTGTGAACGTTTCGGGTCGAGGTTCGGTTTCGACAGTCTTCGTTTCGCATTTTTGTGCTACTAAATCTAAAAGAGTAATCGGTAAAAACCCAGAAACAAAAAACCCATGCGGAAAATATCCCGAATCGAAAATATCCATACAGAAAACATCTCAAATGGCTGGTTTGGTTTTGAATCTGTATCCTTGATAGATTATTCCTAGTAGTTTCGCATAGGCTACTTTGTAGAGGCTTTTGACGCAGGGCCGGTTACTGAAATTGACCGAGAAAAGTTTTCGATGGAGTGTTGTTGCTGGGGAATTATTCCATTCATTAGGTGCCGTTGAATAGAGGGCAGTCCTTAGAATACGTTGCTCAAGCGAACACCCCGATAGTCAAACCAGCTTGATCTTGAAGCTTCTTTGTTCACGAAGTCACAAGCTAACCAACTTAGCTATCGGGATGGACAATGGTAAATATCCATCGGCTACTGGTGCCGAGAATATCTAAATGGAAAATATCCATAGCCTACAGAAAATATTCATAGGCATATAGAAAAGGTACGGTAGTCATGTTGGTAGGGTGGCCTACAGCATTTCAAGGTAGGAATAATCAAAAACTTTCAGTGAACTGGAGTGAACTTGGAGAGCCTACTGGAGATTGTCTAAGTGTGTAATAGCCTAGATTATGAACAATATTGCAAAACAATTATTTTTACAGTGTTACCCTATTCAAAATATCATAGGAAGTTCAGCCTCAAATATCAACCTCAACAATAAACAGCCTACGGTACCAAGTTTCGGACTTTTTCCCATGATCGGTTTGTCCCTTTTTTGGTGAAATTTGGCGTTTGCTTTGCTAGCATGAATCTGCAAGCAGGAGCGCCGGAACGCTTTTTGACTGGGGAGGGGGGCAGAATTATGAAAAAAGGGCACTTTTGTTGCTGAAAGATTATAATTAGGCTAAAAGCGAACAGCTGAAATTGTTATATCGTATTGTAAAGTGTGCAGAAGCTTAGCCTACATGACCTTAAAAGGGCACCATATTGCCCTCCTGCTCCCCCCCCACTTCCGGCGCCCCTGTCTGCAAGGTGTTGCTCCCAAAGATGTACGTATAGGCCGCAAATTCTACGCTGTAGACTTGCGGCGCAGACTTTTGTTTGCGCTAATGCTTACTTCCACATTATTTGGATAATTGTCGCTTGAAGCTACGCCGTAAAGTTTTCGCGTTTTTTTAGCGCATATTGCGTCAACGCATACTTTTTAATGTCTTTTTTTCGCTACAACACGCCAATACCTTCCAGCGCTGCCGTTGAAAGAATGTTTTCAATGGGCAAAGACATATTGAAACCAAAATGCAGCAAAATGTCAAATGAACACTTTCAGATGCTTGTGTTTCTTCGTAGAAATTCGGTAGCCACTTTAACAAGTCGAAATTCTGCCACTGAAATTGACTACAATGCAACCGCCAACCAATCAGAACGTGTTATAAGAGGCTACCGTCCAATTGTGACCTTTCTAACATTCATCCAGAGAGTTAATGCTTGTTTTGAACTTCATCTGGTAATTACAGAAGAAAAAAAGCAATAGCAGTGGTGAGAATCGAACACGCGTTAATGAAATGACTACTTTCTAGCCCTAACCCTATCCCCTAAGCCAACCAGCTGACAAAAAATCCATCACTTAATTTGCTTTCTATGATCTTCTTTTCGCCATTTTTACGTCACTTAAATCATAGCTTATGATTGGTTGGTGGTTTCATTCTAGTCAATTTCAGTGGCAGAATTTCGACTTGTTAAAGTGGCTACCTAGAAATTCAAGATAAAACTTGTTTGTTTCGAGTGGTTGATACCGTGTGAATGTTTGGCACCTAGCAAACAAAATGAGTTTACGCTAGTGTATGCGCTGACGCTGACGCAGCCAACTTTTTATACAAGTTAGAAGTTACGTTGACGCATACGGCGTATGGTTTTTTGAACGTTTGCGTTTACGCTGACGGCGTCAATATTTTTGTATGCGCGTACATCACTGGTTGCTCCTCTTCTCCTGATGTTTTTTCTTGATCAAAATTCAAAAATCCGCTTCTAAACTCCCGGTTAGTTGACCCACATCTCTGTTTAGGAGCCTCAGGGGCGTTGACAGGGAGGTCTAGATGGTAATTTTGGACCCGGGCCCAGAATATTTAAGAGGCCCGGATTTAAAAAATTTCCCGCAAGTTCAAACATTATCAAGATCTTAATATAGCCTAATTAGGTCAAAAGAAATTGCCATCAAAGGTTAAAACAGCCACTTCAGCCGTCAGATGGTAAAGCACCGTGCACCCTTCTGGGTACCGGGCCCACTTCAGTTCTCTGGTGGTAAAATAGCCACTTCAGCCACCAAACAGTAAAATAACAATTTAGTCTAGTAGGCTATAGTGATTTCTGTAACCACGAATATTTAGTGAAATAACCTGAAACACGAATTTCAAAACAAACAGGCTAATATTTTTTTAAACTCAAAAACTGAAATGGCACAGGTAAGAAGATTGCTATCCCTATTTCTGTACTAAAAATTAGACCAAATCCGCTTTTGAGATTGCAGCAATTAGCAAATGTTTGACCTAGGCCCAAAAACCTTTCCCAAATCAAATTGAAAACTTTCTGACCATCTGCACTAACTTTGCTGTAAATTTTCTTCTGGTGAGCCTAGAATGACCAGTGAAACATCAATGGAATCGGGAAGTAATATTCTATAATAGCACCATTTGACAAATAAAAGTTCAAAAAAGCAACCGCTAGAAGGCTATACATAAAGATAGTAAGTTTTGCAGTTCAGGAAATTTTAAGATTGTGCAAGATTTGTTAAACGACCATGCTCAAAGGACATCAATAAAAGTTTGTAGGCCTATACAACCTTTATATTCATAACATTGTCGATGAAGGAGGCCAGAAAATACATTGGTACCGGGCGCGAGAAATCCTGTTAACGGCCCTGAGGAGCCTACCTATGTTTATATTTAGTTGGTGCAGCGTTTTTCATTTTTCGACGTTTACGTAAAATAGTAGGCTATATGCGACGTCAAGAGTTTTATATCATAATCTACAATTTTGTTTTCAATACAAAATCTATTCAAATGATAAAGCTTTGGTAGAGAGTTTGCTTTGTTGAACCATAGAGAAATGTTATGCATTTTAGTTTATTTGCATTGAAACGATGTACTTTGTTTTCGTTTCCCTCAGGTCTTCTCTTTTGCTTAGTATTCATCCGCCTGCTTTTGTTAATTGGCACTTCTCGTTTTGGGCTTACTTTGCAGGTTTCACACTATATCTTGGTTGTGCAATTTTATAATAAAACAGAATTCCAGTATGACTCTGATTGAATGAGCTAAGAACACAGCAGAGTTGTTTGGCGACGAGGATGGGATGCTGAACGTCTGAACGAGAAACTTACAGTGGTACGCAGAAGTGTTCAGTTTTAGTCCCTACGAGTTTTACTTTCTACAAGTTTTAGTTTTTTTTAAATTATTTACAATATGGAAAAAGTCGTGGAATTAATGCAGTCGCAGCTGGAACACATGCGACAACAGATGCAACAGCAAGAAGAACAGGCGCGACAACAAAGGCAGCAGCAAGAAGAACAGGCGCGACAACAAAGACAGCAGCAAGAAGAACAGATGCGACAACAGATGCAACAGCAAGAAGAACAGGCACAACAACAAATGCAACAGCAAGAACGTCATCATGAAGAACAACTGAAGGAGTTAATTTCAGCCCTCAAAATTCCATGCGAATCAGAAAACCAAAATCGGGTATCTCAAGCTATTCCTAAATTTTGTGAGTTTGATTCAACTTTAGAACTTTGGACTGATTATTGGTCACGTTTTTGCACATTTGTAAAAGCACAGTCCGTTCCTGATGATAAGAAGGCTCAAGTTTTCCTCACTAACCAGTCAGCCAGCATCTACAAGATGATCCTCAATCTGGCCGCACAAGAGTCTACAGCAAAACCAATCAATGAACTTACAATGGAGGAAATTTCGAATTACATGAAGGCACAGTTCGACCCTAAGCGCTTCGTTATTCGTGAACGATTTCGCTTCTGGAGCAACTTGAAGCGGAAACCAGGTGAGACTGTTCCAGAATTGGGTGCACGAATAAGGCAAGCCGCTGCCACGTGCGACTTTTCTTCTATTACTAATCCTTTAGATGAAGCTTTGCGGACTTGTTTTATGTGCTCGGTAGGAAACGAAGCAGTTCTTAAAGCTCTCTTTAAAATTAAACCTGACGATCTTACTTTTTCACGTGCTCTTGAAATAGCCATAGAAACTGAAGACGCTGCCAAAGTGGCTAAGGAGACGGTGTTTGGCACTGAACCGTCGGTGGTACATAAAGTTAAAGGCATCGATAGACGATTTTCTTCCAAGAAAGCTACGGTGGTCAGTGCAAATGCGATCAAGCAAAGTAAGTGCTATCGATGTGGTAATTCTGATCACCTTGCTAACAACTGCAGATTTAAAAATGCGGTCTGTCATTTCTGTAAACTTACAGGGCATGTACAATCCGCATGTCGTAAAAAAGCCGCACAAGTTCATTCTTCTAGGGTCAACTGCATACAGGAGGTAAATACTGTTCATACTTCGTCGAGTAAAGTTCCTAAACTCGAGGTTCAAATTTTTATTAAGTCTTTTCCCGTCTTAATGGAACTTGATACAGCTACAGGGGGAAATTTCATCTCTTCTGAAGTTTGGTCGCAGCTAGGCAAACCTATCTTGCAGACTCCGCAGCTACGTTTTCAGTCGGCAAGTAAGCACTCGATGCCTATTATTGGATCTTTCACTGCCGAAGCGAGCTGCAACAAATCGGGAAAGACAACCACAGTTCAATTTATGGTATGTGAAATCCCTAACCTTAACTTATTAGGGCGTGATGCTATTCAAGCACTAGATATTTCGGTAGATAAGTTCTTTTCTTCATCTTTACATGCTATTCATCGTCACAACGACATAGATTTTAACTTGCAAAAATCATGTTCCGAGTTATGTGACCAATACGAAGACTTATTTAAACCTGAGTTAGGTTGTCTTCAGGATTACGAATTAGAGATTGAGTTTAACTCTGATTGTAAACCAGTGTTTTCAAAGCCCAGACCAGTGCCTTTCGCCATTCAAGAAGACTTAGCTCTTGCCTATGACGCCGGCATAGAAAAAGGTATCTGGACACCTGTACAATTTTGCGACTGGGGAACTCCTGTAGTACCAGTTCGCAAGGCTTCTACCGAAGGTAAGAAATCCAAATTAAGGGTTTGTGGTGACTATTCTTCGACGGTTAATCCACAACTTAAAACTCACAGGCACCCTTTGCCTCTTCCAGAGGATTTAATGCGTAAACTAGGGGGTGGCCACGGATTCACTAAGATTGACCTGGCAGATGCTTATAACCAGATTAGGTTAGGTCCAAAGAGTCGAAAAATATTGGCATTAAGTACCCATAGAGGGGTTTTACTGCAAAATGTTATGCCATTTGGCATCTCTTCTGCCCCAGGCCATTTCCAAAAGATAATGGATGATTTAACTAGTGACCTTCCAGGTGTAGCCGTCTACCTGGATGACATTTTGATAAGTGAAGCTACAGCGGAAGAGCATTTCCAGAACCTTAAACGACTACTCGATCGTTTATCTTCGAAAGGTCTTAGATGTAGGAAGGAAAAATGTAGATTTGCCCAGGCAAATGTCGAATACTTAGGCCATGTTCTTTCTAAACAGGGCATTTCAAAAGGCCCTAAAGTCGATGCTGTACTGAACATGACCGCTCCTTCCAATGCTGGTACCTTATACGTTCTTTTCTGGGGTCGGTTCAATTTTATTCTAAGTTTATGCCCCCAGAATTTTCTACGGTAGCGCAACCTTTATATCATTTAACCAAGAGTGGTGTTCCTTGGAGCTGGGAACACAAAGAAAAATGCGCTTTTGCAAAATTAAAAACGTTTCTTTCCGCAGAAGATGTTCTCCTACACTTTAACCCGTTGCTTCCTTTAGGAATTGCGTGCGACGCATCAAGCGTGGGCATTGGCGCCACACTGTTTCACCGCTCCCCAGACGGAAGCGAGAGGCCAATAGCCAATGTGTTAAAAATCTTGACAAAGTCTCAAAGAAACTACAGCCAAATCCAAAAGGAGGCTTTGTCCATCATCTTCGCTTTGAAGAAATTTTATCAATACCTCTACGGTAGGAATTTTATTTTGGTAACGGATCATAAGCCTTTACTTTCACTTTTTGGTCCAGATAAACCTACCCCTTCGCTGGCGGCTAACCGGTTAGCACGCTGGGCGTTGTTTCTGGGTCAATTTAGTTATACTATAGAGTATCGCAAAACAACGCATCACCAAAATGCTGACGCTTTGAGCCGTCTTCCGTCCAACGATGACACAATTTTTGATGGGGAGGAAAGTGCAGATGATGTTGATATTGTCTGCACAATTGATACGTTGGATTCGCAGGTTGGTCATTCCGATTCTTCTACTTTGCGCAAGGAAACTTCCAAGGATCCAGTCTTGTCTAAAATCATTCGCTTCACACAAGAAGGATGGCCTGCGAACTCAAATTCTAACGGTCCAATCGAACAGTTTAGAAGAGTTGCTGATTCTCTAACAACATGTTATGGTTGTTTATTATATGGTTCTAGAGTAGTTATTCCTTTTAAACTTCGCAATGATAGTCTTTCTCTTTTACACGAAGGTCATTTCGGCATGCAGCGTATGAAACAGCTGGCCAGGACAGCAGTCTACTGGCCCAATATCGATGCGGACATTGTCGACCTCTGCCGAACATGTACTACATGTGGTGAGCATCAAGCTGCACCAAGCAAGGCTCCTATCCACCCATGGATAGCTCCAGAGAAGCCTTGGAGTCGAATTCATGTCGATCACGCTATTAATTTTTTAGGTTCCAATTGGTTTATTGTTACCGATGCTTATAGTAAGTAACTAAGTATCCTTCTATTCACCCAACTTCTTCCGTATCGACGTCTGCTACTATTGATCTTTTAGAGCAGGATTTTGCCCATTTTGGATACCCCCACTCCATTGTCTCAGACAATGCGACTACGTTTTCTTCAGAAGACTTCAAGAATTATTGTAAAGCTAGGGGTATAGTCCACATCACTGGAGCACCATACCATCCAGCTACGAATGGTGCTGCAGAGCGTTTGGTGCGCACTTTCAAGCAGGCGTTGAGAAAATCGTCGTTACCGCCTAAAAGTGCCACCACTCCATTCTTGATGCAGTTTCGCCGTACGCCCAATGCCAGTGGTTACTCTCCCAGTGAGTTATTAAACCACCGACAACTACGTACTAAATTAGATATTTTACTTCCTTCCTCAGCTCAGATCACGAAACCATCGACGAGTCCTTCGCCTCGGAAACAAAACCGGAAAACAATTAACTTCGATGTTGGTGATCCTTGTTATGCTTTATACTTTGGTTCCAGGCAAAGCCGAAGCCCTCGGTGGGTTCCTGCCGTCGTGGTGAAGCGACACGGGAGTCGTAGTTTGCAGGTTCGAGTGGACCCTCGAGGTCCAATATGGAGACGCCATATCAACCAGCTACGTCCGCGTTACATCTCGCCGGAAGACGGGGACCCAGGGGAGACTACTTTCACGTCGTCATCGACAGCTGACGAGTTTCCGGTTCCATCGACGCCGATTGCGACCGAGGATTCATCGACGCCGACAGCGACCGAGGATTCATCGACGCCGACAGCGACCGAGGATTCATCGACGCCGACAGCGACCGAGGATTCATCGACGCCGATTGCGACCGAGGATTTATCGATGCCGACAGCGACCGACGATCCATCATCGTCATCGCACCAAGAACAAACATTAAGGCGATCAAAGAGAAGACGCCAACCACCTCTTCGTTATGGGTGGTCATAAATTTTATTGGGGAGGTGTTATGTATTTTAGTTTATTTGCATTGAAACGATGTGCTTTGTTTTCGTTTCCCTCAGGTCTTCTCTTTTGCTTAGTATTCATCCGCCTGCTTTTGTTAATTGGCACTTCTCGTTTTGGGCTTACTTTGCAGGTTTCACACTATATCTTGGTTGTGCAATTTTATAATAAAACAGAATTCCAGTATGACTCTGATTGAATGAGCTAAGAACACAACAAAAACAAAGTAACTTCAGCGGGTTTAACATGATGTATTACATACACAAATATAACATAATTAAAATAAACTCAAACGTTTTCGACACGTACATGTGTCCTCATCAGGAATTACATATCTGCAATATATATAAAATGAAAATTGTAAGGTAAATTTGACTTTGCATTATAACTGTAACTGTATAGCCTACTAACGACACTCCAGACTGAAAAACACACAAACTGAACGAGTGACACAGGAATGATTACAAGTAAATTATACGGTGGAAACAGATCGCATGAGGTGTAAACTACAGGCATTTGACAAACAATTAGAACACACACAATAGGAACGATGAGCCACACATGCGAAAAACTGCCGGTTGAGAGAATAATCCGTCTCTCAACCGGCAGCTTTTTGCCTGTGGCTCATCGTTCCTATTGTGTGTGTTCTAATTGTTTGTCAAATGCCTGTAGTTTACACCTCATGTGATCTGTTTCCACCGTATAATTTACTTGTAATCATTCCTGTGTCACTCGTTCAGTTTGTGTGTTTTTCAGTCCGGAGTGTCATTAGTAGGCTATACAGTTACAGTTATAATGCAAAGTCAAATTTACCTTACAATTTTCATTTTATTTATATTGCAGATATGTAATTCCTGAAGAGGACACATGTACGTGTCGAAAACGTTTGAGTTTATTTCAGGCCCGTAATTGCCGGGGGGGCTTGGGGGGGCAATGCCCCCCCAAGCTCAAAGCTTTTAGTTATTTCCTTGTAGAAACATAAGCATTTTAAAACGTTTGTCTGACAATCTGCTGCGTTTGGGACGCACAATGTCCTTTCCAAGCGAAAACATGCGTTCCACAGCCGCGCTGGATGGTATTGGTGTGTAATTGTATTTCAAAAACATGCCTTGAAAACGTTTACTCTGAAAGGTATCACTATTCTAAGCGTGCTGTGATGGTTTAGCATAGCCTAAATCTTTTAGTGAGGTCCACTGCACCAACATCGCTCTTTTCAGGGGCACAGAGCTCTTGAAATAAAGTATCTTCAACCTCCGTGATGACATTCATTAATTTTTCGCTTTCTCTCTCTGATCCCTCGTGCTCGATACTGATCCCTCGTGCTCTTTGTTTCAAAGTTCTAAAAATCCACATTTTCAACTGCTTAAAATTTTTATTTTTTGTTCTGAAAACACCAGGAATGGCATTTTAGAGCATATAAAAGTGCAAAATTTTCTGGGGGGGCATGCCCCCAGACCCCCCTAGGAGGCTCGCGCCTTCGGCGCTCGTCCGTTCCTGCCACTTTATGACGTCATATTTAACATCACCATTTACAGCACCCCCACGGCCAAAAGTCACGAGCCGCCACTGGTGCATAGCCTTTTACTTCGCAACAGCTTTTGAGCCCCCCCAAGCTAAAATGCATAATTACGGGCCTGGTTTATTTTAATTATGTTATATCTGTGTATGTAATACATCATGTTAAACCCGCTGAAGTTACTTTGTTTTATTTCTCTATGGTTCAACAAAGCAAACTCTCTACCAAAGCTTTATCATTTGAATAGATTTTGTATTGAAAACAAAATTGTAGATTATGATATAAAACTCTTGACGTCGCATATAGCCTACTATTTTATGTAAACGTCGAAAAATGAAAAACGCTGCACCAACTAAATATAAACATAGGTAGGCTCCTCAGGGCCGTTGACAGGATTTCACGCGCCCGGTACCAATGTATTTTCTGGCGTCCTTCATCGACAATGTTATGAATATAAAGGTTGTAGCCTATAGGCCTACAAACTTTTATTGATGTCCTTTGAGCATGGTCGTTTAACAAATCTTGCACAATCTTAAAATTTCCTGAACTGCAAAACTTACTATCTTTATGTACAGCCTTCTAGCGGTTGCTTTTTTGAACTTTTATTTGTCAAATGGTGCTATTATAGAGTATTACTTCCCGATTCCATTGATGTTTCACTGGTCATTCTAGGCTCACCAGAAGAAAATTTACAGCAAAGTTAGTGCAGATGGTCAGAAAGTTTTCAATTTGATTTGGGAAAGGTTTTTGGGCCTAGGTCAAACATTTGCTAATTGCTGCAATCTCAAAAGCGGATTTGGTTTAATTTTTAGTACAGAAATAGGGATAGCAATCTTCTTACCTGTGCCATTTCAGTTTTTGAGTTTAAAAAAATATTAACCTGTTTGTTTTGCAATTCGTGTTTCAGGTTATTTCACTAAATATTCGTGGTTACAGAATCACTATATAGCCTACTATACTAAATTGTTATTTTACTGTTTGGTGGCTGAAGTGGCTATTTTACCACCAGAGAACTGAAGTGGGCCCGGTACCCAGAAGGGTGCCCGGTGCTTTACCATCTGACGGCTGAAGTGGCTGTTTTAACCTTTGATGGCAATTTCTTTTGACCTAATTAGGCTATATTAAGATCTTGATAATGTTTGAACTTGCGGGAAATTTTTTAAATCCGGGCCTCTTAAATATTCTGGGCCCGGATCCAAAATTACCATCTAGACCTCCCTGTCAACGCCCCTGAGGCTCCTAAACAAAGGTGTGTGTCAACTAACCGGGAGTTTAGAAGCGGATTTTTGAATTTTGATCAAGAAAAAACATCAGGAAAAGAGGAGCAACCAGTGATCGTCAATACAACCCATGGTTGGCTAATCTTACACATTATGACTTATACTGGTTATTGTTGGCTAATGGGCTTTTTTTAATTCGTTTTTCTTTCTATTGGAAAAAAATTGAAATCGAAATAAAAATTGTCTACATCTTCTAGATTTTATTGAAATTGCCCAAATACACATATCGCAATAACTGTCTGTATTAAGCTTGAGATAATTGAATGCTTAAATGAACCTGTTTATTTGGACAGTTTCTTGGAAGGATTAACCGCAGATTTAGGTAATTTCATATTTTTTGGTGCCCAAATTAATATGTTGGGTTAATTGGGGGCCTCTGTAGCGATTCATTATTGCGTCAAATAAGTTTTTTTTCCTAACAAGTGAACCATTTTAACCCATAGGCTAAGTCATCTTCCAAAGATTTTGTATTTTTTAATCTAAGCTACAACAGAAAATAAAACTGTTTACATCCACCCTTTGACGCAGAGCGAGACGAACAGCCACACCAGAGCTTACTTCAGAAAACATAAAATAGATTGTGTAGTAGGCCTTAGTAGCAATTTGGACGACTGTTGAAATGTGAGACTTCAAAGGTTAGTGTAGGGTAACTGGGTTACCATATTTGAAAAAGCAAAATTCAGGACAGTGCATGACTATTTTCATGAGATCATATATAGCCTATGCGCTACCGAAATGCTAAAACTGCAAACGTTGTAGGCTACGATACTCATGCTAAAGCGCCAGCTACCGAAATGAAAACTAGGCTATTGTCTTCTGTCACGAGCAGAATCTCACACCAGGCAGGGTAAGCACTCTCTAAATATAGCTACGTAGCCTACCGTCAATGAAAAAAATCTCAACTTCAGAGTGAAAAATAATAATGAGAATTAGGTTGTGCTGAAAAAGGAAGAACAGCAATTACATGCTTAAAACAAGTTAAAGACACGCTTGTAAGTCAAGTCACTACAAATTTACTCTTCTGACCATGCATATTTTTCTGAAGATCTGATTCTCTTCAATAGGGCCTTGTGTGATTTCAAAAATGAGAAAAATTCACTACAGCACATATCTTTGAAATTATATTGAAGAGTCAATATGCCTTTCATAGTCGCAACGCTCGACTTGTTTCTTTCTTTAGTCCACTGACTTTGCATCAGTGAAAAGAGTCTCTCTACATTGGCATTGTGGGATGTAACAGCAAAGAAAAACTGTACAATCCTTAAAATTTCTGAGTGGCATGTGATGTTCGTAGACTGTTGCACCATTTCTTATGCGTTGGCAATTTAATAAATTCTTCGTCCTGTAGGTAACTTTCCACAAACTGCTTCAAGTTACAGATTTGGTCAAAGCACTTTGCATCGTCCACATCAACCTCTTTACCAATCAGATATTCCAGGTAAGGCTCTACATCCTTCCAACTTGGTATCTCGTTCAAGGTCATCCATTTGAAACAAGCAAACTCTTCCATTGGTTTCATCCATTTGCGCAGGTACTCCAAGCATCTCTCATAGAGGTTTGCAACTTCGGAAAGAAAATTGTTACATTCATCTTCATATTCCTCTTCTCTTTTTTCAACTACAAGCCTTTTAACTTTTAACTTTCGAGTGAAATAATCACTGCAACGAACCGAATACCTGACGTAAAGTATGTTAAAAAAACAAATTATAAACCAAATGAAAAATAAAAAAAATAATAAACCAAATCGAAAAAAAATAAACCAAACGGTTGCAAAATCAATGAGATTTGGTTTTAAAAAGACTAAAATGGTAACACTGACTTCTAAGTGATAAACATCATTGATAAGGAAAACGCTCTGTTACATCATAATTCCGTACAACCTCGTGGTAAAAAAAATGCACACGGCACGAAATAACAATGTTCTGGATTGGCAGTGTGCACAGTACGATTGCAGATGCAGTAAGATGAGCTGCCTGAGCGAATTTTCTAGGACACCCCTAATTTACAGGATTATTCCCGCAATTTTAATTCCCCCAAAATGCCCATCATAAAATTCCGGACATTCGAGCATTTTTTAAAATTCCTCCCGGACGCAAAATTTAACCCTAAATTACGGACATGTCCGGAATTTTCCGGACGGTATGGCAACCCTAGGTTAGTGTCACTTTCTATAAAAAGAACCAAAGACCCCAGCAGAATAATAGACAAAGAAAGTAAAAATAAATGCCAATTTCTCGCAATGTAAGTTCGCCATAATATACGTAGGCGATTAAGTTGAAAATATATGTCATTTCAAACAATACCACGAAGGCCACTCAAAAACTTCTCTTGTGCCACTGGCTGAACACTTAGGCTACTTTAGACGCATGGACGGTTACCGAGATCGGCAGAGTAAAGTTTCCGATTGTAGAAATGATGTTGCCGGGAAAAACCTGCTCTTATGACGAGGATCTGCAGTTCTTTTATTTGTTTAGAACTGTAGATTAGCTTTGATGTAACAAACCTTTCTTCCCAGGTTTGAAACAAACTTTGGCAAAAAAACACTCCATTTCTTGTGTGTGCAAGTGTGGAGTGAAATTTCACACGATGTAAAAGATTTACCGTTCCATTGCTTTAAAAAAAATCTCAAAAACCAACTGTTACATGAATATACATGCGTACCTTAAGTGCTCAATACAAAGGATAACTTACCTTTACAGTAGGCCTATATCATCATATCGTAAGTTACTTATTAATATTTGTTCTCTACAGTTATTAGTATCAAATTGCCCTGTTTTTGTATGCTTCACATAAAAATTGTTGCAATTCGGTGGTGGTATCCACGTTTTTCCTCGTTATTTCAGGAAAACTTTCGCAAGTGCTGTAGCCTATTATAGCACACAATCACTAATTATTGGTGGTTGGTCAATTCTTGGTCGTTGCTCGTTGGTTTGAATCTTCATCCTCGGCTTACTCAGTCTGAGAATGCAGATTCAAACCAACAGTAGTTGTTTTTCAATCTCAGTGGCGAACTCTTTTTATTCAATGAAGTAGTGTGCCTGCCTCTGCACACTAGTGTGTATGAATGTGTAGTTAGATTTACTGTGATGGGGTGGTGGCTGACTAGATGACTGCTCATGGTCTTTCGCTACCATCCTGATTGCGCCATAATCTAACCAACAGTTGTACAATGCATTGTTTTGACAATTACATTTTACTCTGATTATTTGTTAATATATGGCGCTGTTAAAACAAAATAAATTGACTTGACTTGACTTGACTTGACTTTGATCAGTTTATACAAGTAAAAACCATGCTGGTGATGGTGAGTGGTGGAATTTTTTTCATTTGTGACGTGGCAGAAAACCACTGTTTTCTATGGAAGACACTTTAACATGCAGATATCCAATCCATGGACTTCTGTCCAATCCAACCACGAACCAATTAGATGTTACGTTGTCTGTCCAATTGTTGACCATTCCAGCATTCAGCCAGAGAATTGACTGAGGTTACTTTGAACTCTATCTGGTAATTACAGAAGAAAAAAGAGTTATAGCAGAGGTGGGAATCAAATCCACGTCAATGTAATGACTATCACCGCCCTAACCCAATGCGCCAAGTCAACCGAAAGCAAAGGATCGATTTAATTTAGCTAGAATTTGCGTTTTTCCTTTACAGTATTCTTCCTAAACGCAACTTTGATGACGTCATGAACAGCGTAGCTTCTGATTGGTTCGTGGTTTATTAGAAACCTGCTTGTTAAATTGCCTACCGTTTTCTATTGACATGCGCATTTTGGGCTTCAGATTTACAATCAATCAATCAATCACTGGTTTATTTTTTTCTTGCTTGTTTGTACAAAAAAGACCTGGCAACGCTGACTTCGCTTACAATTTGCACTTGCAGTTTGCACTCGGTCTTAATTTAGTTAATTTAGTTTGCAGTTGCACTACTTGCACAGTGTTTGTAACATACCGTACCTAGTTACTCCTTGTTACTTGTGTGTGTCAGTGTCACCCAAATGGGTTGATTTCAGGAGTTGTGGAAAGAAATTTTTCAGCGTAAAAAAGCTTTCAAGCCGTTGACAAGTTCAACAGAACTCGTTCTGCTGTTAAGTTGACAAATTTCAGTTCTGTTAAGTACGGTACCGGTACGTACTATCAACCAACAATATGAAAAAGTTTTTACAAAAGATAAAAATGGATGTGAAGTTTGCAAGAGCAGGTGAAGGACATAAATTGACTGAAGACACAAGGTATGTCAAAATATTGGATGTTTAAGTGTGGGTGCAACCTAGTTCGTACCCTGGACAGTTCGTACCCTCAGTTCGTACCCTGAAAAAATCGAGAGAAAAAATTTAAAAAAGCCGAAGTTGCTGATCGCAGTTTAATAGCACAAACCCGAACTCGCTGATGGGTCATTCCAGCCCAACTCAACCAGTGCTTCCATGGGTACCGTCTCAGATTTTGCTCAAAATTGCACCAAATGTACCCCTATGGGAGCAATGAAAAATCCCCAAGTTTCAGATGAAAATTTCAAGCAGCTTAGCTTTTACGGTCGTCTAAACTTTAAGGGCCTCATCCCTTTTTCGTAACAGTGGATCGCCGCGTTCATTTTCAATGGTTTTGAAAATGAACAATATAGCAAATAGCAAATAGCAATTTCAGCCATTTTCAGAGCCCTATAACTTTTATTGTAATTGTGGTAGAAGACTAAAAATTGCTGTGCTAGTTCATTATAAACTATACTACACAATTAAATAGTAGAAAACAACATCTCTTGATGCATAAGTGTTAGGTGGGTCATCAAAATCCTGCTTTTTTGCCTTGTTTAAGTGCTTTTTTCAATTTTCAAATGCTTGTGCTACCCAAACCAATCAAAATATTTCTCTAAAACCTAATTATTTGTAATATTAGGAAACTTTTCTTCTGCCAACTTGAATTTGGGAGTTGTGGTGCCATTAACAGAGATGTTATGGAGGTTTGAAAACCCTATCAGGCAGAAATGGCCTTTTTTACCCCTATGTTTAGAGCCCCAAATGACCAGTGACCACGTGGGCATTTTATGGTCATGCTAAAAGTCATACCAGACAAACACATACATTTATTCTTTCATTTCATGAAATAAAATTTTTGGTTATCAAACTCTTTCACTATAAATTTTATGTCTTTAAAATGTAACATTTTGGTAATTTTTGGCAAATAATCTCAAGTCCGTAATGTAGGTCAGAGAAAATTCAACAATAATTTATCATGAAGACAGTGAAAATAAGGCAGTGGCTATTTGACCGGCGCCGGTCTTTGAATCTAAAACACTATTTGACCGTCATTACGTCATTGTGCAGTCACTTTTTTTCTTTTTCTCTTTCAAAGCAAAAGATGAGAAGCGCGCATATAAGTTCTGAATCCAACCGTTTTGTTCAACTCGTTATGTGGCGCGTGTGGTACGTCGCCGCTTCCTATTCTAGAGGGACTGAGTTCGATACTACCCAGAAGCGTTCTTTTTTTTTAACTAAATTTTGACCCAAAGTGCATTTTGTTGAGAGCAAAAATGTATTGCTTCGTTCGGCAAACACGGTCACATCAATCAATCATTTTATTTTTCTTCATTAACGCGTCCGGGACGAAAAAGATACTAACTACAAAAATCGATATAGACCTCCCAGCACGTTAATGAACGGGAAGACGTGACAAAACCTTGAAAAGTTTAAAACGTGCCTGAATTGAAAAATTATATACCGTATCAGTAGTTAGCACGGCCACAATCGGAAAATTACCCAGAGAAATTCTCAAATTCCAGCAAATTAAAAAAACTCTAACTTTATTACTCACATTTGAAAAGACATAAAAAATAATTAAAAACTGACTACAAAAATGCACTTCGTGTCAAAATTTAGTTAAAAAAAAATAAATAAAAAAGAAAGAACGCTTCCGGGTAGTATCGAACTCAGTCCCTCTAGAGTCGGAGGCGGCGACGTATCGCATGCGCCACGTTACCAGTTGAGTGAGATGGTTGGATTTAGAACTTATATGCGCTTCTCGTCTTTCGCTTTGAAAGAGAAAAAGAAAAAAGTGACTGTATAGTGACGTCATGACCGGTCAAATAGTGTTTCAGATTCAAAGACCGGCGCCGGTCAAATAGCCACTGCCTGAAAATAATTAGGTAATGTGCTTACTGATCATAAACATTGGAATGCTGACACTGTTTACCATTAATATATATATGTTCAAAATGATGCTTTTTTATCTAAATTTTATCTCCACATCATAGTTTACTGATAGCAGGTGGGTACTTTTTCATGGGTGAGAAGAGGTGAAAGCATCATTTTGAACATAATTTAATGGTAAACAATTCAGGGTACAAACTGAGGGTACGAACTGTTCAAGGTACAAACTAGGTTGCATCCTTTAAGTGTGGCTTAAATAGCTTGTTAGATATTAATCTTATTTGACTTTTAAAAATAAAATTACAATTGTTAGGCCGTTTGTATCATACCGTATCGCAACTATCGCATGTGGTAGACTGAGACGGATGCAACCTAGATCGTACCTTGAACAGTTCGTACCCTCAGTTTGTACCCTGAAAAGATCGAGAGAAAACATTAAAAAAGCGAAAGTCGCTGATCGCAGTTTCCGCAAACATTTTAAAATTTTCCCCCTGAAAAGATCGAGAGAAAGATAGCACAAAGTCGCTGATTGCAGTTTCCGCTAACCCTAACCCTCGCTCATCGCAGTTTCCGCAAACATTTTTTCCGCAGTTTCCGCTAACCCTAACCATAGAGTAATCTATGCTCTAACCCTAACCCTCGCTGATCACAGTTTCGGCAAACATTTTTCCGCAATTTCCGCTAACTGCAGTTTCCGCTAACCTTTACCCTAACCATAGAGTAATCTATGCTCTAACCCTCGCTGATCGCAGTTTCCGCAAATATTTTTCCGCAGTATCCGCTAACTCTAACCCTCGAGTTTGTTTCCGAAAGCTCCGATCAGCGAGTTCGGCTTTGTGCTATTAAACTGCGATCAGCGACTTCGGCTTTTTTATTTTTTCTCTCGATATTTTCAGGGTACAAACTGTTCAGGGTACGAACTAGGTTGCACTCGACTGAGACTATGAGGTCACTTTGGCATGACCTTTTTTTTATTATTGCCAACTTCTTAATGACAAAATAAAATTTGATTTAATATATAGCCTTTAATTTGTCTTTTTCTGCATCAACTTGGATGGCCCATTGGCAACATTACTAAATGAGATTATATGGAACCTCAACTCGACACAGCTCAGAAATGCTTTAATGCTTTTTTTCCTTTATATTGGTGTTGCATATGCACTGCAGGGTCATTTCATTATAATTCATCCAGAAAATTGAAATTTTGGAACCATAGAATTTAGAATTGTCCCATTTTTTCACAGTTTAAAATGCTTGAAATTCTGAGTTATTTGGCACAAATTTTGTCAAAATTGGTTGAGCAGTTTTTGTTTTATCGCTATTTTAATGTTTGACCACCAGGTGGCGATTTTTTTAGTGAGCCGCATAAAAATGCTCATATCTTGGGACTTAGTTGCCCAATCTTCATAAAATTGGTATCTATCCCCCCATTTTCAGGGGTGGGCTTTCCAAAAATAAAGGTTAAAATGAGCTAGGAGTTATACTTTTTGTGATATAAACATTTGTAGTGCTTCGATTGCATGGCCGATTTCGCCATGCGGCCACGTGTTTTTTTCAAAATTTTTATGATCATTATTATTAGCATAGATGATATATTCCAAAAATATCTTTTTAATCACTTACAATTCACAACCTCATAATAAAAATTGTGCACAAAAATGTAGAATTTTTAAAATAGTCAAAAACATTGGATTTTAATTTTTTTCATCAGCCCATACTGGGCGGTCCGCCCCCCCCCCCCCCCCCCCCTACTACGCCACTGTATGTCAATCAAAGCATAGTAGTATAATACATTATTACACAAAGTGAAGGAGTCAAGACATAAAGA
The DNA here is from genome assembly GCF_918807975.1 of Aplidium turbinatum. NCBI lineage: Eukaryota > Metazoa > Chordata > Ascidiacea > Aplousobranchia > Polyclinidae > Aplidium > Aplidium turbinatum. The sequence continues at coordinate 13,184,995 of NC_137477.1, read as the reverse complement.
TGAAGGAGTTTAATACATCGACAGGATGTAATGAGCTTGTCCGATGTGGGAAATAATTATACCATTTTCCAAACATATCTCGCTGCTACTGGTAGGACAGTGTGCAACTGTGCATAGTACAATTGTGTTACTTTGATTTGTCAGAAGTTACATTAAAGAGCAGCGACAGTCTTAATAGTAAAGTGAGTTATATGCAACAATCTGAGCAAGTATGTACATTGTACAACACCCCACCGGCACATAACATTGCAAAATAAAGTCACACTATTCTGACGATATAACTTCAAGTCTATACACTTCTGCTATCATTTCTGAATTGGAATACAGTATATAGGCTTTGTCTGCACTGATCATTGTAAATTTACATACATACATCATTGTAAGATTATTAGTGCCAAGAAGTGTACGAAACATTAAAGATAGTTTTAAGTGACTTTCTGCAATAAAATACAATTAAAAAGGATTCAATAAACCTATAGTTTTGCATGCATAACTAGTGCATCCCATTTTGCATTTAACATCATGTGACACTGGACAAAATATGCTCACTGCAGAGCCATTACAACATGTGAGGGGCAACAATCGGAATGAATAAAAACCCAATTGAACAAGGGTCGCCATGCATGTAAATAAACCGACAACCACGGTTTCTACCACGTAGCTAAACATGTGAAAAGCAGCATGAATTACTATACAATTGAACACGGGTTGTCATGCATGCGAATAAACTGCAAACCACGGTCTCTAGCATGCATTGTACAGTAACTAAGCTCTGTGAAAGGAAGCAAAAATATAAATACAACATAAATGAACAAAGGTTGTTGTACACTTTGACACATAGAACAACATGCCATTATTGTAACATTAGTCAAGACCTAGACAGCAATTTCAGGCAATCAAACCCAACCTAGTAGAAGCCAATCAATGCTCTTCTTGAATGCAAATGAAGCGACGATTCACAGTTTCCATGTTTGGAGCCGAAAATGTGTATATTCTGCCTGTTATAGTGGAAACTGTCCAAAATTCAGGACCAGGCACAGTGCTTCCACGCTGGAATCTTTGTTGAGTATTTCTCACTGGCACCAGTTCCTCAGCTTTTATATAGAAGAAAGGTACACTTGTTACAGCTTCAGAGCAGTATTGATAGGCAGCTGCAGCAGTCAAAATTTGGTTAGCAGTTGGTCTGCCTAGACTTTCGTTACCCAGCTTCCTTTTTACTACTCCATCAATCCCGTCACATGGAGATTTACCATGATTTGTGGCGAAAAATGACCACTTTTGAACAAAGATTCCAGCGTGGAAGCACTGTGCCTGGTACTCGTGGATACCATTACTTTAGTTCAAGTTGTATTGGTTCTTTCAGTTTTAAGCGCGTATCAGATGATTCACAATTCGCTAGCAGCCTAGCACACATTGTTTCTTTGATGCAGCCCCAATGATAAACATCCAAGATGTAAGTGTCATGTCTTATGTAGCATGTGTTTCTGACGGACAGTGGTGGGTTGGGCTTGTTGAATTATTGTGGAGAAAGAAAAGAATGATGTTCTGGTCAATTTTATGCATTCTTGTGGCCCCTCTCCATCTTTCGATTAGCCTGGCCGTGAAGATAAGTGTTACATGCACATTTCTTCAATCATGATGATTTTGGACAGTTTCCACTATAACAGGCAGAATATACATATTTTCGGCTGCAAACATGGAAACTGTGAATCGTCGCTTCATTTGCATTCAAGAAGAGCATTGATTGGCTTCTATTAGGTTGGGTTTGATTGCCTGAAATTGCTGTCTAGGTCTTGACTAATGTTACAATAATGGCATGTTGTTCTATGTGTCCAAGTGTGCAACAACATTTGTTCATTTATGTTGTATTTATATTTTTGCTTCCTCTCACAGAGCTTAGTTACTGTACAATACATGCTAGAAACCGTGGTTTGCAGTTTATTCACATGCATGACAACCCGTGTTCAATTGTATAGTAATTCATGCTGCTTTTCACATGTTTAGCTACGTGGTAGAAACCGTGGTTGTCGGTTTATTTACATGCATGGCGGCCCTTGTTCAATTGCGTTTTTATTCATTCCGATTGTTGCCCCTCACATGTTGTAATGGCTCTGCAGTGAGCATATTTGAGCATATTTCATATCCAGTGTCACATAATGTTAAATGCAAAATGGGATGCACTAGTTATGCATGCAAAACTATAGGTTTATTGAATCCTTTTTAATTGTATTTTATTGCAGAAAGTCACTTAAAACTATCTTTAATGTTTCGTACACTTCTTGGCACTAATAATCTTACAATGATGTATGTATGTAATTTTACAATGATCAGTGCAGACAAAGCCTATATACTGTATTCCAATTCAGAAATGATAGCAGAAGTGTATAGACTTGTAGTTATATCGTCAGAATAGTGTGACTTTATTTTGTAATGTATATACTTTCTTTCTCAGATTGTTATGTATTTCTTAGATTGTTGCATATAACTCACTTTACTATTAAGACTGTCGCTGTTCTTTAATGTAACTTCAAACAAATTAAAGTGCCACAATTGTACTGTGCACACTGTCGTACCAGTAGCAGCGAGCCATGTTTGGAAAATGATATAATTATTTCCCACATCGGACAAGCTCATTACATCCTTTCGATGTATTAAACTCCTTCATCTTTATGTCTTGACTCCTTCACTTTGTGTAATAGTGTATTATACTACTATGCTTTGCTTGGCATACAGTGGCGTAGTAAGGGGGGGGGGGGAGGGGCGGACCACCCAGTATGGGCTGATGAATTGTTAGTGATTAAAGTAGAATTATTAGAATAGGAGTCAGTTATCTATGTCAATATTAGCATTGAGAAGAAAGCTTGACTACAGTTCTGCTCATAAAATAGTTGTAATACAAGTAGTGGTAATGAAATCTAAAGTCTTATCCCAAAATTCCAAAAAAAATAAAATCCAATGTTTTTGATTATTTTAAAAATTCTACATTTTTGTGCACAATTTTTATTATGAGGTTGTGAATTGTAAGTGATTTAAAAGATATTTTTGGAATATAACATCTATGCTAATAATAATGATCAAAAAAATTTTGAAAAAAATGTGTGGCCGCATGGCGAAATCGGCCATGCTATCGAAGCACTACAAATGTTTATATCACAAAAAGTATAACTCCTAGCTCATTTTAACCTTTATTTTTGGAAAGCCCATCCCTGAAAATGGGGGGATAGATACCAATTTTATGAAGATTGGGCAACTGAGTCCCAAGATATGAGCATTTTTATGCGGCTCACTAAAAAAATCGCCACCTGGTGGTTAAACATTAAAATAGCGATAAAACAAAAACCGCTCGACCAATTTTGACAAAATTTGTGCCAAATAACTCAAAATTTCAAGCATTTTAAACTGTGAAAAAATGGGACAATTATAAATTTTATGGTTCCATGGCCTGGATGAATTATAATGAAATGACCCTGCAGTTATTTTGCATATTTTACCTTAAGTACATTAATGATTTTGCAAAAAAGATATGCTTGAGCAATAAAATCCAGTAACTTTAAACATGTATTATATATAAGCATTTTAAAGTTAGTATTTTCTAATTCTTGCAAGGTAATTCCACAAAAAACTATCACAACGCATCAATCCACATCATCCAGATAGCGCGCTCTGAATGGCTAGTTAGGAAAAACACGTTGTGTGCCGCACACACGCGCATGAGCGATTGCTGTCTGCTGCTGAGAGTCCTGACTCCTGGGGTGCATACGCGCCGACTTCCGGGGGGCGGCGCCCCCCGTAAATTTATGGTTGAGGGGCAACAAAAGTGGCTATTACAAGTGGTGTTTCTTAGATAAATTACTTCGCGAGAGATTTAGATCATTTAAACGGACTTAAAGAATGCCAAAAACGAAAAACAGCCTGCGTTGCTCTTGCCCGCAAAACAGCAGCTGATCGCATGGCTTCCTCCGGAACGTGAACTACTGAGATGCGCATTGCGCACGGCACGCACCCTCACAGTCACACACTGCTTAGTGCTTACCTTACCGCGCGTGAGACGCAGCTTCAAAGTCAAAACGCGTGGTAGCGAAAAAGCGAATGCGAGGTTGAATGTTTATTCTCATTTCACGAGTTATCCAAACGTCCATTAGATTTTTTGTGACTTCAAACATGAAATCGAATTTAGCAAACTTTATCGAGTTGAAACTACGACACACCGAACAATTACGTGAATACAGCTTGGAAATCATACCGTATGGAAATTTCAAAGTACGTAGATGATAGAGTAACTTGCGCTGCTAGAATAGTCACGTAACTATTCACTGCAGTATTACGTAAACCAGCTAAATTAGACGTGCTATTTTCAACGAGGTCTTCCCGCTGTGAGATCAATTATGATTCAACAGCATTGTTTTGTTCGCAATGTGTGAGAACTAAATCGAAAACCAATGAAAGAAAAGGTGTTTAATGGTCTTGGTCGCAGATATTGTCTGCATTAACGACTTCTCTTACCGCTATTATCACCTAGCTAACCTGACATCATTGTTTTATGCGACCGCTAAGGTTTGACATCGACTTCAACGATCATGGAATGTTACGTACGGGTAATAAGAACGATTATATCTTACACGCAAAAATAAAAGAATTGATTTCTTAAAACAGCTCTTTCTGCTGTTTTGTCTCGTGAGCTTTGCATATTGCTCAACAAGTGCATAAAGTTTAAAATTGACAAGAAATCATTAAATTTGAAAATTAAGTTTGAATCACTGCAAATAAACGTATTCAAAACTTTTAATTCGGCCGACGCCATTTCACACTCCGTAATCTACGTCGGCAATGATTTTGCCGCAGCAAAAATGCTTTCATTTTGAAAACTGCCGAGCTGGGGACAACAGCTTGTCCCGTGTGTAAGTTGAACCTGTCTTTTTGAGGTGAAAATCACTTGCGAAAATCTCGATCTATACTCGAGTATATACGGTACTCGATAAAAGACTTTCGATAAAAAACATAAGAGAAGACACTTCGCCGTTGGTAATGCTTTGAAGGTAAGTAATTAGCAAAACGAGCGAAACGAGGTTAATAAAACTGATAGCGGGTTTCCACTCTGCTTGAAATCATGATTTTTTGCGTTTTATTTCGATAACTTCACTGTCTTGATCGTTGTTATTCACTCGCACGAAAAGGAAATGAATCGGCTTGTTTTCCAACTGTCCAATTATGAGCTAACAATATCAAAATTTTTACGACTAGACGTACTGCATGCGTAAAACTAATCGTTTCAAGCAGCGGTTCTAATAAGTTCGGTTTGCGACCTAGGTGTCAATATAAACAAGACAGTAAGCTGAATCAAAGACTATTTCGATTGAGTAAAATAGCGTTATGGTTATGACGTCATCACCTTTCTCGCCCCCCAAGGTTTTTGAAAAGTCGGCGCCTATGCTGGGGTGCAACCTAGTTCGTACCTTGAACAATTCGTACAGTCAGTTCGTACCCTGAAAAGATCGAGAGAAAAAATTAAAAAAAGCCGAAGTCGCTGATCGCAGTTTAATAGCACAAAGCCGAAGTCGCTGATCGGAGTTTCCCCAAACAATTTGAAACAAACTCGAGGGTTAAGGTTAGCGGAAACTGCGGAAAAATGTTTGCGGAAACTGCGATCAGCGAGGGTTAGGGTTAGAGCATAGATTACTCTATGGTTATGGTAAAGGTTAGCGGAAACTGCGGAAAAATGTTTGCGGAAACTGCGATCAGTTAGGGTTAGAGCATAGATTACTCTTTGGTTAGAGTTAGGGTTTGCGGAAACTGCGATCAGCGGACTTCGGTTTTGACTTTTGAGCTATTTTTTCTCTTGATCTTTTCAGGGGAAGAATTTTAAAACGATTGCGGAAACTGCGATCAGCGACTTCGGCTTTTTTTAATTTTTTTTTCTCGATCTTTTCAAGGTACGAACTGACGGTCCGAACTGTTCATGGTACGAACTAGGTTGCATCCTGACTCCTGAGACTAGAGATTTATAGCTTGATGCTGAATACTGAAGATAAGGCTGCAAAATTCAGATAAGAAGTTGTGTTCAGCGTACTAGCTCTCAGATAAAATGCAAGGAAATCAACAAGCAAAGTTTTGCCACGTATATTTCAAACACAAAAACGAAAAAAGGTTGAGCACTACAACAAGTTTGTTCTGCGTTCCAAGCAATATTGGTTCTTCTGAAGTTTTTTGTGTCGCGGGCAAACCCGTCGGCTACTAGTGACACATTCAGAGCAAGTATGCTTTGCACATCTGCAGCATCTTCCTCATTTGATAGTTTGAACTGTGCGATTGAAAGTGCTTGAAGTAGCAGCATTGATGAACCTCAACTTTTCGGCAAGTAGTTTAGTTTCTCCGGCTATATTTCCTTTTGTTGACATCTGTTTGAGCAAGCTAAAAGCCAAGTTGTTTGAGAAAATCTGTTTTTTTGTTACTTTTCCCATTGCCTCTCATTATGAGAAATGCGTTGTTACTGGCAACATTTATCAAAGTGTCATTAATAACCATTGGCCAACGATTTGTTTTCTTAGCAATTAAATTCTTCACAGTCTTCATCAAAGTGTCAACTCCATCTTTATGCTTGTTATAATCCATGATAACTGTAGGTTTCCTGTGAGAGTCAGTGATGGAAACAGAAGAGTGTGAAGAAGACATCATGAGGACATTCCTATTTCGTTTTGGTACATATGACAATAGCAGAATCTTGTTCAAATGGTCATACAACGCTTCAGTACTTTTCACCTCTCTTCCCCTTGCTGATTTGCGTTGCGATGGAACTTCACGGCGTTACTGTTCAGTAGACCTCCCCAATCCCCGGACTTTCTTTTGTTTTCTTCTATATTGTGACTTTTCTGCATAGGTTTTCAATGCTGATTTCAAAAATATGCATAAATTTTTTTTTCGATCAACGTCTTGGAAGTTATTCGCCGTTTCTTAGCAACAACTTTTTATAAAAATTACAAATATCCCCTTTAAAACCCCTTTTCTTTTAACCTAGTATGCTGATATCTAGATTATCTGAAACCACTTCTTCAACTGAAGAATTAAAAAAGAATTATTAAAATTGGACAATCGGTACCAGAATTATGACCGTTTAAGTACCCAGATTACGCAGTCACGCATGACTGGTTTTTGTTAATTTATTGCCAAATGATACTAGAAAAATGGTGAAAGTTGCTGTCAAGGGGTTTTTGGGGGTAAGGAGTTCAAAAATTATATTAAAAAGTGTCTCAGAGCAACAGAAAAAAAGTTATTAAAAAATTGATATGAACAGTCATGCATGAATGATTTTGTCGCAGTCGCTTCATTCCTGCAACGAGATGTATTCCTTAGGCACCACAAACGTTAAATGTCTGGAGTCATTTATTATACAGTATGACGTGGAACCGATCATCGCAACATAGGTAACATCTGGGTACCCATTGCACTTGATGTTAGAATACATGCTCCATTGCTCAGAAAGAGCTCTGATCAAGTGCAAGATGGTCACGGTCTGCCACAATTTCAATAGCATCTTTCACACAGCATAATGTAGTCTATGTATCTAAACCATGTGGCAAAAAATGGATTAAGTCAGCTGAACTTAACGATAACCTTCTGTAATGCATTTCAGGTTTCACTATTGATCGGTTAGCATTTTCTACTTGTATCTTGTATGATTATAAACGTATTGTATACACTTCTGTGTAATATTCCGTGTGTATTCATTTATCCATCATGGAGCTGAGGAAGAGTAAAATGAACAATGGTGGTTTGCTTGGTAACTTGCAGCCTTTAAAACATTTTAAGACAGGACAATTTGGACCAACTACTGAAGATGTTCTTCAGAAATACATATATGATCTTCAATTAAATCCCCATAACCACCAGAGTGGGAAGCTTGCAGCTTGGGAATTGGGATACATACAGCAGTATGTCTAGCAAAAGTATGGCAGCCTGCTTGCATTCCACCGATGACAAAACAAAAATATCCAAAATAAAATTATTCATTTGGTTGATGAATACAAGAAATACAAACATGCCAAAAAGGAATCTGCTGCCTTAATTAAATTTTGAGAAACACTGACAACACGATTTATGATATCTGCTAAGAATGCGAAAATCTTAGTAACAAAAACAAAACATAGCTACCAGAAGATAAGACAGAAGATATTCAGTTTCTTAAATTACTTGAAACAAACCAACCAGCATCTCTTGGACCCCTTGATAGAAAGAGGTTGAAATGCTTCACGAATTATGCATTGAAGAATCGAATAAAGGTAATAGAATTTTGATACGGATGCATAAACAAGACACTTTTTACAGATAAATGCAGATTCTCAGCCATCTACCTCAGGACTTAATTTACTCTCATCATCAGAAGAAACAGAATCTAATACTGATGAAGAATTCGTACATACTGCTGCTACCACTACTCATAACAAAACTATAAGTATGATACTAATTTTGTTTTGTATCTTAATAGAGATGACTGGATAAAAAACTGATACCACATGCTGACAGAGGGATCCGTATCAAAAATTAATAGGTACCGGTATGTTACTTTAAAAATCATTAGACTGTTAAGCATACTGGGAACAAACATACATCATACTTTATTACCTTTATTCGATTCTTCAATGCATGATTCGTGAAGCGTTTCAACCTCCTTCTATCAAGGGGTCCAAGAGATGCTGGTTGGTTTGTTTCAAGTAATTTAAGAAACTGAATATCTTCTGCCTTATCTTCTGGTAGCTATGTTTTGTTTTTGTTAATAAGATTTTCTCATTCTTAGCAGATATCATAAATCGTGTTGTCAGTGTTTCTCGAAATTTAATTAAGGCAGCAGATTCCTTTTTGGCATGTTTGTATTTCTTGTATTCATCAACCAAACGAATAATTTTGTTTTGTCTTCAGTAGAATGCAAGCAGGTTGCCATACTTTTGCTAGACACTGTATCCCAAGCTGCGAGCTTCCCACTCTGGTGGTTACGAGGATTTAATTGAAGATGATATTGATATATGTATTTCTAAAGAACATCTCCAGTAGTTGGTCCAAATTGTCCTGTCTTAAAATATTTTAAAGGCTGCAAGTTACCAAGCAAACCACCATTGTTCATTTTATTCTTCCTCAGCTCCATGATGGATAAATGAATACACAAGGAATATTACACAGAAGTGTATACAATACGTTTATAATCATACAAGATACAAGTAGACAATGCTAACTGATCAATAGTGAAACCTGAAATGCATTACAGAAGGTTATCGTTAAGTTCAGCTGACTTAATCCATTTTTTGCCACATGATTTAGATGCATAGACTACATTATGCTGGGTGAGAGATGCTATTGAAATTGTGGCAGACCGTGACCATCTTGCACTTGATCAGAGCTCTTTCTGAGCAATGAAGCAGGGCAGTTCCATCGTGACGGACGTAACATTCAGAGAGTTATAGTAGTCCGTAATTTTTGATGAAATAGAAATCTTGGCAATTTTACTACATAGCATGAAAGGGTGCCCTACCACTATGAAATCACCCCAAAAATTTTTTCGTAGCTGCTTCCTACAAAATAGATACAGCTCGTTTATCATGCGTGACGGACGTACGCAGAGAAACAAGAAATCATGAGTAACTTTCGTAAGATACGAAACGCTTTGATTTGTACATAGGTAACTGCAATTTTTTAACTTGATCAGTTTAATGAATGAATAAACTAACTCACAAAAGTTGTTGCACAAATTTATTGTGTGAATTGAATACACTGTGCCCCAGAATGTAACGTGACGGACGTACAAAACTTTCGTGACGGACGTACGGCTCTGAATTTAAGCAGGAATAGTGCAAGAAATCTACTATAAAAGAAGTGAAAAATTGCATACATAATACAAAACTTAATAGATGGGTTAAAATTTCCAATATATATGCTTTAATTGAAACCAGCCTATACAAATAATTACAATTACGGTATAGTTGAAAAGTAGTGCCGTACACACACAGTTATAAGTCATGTATCATATCTTATAAGTATACTAGTTATAAGCCATCGCCACACACTGCCACTTTTGTGCATCACTAAAATTTCGTAGTTTGTGCTCGCTACTTGTTGAACTTCACCAGGGTAAAATTCACTATCATATTCAACAAGTACCCAATCACTTTTTTGATAGCAAGCACTTTCTTCTACTTCAGACGTTCATGTCTTCATTAGATTCTCCATAGTTAAAAAGATATAATAACAACAGTGTGCTGCTTATCATCGGATGTGTAAGCCACAGCGATGATGTTGCTGTCTATGACTGAAACGTTATGTGGCATATTATCAAAAGTTTTGATGTCTTGAGATCGCAGCTGGCAAAACTTGGATAAACCAACTTTCTCAAAATGCATTTCATTTTCTGTCAAAAACAATTGATATGCTTCCTTCAGAGACATGGTCATTGGTCATATACCGTATTTGTTGTGTTTGCTTTTCCATCGTATTTCCATCATCTCCTTTCTTTCTAATAATGATCCTATCTTTTCTTCCAGGAGCCTGCCATGATCTATCATTTTTGTCATAAAACTCTTGAACTTTCATGATGGTGTCCAGCGACAAGCCTTTGCGTTTTTTCCTAGTGTCGACAGGAAGATTTAATCCTTCTGCTTGAGCAGCTTTTAAAATTAAGAATCTTTTGTTTCCTTGGTGAATGTGGCAAACACCTGGACATTTTGCGCCAAGCCTTTCCAGTTGCTTGATTTGGCCCATATAGAGACAGAATTCGCGATGTACTAGATTCAACAGAAGCGATTTTTTTTTTTTTTTTCTTTTTGATATTTCAGATGCGATTTCTTTCCTTAATTCTGTGTTCTTCAATTTCTTGCTGTGTCATTCGTTCTTTCATGGTTTTTCTTTCTTTCTCTTTTCTGAGACGATCCTTGTTTAAATGGTTCAAGTATAGCTGTAGATTTTCCTTCAATTTCTTATTTCTCTTTTCTTGCCACTGCTTGACCTATCAGTTTTAGCCATTGCTAATCACCAAAGATGAAAAAATATCTATTCAGCTACTGTAGTGAACATAAATTCCTGTGACTTACTGGCATCAAGTGCTGGAAAGAGTACAAAACCAGTAACATAATTTATAATTATGTTCTACACTGAAAGTTAAAAGCCATGTTTCTATCTAACTTACAAAGGTATCATTTGCTTGAAACTTTAATTTTTTGCTATCACATCCTTCAACTCCTATCATACTATGTAGATATTCACTTCTCTTCTTCCTCAAAGATAATCCTACCCTTGTGCTTCTGTTCCCTTATTGTTGTGCTCATCCTATCCTTTTTCTTTTGAAGACTTCACAGCCCTCTTGTGGACCATTGTTGTAACAAAAGTTCAGTAATCAGTAGGTTACACTTATGAGCTCATAAGATGTAGAAAGTGTAATTGAAAACTATGGGGTTATAATAACTAAGATTTATGGTACCTGGGATAATAACTTTTTAAATCAGTGACAATATAAACAATTAAACATGAGCATGATCCCTGCATTATTAAGCACCACAAAATGACTAAGTTAAAGTTAGTTAAACAGTATTAGTATCTGTAATGGACGTATGTGACGGACGTACGTGATGGACGTTCCATTATGGTGTACATCCGTCACGCATTTTTACTTAGTTAAACAAAAAAATTTTGAAAACCATTTGGGATGTAGGTTGGTATGTAGGAACTAAAAGAAAAAATGAAGTTTCAAAATTTTAATTCATCTAATAATTTAATAAAATAAAATAAAGGAAAAAATTTGTGACGGACGTACAGGACCCCCAGGTCGAAGTCCCACATGCTATAAGTCCAATGTGACACCTTGTTCAAAAAAAAAATTTTAGAGATTAATCTTACACTCATTTCTGATTGTACAACAGCAGTATTGACGAAGTTACTTGAAATATCAATCAGAAACTTCAGAATTCAGTATATGAGTATTTTTCATGATTTTTTTGGCATTTGAAATGATGTTCGCTTACTGAAGCATAACTTCCACCCATTTTGTGTGGGGGCCGAATATATTTTTTTTCTGAAAACTAGAAAGAATAAGCTTTCCAGGGATACCATTTTTATTGTTATCAGATAAAAAATATGTTTTGATGGGTTGGTTGTCCTTATCATGGAACTGCCCAGCATGTATTCTAACATCAAGTGCAATGGGTACCCAGATGTTACCTATGTTGCGATGATCGGTTTCACGTTTTACTGTATATGACTCCAGGCATTTAACATTTGTGGTGCCTAAGGAATACATCTCGTTGCAGGAATGAAGCGACTGCGACAAAATCATTCATGCATGACTGTTCATATCAATTTTTTAATAACTTTTTTTCTGTTGCTCTGAGACACTTTTTAATATAATTTTTGAACTCCTTACCCCCAAAAAACCCTTGACAGCAACTTTCACCATTTTTCTAGTATCATTTGGCAATAAATTAACAAAAATCAGTCATGGCTAAGAAACGGCGAATAACTTCCAAGACGTAGATCGGAAACAAATTTTATGCATATTTTTGAAATCAGCATTGAAAACCCATGCAGAAAAGTCACAATATAGAAGAAAACAAAAGAAAGTCCGGGGTTTTGGAAGGTCTATAGTGTTTAGCCATTACTATTCCTACCAATGTAATATTTTGAAGCAAAAGATTGCAAACCAGACCATGAGATGTAAAATATCTGACAGCGTACATATTAATCCGACCAGAACCAAAGTAAACAGAACACAGGTTCCTCACTATATCATCTGCAAGATTTCTGTGAGGAGCCTAGTCGGGTTCTTTTCCGGAATAAAGAATGCCACTTAGAGCAAAACCTGATGTGGCTTCACACAGCCAAAAGAACTTTACACCATATTTCCTTGGTTTTGATGGCATGTATGTTCTTCCAGGAATTTTGCCTGTCAAATAGCAACTAACCTGTCGTTCCTTTGTGTTTCTGGTAGATTGCAATAGTTATCAAAACGCATGCATCGTAGCAGAAATTTGAATCGATTTTGTGCCATAGCCAGTAGCCACTCTATAAAATGACCTACTATCAAGAGGATCCCACAATCAACGGTAATCGATAAAGTTATCTTTTCCCAAGCCAGCATGTATCATGATTGCAAGACCTGCCTCAACTTCTTCAATTGTGAATGTTTTTTGTATATACAGAATTAAGCAACAACTTACATTCGTGTCTCACCTCCCTTGCTTTTCTGTTTGGAGCTTCAGGTTCAAAAGCAGCATCAATCCGAAGCTGTTGCGTCAATATGTTTCTTTTTCTGAGCCTGCCTGGAAAAGGATTTGCATAATAGGTTGCACTGCCAGCTGTTATTGGTACTTGATCTTCATCTTCTGAGGAACCATCATTAGATTCATCACTACCAGTCTCGTCATCTTCACTTTCGTCCTCAAAGACATCTATATCGAACAATTTCTCCTCTTCCAAAGGCAGTTCATCAACATCTGGTGTGGACTCACTTTCACTACTACTTGTTGCCTCAGCATTAGAGTTGCTATCAACATCATCAGAAGTTTTAACCGAAACAACCATTGAATTTCAAATAGTTAGTATTTCATGCCAAGTATATATCTTGTAAGAGCTAATTAGAGCTAAGGTAAACGTTTCTGACACAACTGCTTAGACAGTATTTTTCTTCTGAGTTATATCAACTGGCAATCTAATTCCTCCTAGTGACTAGGGGGAGCTCTCCACTAGGACCTAGTCAGACAGCGATTCACTAAATACACGTGCAACTTTCCAGTAAGTCGACGGTTATCACTTTGTGATAAAGCTAGCTACTGCATAGTGGCTTTAACTTCCAAACTATCGCTGTCAATTCTTGCTACAAATTGGCTGCCGAGAAACATATTGTTTCTGATTGTTGACATTTTGTCAACAGATGTGCCGATTAAGTTAAAACGCAAATAACTCATTGTGGAAACAATTTGACGTTTTGAAATCGCTACCGCAGTAAGCTACTCCGAAATTCTCCTTTGTCACTGGATGTTGCTGAGCTAGTGCATAAGGGGCGAGAACAATCTCACACAAAAAAGTCGATGTTGACAAAATGTCAGCGCAAGTGCTGGTAAGGGTTAATACTTATTGACAAAAAAGCAAGTGGCCAGACAAATTTCGCCCCACTCTATTTTAAACCCGATGGGGCGCCACCCCCCAGCATTGTTTTCATCTATGTTTCACAGTATCATGATTTAACCTTTGCAGCTTACGCCATTATTTAAGTATATTATAGTTATGCATTATTTTCTCTAGTGCTGTGATTTAGCCTGAATACTCAAGTGGAATTATATTTTAATACTTTTCCGTAGCAGCTTTTGTTTCAAATTTCATTTTTTAGAAATTACAGAGCAACTGTACAGCCTCAACCTAACATACGAACTCGACCTACGAGCTCATCACAAGCACAAGCTGGTGCAGCTGCCATTGCTCGACATGAGCAAAAATCTAAACAAATAAAAAATGTTGTTCCGAAAGTGATAAAGTCAAGGCCAGAAAACCAAGTATGTTTGATTTATGTTTTTGAATTGCTTTACAGTGCATTTATAAACCTTGATATGTTTGTTTTTCACAAATGAAGAAGCAATTATCTGTGAACATTGAACAGCGGGTCTGCTACTATTCGGTGAGTCCAATTCGGTGAGTTCCTAACCTCTAAACCCTAACCCTAAAACGGCAATGATAAATAGGCTACGGTACCCAATAATTTAAAAAAAAAAATTAAAAAAATCACCAAATAGGGATCGGACTCACCGAAACGGGCCATTGCGTTGAACAGCAGTGGTCAACAACGTGCAGTCAATGTTACTTTGTGCTCTTGATGTAAAGGTTCCAAGATGTTGCATTTGGCTTTGATAAGGTCTTCCATGTTCAACTACGAGGGTGTTGCTCCAATCCTTAAAACAGATAACTGCCTGCACTGAAAAATGCACTTGCTCAGGATCAGGAGGAAGAGTTTCTTTTGTTGAACACCAGGGCAATTAACCTAACTTATAATGCACAGGAATAGTATATGCACACTGCAGTCACTGCACAGGGATACCATACCGTCCTTATTTCTGAGTGGGACATGTTGTGTGATTGGTTTCTCCAGGCGTTGGGACGTGCGGCATACGTACGGACTCTCGCAGTTGCAGTTAAATTGGTAAATTATGTTACTAAATTTTATGGTAGGCAGTCAGCCTTTGTTGCTGGAATGGAAAAGTACAAACTTTTCTTTTTCAACTTTTTTGTTCCATCAACAAAGACTGATTCCCTGCTGTGAAAAGTTAGTAGCCATACCAATTTAACTGTTATTGCAAGAGTCGGTACGTAGGCCGCACGTCCCAATGCCTGGAGGAACGAATCAATTCAACATATCTCGAAAGTAATCAGTGAAGGAAACAATACAACCAGAACACAACCAAGTCGCACATGCAAAACTGTAAATGACAAAAATATATTTAGACAGTCTGTAATTGGACAACACCTGCTGGATAACGAAAAATGTGCTTTGAACTTTAGGCTAGAAATGTTATCAATTCTTGCTGAAGGCTGTTCTTCGTTCCACCTGGAAGCAATTATTGCAGTACTGGAAGTAATCTTTATAAAAACTTTGGACCCAGTCTTATGCCGCAAGGAATTTGTTTATGCCTTAAAGCTCCTTAGTTTATTTAAATTCTTCTGATTAGCCAAATTTACATTTCATTTTTTTTTTACTTTAAATACTTCACCACATTTAGGTTATAGTCACAATTTGATATATATATATATCATATGTTATATATATAATTATGTACATATCATACTGCTATCCTTGGTGGCTTACTTTATTGGTAACGTCATTTGAAGTCAATCAGGGATGTCAATTATGGTGTAATCATCTTGTACAGTAGCTTGGTTTAATAAGCCCCGCTCCCTATTTTCCACTCCTGTATGAAAGCTCTACCATTGCATTTATGGAGTTTTTGTAAATGATGTAATTTGAAACATATATTATATATAGCCGAAAACGTTTGAATGTTAAACTATTTTGTAAATATGTAAAATATATACTGTTGTAATGCTCAACCCTGTGGTATTGTTGTGTCTTGCCTGTCTTTGGTATATTATATATGTAGTGCATCTTTTGAAGATCGACTTTACTTTTTTGTTTTGTAGTTGCTTTTCAATTTGGTAATTATGACATTTTCATCAACAAATTTCGGTTTTGTCCCTTCTAGTGGGAGAAGCCAATTCTTTCCTTGCAACAATTGTCTTTACTTGTTTTCTCCTCATTCGATTCATCTCATAATCGTACTTCAGTCTTGCTTCATCTTTCACCTGTTCTGTCCGTGTTCTTTTTAGACGTGAACCTTCGATTTTCTTTTCCATCCACCTTCAACATTTCTTTTGGAGAAAATTTTATTCCTTCCATGGAAGATATTTCATGACACCATGTAACAAAAATTCTAAGTTTAAATTGATCTTAAAAGACCATACAAAATGAACTGATGTCTTTACTTTTTTACATCAACTATTCAAAATGTAAATGTTTAAAGGGGTTTGTTTTATCTTTCGTTTCAAATTTACTGAAATGATAATTATTTTAGGCTGCTAAAACAAATATATACCGGTAGTTTGCCACTTATTTTGCAGGAACCTGACAGAGATCCACCTTTTGTTGGAACTTCCGAGGTAACAAAAGAAAGTGAGTCATAATTTTTATATTCAAATTATAAAAATGAAGCAAAACTTGGTGTTTGATATCGACTCTGTGCAGCTCTTACTGTGGCTTTACTCTTCAGAACATACTTGGAGTGGTCAAACTGCTGATTTACATGTTGTGTGTTTCTCATTACGCTTGAAGAAGGCAGTTGTCGCAGTCAAATTTGTTTTATTATATTTGCCAAAGTTGTTTTCGATTGCATTCTAAAATTGAACATAAAATATTGATGATTTGCAAAGACCAAAGACGTACCAACCCTTGGGATGATCATGTATAAGGTTTGTTAAATTTTGTCACCCGACAGTCGTATATTGTTAGGGTTAGTTTGCTAATATTTTGTCTTGGTTTTGTTTTGAATTAACTTTGTTTACGAAGAGTTCCGTTTCATATCAAACTGCTTTCTTACACATGTTACAACTTTGTTTCCAACAACCCATTGCTACTGCAGCAAATCGATGAGTTTTGTGACACCGTCAAAATAATGACTGCAGTAGTACAGAAAGTTATCAGTTACCAGACGCGCGTTGATAATCATGAGAATGGTAAAATTTGAACAATCATCACAACAAAAGTATTACTACTGCATGTTGATGCTGCATGATTTGGCATTCTGTCAAGGTGTGTACATTTCTTGAACTTCATATAATTTTTTGTTTAAAAAATAATATATATAATTTTTTTTATTTTATACCAAAATTTAAAAAGCTATGTTTATCGAATAAAAATCACACTTGTGTTTGTGTATAACCACTAGGGTGCGGCTGATGCCCCGTAAAATTTAAAACTTGATTGTAGCAACCCTAACTTTTTTTTAGAAGTGAGGCTTGGTCTACAAAGCTTAAATATGAAGTTTCAGCAAAATTGAATAAGGTCTAGGGCAGTGGTTCCCAACCTTTTTAACCTTGCGGCACCTTATCAAAGAGATAAATAGTTTGCGGCACCCTGGCAAAACTAGATCAATTTTATGAGGTTTATGTATTTCAAATAACTGTATGAAATAACACAGAATGAGTTATACAGTATAGTGCTCGTAAATAAATGTATCATATTTATTCAAAAGTCAGTGTGGAATTTGGGCTTGACTTCTTGCACAAAGTCCCTTAATATCTGGGGGCACATTCGATAAAGCCACCCGCATTTCTTCCTCGACTATAAGCAGTCATTCTCGTTTTTTTTTTAGTTTTTATGTTCGTTAATACGGAAAATCCACTCTCGCATAGGTATGACGTGGAAAACTGCAGCAAAAGCACAATAGCTTTCTTTCCAACGCAAGAATATTCATTTTGAAGTTTTATCCAGAACTCGTCAAATTTTTATCCAACAAAAGTTTCCAATTTTATAATGGTTCCCAAACAATCGTGCAATTTTATGATCGTGCCGGGTCACACAATCCGATAACACTGGTCTACACGATTTTTGCTTCATGAACTTTGAAAACTGATTTAGAGTACTTTTGGGGTGCTGAATCCGAATCTGACCTCAAATTTATCCTATCACGTCAGGTTTGTGAGATATGATAACAGCAAATTGTTACTAATTGTCAAAAGTGGAAGATTTGACGTTGCGTTTATTGCACATACACATTGTGCTATATCCAGAAATCCAGGCCATGTGGTGCATAGGTAGCTGAAATACACTCACCAACTATAATTTTTATACCAATTTGTTTTCTAAGCAACATTATTAACAAGGCAGTGTTAATACATTACAGTGGTGTTAATACATTACAAGGCAGTGTACAACATTAATAACAAGCTTAAAGGGAGGCCAAAAGTATAACTGACCCCTCTCCTTCAATGTTGTGCATGAAACCACAAAGATTTAAGCAGGCTTATGGTAATGCTTGTCCAGTGACCTTATTTAGGTTGTTTTGGCCTGTCTAACGCTAACCTTTCGTTATAGCACTGCATATGTTGGTGGTAAACGCAACGCCAAATCTTCCACTTTTGACAAAAGTAACAATTTGTTGTTATCACATCTCACAAATCTGACGTGATAGGATAAATCTGAGTTCAGATTCGGAACCCCAAAATTACTCTAAATCAGTCTTCAAAGTTCATCGAGCAACAAAAAATTTTATTTTTGTAGACCAGTGTAATCCATCACTACAATTTGACTTAGTGCGCCGTGAAACGCAAAATAAAATCATGAAACCTGACAATAATGATGCGTTTCAAACGTTTTTATGGAAAGAACAGCAACGAGTCAAAATTTCTTTCATGCTATTTTTCCTGTGCGAGAAAACAAAGGCTTACTGCGAATCAGAATTAAAATAAATAAATAAATTCCGCACTATAGCGGTTAAAGTCAAAATAAAGAATGGGCCACAGTATTGCAATATCTCAATATCTCGCGGCACCCTTGAGCATTGCAATTGGCACACCAGGGTGCCGCGGCACCCCGGTTGGGAACCACTGGTCTAGGGGGTCCAGATTGCAATCAAACTTTTATAGGATTATCGATTTTCCCAAATTTCAATTTTGACATTAAATTGAGTGAATTATGTTTAAAATGAAATTTGAGTGATTTTTGTATGTTCATTGCTCATGTGATACCAGCTAATTTTTGTAACTTATTGCAAATTATAGTTTTTATGCTGTGAACAGCAGCTTAGGTTTCACTTAGAACCAGTGTGTCAATTTAGGGGTAATTTTGCATACTTCGTGCAATGGAATTTCTGAAATTTTTCAGAATTATGGCAAACGTTCTAAGTTTAGGCAAAATCTGTGAAGCATACTTTGCAAAAAATTTCAAAAATGGTGTCTTCGGATTGCAAATTCTTTGAATGAATACCCTGTTCAGAACAAACCATAACTGACACTAGAAAATCAGTGTTTTATACTTTTAATGCCGTTTACCACAGCGCTGTGTAGGCTTTAACCATAATAAATTTAATATATTAAGCACTCCTTTGTTGCTTTTGAGTTAAACTTTAAATATTACGAAGTGACATTCTAACATTTGTGTTTCAGTACTCTATGATACATAATTGCATATCATTTCACCACAGGTTTTCACCTTAAAAAGAATTACTTCACCCACATGGTGCCTACACGCAGCCTAAAGTAAGGGGCGACCTATATCTTCTTTAAGTTGTATACAAGCACCAGTTTTTAATGCCTTGTATTACAGCTTGTTGTGTCAAAAACAAGAGATGTAACAAAATCTTTGCAATGCCAATCTTCAAGCAACTGCATAGTAACTTTGGACACAGGTGCTCAAGCTGTTTCTATTCAATGGGTTGGAATTATTGGAACATCCAACAATTTAATGCCACCGATGCCAGATATAAAAACTCGGAGCCTTTCATCTTACTTCTACTTGCTGGTTAAAGTCTCCAGAAGCTTTCCATCCCAATGTACAGCACCAACAGCAGGTGGTGACCATGCGGAGAGAATTTTTTATGAGATATGTTGCGCTGTTTTAACTCTGTATCTGTGTGACTGAGATGGATGGAGATTTAGCTTTAAAGCATTTCCAGAACAAACTTGAACCACAGAATGGAGAGTAAGAGATAAGGCAGTTGGTGTAATGCTGTTTCTGATTGCTGCAGAGACTAATCCTGGAGATTTCATTATGTCATGAGGAATGAACATGGCTATTCCTGTTTTTGATATTCTTTCATGAGAGCGTTATCTCACAAATCATTGAATATGTGCATGGCTCGTTGTCCACGTCATCCTCAGCTTCTAAATCAATAGCATTATTTATGCCATTAACTCGGGTCTCCTCCTTTGCTACTCATCTATCTTGTTGTTGTGACCTGGTAGCCTACTGATCTTTTTAACTTTTGCTTCTAACACTTTATCTTTTCCAGCCATACTTGCTTCCCGGTTGCCTTGTATACTGATAAGGAATAGCATGTCTTCTTCATTGCAATTTTTTTTATTACATTGCGTGGCCAGAAAGGAAAGGTTTTGCTAAGCTTTTTCTGAAATTCCTGTATATTTTTTAGTGGTTTGCCTTTGTCTCTCTTAATCTTCATTTGAAATTCTTGCTTGTAGAAAGAAATTATTTTTTCTGACATTTTTTGCTTTGCAACTGTAGAAATGTTAGCTCACAAGTAAAACGTAAAAACTTGCTCAACTGTACTGTCATTACCTGCCTTCCTGATAAAATTGTTTGAATTAATTTGAAAATCACTTGCTTGTAGGTTGGTAACTTGCTACGTTTGATACCCTGATCTGCTTTTGTGGTAACCGTAGCGAGTAGAACATACCGAGGGTCATGTTGTGCATAAGAAGACATAGCCTAGCGAACTTTTTTTCAATTAAATAGCCTACCAACTGAATACAAACTACACGTATTGATTCTGGACTGCATTCTGCAATCGATAAATACGATTCTATGCATGTTTCACCACATAGCATACTAAATGTCTACGGTAATTCACCTTCCTAAGTTGTCACAATTAAAATGGTTAGGAGCTGGGTTTTTTTTTTTCGCTGAGACTTTTCGGTCATTTGTCCAAATTGACTTGAAAAAATTCGGTCAATTTTATTTATTTCGGTCATTTTTAGTCATTTTTGGTCATATATAGTCGATTGACTATACATTTTTTCGGACATTTTGACCGAATTGACTATATTTTTTTCTGACATTTTGCTATAAAATCGGTCAATGACCGATAAATGACCGAAAAAAAAAAACCCAGGTTAGGACTTAGGAGCCTTGTCTTGATATCGGAGAAGTGCTCTGTAACGACTCTTTACATTTAACCTTATTCTGAACCTGGGAACAATGCCTTAGAAATGATCTGCACTTACTAGACTGAAACTGGAGGTATTTGACTGAGCTAAACAGTGGTAAGTCATTTTGAAGGTATTATGACATCACATAGGCATGTTTTCGCTTTTAGCGATTCTCAAGGTAAAGCTGACAACAGTGACCAGGAAGGTTTCAGTCACTCACATTTAATAAAAGTTGTGTATTGTACTGGCTAATACACAGACTATGTTGTTCTACTGCTTAATACTTGCATTCTCCAGCAATTACATATCAAGCATATTTTGCAATAGGTTGTCATATTACTTCTCAAAATAGTGTTTGACTGTCTGCTTGCAAAACCTTACTTGTTAAAAAATAGTATGAAACAGAATAATAGCCTACTGTGTGAAACATTGCAACTGTGGAGCCTAGATGACCTTAAATACAGAATTTACCATGATGAATGAAGGACTATGTAGCACTGTAAAACTACACGATTATGGCAATTAAGTACCAAATTTCTCAATTTTCAATTCAAATCTGGACCCCCTAAACATTTATAGATTGGTCTTAAACTTCATAAATATTGTTTTTGTACCAAGTGTCACCTATAAAAAAAAGTTAGGGTGTTTTGCTTCAGGTCGGGGCATCAGCCGCACCCTAATAACCACTCCAAAAAAATTCTTGCAATTTGCTTTAAAGCATTTGAAGAACTTTTGGTTTTGTCTAGTGGTGTATCTATTATGCTAATATATACTGCGGTGGGATGGCGCAGCAGATAGGCGCTCGCTTTCCAATCATGCAATCCTGGTTCAACTCCCGATTTAAGCTGGTTCAAGGGGTTGTTCAAAATACCGCTCGCCTCTACCCAGGGTGTAATAATTTGGGTGGGCGTAGTTGCTGAAGGAAAGGCGGCCGAGAGGAACTGGCCACCCTACTCTCGTTAGTGCCGCAAGCTTAGTATAATGAGAACCTTATCTTCTCATCCCCGGATGCTTGAGACAAGCATGGGACTCACCTTTATCTTATTCTGTTGTTTCTATTTCAGAAAGAGTCATTCCTGCTGTTGAGAAGGGTGTCATGTTTCATTCTCCTTTCACTGATGAAATTATTTCCAAAACAGATCTCAAACACCACATGCGTGAAAATCTTATCTTGGTTAGTTTCACATTTAGCAGCGTACGTACAGTATATACATAGGCGTCGAAATAGGGTGGGCTGGGTGGGCGACGCCCACCCTGCAGTGAAACGAGGGTGGGCAAAATATGTTTCGCCCACCCTGCTTTCATGACACTTATGACTTATGAAGTGTTCGTTACAATTATTTCCGTTTTTGTTAAACGCTGAATTATCCAACCAACTGCAGCGCAACTTCTTGTTTTACGCTATGTCTCTCGCTCGGTATCCGACAGAACAAAGCAATTCCGCAACAGCGCTGCGTTGAAAAAATACGGTACTCACTGCATTGTTATTGCTAAGGCAACTGCCACACGCTGGCAATTCCTGGAGAAAGCCACGTTTGATCTTTTTCTCCGAATGGTCTCACTTTCATTACGTCACAATCAAACTTCAGTTCCGGGTCGGCGTAAGGTAATATGAACATGACATTATAATGAATATGACAATAAAACAACCGATACAAACTAAAGACGTACTGAAACAATCGCTTTTACAAATCTTTGCTTTTTACAAATCCAAATGCGGCAAATCCGAAGACGCCACTTTAAAGATAACAGGTCACGAGTCACACGTTTTGTAGGTCGCAAAGGAAAACATAAAAGAAGTTTGTTTAGTTTAGCAGCGCTCATAAGATCGCAAGGCGCAAGAAAGCAAAAGCTTGCTGCAGCGACGCTAAACGCTTGCTGCAGCGACGCTAAACGCAGTCTTTGTGAGAAAGACTAACCATTGCGAATTTGCGAACATACGCATTCAATGAAATCTGTTTGAAAACTTTCGCCCACCCAGAATTCCTCTCTTCTAAGAAAAAGTCGACGCCTATGAGTATGTATATATAACTGTTAAATAACGGGGAACGATTCAAAGGGAAACTGGCCAATTTACCATTGGCTCTCACACAAAGTTGAAACATCACTTACATTTGTTCACATCAAATCAAAGGAATTCTGAAATGCTTATGCTATGACGTCAGTTGCAAGTCACAAATTTTTTGGCAATTTTTTTATCATTTGTTCTTCACAAACTTCTACCCAATTTTTACCTAGTACTCAGTACCGTTGTATTAACGTGTACAGGCTTCTATGATAGATTGTGTTGCACTGAATTTTCCATAATGTAAAAAGTACAGTAGGTAGTAGAATAATTGTAAATAAAAGACAGAGACATTTTCAATCTTGACAAAGCATTTAGTTGTTTTCTGGAAAAGATATTATCCCGATTGAAAATTGTACTTCAAACCTAGCAAGTTTAGCTTTGATTGACAAACCAGCTCAGTTGACTGATAAAACCTTCCTTGAGTAACTAGTTTCTTAATTTAAGTATATACCGTGGGTCTAACTCATTTTCTATGATTTTTACCACAATTCACTGTTGATTCTTTTTTTTCTTGTGATTATATACGCGATTTGTGAATATTTTGTTTTTCTAGCTTCTAAATGAAAATCCTATTGAAGCATCGTCGCTTATGATTGAGACGTTGAATACAAATTCTGAAAAGAAGGAAACTGCAGTGACAACTTTAAACAAGTAGGTTTTGTTACCAACAGCACTCACAGAAAGGCTAAAAAGCAATTCGTATTAACGCTGAGCTTAAGAAAAGCAATATGTTTAAGCTTCCATCCATTGATTTATTGGCTTCGTTTCAACAGATATCTTGACAACATTTTGTCTCATCCAGAGGAAGAAAAGTATGCAAAAATACGGAAAAACAATCGCATTTTTGTCGAACGAATTTCTCCAGTTGAAGGCTGTGAAGAGTTTTTAGAAGCAGTTGGATTTAAAAGAACTTTAGGAGAAAAAGGTGGCTTTACCTTTTATTTATTATCTCGGGTGATTACCAAAATTTGACATTGTTTTGGCATTCAGAGAAAATCACTCTGAAACGAAACCTCGCGTGTCTAATTCATTCTGATCCATAGTATTGAAATTGTTGCCCACTGAACCTGTTTTTGGGGCAAAATAAATAGTTTCTTAATTTTAAGAGATAACTATACAAAATAGAATCCTTTTCGCGTCTTATCCAGAATGCACTGAAGTACTGTTTTATTTTGTGTTGCCATTTCCAAATATGATTTTCAGTTATCTCCAACCATTTTTCAAAGAAGGGTGATTATATCGGAATGGCCCGTTTGCGAGGCACTGATTCGGAGATTTCGAAGAAATCACGGAAAATTCTTAGCAAAAAAAAACAGCTGTCAAACAGCGTCTGTGACAAATTGCCTAACCTATAAAATAATCGTTGCTAGATATCAGCTAATTTGCATCATCCTTACTGTGAAACAATTACAACATAGTCCGTTTCGTTTGCCATGGGTAAAGGTGCGTCTACACGACGACTGTTTTCTTGCTTAAGCTAGCAAAACTTCTTGTTTGTTTAAGTTAATCGCACTTTGTGCCGCTTACTTTTAAGAAACTGAGCGAGTAAGCGAGTGCCCGAGAAAAAATACGCTCCAGAGCGAAAAACTGGGCGCTTAAATGAGTTCTCTTGCTTAGAAATCTTTTCGCGGCAAAACCTCAGGTCTACACTCAGTAGTCTGGCTGCTAGTCAAGCAACTAGGAAGTTTGTAGTTGTTGTTTTGTATTTGATGCTTCCAGTGTTCTCTGGCCACGCATGTTTCTAACTTTTTAACTTCACTAAGTTGTCGGAACACTTCTTTCTGAAGTAAATTGCGCGTTTGCAACCTTATCTTTTTGCAGCATTTTTTACACAAGTTGAGTTCAGTTGCTTTTATTTCTGACCATGATCATCACAACAAAAATAACACACGTTAACATTTGAAATCCATTATTAAATCATTGAATGACTGCAACAACTCAAAGTGCCAGCTCACTGCGACTGCCGAGTGCCGACTAGTTGTTAAAAAACAGTTGGTTTACTTCTTGCTTTGACGCGAACTTTTTGAAACGTGACGTCATTGCGGTTGAAACACTCACGTGACCGCGTTCAAGCAAGCAAAATCTTTTTTTGAGATTGTGAGTGTAGACGAAACAAGCTTAAAAACTAGCTTAAGCAAGAATTTCTAAGCAAGAACACTTTCTCGTGTAGACGCACCTTAAGGGAAGATAAACACAAAAACCGCCTACTTAAATGATCATTACACATTTTCTAAATAAACAGAAGCTGTCGCTGGATTTTCAAGAAATCACCGAATTGGAACATCACCGAATAGTCCCAGACTGTGATTGCGCACAGTAGTATCAAGTCAAGTACAAACAAAAATATTTATTACTCCTCGGGTTATTATAGTAAAAACTTGAGTCACTAGAACTTTTTTTTATCTTACAAACGAGGAAGTTTTTTTAACTAGTTAAATTCCATAATCAATGGAAACAGGCCTGGTGGGCGTCGTAGATCTGCAACAGGGGTCCTCAACCACCAGGTCTGGACCCAGTACCGGGTCGCAAAAAGCTCAAACGATACCATACAAACCTACGACAAATAATTTATTGAGATCCTTCTGTAGTAGTGAAAGAAAGTATATTTAAAAACTAACTTGAATTTTAAATCAAAACTTGTTATTTAATCTTCTAATGAAATCCTTGAAAACTTTCAAAGAAAGTATTGATCAAAATATCAATTGAGCCTAGAAGTGCACAAAAAGCGATCAAAATAACCTTAAATTAGTCAAGATTTTCTCGGAGCAATTTTTCCAGACTCCCTGCAAACTAGTTTCATTTTTCGACCTTGAATTTTGTTTGTTTATTTTACGGATCTAGTGTGTTTAAACCGCTATAAAAAATTTATGTCGATAGGCTGAGTAGTCAAATGTCAAACTTTTATTTTCTATTCTAAGAAACTATTTTCGTTTTAAAACCGGTCCGTGAGAGAAAAATGGTTGGAGACCGCTAATCTACAAAGTCTATGGCTATTGGCTATGGCTCATGACGGAGAAGTAAATAGTGAGTGGTGAATCCCACGAAAAACTTACTTCAACGGGACCCATCTCTAAGCTGAGAAACAATGGCGCTTCTGTATTATTTATGCGTTCTGTTTTGATGTGTGGTTCAAATGCATCATGAATTCTTATGATTTCTGTTCAGATGAGATATTTTTTGTACTGGGAAGTGTGAATGTTGAAAAGCTCAAAGAAGCAAAAGAAATCCTTTCTTCTGCGAAAGGTGTCGACTTAAGAATATTTAGAGACGCGAAGGTAATGTTGCACTACTAATAGGTAAAAATCTTGTCCCTAACAATCATACCTTACTTAATTAACTTCTTTTACGTTCTATCGCTTCTATTGAATGGATTGACATTTTCACTACGAAGTAATTTGCACCGTTAAATATGGCTCTCAGACTGCAAAATCCGTCATTTTTACATAACATAGTGGCTGCGCCACCTCCCGGACTTTTACCCTGGACTGAGTTTACCGCAACTTGACTTTATTTTCATCTGGAGCTTCTTCTAGCGAAATGCAATAGAAACGTGTTTGTTTTCAGAAGCAAACGATAGAAATATATTTTAATGAAAATTCTACTGCAGCCTAACTTTTTACAACGATTGTCCACGATATAACTTTAGCCTATTAGCCTTTAACTTTAGCCTTTAACTAACTTTAGCCTACTCGAGACAAAAAATATGGGAAAAAATCCTTTTAATTCTATTACGGCATTTAACTACCTCTTTCTGGAAGCACACATGACTGTGTTGTTCGAATGCGTGAATGATTTAATTTTTCTTCAAGATTTTAATACCCAATCCTGGACAATCAATGAGATTTAACTTGCCCGATGATTTCTTTAAGCGTACATCTTCTGAAGTGAAGCAAGAACAGGACAGAAGGTCTGGTAATGACACAGATATTAATCCACTTCATATGCGACCTTTGTTATTTTTAAATTGGTGTAATTTTGTCTATTTTCAGCCAGCCAATCAGTCCTTTTTTACATTGATTCAACGTCTGCAGACGTTGAATCAATGTAAATAAGGACTGATTTGCTGGGTTGGTTATTTCCAATCATTGTCATTTTATTATTTTTTACTTCGCACGTTCTTGTCCTGTAGTCTTGGTAAACAGACACGACGATGTAATTACTGTATTAACAAACTACATATTGCATTCGGCTGCATGCAGATTGTGTAGTTATCCACTTTCTTACTAAGTCTACAACTGTTGTTGGCGGACTCCATAGAGTTTTTTTTTTATCTTTTTAATTTACACGTATGTATAATGTATATTAGGGTGCATCAAACGGTCACCACCGAGATAACAATCAAACCCCCCCTTAGCCCTTATGAAATTTTTTTCTCATGACACTATATAAAAGTTGTACTACCCTTAAGTTAGAAAAAATCAATTGTGTAAAATATTATCAAATTTGGATGAACTCACCGGGTCCACATCGACCTTAAAAAAAAACGAAAAATAGGATTATTTTACATGAAAACAGCCAATATGAAGTCATCTCGGATGCGATACCTCTCAGATTTTGCTGAAAAGTTGTTATACTATGCCTTAGGAAAGAATCCCCTCTTTTTGACTTGCAGGGGTAGGACTTGTTGACTACAACTTGGGATTCTTTCGTTTGGTATCCGAAGGCATAGTATGACAACTTTTCAGCAAAATCTGAGAGGTATCATATCCGAGATGACTTCATATTGGCTGTTTTCATGTAAAATGATCCTATTTTTCGTTTTTCAAGCTCGACGTGGACCCGGTAGAGTTCATGCAAATTTGATTACACAATTGATTTTTTCATGAGAGGGGTTTGATGCACCCTAATGTATATATTTACTGGAACAATGGTATGCGCTGTCATGCATATCCACTATCCAGTCTTCAAAATTAGCCTCGGCAATCGGTAATTGCCGAGGTGTTTGCCGACGCAGATGCATGAATGGCCCATTAGCGTCGGAAATAAAAATGCCGAGGCCACACGAGCGGTTGTAAGATTAGGGTTAGACATTCCTCCCAGTCGTTATGCCACAGCCATAGATTTGTTCCTTAGTCAACACCCTGATGGAGCTCTGCGAAAGAGGCGTGTGGATTGGTATCAAAGCACGAAAGCCGCAAAACGTGGACGCTTCATTGCGAACGGCGAAGACAGTGTAGATTTACAATTTTATAGCCAAGCGACGAGCCTCTTGATGTGTTTGATGACGCGACAACCTCATCCTCCGATACAGCATGTGATGATTCCGATTTTGACATCTAGTTTTTCATCAAACAGACTTTGTGTTGCTCGCAGTTGTGCCGAAATTATGCTAGTGTACTGTATACGTAAATCGAGGCAATCTTTTCGCAGGGAGCTATTAATTTGTTACCGGTACCTGGTTGAGCAATTAACGTTATTTTATGATAATTCAACGTCGCTATATGTCGAATTAATGTAAAACAAACGTAAATTTCTTATTGGGCATTGTTGTTACACAATATAACCCGCCGGGAAATTAAATCGATCTGTGTTGACTCGAGTGTAGTCCTGTTTTAATCCGTTGATGTCCCCGTTACCGAGGGTGGCCGGATTCACCTCCAAGTGCCGCAATCGTCTTCACATCCTGCCTCCACATCGATCTGTCTAGCGCGTCCTCTCTTGTCAAGCCCACCTTGCTGGTTTCTTCCTCAACTTGCTTTTTCCATGTTTTCTTTGGCCTTCCTTGTTTTCTACGACCCTCCACTCGCAACTCCAGCGCTCTTTTCAAAGCATCATCTTCATCCCTTCTCAAAACATGCCCATACCACCTCACTCCATTCGCTTTTGCCAACTTATCAACACTCTCATTCAACCCAAGCAAGCTCATAAGTTCTTCGGTATTCCTTTTGTCCATCAGCTTTACACCACACATTGCTCTCACCATCGCTCTCTCAGTTCTTCTTAAAATCGCCCATTCGTTTTCCCTTAAGCACCATGTCTCACTTCCGTACAGCATTGCAGATCTCACACAACTAGTATAAATTCTTCCTCTCATTTTCAATGGAAATCTTCTACCACATAACAACTCTCGACACTCTCTGAATTTCACCCAACCAAACCTTCCTCTTGCAGTCACTGCCGCTTCACAACCACCACTGGCATTCAATCTATCTCCTAGATTGTAGCAAAAGGCATTTACTGATTCAACTTCGTCATTCAGCTTTTCAACAGGACCAATCATTCCTTCCTCAATCTTCTTGCATCTTTCACATTCAAAACCATCTCCAGATCTGCATGTCACTCTCTTCATCTTTGCACATCTTCCATGCACCCATTTCTTGCATTTCGTACATGTAACAGAATTTGCCATCACTCTTCTTCCGCAGACGCCACATGGGTCAATTTTGCTCATTGTGATTTCCCCTTCCGTTCCGCTTATTACGACCTTTGTCTTTTTGATGTTCACACGCATACCTTTACATTCAAACGACTCCTTCCACTTCTCAAATTTCCCTCTCAGATCTTCCATTGTGTCACTCAACAAAACCAAATCATCGGCGTACAGTATCTCCATTAATGAATCTTCTCTTACACATTCGGTAATCACATCAATCACAATGGCAAAGATTAGAGGAGAGAGGACAGAACCGTGGTGTACACCGACCTTCACCGAAAACTCATCTGAGAGGGCAGATCCAACGCGAACTCTCGTCCTTGCACTGTCGTAAAGACCCATTACGGCTTGCACGAGAGCTTCTGGCATTACTTTTTTTCTCATTGCCCATTCCATCACTCTTCTTGGAACTCTATCAAACGTCTTTTCCATGTCCACGAAACACATGTACAAGTTCTTACCCTTGTCCCGATATTCCTCTTGCAACCTTCTCAAAATAAAAATAGCATCTGTCGTTCCCTTCCCAGGCATAAATCCACACTGCATCTCGTCCAGCTTCACCACAGATCTTATTCTATTCTTCAACACCCTTTCCACTACCTTCATTGCATGCTCCAACAGTTTTATTCCCCTATATGACCCACAATCCATTACATCACCCTTTCCCTTGAAGATGGGTATCACCACACTCATCTTCCATTCATTTGGCATTCCTTTTCCATCTAACACACGTTGACTGATTTTCTGCATTGCTTTCAATCCTGTCTCTCCACTTGTGCGTATCATTTCCACAGTGACTTCAGATAGTCCAGGAGCCTTCCCCGATTTCATTTTCTTCATTGCTTGCGTCACCTCCTCTCGAGTAACTCTCTTTAATGGACCTGCTACCACGTCGGCTTCCACATTTTGATCCCATGATCATAATGTGGAAGCCGACGTGATCGAACGTTGAATAAATCCAAAATTAACTTTCTCCCCCCGTGAGTTATTTAACGTGAATTGCTGTAACAGCGTGCGTAGTCGCGTTGCTCGCTTTATCGCTACTTTTAGTATTATTACATCACAACAAATCAAACAGTGCGGTCGTAATAAACTACTCTAGTATATTTTTCGCTTCTCGTTTTACATGTTTTGGTACATTTTTTTGTAATAAACGTTCACAGTAATTGCCGAGGCAATCTCAACTTTTGCCGTTTGGCCTCGGCAACATTTTTGCCGAAGTAAAAATATGCTAATTTCGAAGACTGATATCGGTTTCTAGATTCATGACAAGAGCTAGATGGGGGCTTTTTCCAAAATCGTTCTCAAAAATGCCGATTTGTCGCTGGGTTTCGTCTACTCACGATTTTGAAAGTTTAAATAACTAATAAAGTCATTTATTAATTCAAGCGTGGACATTGCTCAGGAAATTTGAAAGTGAGCGACAGTTCAGCCCATATACAATTATACATTACAACAAATAGAATCAAATATAGTTATTACTATCTGAAGCCTTTACAAATTGTTTCACCTAACGGATCATCAGAAGGTCTGCAAAAACATGCAAAAAAAGTAATGAATCGATAATTCCTGAAAAGATATTAAATATTACAACTGTAATTTAATCTGCAAAAAAAACCTTTAAACCTGTACTTCCTGAAAAGATATTAAATATTATAACCGTAATCCAATCTGCAGAAAAAAACCCTCAGAATTACTAAGGGCTACCTTCATCCATTACTACAAAGTTTCAATTAATTTGTCCATCTGGAAACCAAGCAACTTGATGTTGTTGGCAAAACGTCCGAAAAAAATGAAACAAATAAAAAAAAATAAAACAAATAAAAATAAATAAAAAAAAATGAAAAAAATGAAACATCAAGTTGCTTGGTTTCCAGATGGACAAATTAATTGAAACTTTGTAGTAATGGATGAAGGTAGCCCTTAGTAATTCCGAGGGTTTTTTTCTGCAGATTGGATTACGGTTATAATATTTAATATCTTTTCAGGAAGTACAGGTTTAAAGGTTTTTTTTGCAGATTAAATTACAGTTGTAATATTTAATATCTTTTCAGGAATTATCGATTCATTACTTTTTTTGCATGTTTTTGCAGACCTTCTGATGATCCGTTAGGTGAAACAATTTGTAAAGGCTTCAGATAGTAATAACTATATTTGATTTAATTTGCTCTGCTTTGCTTTTTTGCTTAGCATTGAGCACTTTTTTGTAGTATTGATAGTTTTCGTTGTTTTACAACAAATAGAAGTATTTTTTATTTTCACTGATAAAGTTGGTAGGCTAAACGTGTTTTCCATACCAAACTTTTTATTTCTTTTTACACTGTCCTGTGTAAACAAGCTTATCCCTAATTTTTAGATCGAAAAATGAACTTTGCAATGCACTTTCTGCCCATGTTTTTGGCAATGAACAAGTCTTTGTACTGTTTGTTTTTTTTTATACAGGACGAACGATGTTGAGTTGAACAAACAGATGCGAACTAAAGCCATGCGTGGGGCAGGCAATGTGACGTACAGTAGCAAGTACGCTATGATCCGCGTTCGATTCCCAGATGAGAGACTTTTACAAGGTGACTGTCGTAAATAGTATGGTAATTGAACTGGTAAAATACGTTTAAAGTACGTTGGATTGAGAGAATAGTATTGTTGCTGCAAACGCAAAGTACAATAATTGCTTATGCTTGATTGCTTGTATCATGTCGCAAATGTTAAATATTTAGTGAAGCCAAGTATAATGTTGGGTGAAAATTAGTTTTATCCTCTGCGTAAACGAAATTTGGTGCCGCTTTTATATGATTAAAAGCTAAGGTTGCCAATGCTTAGTTGTATGTGTGATCAAATGCTCTGTAACTTTTTGCTCAATTGATATATCGAACTGACCAATGACCATTGATATTTCTGCGTCCGTAGGCACATTTCGTGCCAATGAAACCGTGGAAGACCTCAAAACGTTTGTTCGGGAAAATATTAATGTTGAGTGGGCTGTATTCTATTTAAAAACTCCGTTAGGCGAATGTATTGAAGAAGATACTGCCACGTTGTTATCCCTGAAACTGGTGAGTACTGCTTGTATGCGGTATAAATATTAGTTACGGTATTTTAATTTAGCTGTGAATGTCAACTTTATGACTTGCTTGTGTGTAATACATGCTACAAGTACAAGGTGATGGGAGCGTAGCACTGTTTGATAAACCTTACTGATGATTGTAGCGCACATGCTAAACTGCATAGATATGAGTTACAGTGATTCTTGAGATATTAATTTTTACAAGGGTTCTTTTAGTGCAACGCTGTGCGTAACGAATGCAATTTTTTTGTTTGCTTTTTGGTTTGGTTTGAATCTTTATCCTCGGACTGACAATGCCTTGATAGGTTATTACTGGGTCATTCCATTATATTTCAGGCCAAATTTAGAGGAAATGCAACCCATACTCTCCGATTTGGTTGATTTTGACATATATGAGAGATGGCAATCCACTGAGCTCAACAAAAAAAAAATTTTCGAAATTGGTTGAGGGGTTTTAAAGTTACACCACTTTCAATTTTAACCACACGGTGGCAGTATTTCAGCTCCAAAGAGTAAAAATGCCCCAATATCTGTTATACTGAAGCTAGGAAGTTGATGAAAATATGTAGAATACCATTTTGGGGGATGAGGAATCCAAATTTGCAAACAGAATATAAGAAAAACATGTAGTTTTGGAGTAATTTGATTATAAACATTTTTTGAGGTATATATTTTGGGGAGAAATTTTCCCATGTAGCCAAAGAAAAAAAAAAAAATTTTTTTTGGGGGGATGTTAAGTTAGACTTATATTTTAATAAACACCCTCCAATTTTGTTGTTCCATATTGTTCCTTGCATAGACTGGTGGTAAAAATTCTTTCTAAAATTTTGCAAATTTTAAATGCTTTTTTAACATTGTACAGTGGGGCATTCCATTTATAATCATCAGATTTTTTCAAAGTTTGTAACCACTAGTCACAGATTTTACTTATTTTGTACATACTAAAGAATGATGAAAATAGCAAAAAAAATTGAAGTATCTTCATTGGGGGCCGAGATAGAGCACTTTGAATTTTCGGCCACTAGTAGGATTTTGGGAGCTGAGCGCAGCCATTATTTCATTTTTTGACAATAACTCTTTGCCTTGAACGATTTTCGTACTGAAAACATGCATTTTACCAATTTAAGACCCAAGAAATTCATTTTTGCAATTAAAAATATGCTAAGATGAACATTTCAAATGGTAATTTAGGTTTTCTTAGTTTATTTTTGATACGCTAAGTGTGGGGGAATATTTCGGAGCGTTGAGAAAATGATCCCAAAAAAAAAATTTTTTTTTTCAAACAAAGCGATTGAAGTATAATATAATATTTTCAGGAAATTTGATTGATGTAAGTTTTGCATAAACCAAAATATTCAACTTAGAAAATATCAACCCATACATATCAAAAAAATGAAAATAATTGAAACAATTGCAGCGCGGAAACAATCGGCCACCCCCACTAGTGGGGAACAAACCGACGATGGATTATGATGATGATGAATTGAAACATAACTGATGGTTTGTCACAATGTTTGCAGGGTTGAGCCATATTATGGTCCATTTCTTTAAGACTTAGTGTCTTTAACACTTTTAGTCGGCAGCAGTGGCCGAGTGGTTAGTGCATTGGGCTCGCAGTCGAGAGCCTGCGTGTTCGACTCCAGCCACCCGCACTTGCTGTTGTTTCACTGGGCAAGAAACTTTACGATAATCGCCTCTACCTAGTGATCGATTTTGAGTAATGGGTAGTACCAAATTTAAGTCACAAGTAAAGTAGACACCCGTAAACAGACATTACCGTCGGCTGCAGCGTGAGTCAGGTCAAGATGCATAGCGCACAAGTCCACTTTCCCCCCGCAATGCAGGATAAAGATAACAAACTTGTTTTATCTGTCACTCAATCTACCAATGTTTTATTATTCAGCTGATATCACACAGCCAGTCTGATCAAGATTTTACTACCGT
Organism: Aplidium turbinatum; assembly: GCF_918807975.1. Classification (NCBI taxonomy): domain Eukaryota; kingdom Metazoa; phylum Chordata; class Ascidiacea; order Aplousobranchia; family Polyclinidae; genus Aplidium; species Aplidium turbinatum. Next base: position 13,150,153 of record NC_137477.1, on the reverse strand, counting down.
TTCTTATCAAACCAGCACCTGCACCCTTATCATTTCTGAACTAACTTTTTATTGAAGTAGAAAACTGCCTGGCTGGGCCTATGATGTTTTTATTATTCAGAAGGAAAGGACTTGTTGAAAAGTTTGATTTGGAAATCATTTTTTTATTCAGTTCAGTTCCAAGTTTATTTTATTCAGTTTTAAGTTTTATTCAGTTCAATGAACAGAAAAATGACATGAAGTTATCTTTCATGCATCCTCAAGGTCCTTCCTTATATTTTTTTTGGCCAAGAAAAGACGATATATGCTGGATGCCACCCACTTCTGCACTTTGAAGCTAACTCTACTTTCTACATCCAATGGTAGAAGTTACACTTTTAGCTCGCAAGAACTGAACAAACTTGAAAAACTTTTTAACTAGACTGATGTGCAATTTGGTATATTTTTATTATTTGATGCTCACTCAATAATTTCTAAGCTGTACCTATGGAATTTAATTATATATACTTTTAACTTTTTTGATCATATAGATTGAAACAAATCACTATCAGATGACAGACATTGCAATTTGCTGTTTCAAAAATGCCAAAATTTCATGTCAAAGAAATTGGAATTTTGCCAAAATGAGTATCAGTTTTAAACTGCAGTCCCTCTCAAAAAACACATGGAACAACTAAAATAACTCATCATAAAGACATAACATGAACAGGTAAATAATTTCAGAAAAAAAAATTTTGAGTTTGGTCATGGCTACATGACCAAAGCACCCCCCAAAGTTATCCCCCCAAAAATTTTTGAAACGTTGTTTTCATCTATAAATGATATCCTTTCACCAATTTTGACTGGAAATTCAGATTCCTTGCCCCCAAAAATGGTATTCTGCATATTTTGGTTGTTTTTTTAGCTATAAATTACGAGATATTAGCAAAATTTGAATTTCGGGGGCCACGATACCCCCGTCAGGTGGTGAATTTCAAACCCCCACAACTTCTAAACCACTTAATCAATTTCAAAAAATTTTTTTTTAGTGTGCTCAGTTAATGATTGTGAACTTACTGCCAAAGTATGAAACATTTCCAAGAGTATGGGTTTTTTCATGACCTGAAATATAATGGAATGACCCTACTGGTAGTTTCGCATACTTGTAGAGGCTTTTGACGCAGGGCCGGTTACCGAGATTGACAGAGAGAAGTTTCCGATTGTTGAAGTGTTGTTGCGGGAGAGCAGTCTTTAGAATGCGTTGCTCAAGCGCATACGCCGAGAGTCGAACCAGCGCCGATTGATTTTGAAGCTTCTTCGTTCACGAAGCTACGCGCTATCCAACTGAGGTATCGAGGCGGACAATTCAAATCAGGCTATCAAAATTATTCAGCCTAAGAGGTTTTAAAATGTCAAAATTTAATGTCTCATTAAAAAGGGACATTATTTTTCAGGTCCCTACGGCAGTTCTGAATCTTAGCTGGAACGAAGAAATTCGAATGGAAATTTTGAAAGAACAAAACATCAGGCTTGCTCTTCGTGAACCTTGATTTTGGTAGACTTGTGTTTGCTTCATCGTAACACTGGGATATCATGCTTCTGAAAGCCGTACGAGAGACGTAATTGTTGCAGGTTGTACCACTGCATCTTACGTTTGTCCCGTCTTCAGTAGGTAATACCAGATGTTCATCCTGTAAGCAGAGCTCCAACAGTGTCTGCACACCTTCCGTCATGCATTGCTTTCATTGAGATTGTTCCTACTTTGTTTCACTATCTTATCTCACCAATTCTAGCCATCACTTTGTTGTTTTTCCGCTTTTATTCACCTGAACAGAAGTCTTGTATGCTATAACTAAAGCCTAGTCATCAGTTATTCGTTCCTGCAAATCTAACTAGGAAAGGGAACAGGTCTTTGGGAACGGTTTTTGGTTACAAGACAAAATTTTTTCTCCTTGGTGTTATGTTATTTCCATTGCTCTGTCTTTTGTTGTGTGATGCGTAACGGATGCTTACACTGAATTGAACGAACAACTACCAATGGTTTGTTGTGAATACCCTTCAAACTGATGTTGATCTGGATAAATTGAGCTTTCTTGTTTCGCTTTTAGCCACTGGATGTAGCCCACATCCGATCGTCGTCCACTAAATTCTGCACTTGCATTGATTGATTGGGTGATTTTGTTGTAGGCAAACAAAAGCAACATAACGTTAGCAGTGACACAGCACACGATATCAAGCACTTTTTACAAGAAATGCCAATTAAAGAAATGGACTCCATCATGGCCTGAATGACAATGAAAACTGCGAAGTTATCATGACAGTCTTAGAGTCAAGCAGCTACTGCACGATTCTTGTTTAAGGTGGTACTGCATTAATACCGCAACCTCCCAGTAGTTTCGCAGATCTTTAGTAGGCTACAATTTAATTTTCTTCAAAACGTAAACGCAGATAAATTGCGTGTACCACACAGAGTAAAGACTTGGCAAAGTATTTCGCAAATTATTAAGCACAATTTTTTAAAGAAACTTTGGATTTAGGTTAGGTATGGTAAAACAGTTTTGAAACCACTTTTAATAGGATTTTAAAATAAAATTACTGATACACAACAAAATTGTATGCGGTACATTATTTAAAAGACGACTGTTCCCACTTGCATGTTTTTTAGCACAACTTTAGACACGATGTAGATAAAAAAAAATTTACTGTATGATCATGTTTTAGTTGGTGGCCTGTTTAATTTTGAAATTATAGGCTGCTGAGATTATCCTAGACAATATTTCTTTGCATGTTGTGTTGCTAGATTGGATTAGTGCAAAATACAACGTGATTAAATGAATGATACGTTTGGTGAAGGTCTTATTTCCAGTTATTCTGTTTATGCTGTGCAATTGTACATTTCACTATTGTCAAATGTACAATTGCAACTTCTTCGACAACTTCGTATGTTCTATTCAAACGGTAGACGATATATGCTGCCAAAAGGTAATGTGCTACTCAATCACAGGGAAACATGCTCATTGCTCAACCACTAATCATGTTACAAGCACGCTGTTTGAACCGACCAAGTGTTAAAATCTCACCGCAATGGTGTAGGTAGGGTTATTAATTTGTGTAAATGTCCCATGATGAACATTGCTATAGCTTTCAACCAGAGTTGGATCAATTGCAATTGAAAGTAATTAATTACCCATTTTCATGTAGCCTATTTGAGGTGTCTTTGAAGGAAAAGATTGAAGGATTCGCAGATTGGCAGTTTTCATGACCTCAATACTTGTGCGAGCAAGTTTTTTCGTGGATGAACCATGTCAATTCTCCTGCGAGATCATTAATTCCTGACAGCCATATGGAAAATTCGCTTCACATTGCTACATCGTCTATTTCACCGAATATTACCGTGCGGTACCAAACTTGTTAGAGAAAAACAGTAACCTACCAAATTTCACATTGAAAAGTCGACGTGCAATAAAAACTTTGTTGATTTTACTACTGTATATCTTGGTATGTTTATTTATAATTGTAAAAGAGGATAATGCACATATCTAAGATTAGAATTTTGGTGTGAGGGTTTTAATTAGAATTATTATAGGCTACAGCCATTTCTAAGAATACTCAAGTGGCACGCGCAATCATTCGTAAATCGCATGTGGTTGGATCGCAAAAAAGTTGGACGCCCCTGCTCTGCAAGTATGCGAAGCTAACAGGAATAAACTACAATAGAATTCGCCTATAACGGCTTCGTTTATAATGTCAATTCGCCTATTACGTCACATTTCGCTTGGTCCAGGCAGAATTCCTATCTTTTGCGTACATTGTAGTTCGGCTACAACAGCATCGCTTATAACGTCAATTCGCATGTAACAGCACCCTTTATTGGTCCCCAGACGCCTTTTGTTCGTTTATATCGTCACTTTAAGCCATCACCTTCACCACGAACGGTCAGTCTTTTAATCCAGTTAGTGCTGCTGCTTGCAAAATGTCTTCCCTTTATTTTGCTACGTCGTTCGCAGCAGGGACTTTAATTAACTGAATTAACTTTTTTCCCGCGTGAAAAATTATAATAATAATAATAAGAACATTTATATAGCGCCATATCCACAGTCAAACTATGCTCCTGGGCGCTGTACATGACAATGGTGATAATTAATATGGTAATTTCAGTCATAATGTTCATTGAAGTAGAACGTTTTCAAGCGAGTTATTATCACGTGTAAAAAGCAGTTCTACAGCTGACCTTTAAACAAATTAAAGCAACAGTTGAACGTGCAACAGTATTTTTTTTAAACAATTTCTTTGTTTACTGTATTTTCTGCGTGACTTTTGTCAGTTTGGTGGTACATAGTACCTGACTGGATTATACACCTCTTTCTTTAATCAAAAGACAGTTTTGGAATAGTTTGTGGTAGTTTGTCTATAACGTCAATTCGGCTATAACGTCAGTTTTTGCAATCCCCTAAAGGTGCCGTTATAGGCGAATTCTAGTGTATTGCTGGTGTGAACATGTAGAGAACGATAAAGTAAACACACGAATTTTACACCAACAAACGGAAAAGATGACAAGACCAATAGGTTTAAAATATGCATCAATAAAACAGTGTTTATAAAACATAATCTTAAAAATGCACAGCCACCAAACCTGGAAAAGAAAGCGAAATAGTTTGAGTTCGAGGACAAGGGCGCGGGAAGTAGGGGTGCTCAAGGGGCTTCAGCCCCCCCTAGAGCTAATTCAGCCCCCCCTGGAATTTTAGATAATTGCTTCAGCCCCCCCTAGAAAATTCTGATAATTTAAGGTACATAACATATTTTCAGAAAATTATTCGAGCAATAATTGCTACGATGAATCGATCGAGTTCCTATTACGTGTGATCGCGCTCATCATTCGAAAAAAAGAGTCGTCAATCACAGGGAAGTATAGGCTACCTCGCAGTAGTGGTTCCAGCCACCCTCCCTACTAACACGGCGTTCCATCATTCTGCAATATTCACTTTCCACTTTCAGCATAGAACAGCAAGAGATCTGGTTGTTATAACGGAGTGCGGGCCAAACTTAAACCATTATGCCTTGGATCGTTATACATTCACTGCAGTAATCATGTTCTCGATTTGATTTTGCAAGACGTTGTAAAGGAGGTGAGGCTTATTGCCGATGCCTTGAACTTCGTTCAAGGCAGTTATATTTCGTGAATCGTCTAAACGTAAATCTTTATTCATTTCGTTTTTTAATTCCGATGAAGTTGCCTGCAATTTTCTGGGTTTGTGTCAGTGACGATCGGTGAGGGAAAGCAAGGAAAGCAGTGCTTACCTGAGCAAAAACTATGCAAAGTATAATGACTGAATTCTAGGTTTAACTTCTTATTATTTTTATCATGTCTATTTTAACTTGAAAATTACTGTATTCGTGACTAGAATTACTCGTAACGCTAGTGAGTAGTCTAAATCCTCACCAAACCGCATGTCTTGCCTATAAATGCCAATTAACGCAAACGCTTCTGTCAGAAACAATCACTGAGGCTCCAAGGTAAGCAACTATCAAAGTTGCTTACCCAAATTCAAAAATGTCAAAAAACGCCTTCGTTTTATCCAATCATCACTCGTTTTGCAAAACGTCACCAGCTGCTTAGCCAATCAGATGTGTTATTGTGAGACCAGGTGAGTCTTGCTTTCCCAGTGACGTCAATGCATGCATTCGCTAGAGCGGCTAGACTAACTCGTCAGAATGGTGCTCGTCACGGTACACCGCACAAGCATCATAATGCCGAAATAATTGTTGCTGTTTTTTGATGTCTCCTCGCCATGTACTGTACTTTAGCCTACTAGCTTTCATAGTCATGCCTTTGCCCTTTTTACAGCGTTGATGTAACGTTACTTCGCCAATGAACGTTCAGGTGCGGGTGCAATATTTAGTTTGTTAAGCTTCTATACGCAGGAGGCAAACTTATCCAGCTTTTTGTACAAATTGCTTGCGGTTGTAATGTTTAGACCTAAGTGTTAGTTTTTGTAGTGTAGGCCTAACTGAATATCTCAGAATGAATATTCATGACGAATTAAATATTTAGACAACTATTATTCCATGTCTAACACTGGATTTTGGTCCTGCAACGTTAAAATTAAGATTGTTCATGACTTCTAAACATTAAATGGATGTATGATCACGACAAAGGCGAAGCACAATTTGACAGATTTTTATGTTTGATTTGTTTTGAAAATGCTCTCAGAGCGCACCAAATTGGAAGTGTTTTTCAAAAATTTCTGGGGGAGGCCCCCCAGACCCCCCGCTGGAAGTGTTGCCTTCGGCAACACGCCTTCGGGCTTCGCCCGACGGTTACGCCCTTCGTGCCTAGGCCTACTACCTTGCTGCAGCATATTTACAAGTTGCTTTCCCAAAGGTTTAAGCCACCGAACGTCACTGGTTTGTGTCCTACTCGTTGGTGCGTTCGTGCTTCTGCCCTCGTTCGTGTTGTTAAGTGCTACCCTATCCTGCTGGAATGTCTGATCGACATGACAGAAGATAGTGCAATGGAAGGAGACGTACGTGCAAAGATAGCCTATACAGTTTGGTAAAATAAGCACACACGATGCGGCTTTATTTTGCGATTACCTGCAGAGGTGAAGTTTTTCAGCCTGCAGAAGCCGTCGCTAGACAGCTCCAAAACAAAAAGATCTCCGCTTCTTCAGCTTTGGATCCATCACCAGTTTCCACGAACGAATCAAAAATCTCAGAAAATATGAATCTGTTTCCAAGCTTGTGGAAGCAGCGAACGTCCCAGCGTCTGCCAATAACCTAAAGACGCCAAAGGATCTTCGAGTGAGCAAAACTCCAGCAAAATTTTGAAACACAGAGGAATCGGATGCTTTGTCGTCTGCGGGAGAAGGAGCGTGGAAACGGCAATAGGCTTACATCAAAGCCCTTGAGTTGTTCAAGCTGAGCTTGATCGAAGATTCGATCAGATGGATCTGCTTACAGCAGCCAACAGAGAAAAGGCCCTTCTGAGCTGTGCAAACGGTGAGGAAGGATCTGATACTGAGATCAGCTTACCGGATGCCATCAGAAAAGATCGCCTAAAACGAAACTTAGGCTACCTTGCTCAGCGATGCTGTATAAGTGGAAAAACCGCAAACTCCGTTCAAAAGGTTGCTGAGATACTATCGCAACTAAACCCTCCTCCAACACTGATCTTTTCAAAGAAACGTGAAAATTCGTGGAGCTCTGCCTTTGCCTTCCGGTTTCAGCTGCATCATCAGAAAGTTCTTTTTCTGCTCTAAGACGCCTGAAAACGTGGTTGAAAAGCTCAATGACACAATACAGACTTACTCATCTTGCGTTGATGTATGTCCACCAAAACATTTTGAACACTGTCGATGTCAAAAAGCTCATGACACAGTTCATATAGAGAAAAACCTGAGCGAAAAGCAATCTTCGAAAGAGTGTGAGAACTCATTTCCACAAACTGTCGTTTTCACATCACTTTCTAATTTGTTCGTTTTCTTTTTAATTTCCTGAACAGCTGCTTTGTTGTTGTCGTTCTTCGTTTCTTACAACTTACAATGTGTGTGTTTTGGTGTCGTTTTACACACAGGAGGGACCTATAAAAGTTGCTACCAGTTTTAAATGTTCACCTACATAAGGGGGGTCTGGGGGGCGAAGCTCCCCAGAAGCTCTCAACACTAATGGCAACTTCAGCCCCCCTCTAAAGAAAAATAGTTCCCGCGCCACTGTTCGAGGATAAAGATTCCAAAACCAAAAAATCGATCGTGATTCTCAATTTGCATAGTTTTTTTAATTTTAACCATAGAGAAATAAAACAATTTCACTTTATTGGGTTTAACATGATGTTGATGTATTACGGTAGGCACTTTTACGTATTACACTGCCCGAAAAGGTAACCGCAACCATGCGTGACATACGACATCGCTGATGTTGGGAGCGCTATCATGCGTGACATGACTCAACCAGAGTTGCCAGATTGGGCTACTTATCGCGAATTGGGCTACTTTTAATTCGCTTCGCGACTTGAATTTGAAGGTTTGCGATTTTTTCAAATTTGCGACTTTTTGGGCTACTTTTTACTTCCCAATGCCTAACAAAGATGAAAGTGGAAAGAATCACAGAATAATCGACTTGCACCACATCTCTCACTTTGGAGCGTTTTTACGTTTTTTCTCTTCTCTCTTTTTTGGCAAAAATGGCGTGATGACCCCTTCCACGTGACCACGTGTACTGTTCCTAGCCAATGAGCGAGTAGCGTCTTGCTGAGTTTTACACAGTTGGCCTTGGCCTACTGCACAGTGCTTCCACTTTGAAGGATTTTATCCCGAAAAAGGGATTTTTTAACGTTTCGAAGGATAAAAAAGGGAAATGAAGATCGGAAGGATTTTTAACAATTTTACAAGGAAATTTTGTCTTAAAAAGGGAATTGTTGTTTTTAGCAAAGTTAAAAAAAATTTTATTAATGTTTCCTTTCAATAGTTCTAAAAACGACAGGAATATCGATGATCAGCTGGTTTCCGTCGTCACTCACCATCCGAAACCCCCTCTCACTCTCTTTCCCATTTTCGCCTTTCCGTCGCTTGATTTCTATTCTCGCTATTTTGGGAATTGGACGTGAGTGCAGTGAGTGAGTTAGTTCTCAATTCTTTTAGTTAAAATTAGGTAATCCGTTGATTTACGGTTGAACTTGAGTAGCAATGACAAAATTTACTGAGCTTCGACATACAGTTGGGTATGATAAGCTTATATAGACTAATGGTATCCTTCCGGTTTAGAAAAGTTGTATATAGGGTATGCTTACTTATTATGGTGTCATAATAATAGAGCTAGCTAGGCTGTGTATACGACATGATTGTAGGCTACCGTATGGTGTACTACATAGTCAGACTGAGTCAGTATCATGAATAGGCCTAGTATCCTGAAGTTTTTCATCAGTCTCAGATGATTGTGAAGACGTTACTGTTCCCGACAATTTTCACCAAATCAAACGTCATATAAAAACCGTTCAAGTCTACTGAATATTACGTCATGGAAATTCCTAAAACATGAGCCAAAATTGCACCAGCGTTAATAAGACTTGTGTCAGACCTGTTTAAATCTGTTTGGACCTGTTTGGGCCTGTTTAAACATGAATGCATTGGTTCACTAGCTCGAACACCTGTTGAATGACTTCATAATTGTTTTTCATTATTGCGTCACAGTACTGCATACGTGAATTTGAGATATTGATATCTATTCTGGTCATTCGTAAAATGATTGCTTGAAAGTTGGCCGCTCATTTAACTGTTGGCTTAGTGCTTGCTAGCTGGACAAAAGTTCCGTCTTTTATCCAATTAATCTGTATTGTAGTGACAGTTTTTTTTAGAGGTGTAGGCGTTACACCTATTTTCGATAGCCTCGGGCTAATTTTACTGGAATACACTGTTTGAATAGACGTTTCGAAAGTGTGTTTATTTTTGGGTCATTGCATGCAGACGAACGGATTTGGGAATCTTACGTTACAATTTTCCCACGAAGAGATTATGGTTTACCGCTGTGACCAGTTACTGACAAGGAGAAAAAAGAGATAGCCTCGCCTTATAGAGTTGAACAAGTTAGCGCATCAAGGAAAACCGAACTAAACACAAAAATAAATTTGTTAATCGATGAATAATTCGTTACTGCACATTTACCACCTGTACATTTTCGGTGTTAGGGATAGGTTAGGAGTCCGCGTTGGAAATATGAGAGGGGTAATTGGTAAATGATGTCCAGGACTCCAGGTGGTAAATATCCCAGAACCGACTAACTGACAAGCAGTTTTTTTGGCTGGACAGTGAACAAAGGAAGTAAACCGTGTTATTGTAAAATATGTGCTGCTTTTGTGTAGCTTATAGGCTACTGTTCTAATAAAACAACGTTGCTTCAAGATACCGTTGCTATTGAAAAAATCAAGCTAACCTTCGTAATTTATTCAGCAACTTTATGGTATTAGATTGGGTTTGTCAACTAAATCAACCATGCTAGTGCTTGCAAGGTTTTGTTTTTTGTAGCGATTTGGAAACTGTACCACTTCTTCAATTCACTGGTTTTCTGTTCTTTCAGGTTAAAACGTAACTTAGGTGAGATTAAAATAACTTTAAAGTTGTATTGGCACTTTTTCTAACTTAAATAACGTCAAAAATAACCTCGCCTATGAAGGAACTTTTGAAGGATATCCGACTGAGAAAAAAGGGATTTTTCAGAATAAAAAAGGAAACTGAAGAGGATTTATCAATTGTCAAAAGCAGAAGCGCTGCTACTGTAGCCTATAATCTTTTTTCTGTTTAGTTAATTTAAGGTTGTAAAGTTTAATTGTACAGTAGGAACTGATATACAATGCAATATCTTACAATTGAGACATTTTGGAAAATTATGCAACATACAAAATACAGTTTTCTTTGAAAAAAAAACATCGCGAAGGAATTGGGCTACTTTCAAATCCATTTTGCTACTTTTTTGCTACTTTTTGTAAAAAAATCTGGCAAGCCTGGACTCAACACGTGATTAACTGGTCGTCTTTATCGAAAGATTTTAAAGGTGCACTGCAACGAAAATACATAGCTTTTGTATTTGTAGATCTTTCTGAAATAAAACGTTTTTCAACAATTTTTTTATTTTTTGTGTTACCATTAATTAAAAAACCTAAAAAAACGTTTTTTGAATTGAATGATTCTGATTGGTCAAAATTTTTGATGACGTCATTGGCTGGCAAAGCGGCATCCAAGGTCTATTGTTTTGCGTACAAACACAAGGAACAAATCGCGTAGGCTACCGAAACAGCGAACAATTTTGTGCTAAGGGAGTTTTTACACCCTTAAAATGGTGGCTACTTGTATGGCTCCCGGTTGCACTAACCGGGAAATCGTCAAATCTTTCATCGTTTACCTCTGAATAATGACGACAAGCTGAAGAAATGGATCTCAGCGATGAAACTCAAAAACCCACCTGTAAACAAGTACTGCCGTGTGTGCACCAATCATTTTCTGGCCAACGATTACCAACGCGATCTACAGGCAGAGCTACAAGGCACCAAGTCCAAACACCTGCTCAGTGCTCATCCCTGAAACTGTTCCTTTTGTCTTTGATTTTTCAAGATATGTGAAAGCCACTGTCAATACAGTACAGTACCCACAAAACTCGATCGACCTAGGTACAGGTCTGTGAGTACGATCGGGCGTTTGGATCGAATAGCAAAGCGAGAAAACAACAAGACTTTGAAACAGGTCAGTAGGACAGTAAAACATTGGCAGGGTAGGCAAAGGCATATTAGGCAACTCTGAATACATAGGCTACTTTTAGTTGATATAAACCACTTGGTTCAAGCAAATTATTTTCCTGCATTTTTTTCAATGCAAATTTTCCATCCGACTGCTGTCTGAACTGGTGTTGTCAGAGCACGAATCAGAATGATGTTCTTCGCTGTCAAGTCGCCGTCTTTTTGGTTCAAAGAGAAATCCTTGTCTTGTTTCAGACATCTTGTTTATGCTCAATATACAATGACCTATGCGACGTTTCTAAGGCAAATGCATGAAGCTGTTTACTTGGTTGCCAGCCGATGACGTCACAAGACACATAGCGCCATCAGGTGGCCGATTTTCATTTGGTTATATCTCCCAAACAAAAAGGCATATCAAAAAAAAATTTTGAAAAATATAATACTTAAACACTAAAGAATCACCAAAAAAATTTTAATTTTTCATTTCAGGTCCCCTTTAATACAAAGAAATTTAACTGAATGCATCGCCACAACCAACGTTCAGTGCCGGTCTTAGGGTTTTTTGGGCCCTGTGCGGAATATGCTTTTGTGGGCCCCAATGACAATAATCCAATTCAGTGGCGTAGCTAGGTACTTTGAAAGGGGAGGGGCGGCGGTGGCGGCGTGATCGCCAAAGACGACAACCAGCGGCGGGGGGTCTGGGGGGCCTCCCCCAGAAAATTTTGAAAAATTACTTTGAATTTGGGACATTCTGAGAGCATGTTCAACAAAAATTTAGGTATGAATATTACTGTGAAATGGTGCTGTCCGGTGGCATAGCAAAAGGATAAGATCATGCTTTTTTTGGTATTTTTCGGAAATAAAGCTATGTCTCTACAGTATGTTGAATTTGGATGCAACTTATTTCGTCCCCTGAAATCGTGTAACAAAATTAAATTTCGACTTATTTCGTCCCCTGAAAAGATCGAGAAATTTTGAAATGTTTGCGACAACTCCGATCAGCGATTTCGGCTATGTCGTTTTTTTTCTCGATCTTTTCAGGGTACGAAATGACGAAATAGGTTGAATTCGTTGAGTCTCTATGTTTTCTTGTTGCGAATTCCTTTGCTGAATTCACTTGTTGAATTTTTCCTTTGAAAATGACAAAATTACTGCATTTTCTGAGTAAATTGCGGGCCCCCTAATTTGCGGGCCCTGTGCGATCGCACGGTTTGCACAGTGGCGGCTCGTGCCATGGGGCTGCAGGGCTGCAGCCCCCCCTGAAAGAAAGAGAAAAGAGGGAAAATATGTTTTCCTCTGTGTTTGTCTGACCCGATTACTTTTTTCACTTATGAATTGCGGATCGAAAATGAAAATATTTAAAGTTTCGTTTGGAAACATGGCTTTTGGACAACATTCTCTGCAGCCCATAGACATCTTATTATAGCTAGACCGCGCATCGTCACTTCTCTCGTTTACGATTTTTGAAGAAAGCACGTTCAGACGTCAGCCATTGTTAGTGTACCTATTCCGCGCGTTCGTCAATGCTTTTGTAGGGACCCGTAATGAATTTTCCTTGTTTTTAATTCAATTCAATTTATTTTTCCTTGTCAGAATGTAAAAGAAATGATATTGTGAAAAAGAAATACAGGAACAAAACCAACAAAAGGAAAAGGTGGCAAAACCATAATGGTTTAAGACGTGCATGAAAGGATCTAATATTGCGGTATATGAATCGATAAATATACAGTAGTTAAGCACGGCCACCAAACCTGATACTTTAAAACAAGTAGAAGTAGATGAATTAATTAGTTAAGAATCAGTCGCCTCCTCGTTCCTGAAACAACTGGAGCGCCAATTCTTAAAGCAATGAGAACACGACTGAACACAACTTAACTTTCTACAAAATGTAATTCTCCCATAATATTTCCGTTTCTTTAAAAACTCAGTTGTTTTGAACAAATAATTGACAAAACAAATAGTTTTCTATGCAACAACACAACCGCAGCTTTTACCAGGATTCTGTTCAATAGAGATTGATGGCTTTCGATTTTCTCCGTTGTAGCAAAACGTTGCATTATGACGTAAATTCGTGTGATTTCATCAACAATAACTTTTAAAGAAATAGCTTCAGTTTCAAGTTGCTGTGAAATAACAACTAATAAATATCTCCGCAATTCACCTCTATGACGAAATCTTTATATGATTTCATCTTTGCTGTTCTACAATCGCAAACATATTGTTGGAATTTGTTGATTTTAAATTACATTCCAAACATTTCCGTTTTGTCAGTTTACAAAAAAGCTGCAATTTCGTACATTGCTGGTTATGCTACCAAAATGTGCGCAAAGATAACGTTATGTGCAAGGTGCGCTTTGAACTGAGTTCACACACTTTACCTGTTCAACCCAGCTTCTTATCGTTTAAAGATAGAAGTGGACTTTTTAAACCTTCTTTCAGTGTTGTATATATTTATGAGGAAACTGAATTATGCATTAAACGGTTACTAACTAGCCTACCACAGCTGGGAAATTACCTCTTCGTCCAGGCATTGTGGAAGCTATTGCGGTAGCTGTGCTTGGAAATATAAATCATTTCAAGATATTTACTAATCTCACGGATCATATGTTTGAATGCACCGTTACCGATAATCACATTTTTACGCTAGTCAAAACTGTGTCCAAATGTTATTTAAAAATTAGGTTTTACCACATTGGTAAGGAAACCTGCAAGCAAATACAAGGTAAATTGGTTCGTAAATCGCTTAACAAAACAGTAGCCTACTTTTCAAACACCAATAAACCACTTCCTTTCGACATCACATCAGTAGGCTATTGGTGAATATTTCATTTGTTTTGATTTTTTTGAGCTATACGTTATATCCGATATAATATAGCGTATCATTCGCTTAGGTTTGATGTAATAAACTGTTTGTTGCTATTTTTACAATAGGTTAATCATCAGCTCAGCTTTAACGCCAAATTGAATAAGAGTTATGCTGAACTGCTGGAAATGATGAATTCAGTGTATCATTTACGTGTTCTCGCATCGCAGTGTTTTTGCTTTATATTATAGACTGTATGTATAATTCTGTGCAATTTAACACATGCTTTTATTCATTTCATAGATGAATAAAACCTCTATTACACCAAAGTTCTAAATTATAGTTAACAAAGCTAAAACCTCAATTGCTAAGGTAACAGGGATCAGTTGTCAGTAGATGTTACAGAAAATATATTTCGCACTTATTCAGTGCAACTTCTGTTCTGATGAAGGGCAGTTAAAACCTACACGTAATGTTTTAAATTAACAACACAGTGATGCAATAATGCCATAGTTAACAAGTTAGTTTTCTGCAGAAGCGCAACCAGCTCAGAAATGTTATCGTTAACAGCGCAGCTTTCACGCGAGTTTGAGACACTAACAATGGCCGACGCCTTTTTTTCAATTTCTTCAATCGAAATGCGAGAAGCGCAGTCTAGTTATAATGCTGCAGCCCCAGATTTTGGATTTTAAGCGCTCTGATTGGCTAAAAAATAGCCTTGAAGCTCCACCTCTTTTGGTATTTTACAGCAATTTTTGAATCTGTTGGGGCTGCATGGAAAACAGCCCTCCCTAACCGAATAATTTTACAGACATTTTAAAGTTAGGTTTTGTTTCGCAGAGTAGCGATAAGCCATGAATGCAGGAGTGATAGCTGTAGGGTTAGGGTATTCAACAGGTTATAGGATGTACTAGGGCAAGAAAACAAAAGTGCTAGGACAAGAAACAATTAACTTAAACTGGATCTCGAACCTCAATTGTCGTAGGCTACTGTGTGATGTGCAGTCTGACCATAGAAAGAGCACAACACCTTGCTCTCCTGGGCCACATCTACACCTGCTTTTGCATGAGGATGGGTTTCCTTTATGTCCGGTTTTCTTTCTCCATCCTATTATTATTACGAAGTGGCTATTTTTACACACTTGTTGCCATAGTTACAATCAGGTATTGCCAGAGTTAGGATTAAAGATAGGAAGGGTTAATTAAGGTAAGGGTTAAAGTTAGGATTAGGAATAAGGTTAGGGTTTTGATCTTTGCCCAGTTTTGATCTTTGCATGTGACTTCATGCTGCTGAAGGACCACTTTGGTAGGCCTACTGTATGTATGATATTGATAGTTGGTATAGCATTTCCTAGGGCAAGGAACTTAACGATAATTGTCTCCACTCAGTGATCCGTCAGGAGTGATATATATGGATATTCTTATTTTGACTCTGAATCTACATTCATTTAAAAATTTGACTATGATTTCATTTGTCTTAACAGGTTTATGCTATAATAATTTACACTTTAATTGGAACATTTTGCAATTTATATACAATGGATAATTTTGTAATGTCATTGAAAAAAATTAGGTTTTTCCAGTTGCCTTTACAAGAAAAACTTAGCATCAAAGCACAAGGAAGACCCACTCCAAACCTTGACATTTTCCAATCATCCACCAGTAGAGGTAACCCTTATGCAAGGAAGTTTAACAGAAATGTGTATGATGATCATGACTGGCTGTGTGGCTGCAACAGTGAAAATGATTTCTTTTGCTTTCCCTGTTTACTGTTTGGTGGAGATCAAGAACATTCCTGGACCAAAGTAGGTGTGAAAGACCTGAAACATCTAAGTAGAAAGACAGAGAAGCATAGTAGATCAACTTTCTACAATCTACATCAGGGGTCACCAACCTTTTTTGCATGCGGGCCACGTTGGCACTAAGGAGAGCTGTGGCGGGCCGCACTAATAAAATTTTAGGTAGGTTGACTCTTATCCTAGAAAAGAACGCATTTCGTACCCCATATCCAGCGTTACATGTTGTTACTATTTATCTTAGAATACCGTAGCAACAAAATTAGTCGAACAACGCTACTGCCAGGCCAAGCTCCTTTAACAACAGTTTTGACTTCTTTAACACGCCTAATAAACGAGGCCAATTGTTTTGCGCACTTGTAGCGAGGGGAAAGGTTTCATTGAACATTCATCGCCAAGCAAGAGTGGTGTTGTCACTTCGCTTCACAAAAGATATCTTGCAATTAACAGTTTCAGTAACCAAAAAAATGTTTAACACATCGCAATATAGGCAACAACAGTGACCTGCTAACATATCAGCGAAAAATAGGCTCCAATACCAGGAAGAAAGAAACCAGGCACCATGAAACAAACGCTTGTGAAAATCACCGAAAAAACGTTTCTATCGTAACTCATGAACAGTGTTCCCTCTAAAAAAGCAATGAGTTGGGTTTTCATCCTTTTTGTGGGAGTCTATAAAATCGTTTTTCTTTGATTATTAGACAACTGTCACTTGCGGTGCTTATCAGCATGGCAAGAATTGTTGATTAACAACATTTTGCAGTACTAAGCTAAATATTTTCATAATAGGCTACAACCAGAAGTTGTCTTATGAAAATACAACCATAATACAACCAGAAGTAATACAACCAACACCTGTCAGGAGATATTTTATTTTCTTGATACAATCAGAAAAAGTCTTTAAATTTATATATAATATTTGGCCAATTTATTATAAATTGAGTTGGCACACCGACCTACTTTGCTAACAAAAACTTGCTTAAAGGAAACACTGCTCGTGAAACACAATAACGGTAAAACGCTCACTAGTGTTTACATGACATTTACAAACTTAAAATAAGCAACCCTATGCTCACAGGACAATTTCGAAATTCGAAGACAGACGTTTTAATCAACCACTGGGACGGTGTGGCTGGACATCGCATTGAAATAACTTTAGGCGACCCTCAGCTACAACTACAATCTGATTGGTCAGTCGGTGAAATCGTATGCAAAGCGCAAATATGCTTCCCGGAAAGTATTTTTATCTTCATGCTCTTTAACTTCTAAAGAAAAGTATTTTTGGTTATACTTGTACGCTGATACCTTCTGCGGGCCGCAGCGATACAGCTTGGCGGGCCGCATGCGGCCCGCGGGCCGCCATTTGGTGACCCCTGATCTACATGAACAGCACTTTGAGCCTTTCAGTGCTTGGCAAAGTTAATATTGCTACACTTATAGATTCTGGATACCGGTATCAACTCTCCATTACTAAACATAATGAAGAAGTAATGAAAAACAGAACAGCATTGTCAAAGATTATAGATTGTATAAAATTTTGTGGCAAATTTGAATTGCCATTAAGGGGACATGATGAAAGTTAAGGCTCAAAAAATCCTGGTGTGTTCATGGGGTTAATTGATTTTGCTTCCAATCTTGACTCACGCTTCCAAAATCATTTTAATTCTGCAAAGGTATTCAAAGGTACATCCAAAACTATTCAAAATGAGCTTTTAGAAACAATTCTTGAGCTTTGCAAAAGCAAAATCAAAGAAGAAATATCACAGTCTGAGTTTGTAGCAATCATGTGTGATGAAACTACTGACATCTCAGAGAAGACACAGATGGTAATTGTACTATGGTATGAAAGTCATGGGAAGCCTGTTGAAAGATTTTTTTTTAATCCTGCTAACCAGACAGCAGAAGCTCTGTCTTCAATCCTATTTCAGGAATCAGGAACTTGAAGTTTCCAAACTTGTAGCACAAACTTATGATGGTGCTGCTGCTATGAATGGTGCAAGAAATGGTGTGCAAGCAAGAATCAAGCAAGTATATACAGTATAGCAATTCACACTTTGTCCATTGTTATGCACACCAGCTAAACTTGGTTATACAAAAAGCCACTTCGCAGAATACCGGTGTCAGAGTCTTTTTTAACAGTCTTTCGGGAATCCCAAGTTTTTTCTCCAAATCTCTTCAAAGAATGGCTGCTTTGGACTAAGTTGGCGTATTCAAAGGCGTATTCCTCGCCCATTAGCAACACGATGGAATTTTAAAAGCAGGACAGTGAATGCTGTATCTGAGGTAAAAGACGCACTTATAGAATGCTGCTCAACTTTGGAACAAAGCAACTCTTCAGTGACTGGCTTTGCTGCTGCTGGTATAAAACGAATGAGCCTCATAGATCCAAAATTTGTGTTTTGGTTAGATCTCTTTTCGAAAATCATGCCTCATGTTGACATACTGTTTGCTTAGCTGCAGTCTGTGGAGCTTGAGTCATTTAAAGTGCAGTGCTCACAAGATAATTTTCTGTCAGCAATACAAAGAGTAAGGGAAGGCATTGCTGCAGAGAATGAGTCACCTTCACCCACACGGAGAATGCCTGAATCCCAAATAATTGATGCTAAAGAAGTATGTGATGTTGTCTTAATGCAGTGTCAAGAAAGGTTCAAGTTCACCAATCATCTTGAAGCAAGCAATTTATTTAATTTGAAAAATGCTTCACAATGTGCAAGACAGTTTCCAGAAAAAGCTTTAGAAAAATGATGTGAAGCATACCCTATGCTATTTAAACTATTAAAGACCAGCTTAAACCGGAGCTGTCTGTTCTCTATTCCAGAAATGACATGCATTCAGTGAGTGGACTTGTGCAGCTGCTTTCATTGCTAAACCTGGAAGGAATGCAATCAACTTTTTTTAAAGTAATAAAGCTAGCTAAAATTTACTTACCAAGCTCCAATGTCAACAGCAGAACCAGAACGTTGCTTTTCGTCACTAAAAAGGATTAAAACCTTTTCTTGCAGCACCATGTGTACTGAAAGACTTTCTGCATTAGCCATGGTGTCAATAGAAAATAGCTTGATAACTGAAACCAAAGATTTCAATGAGAGGGTAATTGACCATTTGCCAATGCAAAAAGTCGCCGAATGGAATTTATCTATAAATAAAGGTCAGCTGTCCTTTGCATGTGATGCTCAGTAATGTGTAGCAAAGATGAAATGTGAGACTTATGGCTTGAGCGAGATCAATGGTTAATGGTTATGAGTGACTTATACTTTGCCATCCAGTGGGCATTTATACTTGTGATAGAATTGAGATTTTGTCCTTCTGTTTTGTGATACATGCAGAGTTGCTAGCTGGCTTCAGCTGGCAAAAGATAATTTTGTAGGAAAGAATAAAAATTGTTAACTTTTAAGCATTTTTAGTTCTGGAGCAGTGGGTATATAAATACAGGGTGCTCCAAAAAAGATGTAGTTACGGTTACATAGCCTATACTGCGTGTATACTGCAATATACTGCGTGTGTGCGAAGATCATGCACCTTGGAATGAGATCGTTTTTAACTGCAAAAAGTTGTTTGCTATGTGTTTTCTAACTAATCACTTAAAGTTAAATTTAAATCCAATTTTATGGCTCAACGTAAGTCAAATCAAATTTGTAGATAGCGTCAGATATTTGCGTGTATTTCTTGACACGGCAATGTGTGATGACAAGGATGTAAACCGACAAGTGCGATCATTATACTGTTTTGCTAATAAATTAAAATCAAAATTTTACAAGAGCTCCAGTGAAGTTAAAAATGTTCTTTTTCATTCATATTGTACCCCAATGTATGCGTGTCACCTTTGGGAAAATTATCACCAACGTGACATTAATCACTTGCGTGTTGCATTCAATAATGCATTTAGAATTATTCACAATTTGTCCAAACATTATAGCGTACGTGAACATCAAGTCTTGTGTAACATTTGATGCATTACAACGGAAATGTGCCTTTTCTTTTGCTGGAAGATGTGAATGATGAATCATCGTCAAACTGTATTGTTGCTTCCCTGATGATGTCTGACTGCTATCGCAACTCAAATTACCTCCTTCATTACAAAAACTACTACAAAACTACCTACCACTATCATCTATGCATGCCGTTACCTAGCCTTGATGGCTGCTATGGCACAGAAGTGATATCAACATTCATCGATAAATAAAGTTTAAATTTATTTTTATAGTTGGGTGTTTGAACAGATTAAGTATGATGTTTCATTTTGAATTGATTTTGTTTCGCTCGTTTAATTTGTGTGATAGGGATCGCATGATCTGAAATGGACGACTGATTAATTAATTTATTGCTTACTTCAGCGTCATTGCTGTGAATGTACTTCTGTTTGTCTTTTGTTTCTGTGTATTTTTTTTTGTGTGGATCGTTTATGGACATTCGTGTCCGATGCCGGCGATCGACAATAAATATTTGCAGACAACAAACTAAGCGAACTATTGAGAAAACGACGAAGTGCATAGAACATAGTTTCCTTTGTATTTAGCACTTATTTTGAATATATAAATTTGAAATATTAGTACTTTTCAAGCTATACAGCAGCATTTTTGACTGTTATTCCACTCCCAAATTTCTTTTGAAAATGCTCTCAAAATGCACCAAATTAAATGTAATCGTAAAAAATTTTCTGGGGGAGGCCCCCCAGACCCCCCGCCGTGGGTGTCGCCTTCGGCGACACGCCCGCGAAGCTCGTCTGATATCGCCCTCCAACAATTCCTGGATATACCAACTTGCAGCCCCCCCAATTCAGGAAGTCACCAGCCGCCACTGGGTTTGCACATCCCAAAGACCGGCACTGCAACGTTGCCTAATGGTTAGGGCAGAGGAGTAGTAATTTCGATTGCAAGGGTTCGATTCCCACCCTCTGCTAATACTATTTTTTCTGCAACTGAACTGAGTGCAAGAAGAATCGTAGTGACTGCAAACAATGGAGTTTATGAGAAAAGTTGTGACTAAAACACCAGTAATGTCATATACGATACGCATGGTTGCGGTTACCTCTTCGGGCAGTGTAATACGTAAAAGTGCCTACCAAGAATTACATACACAAATATAACATAATTAAAAAAAAAAATCTTTTTTTAATTTCAAACACAAAAATGCAAATTTTTAATAAGCTTTTGGCAACATCTTTCTCTTGGGCAATCAATCGTAACAATTAAACAATAACATGCAAGTGGCCGCCAAGGTTGCCAGGTTGGCCTTTATGGGGCCAACTTTCAGAAATTTGGCCTTTTTGAAAGCCAGTTTGCTCCCCAATTTTGGGTTGGCTCTTTGGCCTTTTTCAAAACCAGTTGGTTCCTTAAATTTTAGTTTGGCCGTTTTCAAAGTATGAAAAATTTTAGCTTTTCAAACAAAGTTATCTAGATGTGCCCTGATCGGAATCATATTTTGTGGTTAATATCTATATAATACTATTCAATTATATACCTGTGTTTAACTTACATGTTTTTATAGGAGGAACACTTAAATGGTTGTACATAAGTGCTGTAATCTTTAATATGGCTAGTTTAACAAGAACTTCGTACCTGTTTCGTTTCACAAAAACTTTATCCTCATCCCTTAGAAGTTCAGTATCTATTTCTCAAGCCTCATCAAAGTGTTTTATATCAACTGAGGTTGTCAAATCAAATGCCACACCAAAATTTTTATACCAAGTATGTAGTTAGAACAATACTGATTTATTTAACTTGCCAGTTGGTAGAGCTGCATTATTTATCTTTCGTTTATTTTTGGTAAATATTATTTATTATTATTATTTATTTGCAATCAGACTCAAAGTCCATAGAATTCAAATTTTTAACAGTCATCACACAAAACATCAGACTAACACAACATCAAGCAGGCTACATCAAACAACGTACAAAATACTGTTGTAGTGAATATAAAATGTAGAATTAAAGTAGCAATCAGAAGACATAACATTGCGCAAAAGTGGATTAATTGATCTTTTGCAACGTTCTACAACTGCATAGCAATTTTTTCTTAATAGAGCATCAAATGTTAACATGTCGTTCTGTACTAATATATATAAATATATACCAATAAAATAAACTATTTCTGTATAGTAGGGACCCGCCAAAAATGATACATCACATATGTTATAGTAACCTAGTTTTCACTTCCCTGCAGCTGTGCCGTCTGGGTGAAGGCTCTTTGTAGAAAACCATTGTTTTGCATCTGCTTGGATGTAGATGTTATTAGATATTATCACAAAACCTTTATTGCATAACTTTTGGTTATCACTAACTGCAAGTTTTTGCAACTTTTTTTACAGTTTCAAACTGCTTACAGTTAACAAAACTTAAACAGAAAAATAATTCGAGTCATTTTCTGAAATTTTACACTGATTTTTTTTCATTTTTACATGCAACTTTGAACTGTAACTTTTTCCAAGTAATATATATGCTAAAAGGGATAAAGAAAATTTATTTGTGTTCACTTTTAGCAGGCCTCGAAACTGAAGGCGGCCATCGCAGCCATTGCCGCGATTAACCTACAAAAACCAACATTTTGTCCGCCGGGTCTCGCCCTTCCGTCGGCCGCATTTGTCCGCCATGAAGTTCTGATAAATTTTTACGCAAATGGCCTTGTGAATAAAGTACTTTGCCACTTATAATCACAAAGGATTAGAAAGCACCCGATAAATCACAATACACACTGTCTATGCTTGAATTGTTATTATTGATTGACCCAGCAGGACGGTGATGTCTGACATAAGCAAGATGCAAGTGACATCACAATATACTTTATTCAGTCTTCGAAATTAGCGTCGGCAATGCGTGAATGGATCATTCAACGTTGTTATATGTCAAATTAATGTAAAACAAACATAAATTTCTTATTGGGCGTTGTTGTTACGCAATGTAACACGCCGAAAAATTAAATCGATTTGTGCTGACTCGAACGTTGAATCAACCTAAAATTAACTTACTTTTCTCCCCGTGATTTATTTAACTTGAATTACTGTAACAGTGTGTGATGTGCGTATCTTGTTGCTCGCTTCATCACTACTTTTGGTATTATTACATCACAACAAATCAAACAGTGCGGTCGTGATAGACTACTCTAGTATATTTTTCGCTTCTCGTTTTACATGTTTTAGTACAATTGTTTCGTAATAAACGTTTACAGCAATTGCCGAGGCAATTTCAACTTTTATCGTTTGGCCTCGGCAACGTTTCTGCCGAAGTAAAAATGTGCTAATTTTGAAGACTGTACGTTGATGCGTGTTGAAGTTCCGATGGCCGCCATGTGCTTGTGATTGGCCGCCGAACAGCTTGCTTCAGTCGGACATGTTTGGCCGCCGAAAAAAAAAAGTTGTTTCGAGGCCTGCAGATAGTGACCTAAAACCGTATCGTACTTTACTTGTCTGTGTTTTTACTGTTGTTTCTTACAACTATATCATCAAGGTTGCCAGATTGCGCTCAAATTACTCATTGGCGTCGATATTTTACTCACATAAGGCGATTCCAGGGGGACAAAAAGTCCCCGCTGAATCTGAAAGCATTTTCTAAAATTTTCCGTTTTTAGGCTAAACGATTATAATTCACTATTAGTGCACCCACATGTCAGTCTGTTGCGATTGTAGTGCAACATTTAGCACACTCTTTAGTTTGGCTGCAATTGCGCAAAGTTGACCTAACACCATGGGGCCTGGAAGACACAGCCTTCCAAATCGGCGTCAGCAATTGCCGGCAGCTGAGGCAAATGCCAAACTAAAGTAATCGAACAAAACATGAATTCATGAATTGCGTCTGCAAAAAAGTACCGGCACAAATTTTGAAGACAGTGTACTGAAACCCAGTCAGTAAGTCAATTTTTTTACATTGGTTAAACGCCTGTAATAAACGTTGAGTCAATGTGAACACAAGAATGATGTCCGTCAACAATTGTTTACCTAAGTCGAAAAAACGTGTCCAGTAGCGGAAAGGAAACTTGTAACTCACGATGTGAGCGTCAGTATCATTAAAAACAGGTGGTCAAGTGCATTGGCGTAATTTTTTTTAAAAATTTGACAAAATTAGGGGTGCTCTAAGTTATCTTATGAAAATCGTCAATATAGGCTAATCAATTGAAAACCTGACCGATGGAAAATGTTAAAACAAATGACTCAATCTAATAGTAAATTCAACCATGTTTACTGTTTAGCCTACAGGCCTCGAAATTTGTACTTTTTTTCCGGCGATCAAGCATGTCCTGCCGGACTGGCCCTTTCAGCGGACATTTAATATCTCAACCGGACATATTTTTTGCATACGTAGATTTTGCACAAAATTACACTACAGTATTGTGTAGTCGTGTTTGTAGAAGATTTTCTACAACAGAATAACTCTGCAATGGTTGATGGCTTAATTAACCGACCCTGAAGTATACTGGAGCAGATTGCTTGCAAATAAATCAGTGCGTTAATGACAGTCGTGTAATGACGCAATAAACACAATTGAAAACAACAATCCAAATTTCCTTATTACGAAAGCAACTACGATCACTTATTCCGTGGTTTTCGCGTTATAAAATCGTTGTGCCGAGCGATTACTGCTGGCGCGGGGTCGTAAATCTCCAGCTCAGGACGGTCCAGACAAATGCGCAATAATGTTAGCCCTCAATGGTGTTAGTGTTAAATTTCTATCAGTATCAGCGTGAATAAGGTCGCCACATTCGCCTGTGCACGTGCGGAACCCAGCTGAGACTTGCTTCTCTGTGACGTTTCTTTTTAACAAACGATCAATGTAACGCAATAATCCTAATTGTTAAAATTAGAATACATATCCTGCCGGAAATTTCAGACAACTTTATTTCAAGGCAACAGTGCAAGGCGTTGAAATGATGTAAAAATGGCTACTTTTGCCATCAGCTCGTTAACAACGCTACTCTAATGTGATCTTTAAAGCAATTGCCTCTACTATTAATTGTTTCAGCTCCGTATTTGTTCGCGTTAAACAAACAATTGTAACAATTCAAATTTAAAATATATTTTTGCTGCATTAGCTCTATTTTTGTCAAGAATTTTGCGGCGGTCATTTATGACCGACCAATGAGTCGGCTTCGGCAGACATTCAAGGTCATTCCGGAGGTCATGTCCGCCATGACCGCCGGAATTTCGAGGCCTGCAGCCTACGTCATGAAACGTCGAATCAACATAAAAGAAGATAACTTTGTCATATGTGTAATCGAATAGACTGCAGCGGTATGTCAAACGATCAGATAGAAATGAAAACAAGTATTACATGCGAGGCGAAAGTGATCTTACATTGAATATTGAAATATATTCGACTTTAATTTGTTCACGTCTGCCTTATAATGCGGCTTGCTATAAATTAATCACATCCAAATTTGTTTCTGCGGGTCGTTGTCTTGGAAACAAACTCCGTGACAAGTTCTTCCATGTTTAATTTCTCCGCCAATTCGTGATGACTACCTATAACGGCCAAATTGTTCAATCGTTGTTGCGTTTGAGTGCTGCGAAGGTAGGTCTTCAAGCGTCGTAATAACGAAAAGGAACGTTCGGCTTCACAGGAAGAAGTCGGCATAACAATGTAAGTTACCAAAGCTGCATATATATTTGGCATTATATCGACCATTGACGGCTGTGCAATGAATTTCTGACGTAGCGTATTCACTGTCACAACATCACCGTCACGTTTGCAACAAGCGAACCACTGTTTGCGTTCACGCAGCAAATCCTTGCGTTCCCAGTCACCATCATAAAATTTGGTTACTTTCGTAACATCGGCTTCTTTCATTGTGGGATTCTCTAGCAGCTCTCGTAGCAAATTTGCCATTCGGTATGATAAAGAAGGGAAACGGCTAACGATTGCATCTGACGCCGTTTGCAGAATGTTTTTGTAGACGTTTGAGTAGAAAACAGCAATTTCGTCTTCTGAAACGGTGAAGTTCTTGCGAGACTGCCGGGGAATTTTGGGGAGATCTAACCTCAAGTCACAAGCATATGATTTGCATTCTTCGTAAAATGATGTAGCATTATCTGCAGAAGAGCTATCGGCAGTCAGAGTCTCTACAAGCGATTCCATCCAACCGCTAACATCACCAGCTACTACGTTCCTACCTTGACAAGATTTGTGAACTGGGTGAATAGTTTGGAAGAGATGTTGTAGCGAGCGAAGTCCAAAGTAGTTGCAAAATCTTTCCAAGCTTTGCAAGTGGCCAACAGCTCGACCGCGAATGCTCCCAGAGACCCAGACTGTGACATGTCATTCCCAATTTCTTCTAAAAACTCCAGAATAGAGGGATATTGGCTCAAAAAGCAGTTCAAGGCGTCCAATCTTAACACCCATCTTGTATCGCTGAGTGGTTTGATTTGACTCACCTTGCTTATATTAGGATCGGAGTTTGTCGCCAATATTCCCTTGAAAATACTCCAACGTTTTGGTGAATCTCGTATAAAATTTATAACTGCGTTCAGGAGTGTCATCGCTTGACTGGCAATGATGTTGTTATGACAGGCATCCTGTACAGCTAAATTTAATTGATGGCCACTACAGTGAAAATACAAGGCCTTATGATTTTTATCGGCAATGCGTTTTTGAAGACCGGTTACCTTCCCTGCCATATTGCTCCCTCCGTCGTACCCTTGTCCTCTCAATTGGTTGAAGTTGAGGTTATACCGCAAAAGAACATCATTGATGATTCTATAGAGTGATTCCGCATCTGTTTTCGGTGTTTCGTAAAAACCCACGAAAACTTCATCACTTTCTAAAGAGCTTGTGCAGTAACGGAAACATATACTTAATTGTTCTTTGTTGGAAATGTCCGATGTTTCATCGGCTATAATGGAAAATACGTACTTATCAATATTGTAAAACTTATTGACTCCCAGAGATTGACTTCGGATGTTAAAGATCACTTGACGGATAATTTTGTCCCCGATAATTTTGATTATTTCGTTTTGAATTTTTGGTGAAAGGTATTTATCACAAGCATCTGATGATAGGTAAGACATTACTTCATTGTTATAAATCCCAAGGAGCTTCAGGAGATTCCAGATGTTGGATGAAATCTTTTCATCGCCATGTCCCCGTAATGGTGTACATGATTTTCCACAGAAAAGAATAGCATTAAAAATAGCTGATAATGCAACCCTGTTTTTGCGTTGCTCTTCTTGGGTGCGACTGCAAATTCGTGCACGGTTGTGTGAATCACTGAGGCTGATCTGTACAAAACAATAATATTTAATAGTAGCCTACAGTTAATTTTCAAGCTTATTTTTTATATGTTGCGCTGATATTCATCTTGACGAGGCCTCTCCGCATATTGATTACAAAACTTCATCACTTGAGCGTCTTTTAACTGTATTAATATGCCTGGTGGGCCACCAGGCTACTACCACAATACCGTACGACATTACTACTACTATACCACTCTACTACCACCACCAGTGGTGGCAATTATCACTTATGCTAACTTACGTTTAGAACATTTGTAGATTGTTGATGTAAATCTGAATTTTTGTGCTTCTCTAAAGAGGAGGTTCCTTTGCGAAAAGTTTTCCATGCTGAACGTCTCAATATCCATGGCGTTGATGTGCCGACATTGACACGTTTATTCGCAGTGGCCCAGTAACAGAAGGAACAGTAGCAGCTTCCATCATCGTTTAGTCTTAACCAGTTATATTGAGAAAACCATTCTTTTTGCGCGGATCGATCTCCGTTGTCGTTTCTTGGCATAACTTCCGGAAATTTTGTGAGAGGAGAAATATCGGGCAAACTATGCGTATCTACTTCCGTTTGATTTTTGCAGCTGTCAGCTGATGAACCTGGGTTACTACTTGTAGGCCTACTTGCTGCTTCATTAGCGCTTGGGCGAGGCCGCTTGGGCGCAAAAAAACCTGCAATGCTTGTCTGATTTGTTTTTTTCATCTTAATAACTCTTGGTATCTGAAATACAATCTCTGATTCTTGATGCAACTGATTTGGATTACAACTAGCTTGAAATGAGATTTTATTCGACTCTGACTCCTTTATCGTTGAACTTTCTTTCATTAACTATCTGTTGCGTCACAAACGAACCCCTGCGGCTTCGCCGTTACATATTGCATCGACGGGAAACCAATCGATTTTCCAACCAGAGCCAGACAAATTGTTTTCTCTCGAACGGCACTTCTTGACGCAGTGCGCGTGTTTGTGCTTAATTGTTACAATCATGTCTGCCTTTGATATGTGTGGCGCTGCGTGCCACCCACAAATGTAAAACACTGAAAATATTGCGCTTTGGTAAAACGACTTTCAAGAAAGAAAAAAAAACGTTATTTAGCAATGCAAATTTCCATTTGAATCGGTGTATTTTGTATGCAAACCAGGGCCCAGGGGTGCTCTCGCATTTATATTGTTACCTCAGATTTTCATTTTGGGGTGCTCAAGCACCCTTCGCACCCCCGAAATTACGCCTATGGTCAAGTGCAAGTTCAAACAAAACTAGGTCAGTAAAGTGTGCTACAAAGACCCCCATGACGTTCTTGAAGCAGAGATTTTCGTAATGTGTAAGATTTCACTCGAAAAAAAAAATATTCAATGGTCTTGAGTCGCAAATATAAATGTTGCGGCTTTGACGTTTTCAACATTTGCTTCTTCGATTTCCGTATCGAAAACGCCACACAATTTAAAAATAGTTACGCAAGTTACTGTAAACAATGAAGATTGAATATATTGCCTTTGGTGGTGGGTGTGGTTTTCACCTTTTTAAGCATTTTTATTGGTTTTCTGTAAGATGTTTTTTTTTTGTGATCAGTTGCCTGCATTAACGACGTCTATTGCAGCTATTATTACCTAGCACAGTGGTTTTCAATCTTTTTTGAGCCATAGAACCCTTTATCTATACACTAAAACATTCTTCCGGTGCCCAGACGAAATTTTATATATAATAATGCAATAAAGTAAACAACAATTGATTCACTTTCATTTTTCTCAGTGCGATATCTCAGTGCGATTTCCTCATCCGCCGCACAGGTATGGCCAGTACCAACCAAATACATCCCAAGATGGAACTTCCGGAAAGCGGACTGGGAAAAGTACAACGACCTTGTAGAGCAGCAATGTAATCAGATTCCTGAAGCAAACACCGTAGGAGTGGACGCAGCATACAAAAAATTCTGCCAACACCTCATCAAGGCAGCCAAGTGATCTATCCCAAGGAGCTGCAGGAGAAATTTCATCCCAACGTGGGATAACAAATGTCAACAAAAATATGATATTTTTATGTCATCCGAACATGGCTTGTTAGCTGCGGCAGCCGCTACTCCGCTACTGACTTAACAGACTGCATCAACAGGAAAAAAAAGAGATAGATGGGAGGAATCCGTCGCTGGAATAGACTTCACCCACTCAAGCCGTAAAGCCTGGTCAACGCTCAGCCGCCTCACAGGCAGGACCACGAAACCAAAGCCATGCCCTATAATGGCCAACTCCATAGCGAAACAACTTCTCGCAAATGGCCAATGTCAAGGAGCTGATAAAGCGCATGCCAGAGCAGTGAAAAGTGAAATCAACCAAGTATGGAAGGTACCCAGTTCAAGCTGTTTCCTATCTACCTCTTTTAACATCTCTGAGTTGGACGCAGCCATCAAACACCTAAAAACTGGCAAATCACAAGGCCCAGACAAAATCCCATCAGAGCGAATTAAACATATTGGACCACTCGCAAGAGAGTAGCTGCGACAGTTCATGTCATTCTGCCTGAAGAAGTTGCTCCTCCCAAAGATCTGGAGGAAAGCTAACATCATAGCCATTAGAAAGCCAAACAAGCCAGCTGATAACCCTAAAAGTTACAGGCCCATTTCCTTGCTCTGTGTGACATACAAGTTACTTGAGCGTCTCTTACTGAGCAGACTCGAATCAATTGTTGACCCAAAACTGCCAAAAGAACAAGCTGGATTCCGACGCGGCCGATGCACAACTGACTAGGTTGTCAAGCTTACTGATGACATCGAAAGTGGTTTTGAAGCCCGTGAGAAGGTGGGTGTTGTCCTAGTGGATCTTACAGCAGCCTGTGACACTGTGTTGCACCGTGGTCTTACTATGAAACTATTACAACTCATTTCTGACCGACACATGGTTAAGTTTCTGGTAGAGACTAGAGACCATCTCAAACCGTACCTTCATACTGCATACCAACAAGGAAAAACCCAGCAGACCACGTCGCCTGAAAAATGGCATCCCCCAAGGGTTAACAGTTAACACTATCGCCACTTCTATTTAATATCTATATAAGTGACCTCCCATGCACTACTACATCGCAACAGTATGGCTATGCGGATGATTTAGCTCTTCTATACGCTCACAGGAACTGGCGTGAGGTGGAAAGAAAACTTGAAACTGACCTGAAACTAGTGGCTGACTATCTGGACAAGTGGAGGCTCAAACTGAATGCGTCAAAAACAACAATCTCCGCTTTCCATCTAAATAATCGGTAATCTCAGCGTCAACTGTCTGTCTCGCTAAAAGGAAATCCTTTACCATATACTGCAAACCCAACTTACCTTGGAGTAAAACTTGACCGGCAGTTGACCTACAGACCCCACATCGAGTCACTCCGTGCCAAGGTTACCTCGCGAAATAATCTCTTGAGAAGCCTTGCAGCTGAACAGGATGGGGAGCCCGAGCATCAACCTTGCGTACAAGTGCACTAGCCTTAGTCTACACCAGTGTTTCTCAAACTTTTTTAGTCCATCGCCCCCTTTTCGTTATTGAAATAAAATTTCGCCCCCCTAACTCTGTCAAGTAAAATAAACATTGATAATAGAGTGTTAGACAAATTTAGTTTTGGGAATTTAATCAACGAAATTGACAGTAACATGAATACATGATAATGTTCAATGAGATGGATGAGCTTGGCGACTTTTACAAAGTTTTGAAATGTTTAGCAACATCTTCGTAAGATAGAGTCGAAGATCATCCCGTTTATGAACTAGCAAGCGTTTCTTTGCTTTGAAAGCATCAATGCCACAGCCGAAAACCCCTTTTCAACCATATGTATATGAAGTAGGAAACGACAAAATCCACATTCTAGCTTCTTTCCAGAGAAGCTCATATTTGCCAGCAACCTGGCACCAAAACAAATCGCATCGATCATTTCTGAATTTAACTCTTGACTCATCATCTGTATGCATATCAATGAACTGCTCTTGAAGTTCCACTTCTACAGTATGTCTGTAGGTTCGGTAGAAAAGGGTTGTACCACCCAGTTTAGAACATGGAGGTCCACGAGATCTGGAAAGCGAAGTTTCATGTCTTTATGAAGCATGTCTAAATGTGAGCAGTATTTTTTCCGTTGTTCTTCTGTAATAACATTCTCGCTCAAATTGGAAAACTGAGTTAAAGACATTTTGATCTGCGTTTTTATCTTGTTGACGCATTTTATCACAATATTTAGTGATTCATGCAGTTCAGGACTAAGCTTACGGGCAACTAAATGCTGACGGTGAGTTACACAATGTATATGAAGGGCTTAGAAGCAGACCGGTCTAAACCACAAAAACATTATTTTGAGTAAATCGCAATTTAAGTATTTTGAGTACCAAAAAATCGACAAACAATACACACAACAATGCTTGCAAGTTTATTGGATATTGTGACAAGCCTCATCCGTTATCCACTGAATGTTTCAAAAAATCGCAATAACTACTGAACAAAATACAAAAATACGGTTAGACCATTGTGGCACACATTGTAACATAACAATACAAACTACAAAAATGCTGTTAGACCATTGTAGCATACATTGTAAGTTACAATTTTGGGAGTTCTATCTACAGTTGGATCTTTTAAGGGCTGAAGAATATTTAGGTTTGGCAGAAAAACTTTACCAAAAGAAAGTGTCAATGCATTTAAGGAATAAAAGCAGTTCTATTGTGAAAAACTTTTGGGATATCATTAACTCACACAACTTTCCTCTAATCATTTTCGTTTTCATGATCTGCTTCGTCTGGTAGCATCTCATCAAGATCCTGATCTGCAGAACTACGCAAGTTCTTATAGAAATCGTAATTGACAGGAGGAACATAATCCAACAAATCGTTGATATCTTTTAGTTTTAACGGGTTAATCAGCACAGGCTGATCATGAAGACGATTGAGAACTGCCACACCATTGGCTGGTCGACCACGACTTTGACGCTTTGCCAAATCCAATACATTTCATTCAGTAATATCAGTCAAGTTGTACTTGAAATACATTAAACTTGGTGATTCACTGACAAGTTTGATCCATTGAATTTTTAACCACTCCACCTTTCTGCCACCAGTATCCCTTTTTCTGATCACCAGTTCTTTTTTGTAATCACTCACACCAATAAAGTCTTCTGAAGACATGGGAATAACGTTGAAAGATTTTTTTCCTGTTTGCCTCTGCAACAATGTCCATCCACTGCTGCGGAATGTAAACATTCTCATGACGCTTTTTCGCGGTTTCTACTTTTGCAAAGTCACTATCGTTCGAAAGATAACTATGGCCAGAAACCATGAATTTGTGATTGACTTCTTCAATACCAAGTCTAGCTACTCCATAACTCCACAAAAGAACAATATTAATATTTCTGTTTTGGCCACCACAGGAATCGCTGTATGCATGAAATTATTGAAAAAATATTGAAAATAGCCAAATTTGCAAATAATGACAACTGACAACCCTGAAGCATTTGCACAGCAGCTGCTTTGGCTCAAGCGCAGGTGAAAAATTGTAGCTTAGACCGCTTTGGCTCAAGCGCAGGGAAAAAATTATGGCTTAGACCACTTTGGCTCAAGCAAATATGAAAAAAACCGAAGAACTTGAAATTAGTCTGCTCATTTCGCCTTCACATACACGTGATAACGGTTAGACCGTTATAGCATAAACAGATAATATCGATATCTGTTGAATGGCATCTTTAAATCAAATTTGACATTTTTGGGGTTAGACCGGTTTGCCTCTAAGCCCTTCATATATTGCAATAAGTCCAGGAGTTGCTCTTTTCATCAGTGCAATGAACCCTCGATACTTTCCAATCATTGCCCAAGCACCATCAGTTGCGCATTGTAGAATATTCTTCAGTGGATCCCCTTCTCTTCGTAGAAGTTTTTCACTGCATTAAAGATGCTTGATGACCGCATATCTGTAGGAAGACTGAGCGCAAAAATCATTTCTTCTTGTTCTCATATTATGAACAAAACTCACATATCCAAGCAGCAGCGATATATCGTCGTTCAAGGTGGATTCATCTATTGGCAGTAAATGGTTTGCGCGTGGGAATGTTGTTAGCGCGTTGGACTGTTATTGGTGGTTTGATAAATTCGCCCCCTTCGAGTGTTTTCGCCCCCCAATCGCCCCGTTTGATTTTTTCGCCCCCCTGGCGCTCAAAATCGCCCCCAGGGGGGCGATTTCGCCCACTTTGAGAAACGCTGGTCTACACTGTAAGTCTACACACTCTACAGCTCAGCCGAATATGCCTCAGCTGTGTGGAACCGCAGCAGACACACAAAAAAGATGGATGTATGCATTAACGACACCTTGCGCATCATCACTGACTGTCTCCGCCCCACATCTACTGCTTGTCTGCCAACTTTGGCTGGCATTGCTCCTGCTCATGTCTGTAGGGAAAAAGCCTCTCACAAACTGGCTTTGCATGCAAGACTCGATCCTCAACACCTTCTCCACAGTCACTCCCAAAGAAATGGACTAGTCAGACCTCAACGCCTATCATCAAGGCGCCCATTCCATCGATATGCTACACAGCTTGTAGATAAGAACTTCAGCTGCATGGAGACATGGACCCAGGAATGGAACGAGCTGCCACATATCCCTCCCCAGTTTTCAGTTATACCAGCACTGTAGATCCCTCCTCAAAAAAGGCATGGGTCACATTGAACAGGATCAGATGTGATGTTGGCTGCGCTGGAGCTAATCTGTTTAGGTAGGGGTTGCATAATACGCCGATATGTGTCTGCGGAGTGGTAGAACAAACAATGCAACACATACTCCACGAATGTTCCATCTTACGGCCCCCAAGTGGAATCATTGGTATTCGACAACTGGACCCAACTACCGTATCTTGGCAGCACGAGGAGGTATTGCCAATCTAAGCTACTATTATACAAGTCAAACGAGAGAAGAAGAAGTGCGATATCTGAGCCTGATTGGATGAGCACAAGTTAATATTCGAAACAAACCTGAAGCTCTTGTGATTCAACCGAATAAATTAAATGCGGAGCACCTCACGATCTTTTATGAACATAAGTGTTTTGCGGAACACCGGTTACAAATCACAGACCTAACAACTTTCTTTTATGCCGCCAAGGTCTAAGATCAACTGTAACAGTCATGGAATGTTACATAATGAGAACGATGTACGCAACAATAACAAAATGATCGCTTAAAACAGCTCTTTTTGCTAACTGAGCAGTGGGCTAAAATAAATATTATTTTCCAAAAAGCATTTATTTTGTTTTCCTTTTGGCCTTCACACGTGGTTCACTTTTGCAGTTTTTTTTGGTCCTCTTTTTTCAGACTAAACTTTTATGTTTGTGTTTGACTAGTTCAATTAAAAAGTTTGTGGTCCATGCCATATGGCTCACCTACTTTTATAACTCAATCATCAACATCTTAACAGTCGTTGTTGTGTACCATTGCGGTAATTTCTAAGATTTTTAACGGAAATTCACATGAAGCATTCAGATGTCACATCATAAATCCGTCATTGCGCAATGCACAGGCATATGATTTGTGTGATGTATTTATGATAATAAGAATAACTAAGCATCAAATTTCTTGTTGAAATAAATTGGAAAAGCTTCATAGTTTTTCTTTTGATTGCACCAATGATGATTACTGTTTTGTGTGAAATTCGTATTATTTTTAATTTCAAATATAGTTGTGATGATGTTTTAAATGCAGAAACATGCTTAGTTTTAATACAAGCGTGGCAGTTATTTTATGCTTTGTTAAAGGATTATAAACGTATGTGATGTAAATACGTAACAATAATCCTTTTTGTTTTTTAGAAATTTACTGATGCCAGTAGGCTATGTACGTACAGTCGCACACCAACACTAATAAAACAAATTTAGGTTGAAACCGATTGCTTTATAAACACATCATGAAAGTTCTTTTGTATGCATATTGTTAATAGGATTTACTAACTTCAGCCTATGACAATTATTCGGTGCATCTCTATTTTTTTTCTTCTTTTTTAAACTTACACCGGTGTTAATTGGTAGTTTTTTACACTCAGAGATCGGTTTTCTTTACAAACCCCACGCAATTTATGAGCACGATCAGTCGAAAAGAAGTAGAAGACAGAGTCATGGAAAATCTGCGACTTTATGACAAAATTGATGTTGAAAAGGTGACTATACTGACTAACGCATGTTTTGAATGAACGACTAGTAACTAACGTTAGAAATATTTTTGCATTACTTTTCTCGATCATGCATGTTTTTATTTAAAGTATGTGTGGTATAATATATTTTGTTTCTTGCATTCGGTTTTAGTGATTAACAAGAAAGTGTTAATGTAGGCTACTAGCTTACATTTTAACTTTAATTTTATTCAGCTTACTCCCGATTGCCATTTCTCAAAAGATTTAGGTTTGGATAGTTTGGATCACGTTGAAATCATAATGTCGATTGAAAATGAATTTGGTAAGAATTATAACGAATATATATGGTAGTATATTATGCAAATTGCACTTATGTTGGTATAATGCAGTAACCATACATAGTTTCACATAAAAAATCCTTTTTATTCATAAAAAAGAAATCACCTAAAAAATCTTTCAAATACTGTATTTACTCGCTTTTTATAACAGCAAGAATTATTTTATGCTTAGGAATAACGTTAAGTTTTTAGTAGCCTTGGGTATATTCTCTAACAATACTCTGAATTATGAAAGGAAATCATTGTAGCCTATCGGTACTGCTTGCTTGTTGTCGTCAGTGTTATGAAAAATATTGTTTACAAGTTCAGATTTGACATCATGAGAAACATAAATCTTCGCCAGAATGTTTTGTTTAAATAAAATCTTGTCAGCTATTGATATTTTATAAAAACGTTTCTCTCATATGCCAGGAAAGACATAAATACCGTACGAAAAGTTAAATAAGTTTTATGTAATTATAAGCTGCTTAAACTGATAAACAGACCAAGTCTCTCGAGTTGGTGAAGAATTTATAGCCTTGCTGTGTGTTTTAGTTGCTCTGGGACAGTCTGCACTGTCTCTTCCTGTCATCGAGTATGTTCTATTGTAAATAGAGATGTACCGATACCAATATTTTGGCCGGTACCGATGTCACTTTTTTAGGCCGATACCGATGTTTTGGCCGATACTTTAGTTTTACAAAAACAAGCAATTTTGGAATTTGCAAGGAAGTATAGGCTATTGCATAAAACTATTAAAAAAGCTTTGAATCGGCATGATTTATTACAGATTCAAGAATCCAATCTCAACCGCATTGTTGTGTCATAATGGGTCTGCTACTATTCGGTGTGTCCGATTCGGTGAGAGCCTTTTTCGGTGAGAGCCCTATTCGGTGATTTTTTTGAATTTTTTTTTGAAAATTATCGGTTACCGTAGCCTAATTAAAACCCCTAACCCCTAACCTCAAACCCAAAAACCAAACCCCCAAAACCCCCCAAACCCCAAAAACCTCCAAACCCCAAAAAACCCCAAACCCTAAAAAAAAACCAAACCCATAAACCCCCAAACCCCCAAACCCCAAAAACCTCCAAACCCTCAAACCCAAAAAACCCCAAACCCCTATCCCCATCCCCTAACCCCTATATCGGCAATGATAATTGCACAAATGCCTGCAGTTAGCATGCTTCCTTGATTACTTTTGCACTTCTCTTGTCACGTGTACTCCGCAAGGCAGTACTCCGTTCTATTCTTTGAAAGAAATTGCGATTCGATCATGAACAAAGACGGTTATTTTTCTTAAATGTATTAACAAAAGAAAAATGATCGAATCGCAATTTCTGCAACAAAATACACAACGTAAGATTGTTAATCGATTCAGTGGAACCAACCGAACCCACAAGTGGAGTCCCTCATATTGAAAAATCGCCTGTTTTGCGCCGTTCTATGCGGTCCCGACGGCCGGCATTGGATTTAGACGCATCCTCTGGTCAATGGGTAATCAAGGGTTCGAGCTCGTAAGTCTACAGTTTCGCCTTACGAGCTGGGGGGGATGCACAAATGCCTGCAGTTAGCATGCTTCCTTGATTACTTTTGCACTTCTCTTGTCACGTGTACTCCGTTCTAGGCAGTACTCCGTTCTATTCGTATCATTTCATTCTGGCAGGCTAGCGAACAACAGCTTCTTTTGTTCTAGTTCTAGTGTTGAGTTTAACAATCTTACGTTGTGTATTTTGTTGCAGAAATTGCGATTCGATCATTTTTCTTTTGTTAATACATTTAAGAAAAATAACCGTCTTTGTTCAATAATTAGGCTACGGCGCGCAATAATTTAAAAAAAAAACTCACCGAATAGGGATCTCACCGAAAAAGGCTCTCACCGAATAGGGAACTCACCGAATCGGACTCACCGAATCGGACTCACCGAATCGGGCCATTCCGTGTCATAATAGTAGGTTTTAGTAATGAAAGGCCACCGTGATTGAGGACTGGGGTATAAGGGCAGAAACATTACATCATAATTGGGGTTTCTGAAAAATTAATAAAGGGTTTGCGCAAACTCTCCAAATAGGCCATCATAATAAGATGTAAAATGTACGCTAAGTCATTTGTGTAGTAGTACAAAAACTATTCGACAAGTAATGTGCTATCTATGGGCTGTAGGCACTTTAACATACTGATATCCCATTAAACCACGAACCATCAACCAATCAGAAGCTACGCTGTTCATTACGTCATCAAGGTTGCGTTTCTCAAAACAAAGGGATAAATAATGCAACTTCCCACTACTGCTGTTGCTCTTGTTTGTTGTGTAATTACCAAAAAAAGTTTAAAGCAATAATCAACTCTCTGGCTGAATGCTGAAAAGGTCACAATTGGACGGACAACCTAACATCTTATAGTTCGGGCTCGTTCAATTGAATATCGGTATGTTAAAGTTCCTACCCCTAAGGGCGCTTGTCGTTTGGTTAAGAAGCTTTTGCCAGGCCAAGACTACCCAGGCAGCAAAAATGTATAATTTGCATCGTTTTTACGTTGCTAAACGTTTAAAAAACCCATGTTACTTGGTTGTTTTTAGTAAGCTGGTTCTATCAGTTTGTGATTTAATTTCCATTTTTTGTTGTAATAAACTCATCAAGCTTAAACAATGTCAGAGTAAGTAGGCTGCGCAACGAACTCCCACAGCCACAGTTATCACCACTTGGTGCTGACAAGTCAAAGAACATCTATATATGTCTTTTGATGTTGCCGATTTGCGTCACATTTTTTTTTTTTATAGTGATACTTGCTCTTCGCTATTTCTGTTACGTTACTTGGTGTAGTGTAGCACGTGTCATCACACACCACCATGTTTCTTGACGACAGCGCAGTGTGTGTTTTGCGATTTTGAATGTTAGGTTACAGAACAAAAATTGTTCGAGACTAAATTTTCATGTCTTCTGGAGTGCCGCACGATCGAATTTGTTAATTCATTACTCGATAAAATGTTTAGATGATGTCACGTCATTATGCCGATTTGAGATATAATTTCATTCATGACGTCGTATGGATGAAAAACTTTTTCAAGTTTTATACTCTGCTGAGAGTAAAAAAGAAACACAAATGATAAATATTGGAGAAATTGAGTCTCCTTTACAACTTACTTAAGAATCGGACAACGCAAAACTGCTGAAACAAAATGTTTTGTTTAAGTGAAAGAATCACTATAAGGCTGTAAGCAATCACCATCTAATCTAATCTATATTACCATCTAATATGTAAGCAATCTTCAAAATCCGCAGCAAACACCTTTTCTTTTACATGTTTAGTATCGGCCAAATTTTTCCCATACCGATACTCAAAAAATGGCCGATATCGCCTATACCGATATATCGGTACATCTCTAATTGTAACAACACTTGAACAATCGGAAAACTTCACTCTGCCAATTTTGGTAGCCGGCCCTGCGTCAAGAACCTCTACAAGTATGCGAAACTACCAGGAATAACTTATCAAGGATTTGTCAGTCCGAGGATAGATTCAAAACCAACCAATCATGCGAGGTGAAAAATCGCTGGTCTGCCACGGAGAGCCACAAAATATTTTACTCTTTTGTAGGGTACCGTAAGCCCAAAAAATTCCTTCACATGCAGTTCACGAAAAGTGATACAATCCTTAACAACGTGGCCTGATTTATGTTTCTTAGTGGTGCACAAAAAGACGACTTTGTCACTCTTTGTGCGTGGTTAATTTGAAAAGTTCAACAGCGGGTGCAATTGCATCTATAGCCTACACGGTTGAACAATGAACATGCACACTGAAAAGAAAATTTTGATAGGGCAAGGGCCCAGTAAATGCACTTTTGTTTGTTTTTCTTCAGGTGAGCATATTCCAGACGTTGACGCGGAAAAACTATTAACGCCCCAAGGAATTATTGATTATGTTGCAACTAAGTTGGAATCGTCAAACTAGCTTAAAAAACGAAAACACTTTGATCGGTTATATTTGTTTTCGAACAAAAGAAACATAACAAAGTCCGCTGATCTACTGTGACACTTGTGTCTGATTTTTCTTACCATATTTGAAGTTATTGGGAGTATTTTTGCATCTAGATTGTATTGTGTTCCCTACAGTATACGAAGTTTGGACATTCATTAGACTTCAAAAATGTCTGTTTAGCTTATTATTGAGTTGATTTATTCCGTTGTGGATAACTCGTGTCAATTGTACAGAGATTAGTGGAATTTGATGCTTATGTTGCACCCAAGGTCGCAAAAAACTAGCAGCATCGTAAATCAGAGCTATCTGCTTGTTATCAAGAAAAAAAATTGTAACTGTTACAAAAGGTTATCATGTCGTTTTCTCTTTGCTATTTATGGTTTTGAAGAATTACGTAGCTTGTGTTGGACTATCCGGATAGAGTTTAAGTGTTAATTTTTCCTAACTATAACCCTAATATAATTTTGTTGGTTAACCAAAAAGAATGTTGAAAATGCATTTTGCATTTTTTTAGCAAACGTTAATATCCTTATCTGTAACAATTGTGAGTTTTTTTACTTTAAAAGCTACTGAAAATATGTTGAAACAATGTTAGAAATGCGTGACTGTGCCGTTTTTATCGCATGTGGGCATTCACTATAAACTGTGTGACATTTGCATGATTTTGTGAGTCACTATTTATGTAAGTTTCGGAAGAACGATTTTTTGATAATTATCATTTATTAGCCGGTTAGCTCAAATGTAAATATCCGGATAGTAAAATTCATCAATATCCAAACTAACCGTAGAGATTGTGTTACAGCACCCCAACGATGCAGACAATTTTCAGCCATTTTTTCCCTAAAAGTTTTACAACGCTCTTCAAATACGTTGGTTTAGATCTTTGGGCACCAAATCAAAACGGTTTTAAGAAAAACGCACCATATTAAAAGAATACGTGACAGCGTCTTCAAGTTCCATGGCACTTGGTTAGGTTGCGGATCTTTCAAATAATCCTCGATCCAAAATTGGCCTACCCAATGGCGTATCCTGGTTGATTTATGTAGACATGCAATGAAAGGAGGGTCATAGCCAGTGTAGAGGGGTCTGGGGGCATGCCCCCCCCAGGAAGATTTTGCAAATTTGCCTTGGGTTTTATAGCTTTTCTTGCAGTCTGAGCCTTACAAGCTGATGTAATTGTTTGAGCTGTTTTGCAAAAAATGAGGTTTGGAACGCACCATGAATCCAATGTCTTAATTTTATATCTTTATCCTGCATTGCAGGAAAGCGGACTTAAAGCGCTGTGCAGTAGGCTGGCGCAAAATCTCGAAAAAAAATTTTTTTTCTTTTAAATCTTTCGTCAGTTTGGAATATTGTTCCTTTTGGTAAATGTACCTCCTACACCAAATTTCACAAAAAAATATTAACGTTTGACCCTGGTTCACTTGGTTTGAATTTTTTCAAAATATCGAATTTTCGCTTATCCCTGAAACTGCTCACCCGCTATCTTCTAATGCACTCTAGCATCTTAATGGACACAATAAGAGGCAGTAACACAAACTTGTAGCAAGCAAAATGGTTTAATTAGCAACTCCATGAACACTGACACATGTATTACTCTCAAAATGTCGAATTCTAGCACACTTCAGACATGATTTTCTTTGTGCACTCTTCACGTAATAAATATCTACTGCTTTCAGTTTCTTGAATCATTTGACGATGCTTATCGATTTTCACAGGCCAACAAAACTTTTTTTTATATAAAGACATGTGAGAGTCATTTTAAGGTATTTCGAGGCCCCTGATTCTGAAAATGCACTAAGTTTTCTCGAATTGGCTCTAGATTTTGAGTTACAGCAAAAATATATTTTTTGCAATTTTGAGCCCCTATAGCAGGGGTCGGCAAACTTTCTGTACTACTGGGCCAAATCTACAAAATTCCGATAACGTGCGGGCCGCGTAAATTTCAACCTATAAACAATCGCCACATTATCCTATGGCGCACCTGCAACTCCTATTCCTGTGTCTATTGCACAATGAGACGTGTTTGTTGCCGTTTCATATTTATTATCAAACACGTATTAAAACGCAATGCATTGTTTTTATTTACTTATCATTTATCAATGTGAAGGATGATGTTGTTTCTGTGTCATGGTCAAGGTGTTTAAATCAACTGGCAATTTTGTTGATGATATTTGCAATACGTCATTCAAATGACGATCTGACAGGCGAGTGCGAAGTTTATTCTTTGCGTAATTCATTTTTGAAAAAAGCTGCTCACAGCAATATGTGCTTCCAAACATGCACATTACACGTTTTGCATTGTCATACAGATGAGGATAGGTGGATTTATGGTCTGGACATATTCTTTATAAAAGTTGGCAATTGGAACTGAATCGTGGAAAATTACTGCATAAATCAGTTTCGCTTCTGTTACGTCATAATTATACATAATCAATGAGTGCTTTCGCTTGCGTCATTCCTCAACAGAGGGGTACATAATTTTGAGTAACGTCAGACCATAATTTTGAGAGATTTTGTAGCGTACATGGGAGTTACCGAGTAACGTCGGGACACATGTTAAAGGGCTTTTTGTTATGATATAAAATAAATTCATGCGTAGATAATGATGAAACTTTAGTTTATGCACTAAAAGTAAGATCGTTCGAGGGCCGCAAAAAGTTTGTCCGCGGGCCGCAGTTTGCCGACCCCTGCCCTATAGATTTAACGTCATGTCGTTTACTACATAGACAAAACTGGAAGTAATCCCAGGCACATTTCTGAGTTGTGTAAACGCTATTTGGAACCAATCACGCTGATTACAACCCAAACAAACAGCTATTTAACGTTTACTGGCCTAGTAACAATCAAAATATGATGTGAAGCAAGCCTGAGGATACAAGATGTAGAATATATAACTTGCGTTTTGCATTAATATATTTGTTGATTTCAACAGTCTCAGACTTACTAAGTAAGCTACTAAGTACAAACAGAATGCATACATTGTTTTGCTTAATAAACTAGACAAATAAACAAAACAAACCTATCGATGAACAAACGCAACTCTTTATTATGATTGGCCTACCGAGCAACACTCATCAAGGTTTGAAGGCCATTTATATAATTACAGAATACAAAGTTATGTTCTTCAGTAAAGTAGCTGCTTAGAATTTTATCCTTGCTGCGGAAGAGCGTAATCTTGGCCTTGGAGTCAAGAATGTCATTTATCGAGATGAGGAGCCAAGATTGCAGCTACCACTTTTGATAACTAAATCTTTAACTACTACAGTAGGTGGTAGAAATGGTTTAGAGAAAAAAACTTGACCTTGCTCCAAAACATTACTGAAGGTATTGAGGTTACTCTCAGTCATGCCCGTTTTCCTATTGTTTCAAGCAAATCACCACTTGAAACTAAAGAGGGCAAACAAAAAACAGAAATAGCAACATCCATGCAATGACTGCCTTGCACACTCCATGTAAACATGATGTTCCGACTTCCTTCGAACATCCTCACCGTGCAGAAGTATCAATTTTCATGGTGATTCCACGGCTCTCTTTATGCCATGGCACTCTGAACTTCTTAGCCTTGAGCCCATCAGAAACGGGTTTGAGTGCAATGTTTGCATACTTTAGGAGGAACCCAGGACTTATCTTGATCACCCAGCTTCATGTCAAAGTAATAATAATAATGCTTGTTTTCATATAGCGCTGTATCTATCGCAGAATGTGTTGGTCCTCTGCGTTGCCTCATGCAGCAAAATATATCTGGGTTGTTTGTACAGTAGGGTGTTGCAAATTTTACAACCTATGTTGGAAGTATGATTGTAAGGTGGGAAATCTTCCAAAACCACACCAAAAAATTTTTTATTTAAAAATATTAATATTTAGGGGTCCCACGCTTACCCCAAAAAGTTCATTTTTGGTCGCGAATGGCAACATTTTAAATTGTTGTCAAATCTACATTATAAATGATAGATATGTCATGTTACATATCATTTTTGTCGGAATTGAATGTAGAATGAGCTGCAATAAACAAAAATGAGATTGATAGGATTTTGAAAATTTTTAGGCAACTGATTAAAAGTAGATTTTTTTCTTATTTTGCAGAATAGGTTAGAGGCATTCCATTAATACAACTAATTTTTACAAACGTCCAATACCTCCTAAAATACTTGGTTTAGATCAAAAAGAAAGCCATTTTTGGATTCTGCATCCTCAAAAATGGTGGAATAGACACTTCAACCATTTTTCTACCTTTAGTATAGTGTCCAAAATCAAAAATTAGTTATGCGAATGAAGTGCACCACCTAGTGACGGCCCAAGTCTCTAACTCGGCAACCACTTACCTGATTTTGAAAAGTAAATTTTTGATGGACTTGGGCTACAACATATATTTGAACCATCTTATTCTGCAACCTAGTGGTTG
Source organism: Aplidium turbinatum (assembly GCF_918807975.1). Classification (NCBI taxonomy): domain Eukaryota; kingdom Metazoa; phylum Chordata; class Ascidiacea; order Aplousobranchia; family Polyclinidae; genus Aplidium; species Aplidium turbinatum. Next base: position 13,106,343 of record NC_137477.1, on the reverse strand, counting down.
CATTGATTTGTTGTATTATAATGGACTGCCTCGTAAACAACATAAACTAAAAGGCCACTTAGACATAAAAAACAAATTTTGAGTGATTGTTAGCCTACAAGCCCTACATGCAACCACTCTTACTTTCAATTTGAGGATGTGCAAAATTACCGTACCTTCTGAATTTTAATCTTACCAACAAAGCAAAGATCACACTAATCTCAAAATTTGAAGAAAATTAGCGAGCGATTAGCAAAACATAAAACTTTGCATTCAATTCACTTTTTTTAATATTTATTTATGCATATGAACCAGAGGGACCACACGTATGTCCTTCAGACATATTGTCTGACCACTTCAACACTGGAAACCCTTTTAGGGTTCTATTACAAGTCTTTTGTTGGACTGGGCCAAACGACTGGTAGACTGCTTGAATGCTTGGCCCCATATTAAAAGGTCAAGTGCCACATCATATTAACCAGAATTTTGGCCACAATCCATTTGGAAATAAGCAAACTTTTTAGCACTAGAAAATTAGAAATGAAATAAAAACTAACCATGGTAAAAGTTGTAAAAAATTGTAACTTACATTAAACAAATGAAATACACGATCCAATGCAAAGCGAGTCCTAAGAAAGGTGTTAAAAACAAGTTTTATCAAGTGTCTCCAGTCTTCACAGTATTTATGACTTGCTTCTGACGTCATAGTGAGAACATAATTATGCTCTAACTTTATTGTCTGTTGCTTTCATCTCAGCATCTGTCATATTATCGTCGCTGTCTTTCACCTTTCTGTTTTGAATGCATCTGGTCAAATTTCCTATCAACCTTTCAGTTGCCATTTGATTGTCTTTAAAAGACATCCAGTGGCCTGGTGAACCAACTGAAAGGCAAGGAGAGCACTGACTGGTAATGTCAAAGAATGCAGGATTGGTTAAAAGTAGTTTTTCTGTATTAACCGATGCTGTCGCAATGTTAACAGCTTCTGGAGTCATCACTTTACTTTTCGAAAACATGATAATAAATAACATAATTTGTGTGAAGAATATTTTTCCAAGGCTCAATAATTGTGCCCTAGCTATTCACTTTCCTTTAGGACAGTGGTTCCCAACCTTTTTGTTGTCACGGACCCCTTTAGACAAATTATTAATTCTGCGGACCCCTACCTAAATTTTGCCTGAAACTCAATTAACATACTATCGACTATTGTAATAATTATGCTTCTCAATTACTGTACTGTGTCATATTGCATTGCAGCTATGACTCCTGTGGCAAATATCAGGTTAAACCGTTAAACAGTTGCTCAAATAAGAAAATGAATGAATTGTTCAAGAAATGTCACCAGTATTTGAATATTAAGGTGACCCAAAGTGGCATGCCGTAACTTTTTCAATGTAAGCAAATTTAATGAGAGAATGAAAGTAAAAAGATCGTTTTTTTTTCTTCCAAAATTCATCAAGGTAATCATGGACTCGTAATGTTTTCTCACGGACATACAGGGGTCCGCAGACGACAGGTTGGGAACCACTGCTTTAGGAATTGATAACTGTGATCTTTTAACTATAATGCTTGACTGCTGGTTGCTCATATCTAATAATCTTTGAATAGCCGACTTTCAATGTCATTGTTGTTGCACTTTTATAACCTAAAATTGTGGCATGTGTCAATAATTTTTTTTTTAAACATTTAAAAGTGAATGTTATTTTTACATCAGTTTATTCCTCATAAAATTCTGATTGCAGCAATATGTTGCATACCCTATTAAATCCAAAAAATACGTATTTAACTAAAATATCCAGATTTCACTAGTTGCGAGCCCCCCAGAATTTCGAGATGAGCGTGGGACCCCTAAACTTTAATATTTTTTTGAAAAAATTTTTTTACTTCATATTTTGGCCATTTCCCACCTCCCATTTATATTTCCAAAGTTAAAATCAAAATTTTTTTTAAAAATGCAACACCCTATTGTACAGCATCCTACTTGTCAAAGGCATATTTTATTAGCCTATATGCCATTTATTTAGCCTATAGACCAGAAAAAAATTCTTGCAGCAAAGACTTGGCCTTAGCAAAGGCTTGGAATAAAACTTTATTTGTACAAGTATTGTAGAACCCTGTGTTGTACGTAGCAAGCGATTTCACCTATTGAAATCTCTCGCCAAACCCGAACAGCTAAGATAAGACGATGCGGCTTTCTTAGGCAATAGACCTTTTCCGAGCTGATATCAGTCAAGCGTGACCGGGTAAACACAGTCCTCTGAGATGGCGCAGTCAGAACTGATTTTGCTTGAAACTTGTTGCATTTTTGCGCGTATTGTAAGTTGTAACCACATTGCAACGTTTTCTAAGTAGTTTTTATCTGGACAAACATGTGTTTTAATGTTTATGAAACCTATAATCTTGCATTCGTTTGTAACAGGCCCAGGGTAAGTTATGATCATGTGGAAACTTGAGTACCGGTGGGCTACAAAGTCAGAAGTTCAGATTATGTTGAGATTTAGTTCAAATTATGTTAATTAACTACCGAACCGGTAGCCTGCAAGGCTAAATTGTGTATTTTCCTTTGTAAATAAAAAAAAGTAAGGCTGTAAGATACACTGCCAACTTTCCCGATTTGCCTACAGTGCCACGATTTTAAATGCAACATCAAACTCTTTCTGATAAAGCACTGACAATATTATGCACTACCAAAGTATCTCTGAAGAATACACAGATACTAGAAAAAGAAACAGTTGAACAATGTGACAGTAATCTGTGGTTTAAAAGCAGATGTTCTTGATTAACTTCTTCTATTTTTCGAAAAGTTTGAGCAAGGAAAGCTGCACCTTCAGCCTCATTTTTCAAATCCATTTTTTCTGCTAATAAATGTTATGCCAAACCACTAGTAGCCTACATGGTCGAAGTAATGAGAAAGCTGCATGTGCACTTTATGTTGCCAAAATGACCAAGGAAATGGGCCATACCTTACAAGTATATGACTGTGGCCTAATAATAAATCCTGGCTGTTCACACCTGGGAGCTTCTCCAGATGGGAAGGTGATAGATTTTTCTGAGCAGGAAAGCCCATTTCGCATTTTCGAAATAAAGTGCCCATACAAATATAGACACCATAGCTTCAGACATAGGCGTAGCCAGGGGGGCGAAAGTGGCAATGGCCCCCACCCCAAAATTTTTAAATTATGGATTCCGAAGTTGAACCTTTTGTTGAAAATATAATATAATTTGTATAAATTTATATCATTTTGCAAGACATCTGGCTATTAACACCCCCCAGGACTTGTTTTAGAAATTATTTTAGACACACAGAAAGGCACCAATAAACTTTGCAAATCGTAAATCGCGCAAAGTTTACGCGATTTACGCTTCTTTTAACTAATCTGTGGAAGCAATTTCAGTTGGTTTTTCTGGAGCTGAGTTTTTTGTGTTCTCTAATTTTAGCCGCAGTTTTTGCCCGTTCGTGTGTAACAGCTACCTTTAATAAGTTAATAGCTGTTTATCTGCTAATAAATTTCATATAAATATTACCCTGAAAGTGTTTCCAGAAAGCGCTATAATCCATTATTTGAGTGTAATTTTTCAAAAATTTTCCGGGGGAGCATGCCCCCGGACCCTCCTACAATATGCGTGCTTTCAGCACGCTCTAACCCCCCACCAGCTTTATTGCTTCCCTTGCTGAAACCACCAGGATACGCCACTGCACATCAGGTGGCGATGTCTTAAATCAAACACTTTGTCGTTCTCTTCAATTCATCAAATATTTGCCCCCCCCCCCCCAATTTTTTCCTGGCTACGCCACTGGCGTCAGAGCAGCAACGTCTTACCCTGACTTTTGCTTAGAACAGAACCAGGCAAAGTGCCACAAATTGAAAATCTCTCAACACTATCATTTCCAAATTCAAGGACAAATGGCTATATCTGGAATGACTTGGTGGTGATCTTATTGTGTCAACGTCCAAGTCACTGTTTGTACAGAGAATTCCATTTGATGATGATTTTTGGAATTGTATGTTACCTAAACTAAACAATTTTTACTTCGCCCATGCTTTAAACTATTTATGCACTACAGAGGGAACTCAACAAATCATTTCGCTCTTTGAAGTCTGCACATTTTTACATCTAAATTCTAAAGCCACTTTATTTAGTGCAGACAAACAGACGGTTCATATTCAGCTGAGGTGATCACAGGTCACTGCATGAACATGATGAAATTAACAAAACATGCTTACAAGCGATGTCTAATCTTTTTCTGGCGAAAGTATTGGCCTTTGAAATTGAAAAACATGCAACAAACAGCCCAAATTTGATTAACTATTCCAAGCATGTTAACTGGTATCTTTCTGTCAAAAAAATGAAACGAACTGACGAAAGGTTTCATAAACATTAAAACACATGTTTGTCTAGTTAAAAACTACTTAGAAAACGTTGCAATGTCGTTACAACTTACAATACGCACAAAAATGCAACAAGTTTCAAGCGAAATCAGTTCTGACTGCGCCATCTCAGAGGACTGTGTTTACCCGGTCACGCCTGACTGATATCAGCTCGGAAAAGGTCTATTGGGTCGCTAATCTTCTCGTCTGCAGGTGCCAAGCGAAATGCTCTCAAATGATTTCTATTAAAATATCCAACGTCTCCACTCAAATAGACAATGCACTTCCAATAGACAAATTCGAGACAAACAACGTATCAAATTATGATTGAAAGATAGTTAAAAAGAAATATAAAGAGATTTCGAATAGTTGTGGCAAACACCTACAACGAGCTTAAATCTGAAAGATAGTACAAATCTATTACTGTTTATATTCATGCCATAAATGAAACTGCACTAAAAGTACGAATACACGCTATGCTCACATCAAGCTACTAAACTGGTCAAAGTAAATTGGACAATGGATGGACAGCGTTCGACTGGACAATTGTGCGCTTCGAAAGCAATGACCCATATCTGTACTAAATACATAGAAGTTACGTTGAACAACAAAAATACAAACATCATAACGAGAGAGAAAGTCGCTGTCCCATGACTCCAAGTGATTCGTATCTAGAGTTTTAAACGCCGCGGCGCCGTCACTCTGGCGACAAATGTAGACCTAAACATGACGTTGTCAGAACGAATATTTACGCAATATCTACTTAACATTAAAATCAGAGAGAAAGCATTACAACCGGCCCGAAACGACGATGTGTTTGTAACAAGTATCCATTTCAGTAGGCCTACCTTTTCAATATAAAGCTGCATTCATAAACACATGACTTTCGGGATATTTTTCTTGTGATGTAGGCCTACTGATTCACAACTGTTATCATTGAGTATTTATGTCTCCCTTACGTTAAACACAGTTCATTTCAACCTTTGCTTGCGTTTTGAACTTTCGTGCAATATGAACCAATTGAACTAGACAAGTGCAATTATGACATCATAATGGTAAACAGGGCTGAAAATAAGTAATTTGCTAATTGAAAGCTTTGGAGAAACGATTTCAAAAATAGTTTCATTGTCGAATATCTCGAAAACTAGAGACAACTTGAAAAAACCAAGTGCATTTTCGGAATGAGGGGCCCTGAAATACTCTAAAATGACTCTCATCTTTTGTGCCAAAATTTTTTTGTTGGTCTATGTCAGAGGTCACCAACCTTTTTTACATGCGGGCCACTTTGGCACTAAGGAGAGCTGTGGCGGGCCGCACTAATAGAATTTTAGGTAGGTTGACTCTTATGCTAAAAAAGAACGCATTTCCTACCCAGTATCCAGCGTTACATGTTGTTCATATTTATGTTAGAATACCGCAGCAACAAAATTAATCGAACAACGCTACTGCTAGGCCAAGCTTCTTTTACAACACTTTTGACTTTTTTAACAATGCCTGATAAACGAGGTCACTTGTTTTGCGCATTTATAGCGAGGCCAGCGGTTTCATCAGAATATTCATAGCCCAGCAAGAGTGGTGTTGTCACTTCGCTTCACTAAAGATATCTTGCCATCAACAGTTTCAGTAAACAAGAAAATGCTTGACACATCACAATACAGGCAACAATAGTGACCTGCTAATATATCAGCGAAAAATAGGCTCCAATAACAGGGAAAAAGAAACTAGGCACCATGAAACAAACGCTTGTGGAAATCACCGAAAATCGCAATTCATGAACAGTCTTCTTTCTAAAAAAGCAATGAGTTGGTTGTTCATCCTTTTTGTGAGAGTCTATAAAACCGTCTTTCTTTTATTATAGACAACTGTCACTTGCGATGCTCATCAGCGTGGCAAGAATTTGTTGATTAACAACATTTTGCAGTACTTGCTTCGGCAGTAAGGTAAAGGTAAAGGTGGTCCCATACTTGATTCAAGTGTCGGGTATGAGAAGATAAAGGTTCTCATTGTACTAAGCCTTCGGCACTAAGGAGAGTAGGGTGGCCAGTTCCTTTCTCTTGGCCGCCTTTACTTCAGCAACTACGCCCACCCAATTTATTACAACCTGGGTAGAGGTGAGCGGTGTTTTTCAACAACCAGCATAAGCAGGTAGTCGAACCAGGATTGCATGATTGGAAAGCCAACGCCTTATCCGTTACGCCATCCCACCGCTTCGGCAGTACATATACTAAAATTGGAACGATACAGAGAAGATTAGCATGGTCTCTGCGCAAGGATGACACGTAAAATCGTTCCATATTTCTTAAAAAAAAAACAGTTTGCAGTAGGCTACTACCCAGTAAACATTTTTCCTTGGCCCAACGTAGGCTGACGGTTGTTCGGGTTGGCTGAGGGTAGTGTAGTTTTGCCAACTTTGCCAACTTTTGAAACATTTTAATTGAAGATACCTTCGAAGAATTGTTTAAATTTGCTTCATCGTATTCCTTTTACAATTGTAATGGGACAATGAAAATGCAAAAAAACTTAGAATTAGAAAGTCGGTTTTTCCAATGTTGGTGTGCAGTTGTACAGAACGTTGGGCCAACGTCATTATTTGCGGGCGAACTACGGTAACCCCTCAATTTTTTTACGTTATTGCTATAAGTAAAAAAAAAATTTGAAATGTTTTTCTAAATCATGCATCACTATGAGGATCACTAATTCTGAAAAAAAAACACTAATTTGCAAATTTAGCTGCAGTTTTTCAAGTTTGTTAGCAGCAGCTAGTTTTTTTAGTGTTCTACTATGGCTCTATATAACTATACTCTGCCTTCTTAAAATTGATCAGGGCTGTAGTTTCATCTCGCAATTTTTACGTGCTCCGTTCATTTTTGTTTTCGAAGTTTTCATTTTATTTTCGAAAAAAATTATGACAACACTGAGCTGAATAATTGGACACAGTTTCCCGTACCATGTGTTTCAGGCAAGCACTTTAAAAAAACCATAAACATCTTATAACAACCAGACAGCGCATCTCGATTGAAGAAATTAAAAAAAGGCATTCGCCATTGTTACTGTCTCAAATTTGCGTGAAAGCTGCGCTGTTACAGCCAAGCCATACAACAAAATCTGTCATTTTTACACTGATTCAACGTCTACAGACGTTTGTTAAGACAGAATTTTTGTTAAGCGTTTTACGAACCAATTTAGCTTGTATTTGCTTGCAAGTTTTCTTACCAATGCGGTAAAACCTAATTTTTAAATAACATTTGTACACAGTTTTGACTAGTGTAAAAATATGATTATTGGTAACGGTGCATTCAAACACATGATCCGAGAGATTGGTAAATATCTTGGAATAATATTTACTCCTTTTATCATCTGAATTGTATTTTCTTCGTTTTCTACATCCATATGCACAGCACACCATATTTAAAGCATTGACAAACGCGAGTAATTGGTACATTGTAAAAAATGGCGGACATCTGAACGTGCTTTTTCAAAATTCGCTAAAAAGAGATCACGATGCGCATGCGCAGTCAGAAACTACAATTGTCTGTGACGTGATTCGTAAAAAACGCGCGAAAACCCAAATGGAGTTGGACGCCATTTGCATTTGCAGTTTTGTCTTGTTCGCTTGCAGAATCAATGGAAGTTTATTTGTCAAGTTTTCTTCCGTATTTGAGTTCATAGCAAAGTAGTCACTTGCCTAATGTCCCTACCATGTTTAAATGCCCCAGTTGAATGACTTTTTAGTACGGATAGCTTGAAGAACATTAAAACTGACTACAGGAACAGTTTAAAGTCAGAAAGTTTAGTTGGTTTGCTACACACCCAAGGTATGAAGTCAGCTGAGAAACTGGGATTAAGGGATCGAGCTAAATTGTTGCAGTTGGCAAGGGCTCATGAAGAGTTCAGCTACAGATGCTGAAGCACATGAACTAATCAACTAATTACTAGTCGAATTAGCTCTCATGAATAAGTCGATAGTCGTGCACAGTTTATGTCATTTTTAGCATGTGATAAGCATTGGGAAATCTTCACTGTATCCCTGTAATGTTAAACATCACTGTAATTTAACATACCGTACTGCTTTTTGCTGTGAGACTTTGCCCACTAATACAACAAAGTTATTTAGAATGGTTTTTGCTAGTGTTGTTGTTTAAACCGCTTAACTCTTGCTTTTTGTTTCAGAACGTGAAACTGTTTGAATGTAATAATGATTTAGGGAACTTTGATGTAATCTAGGAATTTTTAGATGTAGCTTTGGGGACTTTCAGGTTTTCATTTATGAGAGCACTGCCCAAATGAATGATCATCATGAAACTCAGGTAAGGTTTATTTCAGTTGACTCTAATCTATTCTTCAGGGTAAATTATTTAATACTTTTTACGGCAATTACGTGACCTGTTTATTGGTTTTGAAGTAACATTTTTAGAAGTAGCCTACTCGATTTTTTCAAAAAGTGGGGTATCTTCACTTTCAAGTGGCATAAAAATGACTATTATGTCAACGAGAAGTTTTTTATCAGGATTCGAATGTTGCTACTATCACCGCATTATGTATATACCACAAGTTTTTTGCAGATTGTTTTATGAAGTAGATTGCGCAGCATCGGATGCAACCTAATTAGTACCACCATGAACAATTCGTACCGTCAGTTCGTACCTTGAAAAGATCGAAAAAAAAATTAAAAAAAGCCGAAGTCGCTGATCACAGTTTCTGCAAATATTTTAAAATTTTTCCGCAAACAAACAAAAACTCTTAGGATCATTTAAAGAAATTTTTAAATGTTTGCGGAAACTTTGATCAACCCTAATCCCGAACCCTTTTAAAATGTTTGCGGAAACTCTAATCAAGCTTAACCCTTTTAAAACGGTAGGCCTACCTCTAAATACCCATTGTCAGGCATAGTAGGCTTTTTGGGGGTTTGTGGAGCATTTTCAGGGGTTGTCAGGTATTGTGGAGTAGGCTAACTACTTTCAGGCATTGTTGGGAATTTCCAGGCATTGTCGATCATTATCAGTGGTTGACGGGTTTGTTAGGCATTATAGCATTTTCAGGGGTTGTCAGGCATTGTAGAGTAGCTACTTTCAGGCATTGTCGGTAATTTCAAGGCATTGTCTAGGATTTGTCTAATGCCTGACAATGGATATTTAGAGGTACCCCTTTTTAAATGTTTGCGGAAACTGCGAGTGCGATCGGCGACTTCAGCAAGCTCTTAGGATCATTACCAGAAATTTTAAAATGTTTGCGGAAACTGTGGAAAAATGGAAACTGCGATCAGCAACTTCGGCTTTGTTCTATTTTTTTTTCACTCGATCTTTTCAGTTTGTTTGTTTGCGGAAACACCCTAAACCTTAACCCTTTTAAAATGTTTGCGGAAACTGCGTTCAGCGACTTCGGCAAACTCTTAGAATCATTACCGGAAACTTTAAAATGTTTGCATTACCGGAAATTTTAAAATGTTTGCATTACCGGAAATTTTAAAATGTTTGCGGAAAAACGGAAACTGCGATCAGCAATGTTCTATTTTTTTCTCTCGATCTTTTCAGTTTGTTTGTTTGCGGATACCGATGCCTAGCTAATCGATATCTAATCCTTTTAAAATGTTTGCGGAAACTACAATCAGCGACTGCTTTTTTAATTTTTTCTCTTGATCTTTTCAAGGTAACTGAGGGTACGAATTGTTCATTAGGGTGGAGTGAAAAATAAAAAAAATTGAATTTCAAAAAGTGGTCTTGATATATGGCCCCAAATATCAAATGAAATACTTCTATCATAATTTTGGGTTCTTGCACCCTCTAGTGGCCGTGCAATTTCACCAAACGAGCTGAAAATAGCTAATTTTGCCATATCTTGATAACTGCTTATACTAGAAAGTTAGTTTTTGGCTTAAATGCTGCAGAAGTAACATGTTTCTATCTTATTTCCAAAGAACTTTCTCTTAAAAATGTACAGAAAAAAGTTACAAGCAAATTACTGATTTTTTAAAGTAAAATTAAGCACTGATGCAGTGGGTGCGATGTCAAAAGTGTATAATGATTGATCTTATTACTGTGAAACATACCCCATCAAGTAGAACTACTTTTAAAAACTTACTCAAACAAATGAAGTCCTCTTCTAGTATAAATACACTTGATCTTAGCAATCAAAGAATCAATAAAACAGTCTAGTTTCAAAGTGGACTTCGAGTAACCCACTATTTTTATGGCTGATTCACACTGTCACAGTTCGGCTTCAATGAGGCAGAATATAGTTTTGTTTTAGAATTTCTTAAATAAACTGAATTCATTGTGTGCATATTTAATTTGTATTTCAAATGTCATATTGGAGTCAAAACGCTTAGTGTGAATCAGTCCTTCACATTCTTACAGACATGCTGTTGTATGGTTTGTATCACACAACTCCATATTGAAAACACAAAAATTTCAAAGCTGGTTTCAGCATCACACAGTATTAGTCTGCACAAACATTAAAATCGTGTTTGGTATTGAAGAATTTCGTCAGCTTTCGGGACTTTAGTTTTTGTCTGATAGTGATGAGGCCATCTCTACGTTTTAATCCAAATACATGAGCAGATGCTTGATATCTTTGAGGTTTAAGTTGACAACTTGGTGAAAATATTTAGCCTTGATGTTAATAACTGGAATTTGGAACAATCTGATGTTGGTATCAATGTTACTGTTTGGAGGTTTGGGTTCATTTACATACCCACCTTCAAAGTTGTCAATTGGAATGTGGTATTGTGCGTTTGATTTACGCATATCTGTGATCTTGTTTATTGCAAGTCTTCAGAGGTTACACTGCAGTTGGTTGGATAATTCAGCTAAAAACAAAAACGGAAATAATTGTAACGAACACTTCATAGGTGTCATGAAAACAGGGTGGACATATTTTGTTAAAATAAAGCCCACCCGGCCCACCCTATTTCGACACCTATGTACGCTGGTAGCCTGGTACGCACCGCGACTGTTTGATGGGACTGCTTTCTATGCTGTTTTAACGATCTCGGCTTATGCATTTCAACATCCATCTGTTCTATTGCAGTTCAAACAACTGTGTCGTATCTAGGAGGAAAAAGCCTATACGACACGGTTAATCGATTGATGCCTCAGGTGATGTTAAACGAAGTCGCAAGTTACGTCTCGCGGACCGGGAAGGGGAAAATACATTAAGTGGAGAGAAAAAGTTTTCTTTTGATTCCATGCAAAACTTAAAGAACATGGTCGTAGGTAAGTGTTTGTTTAAGTTTTGTATTCACCTCTTGTTGGTATGATATCGTCTCCAGAAAGAATACTTACTGTTCATGATTAATTTTCAATGAAATAACAACCTTGGATATATCATAAGTTTTGCAGCATCTGAAGTTTACCTTTTTCGTAATCTTTTTTGTCAATTTGCTGTTTACTATCCCTGATTAATGCCTCAGTCTAGATCTAGTTGAAAAACACCTGCTGTTTACTCGTGTGCAGTAAAAAAGATGAGATTAGAAAGTTGATCTGGCCGATTTCGCAGGGAAGGGTGGCCTTCTCTGCGAAAAGGTCAGGAAGGCCGACCTTCCTGGGTTCGGCGGCTATGCTTATGGTGATGTCCTCGCTTTTATTTTTATTACAGCTCTCCTGATGATCGTGCCACGCACGTGAAACAGACTGTAGACTCTGTAGAGCAACGTTCTTAACCTTTTCTGACCCGTTACCCCACTTTAAGCAATTAAGCATGTTGGGCATCTTAAATCTATTATTTGTCTATTAAATCCCATAACCTTGTCCATTTGCCCTGCAAGCAGTTCAAGGCGTTTATGTCAGAGAAAAAGTCGCACAAATAAGCAACCTTCGACAAGAACACGTTGTTCTGCATCTTCTCGTGAAGACTTCCAAACAGCAGCATAAAATTAATTCCATTCGTACCAATTTTATTAGTCTTTGGCAATCAATTGAATGGAATAGCCAAAGCCAAACCCAACAATGATTTAAGTTTGATTAAAAATTGGTAATAATTTGCACTGTCCTGCTCATTGCCCTCTGGAAGACCTCAAACTTCCCCAGATTGAGTAATTACCCACAGGTTAAGAGCCGCTGGCCACTGCTGTAGATGATTGTGTAAAAATAAAAATCGATGTAACATTATTTGTTTACAAAACTGCTTTACTTATAGATGTTGTCCAGAGCAATACGAAATCATGCACTCTACAAGAAATCAACCACAAACTGGGCGACTGGTTTAAGACGTGGGAAGACCGCGATAGGGGCCGGCTTAAACGTCTTGCTACAAAAAGTACTGCGGGTATGTTCATTTGTTCTCTCCGTCACTGACAAATCGTTACTATTCTCTCAATAAGGGCAATAAAAGCATTTTTATTTACTTAACCAGCGATTAGTTTATTGCTGGAGCAGAACTTCAAGAAATATACACACATTTTAAGACTTGACTTAGAAGATCTATCAAACGATAACAATAATAATTTGCACTGGTTAGAGAAGGCAAACCGCATTAACACGATTAACGAATGTGCATTAATGTTAGAGGTTGATAGAACATAACGGTATACCCATTCCCCACCCCATCGTATAGGCTACGAATTACAGAATTAAAACATACTGAGGAATGTTAGGATGTATTAAAAAAATGCTTGTTATTGTAACATAACCGGGTGTTGCATACCCATATCCATGGGATATGTAGCAATTAGAGTCTGTTCTTTCACGGTGCTGTAAACACGACCTAATTTGCACTGTACAGTATCTTTTCTTTCATCCCTGCTTTCTTTACAAATGTTGCATATTGTTTTATAGGTACTTGCGTTTGAGCCGCCACAGATCACGTTGTTACATCCAGGCGCAGTCTTCTGATGAGGCATGAAGTACCTCAGTCCCACTGTGTTTTTAGACTTTTATGCATGTCTTGTCGAAGCTGTGAATTGTGCATGGGTGGTGCATTTTACCATTCGAATAAATGTATTTTTCAACAACTTTACGTTTGTTTACATCATTGACTTAAATTTGCTCAGTATAAGAAGATGGTCATCGTATTGGCATATGGATCATCAGGACAGTGTCAACTTGAAGTTGCAGGTTAAGTTTAACCAACGTTGCTCAACTACAACGATTAGTGCAAAATATGTATGGCCAACTGCGACGAAAAGTGCAAAGTGCGTTTGGCCAGCGTAGGTACCAACGATGAACTACGTTGGCAGTAGAGTTGGGATTACGTAGGGCCAAAGATTTTAAAATAAGTCGGCTCAACTGCGACGAATGGTGCAAAATACGTTGGGCCATCGTAGGGTACCAACGATGAACTACGTTGGGTGCAGAGTTGGGATAACGTTGGTCCAAACATTTTAAAGAAGTTGTCCCAGCTGCGATGAATGGTGCAAAATACGTTGGGCCATCGTAGGGTACCAACGATGAACTACGTTGGGTGCAGAGTTGGGATAACGTTGGTCCAAACATTTTAAAGAAGTTGTCCCAACTGCGATGAATGGTGCAAAATACGTTGGGCCATCGTAGGGTACCAACGATGAACTACGTTGGGTGCAGAGTTGGGATAACGTTGGCCCAAACATTTTGAAGAAGTTGTCCCAACTGCGACGAATGGTGCAAGATACGTTGGGTCAACTTCGGCCACAACGTAGTGCCAACGGAGGAGCATTATTTTACCAACTGTCACACTACGTTGGGCCGAAGTACAATGTTTGCTGGGTAAGCTAGATATTTTCATAACACAATCAAAAAAAGTCTTTAAATGTATATATAATATTTTGCCAATTTATTACAAATTGAGTTGGCACACCTACCTATTTTGCCAACAAAAACTTGTATAAAGAGAGCACTGCTCGTGAATCACAATAACAGTGAAACGCACACTAGTGCTTACTTGACATTTGCCAACTTAAAATAAGCAACCCTATGCTCACAGACATTTTCGAAATTCGAAAACAGACGTTTTAATCAACCACTGGGACAGTGTGGCTGGACATCACATTGGAATAACTTTAAGCAACCCCCACCTAGAACTACAATCTGATTGGTCGGTCGGTGGAATGGCATGCAAAGCGAAAATATACTTCCCGGAAAGTATTTTTGCCTTCGTGCTCTTTAACTCCTCAAGAAAACTATGTTTGGTTATACTTGTACGCTGATACCTTCCGCGGGCCGCAGCGATACAGCGTGGCGGGCCGCATGCGGCCCGCGGGCCGCCAGTTGGTGACCCCTGGTCTATGTTATAGATTCACTGACCGCGAAAAGGCTGTAAAATCAACTAAAATGACACTAAAAGCATGCACTATTAGTGACTCTCAGACTTGGAGTAGGGTGAAGATGTTCCACGTGGAAGTTAACAGGGGAAGTGACGTCAAAATCACGTGGTCAAATTTTGAGAAATCCTCTCTTCAGATACTGCTAAACCACTTCGAAATTTACTAATTTTTCAGAAAAATTCAGAATTTCTCCTTGGGTGAACCAGGGTCAAAGGTCAAAACCCAACAAAAATTTTTGGTTTACAAATATCAGTGAGCAAAATGGAACATTATTCCAAACTGACAAAAATTTTAAAGAACATCAAGGAAAATGATCCATCCTACTGTGCAGCGGTGTATGGCCTTCAGCATACACCCGACCCGTTTTCTTGGTGATCTTTTAAACTACTCGGCTTAGGTCTCAAGTATATCTTACTATCTACAGTAGAAAACCGCAAGGACTTAAACTATGAGGACCAAAAGAAAAAAGGCCAAACAAATGCCAATCGGAAAACTAAAAAAAAACAAGCGTCCAAACAAAAATAGTCCGGCCAGACACTTTTTAAAAACCTGAATTTCTGAAATTTAGCCTAAAAAAGACCAATCTGGCAACTCTGTCTCGAGATCGTAATTTTGTTTTGCATGCAATTTTAAATCTGCATGCCTTGGTTCCATTTGCGCCACGCAGGGCCGGATTTAGCTGATGGGGGGCCCGGGGCACTTTTAGATCGGGGGACCCCCCAGCAAAAAAAGTTTCTCGCCTACGGCGCGAAAATCCACCTCTGTGTCTACAGTAGCATCAATCCAGCACTGCACAGCATTTTGCAGAAACTTCAAACCCTGAAAGGAAGAAAAAATAACACAAAATCACATTGTTTTCACGTAGGGTGGCCCTTCAAAAGTCGGGCACCTGCCCCCCCCCCCTAAACCCGGGCCTGGCGCCACACTGTTGTAAAAGAGCGGCGAATAGGCAAATTGTAGTATCAACGCTTGCTGAGCTCGCTACTCCAACTTAAAAGTAGCGCCACTACCGCTACTTTCACCAAAAAAGTAGCGCGCTACTGCCCACCTCTGACTAAAAGTAGCCTATGTATTCAGAGTTGACTAATATGCCTACTAGGGTGGCTCATTTTCCTTGATGTTCTTTAAAATTTTTGTCAGTTTGGAAAAATGTTCCATTTTGCTCACTGATATTTGTAAACCAAAAATTTTTGTTGGGTTTTGATCTTTGACCCTGGTTCACCCAAAAAGAAATTCTGAATTTTTCTGAAAAATTAATAAATTTCGAAGTGGTTTAGCAGTATCTGAAGAGAGGATTTCTCAAAATTTGACAACGTGATTTTGACGTCACTTCCACGTGGAACATCTTCACCCTACTCCAAGTCTGAGAGTCACTAATAGTGCATGCTTTTAGTGTCATTTTAATTGATTTTACAGCCTTTTCGCAGTCAGTGAATCTATAACATAAAAGACAAACAAAAAAAATTTGGCACAAAAGATGAGAGTCATTTTAGAGTAGGTATTTCAGGGCCCCTGATTCTGAAAATGCACTTATTTTTTTCGAATTGGCCTTAGTTTTCGAGATATTCGACAATAAAAATATTTTGAAATCGTTTCTCAAAAGCTTTCAATTAGCAAATTACCTATTTTTAGCCCTGTTTACCATTATGATGTCATAATTGCACTTGTCTAGTTCAATTGGTTCATATTGCACGAAAGTTCAAAATGCAAGCAAAGGTTGAAGTGAACTGTGTTTAACGTAAGGGAGACATAAATACTCAATGAAAACAGTTGTGAATCAGTAGGCCTACATCACAAGAAAAATATCCCGAAAGTCATGTGTTTATGAATGCAGCTTTATATTGAAAAGGTAGGCCTACTTGTACAAATAAAGTTTTATTCTAAGCCTTTGCTAAGGCCAAGTCTTTGCTGCAAGAAGTTTTTTTTTGGTCTATAGGCTAAATAAATGGCATATAGGCTAATAAAATATGCCTTTGACAAGTAGGAATAGTAGAATGATGTACAAACAACCCAGATATATTTTGCTGCATGAGGCAACGCAGAGGACCAACGCATTCTGCGATAGATACAGCGCTATATAAAAACAAGCATTATTATTATTACTTTGACATGAAGCTGGGTGATCAAGATAAGTCCTGGGTTCCTCCTAAAGTATGCAAACATTGCACTCAAACCCGTTTCTGGGCTCAAGGCTAAGAAGTTCAGAGTGCCATGGCATAAAGAGAGCCGTGGAATCACCATGAAAATTGATACTTCTGCACGGTGAAGATGTTCGAAGGAAGTTGAAACATCATGTTTACATGGAGTGTGCAAGGCAGTCATTGCATGGATGTTGCTATTTCTGTTTTTTGTTTGCCCTCTCTAGTTTCAAGTGGTGATTTGCTTGAAACAATAGGAAAACGGGCAAGACTGAGAGTAACCTCAATACCTTCAGTAATGTTTTGGAGCAAGGTCAAGTTTTTTTCTCTAAACCATTTCTACCACCTACTGTAGTAGTTAAAGATTTAGTTATCAAAAGTGGTAGCTGCAATCTTGGCTCCTCATCTCGATCAACATGGCATTCTTGACTCCAAGGCCAAGATTACGTTCTTCCGCAGCAAGGATAAAATTCTAAGCAGCTACTTTACTGAAGAACATAACTTTTTATTCTGTAATTATATAAATGGCCTTCGTACCTTGATGGGTGTTGCTCAGTAGGCCAATCATAATAAAGAGTTGCGTTTGTTCATCGATAGCTTTGTTTTGCTTATTTGTCTAGTTTGTTAAGCAAAACAATGTAGGCTATGCATTTTGTTTGTACTTAGTAGCTTACTTAGTAGGCCTAAGTCTGAGACTGTTGAAATCAACAAATATATTAATGCAAAACGCAAGTTATATATTCTACATCTTGTATCCTCAGGCTTACTTCACATCATATTTTGATTGCTACTAGGCCAGTAAATGTTAAATAGCTGTTTGTTTGGGTTGTAATCAACGTGATTGGTTCCAAATAGCGTTTACACAACTCAGAAATGTGCCTGGGATTACTTCCAGTTTTGTCCACTCTATGTAGTAAACGACACGACGTTAAATCTATCGGGGCTCAAAATTGCGAAAAAAATATTTTTGCTGTCACTCAAAAACTAAAGCCATTTCGAGAAAACTTAGTGCATTTTCAGAATCAGGGGCCTCGAAATACCTTAAAATGACTCTCACATGTCTTTATATAAAAAAAGTTTTGTTGGCCTGAGAAAATCGATAAACATCGTCAAATGATTCAAGAAACTGAAAGCAGTAGATATTTAGCCTACTACGTGAAGGGTGCACAAAGAAAATCATGTCTGAAATGTGGTAGAATTCGACATTTTGAGAGTAATACATGTGTCAGTGTTCATGGAGTTGCTAATAAAACCACTTTGCTTGCTACAAGTTTGTGTTACTGCCTCTTATTGTGTCCATTAAGATGCTAGAGTGCATTAGAAGATAGCGGGTGAGCAGTTTCAGGGATAAGCGAAAATTCGATATTTTGAAAAAATTCAAACCAAGTGAACCAGGGTCAAACGTTAATATTTTTTTGTGAAATTTGGTGTAGGAGATACATTTACCAAAAGGAACAATATTCCAAACTGACGAAAAGTTCAAAAGAAAAAAAAAAATTTTTCGAGATTTTGCGCCAGCCTAATGCCAACCCTGCCAACGTTTTACTGTCCAACTGACCTGTTTCAAAGTCTTGTTGTTTTCTCGCTTTGCTATTTGATCCAAACGTCCGATCGTGCTCACAGACCTGTACCTAGGTCGATCGAGTTTTGTGGGTACGGTACTGTATTGACAGTAGCTTTCACATATCTTGAAAAATCAAAGACAGAAGAAACAGCTTCAGGGATGAGCAGGTGTCTGGACTTGGTGCCTTGTAGCTCTGCCTGTAGATCACGTTGGTAATCGCTGACCAGAAAATGATTGCTGCACACACGGCAGTGCTTGTTTAGGCCTAAAGGTGGATTTTTGAGTTTCATCGCTGAGATCCATTTCTTCAGCTTGTCGTCATTACTCAGAGGTAAACGATGAAAGGATACCCCTTTGACGATTCCCCGGTTAATACAACCGGGAGCCATACAAGAAGCCACCATCTTAAGGGCGTAAAAACTCCCTTAGCGCAAAATTGTTCTCTGTTTCGGTATCCTACGCGATTTGTTCCTTGTGTTTGCAACATTGCCCGCAAAACAGTAGACCTTGGATGCGGCTTTACCAGCCAATGACGTCATCAAAAATTTTGACCAATTAGAATCATTCAATTCAAAAAAGGTTATTTTAGGTTTTTTAATTAATGGTAACAAAAAAAATAAAAAAATTGTTGAAAAACGTTTTATTTCAGAAAGATCTACAAAATTACAAAAGCCATGTATTTTCGTTGCAGTGCACCTTTAAGTCATTATTTTTAATATTAACGCACAAAAATCAAAGTGTTGAGACATTTATCATTCAGTCTGTTTCTTAGGTTTTGCCAGTAATAGGCTAGTCCAGGACGCGAAAATTTTTTTCCCACCAGATTTCTGTCTCATTTACATATTTTGGTAAAAGTTTGTATTAAAACCGTGTGAATGCAACATTTTCTCGTTGGCACGGTTGGTTTAGTGGTTTCATCCTCTGCCTACTGATCGGGAGTTCGACGCCCGTCGTAGTCAAACTTTTTTTTTCTTTAAATTAATTTTTGCGGTGCACAAGAGCTTTTCAAAAAAGTAGGGTTAGGGAAAGCTTATATTTTATTATCATTGCACAATTTCATTGGCAAATAGTTATTTCGCAATCTGAATCAACCAATCTCTCAAAACACTTTTGGAAAATCTTACTTTTAGAGTGACTAGAATCAATGAGACAAAAATCTCGTAGGAAAAAAAATTTCGCGTCCAGGACAGGGGTCACCAACTTGCGGGCCGCATGCGGCTCGCCACGCTGTTATGTGCGGCCAGCGGAAGGTATCAGCGCACAAGTAGGCTACAACCAAAAATACTTTTCTAGCCACTCACGCTCGGCAAACGTCTATAGACGCGCGCACATTTTGCTTGCGCCACCCGGCAAGCGTCTATAGACGCAAATTTTTGTTGCTTAATTTTGGAACAACGTTTACGGTCGTATACAACTTGTATCGCTTCGGTGAATTCCCTAAAGCTTCTGTTATCTATAAGAAATAGTTTGGCTTCAATAAATCATCGTTATATGGTTTTGCTTCATAAGGAAAAAGCCGGTCTGTTTACAAGCATCAGGTTTGAGAAATTCAGTTCAAACTGGCTATTCAATGAGTCTTTTTACGTTGATTCAAGGCCTGGACACGCTGAATTCATGTAAAACCTGCTGATTACTCCACGCCAAATGAATTGCTGAAGCTGAATAGGTTTCGCATGAGTTCACTTGCCTTGAAGGAGTTTCAAAACCAGGCAAACCCTTGTTTCGTCACAAGGGTGTAACAAGTCATTTCACATTTATTGAAGGCCTGAATACGTTGATACAATTTGGGTAGAGAGGTAACTCTTTTAAACCATAAACAGACATAACTCAGCAACAACACTACATTTAACATTATAAAAACAAAAAGCGAACGTTTTCGGCTAGTCATATAGCCCTTTTCAAGCCTATAAGAAAATACATTATTAAAAGAAATGCTAAAGAATCATATAGTATCACAGCAAAAATATGGTCAAAGCTAAACATTTGAGAAACTGCCTCGCTCACACAAAATGATAACTGAAAATTACACAGCACAACGGGTCAAGTATTTCAGAAGTAAAATTAATTGATTGTTCAGACAAGGACTCAGGCAGATTACGCAAGAAAGACAGAAGCACAAGAGATAGTGGCACAAAACAAAGTAAATGCGAGAAACACAAGACGTGATAATTCAATCAAAAAACTGCTAAAAGGTAAGAAGCTCCGCAAGCAAATAATTGCCTGTTGGATACGACTAGCCGAAAACGTTCGCTTTTTGTTTTTTGTTTTTATAATGTTAAATGTAGTGTTGTTGCTGAGTTATGTCTGTTTATGAATACGTTGAATCTATGTAAAAGAAGCTGATTTACGGTTTGAAGAAGATATGTCATTTGGAGTAGTTTAAAATGAGTTAACAAGCCAATATTACAGCCAAAACGCCTGCAAAAAAATTTGCGAAAAAAAAAAAACGCCGTTGGGATGGCACCATGACGTAAGCGAAAACGCCGGTGCTAAATGGCTAGAGGAGTTAAACAGCATGAAGGCAAAAAATACTTTCTAGAAAGGATATTTTCGCTTTACATACGATTCCACCGACCAATCTTGCCATGCTAATAAGCACCGCAAGTGACATTTGTCTAATAACTTGGTTATTATAGTTGTATGCATCCAGGCGGTTTTATAGACTCTCACAAAAAGGATGAAAAACCAACTCATTGCTTTTTTTAGAGGGAACACTGTTCATGAGCTAGGCTACTATAAAAACGTTTTTTCGGTGATTTCCACAAGCGTTTGTTTCATGTGGTGCCTGGTTTCTTTCTCCCTGTTATTGGAGCCTATTTTTCGCTGATATGTTTGCAGGTCACTATTGCCCCGCCACAGCTCTTCTAACTGCCAAAGTGGCCCGCACGCAAAAAAGGTTGATGACTCCTGGCCTAGTCCTATGGCTGAATAAGTTCTTTCAGTCTTTTTCACTAAAGGCTGTTCTTTGCTGTGGACAAATGGCATCGCAGTCGTGATTTTTACTTTTCAGAAATGAGGCAACCTCCTTAGAAAGAATCCTGACCTTGGACTCTTTATTGATTTCAACTTCAACAGTTTCTCAGTCTTCGTTCTATGTGCTGTGGATAGAGTCTTTCCAACGCAGTTTTTTTCTAAAGATATGTCTTTTGGCTTCCGAGTTTTGTGTGCAAATTGGTTTTCTTACTCGTCCAGTATAGCTGGCAGACTATGAATATTTGAATGATTTAATCAGTTCTACATTTCCCCTTTCTTGCGTTAGTAGGCTACTGCAAGTTTACGATCTCACCCTCATAGGCCTAACTGCGCGTCCTACTATATTTTTTGATAAATACAGTTGGAAACAATAATTGCAACAAACTGCATTCCTTGCAATCACAGAAAACATGGTAGGAAATGAGAGTGCACAGTAATATTAGAATAATCTTATTGTAATATTTCAATTGCATGATGTTTAACTATAATGAATTGCTAATAGTTTAACGTAGCACACGAAAAACAGTAATAGGCCTACTGGCCTAGCCTATTGGGTCAAAGCCAGTCCTCGCATACAACGTATTGCACTATTGGCTACATATCGAATATATAATAGCCTAGGCAATCGTTGTCTTATTGCAGTGGTTCTCAACCGGGGTGCCATTTACAATACTCTTGGGTGCCGAGAGTTATTTTTCATATTAATTCTTTGTCTGTCTGAATTGGTTAGCTAAGATACTGTTGCTGATAAAATTTTCATTTTTGTTAATAAAATTTTTGTTACATCATTAAAGGCAAATTCTAGAGGTCTGAGAATGTACTGTTGGCTGTTGCATCCTAAAGTCAGGGACTAAAGTTGAAATTAAAATTAACCCTTCTCCTAATATTAACTTATATTGCCATGTTGATTTCTGAAGGTGTTGTTATTACAGTAATCCTCGCCAATTAGGCTCACGGTTAATATGACCAACCGCTCATTGATCCCTATTTGGTCCAGTCTGGAATTACTCCTATTCATTTAATTATCCCTGTAAAAAAAAAAAATAATAATAAGCCGAAAACTTCGCTTAATAAGCCCAATTTTCGATTGTGTTTGCTTGAAATTGTGTAAAAAAAGCGTCACAAGTTACTATTTTTGTCTTGCATTCTACAATTTCACGTTTTACTACGCTGCTAACTCAGTTCTTAATGTTGATCGTTGATTTGTACAAAACAATGTTCGTTGCTGACACAACTCGCAAAAAAAAGCAATTTTCGGCGGTCTCCAAAAATGGATGGCCTATAACAGGAAAGAACCGAACGTTGTGTACAGTAGTTAACAAATTTGGCAACTTTTAACTGTATCGGAAGTAGGCTACAGTTGAACATAGTCAATTATGCTTATAGAAGTGGCAGAAATTTGTCTCCCGCATCATAAGCCCAAATCGTCCGGCCCCGAGGTGGCTTAATAAGGGAGGACTACTTGTAATTGCCTTTCCCAATGGGCACACACAAGCGAACTTGCCTATTTTTCACCAGATTGCATTAAAGCGAAAAGTCAATAAAGCTATACATAGGTTAGGCTTACCATTTTTAATAGTCTTTTTATTTTTAATAGTGTGAAACGGTTGATGTATGTTTCAATAACCTACTGCAATCGAAGTGAAAGATCGTTGGTCTCTAGCATTTTTTAAATAGTTTTGCGGCCCATCTCAAAATGTTTCCATGGCTGAGAACCGCTGTGCTAGCACAATCAAAACAATAAAACATATGGGGCTCTACATTGTGAAAGTCAGACAAATTAGCATCAGTTCTGTAGTTTCAAAACTTTTAGCTTTGCCTCCTTGTTGCTACGAGATGTGTACAAGCGCGAATGATTGTTAAACAAAATATTGCACAAGGTTGCAGCATGCTGTTTACCTGCACACAAGCATAAAAATCTGAGACTTTCAGCAAAAGTTTTCTACCGATGCACTGCAGAAAAAGTTTGGCAAACTGCGCCAGGGCTCAGGTGGTGCATATTTTATTACTGCACAGCAAGTGCTTAAAAAAGATGATATTTACAAAACCAAACTTCTTCTTGGCATAGACAAAAACCTGTTAAAAAGTGCTAATGCTGGTGGTCACTATTGCTTGAAATGTGATTTTTCTATGTCAGAAAACGTTTGCACAGTCTTTGAACATTTGGACAAATTAGAGGGCTCACTGCCTACAGATGTAAGATGACATTGTAGTATATTGCTGGTTATGTTGTGCGAAACAGTAATTTTGATGTTGATGACACCGGTTTTTATTACAAAAAGTACGGTGAATGCATGAAAAAAATAACTCGTGGGGGATTGACAATTCCTGGCGATAACGTCTGCCAGTGGGTGTTTTACAGCTACATACTTTTTCGAGAAGTGGCAAATGTAACTTGCCGTAAATCTCTATGTGTTCTTTTGCTTTGTGCAAGTAAACAGCATGCTGCAACCTTGTGCAATATTTTGTTTAACAATCATTCGCGCTTGTACACACCTCGTAGCAACAAGGAGGCAAAGCTAAAAGTTTTGAAACTACAGAACTGATGCTAATTTGTCTGACTTTCACAATGCAGAGCCCATATGTTTTATTGTTTTGATTGTGCTAGCACAGCGGTTCTCAGCCATGGAAACATTTTGAGATGGGCCGCAGAACTATTTAAAAAATGCTAGATTCATTGAAAATTTTAGTTTCATTTGTTTCACTGCAGTTAATTTTACACTTGTGCGTTACCATGGCCACCTAAAGATATGGCCTGATTTGTCACATTTTGCAGAAATTCCCAGATTCTCTAACTTTGGACAAACGTTTAAATAAATTTTTCTAAAAATTAGATTTTTACGCTTTCTTTATTCTTTTCTCCAGACGACACAATAGGCTTTAACATTCTCACATGTTGAAAAACAAAGAAAATTTGATTTCGAAGATTTTAGTCAGACTGTTAATTTTCAATAACAGTCTGATTTTGCGTTTTTCAACTCACTTTTTCTCATTTGTTTTTGCTTCCCCAAGGCAAGTTTTATGTCATTAGGAAACCGCAAAAAGTAAAAACATCTCAAAAAATGTCAGTCAAGCACTAGCAGTAGCTGTAATCAAAATCTGCAAAACGTGACAAATCAGGTCGCATCTCCAGGTGGCCATGGCGTTAGTTTAGTAGTTTTGATAGTGGTAACAATGAATGATGCTGCTGTTTTTTACTACAGAGTGGCAATTTTTGTTATAATGTAAACTCGGTGGCATGTTGCAATCAATGCCTTGTATTGCACCATATACGAACCTTGATTTTAAGCTACTACAACAGTGTGAACAGGATAGTGGGTCACAGAAACTTCTGCTTGGTAAAAATGGGCCACAAAAGAAAAAAGGTTGAGTATCACTGTGCTAGCATGTGGCTTTCGTATATTGCCAGAAGTGACAATTTATTAATTGGCAATGTAAAACTCAATTGAAAACTCAAAGCTCACAGCATATAACTGCAGATTTGTTTATGAATATTGTTGAATTGTGTATTGAAGAATTGAAGAGTGTAATGCATACATTTTCATGTTGATAAACTTTAAGTTTCTTTTGTTGACATTTGGTTAAATTGCAATTTTGCATGCTTTCTAAGCATTACACAACCTATAGCAAAATCAGTTGTTTTATGTTGTTTCAATATCTAGCAACATTTATTCTGTGTAGAAGTAGTAGGTTCGACAGTCAGAAATGTAAAAATGGTTGCAAATGGTAAAATGATTGGTCTGTACCAATTACACGTTAAACGTGATTTTAACACTCACCTCCAGTTTTTAGGTGGCACTGCGCGTCTGGGAGGCCTGTAATATAGTAAGCCATGGCTTGTACACATCTCGTAGCAACAAGGAGGCAAAGCTAAAAGTTTTGAAACTACAGAACTGATGCTAATTTGTCTGACTTTCACAATGTAGAGCCCCATATGTTTTATTGTTTTGATTGTGCTAGCACAGCGGTTCTCAGCCATGGAAACATTTTGAGATGGGCCGCAGAACTATTTAAAAAATGCTAGATTCATTGAAAATTTTAGTTTCATTTGTTTCACTGCAGTTAATTTTACATTTGTGCGTTAGTTTAGTAGTTTTGATATGCAATCAATGCCTTGTATTGCACCATATACGAACCTTGATTTTAAGCTACTACAACAGTGTGAACAGGATAGTGGGTCACAGAAACTTCTGCTTGGTAAAAATGGGCCACAAAAGAAAAAAGGTTGAGTATCACTGTGCTAGCATGTGGCTTTCGTATATTGCCAGAAGTGACAATTTATTAATTGGCAATGTAAAACTCGGCATCATACAAAACATTACTCGAAAAGTAACGCATGTTTGTGGCATTTCCTCATTCACACCAGAAAAGAAATCGTGCGTTATCTAACTTATTTTTATTGCGAAAAAACATGCGCTAGTTTTCATACGCTGTTTTTGTGTTGTGCATGTAATTTTGTCTGAATGGTATGAATCCAACGAAGTATAGGCCTACACTACAGCAACGAGACTTCAATTGACTGTAGGCTAAGCTATTTTTAAGCAAAGAAAATGCATGAGTTCATGACATGAAGCAAAAGAATTTTCAATTGTTATAAGATTTGTTGCAAGGTAAACTTCAGTTTAAATAGGCCTAACATTGCGTGTTTGCTTCAGTTCCACCCAGCATTCATTCATGTACAACCATGGTTTCAATCCTGTCAAGTAATCTTGGAAATGCTGAATACTGTTAAACATTCTTTTTTGTACTTGAAGTTGCAAAAAAAGCACATTGATATGCAGTTTTTCTTTTCCATTAAAAGCTTTAAGAATCTGACTGTTAGTTGCAGAAAATTTAGAATCGTTCATTTCTGCTGCCAATGTTGTAGAAGATGAAGAAAGATTGCATTCTCTGTTTCTAGTCACTTGTTCGCTTTGGAATACCTCCAAAGCAGATTTGGTTGCGTTAGTATTACGCTTTTGACCATTATCACAATATGAACTGTTCAAACGTTCTTTCGCCAATTTGGATTCAAAATACTGGGCAGTTGGATTTAGTCGCGAAGTATAGTTGGTTGACGATTTTTTCTTACTTGACTGTGCTATGGGCGGTGGCGATGACATGCCCTGAACATGGGATTTTTTTGTTTCGTTGATTGCTTGCTTTGGAAATGTTTTCGCATTGCCAAGATTGCTAACCGAACATAATTGTATTTTTTGTTGCTGTGTTTCAGGTTTAACTTCGGGGATTTTAAACGAGTTGGAACAAGTGGGTAGAGCATGTGTTGCCAGAACTGCATCTTCGTGTTTGAACGAAGTATGGTTGTTTTCGGTGACTAAACCGCTCTTTGCAATATTGTGAGGATCACTTATCAAATCAGACGCTTGTAGTGCAGCAGGGCTAGTGCCAGACAAAGAAGAGCACAACGACCCAACTTTCTTCTTGCATTTAAGTAGAGTTGGTGGATTACAAGAAACAGCACCACTCGCTTTAACTTTTGCGTGTGTGGTCACACATTTCAACGCTTTTTTATGCTTTTGAGGTTTCAAAACATCTGCTGGCTGCATGCTTTGTGATGTCTGATTAATGTCAGGCCGTCTTTCCAATACCGAAACTTTGCTTTCTTGGTTGTACATTGAATTCGCATTTGTAGAAGGAAATGATTTCTGTTGCGAAGATTTCTGCCATTTATTTTTATCAAATTTATGTTGTTTGTTTTTAGCTTTTTTCTGATCATTGTTGCAGTGGTTTACTTGAAACGTTTTGCCCTTTGATTTTCGACTAGGCAAAGGTTTGCAATAATTTTGTCTGCTGGTAATGTTTTCAGAAAATGTAACAGCTTTTTTAGTAGCTGACGTGCTCTCTTCAGTATCTAGCTTCATTTTCATAGCTGTAGGTTGTTGAAATGTTGATACCAATTTACTGACTTGCTTTGGTGTGTTTGACTGATCTTCTTTCTGAATTATTGTTTCTAAAAGGTTGGTACAAAGTTTATCCCATGTTTGGTTTCTTTTTATCTGAAACCCGTCACTCCGACATTCTACTTCAGAAAAAATGTCGTGATCCCAACTAAATTGAAATAACTGTTCAATAGTCCAACCTTGTACTGATACATATACTTGAATAGGTGTATCAACAGAGCAGAGTTTTTTGAAAAGGGTTGAAAATGAACAAAATCCGTTTTTACGCAACTCGTTTATAAGAAACTGCTTTACCATGTATGAAGAAAGTAACTTTGCTTCGCACTTGTTGTTTTCCGAGTGTTTCCATTTGCCGCTTTCAAAATTTATGTCAAAATTAAAACCGGTTTCATTGTCGATGACAACATTTTGATTAAACCAATAAAATAATGGGTGTAATCGTATGAGTTTGCGTAAGAAATTTAAGTTAAACCTTGGTCTTAGAATACAACGCGATAAGAAAAAATACAAAGTATCCAATTTTATAGAAACTTGGCGGAAATCAACTTCATCATCGCATGGTAAAAGATTTTCGTTATTTCTACCGTTCTGTTCAATCAAATTTTCTTGTTCATTTTCTTTGCAGATATTCAGTATCAAATAAATTGAAAAGACAGTACAACCAATCCAAAAAACACAAAAATACATCAGGATGCATGAAAGCAATACGGCTTTTACTAAACTTTCAACTTTAACATGGTTTCTTTGATTCTGAATAGGTCTAGAACGATCAAACTGATTCGAAAAGTTGTTCGGACGTAACAACTTTCTAATAAAAGAAATAAAAACGTAGTCTTTTACAACTGGTGGTCGTTGTGGTGTATCAAAATACACCCTGTCACCCCAAACACAAGTTTTGTCTGCTCTGCAGTAATAGTCAAGAGCAATTTCCTTCAATTTTTCTTCAGTTTTACCAAATAAGAATGGATACAAATAATTTCTTTCATATCTCTGTATGTGTGTCATCAACAAATCGAATCGTGCTGATTTATCAAATGTTCGATGAATTCTAGAAAAGACTTTTTCTTCAATACCTTTGACACAAACTAGCTTCAGTTCCCAATCAATTTCTATGTCAGAATCATTATTCAAAAGAGACTGGAACCTTCGCTTTGCAACTTCAGGTTTCTTCATACGAGAAAACCCAGGCAGCAACTGAGGGCCGTTATAAAGCAAATAGTTTTTCAGCACACTGACAACATTGCAATTTTCTTTTGCATTCATTTTGAAACGTCAGATGATGATGATGCGTTGCTACTATACAACCTAAACACATATTTGTCCTGTTAGCATTGCTTAGTAGTCTAAAAATATGAAACTCATTGTTGGATTCAACACAAATGTTTTGATGTTCGACTTACCTTTTGTAACGCTATTGTTAAACATTAGCCTAAGTTAGGGGTGTCTAAAGTGCGGCTCGCAATACGTATATATATGGCCCATGCATGTTGTTGTACAATGTGTTATTTTTGGCCGGCAGATACACAGAAATCATACAAATTCAGCTTGCATTTTTTTAAAATTTAATAAAGACTGTATTTTCGCACAGATTAAAGCCAGGTGAGAAAAGTAAGAATCATTGTTGAGTAGTTATAATTGCAAAATCTATTATGAGTGTTTTTTATGACCTAATTTCGATGCAAGTTTTTACATGTATTTTGAACAATAACATATTCAAATTCAAACAACCAACAAAACACTTATTTCACTGCAAAATCACTACAAGAATTCAAATGGGTAACAGAGACCAGATTGTGTGTTGCAAAATAAAATGTCAAGATGATGTCACGGCAATGTAAATTGACATCAAACAGCAAGCCCTAATAGGCTACAGAATATATAAAATGTTGCTTCCAATTCTTGTAAATTTTTAACGTGTTGATTTTGCGGGGCATTAATTCTACACTCGTAGGCCCCACTTCAGATGGCTGGCCCACTCCGGATGGCTGAACTCTCAGTGCACCCCTCTTCTACAAATTATTAAATTTTAATGTCTGCAGGAGCTGCTTGAACTACATCTGCAAAGTTACTAAGGTTCAATCTTTACATTTTGAAGG
The DNA here is from genome assembly GCF_918807975.1 of Aplidium turbinatum. Classification (NCBI taxonomy): domain Eukaryota; kingdom Metazoa; phylum Chordata; class Ascidiacea; order Aplousobranchia; family Polyclinidae; genus Aplidium; species Aplidium turbinatum. Next base: position 13,077,089 of record NC_137477.1, on the reverse strand, counting down.
AAAAAGTAAAAGTCACATTTTATGATCTAAAACAGAAAATATGACTTTTTACGTTTTTAAATAGAAGAAGAAGAAGAAATTCTTTTATTTTGCATCACCAGCATATGCGAAAAAAACAAAACGAAAAACAATACAAGATTACAAAGTGAGCTAGGTTGTTTGCTGATGATGATAGGAGTGGCAGAAGGACCGAACTGGTCATCAAGTCTGCCACACCCGTGAGGTATCATAGCTTATTTGACATCGAACGGTGTCGAAGTTGAACGCAAATATATATTATATACAACATAAAAAACAATACACATACGAAATTTAACAGTACAATATAAAAACAGGAATACAAGAAATGATGCAGAAATACAAAATGGCATATACATACAACACAGCATACTGATAAGACAAAAGCAAATATACAGTAATTGGCGAGATACGGTGAGAATAAGTAGAAACAGTTTGATGGTACTATACCAATTACTTGTACTCAGACATTAAGTGCAGTTTTAATTTTTTAGAAAACATACTAATTGTTTGAACTTTTCTTAGCTATTCCGGTAATTTGTTCCAAGTGTTTGTTCCAAGAAATTTAATTGAGCGTTGGCCAAGCTTTGTATGCATTCTTGGTTTAAAAAGCATACCTTTCTTAGCACCTCTGGTATTATAGTTATGAGTTTCATTAATAGGACGAAAGTACTCCAAAAAATTACTGGTAGATGTCCTTTATTGCTTTTATAAACAAACTTACGTACTTCTATTAAAAACATGTCTTCGATTTGTAGCAAGTTGCTTTTATTGAAAAGAGATTTGGTGGGAATTCTGTCCTTAATCTTGGTGAAGTTTAAACAACGAATGATGCGATTGTGTACCAGGTTTAAAGGATACAGTTCCGTTTTACACGCACGACCATGGGCGTCCGCAGGTTTTCGGTTAGGGGGGGTCAAGGTGGGTTCACTCTGCCCTTTCGGCTGGGTGCAAAATTTTTTGAAAATTTGACCATTACACCATCCAGACAATTTATCATTTTTATCAGTGTTTACATTTCTACGGATTTTTATCAAAATTGGCCAGAGCAAAAATTATCAGAGTTATGTAATCGTTTTATTGGATACTATTATCGTGCTCAAGTGAACCTTGCGTAAAGTGTAATATATACATTTGGGGTAATAATGCACTTTGTTTTGTCATAACTGTGTGGTTTCCGCAGCGACCGACTGCTAGTAGCTAGTAGTTCCAATAAGAGATAGTAAAGGAAGGTAAGAACAGAGAAAAAGAAGAATTTCAATTACGCGATGATATTTGGGAGTCTATAATCTTTAAAAACCGGTCCATCAATTGAATGCTAGTTAGTAACTTACAGCCTTATTAAGATCATTTAGTTGAAGGTTTAGATCAGATTGCTGAGATTGGGTAGCCTTGTTAGCCTAGCGGACTTGCTAGCCTAATAGCCTACCAAGATCGTTAAATGCAATGAGTTGACCCACTCAAAGTTGAGTTGAGTTGATACACAGTGTATGATTATGTCACGCTTTGATGTATATCAAAAACATTTATTGGAAGTGTATCCAAACTTATTGTTCGAATTTTGCTGGCAAGTTTCGGTGGCCGGTGCTGAAAGAAGTTTCAGCAAGCTTAAACTAATCAAAACATTTCACAGATCCACTATGATGCATGAAAGGCTTACATCATTAGCAATGATTTCCATTGAAAGTTCTTGTGTACGAGAGTTAGATCTTAAGAGCATTGTAGATGTGTTTGCTGCCGAAAAAGCTCTGATTTTTTATATTTTAGACGTAAACATATGTAGTGATGGACATCAGGAACTTTTTTAAGAAACGTAAACCTGACGCTAATCCTGCCCTGCAAGATGAGGCGGCACCCTCGAGCAAACAGCGCAACTGCAGCGATCGCCGCGGTGACGTCTCCACGCTCAACGCTTCAAAAGTCGCTGATGCTTCACACTCACCGATCAGCGACTCTGCGTCTGGTCGTACGCCATCGAGTTGTTATGCTACATCCGATCCTAAACCATCAACTAACAATACCACACCTGATCCGCCATCATCAACCAGCGATACCACACCTGATCCTAAACCATCAACCAGCATATCAATTTCTCACCTTGTTCAAGTTCGCCATGATTCAGATATCGGGAATCACGTCAATAACGTCCAATCCATATCCAGTGCGATGCGACACGAACTCTTAACTAATGTGTACACACCACCAAGTGACTATGATTTCCGACTAGACTCCAAGGGACGTAGAAGTTTTCGACATCCATGGTTACAGCAATATCAGTGGTTAGCGTATTCTCCTCTCCTAAGAGGACCCATGTGCAAATTGTGTGTGCTCTTTCGGCAGCCTATTCATCGTGGCACCACTGGCGCATTCATCAGTGCTCCATGTATAAAGTATAATGATTTCCATAACTCTGCTCGAAGCCATGTTAGTAGTGCTTGGCATTGTCATGCTCAGGAGGACGCTAACGAGTTCATCATAAATGTGAAATATCTGGAACGTCGCGTTGATAGTTTATTGGATAATGCTTTCAATGCCACAGTTGCCAGTAACCGTGCAAAGTTAGCCCCGATTTTGTCAAGCATCATCTTTTGTAGTACTCATGACATTGCATTAAGGGGAAAGGATTCCAAGTCCGGTAATCTGAATGATTTATTAAGTTTTAGAATTGAAGCTGGTGATGGAATTTTCAAAGATCACATGGAGCACGCAAGTGACAATGCTAAGTATACATCGGCTCGTATACAAAACCAGATGATAAGTTTGTGTGAAGAAACGGTTAGAGATGAAATTGTTACTGCAGCAAACAATTCCGTTGGCTTCTCAATCTTAGCGGATGAGACCGCTGACATTTCAGGAAAAGAGCAACTGGCTATTGGAGTGAGGTTTTTCGACGAAAAAAATCTCGTCATTCGAGAAGAGTTTCTTGGTTTTACGTCACTGAACGAAATGGACGCAGAAACGATTGCAGGGACAATAATAAATCAGTGTAATAAGTACGGTCTAAATTTAAACAAACTACGTGGTCAAGGATACGATGGATGCTCCACTATGGCAGGTAAAGAAAATGGAGTACAGGCACGTATTAGAAACGAGTATCCGTTGGCAGTATTTGTCCACTGTTCAGCCCATCGCCTTAACCTCGTGGTCAACGATCTGAATGCAGTTTCGGATGTACGGAACACTATTGGAACAGTGAAGGCTATAATAAATTTTTTTAGAGAGAGCCCGAAACGAAGATGCCTAATACCAAACACGCCATTGTTATGTGAAACGAGGTGGATCGCAAAATATAAAAGTATAAGACTCTTCGCGGAAAATTTCACCAAAATTCACAGGCAGTTGGAGAATTTAGAGCAGCACGAATCGAATGCAAAGGGACGGCAGACCGCACACCAGCTGCGGACCGCTTCTGGAACCTCTACTTTTGTAGTAACGCTACATATCATCGCTAAGTATTCATCAATTTTGGAGCCTGTCACCCAAGCCCTTCAGGCAGTCCAATTGAACATGTTAGGTGTCAAGAAACACATTGACAAACTCGTATCCATGTTTTGTGATCATCGGCAAAATGCAGAAACACTTTTTGCAGAAAACATTTATACAGCGGCATTGAAGTCAGCCGAAGAAATTGGTGTCACCATATCTGTCCCACGGCAATGTGTCCGTCAAGTATTCAGAGCAAATACTGGTGGCACCAATGAGGAATACTATCGCCGCTCCATTTACGTTCCTTACATGGACTCTTTAATCCAGTCTCTGAAAAGCCGCTTCTCAGAGACGAACATGCCGGCATTCATGTTATACCGACTGCATCCAGCGCAGATGGAGAAAATTGACCGTTCAGACTACAAAGCCTTGGTCAAAACTATACACCAATTCTACAACTTTGACAATTTTCAGCAGGACGCCATGTCGTGGTATGACATAACAATAAAAGAAAAATTTCCTCAGTCCGAAGACCAGGAAGAATTGGAATTTATGGACTTGGTGAAAAATATGGAACTTTTTCCAGCTGTACGTCAAGCGATGATAACATTACTGACCCTCCCCGCCACTACTTGTACGGTAGAAAGATCATTCAGCACAATGAGGCGGGTCAAAACATGGCTCAGATCAACCATGTCTGACGACAGGCTATCTGGGCTGTGTATGATGAGTGTCCACAGAAGCCGAATAAACTGGGACAAAAATACGTTCATCCAAAAAGTCATCGAAAAATTCGGCAAAGACCCACGTCGACTTCACTTTTTATTCAAGAACTGATTAACTAAACTGGTGACTGATTATTCTTTTCTGTATGATTCAATGTTACGAACAGCTTCATTGAATTCATGCCTATTTTTGCATGTTCTCGCTTTTTCATTTTTTATCCAACAATTTTCCAGGGGGGGTCAGCTGACCCCATTTGCCCCTATGTGCGGACGCCCATGGCACGACCCCAACAGATAATACCATACATTAGATGGGAGTGAACTAGAGCATAGTAAACTGCTCTTAATGTCTGGGAATTTACGTACTTTCTTAATCGATATAGAGCACCACAGCTTTGAGAAAGTTTTGTTGAGATTATATTGATGTGCTGTTTCCATGATAACGACTCATCAAATGTTATTCCTAAGTATTTGTACGTGTTTGTGCGTTGCAAACTGGTATTTTGAAAAGTTATTTCTAGATTTGAATTTTCTCGGACAAACTTTGACCCAAACAACATGTATTTGGTTTTGCTTACATTAATTGTTAACTTGTTTGTATGCATCCAGTTTTGAATCATTAGGAGGTTAGAATTCACCTTTTCTTGCAATCTACTAGGGATTTTATCCTTAATACATAGTAGTGTATCATCAGCAAACAAACGAGTCTCAAATTCAGAAGCGTGATTAAGGTCATTAATGTATATAATGAACAACAGTGGACCAAGAACTGAGCCTTGGGGTACACCACATTTGATTTCTTCATATTTAGAATTTGTAGTACCAATCTGCACAAACTGGTAACGGTGATTTAAGTAAGACCTTAATAAATTATAAGCATTTCCTCTGATGCCATAATAATCTAGTTTCTTTAAAAGGATTTCATGGTCCAAGATCAATAAAGATACTACATGTAGTAAAACCATCGTCACAAATTGTAGTAGTTGTTCATCGATATCCGTAGCAGCTAATGTGGTTGAATGTCCACCTCTGAAGCCAAACTGTTGTTGGGACAAAACATTGAATTTTTCAAAAAAATTTACTAACCTTTTATGAATGGTTAAAATGGAAATAGGCCTGTATTGATCAACTTTGTTTTTTGCTCCCCCTTTATGAAGGGGTATCATTCTTGCAATTTTATAGCTATCAGGGAATTTACCAATTGTCATAGATTCATTTATTATAGAAGCTAAGATTGAGCTTATGACATACTTCAATCTTTTTATTGTTTTGATAGTGATGCCATCTGGACCAGTTTCTTTTTTGTTATCTAAGCTGTTGGCAATGCTTAAAATTTCCGTTTCATCAGTATTTTCTAGGTGCAGGGAATTGAAAAGTCTGCCTCTCATCAGGGACAATGGATTAGAAGTGGTGTTTGGAGTTTGGCTGCAAGTGAAGGTCCCACTTGAGTAAAATATGTCCCACTTGAGTAAAATATGTGTTAAATGTATTACTTATTTGCACCGGGTCGGTTGTAACTTCATGACCATTACTTAATGAAAAGTTGGTTGCATATTGTATATTATGTTTTTTGTTTGTACGGCCAGTAATTTCATTTATCATTTTCCATGTGCTGCTAGAGTTGTTTCTTTCTTTGTTTATTGAAGTTTTATAATGATTAGACTTCGATTTCTCTTTCACATGAGTAAGCAGATTTCTATGTTTTTTGTACTTGGTGTATAAATCGTTACTCTTAAAGTTAGATTTACATAGTTGCTTGTAGAGATGCAGCGAACCCAAAATTTTTATCCGCACACCGCACCGCAACTGACTCATCTATCCGCGCACCGCACCGCACACCGCAATTTATCTGGAACTTTGACACTGCACCGCACCGCACACCGCAAATTACAAAATTAAAAAAAAATATTTTAACGAGTTATTGTTTAGAAAGTCAATTGTAGGAAAAAGCATCCATGGCATATAACTGGTAACCTAGTACCAATACAGTTGTGCACTAATTGGCCAGGCTAACCAGATCATATTCTCTTATCAGCAATGCATCTAAGTTCTAAGACATAATACAAACTAAGACAAATAGAATGTTCCTGGATCCAGTATCAGGACTTTTGAACACTTTTTGTAAGCAATAATGCAATTATAATGCCAGTGGCTATATGAACTACACACACAAGAGTAAAACTTATAGCCTGAACTCACTGGGATAACTGATATAGTAAATAATGCGGTAGTTGCGCTAGGCCTATAGCCTGGTAACTGAGCTTATCAGCTAGGCTACTAACCAAAAACATTCGTACAGCTTCCCTGACAAGCAAGCCCTAAAACCCTGTCAACTGCAAGCCATTTGCAATTTGCATTTGCATAGCTTTCCATCTTAGGGTTTCCGAAGGGAAAAATAACTGATCCGTGTTTCCAATTTAAATTTGAAGTTTCATAGCTGATTCTTGAAAAGTTGAAAGTTTACGAAAGTTTAATTTCTTGAAAGTTTACGTTTACGAAAAATTAATTTCTTGAAAGTTTACGCGGCAAGCGGCGCGGCGCGGCTTTGTCATTTCAACCTTCCACGCGGCGCGGCGCGGCACGCGGCGAAAAAGTCAAAAGCGGCCGCGTACGCGGCGCGGCGCGGCTTGCATCACTAGTTGCTTGTACATTTTATTCCTCGTTTTGATGGAGGATAGAATACCTCTTGACAACCATGGCCTCAAATATAACCGGCTCTCTTTTTTGCTGAGTTTAATATATGGCATATGCTTGTTGGTTTCATCATTAATAATCTGTTCCAAAGTTACTACTTTCTCTTGTGGTGTCATATTGAATGTCATGCCACGGCCAAATATGTTGCTATTGGGAAAATTTCTAAGAGTCTTAATTGTTACAATCATAGCCATGACAAAGCTGTCATTTTCCCACTTACAGAAGTAAGTAAAATAAGCAATATTTGCATCTATAGACATATTTTTGGCTTGTTTTGCCGGAGATTAAATCTGTATGTTAAGCACAATTTATGCAAATGCAAAATATGTTCCAACTGCATCCTGGAGGTAGTCTCATCATACAGTCGTTAGGTTTTTTTGTATAGTAAGTTAGAATCTTTCGCCAATAGCCATATGTTACTTGCAAAATTAAACTTGGCGAAAAACAAAACGAACTAAAATATAAATTGGCACATCAAATGGTCAGCTTACAACATGGAATCCACAAAAAATCCTTGATATTTTGAACAAAACATGCAATTGCACCAAAAGCGATTCACCAAACGATACTACCTCAAGGCTGTAATTGGAAAGCCGGGACTACAGAGAAGGGGACTTCCGACTGAAAAAATTTTGCTTCTGTCTTTGGGCTTTAAGAGGGTCGTTGTGCGCATGCGCGAACCTCTTAGTGGCATGTTCGCTTGTTCAGTATTGGTTTGTCAGTTGAAGACTGGTGATGTAGTAGGTTAACTTATGAAGTGATGTAGTAGTCTAAGTTTGCTTTGCTTTAAAGTTAAGACAAGTGTGCAGAGTAATGGTGAGAAAGACTTGAACAAAAAGCAATACAGCAAGCAACGTTATGAAATGGTGATTCAGGCTAGGCTAAGCTCTTTGATTTTTTTTAGACAGTTCAACTGCAATTGCTGTGAGGCTATTGACAGAACATGTTTTTAACAATTTTGGCTGATGTATTCTATAAATTACCTGCAAACATATATGTTTTTCAGTGTTTATTGTATATTTGTACATTTTTTGTCACAATTATCAGCAATTTAGTTGGTTACCGTAAAACATTTTGTGTAGCCTACGGTACCTCAATGCCAGTCAGGTCACAAATCTAACCGACAGATGCCAAAATTTCAATGTTTGTCTTTCCAAAGAATGAAGAGTTGAAAAGAAAATGGTTTATAGCAATTCTGCGTAAAGATTGGACATTAACTAACTCGCACAGAGTGTGCATAGAGCATTTTCGGGAAGAATACATAAAGAGAGTCGGCATGAAGGGGTGCAACCTAATTCGTACCATGACCAATTCGTAAAGAGAAAAAATAGCACAAAGCCTTGATCGCTACAAAGCCGAAGTCGCTAATTGGAGTTTCCGCAAACATTTTAAAGTTAGGGTTAAGCGGAAACTCTGATCCGTGTGTTATTTTGGCTTTTTTAATTTTTTTTAATCCTAACCTACCCTAATTTTTTTTAACACTAACTCTAACCCTAACTTTAAAATGTTTGTGGAAACTCCGATTAGCGACTTCGGCTTTGTGCTATTTTTTCTCTTGATCTTTTCATGGTATGAATTAGGTTGCATCCGGCGTGAAGCACTTGGGCGCCAAGGGTATCAACGTTGCGACTAAAGGAAAATGCTGTTCCAGATCTATTTTTCCTCACCTGCCAAGGCATTTGTCAAAAAACACTCTATGTCTCGACCAACAACATCTAGTACCGGTACTGCTTCTTGATGTGACAAAGAAAACGAACGAATAGAAAAGCAAAAACTTGCATTGTTTCAACTTGATGCTCTGTGTGATTTTAATTCTTTTTTGCTTTAGCTGCAAGACGCAATCTTGCCTGAAGGATACTTAAAAGTTGTTGAAGATGAAAGTGTTCACTTTCATTACATTCAAAATAGGCTACTGCATGTGAATTTGACAACCATGTATGCAACAGGTAGGCTTTCTTACTCATCCAACTAAGAACCATTACAGTGAAATGACTTTATAAATAGGCTGGGGCTATATTTACACTATATAGTGTAATAATAGCCTCAATAGTGTTGCCAGATAAGGAACTCTGCCCTAATTTGAGAAAAGTTTAAAGCTGTTGAAAACAAAAAGTTGCATTTTGGAAAGCAATGGATATTATATATTTATGAAGTGGAAAAAGTCCAGCAATAATGGACTTCCCACTGAAACGTTTACGGCTTGTATTCAGAGCATGTGTGCAGTTCCGAAACTTGCTGAATACCTCCAGGAGAAGCATGATTATGTCCTGATGAGTGGAAAATTTATGTCTGATCCTATTGAATCGCGCTTTGGTTGGTATTGTCAAACCAATGGAGGTAACTTCTTCATGTCAGTAAAGCAGCTGCTCGAGTCAGAAAAAAAGTTCGTTGTTTAAGTTTGTTACAACAACAAGCTTTGGTATCAGCATCTTGCCTGGTATCCTCTGACCAATCTCCCCCGGAAATTTCAGACGCTTCCTCTTTCAAATGGCTTGATGATTTCTTTGTTGTAGTTAGCATAGATGATTTATCTGATGTTGAATTGTTGATGCTAATGTTACGTGCTTTGTTAGTGGATACATTGGACTTAGTGTATCTCACCGAAGAAAGTGCTCTGCTTGCAAAGAATTGCTTGTGCAAGATTATAAATGTACATAAAATCCAAGACTGTGTACCAGAAGAATATTCCCAGTTGTTTGAGTTAGCTGATTGTGGAGGTTTGTTTGCTCCTACAGATGCTCGACTGCACTACATTATTTTCTATATGTTTGTGTAGAGATCCTACCCCAATCAAGGTACTTCAAACATCCTCCGAAACCAGGCAACAATGAGCGACTTGGCAGTCGTGACACCCCCCTTTCAAGGGTTAATATGCTTGCCGTGGCAGCAGGGGACCTGGAGCCTCCGGAAACACATAGGCCTAACAATGTTGGCGTTGCGGCAGTATTATAATCATCTTTGTTTAATTTTTCAAAAAAATGAATATAGGTTATACGGTCTCATAGTATTGGCGATTCCATGTAGCCTTATGATTTTAAATGTTATAGTGAAATATATAATACTAAAGTTACGTTTTATCAGTGTTTGCATATTTTTTCTCACTATATACTCAATTGGAAGTGGCTATTTTTCCACACTTAATGCCGTGGTTACAATCAGGTGTTGCCAGAGTTGGGATTAAAGTTAGGAAGGGTTAAGGTAAGGGTTAGAGTTAGGAATAAGATTAGCGTTTTCATCTTTGCCCAGGACTAAAAAAACTTACAAAATTCAAGTTTTTGTTTTCAACAGCTTTAAACTTTTCTCAAACTAGGGCAGAATTCCTTATCTGGCAACACTATTGAGGTAATTATTACACTATATAGTGTAAATATAGCCACAGCTTACTCAATTTTGTGCTGAGTACCCTTAAAAGTTGTTACATGAAACAGAAAGACGTTTAGATGTTATCTTTTGTCGATTTTCGTTTGAGCAGTAGTAACCCTCTTAAGGCCCATGCCGTTTTTGAGTCGGAAGTCCCCTTCTCTGTAGTCCCGGTTGGAAAGTCTCACATATTACATTATTTGTGAAGAAGGGGTGTTCTTCCCGGCCATCAGCACAAGGCTGATCACTCGCTAGCACAGCGAGCAGCAGTAACGCTTCGCTAACCAGAACGGTGTAGCTTCCACGCTAGCCATAAAGACCTCCAATAAACGATAAGTTTCTGGGCAGCCGATTGTAGCATCGCTGTCTATCGCTGTCTATTCGATGCTACAATCGGCTGCCCAGAAACTTATTACATTATTATTGTGTAAACTGTGCTCAACGTACATACCTAATCTTCGGTTAAACAAGCCAAACATATGTCTAGGTGCAAATATTGCTTATTTTACTTACTTCTGTAAGTGGGAAAATGACAGGTTTGTCATAGTTATGATTGTAACAATTCAGACTCTTAGAAATTTCCTCAAATAGCAACATGTTTGGCCGTGTTCTAGTAGGTCGTGGTCATGCTGTTATCAATAGATTTGGAAACATCATTTACAAACTGGTTTTTATTAAAATTCTTCATACTACGTATTCATTAGAAATAGAACTCATAACAACGTAGTTCTTTCACTGTTATTAGTTTCACAACTTTTTGTACTACCAAAAAATGACTTTAATGACTTTTGTTGACTCTAGGAATGAGTAGTGATGCACCGGAGGCAACATTTTAGCTGGAAGCCGGAACCTCCGACCTTTGGTAATATCCACTTCAAATAATCAATTTTCCAACTATAGGGTTTTATACCACTCTTACCACGCGCTCTAAAAAGTGTCTCAGGCACTGTTTAGTGTCCTTTGAAAGGATCTACTCAGGAATAAAGTTTTGGGTTAGATTAAAAATTTAGCGATTTTTTCTATTCACCCGGTGTAGTAGCCCTACTGTCTTTACCATATTGAAGATTTTTGATCGACTTCCTTGATCCCGTTTTCAATCTTACATTCCCCGTAGCGCCCTCTGTTGCAAATATGTAACAAAGATTTTTGGAAAGTAGGCCTACATGACTTTAGGAGAGTAGAATGAATGTTTGTGAAGAAAACGAAACAACAAAATACTTTCGAGAGACTCTTTATAGCTCAATGTTGCAAATTTGCAACACGTTGTAGTGCGAAATAGTTTGTATTGGTGATGCTAGGTTAGCCTACACCTTTTATAAAAAATTCCGATAATTTGGCTTTTTACTTGGCCGCTACGGGTTGACCAATGATACAAGCAACATGCGCAGCCTATTTTTGTATTGCTGCAGTAGTCTACCACAATGATACAAAAAAATTATAGTGGAGTCGTGGGAACTTAAAAAGTGGTGTTTGTGGGAAAATTTTTTTATCAAGCTGATACGTTGTTCAGACTTTCCCCCTATTATGCAAATGGCTCAGAAAAAAGGTCTGAGAAAAGTATCAGCTTGATAAAAAAAGTTTCCCACAAAAAATCTCCCACGACTGCACTATTATATTTATATGTTATGTAATGAACTTGACCACAGCCAGGGATGGAAGAACCACGTGGGCCTGGGCCCACCTACTTTATTTTCTGGGTGGACCTGGCCTGGCCTGGCCCACTTTTGAAAGCCAAATTTCTTTGAATAAGTAGCGAAAACGGCAAGTCAGAGAGGGAATTCCAAAAAAGGTCTTCACTCATTTGATATACACTAGTTTGATTATCTTTGATAGCTCAATGATGAAATCCAATCTTTAAACTTTTCTGTTGAGCCCACTATTGATGGGCAGCACGTGTGTGTGTGGTTGCATGTTATTGGTGTAGCAATCAATCAATCAATTCATTATTCTTTATGGTCTCTATGGTTAAAACAATGATATCATTACTATGTAATGTCATTACATATGCACATACTGTATGCCCTATAATGCTGCAGATTATTACTCCGATGTGGTATTATAACTGTGTGTATATTGTTGCCTTTTTATTTGTGTGTACATCGCCATATTTTGTATAACGCTATAGAGGAATTTTGTAAATTTTTTTGGCAAAATCGGGCCAAAAATGGAAAATTTTGCTTGTTGGCACGAAAGGTATCCGTATAAACGATCTAAAGTATTAGGAATGCAATTAACAATATTATTGGGGGTCTGGGGGTCTCGCCCCCCAGAAGTTGGATTAACTTTGATTACTGCGCCTCTGGGCCCACCTACTTTTAAAATGGTTCTTCCATCCCTGACCACAGCCACACACACAGCATGCACAATTGTACATCTCCGGGCCGGAGCCACTATCACCTGCGGCCCTGAGTTGGAGTTGAAAAAGGTGGCTAGAGTTTGGCCGGAGCCAGAGGTCGTTCCATCACTAGTAATGAGTGATACAGTCGAGCATTTATTTATTTCCTTGCTATCAATCATACACTATGGCATACACTGCACATAGACATAGGCTACACTAGGCTATATGTTCTTATGTTGCTGCACTGATTGCACTTTTCATGCAAAAAAAATGAACTGATAAAGACCTAATTTACATTGTTTTACAATCACTTTCAGTGTGCTACACCGACCAATAAGAATATTGTCAGAACATGCGACCACGATTTTTGACTTGAAGTGCCAAAATCATGCTTTTACTGTCCAGTGTCCAGCCATGCATGAAGGTCAAACGCAACGACAACTAAACTGAAATCTGTTATGCATTAGAATTAGATGATTAGAAGCTCGTTTCATCAACACAGCAAAGGCTAGAAGAAGAAGTATTCTAACCCACTGCAAAATTGACTTTGAGTAAAGAGAGACCATTGAAACAATTCACACACTTGTTTTGAGCTCAGGTAAATAATTTTCGAATTCTAACAACACGTTTGTACAAACCAACCTTAATCTACGCCTGACTGAAGAACACTGTGCTGCTACTTGTTGCAGAAGCTCCCATACTGACCCAGTCGATGCGCCAATCAACAACTGCCTGCAAACTGTCACTGGTTGCCTCCGACCAACTCCAACTGACTGATTGCCTGTCCTTGCAGATGTTGGGCCAGCTACACTACGGCGCTAGCGTGCTGTCTTTTCCCTAAGCCGTAAAGCCCCAGGCCACCTGCTACATGCCACCACACTGGGAAAACCTCCAAAGCAGCGGATAAAATCAAGAGAACCATTTGTACACGACTCGCTGGCAGTTTCTCGTTATCACTCTAGTAAACAGTGGTGTCGTCAGAGGTGGGCAGTACCGAGTAGGCTACAATTGTACCGCGGTACTTTTTGTGTACCGGTACCGCGGTACTTTTTGAAATTTGTACCGGTTGCCTAAATACCCAATACTTTTTTGGTCAAAATACCTGGTACTTTTATAGGTACTTTTTTTCAACAATGTTAACTCCGTAACGATTTAATCCGTGTTTACGGCATTGAAAAAGTTAGAAGAACTGAAATCTAACAATATCGTTGGTGTTTACTTGCCGTTAGTGACAGTTTTGATGGAAGCCATCCAAACGAGATTTCATCACGTACTCCACAGCACTGATCATCAACTCGCCATGGCGTTGCATCCACATTTTCGGTTCTCGTTGATCCCACAGTCGAACATGGATGAACGATATTCATTTCTTTCGGAAAGCATAGCGAAAAGCATCAAGACTCAGTTGATCAGCAAGCTTGAATCTTTGCTTGAACAAGAAGGTCAGAATGAAGAAGTTGCTCAGCAAGACGAGTTTTTCGGTTTTTTGTTTGAGCAACCGAGAAGCCGACGACAAAGTGCATCTAACCTGGTTGATGAATTTCTCAAAATGAGTCCTCAGAGATGCATGCTTTAAGCATCCGACGATAGAAAGATTGTTTATTAAAACAAACACTGCAATCCCTTCAAGTGCTGCTATTGAAAGAGTTTTTTCCACCGCTAAAGACATTTTGAGGCCGAAACGAGCATGGATTAAGTGACCCTCATTTTGAGATGCTACTGTTTTTGAGAGCGAATGCCTAGAACAGGCTTGCCCCAACTTTTACTAAATACCCAATTAGTTATAAAGTAATAGGCCTATAACTTTAGGGTCTTATCAAATTTTTTTTTGTAAAGTGTTGGGGACTGTAATTTCATCACGTTTAGAAAAAATATTTCAAAATCCCAATATTTTTAGTCATAAAATATCTCACTTAATAGTTTAATTTTTAATGAATCATTTAGGTCTTAGGAAGATAAACTTTTCGTTTTAACAATTCTTTTTACACAACTTTTCATTTTTAACGATTTCTCTTTAAAATATTTTTTTATTTTAGAAATGATACCTTTTTAACAGACTTTTATCAAAGTTACAACTTTCTACTTGACAAAATATAAAATTACTCGAGTAACGTTACTTTGGCATAAAACTAAACCAGTGAAAGTAATGAAAAATAAAACTAGCTTACTCAAAAAGTACTAGTTACTAAACATTGCTACTTAACATAAAAGTAAAAAGGAATTATAGTGTCACTGTCTTTTATTTTTTGCAAGTTGCTTTTATGTTTATGGTAATTTTTATGCTAATTGCAAGCCAGTCCATTTTAGATGGATACCAGTTTTTTTGTTTTATTGCTACTTAAGTAACATTACTTTCATTACTTTGCACCTTTGATGTTGAATGGCCTTTACTTCCAATAGCTTTCTATACGGCATGTTGGGTTGGCCCTTAACTATAAGCATAGCCGTACGAGCCAGGGGGGCAGCTGCCCTCCTGTTGTTTCAAAACGTCGCGAATTCGAGCAAAATCTTGCAATTATTAGGGCAAAAATTCCTATATGAAAAGCTACAAAATTGCATGAATTAATAAAAACTATAAATTAATATCTTTTACTTATCAAACTAAGTAGCCTACAGCCTCTTATTTGCACAAAAAATGTGCCGCAAAATTTTCATTTGGCACACCCCTATTGATGTATTGTATTGCATGGTGATCAAACTGTAGTACGAAATGCATTTAACCAACTGCATCATGCCAATTTGGGCAGCCACCAAAATATGTCTCTAATACTCTTAACGAAGCACGTGCTACAAATATAGACTCGAAGCAGTCAGTGCAAGTACAAAAAAAATTGCTGTGACAACACGCCCCTTGTGACAACACGCCCCGGTTATAGCTAATTTTATTAATTTTCACAAATGCATCGTGTTGATTTGGGCAGCTGAAAACATGAAATTATTTGATGAAACTGATTAGTCTGTTTATGCAACTGCCCAAATTAGCGTGAGGCAGTTTCCCCAAAATGAACAAATTCATTAATTTTTCCCATTTACATAACTGTATCGTTTAGATTTGGGCAACAAAAAATATGAAATTATCTGATCATAGTCTATTTATAAAACTGCCCAAATTGGCATGATGCAGTTGCCTCGGCATCAAAATTTACAAAGTCTTTAATTTTTTTCATAATATCCATAAATGCATCATCTTGATTTGGGCAACTACAAAATATGAATTTATATAAATCCGGTGAATACTTTTATAAAACAATTCGGGTGGAGAGGTTACAGTACTTTTTCATCCATAAACAGACATAGCTAAGCAACACCACAACATTTAAGCTTAACAAAAAAATGTTATAGGCCTACCTGTTAAAAGTAATGTTAAGGTGTTGCTTAGCTTTGTTTGGTTACTTTTATAAAAGAGTCTGCTCAGGGTGTAGCAACAAAGAACGTGGCCCCTTCCAAACATAAGTCCGGGGCCCCTTCAAACGCAGAAACTGGAATGTGGTATTTATTTTACACAACATACAGGGTTCATATTAAAACAATAGGGTTCATATATACAGGGTTCATATTATGTATAGGCTACACAGTAGAGGGCACAGTTCCGCTAACCGCTAATTAGTGATGCTAACGCTTTGGTTAGCGGATTAGCATTTTCGCTAATATTTAGAAATTTTAGCGGCTCGTTAGCGAAAGTAAATTTATTGGAAATCAGCTGATTTCTTTGTTGAAAGCTAACTTTTACATTAGCTGCGCCCACCACTGTGTAGGCCAATACAATATACATAGGTCTACAGTGACAGTGTGGACATATATTCCATAATTACGCAAAGCGTTTCTTTCGAGCCTTGTTCTGCGCAAATTGTAATGGGTCATAGTCCAGGGATTTAGCAATCTTGGTTTCGATGGTAATTGCAAGAGCAGAAAGCCTGTCATCTGCCACGGTTAAGCGCAGGATATTCTTGATCAGTTTCATTCTGCTGATGGTCCTTTCAGCACTCGCGACAGTAACTGCGGGTGTGGTCGGTCACAAGAATTCTGGTGCAAATGCAAAGATTCAGATATATCTCCTGAAGGCTGTTCTTGTACCGGTACGTTAAAAAAATGCTTGCCGTGACAAGTCCTCTCTATTTCTCGATGACATAAATAAAACGATTCAATTTCATTATTAGTTCGTTGGCATCAATGTCTCCTATTTTTCTTTTAATTTTTTGCAGTGATTGTCGAGTTCCACTGTCCGCTACATTAGGCTCAGTGGTTACGTGCCCGCTCAAGACCACGTGTTTTTTTAAAACACCTGCTCAATACCAATAAGCTCTGCTATTTCGCTGCGTTTGTGACTACGTGGTAAGCATAATCCTGTATTTCGATAGTCTTCCAAAAACTTCGGTGGAGGGGCCCTCATTCCTTGCGGGCCCCCTCCGATTGGAGGGCGGTTGCTACGCCTCTGGGTCTGCTACTATTCGGCGAGAGCCTTTTTCGGCGAGTTCCCTATTCGGCGATTTTTTTTGAAAATCCAACGACGCCTTCTGCAAATCCAACGATTGAATATTATTCAATATTCAGACATTGAATCAATGTAAATACGAACTGTTAGGCTAATTGGGTTCTTTGAATCCCACGTCACCGTCTGTATGCAAACTTACAATATATTAGTTATTTTTGTCATCAAATTACCTAGCCTAACTATATTTTTAGAAGTAGTGCTGCCAGACCTTTTTATTTTTTGTACTAAAATTCGTATCATCAAAACTACTTTAATTGATTGAACAAAGTTTATTTGAACAGAAGTAGTATGTCTGTGTTTTATTACATTTAATTATAATTTCTCTATTGTTATGTACTTTTTTTTCTGAATCCGCAGGGTCAGTGGTCACTCTGAGCCGGTTTCCTGCAATGTTTATTTTTCTGAGTCTTTTATGACATCACAGCTGAATATTTAAGTGGGGTTGTTTTTTATTTGTGGTGTGTAAAACAATATTAAATTTGTTACTCCTACCTACCATGCCAAAGTGCAGAACATCGAGCAATGCACAAGCAAGGTATCTTCAAAGATGAAATCAGTTGTTCTATCTTGATTACTTTGGTAAAAAATTCTAGCTAGCTGGTAATCAGTGGCGTAGTCAAGGTTGGGGGTTGCAACTCCCCCTTGGCACGCGTGTGACGTCACGATATTGAGGATGACGCTTTTAGTCTATGCCTCTAAAACAAAGTTTGCCTAATTTTAAATGAAACATGCAAAGAGCGAGTTTTACCATTACCAAACATTCAAATATCTCAGCCAGGAATTAGCAACAAGAAAACATAGAGACTTGTAGGCTACAGCTTTATTTCCGAAAAATGCCGAAGAAAATATGATCTTATCCTTTTGCTATGATACCGGACAGCATCATATTACAGGAATATTCATACCCACATTTTTGTTGAATATACTCTCAGAATGCGCCAAATTCAAAGTAATTTTTCAATTTTTTCTGGGGGAGCCCCCCAGCCGCTGGGTGTCGCCATAAGCAAAACACGCCGTTAAACCCCCCCCCCCCCTTTCAAAATTCCTGGCTACTCCACTGCTGCTGATCTTGTTATGTTAGTTTTTCACTGTTATCATGCACCGCATACATTATATTTGGGCAATTTCTATAAAAGCGTGCACATTTGGGCAAATTTACGTTCGGCCCCCCCCCCCCCCCAAAAATGGTTTGGTCTCGTACGGCTATGACTATAAGTCTATAAACTAACAAGTATCAATATGCCTACCTTAAATTTATGCATTTATACTGAGCAAAATCAAGAGACTTGTGACTTTATTTTCCGATCTGTTCCATTCAGCTTTGCGTGCCTACCAAAGGGCTGGTTGAGCAGTCTTTGTGTAAAATATGGACTTCGTCATGGCGCGTTGCTGTTACTTGTTAATATAATTGGGATGGAGGTAAATCGCATTTGGGGTTTTAAATGTAAGATTATTTCGATTACAATCACAAAAAAAATTCATCATTCTAAGTCTTGTGACTTGTATTTAAAAAAGTACCGTACCGGTACCGCGGTACATTTAAATTGTACCGTGCCCATCTCTGGGTGTCATTGAGACGTGGTGTGAACAATGGTCAAGCAGCAGATCTCCACTTCATCAAGTATTCGGATCTCCATCTTCAAACCAGTTGGGTCATGGCCTACTGGGCCTTGGCTAGATAATCTAGACTTGCCTCGTCAAGGCGTAACCGTTTACTCACTGGTGTTGGACGCTATGGCGCAGATACGTTGCGTTGGGCTTGGCAGAATGCGACATGTGAGTGTGGTGAAATGCAGACGGCAGCCCATATAATCTAGAATTGCCGCTGTACAAACCCTCATGGCAGTGGCGTATTCTCCATGCATGCAAGGCATGCACTGCATGCCTTACAATTCTGATGAAATCAGAAATCTTTCAGAAGCAACGAATTTATGCGTAGAAATTGAAAATGTTAATAGCAGAACCACCTCGCTCTCTTAATTTCAATATTCGAAACAACTGTTCGTTTCAAAATTTGGAAACTTTGCGACCCTGGCAACTCTGCATGCTGAGACGAGCTCAGCATGCGTTGATAATACAAATTGCCTATTCGCCGCTCTTTTACAACAGCGTGGCGCAAATGGAACCAAGGCATGAAGATTTGAAATTGCATGCAAAACAAAAAATCACGATCTCGAGACAGGGTTGCCAGATTGGTCTTTTAAGGCCAAATTTCAGAAATTCGGGGTTTTTAAAAAGTGTTTGGCCGAACTATTTTTGTTTGGACGCTTGGTCTTTTTTAGTTTTCCGATTGGCATTTGTTTGGCCTTTTTTCTTTTGGTTCTCATAGTTTAAGTCCTTGCGGTTTTCTACTGCAGATAGTATGATATACTTGAGACCTAAGCACAGTAGTTTAAAAGATCATCAAGAAAACGGGTCGGGTGTATGCTGAAGGCCATACACCGCTGCTTAGCGCTTCACGTCCGCTTTCCTGCGATGCAGGATAAAGATATAAAATTAAGACATTGGATTCATGGTGCGTTCCAAACCTCATTTTTTGCAAAACAGCTCAAACAATTATCAGCTAAGTAAGGGTCAGATTGCAAGAAAAGCTATAAAACCTAAGGCAAATTTGCAAATTTTTTCTGGGGGGGGCATGCCCCCAGACCCCCTACACTGGCTATGACCCTCCTTCTATTGCATGCCTACCAAAATAAACCAAGATACGCCACTGCCTCATGGTATGGAGGGTCTAGTCTCCATTGACGATGACACCGGTCAGTGGCTAACCGATGAGCGGGAAGCAGCTGACTCGATGACTACTTATAGTCTTTCGCTGCTTCCTGTCTTTTGTGGAATTTAGATTGTTATGGTGCTATTTTGTTCGTATTGTTTATAATTGTACCATATTATAGCCTACTATTCTCTCAACAGAGGAAATAAAAGTTTTCTCTCTCTCTCTCTCTGATAGATGGCGACAACACGAGAGCAGAATGAAAACGGGTTCATTTCCAACACTGCAGGCCAACATGGCTGTTGTAGCCTACTCCCTAACTACTGTAAGGCTTGATACATCTACTATAAAGAAGATTAATATTTAGCAAAGACTGCAATGAATTAATCTCCCAGAAATTAGCCTGACAAAACTGCTACTTAGTTACTTAAAACTTTGAGCTTGAAACTCCCTAGCATGCAGTGTTACTTTCTGAAGTAATTGTACCAAGCTGGAGACTCAAAATAGCTAAAACAACAGCATTTTCGTGACCGTATACGTGTCATTACCGAGACAACAAAATCCGTCATTTCACATTGATTCAACGTCTGCAGACGTTGTAAAATGTAAAACGAATGATTTTTGCTGTCTGGGTAGCAACAGGAAATTAACACAAAGCTTATTTAAGTTTGGCTAAGCTCATCACATCAATGAAACCACAAAGTCTCGTGTCTAGGATGACTACAGACTGAGTACCAGATAGTCGAAGCGACCGTCTAGGACTTTAGGGACTGAGGTAACATGGAAACTCTGTAAGTCTGCAAGCATTTCTACGCACAAAAAGTGAACGCAACTTTGGTAGAAGTCGGCGTGACAGGACTTGTAACAAACAATACACACATGCTCCTTTGAAAAAGTGTCAGGCCTGTTGTTTTCACCGCAGACAAAACAAATAAATGTTTTCTCTTTTAGGTTTCACCTTAACCACTTGGTAAGCTGCGTTTGACTCTTTTTTAGGCTTCACCTTAATCGCTTGGTAAGCTGCGTTTGACATCATTACGATGCCAGACGCTGATCGACCATTCACATTGTCTTTTTTCCTCAAACAACACAATGCTGACATGATAGAAAGGCGAGAAGAACCACTTCAAACCACGCTAACGACAAAATAGAATCAATCCCATTGTTTTATAAAAGTATTCACCGGATTTATATAAATTCATATTTTGTAGTTGCCCAAATCAAGATGATGCATTTATGGATATTATGAAAAAAATTAAAGACTGTAAATTTTGATGCCGAGGCAACTGCATCATGCCAATTTGGGCAGTTTTATAAATCGACTATGATCAGATAATTTCATATATTTTTGTTGCTCAAATCTAAACGATACAGTTATGTAAATGGGAAAAATTAATGAATTTGTTCATTTTGGGGAAACTGCCTCACGCTAATTTGGGCAGTATGAACAGACTAATCAGTTTCATCAGATAGCCTAATTTCATGTTTTCAGCTGGCGAAATCAACACAATGCATTTGTGGAAATTAATGAAATTAGCTATATAGCAAATTTTGTGCTTTGATTTGGGCAGTTTCACAAAAGTATTAAAGACATATTTTGGTGGCTGCCCAAATTGGCATGATGCAGTTGGTTAAATGCATTTCGTACTAGGCTACAGTCAGTGTTGTACGCGTCATTGAAATAATTTGACGGCGTCAGCGTCAGCGCGAATTGCCTAAAAACTTTACGGCGTAAAGGACTGCGTAAGCTCTTAAAGAAATTGACGGCGTCAGCGTCAGCGCTAATTTCTAGCGCTATTTTTTGCCAGCGTCTCATAAAACGGAAATATTTCAACCAAGTTCAGGCTAACAATAGCTATAAATAAAGAGCAGGTATTATGTTTTGAGACTGTATTGTAATTAGCTGCTCAGCCTATTAGTTATTTCCTTGCAGAAAAACAAGCATTTCAAAAGGTTTGTCTGACAATCTGCTGCGTTTGGGACGCATATTCAGGGGCGCCGGAGCGATTTTTGACTGGATAGGCAGGAGTATGAAAAAAGGGCACTTTTGTTTCTGAAAGGCCAATTTTTTTTGTAAGTTTTAAGATAAGATATAGCGCTAATGCTCATCTATCAGCTCATTATCGAGTAATGATACAAATGTCCGCTATACAAAGAACAATGGCACGGAAGGGCATCATGCTATTTTCGTCGTCGTCGTCGTCAGCGTATGCTCAAATTCTATGAATGGAGACAAAGGACCAGATGAACTTCAATTCGCTGTTAATTCCAATTCATACACAGCATGAATTTGTTGTATATCCGGATTTCGAGCATTTAGCTCTCTTCAGTACAACTTTTGAATTGCGAATGAACAACACTACAAATGAACTGGTATTTATAGCGAAAAAGGTTCCACGTTGACGGCGATGGCATTGCAAAACAACGTCAATCACTGCCAACGTGGAGCAAACAATTTGGACAGTGGCGAAACGGTTGAACGAACAATGGATAAAGGCCTACGAATAAAATTAACACGTGGAGAAACTTGCGTTAACAATATCGACGTGGAACTTCATTGCGCTAGTTTAACGTCTTTGCGGACCAGTATAAACTGTAATTTAATGCATATAGCAAACCTCGACCCTTCTATTTTATAATGATGTAATATAACTTACTGTGATGGAGAATTTTGTGTCGTGAATATTATTTTGAGGCAAAAATAGAACATTATAATTAGGCTAAAAGCGAATAGCAAAAATTGTTATATTGCAAAGTGTGCAGTAGCTTACATGACCTTAAAAGGGCACCATTGCCCCCTCTTCCTCCCCATCAATAAAAAATTGAGGGCAGGGGGGCATCCGCTCCCCCAGCTTCCGGCGCTCCAGCGCATATTGTCCTTTTCAAGTGAAAACATGCGTTCCACAGCAGCGCTGGTTGGTATTGGTGTGTGGTATTTCAAAAACAAGTTGAAAACGTTTAGTCGGAAAGGTATCACTGTTCCAAGCGTGCTGTGATAGTTTAGCATGTATAAATCTTTTAACGAGGTCCACTACACCAACATCGCTCTTTTCAGGGGTCATAGAGCTCTTGAAATAAAGTATATTCAACGTCCGCGATGCCATTCATGGATTTTTCGCTTTCTGTCTCTGATCTCTCGTTCTCAATACATGGGTGATCCCAATTTGGCGAACTTCTTCCGCATGTATTCCAGGGAGCCATTCCAACCAACGCAAAAGCCGGTAATTCGGATGAGTCGCGCTGGCCAGAATACATTGTGAAACTCTTATTGTGAAACGAGATTTTCCATGAAAACAAAAAATGACGCTAAGCGCTTGACGCTTAAAATCGGCAAAATAGTTGACGGCGCTATCACTTCCGTCAACTGAAAAATAAATTGACGGCGCTAGCCTCAGCGTCAACAAAAAGTTGACGCCGTCAAATGACGCCGTCAAATTGACGGCGTCAACGTACAACACTGGCTACAGTTTGATCACCATGCAATAAATCAATACGGGTGTGCCAAATAAAAATTTTGCGGCACATTTCTTGTGCAAATAAGAGGCTGTACCGTACTTAGTTTGATAGGTAAAAAATACTAATTTGTAGTTTTTCTTAATTCATGCAATTTTGTAGCTTTTCATATAGGAATTTTTGCCCTAATAATTGCAAGATTTTGCCCGAATTCGCGACGTTTTGAAACAACAGGGGGGCAGCTGCCCCCCTGCTCGTACGGCTATGTTCCAAGTTATGGCTTGCCACTTGCTTAAATGTTGCTAGCTAGCTCAATTGTCACTTGCTCAATCAATTCACAACTGCTGACTTGTAGAAGACTCGTATGACTTGTTTCAGATATCTTGTGTTCAACGTTTGGCTTTTTGGTTTCTATGACACTTTTTTTAAACATATTTTATTACTAAATTACTTGACTACATACTTTATGTTGCTAAGTTAACCAACTGGCAATTGAATTCGAGAGTGTATGCTAGCAAAAATAAGCAAAATTCAACGCAAATCTGTGTGGCCACAAATCGTAAAAAGACATTGCTACTCCATAATAGTTACCTATTCACCTGCACTTTGATGATGTGCGACTTATATTTAGGGCTGTGCTGGGGCTATTAGGCCTAAGGCTACAATGCATTTATGTAAAACGTAGATGTATTTAGGATTTTAATACCTAAAAATCGCAAGTTGAAGGTTGTATATAGCTCGAAACTGCAGATTTTCGTCTGACTCTCTTCAGGAGCTTAGTCAGACGAAAACCTGCAGCTTGCTATGTGCATTGGGCAACATTCTATTCACAATTTTCAAGTTTTGTACCACCAATTAACTCCTCATGTTAATACCTATGGATTTTTGCACCAGATAATCCGACATGTTCTCGGGCTGCAAAAAGTTGCCCGCCAGTATTTTGTCTCATCATCCAAGACACTATGATCCTCTCCATCTGCTCTTTTAAGTAAGCGAAGAATGATGACGCAAAGTTGCACATCATCGATTAGAGCAGGAGCGTGCAACTGTTTATCTCAATGGGCCACAACGTACAATTATAATGAAGCTGAGGGCCAGTCTATCGAATAACACATGAATTTATATGAAAAATTTATTTAATGGAAAAGTACACACAATCGTTACACATTGAGTGAGTGATTAATGAGATGTCTGATATCTTCTCTGTCCAGAGATCTTGCCAATGTCAGCTTTGACGGAGGAAGTGGCAACTCGAAGTTGACTTGACAAGTGCTCATCTGAAAGCTGATTCCTGCATTTTGTCTTGAACATCTTCATTTTTGAAAAGAACTGCTCTCATAATGCAATGCTATCATGCTATAATAATTAGCAGAGTGTTTTGCACAGTAGTGTCGCTTGATATTGTACTCTTTCATTAGGCTACTGCTATAGTGTTTTGACAAATCAGGCAAACAACATCTAGATTGTGTTGAACAACGAAGTAATTTATACAGCACTCATTGTTGAACTTCCGCCTTTCATAATCAACCTTCCTTTTCTTACTTGTAGACATTTTTACTGTGCTAAGCTTATTGTAGAATAAATATTAATATATTCACCACACTGCACCCATAAAGTAAGATTTATGTTAGGGAACGTTCAAATATTACGTAACGCTTTTTTTTCCGAATTTTTGACCCCCCTCCCCCATGTAACGCCAACGTAACGCTTTTTTCAATCCCCCCCTCCCCCATGTAACGCTTTTTCACTACGAATTCAGCACAAAAAACTTCCATTCTGTACTCGAAAGCGTTACGTAACGTTTTGCTTGAACCCCCTTCCCCCCGATGTGACGCTAACGTAACGCTTTGCATAAACCCCCCCTCCCCCTCGAAGGCGTTACGTAATATTTGAACGTTCCCTTACTGAATCATTGCCAGAAGAACAAGGCGGTTTTCTACAACGCTTACTAATGACGCAACAATAATGCTAATGATGTAATAATGCTAAAAGTCAATAACGCTAATGATGATGTTACAAATAACAACATCTTCCGATCTAACAGTGAAAAGTATTTAAAAATAATGGGCTACTTGGTGAAGAATGTGCGGGCCACGTAAATGGGTACCGCGGGCCGTGCTCTGGCCCGCGGGCCGTATGTTGCACACCTCTGGATTAGAGTAAGCTTAAATCAGGTATTTTGGCTGTTTTTTTTTTTTGTCAGAAGACAAGCTGCTGCTGTTTCCATGATTGGCTAATTCTTTTTATTGAACATTACGAAAGGGACCGTTCAAATATTACGTAACGCTATCGAGGGGGAGGGGAGGTTTATGAAAAGCGTTACGTTAGCGTCACATCGGGGGGGAGGGAGTTCAAGCAAAACGACACGTAACGCTTACACATACGGTACGGTAATTTATTTGTGCTGGCTGGTATCGTCGTTTGGATACTAAATTGAACTGAAATCATATCCAACAGCACCTATTCAGCACCAACAAAATCTCTATCAAGTATCAACTACGATACTGTAATTCCCGTAATTCCATACAGGTTCTAAGTCAGGGACTGTCAACATACGGCCCACGGGCCGGATCCGGCCCGCGACGGGATTTTAAGCGGCCCGCAGACAGTTTCCGGTCTTTACATAAATGTGGCCCGTGGCCACACTCTGCCGCAATCCACCACTACTTGCTTACTACGTCAAATAATAGTGATTGTTGGTTATTTTTTAATTCTTTGATTATTTGTTTTCGGTTTTTAGTCAAGTGACAAACATGTTATGTTCTGTCATAAACGGGCCTTCCATTCTTTTTCTTTGTCTCTTGTAAGAATCTGCTTCAGTCTCAAGCCGGAAAAATAGATCAAAGTGAAATTTGGCTGATTAGTGTAATAATTAAACCGGGAACGCATACAAATAATAGTGATTGTTGGTTAAACTTTAGTTCTTTGTGTTTTTAGTTTATCTGTTTTCAGTTAGAATTAGATTTTGAATTTACACTAAATATTTTCCTATGGATTTTGTCAAGAAACATAAATTTGAAAAGGAGTGTCGCCAATTTAACAAATATGCTCAAGCGCTTTTTCACACAAGTCGGCAAGAAAGCAGGAGGCTACCGTATGTTTGCTTTGCAATGAAAGTGACAACTTTGATCGACCAAAAATGTCTCATTGACTTCAGCAGCTATTGAAGTACATTACGTTAATTGTAATTGTTAATAATTTCATTAAAGACTGTTTTTGGTCTTTATGCTTTAAACTTAAAGGTGCTCTGCAACGAAAATACATGGCTTTTGTACTTGTAGATCTTTCTGAAATAAAACGGTTTTCAACAATTTTTTTTATTTTTTGTGTTACCGTTAATTAAAAAACCTTTTTTGATTTGAATGATTCTGATTGGTCAAAATTTTTGATGACGTCATTGGCTGGCAACGCCGCATCCAAGGTCTACTGTTTTGCGTGCAAACACAAGGAACAAATCGCGTAGGCTACCGAAACAGCGAACAATTTTATGCTAAGGGAGTTTTTACGCCCTTAAGATGGTGGCTTCTTGTATGGCTCCCGGTTGTATTAACCGGGGAATCGTCAAAGGGGTATCCTTTCATCGTTTACCTCTGAATAATGACGACAAGCTGAAGAAATGGATCTCGGCGATGAAACTCAAAGACCCACCTGTAAACAAGCACTGCCGTGTGTGCAGCAATCATTTTCTGGTCAGCGATTACTAACGTGATCTACAGGCAGAGCTACAAGGCACCAAGTCCAGACACTTGCTCATCCCTGAAGCTGTTCCTTCTGTCTTTAATTTTTCAAGATATGTGAAAGCCACTGTCAATGCAGTAGCCCACCCACAAAACTCGATCGACCTAGGTACAGGTCTGTGAGTACGATCGGGCGTTTGGATCGAATAGCAAAGCGAGAAAACAACAAGACTTTGAAACAGTTTTGGTTTTGGCTAACACAGAGTCATTCTCCTGGCAACATTCGCTTTCGATTATTGTCCGCATGATGGCACAATTACCACACATAGGCCTACACCAATGCAAACTTTCCATCCGCTTGCTGTAGGCTACTAAACGTTTTCAGTAGGTAGCCTACATAACGTTTTAATTCCAAAAAAGAATATAGCTAAAATGTCATGTCTCAAACGTAAGCTTTAGGTGCACACAAACCAAGATGTTTTATCAGCACGTGTTTTCACGTCATAATTTTGATATAAACTGGCAAAACGGGATTTGTAATGGAAAAGCGTCACGTGGGGAAGAGGGTTGACAAAAACGTTACGTTGGCGTCACATGGGGGAGGGGGGGGTCAAAAATTCAGAAAAACAGCGTTACGTAATATTTGAACACTCCCAAACCAGATTGTGTGGTGACCAGAACGCTGTGAATGCGGTCTTTATTGTTGTAGCAATTGAATTGAATTCAGTATCATGCCAAACACGTTTTCCTTCCTAACAAGTGAACCATTTTAACCCATAGGCTACGTCATTTTCTAAAGATTTTGCATTTTTCCATCTAAGCTGCTTTAAATAGAAAAAAAGGGAACAGAAAATAAAACTGTTTACATTCGTCCATTGACGGAAAGAGACGAACAGACACGAGAAAGAATAAAAATTAGAACCTGTAGGCCTACAGTTTGGAGGACTGCTAAAATGTGATAATTCGTAAACTCATATTGTTTCGTTATTCTGTAACGTTTAATTTTATTTTTGTTATAGGCCTACAATACTATGCGAACACCTTCTGATAACTAAAATTCTAATTTGAGTGATAATTGTGTGGAAATAGTTTAACAGAGTTGGATAGTCAAATCCGCACGTTCGCCCCGATAGCTCAGTTGGTTAGGGCGTGACTTTGTGACAATTATTTAAGGGAGTAAGTCCCCAGATTCCCTACCAGTTTGGTTGCTACAGCCAAGTCCTATGATAAGGGGATACGGCGTACCCTTGAGGGCCCAGGCCTGTGTTTGTTGGGGGGCCCGAAACTTTGGTTTTATAGTTTACGCGCAAAAATGTTTGGTTAAAACCATCCTAAACAGCTGATTTCAAGCATAAAAGTTGTTATTCTTTAGTCCTGGGGACCCGTAATTTAGCAAAAGGGTCCAGAAAGATAATCGAGTGTTTTGCGAGCAACTTAGGGGCCCAAAATGGTAATTTAATGCTTTACGTGCAAAAATGTTCCGTTAAAAGCACCCTAAATTAAATCATAAAAGTTAATTATTCCTGTCCGGGAGGGGGAGGGGCATAATGTAGCAAATGCAGGTTTGAGAAAAACCCGGGCAAAAAGCCCGGGTGTTGACAAAGGTAGTTTCACGTTTCAATTGACAAAGGTAGTTTCACGCTTATTTCACTTCAAAATGAATTTCGGAGTTAGAGCAGGAGCCGTAGAATACTTTCGGGGCAGGACCGGAGCCGGAGTCAAAAAAGTGACTTCTCTCGTTTACCTCTGCTAGTGCTGGGCATGTGGCGAATGCAAAAGTTAGTGAAGAAACATTAGGATTGGTCAGATGATTAACTTGATTATGTTTTAACAAAACGTTACGTTTGAGCCTTGATAGAGAGCTTGGCTTGTACCAGATACATATAACACTTAGTAACGATAACTGATTTAACATTAAACACACAAAAAAGCATGAAAAAACTACTAAATCCAACGTTTTCGACAAGACATACCGGTAGTGTCCTCTTCAGAAATAATTATAAACTACATCTAAGAGAAATAAAGAAATGAATTTAAAAATTTTACATTAAAGATGAACAAGCGATACCTCTCAACAGCACCATCAACAACTGACACACGAATTCAATGCAGGATACACAAATTGACAAGGGACAGATCACATGATATGGACAATAGAAAATAATAGTTTTATTGCAGCCTGATACCATTGTTGCGCACAGATGCCCAATTCTGCAGTAAAATGTTGTGTGGTGTGCAATACGCCTAAGCAAACATCACACTTTTTGCCCAAGACAAAGGGGACCCGAAGCGAGAGGGGGACTCAAAATGACTCTTCGTACCCCTAGTGAAAATTTCTCTCAGATGCCTTGGCTACAGCACATTGAAACACAACTTTTTCATTGCCAATTTTTTGCTTCTTTGATGCGCTGCCGCATAAGTTTTCTTTTTAAGTCTACCACTGCACGAACCACCTAATAATACCGCCACCGAGCATGTGCTTCAGGCAACATGGCAATTTGTGGAGTTGCAAGCTAAATTACAGATGGCCGAGCCATATTTCTATACACACTCTTTTTTATTTGCTAATTTAGTTACAGCAACTGTAATTTCATTGCACTTGGTTCAAAATAGCTAGACCATAAAACTACGGTAGGTTAGAAACATCTAAATATTTTTCAGCCACATTTGCCGAAGTGCTTTTACTATAGGCTACTTCATCTGACAAGAACTCTAGAAACTCTGAAATTACAGCTTTTACATTAAAAATGGTCACAACATGATTTGGTTAACGCACTTGACCAGGTAGCGTGTACGGCGCTATTCTGAAAGAGACAAAGCTTCTTGTCAACAACTGAATTCGTTGGCTGCAATAAAAAACAACGTAGGCTATCAAATATTAATTTGGTCCAAATCGATAAATGAATCACGTGTTTCCTCTGTGGTTCTTTGAGTGTTATCATTGTTAAAACTTGAAAGGTGGATGAACTGGTGAGTAGTGGCGTATCCTACGCAGGGTTTTGTCAAAGGAGGGAGGGGGGCATTTCGAATTAAACTAAAATGAATTGAAAAAACGCCTATTTGCTGATAACAACCAGGAAGTCATATTGTGTAAAATTAACCTTTCATACTCAGCTTGCATTGACGATGATTTTTTAGTTTGCAGCAACTAGTATAGCCTATACTCAGTGATGGGCATTATCGGCAATAATTTATCGGCGATAATTATCGGCGATAAATTTGTATCGCTTATCGTTATCGCTTAATTATTTTTTCAGTTATTGTTTATCGTTATCGCCAAAGGCAATATTTGATTATCGCCGATAATTAATCGCCGATAAATTTGATTTCGGATCAACACACAAGTGGAAAGAACATGAAAAGTAATATTTTTACTAGCCACCTAGTTCATGAAACTAAAATTAAAACCAGTTCTTCTTCAGTGCCTGAAGTGTGTGTGCCCAGATCGTTGTCATGGGAGGGGCACGCCCCCTGCAGCGACGGCCCTGACAACACAATAATTTTTAGAGTTGCAAATTGCAATGCAATGAAATGCATGCAACAAGTCTCTTGTTGTTTTGCTGCAATGGGCAATCGCAAGTGAATTTTACAATTAAAATGTAAGCGCACAGGCGGTACAGATTCCTTTGAAACGAAGCGACAGAAATGGGCAAGTGGTTTATGAAAGTGTCGCAATACGAGGTCGCTTTTACATCGGAAACATGGTCTTTCGCGCCACCATCACTGAAACAAGTCATTGCAGAATATGATATTGCTTGAAGCATTTGACATGCAGACCGACATCACACTTTTTGCATGTTGTAGTAGTTTTTACATGACAATAGGCGCATCGAGTTGCGTGGTAAAATTATGCTAAACACAGTATAACCTTTCTCATTTACCTATGCTGTGCATAGCCGAGTGGTGAGAGCGCTGGAACGGCAATCGAAAGGGCAAGACACTGTCTTTCGCAGGACACTTAAAGGCATGCCTGAAGTAGCCTGAAGGTGCACATGAAGATTGGCTTCCTTGCCTTTCCGTCCACTTAATCTAAATCTTCAACCACCGGGCGTAAGCCTGGATACGACGACGATTTACCTATGCGACATAGCCAACGCTCAATCAAATATTTTTATTCCCACTAATAATACAGTGCCTATATTGTAATTCTTATCTCAACAACTCAGCGTTCTGCCATTGCTTTAATGATGGTGTTCACAAAGAAAACAGAAAAATTTATCTGAAATTATCAGTAAATTACAATAATTATGTTATTGTTCTTGAACAAACACGACTAATTTGACAAGCTTGATGGATTTCACAGTATGCACATTTTTACTACCAATAACGCTTAACCGTATCTGTCACTGCTTCCTTTTGGAGGCAAGAGTTACTGGCCGAGACCATCAGGTCTACGTCTCTCTTATTGCTAATTACTCCGTCGGCTTATATCAAATAACAACGGGAAAAAGTATGCCTTTGGTCAAAAGCCTTATCTATCACTTCAATCAATTTATTTCGCAAAATATATTCGTGATTGTGTATTTTAGGTAGAAAAGGTGATAAAGACTTGGTTTTTGACCTATTTACGCCATTTCTTGGTCAAATTTCTCAGTTCACATTTTATTTAGAAAGTCCTCTTGCATAGAACACAGAATTTCATCAATTTTGTTTTTCCGTTTCTGTACAAACAGTATTCCATGCACTTTTTGCACTACAAAGCAATTTGCGCAAATAATAAATTACCTTCCTAATTGATGTCCGCCAGCAAAGAATGACTCATATCGCGTCAAAGACCAACTCCCTACCCAGACAGCAAAATCGACATTGAATCAATGTAAAAATGACGGATTTTGCTGCCTGGGTGGAGAATGGAATTTTAGCGCTGTCGCGTAATGAATAACAAACACAAAATGAAACCGCACGCTAATAGTAAACTGTCAATCAAGCTATTGAATATCAGGAAATTTCTTGCATTTTATAACTGGCTGTGACAAAAGGTTTATTGTAAACTTCACAATTATCGGATACCAGCATAATCGGGATTAAAAGTTGGGGCAAGAAAATAAACTAAAAGTCAAGAAATCTCAAGTTTCTAGCGTCACTGCTTCTATGTGAAATTGCTGAATTAGCAGAGGGCGAGACCACAAGGTCTACGCCAGTAACAGATACGGTTAAGATTACTGATAAATTTTCAAGCATTTTGCGTTTTTTAGAATTTTTTCAATTATTGCTGACTTTGCTGTAAACAGCCCGTAGAAAGCAAAATACAAAGTTTGGAATTTTTTATGGTATTTTCATTTGATTTAATTATTTTGCCTACTGCACGTAAGCGGCAGTGTAACTCAATTGATAAAAGCATCCAACTGGTATCTGAAGGTATAATTATAAGCACGGCGGTTACCTCAGTGGTTTGATTCTGGATCAAGAGGTTGAAGATTCGATACTTACTGCCGCTGTTGCGATTCTATTCATGCATAACTTACAAAAAGTTTTGTCCCTTTACAGTACATTATGTTCGATTTTTCGTCATGTTGATGAAAACAGTTCGTGCTGCATGGGGTGGGGCAGCGCTAATCAAGAAAAAAAAATTATCGTTATCGGACATTATCGGCGATAATTTATCGTTTATCGTTATCGCTTAACTTTTTTTTAATTTATCGTTTATCGTTATCGCTTTAGGCATTTTTCGTTTATCGATTATCGTTATCGCTTAACTGAAAAATGAGTTATCGCGCCCAACACTGCCTCTACTCATATAGATGGATTTTTTAAAAGAAAAAAGAATTGGATGTAACCCTCTTGACTTGAAGTCGCATATTATAATGTTTTACGTAGACGACGTAGTTTGCTTACTCAACGAAGTGAACCACGCGTAGTGAGGGTACGTTCCGTGGCGTACGGTATGCAGGATTTCTACTGGGAGAAGGGAACGTTCGATATAATTTGACATTTTTTTATTCAGAACAGCCAAATGCTACTTCACAGTAGCATAGTCTGACCAAAGTTTGGTAGCCGAGGCTATCTGTTGGTGAATAACTTTTACGAGCTTTAGCCTACGTATGTCACTGCAATTTTGGATTGAACTATTACAAATGATGTTCGCCCTTCGTTTCCGAAAAATGGCCAATGAGACTGAGATGAAGCTTTGGTCCAAAATCATGATTTGCTTGTGATTTTGTTTTAATTGAGGGAGGGCTGCGCAGAACTCCAACCTCACTCTCTTGTCTCAGGTTTCTGGGTCCAATGGCAAGACATGGTCAAGACGATTGGGTGAAGCATGAGATGCAGTAGGATGACCACAACGTCTACGTGTCACGTCATGCTCTTGGGCACGTCCTGCAACTGTGATACTGGGTGGTGCCTTCCTGTCCGTTGAGCCAGGGTTTCCCAAACTGTGGTCCGCGGACCATTGGTAGTCCGCGACGACTGCACAGGTAGAAAATAATGGCGATATGACAAGGCGTGGCGATATGACGTGGCGATATGACAAGAAATAAAAAAGTCACACATATACGTTGTACAGTAGCCTACGTACCCTATCAAAGATAGTTGCCGCAGTTCTTTACAACTGTTACGGCCAATCTCTATACAAATCAAACGTCATATAAAACCGTTCAGGTCTACTGAATCTTACGTCATAGAATTTTTCCTAAAACATGAGCCAAAATTGCACCATCGTTCGTAAGACTTGTGTCAAACCTGTTTAAACATGAAATATTGCATCATCACCTTTGAACACCTGTTTGAATTGCGTGACAATGTCTTTCACTATTACGTCACAGTACTGCGTACGTGAGTTTGAGATATTGATATCTATTCTGGTCATTCATTTTAAAATTGTTGCTTGAAGAGGTTGGTCGCATGTTTAACTGGTTTGCTTAGTGCTTGTCAGCTGGACGAAAATTTCCGTCTTTTATCCAAGTAATCTGTTCTGTAGTGACAAGTTTTTAGTGGTGTATCGCGTTGCACCCCATTTTCGACAGCTTTGAGGCTATTTTTACAGAAATACAATTCTCGAATAGACGTTTCCTGAAGAGTATTTCTTTTCGGTCATTACATACAGACGAACAGATCTGGGAATCTTATGTTACAATTTTCCCACGAAGAGATTATGGTTTACCGCTGTGACCAACAACTTAAATGATTTCGAAAGCTTTGCTATCCAGTATCGTAAATCTTAGCCTACTTGTTGCACCTTCGTTGCAGTTAAAAAGTTGTTTACAAAAAATTAGTGGTCCGTGGCCCAAAAAATTTCACAAATAGTGGTTCGTGGCCTAAAAAAGTTTGGGAAACCCTGTGTTGAGCAATATCCAGTGATGAGCTTCTTCCGCACAGTCTGCCACACATCTAGGTTTGAATAAGGTGACAAGCCGGAGTGGTGTTATTTGACCAATATCCGAGGTCCTGACAGGTGCTACTACTACGGGCCAGAGCAGACCTGGGAGTAATGAAAAACTAAGGGGTATAACTCCATATTCCCCATAACTTCAGAGTTCCGACACTGAAGCCTTTCCCACCGGTTGCAGTTTTAACGCCATGCCCAGGACCAACGGAATGAAATTATTAGATAGTGAATGTGAAAAACGTGATAGTAGGTTTAAAAACCGAGAAGTAAAACCTGTAATAGCTCAATTGACAATCAATGTCCTTAAACTAAAGCATAGGCTACATGGAACCTCTTTGTGAAAGCTTAAGCATCGAATACAATTTATTACCGTACAGTGCTTTAAAGGGATACTGGTTACAAAAGTAGGGACTCAATGCTTTCCTACAATTCCTCATCTTCCTGCCTCAACCATGCTTGCAATGGTTTCTTGTATTTTTAATTATTGCGTATGACTTGATTTAGTGAGTTGGGATAAAAATCTGAATTTTTGTACACACTTATAATTCTTAACGATTTAACTTAAAGGGTGTTCCCGACAATTTTCACCAAATCAAACGTCATATAAAAACCGTTCAAGTCTACTGAATATTACGTCATGGAAATTCCTAAAGCATGTGCCAAAATTGCACCAGCGTTCATAAGACTTGTGTCAAACTTGTTTGGACTTGTTTGGGCCTGTTTAAACAGGAAATATTACATCAGCTTTAAACACCTGTTGGAATGACTTCATAATTGTCTTTCATTTATTGCGTCACAGTTACTTTCTACGTGAATTTGAGATATTGATATCTATTCTGGTCATTCGTAAAATGATTGTTTGAAAGTTGGCCGCACATTTAACTGTTGGCTTAGTGCTTGCTAGCTGGACAAAAGTTCCGTCTTTTATCCAAGTAATCTGTTGTGTAGTGACAGTTTAAGTGGTGTAGGCGTTGCACCCCCTCGTTTTCGGTAGCCTCGGGCTAATTTTACAGGAATACACTGTTTGAAAAGAAGTTCAAGTGTGTGTTTCTTCGGTCATTATATACAGACGAACGGATTAGGGAACTTTATGTTAAAATTTTCCCAAGAAGAGATTATGGTTTACCGCTGTGACCAAAGGGATACTAAAGGAAAAACCTGACTTGGCGATTTTCCACGTTCTCTGTGTTTAACGTGCTACCATAAAACGATTTTCAATAAAATTTTGCCCCATTGCGGTCTGATCAGCATTCCGCGCGTACTTTTGTCAGGGCTTTCAAAACCAGAATGGGCCTGAGCAGCGAAGCGTGCGACTGTACAGTTTACGTAACAAAAGACGAGCAATCAGCTGATCACGCAACAGTTGTTACTGCCGGCGATTTAACTGTAGGCTATGTAGCCTATGTATGTACATCAAAACATCAGATTTCAACGTCAAAACATCAGACAGTTTGCTCAAAACCTCAGATCAAAACCTCAGACAGTTTGCTCAAAACCTCAGATGTTGTAACGTGGCTTTTGTTATTGCTGTCTTTTGTGACGTATTCTCGAGCTGTGTTTGCACTTTTTGGTCATTTTAAAAAAAAATGAAAATAAATGAAACATTGGACTTTGGGCCTTGCCAGCGCCATTGAAAACATTTTTTTTTCGTTAACCTTTTTTGAAATGTATTCTTGAATGTTCAGTTAACGCATTTTAATGCTTAATTTCCGTTTGAAAATTTCATTTAGTAGGCCTTTAAATCCAAAATCACACATTCCGCTAGCTTGCTTTACCAATGCTGAAACCCAACACAAAGGCAAATGGTGTCCAGAAACAATGGCTCCCGGCACGCGGCAAAAAGCGACAATCAGATTTGACATGTCTTGGTAGTCACTATAGTCAGGTAAACCACGTCACGTAGAACACAGAAACAACGCAAATTCAACTTTTACAAAAATTCATCACAATTTTACAATTATAATTACAAGCGCAATTGACCCGCCGAAACAGATAGGCCTACTAAAGGAAAAACCTGACTTGGCGATTGTACAATGTACACTAGTGATGCAAGCCGCGCCGCGTACGCGGCCGCTTTTGACTTTTTCGCCGCGTGCCGCGCCGCGTGGAAGGTTGAAATGACAAAGCCGCGCCGCTTGCCGCCTAAACTTTCAAGAAATTAAACTTTCGTAAACGTAAACTTTTCAAGAAAATCAGTTATGAAACTTTAAATTTAAATTGGAAACACGGATCAGTTTTTTTTAAAGCTGCAAATGGTTTGCAGTTGACAGGGTTTAGAGGGTGACTTGTGAGGGAAGCTGTACGAGTGTTTTTGGTTAATAGCCTAGCGAGCTCAGCTCCCAGTTACCAGGCTATATAGGCCTAGCGGAACTACCGCATTAGTTACTATAACATTTAGCTCAGTGAGTTCAGGCCATAAGTTTTACTCTTTACATAAGTTTTTGATTTCAAAAGTTTTTCCTATTTTTAATCACCCGGAATGAAGTTTATATTTGAATAAAACCACAGGACTTCACTTAAGGATCGCAGCAGCACATGATTTTTTTTCTTTCATTAATATTACTGAACATCAGCCTATCTTGTTTCAACGTAATTTACCGATGCTTGACATTTAGTCCAGTCGTTGAAGGGTTTTACCTTGACTTAATTGGTGTAAAGCTGAAATTTTGTACATTGCTTCTTTTCATTGTGTACAATGACCAAAAAAAAATCCCCGTGAAAATTTTTTGGTGAAAAAAAGTTATCCGCTTTTTTCGAAATTCCGCCATTTTTTTCAAAATGGCGGATGTACAAATACTGAATTATTCAATTTTTGTGAAATTATTGTTAGTGTTGGTGCTCATTTAAAAGTAAATTTCATACTGCAAGTATTTCACATTGGTAAAGCATTGGTCCGCCGTGATTGCCGGAGGAAGTTTACGGATACACGGAAAAAGAGTTCAGGGAAAATGCCTGCAAAGAAATTACGATCTATGACAAGGAAATTCAAGCTTCCGAAGCCTCCAGTATACTGCGTCAAAAGGGTGCTGATGGAATTAATGCTGCCAATACTAATAGAGGGGACAACACTGTTGCGATAGCTGGTCGAAAAGTACACATAGACTGTCGTAAACGTTATAGGCCTACTAAGCCAATCGATGTACAGCTTAAGAAGAACAGAGAGGAAAGTGGGTCCTGTGTCACGAGGAAACGAAGTGTTCGAATTCTTGATGGCAATTTCCACAGTAAGACTCATTGTTTGTTTTGTGGGACTCGAGTTCTCACGGATACTAGACCTGGCTTTAGTTTTGTTAAAACAGATGTTTTTGCAAGGGCTATATTAGAGTGTTGTGAGAGACGTTCTGACGATTGGTCATGCGCCGTGAAAGGTCGTATTGAATACTACGGTAGCGATTAGCATTCTGCAGACTGTTTATACCATCATTCTTGTAGTGTTACTTTTATATATGGATCGTACCCTTGCAATGCAGCGGAGTACCTGAGGCAAAACGTCGAAAATTTGGGCGACCGAAGGATGAGGAACAGGACCAGGCATCTCTAAAAATGTGTTCCCATGTTGAACAGAATGATGAAGAACAGTTAACGATATCAGACCTCAGATCTAAAATGAAGGAGTTTTTAGCAAATGATGATTGCCTTCCTTATGGATCAAAATATCTGAAGACCCAATTATAGAAATAGTGCGGTGAGTCTATTTATGTAAATGAAGGTCAGGGCCTTCATTGCATTGTCACTATGAGAGAGAAGACATCCGAAATCCTGCGATCTCATTTCCTAAAAACAAGGCATGAGGATAATGAAGAGTCACAAAGGAGAGAAATAATTAAAACTGCGGCAAAGCTCATCAAAAATGGTGTTCCATCTGTTAATGATCACTATCCAAGTATCCAAGCACAGACGCACTCAATAATAATAATCGTGTTTTATTTGCCCCCATTGCGATACATAACATACAGTAACACTGCGATCACAGATGCGATACAACAGACGACAGGAAGCAGCGAAGTGACACATAGTCTTCGAGTCAGCTGCTCCCCTTATTTTGGCTTGCCATTAAGTGTCTTTGCCGAGACACAGCCGCGTGCTTTGGAGCGGTGTCGAACCCACGTCCTTTCGAACGTCGCGCAGACGTTTTCACCACTCGGCTACGCAACCGAGACTCAATCTCGGTCCTGCTCTAATGTAGCCCACTTGCCTGAAACTTTGTTGAGTTCCTTATTAGTAGGAAAAGACACCAAGCAAAAGGTTGCAAGTAGGCCTATTGGCCAAGTTGTCAGACCACGAGCGGTGATTGCACCATTGCAAATTGGTCTTGCTGTTCAAGGACATCATTTGTACAGGTCGAGATTTCTTGTTAATACTTTACAGTTTACACAGTATGGGATATCGTTCTTCTTACGCAGAAGTCCTGAGGTTTGAAAAGAATGCAGCTGATTGTGTAGCGTCAGAATCCATTGTTCTAGAGAACATAGACCTACTCGAAAGTACAATGTTATTTGCAGCTGATTATGTTGATCATAATATTATCACCCTGGATAGGAAGGGGACTTTCCACGGGATGGGAATGATTGCTGCCTTGACACTGGGTCAGAAAGCAAACCGTGTAATTCCAAGGCACAACATATCACAACTCAACATCACAAAGAAGACTAGGATTGAAATCATGAAACTCCGCTTTGCCAATGAAGCGCAGAAGACATCACCGTCTGGTTATGTAGCCTACCTTTTTCTCAAGATCAAACCCTGAGCAATATTGTGAATGGTGTGGCCGAGGATAACGTTAATGTACATGAACATAAACAAACGAAAAAATGATCGACTTGATTAGTAAAACATTTCGGGGTAGTCTAAAGGCTGCGAAGTGATCAATGCCCCAGGGGATGCTGATGTTCCGATTGTGAAGGCTACTGTTCTTAATGCAGTGTCACACTCGACAACGTTGATTAGAGAAGACACAGCTCTGTTGGTCCTGCTTCTTCATTATGCGCAACAAGTAAACAGAGATCTATATTTCCGTTCCGACAAGGAAAATGCTGACAAAGTGTATCATATAAACGAACTGAAAACGGTGATGGGTGAAGAATTATGTTCCCAGTTACTTTTTCTACATGCCTACACCGGATATGACACAACATCAAGACCTTGGTGTGGGTAAGAAATCTGTCTTTCACAAGCTGGTAAAGGGTGATGCTATTCTGAAAGACTGTGCCAATTACCTCCTTCTTCCAAAGCAGACAGCAGCATCCATTGTGAACAAAGATTGTCAAGCGATGGCTGTGATTTTTGGGGGCACGCGGGCGGATTCCCTCTCGTCATTGCACTACAGAGTACTAAGAAAACAAGTAGTCTCTTCCCAATCATTTGTGACACCAGAACGCCTACCACCTACTGAGTCATCGACAAAATTTCATCGTCTAAGGGTTTACTACCAAATAATGGTCTGGCTAGGACAGAAGAGTGATATGGAAACTTACGGGTGGGGTTGGAAACTGAAATGCAGTCAGTTTGTGACAACAGAGTCGGACATAAATGCGGCCCCAGATTCCCTCTTATAGATTATCCACTGCAACTGCACAACTGCCTGTAGCACTGCCAGGTGTAGCTGTTGGCAGAATAATCTACTCTGTACCTCAGCATGTGGACAGTGCTACTTGATGCCTGTGACAATACGTACAATCAGTCATTATACTGGATGAAAATAATGACCAGGACTTATTAAGCAACTGAATGTAAATAACTTAATAAGTGGTGTGCGATTCTTGTACTGCCAGTGTTTCACTATTGTTTTTTTGTCATATAAGTCTTTCCATTAAACTAATTAGTTAATTTCATTTTGAATTGTCTTATTGAATTCCTTACCACCTTAAACCTAGGGATAGACGCCAGAATTAGAGGTCTAGCATGAATATTAAGTGAATTATTGTCATTATACTGTTTTGGCGGCCATCTTGAAAATGACAACTTTCCAGTGCTCTGATGCTCCTATATTTTTAATATATTATTCTTGATGAAATATACTAGAAAAAAAACTTTAGAAAACCTTTTGTAGCAATTTTTTAGGGTCAAACCATATATTTACCTGACTGTAAGTGAACAAAATTATCGTTTTTGAAACTATTATACATTATCGTACCGGCAGGCTATTATATAATATTTTGTTAATGTCACTTCGTTTAAAGTCAAATATAGCTGTTATTGAGTACCTACTTGCTTATTAATTGTGACAATGATAATATCATATTTTAAAGAAGCCATAGTATGACGATACTTCGAAAAAATATTCAAATTTTGTTTTTCCGCCAATTTCAGAAAAAAAATGGCGGATTTTCAAAAAAGGCGGATAACTTTTTTTCACCAAAAGATTTTCACGGGGATTTTTTTTTGGTCAATGTGCATAATCAACTGAAACAATGT
Organism: Aplidium turbinatum; assembly: GCF_918807975.1. Taxonomy (NCBI): domain Eukaryota; kingdom Metazoa; phylum Chordata; class Ascidiacea; order Aplousobranchia; family Polyclinidae; genus Aplidium; species Aplidium turbinatum. The sequence continues at coordinate 13,036,452 of NC_137477.1, read as the reverse complement.
GCAAAGTTTCAGCTTTACACCAATTAAGTCAAGGTTCGGCCCTTTTTTTCGCTTCAACGACTGGACTAATTTGTCACATTAAGAACTGGGAAGCAGCTGACTCGATGACTGATATAGTCTTTCGCTGCTTCCTGTCTGTTGTGGTATTTAGATAGCTATGGTACTATTTTATTCGTATTGTTTATAATTGTACCGTACTATTGTCGCAACAGACGAAATAAAAGGTTTCTCTCTCTCTCTCTCTCTCTCTCTTGTGTGTGTAGTTCATACAGCCACTGACATTAAAATTGCATTTATGCTTAACTTACAAAAAGTGTTCAAAAGTGCTGATACTGGATGCAGGAACATTCTATTTGAAAAAGCATGATGTCTTAGAACTTAGATGCATTGCTGATTTGAGAGAATATGATCTGGTTAGCCTAGTCAATTAGTGCACAACTGTACTGGTAGGTTAATAAATTGCGGTGTGCAGATAGATGATTCAGTTGCGGTGCGGTGTGCGGATAAAATTTTTAGGTTCGCTGCATCTCTAATGTAGGTGGGGATGGTTCGGCCACTTTTTTGAAATTTGGCCATAAAAATTTTTTTAAACTTTTTTGAAGCTTAAATTTTATGTCAACTTATAGCTATGTCTTTCTTGAAAAAAAGGTGCACAGCATAGATTTCTCAAAATTTGTTTTCTTATTAATTTTCCTAAAATGCTGACATCACTGAATTGTCCGAACCTACCCCAATGAGGGGGTAGGTTCGGACAAGGTATGGGGCTATGTCGGACAAACCAAAATATGGTTGAAAATAGTCTTGAATAACATGTAGCCTATTGTACCAATAATATTTACAAAGAAATCCTGCAATTGTTTCATGTTGAAGGGAATAACGAAATATCAAAAAAATTACAGAAGGTCTATAGCCTAGGGGATACCCCGGACACTTAGATATTTCATGTCCGCGGTATCCCCATGGTCACGTGTAGCAAACAATGGCGGATTTCTACTAGTACAAATGCTCTGCTAGAAAACTCTATTGCTGTAAAGAACCTGCTATCTACAACGTATATACTACACTAAAGGTTAAAAGCTTTACTGCACAAACTTTTTTATAAAAGCTTACGACGTTCACTGAAAATATTACGTCTTTGAGAAAAAAATCTAAACTTCTAATTTTGAACAACTGAAGTTCTTAAAGCAGTCCTAACGCAGCTGGCAACTTTCACCAATGGTGAAAGTTGGCGTGCAAACTGTGTGGCGTTGTGAAAATTAAACCGGAAGTTGCTTGTTGGGGTATCCCCTTGTCCGAACCATCCTCACCTTCCTCTACACGTTCTTTGTGTATAACATGCTACCATAAAACGATTTTCAATAAAATTTTGCCCCATTGCGTCTGATCAGTATTCCGCACGTGCTTTTATCGAAGCTTTCAAAACGGGTATGGGAATGAGCAGCGAAGCGTGCGACTGTAAAGTCTACATCACTATAGACAAGCAATCAGTTAATCGAGCAATAGTTGTTACTGCCGGCGATTTAACTGTAGGCTATGTATGTATGTACATCAAAACATCAGATTTCAACATCAAACAGTTTGCTCAAAACATCAGATCTGATGTTAAAACATCAGATGTGGTAACGTGGCATTTGTTATTGCTGTCTTTTGTGACGTATTCTCGAGCAGTGTTTCCACTTTTTGGTCATTTTAAAAAAAATTAAAAATAAATGAAACATTGAACTTTGGGCCTTGCCAGCGCCATTGAAAACAAATTTTTTTCGTTAATTTTTTTTTTGAAATGTATTCTTGAATGTTCAGTTTACGCATTTTAATGCTTAATTCCCGTTTAAAAATTTCATTTAGTATGCCTTTAAACACAAACTGTCGCACTCTCAACATTTATAACAAAACAAAGGCTGACCCTGTAGGGCAGTAGTGCAGTCGTGGGAGCTTTTTTGTGGGAAAATTTTTTTATTAAGTTGATACTTTGCTCAGACCTTTCCCATATTATGCAAATTGCTCAGAAAAAAATCCCCATCAATCGGATGATGGGAAACCACTTTTTGGGCCCTTTTTCCAAATGACGTCACAATCCCTTTTGGGTCCAACATATAAAATTGTTAAGTTTTTCAAAATAGGACATATTATACATCATTTTTTAGATTTTTCAAGGGGAACAACTTTTTCCATTAACCAGAACCCTGAAAATGTACATTACCGATTAAGCAACAGGATAAATCTATGAAGTTCAGGCAAATTTGAAATTATTCGTCACTGTTGGACTTCATCATCATCATAATCCATCGTCGGTTTGTTCCCCACTAGTGGGGGTGGTCGATTGTTTTCGCGCAGCAATTGTCTTAATCCCTTTTCTCCATTTCACCCTGTCCCTTGCATCTTCCTCCTTCAGTCCGACTTATTTAAACTCATCCTTCACTTGTTGTTTCCACGTTCTTCTTGGACGACCGCGTTTCCTTTTCCCATCCACCTTTAGATCTAGTGCCTTTCTAAGAAAACTTCCTTCCTCCCTCCTTATCACATGTCCATACCATCTTACTCCATTTGCCCTTGCCAGTTGGTCTATGGTCTCTCTCATCTTTGGCATATCCAACAATTCTTCAGTCATTTTTTCCCTTCTCGTTTTCACCCCACACATTGCTCTCACCATTGACCTTTCCGTTCTTCTCAGGATTGCCAGTTCACTCTCTCTCAATACCCATGTCTCGCTACCATATAGCATTGCAGGCCGCATACAGCTCCGATATACTTTTCCTTTCATCCTTAGTGAAAATTTTCTGCCATACAACATTTCCCCACATTCCCTTATTCTTCTATATTCTTTGACAAGAATTGAACAAAGTATGCGAAACATTAATTGAAGCTATCATCATCATCAAAAACGTCAAAGATGTTGCTTTCCTCCTCGTCTTGTCCCATTTCATCTTCATTGTACGAGTATTCCTCTTCTTCGGTACCAACATCGACGTTTTGCAGAAGTGAAGAAAAGTCTTCATTCTTAAGTTTTTCGTCTAGTCTCTGGAGTATGTCGTTCATACTAATTATGATTAGCCTACTTAGATACGAAAAAGATGTGAAACTATCTTTGTATTTCAAGCATACTTACTAAAGTATTACATTCAACACCATGACTCCAGATATTGCTGATAACTGCAGAATTCTCTTTTCATCTATGGTTGTACGATCAATTCCAAACCAAGCAGCACACAGTAAAGAGGACAGCAAAAAGCTTCACTGGAATTTGGACAGATCTTGCGATCGAGCAAACTCTTATGCGCGCAATTAAGTCGTGTGGATGATTGACGGAAGGAAAAGTATGACAGAAAGTGTTTGACATCTTTGGGTTTATAGTGTGAGTCACTCGGCAAGTATTCATGAAGCAATGACACAACTAAGCAAGGCTCAGTTTCTATGAAGCAACCAGCATGAAGAGTTGGGTGCTTCAAGAAAAAAGAGGGATTACGAAGATTTCTGGCCTGGTTAACAACGAAACACCCATTCTTGGTACCAGTTGTAAACCTATCTTCTCTTTCAAATGGTCTAGTGTCCATTGATGGAAAAGATGACGTCAATTGTGAACAAGCGGAGCAAATTGGTCAAAATATCCAGAAAGGTTTAGATGGGGTAGCCATTACTAACGCATCAATCAAACGCAAAGATTGATCAAGCCATTAGAATCCTTAATGGAAGTAAACAAAACAAAAAGTGGTGCAAGTGGTATTGGTCCGAAAGTCATGTTCAATAGGATGATTGCTGCTGCTGAAAGAGTGGAAAGCCTTGAGCAATTTTTCGAATTCGAGTAGACTTCAGAGCCAATGTCGATGTTCAAGGAAGGCATGATGAGAAAGCCTGACAATCCCTCCCTTCGAAAAGTTCTGCCTGGTTCTTCGTAGCATGCCTTGGAGGAAATCAACAAGCAAGTGACTTCTATTATATCTACGGTGGTGCATTACTACATAAAGTTTGCTGGAAAAAAGGAATGAAGTTTTCGGAAGTTTGAAATTCGTATGTGAAATATATATATCCAAAACCATTATACCCATGCTGTTGTTGTGTTAGATGGCAATTTTTCGAATTCGAGTAGACTTCAGAGCCAATGTCGATGTTCAAGGGAGGCATGATGAGAATGCCTGACAAACCCTCCCTTCGAAAAGTTCTGCCTGGTTCTTCGTCGCATGCCTTGGAGGAAATCAACAAGCAAGTGACTTCTATTATCTACGGTGGTGCATTACTACATAAAGTTCGCTGGAAAAAAGGAATGAAGTTTTCGGAAGTTTGAAATTCGTATGTGAAATATATCCAAAACCATTATACCCATGCTGTTGTTGTGTTTGATGGCTATGATGACGAAAGTACTAAAAGTTACGAGCACTTTGCGCCGAAATTCCGTTCCACAGAGCACATTTGTGAAAATAGATCCGAGCAATTCACTTCCTTTTGCTCATTGCTCAAGATAGCTACCTCATCTGCATCGAAAACAAGGCTGAATTCATCAAGTTTGTTTCTACCCTGCTGAGACAATCCGAAGTTGAAGTTCACAACTGCTCTGATGATGCTGACAGTTCCATTGTAGCGAAATCCCTTGGTTATGCTTCTCTTCGAAAAGGTCCAGTAAATGCCATTGCTGATGATACTGATGTAGTTATTATGTTACTGCATCATTGGAAGACTGGCACTCATGATGTTATCCCTTTGCATGCCATATGCATGTATTTGCCATGTCTAAAAGTAAACAAAGATAAATATTACATACAGGATATCTAAAATTGGACAATATCTTAAAAGTGTAAACATTATTATATAATCCCTACGTAAAAATACGTACCTGAGTGTAGTAAGCGTTGAATTTTCATTGTCACCATACCAGATCTTGAATGCAGCTATAGATGCTTCTCTGACCTTATTTTGGGAACTCCAGACATTGCTGATAATTGCAGAATTCTCTTTCAGCGTTTCTGATTTTCGCAAACTCGTAACCAAACTTCCTTTCCCTTTTCCAAATATCGATGACGTTGTGTCGCATCCTGACCATGCATGGAGAAAAAGAAAATCTTCTTTGATATCTTTAATGCTTGGGTTGGCTTTTTTGATGCTCCAGGCTTTGTTGAAGCGCTCCTGGACGAAGTAAATAATTGCACAGGAAAAGCTAACACCAAGCCAAAGAGCAGCCTACTTCCATGGGCTACGTCTTTACTTGGTGAAAAATTTAAATTCAATGTTTGTGAATGGGGATGGAGAAACAATAGCAACAACGAACTTTTCCCAATAATGACGGATATATGCATATAGCACCAGAAGCATTGACCAAAGTAATTAGATGCAGATGTAAGAAATCAAGGAAAAATTCATGTGGAACGAAAACTTGCACCTGTCGTAACTATGGAATGGCATGTGTTTCTTCGTGTGGTGAATGTCATGGTGTTGCATGTGATAGTATAGTAAGTATGCTTGAAATACAAAGATAGTTTCACATCTTTTTTGTATCAAAGTAATCATTAGTATGAACGACATACTCCAGAGACTAGACGAAAAACTTAAGAATGAAGACTTTTCTTCACTTCTGCAAAACGTCGATGTTGGTACTCAAGAAGAGGAATGCTCGTACAATGAAGATGAAACGGGACAAGACGAGGAGGAAAGCAACATCTTTGACGTTTTTGATGATGATGATGATGATAGCTTCAATTTATGTTTCGCTTACTTTGTTTAATTCTTGAGAATACAGAAGAATAAGTCCAACAGTGACGAATAATTTCAAATTTGCCTGAACTTCATGGATTTATCCTTTTGCTTAATCGGTAATAACTATTTTTCTGTACATTTTTAGTGTTCTGGTTAATAGAAAAAGTTGTTCCCCTTGAAAAATCTAAAAAATGATGTATAATATGTCCTATTTTGAAAAACTTGAAATTTTCATATGTTGGACCCAAAAGGGATTGTGACGTCATTTGGAAAAAGAGCCCAAAAAGTGGTTTCCCATCATCCGATTGATGGGGATTTTTTTCTGAGCCATTTGCATAATAGGGGGAAGGTCTGAACAACGTATCAGCTTGATAAAAAAATTTTCCCACAAACACCACTTTTTAAGCTCCCACGACTGCACTACAGTGTGAGCATCATCTCATCTCCTCCTGAATTAAAAAAATTATCACGAATGTAAAAGTACACGCTGGATAATCCCTGTCAACACTTTTGGATGTCATTATTGAACATCTTCGTGATTTCACGAGCATGTAACTTTGGACAAGTTTTATGTTAACAACTGTGGAGAGATATTTTCAAAGAAGGCTAAAGTGCAGTAGGTCTATTATTTTTTCAGTAAACTTCAACCAATTTACTGGTTTTGCTGATTTAAAATAGCCTAGTCATTCAAAATGATGATTAGCGATACAAAAATGATGGAAGCATCCTAAACTATGAAATTCGAATTTTCGTAGCAGTATTGTCATATATGAATATGGGTGGGCGAGCCTTTACAGAGATGAGCTAACAGAGATGTAAGCCTACTAACCGGGGTTTTGAAAGCGGAAAATAGGGTCTTGCATAATTTAAGCTATTGAATATCGAACTTCTGTGGCAATATTTACACCATTTTTTTTCATTTCCAATAGCCAAAAAAACAATAAACAAATTAAAATGGTAGGGGCCCCTAAACAACCGTGACCCCCCTGAGAGTACGAGGTGCAGCTAATACGGCCCTGCTACCGAAGACCACTCTTGAACAATAGCATGTTTGCACTACACAATCACAACAACGATAAGGAATCGACATTTTCGAAGAGAGAAGGACATGGCCCGATTACAAATTTTAAATTCAGTTCAGTTTATTTTTTGTTTTGTTGGCGAAAAAGAAAGACACAAAAAGCAAAAACACAATAATGACAATATAATTCATACAACAAGGATGGCAGCGAAAGACCAAAAGGTCACCAAAGTCAGCTGCCATGCAAACATTTAAACAAAAGACCCAAAATTAAGAACATTAACACATAGCCTATATAATATAAGCACAATACCAGCACTTTACATAATACATTAACAATGGAATAACACAGGGCAACATAAAAAAGCTGTGTAGAGAAATAAGCGGATGATACATTTCAGGAGTGATCATTGTACAAATTCTTTAATAAACATTTATATTTAAATTTAAAAACACTATAAGATTTTTATTTTATTTTCTTTGGTACTTGATTCCATAGTTTCACTCCATAGCATCTTCTTACCAGAGTTTGACGTTGTAGAAGGCAATATAAATCATTCTTTTAGTTCTGATGAGTTTTATGATGGTGAATTTTGTTTACAAAAATAAAGCAGCCAGCAAAGGCCCGGGGCACCATTTTGTGCACCTATTTGTACATAAATTTTGCAGTCTCTAATTTAATAATATCGTCAATTCTGAGCACATTAAATTGGTGATAAAGAACAGTTGTATTTGTTGACCTCGGCAAAAATAAGCAGGATCGAATGAACTTGTTTTGTAACACTTGTAGTGGAGCAAGCAATGTAGAGTTTGCTCGTCCCGAATTTATAATCGAGTATTGGATCTTGGATTGAAACAAAGCATAATATAAAGTTTGTAATATTGTTAAAGGGGCAATGTATCTCAGCTTAAATGCTATGCCGCAGACCTTTGCAAGCTGCTTTCTAAGATTAATAATATGACTATCCCAATATCCCATGTCAATCGCTCATCCAAAGTTACACCTAGATAGTTTATACTTTTTTCCTTTTGATGGATCGGCCACTGATGGACAGACTAAAATTTTCTGCTGCACTTTTTTTGTTGCAGAGGAAGATCATATAGGCTAAGTAGTTTTACTATAATTTAATGAAAGTTTATTGGATTTCATCCACACATCAATTTTCCTATTTCTCTATTGACATTTTTTTGGAGAGATGACAGGCATTTATCTGAGACATGAAAGTTTAAGTCATCAGCAAAAAGTGTAATTGAAAAAGAAGATGCATTTGGAAGATCATTCACATAAAGAAGAAAAGGCAAGGGACCAAGGATTGACCCCTGTGGGACACTACATTTAACATCATTGAAATTAGAATTATTAATGTTAATTTTTGTACTTTGCATTCTATTTGTTAGATAAGATGTTAAACGTTTAAAAACTTGCCACGAAAGCCATAATGGTGAAGTTTTTTTTAAAAGTATGCCATGATCAACTAAATCGAAAGCTTTACTTAAATCAACAAAAACCGAGCATGTCTATTTGTGATCATTCAAGTTAGAAAGTAAATCATCATAGATTTTTGTCAATGCTAAGCTTGTTGAATCATTTTCACAAAAACCATGTTGAGCTGGGGTTAGAATATTATATTTGTCAATAAACTTCATCATCCGTTTATATAAAAAAAATTCGAAAATTTTGGCAGAAATTGGCAATAAAAAAATTGGTCGCAAATCTGTAAAGTGTAAAGGTGAACTAACTTTTGGTACAGGTATCATCAGACTCTTTTTGAGTACATCAGGAAAGATTTCTTGCAAAACACATTTATGGTCAAATGTACCAATGAAGGCGTTTGTTAGGTAACAGAAAACGTTTATTCTCTTACAAATAGACCTTAGCGGCTGCAATAGGACTGCTACTTTTTTTCAATGTAGCAGTAGCGGAGAGGCGCAGCATTTCTTACAGACGCACTCCCGCTACCTACTATACTTTCCAATGTGAATAAAATAATTCGTTTTTGCAGATTTTTTATGGAAACAATGCGTAAAAAATCAAAGCAAAAATCATTCGGCTATTGCGGGTAACATCAAGCCAGTGGTGCCACTAGTGTTATTCCACTAGATCTAGTGTTTTTGGGTTGCATCTAGAGTTCTAGTGTTTTTTTTTGCTATTTAGTGTTTTTTTTTTAGATTTTTTGTGTTTTTTTAGATTGGTGTGCATAACTTTGGACAGTGTTTAAAGTAGCCCCACCTATTTGTGTTTGGCTGCACCAATGTGTTTGTAGTGCTTTTCAAAGTGGACATGAGTTTTTTGTTTAGTTACACCCAACGATGACCAAATTTGAGATATTTAGCATAAATACTTTAAAAAATACACGTAAATGACTGTGAAAAGTGTTTAAAGTAGATTAAAGTAGGTTTGGTAGCATAGCCTGCCATATGGTATCGGAGGCTTACATTTTGTCGGCTTACATTAAATGAGTGTGGAGTTCTTAGACTACACTACCTAAGAGATGATTGTGAGTAATATTGCGTTTTTGACAATATATTTGCAAAGGCCAAATTTGGGAAAATTTTGTTCGCCCCCCCTAAAATATTTTACTCTCCTACAGCTATTGTGGTTACATTTTATTAGGTTATTTAAATATGAGTTTAAGTATGAGAATGGTTTGTTTATAAGTTGAATTAAGATGAAAGCTGTCTGACTGCCTGATGAAATTTCTATCTATCTAATTTATCTAGTTTGGCTATCTGACTCCATGAACTAATTTCCACACAATTGTTATTCGAATTATAATTTTAAGTTATCAGAAGGTGTTCGTATAATGTTGTAGGTCTATAACACAATTTGAATTTAAACAGTACAGAATAATGAAATTACGGGATAGTGAAACATTATCACGAGTTATTACATTTTAATTAAACAATCAATTTAATGTTTTTCTGAGAGCTGAACTGGTCTAACTGAGCTGGTTTGATGTGAGCTAGTCCGATTTGATAGAGCTCTTTGTCTAATTGAGCTGGTTTGATATGATAGAGCTCTCGTCAAAGGACGAACAAACCATTTTATTGTGTGCGCCCTTTTTTCTATTTTCTTTGGGAGCAGTTGCATGGAAAATTACAGAAACTTTAGTAAAAGGCAGGAAAACTTATATGTTGAAATAATGGATCGCTACACTATGACTTCAGGGCTCCCACTTTCAAGGAAATTCAGTTTTATTTTGAAATTTTAAGGACTTGTAACACTCACTAACGCCATTGGCTGTAATTTTTGTATATTGTGCGTGTAAGTGATCGTGTATTTATGATACTAGTTGTAGAATTTTGACGCGAATTCTACGTTAAAGAATATCTTTCTCACTGGCGCCAAACAGTGGATTGGGTTATTATATGCGTCGCTCAGTTAATACGGTTATGCGCCTACAACAGACAGAAAAACAAGCCAAGTAGATTGAATCTGAACGCGGTATTGAGTTCTGTTAGTTTATTGTGGCAGATAGGTTGCAAGATTACAAGTCAGAAGATCACAAGGTCACAAGATCACAAGTTGCAAGTCGAAGGTTCAGTCACATAGGTTGCAGGTCGCAAGGTCTACGGGGTTGCAGGTCGCAAGGTCCACGGGGTTGCAGGTCGCAAGGTCTACGGGGTTGCAGGTCTCAAGGTCTACGGGGTTGCAGGTCGCAAGGTCTACGGGGTTGCAGGTCGCAAGGTCTACGGGGTTGCAGGTCGCAAGGTCGGCCACAAGGTTGCAGGTCGCAAGGTCGGCCACAAGGTTGCAGGACAATCATGGAATCTGTCCAAAAAATGCATGGACAATCACTTAGCTCGAGCTCTTGTTTAACGGTCCGAGCCAGGTTGACGGTGTCCAAAGCAGCTTCTAGTTCTAGGCGCGGGATCGTGTGTCTTCCAGCGCCGGGTAGAAGGGATTTTCCTGTAATCAGACTGCAAAGAACGGTTGAATCAGGTAATATTGAACGTAGATAACACACAGATCCCCTAGCTAATGTTGAAGCGTCGGAGAAGAAGTGGAGTTGAACTTCCGGGGTCGCAGTGGTGGACTTCAGCTTGTAGCAGCGAGGTATACGAATTTCTTTTAGACGTTCTAAAGTGTTTTCCCATGATCTCCACCTTTTTAGAGTGTTTGGTTCGGCAGGGTCGTCCCACCCTACCTTTGCTAGACAAAGTTCACTGTATATGAGTCTAGCTTCAAGAACTACTGGGGCTACTAATCCCAATGGATCAAACAATGCATTTGTAACTGATAGCACTTGCCTTTTTGTCAATGGTTTTGTAGACGGCTCTACGTTGAATCGAAATTCGTCGGTTTGTACGTCCCATTCCATGCCCAGGACGCGTTGCTTTGGCCCTTCTCCAGGCAGCTGATTCTTTATCGATTTGGACTTTTCTTCATCAGGGATAGAATTCATTACCTTATCGCTGGTGGATAGCCATTTTGTTAGTTTGAACCCAGACATGCCAAGGATTGCTCGTAAGTCTTTTACGAGCTTACATGCACTTTCATCGTTTTCAGCTGTTAGCAGCGCATCATCGACGTAGAATGACGTCAGTAAGGTTTGAGCGACATGAGGGTCGAACAACTTTCCATGCTCTCGAGCGGTTTCACGCAAGCAGAATGTTGCTACAGAAGGAGAGCATTTTGCTCCAAACAAGTGTACCTTTGTTCTGTACACGGTGGGTTCACGCGTTAGATCGCCGCCCTTCCACCAATAAAAACGCAATGCATCGCGGTCACATGGTGAAACTTTTACTTGGTGAAACATTGCTTCAATGTCAGAGACTATTGCAATTCGGCCCTTGCGAAATCGCATTAATACACCGACCAAAGAATTGTTTAGGTCGGGACCAGACATGAGGTAATCGTTTAAACATCGATTGTGAGAGGTAGCAGCGCAGTCAAACACGACACGTAGGCTACCTTGTCTGGCTTTTTTGGGTTGATAACTGGGTGATGCGGTATATACCATTTCCGATTAGTGTTGTCGATGTCGTCTTCTGGTATTTCTTCAGTGTACCGGTAGCCCTTCTCTAGATTTGACTCCATTTGATCAATGTATTTTTCTAAAAGAGAATTGTCTGCAAGCAGACGTTTCTTTAAGCTTTTCAGGCGCTTTTGCGCCATCTCGCGGCTGTCAGGAAGCTTAGCACAGTCATTGCGCCATAAAAGTGGCAGCTGATAGTGACCATCAGAGCGGGTTAACCGTCTGCACATCATGTCGTAGGCAATTGGGTCCTCACGAGAAAATTTAAAACCAAATTCTTGTAGTTCTCTATGAGATTGCAAGAATTTCATAAGGCTTTCCATGTCGAATAAGTCTGTGTCGACTGAAGGTGAAATTGTTTCTCCTTCGTCGGTTATGATTAAGTCCTGGATGTCTTCGGTATCTACGGGCCACTTAGCGCCTCTAACAAAAAGGCTTGTGCTATTTTCTTTTGGACAAGGGGCATCTTTGAAGTGTGAGCCACGAAGAAGCCAACCTAGTGGAGTGCGGATAGCATCTGGACTTTCGTTTGGACGTGGCGAAAATCTGCTTTCAAGACATCGATGGGTAACTGCATAGTTATTGCCAATCAATAACATTACTGAGCAATTTTCGACTGCAGGCAAATCAATACCTTGCAGATATTGATATGCTTGCAGTGTTTTCGGCTTTGGGCTCAGTTGTGGATCAACAGGGATTTTGTTGACTACGACGACTTCTTGTAGCTCGAAGTCTTGTTCTTCATCTAAAGATGACACTACAAAGGAGACGACGGGGGCTTTCAAACGTTGAGGACTCTCAGACGATAGCGTCTGGAGAGCAAAACTACGCTCACACTCTGGTTTGGTATCCAGAAGTTTTATTAGTGCTTCTTCGCAGAACGTACGGTCAGAACCAGAGTCTAGCAGCGCATAGGTTTCGACAGTTTTTTCACCACAAGTTACCTTTACGGGAACGATGTCCAGGTACGAGTTTTGGCTAGCTAGCTCTTCCGGTTCTGAGCGCACGGCGAAGTTAGGCGCTTTTACTAATGTGTTGTCATGGCGACTGCGAGGATTACGGTGCCATTGGTCGCTCATAACTTTAGAATTCCAATGGTGGTCATTGTGACGGAAGGTATCGTCTTTTGTCCGTATTGCAGGTCCTGACGTACCTTGTTCTGAAAGATTAGGTGAATGTAGTAGAGTGTTGTGTTGTCTGCTCCCACAACGGTTTATTTGGCACGAAAACCTTGAAGTACACGCTGAACTTAAATGGTTTGGGCTTAGGCATTGTTTACATAAGCCTTTTTCTTCGACAAGGCGTACTCGTTGTCGATAAGATAGAGCACGGAATTTTTTACATCGAAATACACTATGAAAGGCATCTAAGCAGCATGCACACTTCCAATCCTCTTGCCGTTTGCTAGGCTTAGTTAGAGGAGTTTTAGGGTTTTGTACAAAGTTAGTGCTAAATGAAGATACCTTATTTTTTCCAGATTGTGGTACACTGGACTTGTGTGGATTACTCGATAGTAGCTTTCGGCCGTAGACGGAGTTTGCATTCATAGTATTCTCTTCTAGTAGTTCTCTATGAGATTGCAAGAATTTCATAAGGCTTTCCATGTCGAATAAGTCTGTGTCGACTGAAGGTGAAATTGTTTCTCCTTCGTCGGTTATGATTAAGTCCTGGATGTCTTCGGTATCTACGGGCCACTTAGCGCCTCTAACAAGAAGGCTTGTGCTATTTTCTTTTGGACAAGGGGCATCTTTGAAGTGTGAGCCACCAACAGCTTCATAGTATTCTCTTCTATGAATGCTACGAAGTCAAGAAATCCAGCTGGTTTCTTGCCTTCATTGTTTTCTATTATCACACATGATTTCTTTATCCAATCTAATTGCATGGCGTGTGGCAATTTTTCCACCAACATCGTGATAAAATTGACGCTGTCTAAGCTGACGGCAGACACCTTGCCATCAGGCGTGCGAAATAGGGAGGCGCTGCAGCGGTTTAAAAGCACAGACAATTTTGTAAGACGTTCTGGGTCGTACCGCGTGAATTTCGGTACGTTAGTAAGAACTTCTTCACAGGCCTGGGCTATAATATGGGGCTCACCATACCTGTGACGAAGTTCTTCTATTGCTAACTGCCCTGGTAGTTATTTCTGCGGTCAGGACAGTCTGCAAAGTGCTGGATCTGTTTCTGAACACCCCTGCCGCAATGTTGCAAAAGAAATGACAACTTCTTTTCTGAGGGAAGCCAACTGCCAACATGAGTCTCAAACCGGTGTTGAAAGGCACGAAAGTCCATGGGGTCTCCTTCGAACTTTCTTATGTCAGGCTTGGGAAGTAGTCGCTCACTGACTTCGGCCTGAAATTTATATGGGTTAATACGTCGAGATTGAAAAACATCGATGTCGGGGTTTGAGTACCTCATATCCCGGCTACCGTAGCTTGGATGTCCGAAGTGGGGTTCGTCATTAATTTCGAAGTTATTTGGGCGTGACGGGCTCGTGGAAAACGCGACTTTGGCTTTTTCTTGAGTTACATTGTCATTATAGCTTCGTTCATTTTGTTGAGATAAAATTAAAGTTTGATCATTTGATCGCAAATTATCATAAATTTGTGAACCATTAATTATTTGTTTAGGGTTTGAGACTTGGGGCGGAATTGACAGGTGACGAACGCTTCTTACAGAACCTTCCTGAGAATTTGCTTCCCATACTTCTGCTTCGACCCTAGCCGCTTCTAAAAGGCGAAGGTCTTCAGCTGCGGCTCGGTCAGCTTTCAATTTCGCCTCTTGTTCTGCTTTCTCCAGCTTTAGTTGCCTCTCACGTTGTTCTTGTTCCAGTTTTAATTGTCTCTCACGCTCTGCTTCGAGACGACGCTGCTCATTATGCTGCACCGCTAGTCGTGCAAGTTCTAATTTAGCTTGCAACGCCTTTTGCTTAGAGCTTCTGTTGGAGCTTGTTGTCGTCGTTCTGCGGCTTCCAGTTCTGGAGCCCGATTTCGAATGGTGGGAGACATTGAAAAGATGCAAAGAGTGAGCCTGACTACCCTCATGCTCGTCCTGGTCTTGTAGCCAGCTGTCGACTTGGGCCATGAACTCGCCTTTACCTCGAATGTAATCATCCTTTGTAAGAGAGGAAGCTTCGAGCAAAGGCGTGTCATCAGGCATGTCAGTGCAGAGATCCATCAGGGCGCTAAATAACTTGTCTAGGTCGTAAAGCCGGGCACGCACTGTTGTTGAACAATGAGGACTTTTCATTAAGTTGTTGATTTCTAAATAGAAATCGCTTAATTGCTTGGCCGCATCAGAAAGATTTTCAGCGGCCATTTTGCTGTAGAGTTTTCCGCTTCTTAGCATACAACGCGTTTGAAGGCAGAAAAGATAGAAAACCAAGCGAGAATTTTGCTGGTTGAGTTTGTTAAACCGTGTAGAATTTTGACGCGAATTCTACGTTAAAGAATATCTTTCTCACTGGCGCCAAACAGTGGATTGGATTATTATATGCGTCGCTCAGTTAATACGGTTATGCGCCTACAACAGACAGAAAAACAAGCCAAGTAGATTGAATCTGAACGCGGTATTGAGTTCTGTTAGTTTATTGTGGCAGATAGGTTGCAACTTGTGATCTTGTGACCTTGTGATCTTCTGACTCGTAATCTTGCAACCTATCTGCCACAATAAACTAACAGAACTCAAGACCGCGTTCAGATTCAATCTACTTGGCTTGTTTTTCTGTCTGTTGTAGGCGCATAACCGTATTAACTGAGCGACGCATATAATAATCCAATCCACTGTTTGGCGCCAGTGAAAAAGATATTCTTTAACGTAGAATTCGCGTCAAAATTCTACACTAGTGTTTTTTTGTGAATCTAGTTTTTTTCAGTCAAATCTGGTACTTTTCCAGTACAAGAAAGTGGCAACAGTGCATCAAGCTACGTTGATACCGACAAGAGTGATAGTCTACCAACCACGACTCCGAAGATGAATTTTTTGTGTGATGGTGTTGGTACCACCGCATGAAACGTCGATGCCGAAAGAAACTTCAATTGTGGTAGCGCGCGTACTCAAGACAATTGTGGTAACACGCGTACTTCAGAACTCATAGCCTACTAAAAACCACACCCCGATAACTTACTAAAAAAATTGACGTTAGGCCTACTTGCTCTAATGATGATTTATTTTGAAATGAGAAAAAAAATTGAATTGATGATTTATTCAAAAACTGATAAGCCTAACATTAACTTTACTTTTCCCATTTTTCTGACCTGAGTAAAGTATTTGACACCTTATCAGCTGTGTACAGAGAGAGAAAGAGAAACCTTTTATTTTGTCTGTTGCGACAATAGTACGGTACAATTATACACAATACGAATAAAATAGTACCATAGCTATCTAAATACCACAACAGACAGGAAGCAGCGAAAGACTATATCAGTCATAGAGTCAGCTGCTTCCCAGTTCTTAATTGTGATAAATGTCAAGCATCGGCAAATTACGTTGAAACAAGATAGGCTGATGTTCAATAATATTAATGAAAGAAAAAAATCATGGTGCTGCTGCGATCCTCAAGTGAAGTCCTGTGGTTTTATTCAAATATAAATTTTATTCCGGGTGATTAGAACGGTGGTTGTTGTTGATTTCCAAGTCAATGGTGCTGGCACTCTGGCAGCATTAGCATTATAAAAGTCTTCCCGAGATACCTTGACAAAATATTTGTAAATAATCTAAAACTTAGGAGCAAAATGGTTAGAACACCTGGTTAATCCAATTAAAAAATGTAGAGACAACTTTTCAATATTGAAAAAGTCTAGCAACAATTCCGTGAAGCCTACATCCTACAACTAACAGTGTTAATTTCAGTGTTGCCATGTTTAGTAAAAATTGAAGATTATGATTGGACAAATTTAGCAAACTTTTCTCAGCAAAAACATAGTCTTAAACTGGTAAGAATCTATTTTCTTTTTAAAAACATGTTTTTGTGTAACTAAAGTTAGAAAAACTTTTAAGGATTTGGAAAAGTTTGTAAATAGTAAAGTTAAATGGTGGACATCTTGCAACACTGATCTATCTGATTGGTGGTACTTTTGCTTTGTAGAATCATAGATATCTTAAATATATAATTTATTTAATATATAATTTAATAATATATAAGATATCTATGGTAGAATGTAGGCCTACTGTAGCAGGGTTACCAGATTGGCCTTTTTAAGGCCAAATTTCTCGAATTTGGCTTTTTTTAAAGCCGTTTGGCCTTAGAAATTATACGTTTGGCCTTTTTCTAGATTTGGCCTTAAATTTGGCCTTTTTTTAATTTAATCTTTAAAATGCATAATAATCAATATTTCTCATATATCGTAACTTTACCAGATGAAAACCGTATTCACCATTGTTCAATACATGTTCTATACTTGTTAAATACTTGTAATGTGACGCCGAGTCAGACTGCGCTCCCCTCTAAGCCAGCCAGTGGTGCCAGATGTCACCACTGTAGCGGATTAAAACTTATCTGCTACAGTCCTCTTATTATATACATATACTTGCTACTTTCAGAATTATTTTTGCTATAATGTATTAAAATCCGCTATAAGTCATAAGATATCGATAAATATGAATGTTATAGACATTATTTTGGAATTATAATGTTAACGCTCAAAAGTAGGTGGCCTACACAGAAATGTAACGACTATCGTGTTCACTTTTCAGTTCAATTTATTTTTGTTTTGTTGGTAAAAAAGAAAAAAACAAAAATATACAAAAACACAATAAACACAAATAATTCGCACAACAAGGATGGCAGCGAAAGACCAAAAGGTCACTAAAGTCAGCTGCATTTTCGATCGATCGGTAGTCCAACATAACCGCTGGCTTGCCAGCAGAGCATGCTTTCAGAAATTCAGTTGTTGAGCAATACAAGTGATTCGTGGTTGTGCAATTGAGTGCGTTTCAAATTACCATTATTGTGATGTTATAAATAAATTTGTGATGAGCAAATATATTATTGATCATAGACTTGTTACAAAAGAATCTTTTTTTAATAATTACTGTAGTAATGTTCACTTAAATGATACATACATCATTCATTCATTTATTTTTAGTCATTAACGCGTCCGGGACGAAAAAGATACTAACTAAGTATAGTAACTACAATAGTCGATATAGGCCTACCAGGACGTTAATGAACGGGAAATGGTGGCAAAACCTTGGAAGGTTTAAAACGTGCCTGAATAGTAAATCATGTAGTATAGCCTAGCCTGTATGTCTGTAGTTAGCACGGCCAAAAAACCCAAAAAACAAACAGAAGCACACATGTAGCAATAAATGATAGCCTAATGAAAAGTGTTGTGGTTTGCATTTGCCAGTTTCAATATTAATGTGGATGAGCAGTCATCATAATAAAAATAGGATGGAGAAAGAAAACCAGGCATAAAAGAAACCCATCCTTAAGCAAAAGCCCGTTTCGATGCGGCCCAGGAGAGCAAAGTGTTGAGCTCTTCCCATGGTCAGACTGCACATCACGCAGTAGCCTACGACGATTGAGGAATTTAGACGACATGAACATAAATTATTCAATTATGACGATATGAATTTAGCTTTATTTACTGACAACATTTTAATATTGATTGCCTTCATATTTGACCTTCTTATGAAAAGTGTTCAGGTCTGTTCGACACTACAGTAAGACTCTTTCCTGTTGGACCATTCCTTTCATACCTTGCTAAGGTATTGCCTTTGTAGCGGACGTCGAGTGGTCTAAACATCCTCCCATACCTAGCTGTAGCTGCTACAGCAACATCCCGGGTACTAGCGTGTAGTGGGGATAATCTTGAGAACAATACCTTGCTTTTTTGCGAGTAAGAGTTTATTACAAAGAAATGAATGAACTTCCACGTCGGAACGTTGTAGCCAAATAATGCCTTGAATTCAAATAGAACGAGCTAAACTAATTCAGAACATGAAAAACTACACTACAACCATAATTAAACTAACACCGTGACTTTCGAAAAAGGCATCCGTGACAAACTGACTGAGAAAATAAGGCACCACACAACTAGCCGACAGAAACCATACTGGAAACTCACAAACTGACTGTGTTTATTTAACGCTGAACGAATGATTTAAAGGGGCTTATTGCTTCAAGCAATGCAGCATGCAGGGCCGTCGCCAGACCGCAGAGCAAGGGGGTTCAACTGTTTTTAGGGAGGGCCGAAAAATTTTAAATGGGCAAAATCATTATAATTGTGGCTGTTGCTCGAGAATGTTGGGATTTTGCCAGGGGGCAAATTTTTTTTCAGGGGGGCGAGGTCCCCCTGGCCCCCGGCTGGCTACGGGCCTGGCAGCATGTGTCAAATGCGTAACACCTACAACAACGTAAAACTACATATGTAAAATCAAACCCTAATAAGTGGTGAAAATTCCGAGGAAACGCCCTAATTTTC
Source organism: Aplidium turbinatum (assembly GCF_918807975.1). Classification (NCBI taxonomy): domain Eukaryota; kingdom Metazoa; phylum Chordata; class Ascidiacea; order Aplousobranchia; family Polyclinidae; genus Aplidium; species Aplidium turbinatum. The sequence goes on along the minus strand of NC_137477.1, from coordinate 13,017,346 downwards.
AGCCAGCGTTTCAAATTCCTACCAAGCACAAATTTCACAACGGCAATTAGACTGTCCAAAGCAAACATGAAACAAGACCGCAGGCGCTAGGCCTACACCTCCTAAGAAAATTTTCCATGGATTTTTCTTGTATTATTTTGGCATTAAGACCTTTTCACAGTCTGACAACCCTGATTAAAATGCTTATTTTATCTTGTTTAAGTTTGGCTTATTTTTGGCCTTTTTTCTACCTATTTGGCCTCAATTTGGCCTTTTTTCTTGTTGAGTTTGGCCTTTTTTTCAAATTTCAGTCTGGCAACCCTGTACTGTAGTGAAGCAAGTAGTTTGGAGCCACTTTTGACGCTTCTTAAAACTTTTGATTTTCTTAGTAGTATAAATCCTGGAAAATAAAGCGTCTGATTGTACATACTTCTACTAGGCAAACTATTTTTCAACTTTAGTCAATGCATTGAGTTGTTTAGGTGAGATAAAAGTCATGTCACCTCCTCACATAGGTCTATAGTCTAATTCTGTAGGCTACAAGTATTTTAGAAAAGTGAGAAAATCTGCAATAAACATTTCAACATTTGTGTATTGAGAAACAGCTTTCTCATTTCTACAAGCATCAGTCGACATTTCTGAAAGAGGTAGGATGTAACAAATTATTTTAGTTCTTTTTAAGCATGAAATTTTACAAGTTACTGTGATTCTTTTTGAGAGGTAGGCTACGGTACGCAACGTTACTACTAAATACTTGACTAGGTCCATAAATTGCTATCACTAGCCTAGTTTTGAAGCTGCACTGGTGCAGTGATTTCTTTAGAAAGAAATGAAAGTTTTTCAACATTGGATTTGTAGGTCAGTAGCCTACCGTATTTCATTGTGGTGTGAATTAGGGTTGGGACCCCGGGAAATCCCGACCCCGGATTCCCGGGATTTTAACCCGTTTTTATGATCCCGATCCCGGGATTAATTTTATTAAAATCCCTGGATTTCTAGAAAACATCTACAAAAGCTGATGCAGCGCCATATCGCTTGACGCTCATATTATTTTGGTTTTAAAGCAGCTTTACAATATCAGCTGATGGTTATCTTGAACTCTCCACATTAGTGTGATAATAATAACAACCATGGCATAACAATGAACTACGCAATCGCTTCAGTCTTAGCATAGGCTACTCGGACAGTTTCTGTTAATTCTGCCCTATCTTTTTGAAGTTAAAATTTAGCTCAAAATGGTGAATTTTGAAGATGTAAGTTTAAAGAGAAAATCCGAGGTCTAGCAAAACTTTTTGTATTGTTAATCTACAGAAAAAGCAAAATGTAACTTCTATCAAGTCGTTTTGAAAGAAGCTTCAGCGTCCAGTACAAAGGGATTAATAACTAAATTTGGAAATTAGAAAGGACTTGAAGATAAGCTTTAGGTTCGAATCGACGAGCGTCGGAATGCCGAACTGGTTCACGTTTTGGGTAGCCTACCTCAAGAAACCTCTCTACATTGATCAACCGCAGAATCAGCCTGGTCATAAAATAGTACGTCAGAAACTTGCTGCCCGGGCCACGAACCTTCTTCAAAGATTGTTCCGAACCGAATCCCAACTGTTGAATTGATTCGAGGCTCTACTAAATAGCATGAAAATGCCATTACAGAAGGTAGTAGGAATGACACTGAAATGACTTTAGCTCAAGAGGCGCATGCTTTCGTAGCAGAAGATGAAAGTGAAGAAGCACAAAACTGTGATGTTGGCGCTCGAGTAATGCAAAAAGAAATGCTGCTATGCCTATATGAAGCAAGCAAAATAAGGCCAGAAAACCTGAACGATATATATGAGGCATTGAAATTATTAAGCCAACATCTGTTGAAGCTGAACGCGCACATTCAGCTCTTGCATATTTTGCAAGCAAAATCAGAAATCGTCTTAACGATGATACTCTCGATGCTTTCATGTTTTTGTGTCAGCATTAGCATAAATAAATGTGGTTTGTGTAGCTTGCACGTGTATTTTTCTACTTTGCTAATCCCGAAAAATCCCGATCCCGGGATTTCTAATTTGATCCCGAAATCCCAACCCTAGTGTGAATTAGGCTACTCTTACGTGAGAAAGTTGTTACTGCCGACCTCAGGCTGATCTTGGCTGCATATCCAATTGGTGAGAGCTCTATAGTACCAAGGTACGGCACTCGAAAGAGTGCTGGTTCGACACCGCTCAAGAGCATGCGGCTGTGTTAGGACATTTAAGACATAACCAAAGGTAGACGAAACGAAGATTGGCTTTCTTGCCTTCTCGCCAATTTAATTTAACTCTTCAACCACCGAGCGTATGGCTGCATACAACCAAGATTAATTCCAACACGTGATTCAAACTTAACGAGATTGCCTGAAATGCCAATTTACTGTCTATTTTGCATATCAGTTAGGAACTAATTATTTTTATATCAAACTACAAATAAACTGCCAGGAATATATCTTTGTGACGAAAATGACTTAAAAGTAAGCCTTTCGTTATTTTGAAACCTGTAGGTAGGCCTATGCAGCGCTCAGATAGCCTTTTGATCTGGTCGAGATCGGTTACGGATCTGGACAAGACATGCAAAGTGGCTGTCTGGGTGGTAGCTTAATTAGTAGCATAGACCCAACCATCGAAGAACATAACAAGGTTACTTCACGGACTTAATTTTCGGAACGCAAGGTTCACAACATAACACGTGTTTCATTTTTCTTTTCAACTGCAGCAATAACGAACACAATTGCATAAAAATATATTTGTTTCGATTAATTTTGATTTAATTCATTTTTAATTACACTGCAGCAGAATGTTTCACACTGCTTCTTACCAACTATAATTTTGTTCAGTGTGAGATTAAATGCTAGAAATCGCATAATGTAGGCTTGGTTGTTTCCTGTAGCTCTCAGCATGTTACTTTTACTTTAAATCTATTTAAAAAAATGTACCTGGTCGAAGCAAGCAGGGGCGTAGTCAGGTGGGGCAAAAGAAGCAATTGCCTTCTAGGCCCTGGAATCTAGAGTGGGTCGCTTTCGGGCTCACTGGCATCATTCTCATTCCCCCCCCCCCCCTTTTAAATTGTTTTACATGTTACTGCCCTGAAAGCAGGATATATCAATGGGAATAGCCTAACATAAATTCCTGTGCATTGCTTTATGTTTAATTTCTACAAGATCGGCGGCAAAGCAGGTTTCACCATAAAAAAGAGACAATTTTCCGTATCTGCTTTAGCACCTCATTTGCATAAAGCGCTCGTTGAATGGTTGAGTAACCCGTGCTTTCGCCTTTCCACACCACGTTGGAGACGACGTTTTATCCGGTCTCGAACCCGAGTAAGAGTGTCGATGTGTAGCCTATTATTTTGTTGGCATAACATGGACTTGCGCCTGCGCCATCTCTCAGGAGTTATGCAAGACAAAAATCTGTTTCGGGAATCACAGTGTAAGTCGTGTAGGCTAGATGCAGAATGGTAGTCGCTGAGCATATGAGGACATCGTAATTTTGTCTGAGACCTTATCTATTGAAGGAGGACAAGCTGGGATTAAATAGTTGGGATAATACGTGGTCGTGGTTAGTCGACAAGTCTTGTTCAAGGTAGTGCTAAGATATATCGCATTGGTTAAACTCCGTTACAGTCAGATGAAGATGGTCACACACTCATATGGAACTTCGGGGAATGAGAAGATAAGGTTCTCATCACGCACTAAGACTAAGCCTTCCGCACTAACGAAAGTAGGATGGCCGCAGGCTTCTAAGCTCCAGGCGGCCATGTTTGCCGAGAAGTTGTTGAATGGCCTCCAAAACTACCCTGCAGGTAAGCCGTGTTTGGTTACCGGTTTCCACAAGGCCTGGTTTAGCTGATGGGGGGCTCGGGGCACTTTTAGATCGGGGAGGGGCGTGCAAAAATTTTTTTTGCGCCCTCGGCTAATTTTTTTCCCCTTCACTCGCATTCGCAATTTTTTTCACAAACAATACAAAGTCTCTCAACTGCAAATACATTTCAGGGCCTCGTTCTTATCCAAGTGAACGCAAAAACACTATAGCCTATTAATTAACGCATTTTTAAAAACATAAATTTTTACGGATTTTGATTAAGATTCAAAACAAGCCACCAAATGGGTTTTGGATCAAATCTAAAAGTATTGTCCAATTCTGGAAGAAAATACTTTTAAGCTCTTTCAACAGTCTTGAGAAGTGTCGATAACCAGAGGCTAAATAACGCTTGATTCCACGCCATTGTTAGCCAAAAACTTTTCAGTAAATGAGATTATTTTAAATAAATCATTTTCAATGTTTTGTTTCTAGATGTTTAATTTTTTGATGAACGCTCCAACTTTAGATTTCCATGTAAAAACATAAATGTTTTTCTCCTTGGAAAGACAAATTAAATTCGTTTCCCTTTTTCAGGCAAACCTGACAAATAGCATAATTTGAAAAGCCTTTCCAAAAACGTCTTTACAAACACGGTGGACAAAGGCTACACTTTTCCGTTGGAAAATTCACGACTTAATTTTTTAACACTAATACATAAAACATCACAATCCACTTTTGAACAGACAATTGTATGCTGGCGGCTCGTCTTTCTTGCTCTCTGTATTTTAAAATTAGTTTTTTCGCACCTTGCCTTTCTACCACATCATGTGATCTGTTTAAACACTTTTTGATGCAGTTACCTTTGATTCTCGTGGAGCCTATCGTTGAGTTTGAGCTAGTCAGAAGTACTGTGCAGTTTTTTTTTTGTCTTTTCCTGTTTATAGATTTAGTTAACCATTGTATTTTATTCAGATGTAGTTAAGTTATATGTATATTATTCCTGAAGAGGACATCTTGTGATGTCGAAAACGTTCGATATTTAATTGTTGCGTAGTTTTGTGTTTTTTGTAAATATAGTAATCTTTAATATGTTAAACTTGATAACGTTGCTCGGCTTCGTATGCCTATGGTTCAACAAGACAAACTCTCTACCGAAGCTGTATAACACTAATAACTTGTTAAAGCATTGGCTTTAGTTTTGAAATCCACGTTTACAATGCAGAAAAGAGGATATTAAACTCCTATTCCATATTTCAATAGGCTATATAAATTTAAAAAATACGGGTAGCCTATTGAGTGCACGACTCTTAATAGTTAATAACTTTCACAGCATTTTGCATATAAGTGATAATATGCAGTGCTTTGTGTAAAATTTGTATACTTTCTGCGACCCCGGAAGTTCGTTACGCGACCCCTCTGGGGGTCGCGACCCCCACTTTGGGAAGCCCTGGTGTAGACTATTCAGTTGTGGAGAAAAAATAAAACCCCGTATGACGTTAGTAAGTCATCTCCCCCCCCCTGCAATGATAAAGTCTTTAATATGTCATAAATATGCTTTAATTCTTATCAAGTATTAGTGATTTAGCGCGAAATCTAGTGCAGGCCATTACATGGCTACTATTATTTTGTATAATGTGGATGCGCCTACGCTGCGACGCTTAGTTTTCTTGAGTAAAAACTAAAATAAGTTCCTATGGGTGGGGCGTAGTTGCTGAAGCAAAGGCGGCTGAGAAAAAGGAGCTGGCCACCCTACTCTCGTTAGTGCCGAAGGTTTATTACAGTGGTTCTCAACCTTTTTTCTTTCGTGGCCCATTTTTCATTGCGTAAAAATTCTGTGGCCCATTAAGTTTTTATATGAGAAAAAAACTACAAAATAGGTTTATAAACAAAAAATAGCAGGACATTTTTCAAAGCGGATTATTTATTTAACTGATCATTAGTGAGAGGCTTGCTCCTTACCAACATATGAATTTATGGAGAAGTTGAAGATAGCGTACAACGCGAACCATCCTCCAAGTCAAGATGGTTCCGAGCCTTTCAATTTAGCACTTCATCTGCACCAAAGTGGAAAACCCTGCTTCACATAAATACATACTGCTGAAAGGCAGCAGCATTTTTATATTCTTCACCGATACGTTAAGAAACACAAGCCTTTGCCTAATGCTCGCAAAGATAAGGTCTCAAACATGTCTTTACAAGCAGTCGTAAATTCATGTTCTTTTTTTCCGGAGACTGACAAGATGTTGCAATATTTCAGACAATAAATTCGTGACCAAGTCATCTTCAATCACAGATGAAAGGGTCTCAAACATTGCAAAATTTTCCTTCTCAGCTTTTCGTTTCCAGTTTTTAAGCTTTTGCACAAACGCATTTAGACAAAGATTTAGAGCGTCGATAAAGTCAAGTACAGTTGTATTCCTTATTTTGTAGCTTGAGATTTAAGCGGTTTAATTGGTCAAAAATATCAACTAGATAAGCAAGTTTAACATGAAGGTACTTGTTCCAGACAATGGTTCACCTATTCAAACGTCATATAAAAACCGTTCAAGTCTACTGAATATTACGTCATGGAAGTTGCTAGAAAATGTGCCAAAATTGCACCAGCGTTCATAAGAATTGTGTCAAACCTGTTTGGGCCTGTTTAAACAGGAAATATTACATCAGCTTTAAACACTTGTTGGAATGACTTCATAATTGTCTTTCATTATTGCGTCACAGTACTGCATACGTGAATTTGAGATATTGCTATCTATTCTGGTCATTCGTAAAATGATTGTTTGAAAGTTGGCCGCACATTTAACTGTTGGCTTAGTGCTTGCTAGCTGGACAAAGGTTCCGTCTTTTATCCAAGTAATCTGTTCTGTAGTGACAGTTTTTCAGTGGTGTACGGCGTTGCACCCCCCTCGTTTTCGATAGCCTCGGGCTAATTTTACAGAAATACACTGTTTGAAAAGAAGTTCAAGTGTGTGTTTCTTCGGTCATTATATACAGACGAACGGATTCGGGAACTTTATGTTAAAATTTTCCCAAGAAGAGATTATGGTTTACCGCTGTGACCAGTACTATCCCTAAATAAAGATTCCAATTCGTACTTTCCTTGCATGTTCACAAATTTTTTTAATTTATTCTATAGTTCAAAACTCTTGCTAAAACATTGCCCTTTGATAGCCAACGGACCCTAGTGCAGAAAAGTAAATATAAGTGTTCAGCATTCATCTCCAAGAATAATTTTCTGGATAGGGATTACAAAGTTTATCGCCTTAATTACTGTGTGTTGCAATGATTAGAATAATGATTGCAACTTTGCAGCTAAAATCAGCAGCATCATTCATTGTTACTACAATTAAAACTACTAAACAAACACACAAGTGTATAATTAACTATAATGAAAAAAATGAAACAAATTTTATCAACAAATCTCTCAAATTTTTATATACGTCTGTGGCCCACCTCAAAATGCTTCTATGGCCCACCAGTGAGCCATGGCCCACTTGCTGAGAATCGCTGGTTTAGTATAATGAGAACCTTATCTTCTCATCCTCCGATGCTTGGATTCAATTATGGGACTCACCGTTACCTTTTTTCTTTACCCCTGGTTGAACATTGCGAGATGTGTTTTATCAGCCAGAATCAGGTAATGCAACGACAGCTTGTGTGGCAATTGAAACTACACCGTATTGTTACAAAAGCACATTACAGTAGGCTACCATATTCCGCTTTTGCTACTTATTGTGTTTTTAGAGTTATGTTTATTTAACCGTTAACTACTTGCTGCACTTCATACCCTCGTAATGCTATTCAATGCAATGGAGTTGTTATTAGTTATCTGTTCACGGTATTTCAATATTAGGCTACTTCTTTAATGAAAAAAGTTGAAAAGACTTGTTTACAGATTTTCCTGTAGATAATCTTAGTTTTTTGATTCTTAGATTATGTTTAGCAAGTTGAACTTGTTACGGCATCCTTGGATAGTTATGGATCCTAAACTCAGCTTTGTGATGGGAGTATCCATTGGTTTATTGTATTGTTATGTTTATTTTTCTATGTTGCTTGCAAACAGCCATCTAACAATACCGAAGGTAATGTATTTACCCATAAAAAAACAATAAAGACTTTTAATACATAGCCTATTACTAAAATATAATAGAGTAGTCCCTGCTTATTAAGCCCACGTCGGAACTGGACGATTTTGGGTTTATTTTCATTCTAACTAATTTAACACAGTAATGATTCCAACTCTTTTCCCCGCGAGTTTTTTTTTATATGTGTGTCTGCGGGCCAAAAATAATACATTGCGCAACAACAGGCACGGGCAATGTAAAAACGCATTGTGGGCCGTACTTTGGACACCTCTGGAAAAGTGGTTATGAGATCAGTAGCAAAGCTTTAGCAGCAATCTTTGTCGAAATATTCATAATGCCATGAAAGCTCAAAATATTCTTATGCCAATGAGATAATCTGGGACTGAAAGATTTTTTACCAATAAATAAATAAATCAAATGTTTGGTCTACCGTAGGTAATCGCAAACTGACTGTTAAAATTAGCAAACGTTCTAAACTGACAGGTTAATTAACGATGAAAAACTGACTGGCAAATAAAACTGTTCCAGAATTTATTCACCTTGCTAGTAATCTTTACAATGCAAGATAGACCTTTTTATATTGCTTTAATTCACACTGCAAACGTTGCACGTTGGCTGTCTCATGTGGTAGCCACTTGTGTCAATTCCCAGTAAGACCCCAATTGCAGCAACGACACTACCAATCAACAAGAGCATGTTTAAGTGGCTACCGTCTAATTGCGGAATGACCCGTTTCGGCGAGTCCGATTCGGCGAGTTCCCTATTCAGCGATTGTTTGAAAATCCAACGACGCCTTCTGTAAATCCAACGATTGAATATTATTAAATATTCAGACATTGAATCAATGTAAATACGAACTGTTAAGCTAATTGGATTCTTTGAACAAATCGAATGGCTTTTGTAAATGTTTCTCAGGTCCTGGTCAGCAAAAGTTTCCTTTTGTACACGATTTCAACGTCTGGCGACGTTAAAACGATGTAATTGCCTTTACATTACATTCAAGAGTTTTGTTGACATCAAAAATTCTTTGACTGTTTTGAGTTACAGCATCGTTTTATGAAAAAGGTTGTTTTGATGTAAAATATATTTGAAATGTCATATAAAATCAACTAATAGCTTATTTAAAAAATGAATGACATAAGCATACGCAAAGAAGATGGATGATGTAGGATACATGTCAATTTTATGTGAGCAAACATTTTAATTTTATAGTTCAAGCATTTTTCGCTAAATTTTAATTTATTTTTCTTTGTCGGAATGCAAAAGAAACGATATTGCGGAATAAAATACAAAATTCTCTAAATAAACAGCAGGTGTCGTTGGATTTACATAAGGTCTTCGTTGGATTTTCAAAGCATCGCCAAATATTGATCTCGCAGAAAAACGCTGTTGCCGAATAGGGAACTCGCCGAAACGGGCCATTCCGTGGTTTGGTTTGGTGGTTTGTAAGACATCAACCATTTTCGTTCATTTTTTTTTTAACTTAAACTCCTATAGGCTATGGTTTACAGAACATAACATTTTTGCAGTGGTTAAAACGTGACCAATAATTTTTTAAAGGACAGTCGAATCACGCAAACATTTTTGGCACAAGGTCCAAGTAAGCCGAAGCTGTATAAACTCGGAGAAAATTTTACAAGGATTATGGAAGTTGTTCAAAGGGAGAGACAGTCAACTTTACGAATGGCCTGTGAACGTTTAAATAAAGAAGACGTGTGTGCCAACGAAACATTTTATGTTCAATTACATGGACTGTACTCTAAAACTTACAAGGTAAGACTCATTGCTTTTTTTTTCGTTGTGAAATGAACGTATTACGTCACTTGATTTTTCTTATTATTCGTGGTGGTTCAAACTCTCGTCTCACACGGTCTACAGAATTTTTGCATGGCCAAGTAGCCTATCTAAAAGGTGTACATGCATAGTTGTCATGATTAGTAATCACTTATAATTAATGATAGTTCAGCTCATCCGTGACGCGACAATTCATCGAAAGACAATTTATCGAACGACAATTCATCGAAACGACAGTTCATCGAACCGACTGTTTATCGAAACGACAGTTCATCGACTGACTGTTTATCGAAACGACAGTTTATCGAACGACGAAGCACATATGCTTAGGGGGTAGGGTTAGCGGTTAGGAGTAGGGGTTACGGGTTAGGGCAGGGCTACTCAACTGGCGGGCCGCGGTCCGAATCCGGACCTTCTTGGTGTTGAAGTACTTTCGTTCTAGTTATGAAACTCATATTCTATAATACCAGAGGTGCTATGAAAGATATACTTTTTAAACCAAGAATGCATACAAAGCTTGGCCAACGCTCAATTAAATTTCTTGGAACAAACACTTGGAACAAATTACCGGAACAGCTAAGAAAAACTCAAACAATTAGTATGTTTTCTAAAAAATTAAAACTGCACTTAATGTCTGGGTATAAGTAACTGATATAGTGCCATCAAACTGTTTTTACTTATTCTCACCGTATCTCGCTAATTACTGTATATTCGCTTTTGTCTTACCAGTATGCTGTGTTGTATGTATAGCCTATGCCATTTTGTATTTCTCCATCACTTCTTGTATTCCTGTTTTATATTGTACTATTAAATTTCGTGTGTGTATTGTTTTTTATGTTGTAATGTATACAATATATATTTGCGTTCAACTCCGACACCGTTCCATGTCAAATAAGTTATGACACCACACAGGTGTGGCAGACTTGATGACCAGTTCGGTCCTTCTGCCACTCCCATCATCAACAGCAAACATTAAAACAACCTAGTTCACATTGTAATCTTGTATTGTTTTTTTCACATGTGCTGTTGATGCAAATAAAAGAACTCCTCTCTCTCTCTGAAAGTGGACCTCGGGTTTCTGGAAGAATAACCTCATCGCCACATTTTAGGGCCGCTTTAAACAGATTTCCATTAGAGAAAAGCAATTTTTCGTGATTATCCAAGGAGCTGGAGGCTTCGCCCCCAGACCCCCCAACGCTTTGCCGCCTTCTCTGATGTGCGATCCACACAGCTACACTACAAAGAAGCACAATAATTTTTTTCTTTTTTTATTTCTTTGTTTGTGTGAGACAAAAACCCAAGTCGCGTTACATAGGCTACTACCTGAAAAGTGTTTCGGTGCTCGTAAGCTAGGCTACTTGTTGTTTAATTTTCGTGGTTGCATGTGAAATATTCACCGGACCGCAAAAATATTCAACTTGTCAAAAATGGACCTTTGCTAACATTGGTTGAGTAGCCCTGGGTTAGGAGTTAGGGTTAGGGATTAGATTTTTGATTAACTGTCGTTCGGTGAACAGTCGTTTCGATAAACAGTCCTTCGAATAATTGTCGTTCGATAAACTGTCGTAGTACCGTTGTCACAACAGGCGCAAACTATAAGTGATTATATTATCAATATTATCACCACTTCAACGTATTACTGTTTTTTCATACTGTAGCTTAGTGATTTAATTTTTGTTCTAAATTGGTTATAAATGGCTGATTTATTTGAACGCTCTTAACAACCAACGCAACTTTAATGTTGTTATTCTGCCACACTACAGCCTACGAAAGGTTAAAAGCGCATTTCATTTAGGCTACTCTTCATTGTGGCTACATGCCAATAAGCTTTCTATAGTTTAAACTGGCCTAATAAGTTGTAGGCTTATCAGTTTACTTCTTGCATTAATCTTTAATTTGTAAGTTTTCAGTTTGCCACATTTTCAAGTGTGGTTTCAGTAGTTGGCTTCAATCAATTCTTGTGATGGAAAATTATTTTTCGGAGCAAGAATACTTTTCTGGAAATATCTCTGGGATGAAAATTATAAACTTTGCTAGCAAAGAAGTATTTTTAAAATCCCCGAAAGATGATGAAACAAGAACCAAAAACTATGTTGAATCATATAAAGTAGGTAGCCTACATGTCATTATCATTAGCTTTCTTGATCATGAGGGGTAAAATTTTTTCTATTTTTAATATTGTAGTTTTGTATTTGTCTTTACAAAAGACACTTTGTATTTATTTTTAACATACTTTTGATGATTAGCCTAACAATATATTTTTTTTACTTGAAACTGAACCAAAAGTAAACTTAATAGTTAAAAACAGTTTAATTAATTAGTATATAATTTTCGTGTTTTCCAAGTATAACACTTTTTGCCGTTTCTTAACCATAAGAACCAGCGTAGTGGCGGGGTAGTTTCGGCTCTGGTGCTAGTAAATCTGAGAGCGATTGCAGGTGTGGTCAAACCGAAGACTTTAAAAACGGTCCCGATTGTGTTCTTTCTTGCATAACACAGTGAGAATAAGTCAGGTAATAATGTGATGTCATCGTAAACCTAATATAAAATTACAAATGAGCCTTGTCCCTAAAAGACCTTAGCGGTTATAGAGCGACAATACATAAAACTATAACATTATTATTGCTAACAGAGATTGGCTGTATGATGAAGGACCGTTGATAAAACGATGCAGCCACATTTCTCCAATGGCATAGGCCTATCTAGGATTTGCAGTGCCAGGAGACAATAACCCTTTTTGTGTTCCGTGGTGACAATGTGTGAGACATTATTGCTACGCGATGTATGTTACATTGTTACATAGAATGAAAAGTCCATCTTCCTTTCTGATATCACTTTCGTGACAGATCTCCTCCTTTGCCCTCTCGAGCTAGCCCCTGAACTTCGCTTGCTTTATCCGGAAATCCTTGCGCTTGTTCAAGCCATTATGCCGTCGAAAAGTAGCCTATCACTCCCAAAAACCAAGTGATTCCAAAATCCCAAAAACCGTTTATCACTCCCAAAAACCAAGTGATAGACGGTCTGTTGCTTGTTCTACAGGCTCAATGTAGAGAGGTTTAATAATAATCAATCAACGAAAAAGTTTTTTTGATGTACCGTATTCTTACAGTTTATTTGCAATTAAAGCCAAAAAAAACTATTCCGCCCCGATAACTTAGTTGGTTAAGCGTTTAAATTTATAAAAGAAAAAACGACAAGATCAAGCGGAGTTGGTTCAACTCCCGGGGTGTGCGCTTGAGTAGCTAGCGCATTTCAAGGATAGCTTTATAGTCTACACCGGCACCGAGTTGATGGAATAATTCAAATATAAAGCAAAAAGTTTAGCCTACTCTGTCAAACTCGGTGACCGGGCATGCATCTGTAGTTCAAAGCCTTTTCGCTGCCAGAAGTAAGCTTGTAAAAATCTTTCCCAGTCTGGAGGATAAAGGTTCCTATAATAATAGGAATCAATCAAAATTATTTTTTCAGATAATTTTGGTTCGTAATCCTTTTAGCCGTCTCGTGTCGGCTTACTATGACAAATTGTTCACGAGACCGAAGGTCGATGGTTTTAAATCCTATTTTGGACGAATATCGAAGCGAATACATCGCAAGTACAGATACAGACGCCGTCATATTGAAGGAGGAAGAAAAAGAGATGACGGAAGAGCTACGTTTGAAGACTTTGTAAACTCAATAATTCACAGACCTGTGATTAATGATCTTCACTGGGAATTATACGATAAAATATGCTCGCCTTGCAAGTCGGAGTATGACTACATTGCAAAAATGGAAACACTTCCAGAAGACATCGCTTATTTGAAACATAAACTGAACATATCCAAAAAACACAAACAAGTGTTCTTTGAGGAAAAGGTGTACAGAACTCAGCCGCATGTTGTGAAAGAATATTTTAAACAAATACCTAAAAGCAAAGCCACTGCCTTGTATGAGGTGTACAGAAAAGATTTTGAAATGTTTGGCTACGATAAACCGTCTTGGCTTTGTTGATATTCCATCTTTAAATACATAATGGACAACTGCAGTATACATGTCATATTTTTAAATTTTATTTCTGAACTTATTCAACCGCTAATTTAACTGAGTCAACTTGATTTTACTGCAGAACTATCACACAATAATTGATTGCTTATATGTGTTCATTGATTTTATAAAATCAAAGTTTTATTAGCAATTACAAAAGGCTATTTAGCAAGCACAGTATAACAAGTTTAGAATAGGCTATACCTTGAATCCGTTTGATTGCTTTGTTTGCTATCCCTACTAGGGTGGTCCTTATATGTAGTCAAAAATTTAAGTTGGAAGAAATTGTATGGGCGCCCCTTACATTGATTCCACTTGATGTAAAAACACTTACTGTAAAATATTTTCTATTCTAAACGAAAATTAAGGTATGCTCAATGCAAACGAAATTTCACGTGGCTGAATCCAATTAATATGATAACACAAAATGTTAGCGGTTATCAAATGTTCTACAAAAAAACAAAATGACGAATGTCTCTTTACTCTTCTACAATAGTCTGTCTTTTTGATTCTCAACAAGAGCAGCTTTAGTTATGTGAGGCAGTTTCTTTCGGTGCTTAGCCACTACTTGGAGGATAAATTGTGTTTGTTCCTCTGATTTTTTCCGCAACCCATTATATTCCTGAATGAGAGCTACACCCCTCTCTGCTGTGTCGTTCGTAACACGAAGTGTTCCAACAGTTTTCTGGGTCTCAATGAATGCTGGCAAACTGGACCATAAATTAGGATTTTCTTCTAGAAATGAAGTTGAAATACTCAAAGTCTCAAAGAAATTCTTCGTGTTTTTTGTGACGAAGTCAGGGATCTCCTTCGTTCGTATGTCTTGGTCTGACAAACTGACTTGCTCGGCTGGATGTTCTGCTCCTTGTTCAACCAATGCCTGAACCATCTTTCTCTTGTCTTCTAAGGAAATGGAGGCATCAAAGAATGAAAATCCAATAGTTTCTTCAGACAGGTACCAAAAGTGTCGTTTCAGTTTCTTTAGGGCAGTGAGTGATACTTGGTCACCAGATGCCAACAATTCTTTAGCTAGTTGGAGGTCATTCTTTGGAGCTGAAATTCCAAGAGGTGAAGAAAACCAGCTTTTAATATAGAACTTCACTGCAAAGATACATAGGTCTTTGAGACCCTTTAGCTCACGCTTAGTCAGACAAAATCCACTGTTTCGGAAGATGAATATCTTCTGTAAATGAGACGAGACATAAATCTTGCTCGGTGCATGGCTCCAGGCTTCATGAATCTTATCTTTTCAGGTGGAAATCCCCCTAGGAAGATAATCGTGATTTCGAGAAGTTCTCTGTAATCATCTCTGGGATGTTTGCTGTCTAGCTGCTCCTTGGCATAGGACAGCACCCTCTGCTGAGTTTCAGTATCCAATTCAGCTAGTACAACTTCATCCTGAATTCCAGGAGTGTAGTCATGATGCTTAACCTTAGGCCAAAATTGCTTAAACCTCTTGAATAGCTGTATTTCTGGGGCAGATGAAGGGCCAAAGCAAGACGAAAACACCTCCTCAAGTATAATCTCATGAATATGGTGGCGGCATGCCAGATACAGAGCATCATGTTCAAGCTTTGCTTCAAGAAGTGAACAAGCTCCTTTAAGTCGCCCAGTGTTGGCTGCTGTGGTGTCGAAGCTGAAGGCCTTAATGTCTTCCCTGATATTCCACTCATCAACAGTCTGGATTATGGCATCACATATGGCCTGTCCTGTTCCAAATGGAAGTTTAGGTATACTGCTAGAAGCTGATCAACGCCATCAGAAGAAACTATAATGGGCAGTCTATCAACTTTCTCATCTCCTGTCAAATCAAGCATCAGCTTTCCTTTCCATAACTCTGAAACGCTGCTTTCAGGTCCCTTGACCTATCTTCACGATACTTTCTGCGATATCGTCGAAGAGAAGAGCGGTTAATAGCAAATTCTGAAAGATTCAAACCTGTTGCAGATAGCACAGATACTACAGTGTGAACTGCATGCCTATCGCTGATCCTACCTCTGTCAAGAGAAGCAAGGACATCTGGTTTAAAAAAAATTTTCTGCCACGTTTTTGAAGAGGTGAAGGTCTGAAGTCAGATGATGAAGGTCGTATGAAATCTTCGTCTTCTTGTAAATCCTCTTCACTTGAAGAAGAGCTGCTCTCTAGAACAACTTTATCAAACAGTTCCTTCCTGGCTTCGTCACTAGCAGTTTTCCGTTTCTTCATTTGTTTCACTCTTGTTGCCTTTTCATTCTCTCTTTTCTTCAGCTTCTTGTCCAATCCTGCCATATACCCTCTCCTGCCAGGTTCCCGTTGAGCAACCAAAAATTCTATGTCCTCTTGAATGTCAATCATTTTGAGTGCATTGCCATGAGAAACATCAAACAAATTTGGATACTCTGCAGTGAAGATTTCTTCGTTCAATTTCTGCGTATCGGTCTTTCTATTCTTATTCTTTTTAGGTTTTCCCATGCTGTGATAAGACCATCCAACTTCTTAATTGCTCTTCTTTCATCCCGTACTGGAATCTTTGCTCGGCTCCAGTATGCGAAAAGTTTCTGGATAGTATGCTTGGCTTCCTCCCTTTTTGTTTCCTTCATGATCTTTATCCAGTAAAAGTAGGCTACACGGCGAGAGCATCATGCACAGATGGCAATTTTGAGCCAGTAAACTCATCCTTCACTGACCCAACTAAGTATATCTCAGACTGTTTTCTTGTAGATTCTGCCATTAACGCTTACAGTACATGAAAAAACAAGACTATTATATTATTATTAATCAGGCTGCTACAATATTCAGTATCCTACTCAGCAGGCAAAACACGGCGCAGAGTGCAGACATAGCATTGTGACATCACTCAGTACGATTTGGCTGCACATGTGTTCGGCGTGTCTATCTCGTGATCACGGCGTGGAAAAGAAATGCCAAAATTTTTTATAGTTTGAAAGATTTGAAATAAGGATCCCCCTATAATAACTATCGTTATTAACTTCTCATTTGATATATGCGAGCCCCTAGTAGAATGAAAGTGCAGTAACACATGTGCACCCATGCCTCAATGCTATTACCGACTTAAGCCGTTATGCTTAGAAAGTTTAAGCTCTTTGAGCACACCTTAGACGTCGATGATTTTTTTTTTTAAATTTGAGGTTTTCCATTTTAACCAAATTGGAACAGCTTGAGAGGGCGCCCGCTTAAAAATTCAAAAGTTGACAAATAAGGACCACCCTAATCCCTACCCTATAAATTATATTAGGCGTGAATCCAGGAGGGGCACTAGGTCACATGCCCCAAAAAAGAAAAGTATACTTTTTCTCCATTTTTGCAAAATTGTTGCACGGTTAATAGCATTTCAACCAACGGCATTGAGCAGCGCGTGTTTTCAGCAACCGATTTAAAGAATAAACATTTTTTGTACGTAGTAGCCTATGCATAGGCTACCTCTCGGAATTAAAAACAATACAATATTCTAGCATAACCTAACAGTGTTACAAATCGTAAACAGTAAACACATCGTTCACACCACCAGTCAACAATTCAATTAATTTACTCCATTGTTAATCAGATCTTCATAATTGTGGTTGAAAAATCGCAAATTTTATGAACGCTAGCATTGGAACATCACAAATAATCCGCGATTCCATTTACTATCGTCTACGAATAAACGATGAAAGATTCAGCCGCACAGTGTTAAAGCAAACTCAAAATATTATAGCAGCCTTAAACTTTTGCAAAGTTGTTGGATCTTTTGTCAGTCCATGTAGGAAATATTCCTTGAGCAAAATACACTGTTTGAAAATGACACGTAATAAAATTATATCAATAATAATTGTTTACGGCCTAACTTTCATTGCGGTGTTATTGCTAGCGTTAATGAAAACCAAAGTAGGCTACAATATTTCGAAATAGCATATTTTTCTTCGATGCAAATTCCTTAGATTGGTTGCATTTTAAATTAAGTTCTTGGTGAAGAACTTTGTTTCGAACAAAAAGAAATTTCGTTAAAAGTCGAAGCACGCTCAAGTTACCAAACACAGAAATCATAATAGAATCTAAAATGGGTATTGGCTTCATGGCTTGAGCCATTGGCTAGGCCTATATCCCAGGGATATCTAAAGATGGTGATGCGAAGGCTCACAGCGATTGCCTTATTCTTATGACACTACCAGGGGTGGTAGTTTGAAGCGCGTGAAACATGCGGTTCTTTTCAAAACTACAGAAAGTCTTGTAGTGCAGCCAGGGCCTGATTAAGGCTCACGGGGGCCCGAGGCACAGCTAAGTTTAGGGGCCCCGTTTGGCAATCGCTTTCAATGCAATACCATGTAGTCTCTGCAAATGATGAAATATGGGCTAACAAATAGTTCCAGCAAAACTATAACTTCATAAATATTAATTTAGCCAATTTACCTACAACTTTCTAACAGTATGTCTGAGCAGCAGTGGCCGAGTGATTAGCGCGTTGGGCTCGCAGTCGAGAGCCTGCACGTTCGACTCCAGCCACCCGCACTTGCTGTTGTTTCTCTGGGCAAGAAACTTTACGATAATTGCCTCTACCCAGTGATCGATTTCGAGTAATGGGTAGTACCAAATTTAAGTCATAAGTAGCCTAGAGTAGACAACCGGAAACAGACATTGCAGTCGGCTGTAGCGTGGGTCAGGTGTACGTCGGAAGGTGTACACCGATGCATAGCGCTCAAGTCCGCTTTTCCGCAATGCAGGATAAAGATAATAAAACAAAACAAATGTATGAACAGTTGAACACTCTTATACTTGTTACAAAAATTATTGGATGAAAAATCTCTCTAACAGATTGGAAATTGAGCTCATTTCAATTTCATACTGGAAACACTAGCAAAATATATGCTACATTTGAATTTGAACTAGCAAAGTTTATTAACTGATCCTTGAAACCAGTGCTGTGTTAAACCCTTTGTGGGCCCCGGGACCAGAATAATTTTGGGCCCTCTATCGTCAAGCAGACTTATAATAGTGTGTATATTTTCATTGCACCGACATGGAAATGTGGTTCATTTCAATAGACTTTCTCACCAGTTTAGAAAACAACACAAGTGTAAGTCACCGCAAACACAGGTCTATCATTTCTTAGCTACACCTTTGCTCGGAATGAAAGCCAAAAGTGTCAACAATTTCTAATGAAAAAAATACTGGCAATGGAACATATCAAACATATCGGTCACGACGTGGTAATACCATCGTACAAAATTTTGACTGTTTGAACTTTGCCGCCCAGTACCGCGCAGATAAAACCAAAACTGTAGAAATTATTAATTTTCATTCAGATTTGGTCATCTGGTAACATTATTGTTTTTCCCATTTTTATTTTTTATCTGACAACATTACTTGTTCTGTCAACCAAGGTAAAAACATTGTAATTGTAAACAAAAACAAAAGCAGTGTAAAGCGTTTTGAGGATCAGGTGTTCGATTATTTTTATTCAACATTATTTCATTCCAAGGCAAAGCTTTCATAATTTTATGCAGGCATTCAAGTCTAATTAAAGTTTTTAGGGTATGGTAGCCTAGGTTATAGTGGCAAGAATAAACAGGTCCTTGTGTTAAGAATGATTTTTGTTTGTACCGTACAACATGTGATATGCCAGGCTTATAAGGTTTTGAAGATAAGAGCAACTTCATGTGCATATATTCAGAAAAAGTAAATGCAGACAAACGTTTCTGCTAAAAGTACAGGACAGGTTTTTCCTGCTCGCAACATCACTAGTCAAGGATATTTATAATTATGGTATTGTATGTAAATGATAAAAATGAAATGATAATTAAACTATCTGAAATGCTATTTTGCTTACACCTAACAATTTTTTAAAACAAAACACTTTTATTGGTGAAAATAAATTGAATCTGTGAATTCACAAAGGGCCTAACCCCATTTTTTTTATTTTACTTTTTGTGCTTTTCGATTTCTTTCAATGTAAAGAAATTGAATATGTGAATTCAAAAAGGGCCCTCCAGTTTTTTGTTTTTTTTATTTCACTATTTGTGCTTTCCGATTTCTTTCAATGTCTTCTAAACTAAATGATACTTAAAAAAACAGCCAAATTTTTCAAACATATCGGTAAACACATAAAAAATACCCTATCATTTTTACATTGATTTTGAAATGGGCCCAACTACAGCAATTGCACTTCAATTTTTTTTATAATTTCTCCACAGAATCCTCACTGAGTGAACTTTTTAGGTATGATGCTTCTTACCAGTATGTTTAAGCATATAATCATTATCGAAGTTTCACCACAAATGTAAATGACCAAAATAATCAAAACAGTTGTGCCAAAAACACTTTGTGGCAATACATTTCTGCAGATCATGTTATACTAACGTTATCGCATTTTAACTTTGTTTTTAGAGATGTTTCATTGTAGTTAGGGCCCAAATTTGTATAATAGGGCCCAAATTTGAGATATTTTAGTATAATAAGGGCCTAAATCATCTTCTTAATGGACAAGTACATGCAGTGAACTTTAGCAACTCAAAAAACACTTTGCTGAAACGCAAAATCTATTATTTGTGGGCCCCTGAGATGGTGGGCCCGAGGTCCGAGCCCCCTTTACGCAGCACTGCTTGAAACCTATAAAAGTAATGACGCCTACGGTACTAAGGTAAAAAAATTGGGGGCTCCCAAAACCAGGGGGCCTGAGGCCTGTGCCTCGTGTGCCTCATGGTTAATCGGGCCCTGAGTGCAGCTGATACAGTAAACTACAGAATACAGTTAGCAAATGTTACGTAGAGCCAAGGGCGCGGGAAGTAGGGGTGCTGAAGGGGCTTCAGCCCCCCCTAGAGCTAATTCAGCCCCCCCTGGAATTTTCGATAATTGCTTCAGCCCCCCTAGAAAATTCTGACAATTTAAAGTACATAGGCCTAACCCATTTTCAGAAAATTATTTGAGCAATAGTTGGTACGATGAATCGAGTTCCTATTACTTGTGATCGCGCTCATCATTCGCAATACAGAGTCGTCAATCACAGGGAGCTATACCTCGCAGTCGCGGTTCTAGCCACCCTCCTTACTGACACGGCGTTCCATCGTTTATAAACTTTATTGGACATTATTCTGTAATATTCACTTTACACTTGCAGCATAAAACAGCAAGAGATCTGATTGCTATAACGGAGTGCGGGCCAAACTTAAAGCATCATTATGCCCTGGATCGTTATACATTCACAGCAGTAATCATGCTCTCGATTTGATTTTGCAAAGGCGTTGTAAAGGAAGTGAGGCTTATTGCCGATGTCTTAAACTTCGTTCAAAGTTTTGCGGTTGTAATTCGTGAATCGTCAAAACGTAAATCTTTATTCATGTCGCTTTTTGGTTCCGATGAAGTTTCTTGCAATTTTCTGGGTTTGTGCCCTACTCGTTGGAGGGTTCGTGCTTCTGCCCTCGCTCGTGTTTTTAAGTGCTACCCTACCTTGTTGCAATGTCTGACCGACATGACAGAAGATAGTGCAATAAAAGGAGACGTACGTGCAAAGATATTCAGCTTGGTAAAATAAGCACGCACGATGCGGCTTCATTTTGCGATTACATGCAGAGGTGAAGCTTTTCAGCCTGCAGAAGCCATCGTTAGACAGCTCCAAAACAAGAAGATCTCCTGTTCTTCAGCTTTGGATCCACCACTATTTTCCGCAAACGGATCAAAAATCTCAGAAGAGATGAATCCGTTTCCAAGCTTGTGGAAGCAGCAAACGTCTTTACGCCTGCCAATAACCTAAAGACGCCAAAGGATCTCCGAGTGAGCAAAACTCCAGTAAAATTTTGAAACACAGAGGAATCGGATGCTTTGTCGTCTGCGAAAGAAGGAGCGTGGAAACGGCAATACTTCGAAGCCCTTGATTTGGTTCAAGCTGAGCTTGATCGAAGATTCGACCAGGTGGATCTGCTTACAGCAGCCAACAGAGAAAAGCCCCTTCTGTGCTACGCAAGCGGTGAGGAAAGATCTGACACTGAGATCAGCTTACCCGATGCCATCAGAAAAGATCGCCTAAAAACGGAACTTAGGCCTACCTTGCTAAGCGATGTTGTAAGTGAAAAAACCGCAAACTCCGTTCAAAAGGTTGCTGAGATAGCTTACTATCGCAACAAAACCCTCGAACACTAGATCTTTTCAAAGAAACGTGAAAATTCGTTTCCTTTGCCTCCCGGTTTCAGCTTTATCATCAGAACGTGCTTTTTCTGCTCTAAGACGCCTGAAAACGTGGTTGAGAAGCTCAATGACACAATAAAGACTTATTCACCTTGCGTTGATGTATGTCCACCAAAACATTTTGAACATTGTCAATGTCAAAAAACTCATGACACAGTTCATACAGAGAAAAACCTGAGCAAAAAGCAATCTTCGGAAGCGTGTGAGAACTCATTTCCACAAACTGTCGTTTTCATATTATATCACTTTCTAATTTGTTCGTTTTTTTTTTAATTTTCTGAACAGCTGCTTTGTTGTTGCCGCTCTTCGTTTCTTACAACTTACAATGTGGGTGTTTTGGCGTCGTTTTACACACAGAAGGGACCTATAAAATTTACTAAGTTACCAGTTTTGAACGCTCTCTCACATAAGGGGGGTCTGGGGGGCGAAGCCCCCCAGAAGCTCACAACACTACGGCAGCTTCAGCCCCCCCTAGAGAAAAATAGTTCCCGCGCCACTGCGTAGAGCATATTTAAAGAATACTTGTTTGGAAAGACAGTTGAAAAGTTACCTATAAGCCGTTTTTCTTAACAAAGCCTTTGCGGTTGGCTAGATGTAAAGCAAGTAGGCTATAGGCTACGGGTAATTAAAGCAACCATGAGCATGCAGTGAGTAGCCTATCCAGGCCTGATGCTAATAGTGCAATGCAAGTTATCATAACCAGATTTATTGAACTACTAAGCGGTGCCAATTGTCATTTTACGGTAAACAGAGATCATTTACCATAAACAGAAGTCCTTCTACTGTCAGACGTATTAAAAGCCTTCATATCCCTGGCTATATTCTTCAAACATTTACCGTGGCCTCCGAAATTTTCAGGTTTAATAAGCTGTGTACAAAAAACAAAATTATGTTATTAGTGCAGGCCCTTAGGGGAATCTTTAGGCTAAACGTGTTACACGTTGTTTTTTGCATATTTTTGCAATTGATCAACCCAACTTTGATTTTAGTGGGTGCCGCAACTTTTTGGGTCACGTGACCACCCCAAAATCGGGGATTTTCCCAGAAATCACGTTTCAGCTCTTTTTACGTCATTTTTGTGCAATTACAGTGCAATAACTTGAAAAGCACATACAAATAAGTGAGACAAAATAAACACAAAATAATTTGATTGATGACGTCATTGTGACGTCATCACATATATTTTTTTGCTTTTTTAATCTATTTTGGGCGTTTGCTGTTGGTTTTAGTTGGAGTACCGGTTACTAAAACCATTTCACAATTCCTAAAAGTAGTTTCGTCATGATTGCATCTTTTATGACGTCATCATTACATTATTAAAACTAGACAACTTCAAATTCAGGAACCAAAGATAAGTTTATTCTGAAAAAAGTGATCAAATACTCTCATTATAAGTTTTGCAAAAGCTTAAAACTTTACAATTGTAAGCAATAACAATAATTCCAGTACAGTATGACGCAATAACGACGTCATCAAGGGAATAACCAGAAGAGCAGATACCAGGGGTGAATTTCCCTTTTGGTCATGCCACTTTAAAATTTAAAATAATATGTAGGCCTAATTATGATCTACAAATCAAATTAATACACGACCCCAGATGATGCAATGTCAGAGTCTTAACACTGTCTTAACACTGTTAATTCAAGATGAAAAAAATAGCGGTTTTCGATGTTAAATTCCTACCATACGTAATTTGATTGTTAAAAAAATTCGTGTACGACAAGTTTTTTCAAGTTACAAGATAGAGTTTAGAAAGTCAAAAGCATTTCTTGAATGATCAGTGTGGATTGGAGATGAAACGTCAATGTGGATTGAAGATGAAACATCAGAGGGGATTGAATATTTTGTGGTCGAATTGCATGTTTCGTACTCGCATGAACAAAGACTTGTGCATTTTATGGATTTTTTTCTTACAGGAACAACGAGAGCCACAAGTAGACTGACAAAACGGAACAAGCTGATTTGCATCATTATGTTTCCAACCCCAAGCTAAAGGAGAAGGTAGTTGCTGAACATTTACGAGGCTTGATTTCCGTATTTCAGCTTGATGTATCGCTCTGCGTGTATGTTGCATCAGAGCAGCTGACGTTGGTGGCAGCTTTTCAATAGTGCAACCATTGGTAAACATCATATAACGGCATTCGTCTACATCCGTGATAGTAGGACCATTGCCATAAAAAGCTATGACATACTTTTGTATGTCATTTATAGAACTAGGTGAGCTTGAGAAATTAAGAGAGTTAAATAAGCCACACATTGCGGTAAGATTAAGCATCCAACAATCCCAAGCCTTTTTTTCCAAAGACGAAACAGTATCACAGATTGTGATAGCATAAAACAAAAGTAAAGAAGCGCAAATCATCGGAGATTGAGGTGAAAATGAAACAATATCATGGATTGGAATGAAGCGAGTTTTTTCTCCAAATTCAACCCATAGTTTACAGATTTCTAACTTGTCAAAACACGAAATTGCAATAATTACCACATCAGTATGTATTGTTTTGACTATGGCATCGAATTTTCCGTGTTTCACATGGAGAAGCATACGGGTGTCTGCCTCTTCGTGATCACACGGGGAAACCTCAGACAGGTCCAATGCTTGATTGGTAAGAGCTGTATCTAACGATGTTACAACAATCGTAAACAAGTTTGGATCGACTGAAGTTATCACAGCTTGTTGAACCAGTTGATATAACGCAGTTTTGTTGCTGTCATTTCCCAAAAACTCAGACCAGTTGAGAGGAAGACGAGTATTACTTGTGACAGCCACGTAACATTCAGACCCTGTTTCTTGCAGAAGATAAGCCTCAAATAGCTACTGCCATCACAGAACATACCAGCAGTGTGATGTCAGCCGATTATGAAGTAGTGAAAGAATCTGCCTCGAAAACCGATCACTACGTCCTTGATGGAGGGTTCTTGTTGCATCGAGTGCCATTGAAACTGGAGACAGTTATGGGTCTATTGCACAGTCGTATGCAGATTTTACCATTCGTCATTATCGCTTAGCAACGGTGGTCTTTGATGGATATGGTGGTCCGTCTATCAAAGACAATACCCATCAAAAAGACGCGGCATGAACGTCCACCCGGTTGTTCACTTTACTGTAGACACCAAGTTCATTGGAAAGAAGGAGCAGTTCTTGCCTCGAGCTTCCAACAAGGAAGGATTAATTTCTGCTCAACTGAGGAATAGAAGCTGCAATGTGATGAACGCTCCAGGTGATGCAGATGTTGACATCGTCAAGACGGCAGATGGACAGCCCTCATAGACATAGTACGACTTTAATTGGTGAAGACACGGACCTTTTAATATTGATACTACGCTATGCTGATTGCTGACACTGACCCAGACATTAAAGACCTCTACTTCCGCTCCGAAAAGGCTTACGCAACCAAGATACACGACATCAACAAACTCAAAGCAATCATCGGACCAGACATAATTATGCTTACAGCTCCTCTTCATTCATGCATTCACCGGTTGTGATTCAACGTCAAGGATATTTGGTATCGGGAAGAAGACGCTTTCAAGAAACTAGTGAAAAGTCAACAAATAATCAAAGAATGTGCAAATTTCTTTATTCTCCCAAATCAGACAGACCACATCATTAAGGATCTTGGAAACAAAGCTATGACCGTTATGTTTGGCAACGATGGCAGTAGTAACCTAGAAACACAGCGATACAATACATTGGTCAAGAAAATTAAAACAGCCAAATCCTTTGTTCACCCTGAACGTTTGCCACCTACATCATCCTTTACCAAATTCCACTGCCTCAGAGTTTACTACCAGATTATGGTCAGGATGGGTAGGCTACTGACGATGGTATGGATGCTCTAGACTGGGGGTGGAAAGTAGACAATAATCAGATGGTTCCAATCATGACGGACATGAAAGCTGCCCCGGACAACCTACTGAAAATAATCACTGCAATTGCGAATCGTGTTCACCTCACTGTAGTTGCCGGAGATATGTGCTACCATACCATGCTGGATGTGGACCATGCCAAACTGGTTCATGTGTCCATACAGCAATCACATAACTACAGACGATGATATCGAGAGTGACAGCGATGAGCATTAGTAATACTTGATCCATTTGCTTTCTTTACGCTGATTATGTCAAGAGTCTACATGACCACATCGTATGAGCTCTTTATGCCTGCTCAGTTAACACAAATATATATAGAAATCCCTGTGATAGAAATTTACCGGGTTTTTTAATAAACAATACATTGTTATTGTACATTTTTAATTGTTTTGGCAGCCATCTTGGATTGCCATATTGAATTTATAGTCTATCAGATAATTTAACAATTCTGAGAATGGTCTCATTGACTTCACAAGGTATAAAAACCTAGATATAGACACCAAAACTACACGTTTTGGTCATATGATAACCTAGTTATGGTCAATTTAATGTTATTTTAATGGTTTGGCGGCCATCTTGGTTTGCCATATTGAATTTATAGGCTATCAGATAATTCAACAATTCTGAGAATAGTCTCATTGACTTCACAGGATATAAAAACCTAGATATAGACACCAAAACTACATGTTTTGGTCATATGATGACCTAGTTATGGTCAATTTACTATGTTATTTTAATGGTTTGGCGGCCATCTTGAATTGCCATATTGAATTTATAGTCTATCAGATGATTTAACAATTCTGAGAATGGTTTCATTGACTTTACAGGGTATAAAAATCTAGATATAGACACCAAAACTACATGCTTTGGTCATAGGATGACCGAGTTATGGTCAATTTACTGTTATTTTAATGGTTTGGCGGCCATTTTGGATGGCCATATGGAATTTATAGGCTATCAGATAATTCAACAATTCTGACAATAGTCTCATTGACTTCACAGGGTATAAAAACCTAGATATAGACACCAAAACTACATGTTTTGGTCATATGATGACCGAGTTATGGTCAATTTACTGTTTTGTTCAATGGTTTGGCGGCCATCTTGGAAGCTATCTTGAAAATAACCACTTTCCGGAAGTTGGATTCCTTAAGATTTTGAATATGTTAGTACTGACACTTAATACTAATCAAATCAGTTGAAAAACCATTGGTAACTTATTGTAACCAAAAAAGTAACACCAACAACAAACAAGCGACTACAATAAGAAAAAAACAAGCAAAAAATTAATACATGACGTCACAATGACGTCATTAATAACATAATTTTGTGTCATTTTTATCTCGTGCATTTTTTAGTGGCAGTCAGTCCAAATGTAAAAAAATAATGTATCTAATTGCATAAAAATGCCGTGAAAAGAGCTCAAAATTGACTTGGGGGGAATCCCCAATTTGGGGGTGATCACGTGACCCAAAAAGTTGCGGCACCCACTAAAATTGAAGTTAGAATCATCAACTACAAAAAAATGCAAAAAAACAACGTGTAACACGTTTAGCCTAAAGATGCTCATTTTTGCCCCTAAGGGCCTGCACTATATGACAAAAAAGTCCGATTTGTTTATTTTTGTTTTGAAATGTTTTTCCTGTAAAGAATTTCCTAGTTTCAAAGAAAAACTGTAGGCTATGAATTAGCCCTGGCCGTTGCCTACATGATAGGGTACCAACGATATTCTTCTATAACCGGTATTACATTCACAACAAACTAAATAACAGCATAGACTCATTCTAAACAACAACTATCAATTTTTTTCACATAGACTGCAGGTAAGCTGCTTCAAACTCATAACAAAAGCGTTGTCTACGAAAATACTTCATTTCCAAGACTGGAACGGCAATGTAGCCGTAACTGGAGGATACATTGCACTGAAATCTTCCCTTTTATACACATGAGCAGTGAGCACTTTCAACCGAAGGGTGCAAAATAATTACCAATGTAAAACGTGTGAATATCTTTGTTTTTAAAAAAAAAATGATTTTATAAAAGTAGTCGCTTTCTTTTCTACATTTCCAGGCTGATCCGTTTTGCCCAAACGCCCTGGCTTATCACAATAAAAATTTAAACTAAACAATAAAAAAAAAACATTGCCGTCGCCAAATCAACAAACCTTGGATTGCGGCGGCAATTGCCATATGCTTTAATCAAACCAAATTTTATGCGCTTCTTCATCGTGTGTCTCACGGCGGTAGCCCAGAGCATCACGCACGCTATTTTATGCGCTGACAATGCTCTTGTGAACTGTAAAAAGTTTGCAACCTTATAAATACTGGCTTAATTGTTACGCAAAAGTTATTCTTTCATCGAATGCATCTTTTTGACCGGTGTTGTTGCGAATATAAAAAGTGGTACAAAATAAAATTATCATAATTATACAAAAAAAAGAATATAAAAAGTAGTACAAAAAATAAATGGTTCTTCGGCAGTAAAGGAAAGTAATGCTTCCGATCATATGGCATCGCGCGTTCATGAACGGGCAGTTTTGCGTCTTCAAGTATTCCAGCGACGACGCGACAACCTCATCCTCCGATGATTCCGATTCTGACTAGTTTTTTATCCAATTGACTAATAAAACTTTTCTGTTTTTAGTGAACCTGTACCGACTGCTGTCTCGTATTCGTCATCAGCCATATCTGCAGTGCAGTTATCATAATTCTACTGTTTAGTCTACTTTCAAGTTTTTATATTATTAGCATAATTCAACTGTTTCAAGTTTTATTAATTCATTTCCAATGCGCCTGGCAGCACTCGATTCTTGCATAAAACACGCTAGCATGGCAATATTCGTTTTTTTTGAATTGACACAACTTGGTGTAGCTCGTCGTTGTCTCGGCTATCTGATGACATCCTCTTGCACGCTGGGTAATCAATAAAGAAACCTTTTTGAGAAGCA